>NC_092872.1:144280230-145486974 GCF_028372415.1 Notamacropus eugenii | reverse complement strand
CCCTGAGCCTCAGGTTTCCTCATCTGTGAAATTAGGATAGCAAAGTAAGAATAAACGAATGAATGAATGAGTCTTTCATAATCAAGTGCATACTGTGTGCTGGACAGTTTGCTAAGTACTGGGAATACAGATACAAGTGAAGAAGACCATCCAAGCCTTCAAGGAGCTTGAATTCTAAGGGGCCCGGAAGGGGTTGAAGACAGCACATTAAGGCAATGTGGAAAATCAGCAGATTATATATTCCAGATTGCATTGTGTCACAGTGTTTGAGAAATGTCCTAAGGCTCTGGTTCCGGGGATGATAAGGTGAAAGCTTATATTTCGGTGGCGATGATTGTGTTGGGGAGAGAGGTATGATAGAACGAGTCAGGAGCAGAGTGTAAGCAGTTTAGTATGTAGGCAAGTCAGAAGACAGCTTCTAAGGTGTTTGGGAGCTCCAGATTTATGATGTCAAGCCCCCTCCTCCTCCTCAATAGTCTACTCCATTCTTTGGGCGTCATCTTTACAAGGCCCATTTGTTCACTCACATTTTCCTTTCCTTGCAGCTGAATCCCTTCTCCTCGGGAAGCACACTAACTTCACTGAGGTGAGACCTGGGAAGCTAAGACTTGGAGGTCTAGGTTTCTGTCCTGGGGCTACACTCACATAAGTAGGGCTCACGGTAGACAATATACATATAAAGTCTCCACAAAGTGACCTTTTCCTGCATTTCCCCATTCCTCAGTTGTTTCATGCCTCTCTGTCTTGGCCATGGAGTGTCAGGAATGGAGATCTTTGTGTCTTCCACAGTGCTTTCTCCAGAACAGTTGTAGGTTTGTAGGTCCTCTCGGGGGCACTATCAACTATTATCCTGACGTCTCTGACGTCCCAGTTTCACTGCCCCAATACACAAGTCTCTGTCACCGCAGTCAGCACCAGTCTTAGGAGATTGTATCAAAATTTCCTTTCCTAGACCAATGACGTGTAGATCCATGACTAGAGTGGCTGTTGTATGCCACTGCTGGCAAGATCCTACCACACCCTTTCTGATCAGAGAGAAGTTTTCCTGCGAGCTGAACTACCAGACCTATGGCACCACCAGGCTGGGCGTGTATATTCTGAAGAATGACATCCTCTACCTAAATGGTGAGCTACCTAACTGAAGCAAGGTTTCGCACCCATGCCTTTTTTCTTTGTTCTAATCCCAACATTACCTCTTTTCTCATTTTCATTATGCTTTGGCCCCTCAGGCAGCCCAAACTTTCTTCTCATTCATCCCTTGTCGATACAATTGCACCAAAGTCATGTTACACATACCTAGTTCCCCAGAGACTGGGTTCTGGCTTTTCTTCTTTTCAGTCAGTTTCAGTCACCAATCTCTGAGGAAGTAGCTGTTTGGTTCTACAGATTTCTAAACAACTTCAAGGAAGTCATACATCAAAGGAAGCAAATGTATAGATGACACAGAGTTGTTTGGTAGGTAGCTACCATACGGCAAAGAAACAGGATCTAGTAAGGACTCAACTCACTCGACAAACAGGCTGTTACATTTAACAAAATAAATTGAGTGAAGACGAATATAAGATTTTGGAATTAGGTTTCTTTCAATCAATGGATTGAGTTCAGAATGGAGGAGACATGGCTAGACAGCATTTTGTGGGGGTTCTCACATACTTCAAACTCCATAATGAATGACAAGTACAATGACAATGGCACAAGTTAGTTGAAAGTATCGTGCATATATTTACAGAGACTCTTTTCACATGCAGAGCTTTAGAAGTGTTAGTCCTACCATGCTTTGGATGCATCAGAGTACATCTGAATACCGAGTTTAATCTCTCAGTTACAATTGAGGAGGGTGTTGGGCAGGGAGGGGCTCACTGAGGAACAGGGTGAAAATGGAGTGGACTTCCATTCAGGTCAAACCAATTATCTTTTGGATGGTTGTCTATTGAGTGTCATTCATTTTGCTGAGCTCATAAATTCAAATAGCATTTGAACTTAAGCAGCTTGCATGTATCCAGAAAGAGCAAAACATGAAATATATTTACAGCAAATACACGACCTCTCTTTCTAGTGGGGTACATCAAGAAAACGGTTCGAGGAGACAGGGTTTCAGGTGAACCAGTGAGAGGATGAGGGGTTCCTAGCAGTGGAAGTGAGGATGGACAGCTTTCCAGGGGTGTGTGAGCACTTATGTAAGGCCAGAAGATGGAATGTCAGGTACGGGTAAAATACAACAGCTAGAATGTATAGTGTATGACTGTGAGACATGTAAATGAAATGGATAGAGATCATTGGGCTTTAACTGGATTTGTTGTTGGCTTAAAATATGAAATAGGGACACTTCTATTTTTATTCCATGGGTAATCTTAAAGAAGGGAGTCTGCAAATTTTAGACCAGTGAAGGTTCTTAAGGATGTGAGTGGCATGGCCAGACCGGGGCTTTGAGAACTTGAATTTAACAAGTGTGTGGAAGATGGGCTGAAGTCGAGAGGGCAGAATCTGAGAGGCCAGTTTGTGGAGGCTATTGTGCTAGGCCATGCCAGCTAGTGGGGATGAGGACTTGAATGAAGGTAGTGTCTGGGTGAGTTAATGTGTGCGGTGCTGTAGAAATAGAATAGATGTCAATTTTGGAAACTGGAGGCAAGGGAGCAAGGCTGAGGGTGAGTGTTGTGAACCGGGTCACCATGGTGCCATCAGCAGCAATAGGTAGATGATGCTGAGATGTGGGTTTAGAAAGACATCTGAATCACCCTCTGGACAGGTTGTGTTTAAGATGAGTTTGCAACCTTTGTGTGGAAATGTCCAGTCATCGTGTCCCTCAAGAGAAGAATTAAATCATATAACGCTATGAAAGAGAGAGTCTGGAGGAGAAACGGTGTGATCAGCAGTGTCTGTATCATAGAAATTTCCAAAGGAATAAGGACTGCGTAAAAGTCACTGAATTTAGCGATGAAGAGATGATTGGTCAAACTCAGGGAGTTTCAGTTAAATGGTAGGATCAGAAGGCAGATTGCAAGAGGGTGAGAAGTGAGGAGGAGAGGGAGAAGCAGCTTTTTTCTCGATTGACTGTAAAAGGGAGAAGACATGTAGGAACAGGGGAAGGTGAGGACAGGATCAAGTGAAAGGTATTTTTCTCCCCTTAAGGGTGGAAGACATTTGTAGTAAGCAGAAGAGGAATTGGTTTGTCAAATGTTGCCATGCTAATGTTATGGACAGTATGGACAAATGGTGACTAGATGGCATCACAGCTAAGTAGTTGACAACTGGAAGAATGGCTGGACCCAAAGAATAGTCAGTAATTATTCCTGGAAGGAGGTGTGTAGTGAATTGTCCCAGGGATATTTCTTGGTCTCTGTGCTACCTAGGGAAGGAAAACAGCTAGAGAATAGGTAGAAAACACGTTTACTGATTTTACATCTAACCCCAAGGGTTTGAGATAGAACCAATAGATCTACTGGATGACAGATTTGGAATTCCAAATCTTAGGCTAGAATGGTGGGCTCAGATGTAGTAAGGTGAAATTTAATAGACATAGTACAATTTTGCGTCTGTACTCTCAAAACCCTTTTATGAGTCCAAGATGGACAAGCAGAGGCTGGGAATTTCTGAACAAATATTGGGACATTTAATGGACTGAAGCTCAACATGGTTCAACAGTGTGATGTGTTAAATAACAAAGGTTAAGGAAAACCTTAGGGTACATGAAAGAGACAGAGTATTCAAGTGTCTTCAGGGAGTTAAAGGGCTGTCACAGGGAAATGTGCCTGGACTTGTTCTGCTTTGACCCAGAAGGCAGAACGAGCAATACAGTGTCACGTTACAAAGAAGCAAATATCCACTAGAAGTGAAGAAAAATTTCGTATCATGTGGTGGGATGGTCTACTTCAGGAAGGAGAAGGTTTGCCTTCCCTGAGGAATGTCAAATAAATGGTCGATCACCACTTCTTGGGGATGTGGTGGAGGGTATTCCTGGTCAGGTAAGGGTTGGACCAGGCCATGCCTGAGGTGTCGCATTTCTGTTCGTCCTTCATCCTGATGTGTTGATTTTCTCCTAGAAGTCAGAAGACTATGGAGAAGAGCCTGGTGACAATCCAAGGCAACCCATGGGAAAGTGTGCTGTTGTCTGTGTCTCTTTAGAGCAGAGGAGAGCAAGTCAAGATCCTTTGTTATGTTTGTCACGGTAGAGAGCTGACAGGTTCCCAGGAGAATTCTCTTGTCCCTTTGTTCAACGATCACATCCTCCACATCTTGTGTGGGGGAGGGTGACCCTCAAAGACCTCCTCCCAAACGCATGTGCACATATACCCACACAGAAGACAGGACAATAATTTCCTGCTGTGGAGTGAATGACTAAGTACATATACATATATATACATATATATACGTATATATATATACACACACACACACATGTGTATATCATTTACATCTTTATATATATAACATACATATATATTTATAGATAAAGATAGATATATTTATATATATTTATATCTATATCTATGTATATATCTATATATATGTATATATACATGTGTTTTTTTTCCACATGGGCATCCATGTATCTAAGCAATTAGCTACCATTCATGAATCAGTCAATATGTCACTCTGTCCTCCTTGGAATGTTTTGACAGCTTGATGCACTGAAACAAATTCAGCATATTGACCCCTTCCACCTATGCAAGGACTTTCCAATATCCACCTAGTACTTGGCTTAGAGGCTACCGCTTTCCAGTGTATTCTGAGGCCCTAATATTCTGCTGCACCCTCAGTAAACTCTTCATTTCCCTTTTATTCAGTTAATCCTTCTAATCCCTCATTCCATTTTGCCAAGGGTTATACCAACTTTTGCTATGGTTCGGAGGGTATATCCTTTCCCTTAGTGGGTATGTTTGCTATTCATTCATAGAGGGTTGATTTAAATGTATTTTGAACATAGCATTTCCAATGACTTGTCCAATTTTTTGAGAAGCTTGTGTAATCATTACCCAGGTCTTCAATCCATTTGCCAGCATTAATGTTACCCCATGAGTCAAAGTCAGTTGTCCAGTCTCTACCAAAGCCCAACAGGCAGCTAACCACTGCTTTTCAAACGGGGTGTATTGAATGCCAGAAGAAAGGAGTTTCCTAGACAAAAATCCAAAGGGCACATTTCAGACAGGTTGAATATGCCATAAATCAAGGCTCAATTGTATCGTGGTCTATGCTTCCACAAAAGCTTTACTTTGTTCAAGTGACCAAGCGCCAATTCAGTGTTTTTTATTGTAATCTTCTATAAGGGTTCAAATTTTGTTCTTGATGTGGTACATGATGTCCCCAATATCTAAATAATCCTTGAAACTTTTGGGCCTCTATCTTATTGGTGCAGATGGAAAAATTCTGAATCTCTTGTCAGGTTTGTGGGAGGTGTCAACCCCCTTTTCCTTTATGTACCCCTCAAATTTTCCAAGTTCAGTTAGCTCTTGAAACTTTGCACGGTTAATTTCCAAATTTTATCCCCTGGAATCCTGTCCATGGTGCCAAATGAATCGCTAAGGCAGTGTTTACGGTACTGGGGGTAACTGTGAATATACTGGCATAGTTGTCAATTGCAAAGTGTAACAGATGCTCCATAGAGAAGGTAGAAAAAAATCATTGATTGGGACCTCAGAAAGCCACGTTCCCAAACCACCAAGCAACACCATGTATAGTAACAAAGAAGTCAATACACATGATGGCAAAGAATTTTTCGTTTAAATTACGATTATTCAGGTACAGAGGGCAAGCTTAGTATGCATTTCCTCAGGAGTGTCTTACTGTATTTTCCTAGCAGATGAGAGGCATAGGCAAGGGAGGTTGAGGAAATGGTAGGGGTACCTTGAAATGGATGTTATTGAGGCCAGGGATTACCAGTTTTCCTTCCATGACAAGATAAGAATAGATTTGTCAGTACATCTATTTGTTCGATGTGCCCAGAGTTCAGACATGGATATTTTTTCCTCTTCTACAATAGCTGGTGTAAACAGCCTGCAGCCTTTACCATTCAACTTCATCAGGACCAGCTTGATCTACCAAGACCACATGGATCACCCTGGTTCTGCCTATTTGTGTTCCATCAAAAGGACCTTGCAGCAGCTGGTGAGATTTCTCAGTCCCTACCCTGACCTTGGGATGCTCTAATGGACAAAAGCATTGGTTCTGGAGAGATAGGACACTGGGTTCAAATACGTTGTCTGGTGCTTCTTGCCTGTGTTACCTTGGGCTAATTATCTAATCTCCCTGAGCCTCAGGTTTCCTCATCTGTGAAATTAGGATAGCAAAGTCACAATAAACGAATGAATGAATGAGTCTTTCATAATCAAGTGCATACTGTGTGCTGGACAGTTTGCTAAGTACTGGGAATACAGATACAAGTGAAGAAGACCATCCAAGCCTTCAAGGAGCTTGAATTCTAAGGGGCCCGGAAGGGGTTGAAGACAGCACATTAAGGCAATGTGGAAAATCAGCAGATTATATATTCCAGATTGCATTGTGTCACAGTGTTTGAGAAAGGTCCTAAGGCTCTGGTTCCGGGGATGATAAGGTGAAAGCTTATATTTCGGTGGCGATGATTGTGTTGGGGAGAGGTATGATAGAACGAGTCAGGAGCAGAGTGTAAGCAGTTTAGTATGTAGGCAAGTCAGAAGACAGCTTCTAAGGTGTTTGGGAGCTCCAGATTTATGATGTCAAGCCCCCTCCTCCTCCTCAATAGTCTACTCCATTCTTTGGGCGTCATCTTTACAAGGCCCATTTGTTCACTCACATTTTCCTTTCCTTGCAGCTGAATCCCTTCTCCTCGGGAAGCACACTAACTTCACTGAGGTGAGACCTGGGAAGCTAAGACTTGGAGGTCTAGGTTTCTGTCCTGGGGCTACACTCACATAAGTAGGGCTCACGGTAGACAATATACATATAAAGTCTCCACAAAGTGACCTTTTCCTGCATTTCCCCATTCCTCAGTTGTTTCATGCCTCTCTGTCTTGGCCATGGAGTGTCAGGAATGGAGATCTTTGTGTCTTCCACAGTGCTTTCTCCAGAACAGTTGTAGGTTTGTAGGTCCTCTCGGGGGCACTATCAACTATTATCCTGACGTCTCTGACGTCCCAGTTTCACTGCCCCAATACACAAGTCTCTGTCACCGCAGTCAGCACCAGTCTTAGGAGATTGTATCAAAATTTCCTTTCCTAGACCAATGACGTGTAGATCCATGACTAGAGTGGCTGTTGTATGCCACTGCTGGCAAGATCCTACCACACCCTTTCTGATCAGAGAGAAGTTTTCCTGCGAGCTGAACTACCAGACCTATGGCACCACCAGGCTGGGCGTGTATATTCTGAAGAATGACATCCTCTACCTAAATGGTGAGCTACCTAACTGAAGCAAGGTTTCGCACCCATGCCTTTTTTCTTTGTTCTAATCCCAACATTACCTCTTTTCTCATTTTCATTATGCTTTGGCCCCTCAGGCAGCCCAAACTTTCTTCTCATTCATCCCTTGTCGATACAATTGCACCAAAGTCATGTTACACATACCTAGTTCCCCAGAGACTGGGTTCTGGCTTTTCTTCTTTTCAGTCAGTTTCAGTCACCAATCTCTGAGGAAGTAGCTGTTTGGTTCTACAGATTTCTAAACAACTTCAAGGAAGTCATACATCAAAGGAAGCAAATGTATAGATGACACAGAGTTGTTTGGTAGGTAGCTACCATACGGCAAAGAAACAGGATCTAGTAAGGACTCAACTCACTCGACAAACAGGCTGTTACATTTAACAAAATAAATTGAGTGAAGACGAATATAAGATTTTGGAATTAGGTTTCTTTCAATCAATGGATTGAGTTCAGAATGGAGGAGACATGGCTAGACAGCATTTTGTGGGGGTTCTCACATACTTCAAACTCCATAATGAATGACAAGTACAATGACAATGGCACAAGTTAGTTGAAAAGTATCGTGCATATATTTACAGAGACTCTTTTCACATGCAGAGCTTTAGAAGTGTTAGTCCTACCATGCTTTGGATGCATCAGAGTACATCTGAATACCGAGTTTAATCTCTCAGTTACAATTGAGGAGGGTGTTGGGCAGGGAGGGGCTCACTGAGGAACAGGGTGAAAATGGAGTGGACTTCCATTCAGGTCAAACCAATTATCTTTTGGATGGTTGTCTATTGAGTGTCATTCATTTTGCTGAGCTCATAAATTCAAATAGCATTTGAACTTAAGCAGCTTGCATGTATCCAGAAAGAGCAAAACATGAAATATATTTACAGCAAATACACGACCTCTCTTTCTAGTGGGGTACATCAAGAAAACGGTTCGAGGAGACAGGGTTTCAGGTGAACCAGTGAGAGGATGAGGGGTTCCTAGCAGTGGAAGTGAGGATGGACAGCTTTCCAGGGGTGTGTGAGCACTTATGTAAGGCCAGAAGATGGAATGTCAGGTACGGGTAAAATACAACAGCTAGAATGTATAGTGTATGACTGTGAGACATGTAAATGAAATGGATAGAGATCATTGGGCTTTAACTGGATTTGTTGTTGGCTTAAAATATGAAATAGGGACACTTCTATTTTATTCCATGGGTAATCTTAAAGAAGGGAGTCTGCAAATTTTAGACCAGTGAAGGTTCTTAAGGATGTGAGTGGCATGGCCAGACCGGGGCTTTGAGAACTTGAATTTAACAAGTGTGTGGAAGATGGGCTGAAGTCGAGAGGGCAGAATCTGAGAGGCCAGTTTGTGGAGGCTATTGTGCTAGGCCATGCCAGCTAGTGGGGATGAGGACTTGAATGAAGGTAGTGTCTGGGTGAGTTAATGTGTGCGGTGCTGTAGAAATAGAATAGATGTCAATTTTGGAAACTGGAGGCAAGGGAGCAAGGCTGAGGGTGAGTGTTGTGAACCGGGTCACCATGGTGCCATCAGCAGCAATAGGTAGATGATGCTGAGATGTGGGTTTAGAAAGACATCTGAATCACCCTCTGGACAGGTTGTGTTTAAGATGAGTTTGCAACCTTTGTGTGGAAATGTCCAGTCATCGTGTCCCTCAAGAGAAGAATTAAATCATATAACGCTATGAAAGAGAGAGTCTGGAGGAGAAACGGTGTGATCAGCAGTGTCTGTATCATAGAAATTTCCAAAGGAATAAGGACTGCGTAAAAGTCACTGAATTTAGCGATGAAGAGATGATTGGTCAAACTCAGGGAGTTTCAGTTAAATGGTAGGATCAGAAGGCAGATTGCAAGAGGGTGAGAAGTGAGGAGGAGAGGGAGAAGCAGCTTTTTTCTCGATTGACTGTAAAAGGGAGAAGACATGTAGGAACAGGGGAAGGTGAGGACAGGATCAAGTGAAAGGTATTTTTCTCCCCTTAAGGGTGGAAGACATTTGTAGTAAGCAGAAGAGGAATTGGTTTGTCAAATGTTGCCATGCTAATGTTATGGACAGTATGGACAAATGGTGACTAGATGGCATCACAGCTAAGTAGTTGACAACTGGAAGAATGGCTGGACCCAAAGAATAGTCAGTAATTATTCCTGGAAGGAGGTGTGTAGTGAATTGTCCCAGGGATATTTCTTGGTCTCTGTGCTACCTAGGGAAGGAAAACAGCTAGAGAATAGGTAGAAAACACGTTTACTGATTTTACATCTAACCCCAAGGGTTTGAGATAGAACCAATAGATCTACTGGATGACAGATTTGGAATTCCAAATCTTAGGCTAGAATGGTGGGCTCAGATGTAGTAAGGTGAAATTTAATAGACATAGTACAATTTTGCGTCTGTACTCTCAAAACCCTTTTATGAGTCCAAGATGGACAAGCAGAGGCTGGGAATTTCTGAACAAATATTGGGACATTTAATGGACTGAAGCTCAACATGGTTCAACAGTGTGATGTGTTAAATAACAAAGGTTAAGGAAAACCTTAGGGTACATGAAAGAGACAGAGTATTCAAGTGTCTTCAGGGAGTTAAAGGGCTGTCACAGGGAAATGTGCCTGGACTTGTTCTGCTTTGACCCAGAAGGCAGAACGAGCAATACAGTGTCACGTTACAAAGAAGCAAATATCCACTAGAAGTGAAGAAAAATTTCGTATCATGTGGTGGGATGGTCTACTTCAGGAAGGAGAAGGTTTGCCTTCCCTGAGGAATGTCAAATAAATGGTCGATCACCACTTCTTGGGGATGTGGTGGAGGGTATTCCTGGTCAGGTAAGGGTTGGACCAGGCCATGCCTGAGGTGTCGCATTTCTGTTCGTCCTTCATCCTGATGTGTTGATTTTCTCCTAGAAGTCAGAAGACTATGGAGAAGAGCCTGGTGACAATCCAAGGCAACCCATGGGAAAGTGTGCTGTTGTCTGTGTCTCTTTAGAGCAGAGGAGAGCAAGTCAAGATCCTTTGTTATGTTTGTCACGGTAGAGAGCTGACAGGTTCCCAGGAGAATTCTCTTGTCCCTTTGTTCAACGATCACATCCTCCACATCTTGTGTGGGGGAGGGTGACCCTCAAAGACCTCCTCCCAAACGCATGTGCACATATACCCACACAGAAGACAGGACAATAATTTCCTGCTGTGGAGTGAATGACTAAGTACATATACATATATATACATATATATACGTATATATATATACACACACACACACATGTGTATATCATTTACATCTTTATATATATAACATACATATATATTTATAGATAAAGATAGATATATTTATATATATTTATATCTATATCTATGTATATATCTATATATATGTATATATACATGTGTTTTTTTTCCACATGGGCATCCATGTATCTAAGCAATTAGCTACCATTCATGAATCAGTCAATATGTCACTCTGTCCTCCTTGGAATGTTTTGACAGCTTGATGCACTGAAACAAATTCAGCATATTGACCCCTTCCACCTATGCAAGGACTTTCCAATATCCACCTAGTACTTGGCTTAGAGGCTACCGCTTTCCAGTGTATTCTGAGGCCCTAATATTCTGCTGCACCCTCAGTAAACTCTTCATTTCCCTTTTATTCAGTTAATCCTTCTAATCCCTCATTCCATTTTGCCAAGGGTTATACCAACTTTTGCTATGGTTCGGAGGGTATATCCTTTCCCTTAGTGGGTATGTTTGCTATTCATTCATAGAGGGTTGATTTAAATGTATTTTGAACATAGCATTTCCAATGACTTGTCCAATTTTTTGAGAAGCTTGTGTAATCATTACCCAGGTCTTCAATCCATTTGCCAGCATTAATGTTACCCCATGAGTCAAAGTCAGTTGTCCAGTCTCTACCAAAGCCCAACAGGCAGCTAACCACTGCTTTTCAAACGGGGTGTATTGAATGCCAGAAGAAAGGAGTTTCCTAGACAAAAATCCAAAGGGCACATTTCAGACAGGTTGAATATGCCATAAATCAAGGCTCAATTGTATCGTGGTCTATGCTTCCACAAAAGCTTTACTTTGTTCAAGTGACCAAGCGCCAATTCAGTGTTTTTTATTGTAATCTTCTATAAGGGTTCAAATTTTGTTCTTGATGTGGTACATGATGTCCCCAATATCTAAATAATCCTTGAAACTTTTGGGCCTCTATCTTATTGGTGCAGATGGAAAAATTCTGAATCTCTTGTCAGGTTTGTGGGAGGTGTCAACCCCCTTTTCCTTTATGTACCCCTCAAATTTTCCAAGTTCAGTTAGCTCTTGAAACTTTGCACGGTTAATTTCCAAATTTTATCCCCTGGAATCCTGTCCATGGTGCCAAATGAATCGCTAAGGCAGTGTTTACGGTACTGGGGGTAACTGTGAATATACTGGCATAGTTGTCAATTGCAAAGTGTAACAGATGCTCCATAGAGAAGGTAGAAAAAAATCATTGATTGGGACCTCAGAAAGCCACGTTCCCAAACCACCAAGCAACACCATGTATAGTAACAAAGAAGTCAATACACATGATGGCAAAGAATTTTTCGTTTAAATTACGATTATTCAGGTACAGAGGGCAAGCTTAGTATGCATTTCCTCAGGAGTGTCTTACTGTATTTTCCTAGCAGATGAGAGGCATAGGCAAGGGAGGTTGAGGAAATGGTAGGGGTACCTTGAAATGGATGTTATTGAGGCCAGGGATTACCAGTTTTCCTTCCATGACAAGATAAGAATAGATTTGTCAGTACATCTATTTGTTCGATGTGCCCAGAGTTCAGACATGGATATTTTTTCCTCTTCTACAATAGCTGGTGTAAACAGCCTGCAGCCTTTACCATTCAACTTCATCAGGACCAGCTTGATCTACCAAGACCACATGGATCACCCTGGTTCTGCCTATTTGTGTTCCATCAAAAGGACCTTGCAGCAGCTGGTGAGATTTCTCAGTCCCTACCCTGACCTTGGGATGCTCTAATGGACAAAAGCATTGGTTCTGGAGAGATAGGACACTGGGTTCAAATACGTTGTCTGGTGCTTCTTGCCTGTGTTACCTTGGGCTAATTATCTAATCTCCCTGAGCCTCAGGTTTCCTCATCTGTGAAATTAGGATAGCAAAGTCACAATAAACGAATGAATGAATGAGTCTTTCATAATCAAGTGCATACTGTGTGCTGGACAGTTTGCTAAGTACTGGGAATACAGATACAAGTGAAGAAGACCATCCAAGCCTTCAAGGAGCTTGAATTCTAAGGGGCCCGGAAGGGGTTGAAGACAGCACATTAAGGCAATGTGGAAAATCAGCAGATTATATATTCCAGATTGCATTGTGTCACAGTGTTTGAGAAATGTCCTAAGGCTCTGGTTCCGGGGATGATAAGGTGAAAGCTTATATTTCGGTGGCGATGATTGTGTTGGGGAGAGGTATGATAGAACGAGTCAGGAGCAGAGTGTAAGCAGTTTAGTATGTAGGCAAGTCAGAAGACAGCTTCTAAGGTGTTTGGGAGCTCCAGATTTATGATGTCAAGCCCCCTCCTCCTCCTCAATAGTCTACTCCATTCTTTGGGCGTCATCTTTACAAGGCCCATTTGTTCACTCACATTTTCCTTTCCTTGCAGCTGAATCCCTTCTCCTCGGGAAGCACACTAACTTCACTGAGGTGAGACCTGGGAAGCTAAGACTTGGAGGTCTAGGTTTCTGTCCTGGGGCTACACTCACATAAGTAGGGCTCACGGTAGACAATATACATATAAAGTCTCCACAAAGTGACCTTTTCCTGCATTTCCCCATTCCTCAGTTGTTTCATGCCTCTCTGTCTTGGCCATGGAGTGTCAGGAATGGAGATCTTTGTGTCTTCCACAGTGCTTTCTCCAGAACAGTTGTAGGTTTGTAGGTCCTCTCGGGGGCACTATCAACTATTATCCTGACGTCTCTGACGTCCCAGTTTCACTGCCCCAATACACAAGTCTCTGTCACCGCAGTCAGCACCAGTCTTAGGAGATTGTATCAAAATTTCCTTTCCTAGACCAATGACGTGTAGATCCATGACTAGAGTGGCTGTTGTATGCCACTGCTGGCAAGATCCTACCACACCCTTTCTGATCAGAGAGAAGTTTTCCTGCGAGCTGAACTACCAGACCTATGGCACCACCAGGCTGGGCGTGTATATTCTGAAGAATGACATCCTCTACCTAAATGGTGAGCTACCTAACTGAAGCAAGGTTTCGCACCCATGCCTTTTTTCTTTGTTCTAATCCCAACATTACCTCTTTTCTCATTTTCATTATGCTTTGGCCCCTCAGGCAGCCCAAACTTTCTTCTCATTCATCCCTTGTCGATACAATTGCACCAAAGTCATGTTACACATACCTAGTTCCCCAGAGACTGGGTTCTGGCTTTTCTTCTTTTCAGTCAGTTTCAGTCACCAATCTCTGAGGAAGTAGCTGTTTGGTTCTACAGATTTCTAAACAACTTCAAGGAAGTCATACATCAAAGGAAGCAAATGTATAGATGACACAGAGTTGTTTGGTAGGTAGCTACCATACGGCAAAGAAACAGGATCTAGTAAGGACTCAACTCACTCGACAAACAGGCTGTTACATTTAACAAAATAAATTGAGTGAAGACGAATATAAGATTTTGGAATTAGGTTTCTTTCAATCAATGGATTGAGTTCAGAATGGAGGAGACATGGCTAGACAGCATTTTGTGGGGGTTCTCACATACTTCAAACTCCATAATGAATGACAAGTACAATGACAATGGCACAAGTTAGTTGAAAAGTATCGTGCATATATTTACAGAGACTCTTTTCACATGCAGAGCTTTAGAAGTGTTAGTCCTACCATGCTTTGGATGCATCAGAGTACATCTGAATACCGAGTTTAATCTCTCAGTTACAATTGAGGAGGGTGTTGGGCAGGGAGGGGCTCACTGAGGAACAGGGTGAAAATGGAGTGGACTTCCATTCAGGTCAAACCAATTATCTTTTGGATGGTTGTCTATTGAGTGTCATTCATTTTGCTGAGCTCATAAATTCAAATAGCATTTGAACTTAAGCAGCTTGCATGTATCCAGAAAGAGCAAAACATGAAATATATTTACAGCAAATACACGACCTCTCTTTCTAGTGGGGTACATCAAGAAAACGGTTCGAGGAGACAGGGTTTCAGGTGAACCAGTGAGAGGATGAGGGGTTCCTAGCAGTGGAAGTGAGGATGGACAGCTTTCCAGGGGTGTGTGAGCACTTATGTAAGGCCAGAAGATGGAATGTCAGGTACGGGTAAAATACAACAGCTAGAATGTATAGTGTATGACTGTGAGACATGTAAATGAAATGGATAGAGATCATTGGGCTTTAACTGGATTTGTTGTTGGCTTAAAATATGAAATAGGGACACTTCTATTTTATTCCATGGGTAATCTTAAAGAAGGGAGTCTGCAAATTTTAGACCAGTGAAGGTTCTTAAGGATGTGAGTGGCATGGCCAGACCGGGGCTTTGAGAACTTGAATTTAACAAGTGTGTGGAAGATGGTTGAAGTTTAGAGGGCAGAATCTGAGAGGCCAGTTTGTGGAGGCTATTGTGCTAGGCCATGCCAGCTAGTGGGGATGAGGACTTGAATGAAGGTAGTGTCTGGGTGAGTTAATGTGTGCGGTGCTGTAGAAATAGAATAGATGTCAATTTTGGAAACTGGAGGCAAGGGAGCAAGGCTGAGGGTGAGTGTTGTGAACCGGGTCACCATGGTGCCATCAGCAGCAATAGGTAGATGATGCTGAGATGTGGGTTTAGAAAGACATCTGAATCACCCTCTGGACAGGTTGTGTTTAAGATGAGTTTGCAACCTTTGTGTGGAAATGTCCAGTCATCGTGTCCCTCAAGAGAAGAATTAAATCATATAACGCTATGAAAGAGAGAGTCTGGAGGAGAAACGGTGTGATCAGCAGTGTCTGTATCATAGAAATTTCCAAAGGAATAAGGACTGCGTAAAAGTCACTGAATTTAGCGATGAAGAGATGATTGGTCAAACTCAGGGAGTTTCAGTTAAATGGTAGGATCAGAAGGCAGATTGCAAGAGGGTGAGAAGTGAGGAGGAGAGGGAGAAGCAGCTTTTTTCTCGATTGACTGTAAAAGGGAGAAGACATGTAGGAACAGGGGAAGGTGAGGACAGGATCAAGTGAAAGGTATTTTTCTCCCCTTAAGGGTGGAAGACATTTGTAGTAAGCAGAAGAGGAATTGGTTTGTCAAATGTTGCCATGCTAATGTTATGGACAGTATGGACAAATGGTGACTAGATGGCATCACAGCTAAGTAGTTGACAACTGGAAGAATGGCTGGACCCAAAGAATAGTCAGTAATTATTCCTGGAAGGAGGTGTGTAGTGAATTGTCCCAGGGATATTTCTTGGTCTCTGTGCTACCTAGGGAAGGAAAACAGCTAGAGAATAGGTAGAAAACACGTTTACTGATTTTACATCTAACCCCAAGGGTTTGAGATAGAACCAATAGATCTACTGGATGACAGATTTGGAATTCCAAATCTTAGGCTAGAATGGTGGGCTCAGATGTAGTAAGGTGAAATTTAATAGACATAGTACAATTTTGCGTCTGTACTCTCAAAACCCTTTTATGAGTCCAAGATAGACAAGCAGAGGCTGGGAATTTCTGAACAAATATTGGGACATTTAATGGACTGAAGCTCAACATGGTTCAACAGTGTGATGTGTTAAATAACAAAGGTTAAGGAAAACCTTAGGGTACATGAAAGAGACAGAGTATTCAAGTGTCTTCAGGGAGTTAAAGGGCTGTCACAGGGAAATGTGCCTGGACTTGTTCTGCTTTGACCCAGAAGGCAGAACGAGCAATACAGTGTCACGTTACAAAGAAGCAAATATCCACTAGAAGTGAAGAAAAATTTCGTATCATGTGGTGGGATGGTCTACTTCAGGAAGGAGAAGGTTTGCCTTCCCTGAGGAATGTCAAATAAATGGTCGATCACCACTTCTTGGGGATGTGGTGGAGGGTATTCCTGGTCAGGTAAGGGTTGGACCAGGCCATGCCTGAGGTGTCGCATTTCTGTTCGTCCTTCATCCTGATGTGTTGATTTTCTCCTAGAAGTCAGAAGACTATGGAGAAGAGCCTGGTGACAATCCAAGGCAACCCATGGGAAAGTGTGCTGTTGTCTGTGTCTCTTTAGAGCAGAGGAGAGCAAGTCAAGATCCTTTGTTATGTTTGTCACGGTAGAGAGCTGACAGGTTCCCAGGAGAATTCTCTTGTCCCTTTGTTCAACGATCACATCCTCCACATCTTGTGTGGGGGAGGGTGACCCTCAAAGACCTCCTCCCAAACGCATGTGCACATATACCCACACAGAAGACAGGACAATAATTTCCTGCTGTGGAGTGAATGACTAAGTACATATACATATATATACATATATATACATATATATATACACACACACACACACACATGTGTATATCATTTACATCTTTATATATATAACATACATATATATTTATAGATAAAGATAGATATATTTATATATATTTATATCTATATCTATGTATATATCTATATATATGTATATATACATGTGTTTTTTTTCCACATGGGCATCCATGTATCTAAGCAATTAGCTACCATTCATGAATCAGTCAATATGTCACTCTGTCCTCCTTGGAATGTTTTGACAGCTTGATGCACTGAAACAAATTCAGCATATTGACCCCTTCCACCTATGCAAGGACTTTCCAATATCCACCTAGTACTTGGCTTAGAGGCTACCGCTTTCCAGTGTATTCTGAGGCCCTAATATTCTGCTGCACCCTCAGTAAACTCTTCATTTCCCTTTTATTCAGTTAATCCTTCTAATCCCTCATTCCATTTTGCCAAGGGTTATACCAACTTTTGCTATGGTTCGGAGGGTATATCCTTTCCCTTAGTGGGTATGTTTGCTATTCATTCATAGAGGGTTGATTTAAATGTATTTTGAACATAGCATTTCCAATGACTTGTCCAATTTTTTGAGAAGCTTGTGTAATCATTACCCAGGTCTTCAATCCATTTGCCAGCATTAATGTTACCCCATGAGTCAAAGTCAGTTGTCCAGTCTCTACCAAAGCCCAACAGGCAGCTAACCACTGCTTTTCAAACGGGGTGTATTGAATGCCAGAAGAAAGGAGTTTCCTAGACAAAAATCCAAAGGGCACATTTCAGACAGGTTGAATATGCCATAAATCAAGGCTCAATTGTATCGTGGTCTATGCTTCCACAAAAGCTTTACTTTGTTCAAGTGACCAAGCGCCAATTCAGTGTTTTTTATTGTAATCTTCTATAAGGGTTCAAATTTTGTTCTTGATGTGGTACATGATGTCCCCAATATCTAAATAATCCTTGAAACTTTTGGGCCTCTATCTTATTGGTGCAGATGGAAAAATTCTGAATCTCTTGTCAGGTTTGTGGGAGGTGTCAACCCCCTTTTCCTTTATGTACCCCTCAAATTTTCCAAGTTCAGTTAGCTCTTGAAACTTTGCACGGTTAATTTCCAAATTTTATCCCCTGGAATCCTGTCCATGGTGCCAAATGAATCGCTAAGGCAGTGTTTACGGTACTGGGGGTAACTGTGAATATACTGGCATAGTTGTCAATTGCAAAGTGTAACAGATGCTCCATAGAGAAGGTAGAAAAAAATCATTGATTGGGACCTCAGAAAGCCACGTTCCCAAACCACCAAGCAACACCATGTATAGTAACAAAGAAGTCAATACACATGATGGCAAAGAATTTTTCGTTTAAATTACGATTATTCAGGTACAGAGGGCAAGCTTAGTATGCATTTCCTCAGGAGTGTCTTACTGTATTTTCCTAGCAGATGAGAGGCATAGGCAAGGGAGGTTGAGGAAATGGTAGGGGTACCTTGAAATGGATGTTATTGAGGCCAGGGATTACCAGTTTTCCTTCCATGACAAGATAAGAATAGATTTGTCAGTACATCTATTTGTTCGATGTGCCCAGAGTTCAGACATGGATATTTTTTCCTCTTCTACAATAGCTGGTGTAAACAGCCTGCAGCCTTTACCATTCAACTTCATCAGGACCAGCTTGATCTACCAAGACCACATGGATCACCCTGGTTCTGCCTATTTGTGTTCCATCAAAAGGACCTTGCAGCAGCTGGTGAGATTTCTCAGTCCCTACCCTGACCTTGGGATGCTCTAATGGACAAAAGCATTGGTTCTGGAGAGATAGGACACTGGGTTCAAATACGTTGTCTGGTGCTTCTTGCCTGTGTTACCTTGGGCTAATTATCTAATCTCTCTGAGCCTCAGGTTTCCTCATCTGTGAAATTAGGATAGCAAAGTAAGAATAAACGAATGAATGAATGAGTCTTTCATAATCAAGTGCATACTGTGTGCTGGACAGTTTGCTAAGTACTGGGAATACAGATACAAGTGAAGAAGACCATCCAAGCCTTCAAGGAGCTTGAATTCTAAGGGGCCCGGAAGGGGTTGAAGACAGCACATTAAGGCAATGTGGAAAATCAGCAGATTATATATTCCAGATTGCATTGTGTCACAGTGTTTGAGAAATGTCCTAAGGCTCTAGTTCCGGGGATGATAAGGTGAAAGCTTATATTTCGGTGGCGATGATTGTGTTGGGGAGAGAGGTATGATAGAACGAGTCAGGAGCAGAGTGTAAGCAGTTTAGTATGTAGGCAAGTCAGAAGACAGCTTCTAAGGTGTTTGGGAGCTCCAGATTTATGATGTCAAGCCCCCTCCTCCTCCTCAATAGTCTACTCCATTCTTTGGGCGTCATCTTTACAAGGCCCATTTGTTCACTCACATTTTCCTTTCCTTGCAGCTGAATCCCTTCTCCTCGGGAAGCACACTAACTTCACTGAGGTGAGACCTGGGAAGCTAAGACTTGGAGGTCTAGGTTTCTGTCCTGGGGCTACACTCACATAAGTAGGGCTCACGGTAGACAATATACATATAAAGTCTCCACAAAGTGACCTTTTCCTGCATTTCCCCATTCCTCAGTTGTTTCATGCCTCTCTGTCTTGGCCATGGAGTGTCAGGAATGGAGATCTTTGTGTCTTCCACAGTGCTTTCTCCAGAACAGTTGTAGGTTTGTAGGTCCTCTCGGGGGCACTATCAACTATTATGCAGACGTCTCTGACGTCCCAGTTTCACTGCCCCAATACACAAGTCTCTGTCACCGCAGTCAGCACCAGTCTTAGGAGATTGTATCAAAATTTCCTTTCCTAGACCAATGACGTGTAGATCCATGACTAGAGTGGCTGTTGTATGCCACTGCTGGCAAGATCCTACCACACCCTTTCTGATCAGAGAGAAGTTTTCCTGCGAGCTGAACTACCAGACCTATGGCACCACCAGGCTGGGCGTGTATATTCTGAAGAATGACATCCTCTACCTAAATGGTGAGCTACCTAACTGAAGCAAGGTTTCGCACCCATGCCTTTTTTCTTTGTTCTAATCCCAACATTACCTCTTTTCTCATTTTCATTATGCTTTGGCCCCTCAGGCAGCCCAAACTTTCTTCTCATTCATCCCTTGTCGATACAATTGCACCAAAGTCATGTTACACATACCTAGTTCCCCAGAGACTGGGTTCTGGCTTTTCTTCTTTTCAGTCAGTTTCAGTCACCAATCTCTGAGGAAGTAGCTGTTTGGTTCTACAGATTTCTAAACAACTTCAAGGAAGTCATACATCAAAGGAAGCAAATGTATAGATGACACAGAGTTGTTTGGTAGGTAGCTACCATACGGCAAAGAAACAGGATCTAGTAAGGACTCAACTCACTCGACAAACAGGCTGTTACATTTAACAAAATAAATTGAGTGAAGACGAATATAAGATTTTGGAATTAGGTTTCTTTCAATCAATGGATTGAGTTCAGAATGGAGGAGACATGGCTAGACAGCATTTTGTGGGGGTTCTCACATACTTCAAACTCCATAATGAATGACAAGTACAATGACAATGGCACAAGTTAGTTGAAAAGTATCGTGCATATATTTACAGAGACTCTTTTCACATGCAGAGCTTTAGAAGTGTTAGTCCTACCATGCTTTGGATGCATCAGAGTACATCTGAATACCGAGTTTAATCTCTCAGTTACAATTGAGGAGGGTGTTGGGCAGGGAGGGGCTCACTGAGGAACAGGGTGAAAATGGAGTGGACTTCCATTCAGGTCAAACCAATTATCTTTTGGATGGTTGTCTATTGAGTGTCATTCATTTTGCTGAGCTCATAAATTCAAATAGCATTTGAACTTAAGCAGCTTGCATGTATCCAGAAAGAGCAAAACATGAAATATATTTACAGCAAATACACGACCTCTCTTTCTAGTGGGGTACATCAAGAAAACGGTTCGAGGAGACAGGGTTTCAGGTGAACCAGTGAGAGGATGAGGGGTTCCTAGCAGTGGAAGTGAGGATGGACAGCTTTCCAGGGGTGTGTGAGCACTTATGTAAGGCCAGAAGATGGAATGTCAGGTACGGGTAAAATACAACAGCTAGAATGTATAGTGTATGACTGTGAGACATGTAAATGAAATGGATAGAGATCATTGGGCTTTAACTGGATTTGTTGTTGGCTTAAAATATGAAATAGGGACACTTCTATTTTATTCCATGGGTAATCTTAAAGAAGGGAGTCTGCAAATTTTAGACCAGTGAAGGTTCTTAAGGATGTGAGTGGCATGGCCAGACCGGGGCTTTGAGAACTTGAATTTAACAAGTGTGTGGAAGATGGGCTGAAGTCGAGAGGGCAGAATCTGAGAGGCCAGTTTGTGGAGGCTATTGTGCTAGGCCATGCCAGCTAGTGGGGATGAGGACTTGAATGAAGGTAGTGTCTGGGTGAGTTAATGTGTGCGGTGCTGTAGAAATAGAATAGATGTCAATTTTGGAAACTGGAGGCAAGGGAGCAAGGCTGAGGGTGAGTGTTGTGAACCGGGTCACCATGGTGCCATCAGCAGCAATAGGTAGATGATGCTGAGATGTGGGTTTAGAAAGACATCTGAATCACCCTCTGGACAGGTTGTGTTTAAGATGAGTTTGCAACCTTTGTGTGGAAATGTCCAGTCATCGTGTCCCTCAAGAGAAGAATTAAATCATATAACGCTATGAAAGAGAGAGTCTGGAGGAGAAACGGTGTGATCAGCAGTGTCTGTATCATAGAAATTTCCAAAGGAATAAGGACTGCGTAAAAGTCACTGAATTTAGCGATGAAGAGATGATTGGTCAAACTCAGGGAGTTTCAGTTAAATGGTAGGATCAGAAGGCAGATTGCAAGAGGGTGAGAAGTGAGGAGGAGAGGGAGAAGCAGCTTTTTTCTCGATTGACTGTAAAAGGGAGAAGACATGTAGGAATAGGGGAAGGTGAGGACAGGATCAAGTGAAAGGTATTTTTCTCCCCCTAAGGGTGGAAGACATTTGTAGTAAGCAGAAGAGGAATTGGTTTGTCAAATGTTGCCATGCTAATGTTATGGACAGTATGGACAAATGGTGACTAGATGGCATCACAGCTAAGTAGTTGACAACTGGAAGAATGGCTGGACCCAAAGAATAGTCAGTAATTATTCCTGGAAGGAGGTGTGTAGTGAATTGTCCCAGGGATATTTCTTGGTCTCTGTGCTACCTAGGGAAGGAAAACAGCTAGAGAATAGGTAGAAAACACGTTTACTGATTTTACATCTAACCCCAAGGGTTTGAGATAGAACCAATAGATCTACTGGATGACAGATTTGGAATTCCAAATCTTAGGCTAGAATGGTGGGCTCAGATGTAGTAAGGTGAAATTTAATAGACATAGTACAATTTTGCGTCTGTACTCTCAAAACCCTTTTATGAGTCCAAGATGGACAAGCAGAGGCTGGGAATTTCTGAACAAATATTGGGACATTTAATGGACTGAAGCTCAACATGGTTCAACAGTGTGATGTGTTAAATAACAAAGGTTAAGGAAAACCTTAGGGTACATGAAAGAGACAGAGTATTCAAGTGTCTTCAGGGAGTTAAAGGGCTGTCACAGGGAAATGTGCCTGGACTTGTTCTGCTTTGACCCAGAAGGCAGAACGAGCAATACAGTGTCACGTTACAAAGAAGCAAATATCCACTAGAAGTGAAGAAAAATTTCGTATCATGTGGTGGGATGGTCTACTTCAGGAAGGAGAAGGTTTGCCTTCCCTGAGGAATGTCAAATAAATGGTCGATCACCACTTCTTGGGGATGTGGTGGAGGGTATTCCTGGTCAGGTAAGGGTTGGACCAGGCCATGCCTGAGGTGTCGCATTTCTGTTCGTCCTTCATCCTGATGTGTTGATTTTCTCCTAGAAGTCAGAAGACTATGGAGAAGAGCCTGGTGACAATCCAAGGCAACCCATGGGAAAGTGTGCTGTTGTCTGTGTCTCTTTAGAGCAGAGGAGAGCAAGTCAAGATCCTTTGTTATGTTTGTCACGGTAGAGAGCTGACAGGTTCCCAGGAGAATTCTCTTGTCCCTTTGTTCAACGATCACATCCTCCACATCTTGTGTGGGGGAGGGTGACCCTCAAAGACCTCCTCCCAAACGCATGTGCACATATACCCACACAGAAGACAGGACAATAATTTCCTGCTGTGGAGTGAATGACTAAGTACATATACATATATATACATATATATACGTATATATATATACACACACACACACATGTGTATATCATTTACATCTTTATATATATAACATACATATATATTTATAGATAAAGATAGATATATTTATATATATTTATATCTATATCTATGTATATATCTATATATATGTATATATACATGTGTTTTTTTTCCACATGGGCATCCATGTATCTAAGCAATTAGCTACCATTCATGAATCAGTCAATATGTCACTCTGTCCTCCTTGGAATGTTTTGACAGCTTGATGCACTGAAACAAATTCAGCATATTGACCCCTTCCACCTATGCAAGGACTTTCCAATATCCACCTAGTACTTGGCTTAGAGGCTACCGCTTTCCAGTGTATTCTGAGGCCCTAATATTCTGCTGCACCCTCAGTAAACTCTTCATTTCCCTTTTATTCAGTTAATCCTTCTAATCCCTCATTCCATTTTGCCAAGGGTTATACCAACTTTTGCTATGGTTCGGAGGGTATATCCTTTCCCTTAGTGGGTATGTTTGCTATTCATTCATAGAGGGTTGATTTAAATGTATTTTGAACATAGCATTTCCAATGACTTGTCCAATTTTTTGAGAAGCTTGTGTAATCATTACCCAGGTCTTCAATCCATTTGCCAGCATTAATGTTACCCCATGAGTCAAAGTCAGTTGTCCAGTCTCTACCAAAGCCCAACAGGCAGCTAACCACTGCTTTTCAAACGGGGTGTATTGAATGCCAGAAGAAAGGAGTTTCCTAGACAAAAATCCAAAGGGCACATTTCAGACAGGTTGAATATGCCATAAATCAAGGCTCAATTGTATCGTGGTCTATGCTTCCACAAAAGCTTTACTTTGTTCAAGTGACCAAGCGCCAATTCAGTGTTTTTTATTGTAATCTTCTATAAGGGTTCAAATTTTGTTCTTGATGTGGTACATGATGTCCCCAATATCTAAATAATCCTTGAAACTTTTGGGCCTCTATCTTATTGGTGCAGATGGAAAAATTCTGAATCTCTTGTCAGGTTTGTGGGAGGTGTCAACCCCCTTTTCCTTTATGTACCCCTCAAATTTTCCAAGTTCAGTTAGCTCTTGAAACTTTGCACGGTTAATTTCCAAATTTTATCCCCTGGAATCCTGTCCATGGTGCCAAATGAATCGCTAAGGCAGTGTTTACGGTACTGGGGGTAACTGTGAATATACTGGCATAGTTGTCAATTGCAAAGTGTAACAGATGCTCCATAGAGAAGGTAGAAAAAAATCATTGATTGGGACCTCAGAAAGCCACGTTCCCAAACCACCAAGCAACACCATGTATAGTAACAAAGAAGTCAATACACATGATGGCAAAGAATTTTTCGTTTAAATTACGATTATTCAGGTACAGAGGGCAAGCTTAGTATGCATTTCCTCAGGAGTGTCTTACTGTATTTTCCTAGCAGATGAGAGGCATAGGCAAGGGAGGTTGAGGAAATGGTAGGGGTACCTTGAAATGGATGTTATTGAGGCCAGGGATTACCAGTTTTCCTTCCATGACAAGATAAGAATAGATTTGTCAGTACATCTATTTGTTCGATGTGCCCAGAGTTCAGACATGGATATTTTTTCCTCTTCTACAATAGCTGGTGTAAACAGCCTGCAGCCTTTACCATTCAACTTCATCAGGACCAGCTTGATCTACCAAGACCACATGGATCACCCTGGTTCTGCCTATTTGTGTTCCATCAAAAGGACCTTGCAGCAGCTGGTGAGATTTCTCAGTCCCTACCCTGACCTTGGGATGCTCTAATGGACAAAAGCATTGGTTCTGGAGAGATAGGACACTGGGTTCAAATACGTTGTCTGGTGCTTCTTGCCTGTGTTACCTTGGGCTAATTATCTAATCTCCCTGAGCCTCAGGTTTCCTCATCTGTGAAATTAGGATAGCAAAGTCACAATAAACGAATGAATGAATGAGTCTTTCATAATCAAGTGCATACTGTGTGCTGGACAGTTTGCTAAGTACTGGGAATACAGATACAAGTGAAGAAGACCATCCAAGCCTTCAAGGAGCTTGAATTCTAAGGGGCCCGGAAGGGGTTGAAGACAGCACATTAAGGCAATGTGGAAAATCAGCAGATTATATATTCCAGATTGCATTGTGTCACAGTGTTTGAGAAAGGTCCTAAGGCTCTGGTTCCGGGGATGATAAGGTGAAAGCTTATATTTCGGTGGCGATGATTGTGTTGGGGAGAGGTATGATAGAACGAGTCAGGAGCAGAGTGTAAGCAGTTTAGTATGTAGGCAAGTCAGAAGACAGCTTCTAAGGTGTTTGGGAGCTCCAGATTTATGATGTCAAGCCCCCTCCTCCTCCTCAATAGTCTACTCCATTCTTTGGGCGTCATCTTTACAAGGCCCATTTGTTCACTCACATTTTCCTTTCCTTGCAGCTGAATCCCTTCTCCTCGGGAAGCACACTAACTTCACTGAGGTGAGACCTGGGAAGCTAAGACTTGGAGGTCTAGGTTTCTGTCCTGGGGCTACACTCACATAAGTAGGGCTCACGGTAGACAATATACATATAAAGTCTCCACAAAGTGACCTTTTCCTGCATTTCCCCATTCCTCAGTTGTTTCATGCCTCTCTGTCTTGGCCATGGAGTGTCAGGAATGGAGATCTTTGTGTCTTCCACAGTGCTTTCTCCAGAACAGTTGTAGGTTTGTAGGTCCTCTCGGGGGCACTATCAACTATTATCCTGACGTCTCTGACGTCCCAGTTTCACTGCCCCAATACACAAGTCTCTGTCACCGCAGTCAGCACCAGTCTTAGGAGATTGTATCAAAATTTCCTTTCCTAGACCAATGACGTGTAGATCCATGACTAGAGTGGCTGTTGTATGCCACTGCTGGCAAGATCCTACCACACCCTTTCTGATCAGAGAGAAGTTTTCCTGCGAGCTGAACTACCAGACCTATGGCACCACCAGGCTGGGCGTGTATATTCTGAAGAATGACATCCTCTACCTAAATGGTGAGCTACCTAACTGAAGCAAGGTTTCGCACCCATGCCTTTTTTCTTTGTTCTAATCCCAACATTACCTCTTTTCTCATTTTCATTATGCTTTGGCCCCTCAGGCAGCCCAAACTTTCTTCTCATTCATCCCTTGTCGATACAATTGCACCAAAGTCATGTTACACATACCTAGTTCCCCAGAGACTGGGTTCTGGCTTTTCTTCTTTTCAGTCAGTTTCAGTCACCAATCTCTGAGGAAGTAGCTGTTTGGTTCTACAGATTTCTAAACAACTTCAAGGAAGTCATACATCAAAGGAAGCAAATGTATAGATGACACAGAGTTGTTTGGTAGGTAGCTACCATACGGCAAAGAAACAGGATCTAGTAAGGACTCAACTCACTCGACAAACAGGCTGTTACCTTTAACAAAATAAATTGAGTGAAGACGAATATAAGATTTTGGAATTAGGTTTCTTTCAATCAATGGATTGAGTTCAGAATGGAGGAGACATGGCTAGACAGCATTTTGTGGGGGTTCTCACATACTTCAAACTCCATAATGAATGACAAGTACAATGACAATGGCACAAGTTAGTTGAAAAGTATCGTGCATATATTTACAGAGACTCTTTTCACATGCAGAGCTTTAGAAGTGTTAGTCCTACCATGCTTTGGATGCATCAGAGTACATCTGAATACCGAGTTTAATCTCTCAGTTACAATTGAGGAGGGTGTTGGGCAGGGAGGGGCTCACTGAGGAACAGGGTGAAAATGGAGTGGACTTCCATTCAGGTCAAACCAATTATCTTTTGGATGGTTGTCTATTGAGTGTCATTCATTTTGCTGAGCTCATAAATTCAAATAGCATTTGAACTTAAGCAGCTTGCATGTATCCAGAAAGAGCAAAACATGAAATATATTTACAGCAAATACACGACCTCTCTTTCTAGTGGGGTACATCAAGAAAACGGTTCGAGGAGACAGGGTTTCAGGTGAACCAGTGAGAGGATGAGGGGTTCCTAGCAGTGGAAGTGAGGATGGACAGCTTTCCAGGGGTGTGTGAGCACTTATGTAAGGCCAGAAGATGGAATGTCAGGTACGGGTAAAATACAACAGCTAGAATGTATAGTGTATGACTGTGAGACATGTAAATGAAATGGATAGAGATCATTGGGCTTTAACTGGATTTGTTGTTGGCTTAAAATATGAAATAGGGACACTTCTATTTTATTCCATGGGTAATCTTAAAGAAGGGAGTCTGCAAATTTTAGACCAGTGAAGGTTCTTAAGGATGTGAGTGGCATGGCCAGACCGGGGCTTTGAGAACTTGAATTTAACAAGTGTGTGGAAGATGGTTGAAGTTTAGAGGGCAGAATCTGAGAGGCCAGTTTGTGGAGGCTATTGTGCTAGGCCATGCCAGCTAGTGGGGATGAGGACTTGAATGAAGGTAGTGTCTGGGTGAGTTAATGTGTGCGGTGCTGTAGAAATAGAATAGATGTCAATTTTGGAAACTGGAGGCAAGGGAGCAAGGCTGAGGGTGAGTGTTGTGAACCGGGTCACCATGGTGCCATCAGCAGCAATAGGTAGATGATGCTGAGATGTGGGTTTAGAAAGACATCTGAATCACCCTCTGGACAGGTTGTGTTTAAGATGAGTTTGCAACCTTTGTGTGGAAATGTCCAGTCATCGTGTCCCTCAAGAGAAGAATTAAATCATATAACGCTATGAAAGAGAGAGTCTGGAGGAGAAACGGTGTGATCAGCAGTGTCTGTATCATAGAAATTTCCAAAGGAATAAGGACTGCGTAAAAGTCACTGAATTTAGCGATGAAGAGATGATTGGTCAAACTCAGGGAGTTTCAGTTAAATGGTAGGATCAGAAGGCAGATTGCAAGAGGGTGAGAAGTGAGGAGGAGAGGGAGAAGCAGCTTTTTTCTCGATTGACTGTAAAAGGGAGAAGACATGTAGGAACAGGGGAAGGTGAGGACAGGATCAAGTGAAAGGTATTTTTCTCCCCTTAAGGGTGGAAGACATTTGTAGTAAGCAGAAGAGGAATTGGTTTGTCAAATGTTGCCATGCTAATGTTATGGACAGTATGGACAAATGGTGACTAGATGGCATCACAGCTAAGTAGTTGACAACTGGAAGAATGGCTGGACCCAAAGAATAGTCAGTAATTATTCCTGGAAGGAGGTGTGTAGTGAATTGTCCCAGGGATATTTCTTGGTCTCTGTGCTACCTAGGGAAGGAAAACAGCTAGAGAATAGGTAGAAAACACGTTTACTGATTTTACATCTAACCCCAAGGGTTTGAGATAGAACCAATAGATCTACTGGATGACAGATTTGGAATTCCAAATCTTAGGCTAGAATGGTGGGCTCAGATGTAGTAAGGTGAAATTTAATAGACATAGTAGAATTTTGCGTCTGTACTCTCAAAACCCTTTTATGAGTCCAAGATAGACAAGCAGAGGCTGGGAATTTCTGAACAAATATTGGGACATTTAATGGACTGAAGCTCAACATGGTTCAACAGTGTGATGTGTTAAATAACAAAGGTTAAGGAAAACCTTAGGGTACATGAAAGAGACAGAGTATTCAAGTGTCTTCAGGGAGTTAAAGGGCTGTCACAGGGAAATGTGCCTGGACTTGTTCTGCTTTGACCCAGAAGGCAGAACGAGCAATACAGTGTCACGTTACAAAGAAGCAAATATCCACTAGAAGTGAAGAAAAATTTCGTATCATGTGGTGGGATGGTCTACTTCAGGAAGGAGAAGGTTTGCCTTCCCTGAGGAATGTCAAATAAATGGTCGATCACCACTTCTTGGGGATGTGGTGGAGGGTATTCCTGGTCAGGTAAGGGTTGGACCAGGCCATGCCTGAGGTGTCGCATTTCTGTTCGTCCTTCATCCTGATGTGTTGATTTTCTCCTAGAAGTCAGAAGACTATGGAGAAGAGCCTGGTGACAATCCAAGGCAACCCATGGGAAAGTGTGCTGTTGTCTGTGTCTCTTTAGAGCAGAGGAGAGCAAGTCAAGATCCTTTGTTATGTTTGTCACGGTAGAGAGCTGACAGGTTCCCAGGAGAATTCTCTTGTCCCTTTGTTCAACGATCACATCCTCCACATCTTGTGTGGGGGAGGGTGACCCTCAAAGACCTCCTCCCAAACGCATGTGCACATATACCCACACAGAAGACAGGACAATAATTTCCTGCTGTGGAGTGAATGACTAAGTACATATACATATATATACATATATATACGTATATATATATACACACACACACACATGTGTATATCATTTACATCTTTATATATATAACATACATATATATTTATAGATAAAGATAGATATATTTATATATATTTATATCTATATCTATGTATATATCTATATATATGTATATATACATGTGTTTTTTTTCCACATGGGCATCCATGTATCTAAGCAATTAGCTACCATTCATGAATCAGTCAATATGTCACTCTGTCCTCCTTGGAATGTTTTGACAGCTTGATGCACTGAAACAAATTCAGCATATTGACCCCTTCCACCTATGCAAGGACTTTCCAATATCCACCTAGTACTTGGCTTAGAGGCTACCGCTTTCCAGTGTATTCTGAGGCCCTAATATTCTGCTGCACCCTCAGTAAACTCTTCATTTCCCTTTTATTCAGTTAATCCTTCTAATCCCTCATTCCATTTTGCCAAGGGTTATACCAACTTTTGCTATGGTTCGGAGGGTATATCCTTTCCCTTAGTGGGTATGTTTGCTATTCATTCATAGAGGGTTGATTTAAATGTATTTTGAACATAGCATTTCCAATGACTTGTCCAATTTTTTGAGAAGCTTGTGTAATCATTACCCAGGTCTTCAATCCATTTGCCAGCATTAATGTTACCCCATGAGTCAAAGTCAGTTGTCCAGTCTCTACCAAAGCCCAACAGGCAGCTAACCACTGCTTTTCAAACGGGGTGTATTGAATGCCAGAAGAAAGGAGTTTCCTAGACAAAAATCCAAAGGGCACATTTCAGACAGGTTGAATATGCCATAAATCAAGGCTCAATTGTATCGTGGTCTATGCTTCCACAAAAGCTTTACTTTGTTCAAGTGACCAAGCGCCAATTCAGTGTTTTTTATTGTAATCTTCTATAAGGGTTCAAATTTTGTTCTTGATGTGGTACATGATGTCCCCAATATCTAAATAATCCTTGAAACTTTTGGGCCTCTATCTTATTGGTGCAGATGGAAAAATTCTGAATCTCTTGTCAGGTTTGTGGGAGGTGTCAACCCCCTTTTCCTTTATGTACCCCTCAAATTTTCCAAGTTCAGTTAGCTCTTGAAACTTTGCACGGTTAATTTCCAAATTTTATCCCCTGGAATCCTGTCCATGGTGCCAAATGAATCGCTAAGGCAGTGTTTACGGTACTGGGGGTAACTGTGAATATACTGGCATAGTTGTCAATTGCAAAGTGTAACAGATGCTCCATAGAGAAGGTAGAAAAAAATCATTGATTGGGACCTCAGAAAGCCACGTTCCCAAACCACCAAGCAACACCATGTATAGTAACAAAGAAGTCAATACACATGATGGCAAAGAATTTTTCGTTTAAATTACGATTATTCAGGTACAGAGGGCAAGCTTAGTATGCATTTCCTCAGGAGTGTCTTACTGTATTTTCCTAGCAGATGAGAGGCATAGGCAAGGGAGGTTGAGGAAATGGTAGGGGTACCTTGAAATGGATGTTATTGAGGCCAGGGATTACCAGTTTTCCTTCCATGACAAGATAAGAATAGATTTGTCAGTACATCTATTTGTTCGATGTGCCCAGAGTTCAGACATGGATATTTTTTCCTCTTCTACAATAGCTGGTGTAAACAGCCTGCAGCCTTTACCATTCAACTTCATCAGGACCAGCTTGATCTACCAAGACCACATGGATCACCCTGGTTCTGCCTATTTGTGTTCCATCAAAAGGACCTTGCAGCAGCTGGTGAGATTTCTCAGTCCCTACCCTGACCTTGGGATGCTCTAATGGACAAAAGCATTGGTTCTGGAGAGATAGGACACTGGGTTCAAATACGTTGTCTGGTGCTTCTTGCCTGTGTTACCTTGGGCTAATTATCTAATCTCTCTGAGCCTCAGGTTTCCTCATCTGTGAAATTAGGATAGCAAAGTAAGAATAAACGAATGAATGAATGAGTCTTTCATAATCAAGTGCATACTGTGTGCTGGACAGTTTGCTAAGTACTGGGAATACAGATACAAGTGAAGAAGACCATCCAAGCCTTCAAGGAGCTTGAATTCTAAGGGGCCCGGAAGGGGTTGAAGACAGCACATTAAGGCAATGTGGAAAATCAGCAGATTATATATTCCAGATTGCATTGTGTCACAGTGTTTGAGAAATGTCCTAAGGCTCTAGTTCCGGGGATGATAAGGTGAAAGCTTATATTTCGGTGGCGATGATTGTGTTGGGGAGAGAGGTATGATAGAACGAGTCAGGAGCAGAGTGTAAGCAGTTTAGTATGTAGGCAAGTCAGAAGACAGCTTCTAAGGTGTTTGGGAGCTCCAGATTTATGATGTCAAGCCCCCTCCTCCTCCTCAATAGTCTACTCCATTCTTTGGGCGTCATCTTTACAAGGCCCATTTGTTCACTCACATTTTCCTTTCCTTGCAGCTGAATCCCTTCTCCTCGGGAAGCACACTAACTTCACTGAGGTGAGACCTGGGAAGCTAAGACTTGGAGGTCTAGGTTTCTGTCCTGGGGCTACACTCACATAAGTAGGGCTCACGGTAGACAATATACATATAAAGTCTCCACAAAGTGACCTTTTCCTGCATTTCCCCATTCCTCAGTTGTTTCATGCCTCTCTGTCTTGGCCATGGAGTGTCAGGAATGGAGATCTTTGTGTCTTCCACAGTGCTTTCTCCAGAACAGTTGTAGGTTTGTAGGTCCTCTCGGGGGCACTATCAACTATTATGCAGACGTCTCTGACGTCCCAGTTTCACTGCCCCAATACACAAGTCTCTGTCACCGCAGTCAGCACCAGTCTTAGGAGATTGTATCAAAATTTCCTTTCCTAGACCAATGACGTGTAGATCCATGACTAGAGTGGCTGTTGTATGCCACTGCTGGCAAGATCCTACCACACTCTTTCTGATCAGAGAGAAGTTTTCCTGCGAGCTGAACTACCAGACCTATGGCACCACCAGGCTGGGCGTGTATATTCTGAAGAATGACATCCTCTACCTAAATGGTGAGCTACCTAACTGAAGCAAGGTTTCGCACCCATGCCTTTTTTCTTTGTTCTAATCCCAACATTACCTTTTTTCTCATTTTCATTATGCTTTGGCCCCTCAGGCAGCCCAAACTTTCTTCTCATTCATCCCTTGTCGATACAATTGCACCAAAGTCATGTTACACATACCTAGTTCCCCAGAGAGTGGGTTCTGGCTTTTCTTCTTTTCAGTCAGTTTCAGTCACCAATCTCTGAGGAAGTAGCTGTTTGGTTCTACAGATTTCTAAACAACTTCAAGGAAGTCATACATAAAAGGAAGCAAATGTATAGATGACACAGAGTTGTCTGGTAGGTAGCTACCATACGGCAAAGAAACAGGATCTAGTAAGGACTCAACTCACTCGACAAATAGGCTGTTACATTTAACAAAATAAATTGAGTGAAGACGAATATAAGATTTTGGAATTAGGTTTCTTTCAATCAATGGATTGAGTTCAGAATGGAGGAGACATGGTTAGACAGCATTTTGTGGGGGTTCTCACATACTTCAAACTCCATAATGAATGACAAGTACAATGACAATGGCACAAGTTAGTTGAAAAGTATTGTGCATATATTTACAGAGACTCTTTTCACATGCAGAGCTTTAGAAGTGTTAGTCCTACCATGCTTTGGATGCATCAGAGTACATCTGAATACCGAGTTTAATCTCTCAGTTACAATTGAGGAGGGTGTTGGGCAGGGAGGGGCTCACTGAGGAACAGGGTGAAAATGGAGTGGACTTCCATTCAGGTCAAACCAATTATCTTTTGGATGGTTGTCTATTGAGTGTCATTCATTTTGCTGAGCTCATAAATTCAAATAGCGTTTGAACTTAAGCAGCTTGCATGTATCCAGAAAGAGCAAAACATGAAATATATTTACAGCAAATACACGACCTCTCTTTCTAGTGGGGTACATCAAGAAAACGGTTCGAGGAGACAGGGTTTCAGGTGAACCAGTGAGAGGATGAGGGGTTCCTAGCAGTGGAAGTGAGGATGGACAGCTTTCCAGGGGTGTGTGAGCACTTATGTAAGGCCAGAAGATGGAATGTCAGGTACGGGTAAAATACAACAGCTAGAATGTATAGTGTATGACTGTGAGACATGTAAATGAAATGGATAGAGATCATTGGGCTTTAACTGGATTTGTTGTTGGCTTAAAATATGAAATAGGGACACTTCTATTTTATTCCATGGGTAATCTTAAAGAAGGGAGTCTGCAAATTTTAGACCAGTGAAGGTTCTTAAGGATGTGAGTGGCATGGCCAGACCGGGGCTTTGAGAACTTGAATTTAACAAGTGTGTGGAAGATGGTTGAAGTTTAGAGGGCAGAATCTGAGAGGCCAGTTTGTGGAGGCTATTGTGCTAGGCCATGCCAGCTAGTGGGGATGAGGACTTGAATGAAGGTAGTGTCTGGGTGAGTTAATGTGTGCGGTGCTGTAGAAATAGAATAGATGTCAATTTTGGAAACTGGAGGCAAGGGAGCAAGGCTGAGGGTGAGTGTTGTGAACCGGGTCACCATGGTGCCATCAGCAGCAATAGGTAGATGATGCTGAGATGTGGGTTTAGAAAGACATCTGAATCACCCTCTGGACAGGTTGTGTTTAAGATGAGTTTGCAACCTTTGTGTGGAAATGTCCAGTCATCGTGTCCCTCAAGAGAAGAATTAAATCATATAACGCTATGAAAGAGAGAGTCTGGAGGAGAAACGGTGTGATCAGCAGTGTCTGTATCATAGAAATTTCCAAAGGAATAAGGACTGCGTAAAAGTCACTGAATTTAGCGATGAAGAGATGATTGGTCAAACTCAGGGAGTTTCAGTTAAATGGTAGGATCAGAAGGCAGATTGCAAGAGGGTGAGAAGTGAGGAGGAGAGGGAGAAGCAGCTTTTTTCTCGATTGACTGTAAAAGGGAGAAGACATGTAGGAACAGGGGAAGGTGAGGACAGGATCAAGTGAAAGGTATTTTTCTCCCCTTAAGGGTGGAAGACATTTGTAGTAAGCAGAAGAGGAATTGGTTTGTCAAATGTTGCCATGCTAATGTTATGGACAGTATGGACAAATGGTGACTAGATGGCATCACAGCTAAGTAGTTGACAACTGGAAGAATGGCTGGACCCAAAGAATAGTCAGTAATTATTCCTGGAAGGAGGTGTGTAGTGAATTGTCCCAGGGATATTTCTTGGTCTCTGTGCTACCTAGGGAAGGAAAACAGCTAGAGAATAGGTAGAAAACACGTTTACTGATTTTACATCTAACCCCAAGGGTTTGAGATAGAACCAATAGATCTACTGGATGACAGATTTGGAATTCCAAATCTTAGGCTAGAATGGTGGGCTCAGATGTAGTAAGGTGAAATTTAATAGACATAGTAGAATTTTGCGTCTGTACTCTCAAAACCCTTTTATGAGTCCAAGATAGACAAGCAGAGGCTGGGAATTTCTGAACAAATATTGGGACATTTAATGGACTGAAGCTCAACATGGTTCAACAGTGTGATGTGTTAAATAACAAAGGTTAAGGAAAACCTTAGGGTACATGAAAGAGACAGAGTATTCAAGTGTCTTCAGGGAGTTAAAGGGCTGTCACAGGGAAATGTGCCTGGACTTGTTCTGCTTTGACCCAGAAGGCAGAACGAGCAATACAGTGTCACGTTACAAAGAAGCAAATATCCACTAGAAGTGAAGAAAAATTTCGTATCATGTGGTGGGATGGTCTACTTCAGGAAGGAGAAGGTTTGCCTTCCCTGAGGAATGTCAAATAAATGGTCGATCACCACTTCTTGGGGATGTGGTGGAGGGTATTCCTGGTCAGGTAAGGGTTGGACCAGGCCATGCCTGAGGTGTCGCATTTCTGTTCGTCCTTCATCCTGATGTGTTGATTTTCTCCTAGAAGTCAGAAGACTATGGAGAAGAGCCTGGTGACAATCCAAGGCAACCCATGGGAAAGTGTGCTGTTGTCTGTGTCTCTTTAGAGCAGAGGAGAGCAAGTCAAGATCCTTTGTTATGTTTGTCACGGTAGAGAGCTGACAGGTTCCCAGGAGAATTCTCTTGTCCCTTTGTTCAACGATCACATCCTCCACATCTTGTGTGGGGGAGGGTGACCCTCAAAGACCTCCTCCCAAACGCATGTGCACATATACCCACACAGAAGACAGGACAATAATTTCCTGCTGTGGAGTGAATGACTAAGTACATATACATATATATACATATATATACGTATATATATATACACACACACACACATGTGTATATCATTTACATCTTTATATATATAACATACATATATATTTATAGATAAAGATAGATATATTTATATATATTTATATCTATATCTATGTATATATCTATATATATGTATATATACATGTGTTTTTTTTCCACATGGGCATCCATGTATCTAAGCAATTAGCTACCATTCATGAATCAGTCAATATGTCACTCTGTCCTCCTTGGAATGTTTTGACAGCTTGATGCACTGAAACAAATTCAGCATATTGACCCCTTCCACCTATGCAAGGACTTTCCAATATCCACCTAGTACTTGGCTTAGAGGCTACCGCTTTCCAGTGTATTCTGAGGCCCTAATATTCTGCTGCACCCTCAGTAAACTCTTCATTTCCCTTTTATTCAGTTAATCCTTCTAATCCCTCATTCCATTTTGCCAAGGGTTATACCAACTTTTGCTATGGTTCGGAGGGTATATCCTTTCCCTTAGTGGGTATGTTTGCTATTCATTCATAGAGGGTTGATTTAAATGTATTTTGAACATAGCATTTCCAATGACTTGTCCAATTTTTTGAGAAGCTTGTGTAATCATTACCCAGGTCTTCAATCCATTTGCCAGCATTAATGTTACCCCATGAGTCAAAGTCAGTTGTCCAGTCTCTACCAAAGCCCAACAGGCAGCTAACCACTGCTTTTCAAACGGGGTGTATTGAATGCCAGAAGAAAGGAGTTTCCTAGACAAAAATCCAAAGGGCACATTTCAGACAGGTTGAATATGCCATAAATCAAGGCTCAATTGTATCGTGGTCTATGCTTCCACAAAAGCTTTACTTTGTTCAAGTGACCAAGCGCCAATTCAGTGTTTTTTATTGTAATCTTCTATAAGGGTTCAAATTTTGTTCTTGATGTGGTACATGATGTCCCCAATATCTAAATAATCCTTGAAACTTTTGGGCCTCTATCTTATTGGTGCAGATGGAAAAATTCTGAATCTCTTGTCAGGTTTGTGGGAGGTGTCAACCCCCTTTTCCTTTATGTACCCCTCAAATTTTCCAAGTTCAGTTAGCTCTTGAAACTTTGCACGGTTAATTTCCAAATTTTATCCCCTGGAATCCTGTCCATGGTGCCAAATGAATCGCTAAGGCAGTGTTTACGGTACTGGGGGTAACTGTGAATATACTGGCATAGTTGTCAATTGCAAAGTGTAACAGATGCTCCATAGAGAAGGTAGAAAAAAATCATTGATTGGGACCTCAGAAAGCCACGTTCCCAAACCACCAAGCAACACCATGTATAGTAACAAAGAAGTCAATACACATGATGGCAAAGAATTTTTCGTTTAAATTACGATTATTCAGGTACAGAGGGCAAGCTTAGTATGCATTTCCTCAGGAGTGTCTTACTGTATTTTCCTAGCAGATGAGAGGCATAGGCAAGGGAGGTTGAGGAAATGGTAGGGGTACCTTGAAATGGATGTTATTGAGGCCAGGGATTACCAGTTTTCCTTCCATGACAAGATAAGAATAGATTTGTCAGTACATCTATTTGTTCGATGTGCCCAGAGTTCAGACATGGATATTTTTTCCTCTTCTACAATAGCTGGTGTAAACAGCCTGCAGCCTTTACCATTCAACTTCATCAGGACCAGCTTGATCTACCAAGACCACATGGATCACCCTGGTTCTGCCTATTTGTGTTCCATCAAAAGGACCTTGCAGCAGCTGGTGAGATTTCTCAGTCCCTACCCTGACCTTGGGATGCTCTAATGGACAAAAGCATTGGTTCTGGAGAGATAGGACACTGGGTTCAAATACGTTGTCTGGTGCTTCTTGCCTGTGTTACCTTGGGCTAATTATCTAATCTCTCTGAGCCTCAGGTTTCCTCATCTGTGAAATTAGGATAGCAAAGTAAGAATAAACGAATGAATGAATGAGTCTTTCATAATCAAGTGCATACTGTGTGCTGGACAGTTTGCTAAGTACTGGGAATACAGATACAAGTGAAGAAGACCATCCAAGCCTTCAAGGAGCTTGAATTCTAAGGGGCCCGGAAGGGGTTGAAGACAGCACATTAAGGCAATGTGGAAAATCAGCAGATTATATATTCCAGATTGCATTGTGTCACAGTGTTTGAGAAATGTCCTAAGGCTCTAGTTCCGGGGATGATAAGGTGAAAGCTTATATTTCGGTGGCGATGATTGTGTTGGGGAGAGAGGTATGATAGAACGAGTCAGGAGCAGAGTGTAAGCAGTTTAGTATGTAGGCAAGTCAGAAGACAGCTTCTAAGGTGTTTGGGAGCTCCAGATTTATGATGTCAAGCCCCCTCCTCCTCCTCAATAGTCTACTCCATTCTTTGGGCGTCATCTTTACAAGGCCCATTTGTTCACTCACATTTTCCTTTCCTTGCAGCTGAATCCCTTCTCCTCGGGAAGCACACTAACTTCACTGAGGTGAGACCTGGGAAGCTAAGACTTGGAGGTCTAGGTTTCTGTCCTGGGGCTACACTCACATAAGTAGGGCTCACGGTAGACAATATACATATAAAGTCTCCACAAAGTGACCTTTTCCTGCATTTCCCCATTCCTCAGTTGTTTCATGCCTCTCTGTCTTGGCCATGGAGTGTCAGGAATGGAGATCTTTGTGTCTTCCACAGTGCTTTCTCCAGAACAGTTGTAGGTTTGTAGGTCCTCTCGGGGGCACTATCAACTATTATCCTGACGTCTCTGACGTCCCAGTTTCACTGCCCCAATACACAAGTCTCTGTCACCGCAGTCAGCACCAGTCTTAGGAGATTGTATCAAAATTTCCTTTCCTAGACCAATGACGTGTAGATCCATGACTAGAGTGGCTGTTGTATGCCACTGCTGGCAAGATCCTACCACACTCTTTCTGATCAGAGAGAAGTTTTCCTGCGAGCTGAACTACCAGACCTATGGCACCACCAGGCTGGGCGTGTATATTCTGAAGAATGACATCCTCTACCTAAATGGTGAGCTACCTAACTGAAGCAAGGTTTCGCACCCATGCCTTTTTTCTTTGTTCTAATCCCAACATTACCTTTTTTCTCATTTTCATTATGCTTTGGCCCCTCAGGCAGCCCAAACTTTCTTCTCATTCATCCCTTGTCGATACAATTGCACCAAAGTCATGTTACACATACCTAGTTCCCCAGAGAGTGGGTTCTGGCTTTTCTTCTTTTCAGTCAGTTTCAGTCACCAATCTCTGAGGAAGTAGCTGTTTGGTTCTACAGATTTCTAAACAACTTCAAGGAAGTCATACATAAAAGGAAGCAAATGTATAGATGACACAGAGTTGTCTGGTAGGTAGCTACCATACGGCAAAGAAACAGGATCTAGTAAGGACTCAACTCACTCGACAAATAGGCTGTTACATTTAACAAAATAAATTGAGTGAAGACGAATATAAGATTTTGGAATTAGGTTTCTTTCAATCAATGGATTGAGTTCAGAATGGAGGAGACATGGTTAGACAGCATTTTGTGGGGGTTCTCACATACTTCAAACTCCATAATGAATGACAAGTACAATGACAATGGCACAAGTTAGTTGAAAAGTATTGTGCATATATTTACAGAGACTCTTTTCACATGCAGAGCTTTAGAAGTGTTAGTCCTACCATGCTTTGGATGCATCAGAGTACATCTGAATACCGAGTTTAATCTCTCAGTTACAATTGAGGAGGGTGTTGGGCAGGGAGGGGCTCACTGAGGAACAGGGTGAAAATGGAGTGGACTTCCATTCAGGTCAAACCAATTATCTTTTGGATGGTTGTCTATTGAGTGTCATTCATTTTGCTGAGCTCATAAATTCAAATAGCGTTTGAACTTAAGCAGCTTGCATGTATCCAGAAAGAGCAAAACATGAAATATATTTACAGCAAATACACGACCTCTCTTTCTAGTGGGGTACATCAAGAAAACGGTTCGAGGAGACAGGGTTTCAGGTGAACCAGTGAGAGGATGAGGGGTTCCTAGCAGTGGAAGTGAGGATGGACAGCTTTCCAGGGGTGTGTGAGCACTTATGTAAGGCCAGAAGATGGAATGTCAGGTACGGGTAAAATACAACAGCTAGAATGTATAGTGTATGACTGTGAGACATGTAAATGAAATGGATAGAGATCATTGGGCTTTAACTGGATTTGTTGTTGGCTTAAAATATGAAATAGGGACACTTCTATTTTATTCCATGGCTAATCTTAAAGAAGGGAGTCTGCAAATTTTAGACCAGTGAAGGTTCTTAAGGATGTGAGTGGCATGGCCAGACCGGGGCTTTGGGAACTTGAATTTAACAAGTGTGTGGAAGATGGGCTGAAGTCGAGAGGGCAGAATCTGAGAGGCCAGTTTGTGGAGGCTATTGTGCTAGGCCATGCCAGCTAGTGGGGATGAGGACTTGAATGAAGGTAGTGTCTGGGTGAGTTAATGTGTGCGGTGCTGTAGAAATAGAATAGATGTTAATTTTGGAAACTGGAGGCAAGGGAGCAAGGCTGAGGGTGAGTGTTGTGAACCGGGTCACCATGGTGCCATCAGCAGCAATAGGTAGATGATGCTGAGATGTGGGTTTAGAAAGACATCTGAATCACCCTCTGGACAGGTTGTGTTTAAGATGAGTTTGCAACCTTTGTGTGGAAATGTCCAGTCATCGTGTCCCTCAAGAGAAGAATTAAATCATATAACGCTATGAAAGAGAGAGTCTGGAGGAGAAACGGTGTGATCAGCAGTGTCTGTATCATAGAAATTTCCAAAGGAATAAGGACTGCGTAAAAGTCACTGAATTTAGCGATGAAGAGATGATTGGTCAAACTCAGGGAGTTTCAGTTAAATGGTAGGATCAGAAGGCAGATTGCAAGAGGGTGAGAAGTGAGGAGGAGAGGGAGAAGCAGCTTTTTTCTCGATTGACTGTAAAAGGGAGAAGACATGTAGGAATAGGGGAAGGTGAGGACAGGATCAAGTGAAAGGTATTTTTCTCCCCTTAAGGGTGGAAGACATTTGTAGTAAGCAGAAGAGGAATTGGTTTGTCAAATGTTGCCATGCTAATGTTATGGACAGTATGGACAAATGGTGACTAGATGGCATCACAGCTAAGTAGTTGACAACTGGAAGAATGGCTGGACCCAAAGAATAGTCAGTAATTATTCCTGGAAGGAGGTGTGTAGTGAATTGTCCCAGGGATATTTCTTGGTCTCTGTGCTACCTAGGGAAGGAAAACAGCTAGAGAATAGGTAGAAAACACGTTTACTGATTTTACATCTAACCCCAAGGGTTTGAGATAGAACCAATAGATCTACTGGATGACAGATTTGGAATTCCAAATCTTAGGCTAGAATGGTGGGCTCAGATGTAGTAAGGTGAAATTTAATAGACATAGTAGAATTTTGCGTCTGTACTCTCAAAACCCTTTTATGAGTCCAAGATGGACAAGCAGAGGCTGGGAATTTCTGAACAAATATTGGGACATTTAATGGACTGAAGCTCAACATGGTTCAACAGTGTGATGTGTTAAATAACAAAGGTTAAGGAAAACCTTAGGGTACATGAAAGAGACAGAGTATTCAAGTGTCTTCAGGGAGTTAAAGGGCTGTCACAGGGAAATGTGCCTGGACTTGTTCTGCTTTGACCCAGAAGGTAGAACGAGCAATACAGTGTCACGTTACAAAGAAGCAAATATCCACTAGAAGTGAAGAAAAATTTCGTATCATGTGGTGGGATGGTCTACTTCAGGAAGGAGAAGGTTTGCCTTCCCTGAGGAATGTCAAATAAATGGTCGATCACCACTTCTTGGGGATGTGGTGGAGGGTATTCCTGGTCAGGTAAGGGTTGGACCAGGCCATGCCTGAGGTGTCGCATTTCTGTTCGTCCTTCATCCTGATGTGTTGATTTTCTCCTACAAGTCAGAAGACTATGGAGAAGAGCCTGGTGACAATCCAAGGCAACCCATGGGAAAGTGTGCTGTTGTCTGTGTCTCTTTAGAGCAGAGGAGAGCAAGTCAAGATCCTTTGTTATGTTTGTCACGGTAGAGAGCTGACAGGTTCCCAGGAGAATTCTCTTGTCCCTTTGTTCAACGATCACATCCTCCACATCTTGTGTGGGGGAGGGTGACCCTCAAAGACCTCCTCCCAAACGCATGTGCACATATACCCACACAGAAGACAGGACATAAATTTCCTGCTGTGGAGTGAATGACTAAGTACATGTACATATATATACATATATATACATATATATACATATATATATACACACACACGTGTATATCATTTACATCTTTATATATATAACATACATATATATTTATAGATAAAGATAGATATATTTATATATATTCATATCTATATCTATGTATATATCTATATATATGTATATATACATGTGATTTGTTTCCACATGGGCATCCATGTATCTAAGCAATTAGCTACCATTCATGAATCAGTCAATATGTCACTCTGTCCTCCTTGGAATGTTTTGACAGCTTGATGCACTGCCACAAATTCAGCATATTGACCCCTTCCACCTGTGCAAGGACTTTCCAATATCCACCTAGTACTTGGCTTAGAGGCTACCGCTTTCCAGTGTATTCTGAGGCCCTAATATTCTGCTGCACCATCAGTAAATTATTCCTTTCCCTTTTCTTCAGTTAATCCTTCTAATCCCTCATTCCATTTTGCCAAGGGTTATACCAACTTTTGCTATGGTTCGGAGGGTATATCATTTCCCTTAATGGGTATGTCTGCTATTCATTCATAGAGGGTTGATTTAAATGTATTTTGAACATAGCATTTCCAATGACTTGTCCAATTCTTTGAGAAGCTGGTGTAATCATTACCCAGGTCTTGAATCCATTTGCCAGCATTAATGTTACCCCATGAGTCAAAGTCAGTTGTCCAGTCTCTACCAAAGCCCAACAGGCAGCTAACCACTGCTTTTCAAACGGGGTGTATTGAATGCCAGAAGAAAGGAGTTTCCTAGACAAAAATCCAAAGGGCACATTTCAGACAGGTTGAATATGCCATAAATCAAGGCTCAATTGGATCGTGGTCTATGCTTCCACAAAAGCTTTACTTTGTTCAAGTGACCAAGTGCCAATTCAGTGTTTTTTATTGTAATCTTCTATAAGGGTTCAAATTTTGTTCTTGATGTGGTACATGATGTCCCCAATATCCAAATAATCCTTGAAACTTTTGGGCCTCTATCTTATTGGTGCAGATGGAAAAATTCTGAATCTCTTGTCAGGTTTGTGGGAGGTGTCAACCCCCTTTTCCTTTATGTACCCCTCAAATTTTCCAAGTTCAGTTAGCTCTTGAAACTTTGCACGGTTAATTTCCAAATTTTATCCCCTGGAATCCTGTCCATGGTGCCAAATGAATCGCTAAGGCAGTGTTTACGGTACTGGGGGTAACTGTGAATATACTGGCATAGTTGTCAATTGCAAAGTGTAACAGATGCTCCATAGAGAAGGTAGAAAAAAAACATTGATTGGGACCTCAGAAAGCCACGTTCCCAAACCACCAAGCAACACCATGTATAGTAACAAAGAAGTCAATACACATGATGGCAAAGAATTTTTCGTTTAAATTACGATTATTCAGGTACAGAGGGCAAGCTTAGTATGCATTTCCTCAGGAGTGTCTTACTGTATTTTCCTAGCAGATGAGAGGCATAGGCAAGGGAGGTTGAGGAAATGGTAGGGGTACCTTGAAATGGATGTTATTGAGGCCAGGGATTACCAGTTTTCCTTCCATGACAAGATAAGAATAGATTTGTCAGTACATCTATTTGTTCGATGTGCCCAGAGTTCAGACATGGATATTTTTTCCTCTTCTACAATAGCTGGTGTAAACAGCCTGCAGCCTTTACCATTCAACTTCATCAGGACCAGCTTGTCCTACCAAGACCACATGGATCACCCTGGTTCTGCCTATTTGTGTTCCATCAAAAGGACCTTGCAGCAGCTGGTGAGATTTCTCAGTCCCTACCCTGACCTTGGGATGCTCTAATGGACAAAAGCATTGGTTCTGGAGAGATAGGACACTGGGTTCAAATACGTTGTCTGGTGCTTCTTGCCTGTGTTACCTTGGGCTAATTATCTAATCTCCCTGAGCCTCAGGTTTCCTCATCTGTGAAATTAGGATAGCAAAGTCAGAATAAACGAATGAATGAATGAGTCTTTCATAATCAAGGGCATACTGTGTGCTGGACAGTTTGCTAAGTACTGGGAATACAGATACAAGTGAAGAAGACCATCCAAGCCTTCAAGGAGCTTGAATTCTAAGGGGCCCGGAAGGGGTTGAAGACAGCACATTAAGGCAATGTGGAAAATCAGCAGATTATATATTCCAGATTGCATTGTGTCACAGTGTTTGAGAAATGTCCTAAGGCTCTGGTTCCGGGGATGATAAGGTGAAAGCTTATATTTTGGTGGCGATGATTGTGTTGGGGAGAGAGGTATGATAGAACGAGTCAGGAGCAGAGTGTAAGCAGTTTAGTATGTAGGCAAGTCAGAAGACAGCTTCTAAGGTGTTTGGGAGCTCCAGATTTATGATGTCAAGCCCCCTCCTCCTCCTCAATAGTCTACTCCATTCTTTGGGCGTCATCTTTACAAGGCCCATTTGTTCACTCACATTTTCCTTTCCTTGCAGCTGAATCCCTTCTCCTCGGGAAGCACACTAACTTCACTGAGGTGAGACCTGGGAAGCTAAGACTTGGAGGTCTAGGTTTCTGTCCTGGGGCTACACTCACATAAGTAGGGCTCACGGTAGACAATATACATATAAAGTCTCCACAAAGTGACCTTTTCCTGCATTTCCCCATTCCTCAGTTGTTTCATGCCTCTCTGTCTTGGCCATGGAGTGTCAGGAATGGAGATCTTTGTGTCTTCCACAGTGCTTTCTCCAGAACAGTTGTAGGTTTGTAGGTCCTCTCGGGGGCACTATCAACTATTATGCAGACATCTCTGACGTCCCAGTTTCACTGCCCCAATACACAAGTCTCTGTCACCGCAGTCAGCACCAGTCTTAGGAGATTGTTTCAAAATTTCCTTTCCTAGACCAATGACGTGTAGATCCATGACTAGAGTGGCTGTTGTATGCCACTGCTGGCAAGATCCTACCACACCCTTTCTGATCAGAGAGAAATTTTCCTGCGAGCTGAACTACCAGACCTATGGCACCACCAGGCTGGGCGTGTATATTCTGAAGAATGACATCCTCTACCTAAATGGTGAGCTACCTAACTGAAGCAAGGTTTCGCACCCATGCCTTTTTTCTTTGTTCTAATCCCAACATTACCTTTTTTCTCATTTTCATTATGCTTTGGCCCCTCAGGCAGCCCAAACTTTCTTCTCATTCATCCCTTGTCGATACAATTGCACCAAAGTCATGTTACACATACCTAGTTCCCCAGAGAGTGGGTTCTGGCTTTTCTTCTTTTCAGTCAGTTTCAGTCACCAATCTCTGAGGAAGTAGCTGTTTGGTTCTACAGATTTCTAAACAACTTCAAGGAAGTCATACATAAAAGGAAGCAAATGTATAGATGACACAGAGTTGTTTGGTAGGTAGCTACCATACGGCAAAGAATCAGGATCTAGTAAGGACTCAACTCACTGGACAAACAGGCTGTTACATTTAACAAAATAAATTGAGTGAAGACGAATATAAGATTTTGGAATTAGGTTTCTTTCAATCAATGGATTGAGTTCAGAATGGAGGAGACATGGCTAGACAGCATTTTGTGGGGGTTCTCACATACTTCAAACTCCATAATGAATGACAAGTACAATGACAATGGCACAAGTTAGTTGAAAAGTATCGTGCATATATTTACAGAGACTCTTTTCACATGCAGAGCTTTAGAAGTGTTAGTCCTACCATGCTTTGGATGCATCAGAGTACATCTGAATACCGAGTTTAATCTCTCAGTTACAATTGAGGAGGGTGTTGGGCAGGGAGGGGCTCACTGAGGAACAGGGTGAAAATGGAGTGGACTTCCATTCAGGTCAAACCAATTATCTTTTGGATGGTTGTCTATTGAGTGTCATTCATTTTGCTGAGCTCATAAATTCAAATAGCATTTGAACTTAAGCAGCTTGCATGTATCCAGAAAGAGCAAAACATGAAATATATTTACAGCAAATACACGACCTCTCTTTCTAGTGGGGTACATCAAGAAAACGGTTCGAGGAGACAGGGTTTCAGGTGAACCAGTGAGAGGATGAGGGGTTCCTAGCAGTGGAAGTGAGGATGGACAGCTTTCCAGGGGTGTGTGAGCACTTATGTAAGGCCAGAAGATGGAATGTCAGGTACGGGTAAAATACAACAGCTAGAATGTATAGTGTATGACTGTGAGACATGTAAATGAAATGGATAGAGATCATTGGGCTTTAACTGGATTTGTTGTTGGCTTAAAATATGAAATAGGGACACTTCTATTTTATTCCATGGCTAATCTTAAAGAAGGGAGTCTGCAAATTTTAGACCAGTGAAGGTTCTTAAGGATGTGAGTGGCATGGCCAGACCGGGGCTTTGGGAACTTGAATTTAACAAGTGTGTGGAAGATGGTTGAAGTTTAGAGGGCAGAATCTGAGAGGCCAGTTTGTGGAGGCTATTGTGCTAGGCCATGCCAGCTAGTGGGGATGAGGACTTGAATGAAGGTAGTGTCTGGGTGAGTTAATGTGTGCGGTGCTGTAGAAATAGAATAGATGTTAATTTTGGAAACTGGAGGCAAGGGAGCAAGGCTGAGGGTGAGTGTTGTGAACCGGGTCACCATGGTGCCATCAGCAGCAATAGGTAGATGATGCTGAGATGTGGGTTTAGAAAGACATCTGAATCACCCTCTGGACAGGTTGTGTTTAAGATGAGTTTGCAACCTTTGTGTGGAAATGTCCAGTCATCGTGTCCCTCAAGAGAAGAATTAAATCATATAACGCTATGAAAGAGAGAGTCTGGAGGAGAAACGGTGTGATCAGCAGTGTCTGTATCATAGAAATTTCCAAAGGAATAAGGACTGCGTAAAAGCCACTGAATTTAGCCATGAAGAGATGATTGGTCAAACTCAGGGAGTTTCAGTTAAATGGTAGGATCAGAAGGCAGATTGCAAGAGGGTGAGAAGTGAGGAGGAGAGGGAGAAGCAGCTTTTTTCTCGATTGACTGTAAAAGGGAGAAGACATGTAGGAATAGGGGAAGGTGAGGACAGGATCAAGTGAAAGGTATTTTTCTCCCCTTAAGGGTGGAAGACATTTGTAGTAAGCAGAAGAGGAATTGGTTTGTCAAATGTTGCCATGCTAATGTTATGGACAGTATGGACAAATGGTGACTAGATGGCATCACAGCTAAGTAGTTGACAACTGGAAGAATGGCTGGACCCAAAGAATAGTCAGTAATTATTCCTGGAAGGAGGTGTGTAGTGAATTGTCCCAGGGATATTTCTTGGTCTCTGTGCTACCTAGGGAAGGAAAACAGCTAGAGAATAGGTAGAAAACACGTTTACTGATTTTACATCTAACCCCAAGGGTTTGAGATAGAACCAATAGATCTACTGGATGACAGATTTGGAATTCCAAATCTTAGGCTAGAATGGTGGGCTCAGATGTAGTAAGGTGAAATTTAATAGACATAGTAGAATTTTGCGTCTGTACTCTCAAAACCCTTTTATGAGTCCAAGATGGACAAGCAGAGGCTGGGAATTTCTGAACAAATATTGGGACATTTAATGGACTGAAGCTCAACATGGTTCAACAGTGTGATGTGTTAAATAACAAAGGTTAAGGAAAACCTTAGGGTACATGAAAGAGACAGAGTATTCAAGTGTCTTCAGGGAGTTAAAGGGCTGTCACAGGGAAATGTGCCTGGACTTGTTCTGCTTTGACCCAGAAGGTAGAACGAGCAATACAGTGTCACGTTACAAAGAAGCAAATATCCACTAGAAGTGAAGAAAAATTTCGTATCATGTGGTGGGATGGTCTACTTCAGGAAGGAGAAGGTTTGCCTTCCCTGAGGAATGTCAAATAAATGGTCGATCACCACTTCTTGGGGATGTGGTGGAGGGTATTCCTGGTCAGGTAAGGGTTGGACCAGGCCATGCCTGAGGTGTCGCATTTCTGTTCGTCCTTCATCCTGATGTGTTGATTTTCTCCTACAAGTCAGAAGACTATGGAGAAGAGCCTGGTGACAATCCAAGGCAACCCATGGGAAAGTGTGCTGTTGTCTGTGTCTCTTTAGAGCAGAGGAGAGCAAGTCAAGATCCTTTGTTATGTTTGTCACGGTAGAGAGCTGACAGGTTCCCAGGAGAATTCTCTTGTCCCTTTGTTCAACGATCACATCCTCCACATCTTGTGTGGGGGAGGGTGACCCTCAAAGACCTCCTCCCAAACACATGTGCACATATACCCACACAGAAGACAGGACATAAATTTCCTGCTGTGGAGTGAATGACTAAGTACATATACATATATATACATATATATACGTATATATATATACACACACACACATGTGTATATCATTTACATCTTTATATATATAACATACATATATATTTATAGATAAAGATAGATATATTTATATATATTTATATCTATATCTATGTATATATCTATATATATGTATATATACATGTGATTTGTTTCCACATGGGCATCCATGTATCTAAGCAATTAGCTACCATTCATGAATCAGTCAATATGTCACTCTGTCCTCCTTGGAATGTTTTGACAGCTTGATGCACTGCCACAAATTCAGCATATTGACCCCTTCCACCTGTGCAAGGACTTTCCAATATCCACCTAGTACTTGGCTTAGAGGCTACCGCTTTCCAGTGTATTCTGAGGCCCTAATATTCTGCTGCACCATCAGTAAATTATTCCTTTCCCTTTTCTTCAGTTAATCCTTCTAATCCCTCATTCCATTTTGCCAAGGGTTATACCAACTTTTGCTATGGTTCGGAGGGTATATCATTTCCCTTAATGGGTATGTCTGCTATTCATTCATAGAGGGTTGATTTAAATGTATTTTGAACATAGCATTTCCAATGACTTGTCCAATTCTTTGAGAAGCTGGTGTAATCATTACCCAGGTCTTGAATCCATTTGCCAGCATTAATGTTACCCCATGAGTCAAAGTCAGTTGTCCAGTCTCTACCAAAGCCCAACAGGCAGCTAACCACTGCTTTTCAAACGGGGTGTATTGAATGCCAGAAGAAAGGAGTTTCCTAGACAAAAATCCAAAGGGCACATTTCAGACAGGTTGAATATGCCATAAATCAAGGCTCAATTGGATCGTGGTCTATGCTTCCACAAAAGCTTTACTTTGTTCAAGTGACCAAGTGCCAATTCAGTGTTTTTTATTGTAATCTTCTATAAGGGTTCAAATTTTGTTCTTGATGTGGTACATGATGTCCCCAATATCCAAATAATCCTTGAAACTTTTGGGCCTCTATCTTATTGGTGCAGATGGAAAAATTCTGAATCTCTTGTCAGGTTTGTGGGAGGTGTCAACCCCCTTTTCCTTTATGTACCCCTCAAATTTTCCAAGTTCAGTTAGCTCTTGAAACTTTGCACGGTTAATTTCCAAATTTTATCCCCTGGAATCCTGTCCATGGTGCCAAATGAATCGCTAAGGCAGTGTTTACGGTACTGGGGTAACTGTGAATATACTGGCATAGTTGTCAATTGCAAAGTGTAACAGATGCTCCATAGAGAAGGTAGAAAAAAAACATTGATTGGGACCTCAGAAAGCCACGTTCCCAAACCACCAAGCAACACCATGTATAGTAACAAAGAAGTCAATACACATGATGGCAAAGAATTTTTCGTTTAAATTACGATTATTCAGGTACAGAGGGCAAGCTTAGTATGCATTTCCTCAGGAGTGTCTTACTGTATTTTCCTAGCAGATGAGAGGCATAGGCAAGGGAGGTTGAGGAAATGGTAGGGGTACCTTGAAATGGATGTTATTGAGGCCAGGGATTACCAGTTTTCCTTCCATGACAAGATAAGAATAGATTTGTCAGTACATCTATTTGTTCGATGTGCCCAGAGTTCAGACATGGATATTTTTTCCTCTTCTACAATAGCTGGTGTAAACAGCCTGCAGCCTTTACCATTCAACTTCATCAGGACCAGCTTGTCCTACCAAGACCACATGGATCACCCTGGTTCTGCCTATTTGTGTTCCATCAAAAGGACCTTGAAGCAGCTGGTGAGATTTCTCAGTCCCTACCCTGACCTTGGGATGCTCTAATGGACAAAAGCATTGGTTCTGGAGAGATAGGACACTGGGTTCAAATACGTTGTCTGGTGCTTCTTGCCTGTGTTACCTTGGGCTAATTATCTAATCTCCCTGAGCCTCAGGTTTCCTCATCTGTGAAATTAGGATAGCAAAGTCAGAATAAACGAATGAATGAATGAGTCTTTCATAATCAAGGGCATACTGTGTGCTGGACAGTTTGCTAAGTACTGGGAATACAGATACAAGTGAAGAAGACCATCCAAGCCTTCAAGGAGCTTGAATTCTAAGGGGCCCGGAAGGGGTTGAAGACAGCACATTAAGGCAATGTGGAAAATCAGCAGATTATATATTCCAGATTGCATTGTGTCACAGTGTTTGAGAAATGTCCTAAGGCTCTGGTTCCGGGGATGATAAGGTGAAAGCTTATATTTCGGTGGCGATGATTGTGTTGGGGAGAGAGGTATGATAGAACGAGTCAGGAGCAGAGTGTAAGCAGTTTAGTATGTAGGCAAGTCAGAAGACAGCTTCTAAGGTGTTTGGGAGCTCCAGATTTATGATGTCAAGCCCCCTCCTCCTCCTCAATAGTCTACTCCATTCTTTGGGCGTCATCTTTACAAGGCCCATTTGTTCACTCACATTTTCCTTTCCTTGCAGCTGAATCCCTTCTCCTCGGGAAGCACACTAACTTCACTGAGGTGAGACCTGGGAAGCTAAGACTTGGAGGTCTAGGTTTCTGTCCTGGGGCTACACTCACATAAGTAGGGCTCACGGTAGACAATATACATATAAAGTCTCCACAAAGTGACCTTTTCCTGCATTTCCCCATTCCTCAGTTGTTTCATGCCTCTCTGTCTTGGCCATGGAGTGTCAGGAATGGAGATCTTTGTGTCTTCCACAGTGCTTTCTCCAGAACAGTTGTAGGTTTGTAGGTCCTCTCGGGGGCACTATCAACTATTATGCAGACGTCTCTGACGTCCCAGTTTCACTGCCCCAATACACAAGTCTCTGTCACCGCAGTCAGCACCAGTCTTAGGAGATTGTTTCAAAATTTCCTTTCCTAGACCAATGACGTGTAGATCCATGACTAGAGTGGCTGTTGTATGCCACTGCTGGCAAGATCCTACCACACCCTTTCTGATCAGAGAGAAGTTTTCCTGCGAGCTGAACTACCAGACCTATGGCACCACCAGGCTGGGCGTGTATATTCTGAAGAATGACATCCTCTACCTAAATGGTGAGCTACCTAACTGAAGCAAGGTTTCGCACCCATGCCTTTTTTCTTTGTTCTAATCCCAACATTACCTTTTTTCTCATTTTCATTATGCTTTGGCCCCTCAGGCAGCCCAAACTTTCTTCTCATTCATCCCTTGTCGATACAATTGCACCAAAGTCATGTTACACATACCTAGTTCCCCAGAGAGTGGGTTCTGGCTTTTCTTCTTTTCAGTCAGTTTCAGTCACCAATCTCTGAGGAAGTAGCTGTTTGGTTCTACAGATTTCTAAACAACTTCAAGGAAGTCATACATCAAAGGAAGCAAATGTATAGATGACACAGAGTTGTTTGGTAGGTAGCTACCATACGGCAAAGAATCAGGATCTAGTAAGGACTCAACTCACTCGACAAACAGGCTGTTACATTTAACAAAATAAATTGAGTGAAGACGAATATAAGATTTTGGAATTAGGTTTCTTTCAATCAATGGATTGAGTTCAGAATGGAGGAGACATGGCTAGACAGCATTTTGTGGGGGTTCTCACATACTTCAAACTCCATAATGAATGACAAGTACAATGACAATGGAACAAGTTAGTTGAAAAGTATCGTGCATATATTTACAGAGACTATTTTCACATGCAGAGCTTTAGAAGTGTTAGTCCTACCATGCTTTGGATGCATCAGAGTACATCTGAATACCGAGTTTAATCTCTCAGTTACAATTGAGGAGGGTGTTGGGCAGGGAGGGGCTCACTGAGGAACAGGGTGAAAATGGAGTGGACTTCCATTCAGGTCAAACTAATTATCTTTTGGATGGTTGTCTATTGAGTGTCATTCATTTTGCTGAGCTCATAAATTCAAATAGCATTTGAACTTAAGCAGCTTGCATGTATCCAGAAAGAGCAAAACATGAAATATATTTACAGCAAATACACGACCTCTCTTTCTAGTGGGGTACATCAAGAAAACGGTTCGAGGAGACAGGGTTTCAGGTGAACCAGTGAGAGGATGAGGGGTTCCTAGCAGTGGAAGTGAGGATGGACAGCTTTCCAGGGGTGTGTGAGCACTTATGTAAGGCCAGAAGATGGAATGTCAGGTACGGGTAAAATACAACAGCTAGAATGTATAGTGTATGACTGTGAGACATGTAAATGAAATGGATAGAGATCATTGGGCTTTAACTGGATTTGTTGTTGGCTTAAAATATGAAATAGGGACACTTCTATTTTATTCCATGGCTAATCTTAAAGAAGGGAGTCTGCAAATTTTAGACCAGTGAAGGTTCTTAAGGATGTGAGTGGCATGGCCAGACCGGGGCTTTGAGAACTTGAATTTAACAAGTGTGTGGAAGATGGTTGAAGTTTAGAGGGCAGAATCTGAGAGGCCAGTTTGTGGAGGCTATTGTGCTAGGCCATGCCAGCTAGTGGGGATGAGGACTTGAATGAAGGTAGTGTCTGGGTGAGTTAATGTGTGCGGTGCTGTAGAAATAGAATAGATGTTAATTTTGGAAACTGGAGGCAAGGGAGCAAGGCTGAGGGTGAGTGTTGTGAACCGGGTCACCATGGTGCCATCAGCAGCAATAGGTAGATGATGCTGAGATGTGGGTTTAGAAAGACATCTGAATCACCCTCTGGACAGGTTGTGTTTAAGATGAGTTTGCAACCTTTGTGTGGAAATGTCCAGTCATCGTGTCCCTCAAGAGAAGAATTAAATCATATAACGCTATGAAAGAGAGAGTCTGGAGGAGAAACGGTGTGATCAGCAGTGTCTGTATCATAGAAATTTCCAAAGGAATAAGGACTGCGTAAAAGCCACTGAATTTAGCCATGAAGAGATGATTGGTCAAACTCAGGGAGTTTCAGTTAAATGGTAGGATCAGAAGGCAGATTGCAAGAGGGTGAGAAGTGAGGAGGAGAGGGAGAAGCAGCTTTTTTCTCGATTGACTGTAAAAGGGAGAAGACATGTAGGAATAGGGGAAGGTGAGGACAGGATCAAGTGAAAGGTATTTTTCTCCCCTTAAGGGTGGAAGACATTTGTAGTAAGCAGAAGAGGAATTGGTTTGTCAAATGTTGCCATGCTAATGTTATGGACAGTATGGACAAATGGTGACTAGATGGCATCACAGCTAAGTAGTTGACAACTGGAAGAATGGCTGGACCCAAAGAATAGTCAGTAATTATTCCTGGAAGGAGGTGTGTAGTGAATTGTCCCAGGGATATTTCTTGGTCTCTGTGCTACCTAGGGAAGGAAAACAGCTAGAGAATAGGTAGAAAACACGTTTACTGATTTTACATCTAACCCCAAGGGTTTGAGATAGAACCAATAGATCTACTGGATGACAGATTTGGAATTCCAAATCTTAGGCTAGAATGGTGGGCTCAGATGTAGTAAGGTGAAATTTAATAGACATAGTAGAATTTTGCGTCTGTACTCTCAAAACCCTTTTATGAGTCCAAGATGGACAAGCAGAGGCTGGGAATTTCGGAACAAATATTGGGACATTTAATGGACTGAAGCTCAACATGGTTCAACAGTGTGATGTGTTAAATAACAAAGGTTAAGGAAAACCTTAGGGTACATGAAAGAGACAGAGTATTCAAGTGTCTTCAGGGAGTTAAAGGGCTGTCACAGGGAAATGTGCCTGGACTTGTTCTGCTTTGACCCAGAAGGTAGAACGAGCAATACAGTGTCACGTTACAAAGAAGCAAATATCCACTAGAAGTGAAGAAAAATTTCGTATCATGTGGTGGGATGGTCTACTTCAGGAAGGAGAAGGTTTGCCTTCCCTGAGGAATGTCAAATAAATGGTCGATCACCACTTCTTGGGGATGTGGTGGAGGGTATTCCTGGTCAGGTAAGGGTTGGACCAGGCCATGCCTGAGGTGTCGCATTTCTGTTCGTCCTTCATCCTGATGTGTTGATTTTCTCCTACAAGTCAGAAGACTATGGAGAAGAGCCTGGTGACAATCCAAGGCAACCCATGGGAAAGTGTGCTGTTGTCTGTGTCTCTTTAGAGCAGAGGAGAGCAAGTCAAGATCCTTTGTTATGTTTGTCACGGTAGAGAGCTGACAGGTTCCCAGGAGAATTCTCTTGTCCCTTTGTTCAACGATCACATCCTCCACATCTTGTGTGGGGGAGGGTGACCCTCAAAGACCTCCTCCCAAACGCATGTGCACATATACCCACACAGAAGACAGGACATAAATTTCCTGCTGTGGAGTGAATGACTAAGTACATATACATATATATACATATATATACACACACACACACACATGTGTATATCATTTACATCTTTATATATATAACATACATATATATTTATAGATAAAGATAGATATATTTATATATATTCATATCTATATCTATGTATATATCTATATATATGTATATATACATGTGATTTGTTTCCACATGGGCATCCATGTATCTAAGCAATTAGCTACCATTCATGAATCAGTCAATATGTCACTCTGTCCTCCTTGGAATGTTTTGACAGCTTGATGCACTGCCACAAATTCAGCATATTGACCCCTTCCACCTGTGCAAGGACTTTCCAATATCCACCTAGTACTTGGCTTAGAGGCTACCGCTTTCCAGTGTATTCTGAGGCCCTAATATTCTGCTGCACCATCAGTAAATTATTCCTTTCCCTTTTCTTCAGTTAATCCTTCTAATCCCTCATTCCATTTTGCCAAGGGTTATACCAACTTTTGCTATGGTTCGGAGGGTATATCATTTCCCTTAATGGGTATGTTTGCTATTCATTCATAGAGGGTTGATTTAAATGTATTTTGAACATAGCATTTCCAATGACTTGTCCAATTCTTTGAGAAGCTGGTGTAATCATTACCCAGGTCTTGAATCCATTTGCCAGCATTAATGTTACCCCATGAGTCAAAGTCAGTTGTCCAGTCTCTACCAAAGCCCAACAGGCAGCTAACCACTGCTTTTCAAACGGGGTGTATTGAATGCCAGAAGAAAGGAGTTTCCTAGACAAAAATCCAAAGGGCACATTTCAGACAGGTTGAATATGCCATAAATCAAGGCTCAATTGGATCGTGGTCTATGCTTCCACAAAAGCTTTACTTTGTTCAAGTGACCAAGTGCCAATTCAGTGTTTTTTATTGTAATCTTCTATAAGGGTTCAAATTTTGTTCTTGATGTGGTACATGATGTCCCCAATATCCAAATAATCCTTGAAACTTTTGGGCCTCTATCTTATTGGTGCAGATGGAAAAATTCTGAATCTCTTGTCAGGTTTGTGGGAGGTGTCAACCCCCTTTTCCTTTATGTACCCCTCAAATTTTCCAAGTTCAGTTAGCTCTTGAAACTTTGCACGGTTAATTTCCAAATTTTATCCCCTGGAATCCTGTCCATGGTGCCAAATGAATCGCTAAGGCAGTGTTTACGGTACTGGGGGTAACTGTGAATATACTGGCATAGTTGTCAATTGCAAAGTGTAACAGATGCTCCATAGAGAAGGTAGAAAAAAAACATTGATTGGGACCTCAGAAAGCCACGTTCCCAAACCACCAAGCAACACCATGTATAGTAACAAAGAAGTCAATACACATGATGGCAAAGAATTTTTCGTTTAAATTACGATTATTCAGGTACAGAGGGCAAGCTTAGTATGCATTTCCTCAGGAGTGTCTTACTGTATTTTCCTAGCAGATGAGAGGCATAGGCAAGGGAGGTTGAGGAAATGGTAGGGGTACCTTGAAATGGATGTTATTGAGGCCAGGGATTACCAGTTTTCCTTCCATGACAAGATAAGAATAGATTTGTCAGTACATCTATTTGTTCGATGTGCCCAGAGTTCAGACATGGATATTTTTTCCTCTTCTACAATAGCTGGTGTAAACAGCCTGCAGCCTTTACCATTCAACTTCATCAGGACCAGCTTGTCCTACCAAGACCACATGGATCACCCTGGTTCTGCCTATTTGTGTTCCATCAAAAGGACCTTGCAGCAGCTGGTGAGATTTCTCAGTCCCTACCCTGACCTTGGGATGCTCTAATGGACAAAAGCATTGGTTCTGGAGAGATAGGACACTGGGTTCAAATACGTTGTCTGGTGCTTCTTGCCTGTGTTACCTTGGGCTAATTATCTAATCTCCCTGAGCCTCAGGTTTCCTCATCTGTGAAATTAGGATAGCAAAGTCAGAATAAACGAATGAATGAATGAGTCTTTCATAATCAAGGGCATACTGTGTGCTGGACAGTTTGCTAAGTACTGGGAATACAGATACAAGTGAAGAAGACCATCCAAGCCTTCAAGGAGCTTGAATTCTAAGGGGCCCGGAAGGGGTTGAAGACAGCACATTAAGGCAATGTGGAAAATCAGCAGATTATATATTCCAGATTGCATTGTGTCACAGTGTTTGAGAAATGTCCTAAGGCTCTGGTTCCGGGGATGATAAGGTGAAAGCTTATATTTCGGTGGCGATGATTGTGTTGGGGAGAGAGGTATGATAGAACGAGTCAGGAGCAGAGTGTAAGCAGTTTAGTATGTAGGCAAGTCAGAAGACAGCTTCTAAGGTGTTTGGGAGCTCCAGATTTATGATGTCAAGCCCCCTCCTCCTCCTCAATAGTCTACTCCATTCTTTGGGCGTCATCTTTACAAGGCCCATTTGTTCACTCACATTTTCCTTTCCTTGCAGCTGAATCCCTTCTCCTCGGGAAGCACACTAACTTCACTGAGGTGAGACCTGGGAAGCTAAGACTTGGAGGTCTAGGTTTCTGTCCTGGGGCTACACTCACATAAGTAGGGCTCACGGTAGACAATATACATATAAAGTCTCCACAAAGTGACCTTTTTCCTGCATTTCCCCATTCCTCAATTGTTTCATGCCTCTCTGTCTTGGCCATGGAGTGTCAGGAATGGAGATCTTTGTGTCTTCCACAGTGCTTTCTCCAGAACAGTTGTAGGTTTGTAGGTCCTCTCGGGGGCACTATCAACTATTATGCAGACGTCTCTGACGTCCCAGTTTCACTGCCCCAATACACAAGTCTCTGTCACCGCAGTCAGCACCAGTCTTAGGAGATTGTTTCAAAATTTCCTTTCCTAGACCAATGACGTGTAGATCCATGACTAGAGTGGCTGTTGTATGCCACTGCTGGCAAGATCCTACCACACCCTTTCTGATCAGAGAGAAGTTTTCCTGCGAGCTGAACTACCAGACCTATGGCACCACCAGGCTGGGCGTGTATATTCTGAAGAATGACATCCTCTACCTAAATGGTGAGCTACCTAACTGAAGCAAGGTTTCGCACCCATGCCTTTTTTTCTTTGTTCTAATCCCAACATTACCTTTTTTCTCATTTTCATTATGCTTTGGCCCCTCAGGCAGCCCAAACTTTCTTCTCATTCATCCCTTGTCGATAATTGCACCAAAGTCATGTTACACATACCTAGTTCCCCAGAGAGTGGGTTCTGGCTTTTCTTCTTTTCAGTCAGTTTCAGTCACCAATCTCTGAGGAAGTAGCTGTTTGGTTCTACAGATTTCTAAACAACTTCAAGGAAGTCATACATAAAAGGAAGCAAATGTATAGATGACACAGAGTTGTTTGGTAGGTAGCTACCATACGGCAAAGAATCAGGATCTAGTAAGGACTCAACTCACTCGACAAACAGGCTGTTACATTTAACAAAATAAATTGAGTGAAGACGAATATAAGATTTTGGAATTAGGTTTCTTTCAATCAATGGATTGAGTTCAGAATGGAGGAGACATGGCTAGACAGCATTTTGTGGGGGTTCTCACATACTTCAAACTCCATAATGAATGACAAGTACAATGACAATGGCACAAGTTAGTTGAAAAGTATCGTGCATATATTTACAGAGACTATTTTCACATGCAGAGCTTTAGAAGTGTTAGTCCTACCATGCTTTGGATGCATCAGAGTACATCTGAATACCGAGTTTAATCTCTCAGTTACAATTGAGGAGGGTGTTGGGCAGGGAGGGGCTCACTGAGGAACAGGGTGAAAATGGAGTGGACTTCCATTCAGGTCAAACCAATTATCTTTTGGATGGTTGTCTATTGAGTGTCATTCATTTTGCTGAGCTCATAAATTCAAATAGCATTTGAACTTAAGCAGCTTGCATGTATCCAGAAAGAGCAAAACATGAAATATATTTACAGCAAATACACGACCTCTCTTTCTAGTGGGGTACATCAAGGAAAACGGTTCGAGGAGACAGGGTTTCAGGTGAACCAGTGAGAGGATGAGGGGTTCCTAGCAGTGGAAGTGAGGATGGACAGCTTTCCAGGGGTGTGTGAGCACTTATGTAAGGCCAGAAGATGGAATGTCAGGTACGGGTAAAATACAACAGCTAGAATGTATAGTGTATGACTGTGAGACATGTAAATGAAATGGATAGAGATCATTGGGCTTTAACTGGATTTGTTGTTGGCTTAAAATATGAAATAGGGACACTTCTATTTTATTCCATGGCTAATCTTAAAGAAGGGAGTCTGCAAATTTTAGACCAGTGAAGGTTCTTAAGGATGTGAGTGGCATGGCCAGACCGGGGCTTTGGGAACTTGAATTTAACAAGTGTGTGGAAGATGGTTGAAGTTTAGAGGGCAGAATCTGAGAGGCCAGTTTGTGGAGGCTATTGTGCTAGGCCATGCCAGCTAGTGGGGATGAGGACTTGAATGAAGGTAGTGTCTGGGTGAGTTAATGTGTGCGGTGCTGTAGAAATAGAATAGATGTTAATTTTGGAAACTGGAGGCAAGGGAGCAAGGCTGAGGGTGAGTGTTGTGAACCGGGTCACCATGGTGCCATCAGCAGCAATAGGTAGATGATGCTGAGATGTGGGTTTAGAAAGACATCTGAATCACCCTCTGGACAGGTTGTGTTTAAGATGAGTTTGCAACCTTTGTGTGGAAATGTCCAGTCATCGTGTCCCTCAAGAGAAGAATTAAATCATATAACGCTATGAAAGAGAGAGTCTGGAGGAGAAACGGTGTGATCAGCAGTGTCTGTATCATAGAAATTTCCAAAGGAATAAGGACTGCGTAAAAGCCACTGAATTTAGCCATGAAGAGATGATTGGTCAAACTCAGGGAGTTTCAGTTAAATGGTAGGATCAGAAGGCAGATTGCAAGAGGGTGAGAAGTGAGGAGGAGAGGGAGAAGCAGCTTTTTTCTCGATTGACTGTAAAAGGGAGAAGACATGTAGGAATAGGGGAAGGTGAGGACAGGATCAAGTGAAAGGTATTTTTCTCCCCTTAAGGGTGGAAGACATTTGTAGTAAGCAGAAGAGGAATTGGTTTGTCAAATGTTGCCATGCTAATGTTATGGACAGTATGGACAAATGGTGACTAGATGGCATCACAGCTAAGTAGTTGACAACTGGAAGAATGGCTGGACCCAAAGAATAGTCAGTAATTATTCCTGGAAGGAGGTGTGTAGTGAATTGTCCCAGGGATATTTCTTGGTCTCTGTGCTACCTAGGGAAGGAAAACAGCTAGAGAATAGGTAGAAAACACGTTTACTGATTTTACATCTAACCCCAAGGGTTTGAGATAGAACCAATAGATCTACTGGATGACAGATTTGGAATTCCAAATCTTAGGCTAGAATGGTGGGCTCAGATGTAGTAAGGTGAAATTTAATAGACATAGTAGAATTTTGCGTCTGTACTCTCAAAACCCTTTTATGAGTCCAAGATGGACAAGCAGAGGCTGGGAATTTCTGAACAAATATTGGGACATTTAATGGACTGAAGCTCAACATGGTTCAACAGTGTGATGTGTTAAATAACAAAGGTTAAGGAAAACCTTAGGGTACATGAAAGAGACAGAGTATTCAAGTGTCTTCAGGGAGTTAAAGGGCTGTCACAGGGAAATGTGCCTGGACTTGTTCTGCTTTGACCCAGAAGGTAGAACGAGCAATACAGTGTCACGTTACAAAGAAGCAAATATCCACTAGAAGTGAAGAAAAATTTCGTATCATGTGGTGGGATGGTCTACTTCAGGAAGGAGAAGGTTTGCCTTCCCTGAGGAATGTCAAATAAATGGTCGATCACCACTTCTTGGGGATGTGGTGGAGGGTATTCCTGGTCAGGTAAGGGTTGGACCAGGCCATGCCTGAGGTGTCGCATTTCTGTTCGTCCTTCATCCTGATGTGTTGATTTTCTCCTAGAAGTCAGAAGACTATGGAGAAGAGCCTGGTGACAATCCAAGGCAACCCATGGGAAAGTGTGCTGTTGTCTGTGTCTCTTTAGAGCAGAGGAGAGCAAGTCAAGATCCTTTGTTATGTTTGTCACGGTAGAGAGCTGACAGGTTCCCAGGAGAATTCTCTTGTCCCTTTGTTCAACGATCACATCCTCCACATCTTGTGTGGGGGAGGGTGACCCTCAAAGACCTCCTCCCAAACGCATGTGCACATATACCCACACAGAAGACAGGACATAAATTTCCTGCTGTGGAGTGAATGACTAAGTACATATACATATATATACATATATATACGTATATATATATACACACACACACACATGTGTATATCATTTACATCTTTATATATATAACATACATATATATTTATAGATAAAGATAGATATATTTATATATATTTATATCTATATCTATGTATATATCTATATATATGTATATATACATGTGATTTGTTTCCACATGGGCATCCATGTATCTAAGCAATTAGCTACCATTCATGAATCAGTCAATATGTCACTCTGTCCTCCTTGGAATGTTTTGACAGCTTGATGCACTGCCACAAATTCAGCATATTGACCCCTTCCACCTGTGCAAGGACTTTCCAATATCCACCTAGTACTTGGCTTAGAGGCTACCGCTTTCCAGTTTATTCTGAGGCCCTAATATTCTGCTGCACCATCAGTAAATTATTCCTTTCCCTTTTCTTCAGTTAATCCTTCTAATCCCTCATTCCATTTTGCCAAGGGTTATACCAACTTTTGCTATGGTTCGGAGGGTATATCATTTCCCTTAATGGGTATGTTTGCTATTCATTCATAGAGGGTTGATTTAAATGTATTTTGAACATAGCATTTCCAATGACTTGTCCAATTCTTTGAGAAGCTGGTGTAATCATTACCCAGGTCTTGAATCCATTTGCCAGCATTAATGTTACCCCATGAGTCAAAGTCAGTTGTCCAGTCTCTACCAAAGCCCAACAGGCAGCTAACCACTGCTTTTCAAACGGGGTGTATTGAATGCCAGAAGAAAGGAGTTTCCTAGACAAAAATCCAAAGGGCACATTTCAGACAGGTTGAATATGCCATAAATCAAGGCTCAATTGGATCGTGGTCTATGCTTCCACAAAAGCTTTACTTTGTTCAAGTGACCAAGTGCCAATTCAGTGTTTTTTATTGTAATCTTCTATAAGGGTTCAAATTTTGTTCTTGATGTGGTACATGATGTCCCCAATATCCAAATAATCCTTGAAACTTTTGGGCCTCTATCTTATTGGTGCAGATGGAAAAATTCTGAATCTCTTGTCAGGTTTGTGGGAGGTGTCAACCCCCTTTTCCTTTATGTACCCCTCAAATTTTCCAAGTTCAGTTAGCTCTTGAAACTTTGCACGGTTAATTTCCAAATTTTATCCCCTGGAATCCTGTCCATGGTGCCAAATGAATCGCTAAGGCAGTGTTTACGGTACTGGGGTAACTGTGAATATACTGGCATAGTTGTCAATTGCAAAGTGTAACAGATGCTCCATAGAGAAGGTAGAAAAAAAACATTGATTGGGACCTCAGAAAGCCACGTTCCCAAACCACCAAGCAACACCATGTATAGTAACAAAGAAGTCAATACACATGATGGCAAAGAATTTTTCGTTTAAATTACGATTATTCAGGTACAGAGGGCAAGCTTAGTATGCATTTCCTCAGGAGTGTCTTACTGTATTTTCCTAGCAGATGAGAGGCATAGGCAAGGGAGGTTGAGGAAATGGTAGGGGTACCTTGAAATGGATGTTATTGAGGCCAGGGATTACCAGTTTTCCTTCCATGACAAGATAAGAATAGATTTGTCAGTACATCTATTTGTTCGATGTGCCCAGAGTTCAGACATGGATATTTTTTCCTCTTCTACAATAGCTGGTGTAAACAGCCTGCAGCCTTTACCATTCAACTTCATCAGGACCAGCTTGTCCTACCAAGACCACATGGATCACCCTGGTTCTGCCTATTTGTGTTCCATCAAAAGGACCTTGAAGCAGCTGGTGAGATTTCTCAGTCCCTACCCTGACCTTGGGATGCTCTAATGGACAAAAGCATTGGTTCTGGAGAGATAGGACACTGGGTTCAAATACGTTGTCTGGTGCTTCTTGCCTGTGTTACCTTGGGCTAATTATCTAATCTCCCTGAGCCTCAGGTTTCCTCATCTGTGAAATTAGGATAGCAAAGTCAGAATAAACGAATGAATGAATGAGTCTTTCATAATCAAGGGCATACTGTGTGCTGGACAGTTTGCTAAGTACTGGGAATACAGATACAAGTGAAGAAGACCATCCAAGCCTTCAAGGAGCTTGAATTCTAAGGGGCCCGGAAGGGGTTGAAGACAGCACATTAAGGCAATGTGGAAAATCAGCAGATTATATATTCCAGATTGCATTGTGTCACAGTGTTTGAGAAATGTCCTAAGGCTCTGGTTCCGGGGATGATAAGGTGAAAGCTTATATTTCGGTGGCGATGATTGTGTTGGGGAGAGAGGTATGATAGAACGAGTCAGGAGCAGAGTGTAAGCAGTTTAGTATGTAGGCAAGTCAGAAGACAGCTTCTAAGGTGTTTGGGAGCTCCAGATTTATGATGTCAAGCCCCCTCCTCCTCCTCAATAGTCTACTCCATTCTTTGGGCGTCATCTTTACAAGGCCCATTTGTTCACTCACATTTTCCTTTCCTTGCAGCTGAATCCCTTCTCCTCGGGAAGCACACTAACTTCACTGAGGTGAGACCTGGGAAGCTAAGACTTGGAGGTCTAGGTTTCTGTCCTGGGGCTACACTCACATAAGTAGGGCTCACGGTAGACAATATACATATAAAGTCTCCACAAAGTGACCTTTTCCTGCATTTCCCCATTCCTCAGTTGTTTCATGCCTCTCTGTCTTGGCCATGGAGTGTCAGGAATGGAGATCTTTGTGTCTTCCACAGTGCTTTCTCCAGAACAGTTGTAGGTTTGTAGGTCCTCTTGGGGGCACTATCAACTATTATGCAGACGTCTCTGACGTCCCAGTTTCACTGCCCCAATACACAAGTCTCTGTCACCGCAGTCAGCACCAGTCTTAGGAGATTGTTTCAAAATTTCCTTTCCTAGACCAATGACGTGTAGATCCATGACTAGAGTGGCTGTTGTATGCCACTGCTGGCAAGATCCTACCACACCCTTTCTGATCAGAGAGAAGTTTTCCTGCGAGCTGAACTACCAGACCTATGGCACCACCAGGCTGGGCGTGTATATTCTGAAGAATGACATCCTCTACCTAAATGGTGAGCTACCTAACTGAAGCAAGGTTTCGCACCCATGCCTTTTTTCTTTGTTCTAATCCCAACATTACCTTTTTTCTCATTTTCATTATGCTTTGGCCCCTCAGGCAGCCCAAACTTTCTTCTCATTCATCCCTTGTCGATACAATTGCACCAAAGTCATGTTACACATACCTAGTTCCCCAGAGAGTGGGTTCTGGCTTTTCTTCTTTTCAGTCAGTTTCAGTCACCAATCTCTGAGGAAGTAGCTGTTTGGTTCTACAGATTTCTAAACAACTTCAAGGAAGTCATACATAAAAGGAAGCAAATGTATAGATGACACAGAGTTGTTTGGTAGGTAGCTACCATACGGCAAAGAATCAGGATCTAGTAAGGACTCAACTCACTCGACAAACAGGCTGTTACATTTAACAAAATAAATTGAGTGAAGACGAATATAAGATTTTGGAATTAGGTTTCTTTCAATCAATGGATTGAGTTCAGAATGGAGGAGACATGGCTAGACAGCATTTTGTGGGGGTTCTCACATACTTCAAACTCCATAATGAATGACAAGTACAATGACAATGGCACAAGTTAGTTGAAAAGTATCGTGCATATATTTACAGAGACTCTTTTCACATGCAGAGCTTTAGAAGTGTTAGTCCTACCATGCTTTGGATGCATCAGAGTACATCTGAATACCGAGTTTAATCTCTCAGTTACAATTGAGGAGGGTGTTGGGCAGGGAGGGGCTCACTGAGGAACAGGGTGAAAATGGAGTGGACTTCCATTCAGGTCAAACCAATTATCTTTTGGATGGTTGTCTATTGAGTGTCATTCATTTTGCTGAGCTCATAAATTCAAATAGCATTTGAACTTAAGCAGCTTGCATGTATCCAGAAAGAGCAAAACATGAAATATATTTACAGCAAATACACGACCTCTCTTTCTAGTGGGGTACATCAAGAAAACGGTTCGAGGAGACAGGGTTTCAGGTGAACCAGTGAGAGGATGAGGGGTTCCTAGCAGTGGAAGTGAGGATGGACAGCTTTCCAGGGGTGTGTGAGCACTTATGTAAGGCCAGAAGATGGAATGTCAGGTACGGGTAAAATACAACAGCTAGAATGTATAGTGTATGACTGTGAGACATGTAAATGAAATGGATAGAGATCATTGGGCTTTAACTGGATTTGTTGTTGGCTTAAAATATGAAATAGGGACACTTCTATTTTATTCCATGGCTAATCTTAAAGAAGGGAGTCTGCAAATTTTAGACCAGTGAAGGTTCTTAAGGATGTGAGTGGCATGGCCAGACCGGGGCTTTGGGAACTTGAATTTAACAAGTGTGTGGAAGATGGTTGAAGTTTAGAGGGCAGAATCTGAGAGGCCAGTTTGTGGAGGCTATTGTGCTAGGCCATGCCAGCTAGTGGGGATGAGGACTTGAATGAAGGTAGTGTCTGGGTGAGTTAATGTGTGCGGTGCTGTAGAAATAGAATAGATGTTAATTTTGGAAACTGGAGGCAAGGGAGCAAGGCTGAGGGTGAGTGTTGTGAACCGGGTCACCATGGTGCCATCAGCAGCAATAGGTAGATGATGCTGAGATGTGGGTTTAGAAAGACATCTGAATCACCCTCTGGACAGGTTGTGTTTAAGATGAGTTTGCAACCTTTGTGTGGAAATGTCCAGTCATCGTGTCCCTCAAGAGAAGAATTAAATCATATAACGCTATGAAAGAGAGAGTCTGGAGGAGAAACGGTGTGATCAGCAGTGTCTGTATCATAGAAATTTCCAAAGGAATAAGGACTGCGTAAAAGCCACTGAATTTAGCCATGAAGAGATGATTGGTCAAACTCAGGGAGTTTCAGTTAAATGGTAGGATCAGAAGGCAGATTGCAAGAGGGTGAGAAGTGAGGAGGAGAGGGAGAAGCAGCTTTTTTCTCGATTGACTGTAAAAGGGAGAAGACATGTAGGAATAGGGGAAGGTGAGGACAGGATCAAGTGAAAGGTATTTTTCTCCCCTTAAGGGTGGAAGACATTTGTAGTAAGCAGAAGAGGAATTGGTTTGTCAAATGTTGCCATGCTAATGTTATGGACAGTATGGACAAATGGTGACTAGATGGCATCACAGCTAAGTAGTTGACAACTGGAAGAATGGCTGGACCCAAAGAATAGTCAGTAATTATTCCTGGAAGGAGGTGTGTAGTGAATTGTCCCAGGGATATTTCTTGGTCTCTGTGCTACCTAGGGAAGGAAAACAGCTAGAGAATAGGTAGAAAACACGTTTACTGATTTTACATCTAACCCCAAGGGTTTGAGATAGAACCAATAGATCTACTGGATGACAGATTTGGAATTCCAAATCTTAGGCTAGAATGGTGGGCTCAGATGTAGTAAGGTGAAATTTAATAGACATAGTAGAATTTTGCGTCTGTACTCTCAAAACCCTTTTATGAGTCCAAGATGGACAAGCAGAGGCTGGGAATTTCTGAACAAATATTGGGACATTTAATGGACTGAAGCTCAACATGGTTCAACAGTGTGATGTGTTAAATAACAAAGGTTAAGGAAAACCTTAGGGTACATGAAAGAGACAGAGTATTCAAGTGTCTTCAGGGAGTTAAAGGGCTGTCACAGGGAAATGTGCCTGGACTTGTTCTGCTTTGACCCAGAAGGTAGAACGAGCAATACAGTGTCACGTTACAAAGAAGCAAATATCCACTAGAAGTGAAGAAAAATTTCGTATCATGTGGTGGGATGGTCTACTTCAGGAAGGAGAAGGTTTGCCTTCCCTGAGGAATGTCAAATAAATGGTCGATCACCACTTCTTGGGGATGTGGTGGAGGGTATTCCTGGTCAGGTAAGGGTTGGACCAGGCCATGCCTGAGGTGTCGCATTTCTGTTCGTCCTTCATCCTGATGTGTTGATTTTCTCCTACAAGTCAGAAGACTATGGAGAAGAGCCTGGTGACAATCCAAGGCAACCCATGGGAAAGTGTGCTGTTGTCTGTGTCTCTTTAGAGCAGAGGAGAGCAAGTCAAGATCCTTTGTTATGTTTGTCACGGTAGAGAGCTGACAGGTTCCCAGGAGAATTCTCTTGTCCCTTTGTTCAACGATCACATCCTCCACATCTTGTGTGGGGGAGGGTGACCCTCAAAGACCTCCTCCCAAACGCATGTGCACATATACCCACACAGAAGACAGGACATAAATTTCCTGCTGTGGAGTGAATGACTAAGTACATATACATATATATACATATATATACACACACACACACACATGTGTATATCATTTACATCTTTATATATATAACATACATATATATTTATAGATAAAGATAGATATATTTATATATATTCATATCTATATCTATGTATATATCTATATATATGTATATATACATGTGATTTGTTTCCACATGGGCATCCATGTATCTAAGCAATTAGCTACCATTCATGAATCAGTCAATATGTCACTCTGTCCTCCTTGGAATGTTTTGACAGCTTGATGCACTGCCACAAATTCAGCATATTGACCCCTTCCACCTGTGCAAGGACTTTCCAATATCCACCTAGTACTTGGCTTAGAGGCTACCGCTTTCCAGTGTATTCTGAGGCCCTAATATTCTGCTGCACCATCAGTAAATTATTCCTTTCCCTTTTCTTCAGTTAATCCTTCTAATCCCTCATTCCATTTTGCCAAGGGTTATACCAACTTTTGCTATGGTTCGGAGGGTATATCATTTCCCTTAATGGGTATGTTTGCTATTCATTCATAGAGGGTTGATTTAAATGTATTTTGAACATAGCATTTCCAATGACTTGTCCAATTCTTTGAGAAGCTGGTGTAATCATTACCCAGGTCTTGAATCCATTTGCCAGCATTAATGTTACCCCATGAGTCAAAGTCAGTTGTCCAGTCTCTACCAAAGCCCAACAGGCAGCTAACCACTGCTTTTCAAACGGGGTGTATTGAATGCCAGAAGAAAGGAGTTTCCTAGACAAAAATCCAAAGGGCACATTTCAGACAGGTTGAATATGCCATAAATCAAGGCTCAATTGGATCGTGGTCTATGCTTCCACAAAAGCTTTACTTTGTTCAAGTGACCAAGTGCCAATTCAGTGTTTTTTATTGTAATCTTCTATAAGGGTTCAAATTTTGTTCTTGATGTGGTACATGATGTCCCCAATATCCAAATAATCCTTGAAACTTTTGGGCCTCTATCTTATTGGTGCAGATGGAAAAATTCTGAATCTCTTGTCAGGTTTGTGGGAGGTGTCAACCCCCTTTTCCTTTATGTACCCCTCAAATTTTCCAAGTTCAGTTAGCTCTTGAAACTTTGCACGGTTAATTTCCAAATTTTATCCCCTGGAATCCTGTCCATGGTGCCAAATGAATCGCTAAGGCAGTGTTTACGGTACTGGGGGTAACTGTGAATATACTGGCATAGTTGTCAATTGCAAAGTGTAACAGATGCTCCATAGAGAAGGTAGAAAAAAAACATTGATTGGGACCTCAGAAAGCCACGTTCCCAAACCACCAAGCAACACCATGTATAGTAACAAAGAAGTCAATACACATGATGGCAAAGAATTTTTCGTTTAAATTACGATTATTCAGGTACAGAGGGCAAGCTTAGTATGCATTTCCTCAGGAGTGTCTTACTGTATTTTCCTAGCAGATGAGAGGCATAGGCAAGGGAGGTTGAGGAAATGGTAGGGGTACCTTGAAATGGATGTTATTGAGGCCAGGGATTACCAGTTTTCCTTCCATGACAAGATAAGAATAGATTTGTCAGTACATCTATTTGTTCGATGTGCCCAGAGTTCAGACATGGATATTTTTTCCTCTTCTACAATAGCTGGTGTAAACAGCCTGCAGCCTTTACCATTCAACTTCATCAGGACCAGCTTGTCCTACCAAGACCACATGGATCACCCTGGTTCTGCCTATTTGTGTTCCATCAAAAGGACCTTGAAGCAGCTGGTGAGATTTCTCAGTCCCTACCCTGACCTTGGGATGCTCTAATGGACAAAAGCATTGGTTCTGGAGAGATAGGACACTGGGTTCAAATACGTTGTCTGGTGCTTCTTGCCTGTGTTACCTTGGGCTAATTATCTAATCTCCCTGAGCCTCAGGTTTCCTCATCTGTGAAATTAGGATAGCAAAGTCAGAATAAACGAATGAATGAATGAGTCTTTCATAATCAAGGGCATACTGTGTGCTGGACAGTTTGCTAAGTACTGGGAATACAGATACAAGTGAAGAAGACCATCCAAGCCTTCAAGGAGCTTGAATTCTAAGGGGCCCGGAAGGGGTTGAAGACAGCACATTAAGGCAATGTGGAAAATCAGCAGATTATATATTCCAGATTGCATTGTGTCACAGTGTTTGAGAAATGTCCTAAGGCTCTGGTTCCGGGGATGATAAGGTGAAAGCTTATATTTCGGTGGCGATGATTGTGTTGGGGAGAGAGGTATGATAGAACGAGTCAGGAGCAGAGTGTAAGCAGTTTAGTATGTAGGCAAGTCAGAAGACAGCTTCTAAGGTGTTTGGGAGCTCCAGATTTATGATGTCAAGCCCCCTCCTCCTCCTCAATAGTCTACTCCATTCTTTGGGCGTCATCTTTACAAGGCCCATTTGTTCACTCACATTTTCCTTTCCTTGCAGCTGAATCCCTTCTCCTCGGGAAGCACACTAACTTCACTGAGGTGAGACCTGGGAAGCTAAGACTTGGAGGTCTAGGTTTCTGTCCTGGGGCTACACTCACATAAGTAGGGCTCACGGTAGACAATATACATATAAAGTCTCCACAAAGTGACCTTTTCCTGCATTTCCCCATTCCTCAATTGTTTCATGCCTCTCTGTCTTGGCCATGGAGTGTCAGGAATGGAGATCTTTGTGTCTTCCACAGTGCTTTCTCCAGAACAGTTGTAGGTTTGTAGGTCCTCTCGGGGGCACTATCAACTATTATGCAGACGTCTCTGACGTCCCAGTTTCACTGCCCCAATACACAAGTCTCTGTCACCGCAGTCAGCACCAGTCTTAGGAGATTGTTTCAAAATTTCCTTTCCTAGACCAATGACGTGTAGATCCATGACTAGAGTGGCTGTTGTATGCCACTGCTGGCAAGATCCTACCACACCCTTTCTGATCAGAGAGAAGTTTTCCTGCGAGCTGAACTACCAGACCTATGGCACCACCAGGCTGGGCGTGTATATTCTGAAGAATGACATCCTCTACCTAAATGGTGAGCTACCTAACTGAAGCAAGGTTTCGCACCCATGCCTTTTTTCTTTGTTCTAATCCCAACATTACCTTTTTTCTCATTTTCATTATGCTTTGGCCCCTCAGGCAGCCCAAACTTTCTTCTCATTCATCCCTTGTCGATACAATTGCACCAAAGTCATGTTACACATACCTAGTTCCCCAGAGAGTGGGTTCTGGCTTTTCTTCTTTTCAGTCAGTTTCAGTCACCAATCTCTGAGGAAGTAGCTGTTTGGTTCTACAGATTTCTAAACAACTTCAAGGAAGTCATACATAAAAGGAAGCAAATGTATAGATGACACAGAGTTGTTTGGTAGGTAGCTACCATACGGCAAAGAATCAGGATCTAGTAAGGACTCAACTCACTCGACAAACAGGCTGTTACATTTAACAAAATAAATTGAGTGAAGACGAATATAAGATTTTGGAATTAGGTTTCTTTCAATCAATGGATTGAGTTCAGAATGGAGGAGACATGGCTAGACAGCATTTTGTGGGGGTTCTCACATACTTCAAACTCCATAATGAATGACAAGTACAATGACAATGGCACAAGTTAGTTGAAAAGTATCGTGCATATATTTACAGAGACTCTTTTCACATGCAGAGCTTTAGAAGTGTTAGTCCTACCATGCTTTGGATGCATCAGAGTACATCTGAATACCGAGTTTAATCTCTCAGTTACAATTGAGGAGGGTGTTGGGCAGGGAGGGGCTCACTGAGGAACAGGGTGAAAATGGAGTGGACTTCCATTCAGGTCAAACCAATTATCTTTTGGATGGTTGTCTATTGAGTGTCATTCATTTTGCTGAGCTCATAAATTCAAATAGCATTTGAACTTAAGCAGCTTGCATGTATCCAGAAAGAGCAAAACATGAAATATATTTACAGCAAATACACGACCTCTCTTTCTAGTGGGGTACATCAAGAAAACGGTTCGAGGAGACAGGGTTTCAGGTGAACCAGTGAGAGGATGAGGGGTTCCTAGCAGTGGAAGTGAGGATGGACAGCTTTCCAGGGGTGTGTGAGCACTTATGTAAGGCCAGAAGATGGAATGTCAGGTACGGGTAAAATACAACAGCTAGAATGTATAGTGTATGACTGTGAGACATGTAAATGAAATGGATAGAGATCATTGGGCTTTAACTGGATTTGTTGTTGGCTTAAAATATGAAATAGGGACACTTCTATTTTATTCCATGGCTAATCTTAAAGAAGGGAGTCTGCAAATTTTAGACCAGTGAAGGTTCTTAAGGATGTGAGTGGCATGGCCAGACCGGGGCTTTGGGAACTTGAATTTAACAAGTGTGTGGAAGATGGTTGAAGTTTAGAGGGCAGAATCTGAGAGGCCAGTTTGTGGAGGCTATTGTGCTAGGCCATGCCAGCTAGTGGGGATGAGGACTTGAATGAAGGTAGTGTCTGGGTGAGTTAATGTGTGCGGTGCTGTAGAAATAGAATAGATGTTAATTTTGGAAACTGGAGGCAAGGGAGCAAGGCTGAGGGTGAGTGTTGTGAACCGGGTCACCATGGTGCCATCAGCAGCAATAGGTAGATGATGCTGAGATGTGGGTTTAGAAAGACATCTGAATCACCCTCTGGACAGGTTGTGTTTAAGATGAGTTTGCAACCTTTGTGTGGAAATGTCCAGTCATCGTGTCCCTCAAGAGAAGAATTAAATCATATAACGCTATGAAAGAGAGAGTCTGGAGGAGAAACGGTGTGATCAGCAGTGTCTGTATCATAGAAATTTCCAAAGGAATAAGGACTGCGTAAAAGTCACTGAATTTAGCGATGAAGAGATGATTGGTCAAACTCAGGGAGTTTCAGTTAAATGGTAGGATCAGAAGGCAGATTGCAAGAGGGTGAGAAGTGAGGAGGAGAGGGAGAAGCAGCTTTTTTCTCGATTGACTGTAAAAGGGAGAAGACATGTAGGAATAGGGGAAGGTGAGGACAGGATCAAGTGAAAGGTATTTTTCTCCCCCTAAGGGTGGAAGACATTTGTAGTAAGCAGAAGAGGAATTGGTTTGTCAAATGTTGCCATGCTAATGTTATGGACAGTATGGACAAATGGTGACTAGATGGCATCACAGCTAAGTAGTTGACAACTGGAAGAATGGCTGGACCCAAAGAATAGTCAGTAATTATTCCTGGAAGGAGGTGTGTAGTGAATTGTCCCAGGGATATTTCTTGGTCTCTGTGCTACCTAGGGAAGGAAAACAGCTAGAGAATAGGTAGAAAACACGTTTACTGATTTTACATCTAACCCCAAGGGTTTGAGATAGAACCAATAGATCTACTGGATGACAGATTTGGAATTCCAAATCTTAGGCTAGAATGGTGGGCTCAGATGTAGTAAGGTGAAATTTAATAGACATAGTACAATTTTGCGTCTGTACTCTCAAAACCCTTTTATGAGTCCAAGATGGACAAGCAGAGGCTGGGAATTTCTGAACAAATATTGGGACATTTAATGGACTGAAGCTCAACATGGTTCAACAGTGTGATGTGTTAAATAACAAAGGTTAAGGAAAACCTTAGGGTACATGAAAGAGACAGAGTATTCAAGTGTCTTCAGGGAGTTAAAGGGCTGTCACAGGGAAATGTGCCTGGACTTGTTCTGCTTTGACCCAGAAGGTAGAACGAGCAATACAGTGTCACGTTACAAAGAAGCAAATATCCACTAGAAGTGAAGAAAAATTTCGTATCATGTGGTGGGATGGTCTACTTCAGGAAGGAGAAGGTTTGCCTTCCCTGAGGAATGTCAAATAAATGGTCGATCACCACTTCTTGGGGATGTGGTGGAGGGTATTCCTGGTCAGGTAAGGGTTGGACCAGGCCATGCCTGAGGTGTCGCATTTCTGTTCGTCCTTCATCCTGATGTGTTGATTTTCTCCTACAAGTCAGAAGACTATGGAGAAGAGCCTGGTGACAATCCAAGGCAACCCATGGGAAAGTGTGCTGTTGTCTGTGTCTCTTTAGAGCAGAGGACAGCAAGTCAAGATCCTTTGTTATGTTTGTCACGGTAGAGAGCTGACAGGTTCCCAGGAGAATTCTCTTGTCCCTTTGTTCAACGATCACATCCTCCACATCTTGTGTGGGGGAGGGTGACCCTCAAAGACCTCCTCCCAAACGCATGTGCACATATACCCACACAGAAGACAGGACATAAATTTCCTGCTGTGGAGTGAATGACTAAGTACATATACATATATATACATATATATACACACACACACACACATGTGTATATCATTTACATCTTTATATATATAACATACATATATATTTATAGATAAAGATAGATATATTTATATATATTCATATCTATATCTATGTATATATCTATATATATGTATATATACATGTGATTTGTTTCCACATGGGCATCCATGTATCTAAGCAATTAGCTACCATTCATGAATCAGTCAATATGTCACTCTGTCCTCCTTGGAATGTTTTGACAGCTTGATGCACTGCCACAAATTCAGCATATTGACCCCTTCCACCTATGCAAGGACTTTCCAATATCCACCTAGTACTTGGCTTAGAGGCTACCGCTTTCCAGTGTATTCTGAGGCCCTAATATTCTGCTGCACCATCAGTAAATTATTCCTTTCCCTTTTCTTCAGTTAATCCTTCTAATCCCTCATTCCATTTTGCCAAGGGTTATACCAACTTTTGCTATGGTTCGGAGGGTATATCATTTCCCTTAATGGGTATGTTTGCTATTCATTCATAGAGGGTTGATTTAAATGTATTTTGAACATAGCATTTCCAATGACTTGTCCAATTCTTTGAGAAGCTGGTGTAATCATTACCCAGGTCTTGAATCCATTTGCCAGCATTAATGTTACCCCATGAGTCAAAGTCAGTTGTCCAGTCTCTACCAAAGCCCAACAGGCAGCTAACCACTGCTTTTCAAACGGGGTGTATTGAATGCCAGAAGAAAGGAGTTTCCTAGACAAAAATCCAAAGGGCACATTTCAGACAGGTTGAATATGCCATAAATCAAGGCTCAATTGGATCGTGGTCTATGCTTCCACAAAAGCTTTACTTTGTTCAAGTGACCAAGTGCCAATTCAGTGTTTTTTATTGTAATCTTCTATAAGGGTTCAAATTTTGTTCTTGATGTGGTACATGATGTCCCCAATATCCAAATAATCCTTGAAACTTTTGGGCCTCTATCTTATTGGTGCAGATGGAAAAATTCTGAATCTCTTGTCAGGTTTGTGGGAGGTGTCAACCCCCTTTTCCTTTATGTACCCCTCAAATTTTCCAAGTTCAGTTAGCTCTTGAAACTTTGCACGGTTAATTTCCAAATTTTATCCCCTGGAATCCTGTCCATGGTGCCAAATGAATCGCTAAGGCAGTGTTTACGGTACTGGGGGTAACTGTGAATATACTGGCATAGTTGTCAATTGCAAAGTGTAACAGATGCTCCATAGAGAAGGTAGAAAAAAAACATTGATTGGGACCTCAGAAAGCCACGTTCCCAAACCACCAAGCAACACCATGTATAGTAACAAAGAAGTCAATACACATGATGGCAAAGAATTTTTCGTTTAAATTACGATTATTCAGGTACAGAGGGCAAGCTTAGTATGCATTTCCTCAGGAGTGTCTTACTGTATTTTCCTAGCAGATGAGAGGCATAGGCAAGGGAGGTTGAGGAAATGGTAGGGGTACCTTGAAATGGATGTTATTGAGGCCAGGGATTACCAGTTTTCCTTCCATGACAAGAGAAGAATAGATTTGTCAGTACATCTATTTGTTCGATGTGCCCAGAGTTCAGACATGGATATTTTTTCCTCTTCTACAATAGCTGGTGTAAACAGCCTGCAGCCTTTACCATTCAACTTCATCAGGACCAGCTTGTCCTACCAAGACCACATGGATCACCCTGGTTCTGCCTATTTGTGTTCCATCAAAAGGACCTTGCAGCAGCTGGTGAGATTTCTCAGTCCCTACCCTGACCTTGGGATGCTCTAATGGACAAAAGCATTGGTTCTGGAGAGATAGGACACTGGGTTCAAATACGTTGTCTGGTGCTTCTTGCCTGTGTTACCTTGGGCTAATTATCTAATCTCCCTGAGCCTCAGGTTTCCTCATCTGTGAAATTAGGATAGCAAAGTCAGAATAAACGAATGAATGAATGAGTCTTTCATAATCAAGGGCATACTGTGTGCTGGACAGTTTGCTAACTACTGGGAATACAGATACAAGTGAAGAAGACCATCCAAGCTTTCAAGGAGCTTGAATTCTAAGGGGCCCGGAAGGGGTTGAAGACAGCACATTAAGGCAATGTGGAAAATCAGCAGATTATATATTCCAGATTGCATTGTGTCACAGTGTTTGAGAAATGTCCTAAGGCTCTGGTTCCGGGGATGATAAGGTGAAAGCTTATATTTCGGTGGCGATGATTGTGTTGGGGAGAGAGGTATGATAGAACGAGTCAGGAGCAGAGTGTAAGCAGTTTAGTATGTAGGCAAGTCAGAAGACAGCTTCTAAGGTGTTTGGGAGCTCCAGATTTATGATGTCAAGCCCCCTCCTCCTCCTCAATAGTCTACTCCATTCTTTGGGCGTCATCTTTACAAGGCCCATTTGTTCACTCACATTTTCCTTTCCTTGCAGCTGAATCCCTTCTCCTCGGGAAGCACACTAACTTCACTGAGGTGAGACCTGGGAAGCTAAGACTTGGAGGTCTAGGTTTCTGTCCTGGGGCTACACTCACATAAGTAGGGCTCACGGTAGACAATATACATATAAAGTCTCCACAAAGTGACCTTTTCCTGCATTTCCCCATTCCTCAATTGTTTCATGCCTCTCTGTCTTGGCCATGGAGTGTCAGGAATGGAGATCTTTGTGTCTTCCACAGTGCTTTCTCCAGAACAGTTGTAGGTTTGTAGGTCCTCTCGGGGGCACTATCAACTATTATGCAGACGTCTCTGACGTCCCAGTTTCACTGCCCCAATACACAAGTCTCTGTCACCGCAGTCAGCACCAGTCTTAGGAGATTGTTTCAAAATTTCCTTTCCTAGACCAATGACGTGTAGATCCATGACTAGAGTGGCTGTTGTATGCCACTGCTGGCAAGATCCTACCACACCCTTTCTGATCAGAGAGAAGTTTTCCTGCGAGCTGAACTACCAGACCTATGGCACCACCAGGCTGGGCGTGTATATTCTGAAGAATGACATCCTCTACCTAAATGGTGAGCTACCTAACTGAAGCAAGGTTTCGCACCCATGCCTTTTTTCTTTGTTCTAATCCCAACATTACCTTTTTTCTCATTTTCATTATGCTTTGGCCCCTCAGGCAGCCCAAACTTTCTTCTCATTCATCCCTTGTCGATACAATTGCACCAAAGTCATGTTACACATACCTAGTTCCCCAGAGAGTGGGTTCTGGCTTTTCTTCTTTTCAGTCAGTTTCAGTCACCAATCTCTGAGGAAGTAGCTGTTTGGTTCTACAGATTTCTAAACAACTTCAAGGAAGTCATACATAAAAGGAAGCAAATGTATAGATGACACAGAGTTGTTTGGTAGGTAGCTACCATACGGCAAAGAATCAGGATCTGGTAAGGACTCAACTCACTGGACAAACAGGCTGTTACATTTAACAAAATAAATTGAGTGAAGACGAATATAAGATTTTGGAATTAGGTTTCTTTCAATCAATGGATTGAGTTCAGAATGGAGGAGACATGGCTAGACAGCATTTTGTGGGGGTTCTCACATACTTCAAACTCCATAATGAATGACAAGTACAATGACAATGGCACAAGTTAGTTGAAAAGTATCGTGCATATATTTACAGAGACTATTTTCACATGCAGAGCTTTAGAAGTGTTAGTCCTACCATGCTTTGGATGCATCAGAGTACATCTGAATACCGAGTTTAATCTCTCAGTTACAATTGAGGAGGGTGTTGGGCAGGGAGGGGCTCACTGAGGAACAGGGTGAAAATGGAGTGGACTTCCATTCAGGTCAAACCAATTATCTTTTGGATGGTTGTCTATTGAGTGTCATTCATTTTGCTGAGCTCATAAATTCAAATAGCGTTTGAACTTAAGCAGCTTGCATGTATCCAGAAAGAGCAAAACATGAAATATATTTACAGCAAATACACGACATCTCTTTCTAGTGGGGTACATCAAGAAAACGGTTCGAGGAGACAGGGTTTCAGGTGAACCAGTGAGAGGATGAGGGGTTCCTAGCAGTGGAAGTGAGGATGGACAGCTTTCCAGGGGTGTGTGAGCACTTATGTAAGGCCAGAAGATGGAATGTCAGGTACGGGTAAAATACAACAGCTAGAATGTATAGTGTATGACTGTGAGACATGTAAATGAAATGGATAGAGATCATTGGGCTTTAACTGGATTTGTTGTTGGCTTAAAATATGAAATAGGGACACTTCTATTTTATTCCATGGCTAATCTTAAAGAAGGGAGTCTGCAAATTTTAGACCAGTGAAGGTTCTTAAGGATGTGAGTGGCATGGCCAGACCGGGGCTTTGGGAACTTGAATTTAACAAGTGTGTGGAAGATGGGCTGAAGTCGAGAGGGCAGAATCTGAGAGGCCAGTTTGTGGAGGCTATTGTGCTAGGCCATGCCAGCTAGTGGGGATGAGGACTTGAATGAAGGTAGTGTCTGGGTGAGTTAATGTGTGCGGTGCTGTAGAAATAGAATAGATGTTAATTTTGGAAACTGGAGGCAAGGGAGCAAGGCTGAGGGTGAGTGTTGTGAACCGGGTCACCATGGTGCCATCAGCAGCAATAGGTAGATGATGCTGAGATGTGGGTTTAGAAAGACATCTGAATCACCCTCTGGACAGGTTGTGTTTAAGATGAGTTTGCAACCTTTGTGTGGAAATGTCCAGTCATCGTGTCCCTCAAGAGAAGAATTAAATCATATAACGCTATGAAAGAGAGAGTCTGGAGGAGAAACGGTGTGATCAGCAGTGTCTGTATCATAGAAATTTCCAAAGGAATAAGGACTGCGTAAAAGTCACTGAATTTAGCGATGAAGAGATGATTGGTCAAACTCAGGGAGTTTCAGTTAAATGGTAGGATCAGAAGGCAGATTGCAAGAGGGTGAGAAGTGAGGAGGAGAGGGAGAAGCAGCTTTTTTCTCGATTGACTGTAAAAGGGAGAAGACATGTAGGAATAGGGGAAGGTGAGGACAGGATCAAGTGAAAGGTATTTTTCTCCCCCTAAGGGTGGAAGACATTTGTAGTAAGCAGAAGAGGAATTGGTTTGTCAAATGTTGCCATGCTAATGTTATGGACAGTATGGACAAATGGTGACTAGATGGCATCACAGCTAAGTAGTTGACAACTGGAAGAATGGCTGGACCCAAAGAATAGTCAGTAATTATTCCTGGAAGGAGGTGTGTAGTGAATTGTCCCAGGGATATTTCTTGGTCTCTGTGCTACCTAGGGAAGGAAAACAGCTAGAGAATAGGTAGAAAACACGTTTACTGATTTTACATCTAACCCCAAGGGTTTGAGATAGAACCAATAGATCTACTGGATGACAGATTTGGAATTCCAAATCTTAGGCTAGAATGGTGGGCTCAGATGTAGTAAGGTGAAATTTAATAGACATAGTACAATTTTGCGTCTGTACTCTCAAAACCCTTTTATGAGTCCAAGATGGACAAGCAGAGGCTGGGAATTTCTGAACAAATATTGGGACATTTAATGGACTGAAGCTCAACATGGTTCAACAGTGTGATGTGTTAAATAACAAAGGTTAAGGAAAACCTTAGGGTACATGAAAGAGACAGAGTATTCAAGTGTCTTCAGGGAGTTAAAGGGCTGTCACAGGGAAATGTGCCTGGACTTGTTCTGCTTTGACCCAGAAGGTAGAACGAGCAATACAGTGTCACGTTACAAAGAAGCAAATATCCACTAGAAGTGAAGAAAAATTTCGTATCATGTGGTGGGATGGTCTACTTCAGGAAGGAGAAGGTTTGCCTTCCCTGAGGAATGTCAAATAAATGGTCGATCACCACTTCTTGGGGATGTGGTGGAGGGTATTCCTGGTCAGGTAAGGGTTGGACCAGGCCATGCCTGAGGTGTCGCATTTCTGTTCGTCCTTCATCCTGATGTGTTGATTTTCTCCTACAAGTCAGAAGACTATGGAGAAGAGCCTGGTGACAATCCAAGGCAACCCATGGGAAAGTGTGCTGTTGTCTGTGTCTCTTTAGAGCAGAGGACAGCAAGTCAAGATCCTTTGTTATGTTTGTCACGGTAGAGAGCTGACAGGTTCCCAGGAGAATTCTCTTGTCCCTTTGTTCAACGATCACATCCTCCACATCTTGTGTGGGGGAGGGTGACCCTCAAAGACCTCCTCCCAAACGCATGTGCACATATACCCACACAGAAGACAGGACATAAATTTCCTGCTGTGGAGTGAATGACTAAGTACATATACATATATATACATATATATACACACACACACACACATGTGTATATCATTTACATCTTTATATATATAACATACATATATATTTATAGATAAAGATAGATATATTTATATATATTCATATCTATATCTATGTATATATCTATATATATGTATATATACATGTGATTTGTTTCCACATGGGCATCCATGTATCTAAGCAATTAGCTACCATTCATGAATCAGTCAATATGTCACTCTGTCCTCCTTGGAATGTTTTGACAGCTTGATGCACTGCCACAAATTCAGCATATTGACCCCTTCCACCTGTGCAAGGACTTTCCAATATCCACCTAGTACTTGGCTTAGAGGCTACCGCTTTCCAGTGTATTCTGAGGCCCTAATATTCTGCTGCACCATCAGTAAATTATTCCTTTCCCTTTTCTTCAGTTAATCCTTCTAATCCCTCATTCCATTTTGCCAAGGGTTATACCAACTTTTGCTATGGTTCGGAGGGTATATCATTTCCCTTAATGGGTATGTTTGCTATTCATTCATAGAGGGTTGATTTAAATGTATTTTGAACATAGCATTTCCAATGACTTGTCCAATTCTTTGAGAAGCTGGTGTAATCATTACCCAGGTCTTGAATCCATTTGCCAGCATTAATGTTACCCCATGAGTCAAAGTCAGTTGTCCAGTCTCTACCAAAGCCCAACAGGCAGCTAACCACTGCTTTTCAAACGGGGTGTATTGAATGCCAGAAGAAAGGAGTTTCCTAGACAAAAATCCAAAGGGCACATTTCAGACAGGTTGAATATGCCATAAATCAAGGCTCAATTGGATCGTGGTCTATGCTTCCACAAAAGCTTTACTTTGTTCAAGTGACCAAGTGCCAATTCAGTGTTTTTTATTGTAATCTTCTATAAGGGTTCAAATTTTGTTCTTGATGTGGTACATGATGTCCCCAATATCCAAATAATCCTTGAAACTTTTGGGCCTCTATCTTATTGGTGCAGATGGAAAAATTCTGAATCTCTTGTCAGGTTTGTGGGAGGTGTCAACACCCTTTTCCTTTATGTACCCCTCAAATTTTCCAAGTTCAGTTAGCTCTTGAAACTTTGCACGGTTAATTTCCAAATTTTATCCCCTGGAATCCTGTCCATGGTGCCAAATGAATCGCTAAGGCAGTGTTTACGGTACTGGGGGTAACTGTGAATATACTGGCATAGTTGTCAATTGCAAAGTGTAACAGATGCTCCATAGAGAAGGTAGAAAAAAAACATTGATTGGGACCTCAGAAAGCCACGTTCCCAAACCACCAAGCAACACCATGTATAGTAACAAAGAAGTCAATACACATGATGGCAAAGAATTTTTCGTTTAAATTACGATTATTCAGGTACAGAGGGCAAGCTTAGTATGCATTTCCTCAGGAGTGTCTTACTGTATTTTCCTAGCAGATGAGAGGCATAGGCAAGGGAGGTTGAGGAAATGGTAGGGGTACCTTGAAATGGATGTTATTGAGGCCAGGGATTACCAGTTTTCCTTCCATGACAAGATAAGAATAGATTTGTCAGTACATCTATTTGTTCGATGTGCCCAGAGTTCAGACATGGATATTTTTTCCTCTTCTACAATAGCTGGTGTAAACAGCCTGCAGCCTTTACCATTCAACTTCATCAGGACCAGCTTGTCCTACCAAGACCACATGGATCACCCTGGTTCTGCCTATTTGTGTTCCATCAAAAGGACCTTGCAGCAGCTGGTGAGATTTCTCAGTCCCTACCCTGACCTTGGGATGCTCTAATGGACAAAAGCATTGGTTCTGGAGAGATAGGACACTGGGTTCAAATACGTTGTCTGGTGCTTCTTGCCTGTGTTACCTTGGGCTAATTATCTAATCTCCCTGAGCCTCAGGTTTCCTCATCTGTGAAATTAGGATAGCAAAGTCAGAATAAACGAATGAATGAATGAGTCTTTCATAATCAAGGGCATACTGTGTGCTGGACAGTTTGCTAACTACTGGGAATACAGATACAAGTGAAGAAGACCATCCAAGCTTTCAAGGAGCTTGAATTCTAAGGGGCCCGGAAGGGGTTGAAGACAGCACATTAAGGCAATGTGGAAAATCAGCAGATTATATATTCCAGATTGCATTGTGTCACAGTGTTTGAGAAATGTCCTAAGGCTCTGGTTCCGGGGATGATAAGGTGAAAGCTTATATTTCGGTGGCGATGATTGTGTTGGGGAGAGAGGTATGATAGAACGAGTCAGGAGCAGAGTGTAAGCAGTTTAGTATGTAGGCAAGTCAGAAGACAGCTTCTAAGGTGTTTGGGAGCTCCAGATTTATGATGTCAAGCCCCCTCCTCCTCCTCAATAGTCTACTCCATTCTTTGGGCGTCATCTTTACAAGGCCCATTTGTTCACTCACATTTTCCTTTCCTTGCAGCTGAATCCCTTCTCCTCGGGAAGCACACTAACTTCACTGAGGTGAGACCTGGGAAGCTAAGACTTGGAGGTCTAGGTTTCTGTCCTGGGGCTACACTCACATAAGTAGGGCTCACGGTAGACAATATACATATAAAGTCTCCACAAAGTGACCTTTTCCTGCATTTCCCCATTCCTCAATTGTTTCATGCCTCTCTGTCTTGGCCATGGAGTGTCAGGAATGGAGATCTTTGTGTCTTCCACAGTGCTTTCTCCAGAACAGTTGTAGGTTTGTAGGTCCTCTCGGGGGCACTATCAACTATTATGCAGACGTCTCTGACGTCCCAGTTTCACTGCCCCAATACACAAGTCTCTGTCACCGCAGTCAGCACCAGTCTTAGGAGATTGTTTCAAAATTTCCTTTCCTAGACCAATGACGTGTAGATCCATGACTAGAGTGGCTGTTGTATGCCACTGCTGGCAAGATCCTACCACACCCTTTCTGATCAGAGAGAAGTTTTCCTGCGAGCTGAACTACCAGACCTATGGCACCACCAGGCTGGGCGTGTATATTCTGAAGAATGACATCCTCTACCTAAATGGTGAGCTACCTAACTGAAGCAAGGTTTCGCACCCATGCCTTTTTTCTTTGTTCTAATCCCAACATTACCTTTTTTCTCATTTTCATTATGCTTTGGCCCCTCAGGCAGCCCAAACTTTCTTCTCATTCATCCCTTGTCGATACAATTGCACCAAAGTCATGTTACACATACCTAGTTCCCCAGAGAGTGGGTTCTGGCTTTTCTTCTTTTCAGTCAGTTTCAGTCACCAATCTCTGAGGAAGTAGCTGTTTGGTTCTACAGATTTCTAAACAACTTCAAGGAAGTCATACATAAAAGGAAGCAAATGTATAGATGACACAGAGTTGTTTGGTAGGTAGCTACCATACGGCAAAGAATCAGGATCTGGTAAGGACTCAACTCACTGGACAAACAGGCTGTTACATTTAACAAAATAAATTGAGTGAAGACGAATATAAGATTTTGGAATTAGGTTTCTTTCAATCAATGGATTGAGTTCAGAATGGAGGAGACATGGCTAGACAGCATTTTGTGGGGGTTCTCACATACTTCAAACTCCATAATGAATGACAAGTACAATGACAATGGCACAAGTTAGTTGAAAAGTATCGTGCATATATTTACAGAGACTATTTTCACATGCAGAGCTTTAGAAGTGTTAGTCCTACCATGCTTTGGATGCATCAGAGTACATCTGAATACCGAGTTTAATCTCTCAGTTACAATTGAGGAGGGTGTTGGGCAGGGAGGGGCTCACTGAGGAACAGGGTGAAAATGGAGTGGACTTCCATTCAGGTCAAACCAATTATCTTTTGGATGGTTGTCTATTGAGTGTCATTCATTTTGCTGAGCTCATAAATTCAAATAGCGTTTGAACTTAAGCAGCTTGCATGTATCCAGAAAGAGCAAAACATGAAATATATTTACAGCAAATACACGACATCTCTTTCTAGTGGGGTACATCAAGAAAACGGTTCGAGGAGACAGGGTTTCAGGTGAACCAGTGAGAGGATGAGGGGTTCCTAGCAGTGGAAGTGAGGATGGACAGCTTTCCAGGGGTGTGTGAGCACTTATGTAAGGCCAGAAGATGGAATGTCAGGTACGGGTAAAATACAACAGCTAGAATGTATAGTGTATGACTGTGAGACATGTAAATGAAATGGATAGAGATCATTGGGCTTTAACTGGATTTGTTGTTGGCTTAAAATATGAAATAGGGACACTTCTATTTTATTCCATGGCTAATCTTAAAGAAGGGAGTCTGCAAATTTTAGACCAGTGAAGGTTCTTAAGGATGTGAGTGGCATGGCCAGACCGGGGCTTTGGGAACTTGAATTTAACAAGTGTGTGTAAGATGGTTGAAGTTTAGAGGGCAGAATCTGAGAGGCCAGTTTGTGGAGGCTATTGTGCTAGGCCATGCCAGCTAGTGGGGATGAGGACTTGAATGAAGGTAGTGTCTGGGTGAGTTAATGTGTGCGGTGCTGTAGAAATAGAATAGATGTTAATTTTGGAAACTGGAGGCAAGGGAGCAAGGCTGAGGGTGAGTGTTGTGAACCGGGTCACCATGGTGCCATCAGCAGCAATAGGTAGATGATGCTGAGATGTGGGTTTAGAAAGACATCTGAATCACCCTCTGGACAGGTTGTGTTTAAGATGAGTTTGCAACCTTTGTGTGGAAATGTCCAGTCATCGTGTCCCTCAAGAGAAGAATTAAATCATATAACGCTATGAAAGAGAGAGTCTGGAGGAGAAACGGTGTGATCAGCAGTGTCTGTATCATAGAAATTTCCAAAGGAATAAGGACTGCGTAAAAGTCACTGAATTTAGCGATGAAGAGATGATTGGTCAAACTCAGGGAGTTTCAGTTAAATGGTAGGATCAGAAGGCAGATTGCAAGAGGGTGAGAAGTGAGGAGGAGAGGGAGAAGCAGCTTTTTTCTCGATTGACTGTAAAAGGGAGAAGACATGTAGGAATAGGGGAAGGTGAGGACAGGATCAAGTGAAAGGTATTTTTCTCCCCCTAAGGGTGGAAGACATTTGTAGTAAGCAGAAGAGGAATTGGTTTGTCAAATGTTGCCATGCTAATGTTATGGACAGTATGGACAAATGGTGACTAGATGGCATCACAGCTAAGTAGTTGACAACTGGAAGAAAGGCTGGACCCAAAGAATAGTCAGTAATTATTCCTGGAAGGAGGTGTGTAGTGAATTGTCCCAGGGATATTTCTTGGTCTCTGTGCTACCTAGGGAAGGAAAACAGCTAGAGAATAGGTAGAAAACACGTTTACTGATTTTACATCTAACCCCAAGGGTTTGAGATAGAACCAATAGATCTACTGGATGACAGATTTGGAATTCCAAATCTTAGGCTAGAATGGTGGGCTCAGATGTAGTAAGGTGAAATTTAATAGACATAGTAGAATTTTGCGTCTGTACTCTCAAAACCCTTTTATGAGTCCAAGATGGACAAGCAGAGGCTGGGAATTTCTGAACAAATATTGGGACATTTAATGGACTGAAGCTCAACATGGTTCAACAGTGTGATGTGTTAAATAACAAAGGTTAAGGAAAACCTTAGGGTACATGAAAGAGACAGAGTATTCAAGTGTCTTCAGGGAGTTAAAGGGCTGTCACAGGGAAATGTGCCTGGACTTGTTCTGCTTTGACCCAGAAGGTAGAACGAGCAATACAGTGTCACGTTACAAAGAAGCAAATATCCACTAGAAGTGAAGAAAAATTTCGTATCATGTGGTGGGATGGTCTACTTCAGGAAGGAGAAGGTTTGCCTTCCCTGAGGAATGTCAAATAAATGGTCGATCACCACTTCTTGGGGATGTGGTGGAGGGTATTCCTGGTCAGGTAAGGGTTGGACCAGGCCATGCCTGAGGTGTCGCATTTCTGTTCGTCCTTCATCCTGATGTGTTGATTTTCTCCTACAAGTCAGAAGACTATGGAGAAGAGCCTGGTGACAATCCAAGGCAACCCATGGGAAAGTGTGCTGTTGTCTGTGTCTCTTTAGAGCAGAGGAGAGCAAGTCAAGATCCTTTGTTATGTTTGTCACGGTAGAGAGCTGACAGGTTCCCAGGAGAATTCTCTTGTCCCTTTGTTCAACGATCACATCCTCCACATCTTGTGTGGGGGAGGGTGACCCTCAAAGACCTCCTCCCAAACGCATGTGCACATATACCCACACAGAAGACAGGACATAAATTTCCTGCTGTGGAGTGAATGACTAAGTACATATACATATATATACATATATATACACACACACACACACATGTGTATATCATTTACATCTTTATATATATAACATACATATATATTTATAGATAAAGATAGATATATTTATATATATTTATATCTATATCTATGTATATATCTATATATATGTATATATACATGTGATTTGTTTCCACATGGGCATCCATGTATCTAAGCAATTAGCTACCATTCATGAATCAGTCAATATGTCACTCTGTCCTCCTTGGAATGTTTTGACAGCTTGATGCACTGCCACAAATTCAGCATATTGACCCCTTCCACCTGTGCAAGGACTTTCCAATATCCACCTAGTACTTGGCTTAGAGGCTACCGCTTTCCAGTGTATTCTGAGGCCCTAATATTCTGCTGCACCATCAGTAAATTATTCCTTTCCCTTTTCTTCAGTTAATCCTTCTAATCCCTCATTCCATTTTGCCAAGGGTTATACCAACTTTTGCTATGGTTCGGAGGGTATATCATTTCCCTTAATGGGTATGTTTGCTATTCATTCATAGAGGGTTGATTTAAATGTATTTTGAACATAGCATTTCCAATGACTTGTCCAATTCTTTGAGAAGCTGGTGTAATCATTACCCAGGTCTTGAATCCATTTGCCAGCATTAATGTTACCCCATGAGTCAAAGTCAGTTGTCCAGTCTCTACCAAAGCCCAACAGGCAGCTAACCACTGCTTTTCAAACGGGGTGTATTGAATGCCAGAAGAAAGGAGTTTCCTAGACAAAAATCCAAAGGGCACATTTCAGACAGGTTGAATATGCCATAAATCAAGGCTCAATTGGATCGTGGTCTATGCTTCCACAAAAGCTTTACTTTGTTCAAGTGACCAAGTGCCAATTCAGTGTTTTTTATTGTAATCTTCTATAAGGGTTCAAATTTTGTTCTTGATGTGGTACATGATGTCCCCAATATCCAAATAATCCTTGAAACTTTTGGGCCTCTATCTTATTGGTGCAGATGGAAAAATTCTGAATCTCTTGTCAGGTTTGTGGGAGGTGTCAACCCCCTTTTCCTTTATGTACCCCTCAAATTTTCCAAGTTCAGTTAGCTCTTGAAACTTTGCACGGTTAATTTCCAAATTTTATCCCCTGGAATCCTGTCCATGGTGCCAAATGAATCGCTAAGGCAGTGTTTACGGTACTGGGGGTAACTGTGAATATACTGGCATAGTTGTCAATTGCAAAGTGTAACAGATGCTCCATAGAGAAGGTAGAAAAAAAACATTGATTGGGACCTCAGAAAGCCACGTTCCCAAACCACCAAGCAACACCATGTATAGTAACAAAGAAGTCAATACACATGATGGCAAAGAATTTTTCGTTTAAATTACGATTATTCAGGTACAGAGGGCAAGCTTAGTATGCATTTCCTCAGGAGTGTCTTACTGTATTTTCCTAGCAGATGAGAGGCATAGGCAAGGGAGGTTGAGGAAATGGTAGGGGTACCTTGAAATGGATGTTATTGAGGCCAGGGATTACCAGTTTTCCTTCCATGACAAGATAAGAATAGATTTGTCAGTACATCTATTTGTTCGATGTGCCCAGAGTTCAGACATGGATATTTTTTCCTCTTCTACAATAGCTGGTGTAAACAGCCTGCAGCCTTTACCATTCAACTTCATCAGGACCAGCTTGTCCTACCAAGACCACATGGATCACCCTGGTTCTGCCTATTTGTGTTCCATCAAAAGGACCTTGCAGCAGCTGGTGAGATTTCTCAGTCCCTACCCTGACCTTGGGATGCTCTAATGGACAAAAGCATTGGTTCTGGAGAGATAGGACACTGGGTTCAAATACGTTGTCTGGTGCTTCTTGCCTGTGTTACCTTGGGCTAATTATCTAATCTCCCTGAGCCTCAGGTTTCCTCATCTGTGAAATTAGGATAGCAAAGTCAGAATAAACGAATGAATGAATGAGTCTTTCATAATCAAGGGCATACTGTTTGCTGGACAGTTTGCTAAGTACTGGGAATACAGATACAAGTGAAGAAGACCATCCAAGCCTTCAAGGAGCTTGAATTCTAAGGGGCCCGGAAGGGGTTGAAGACAGCACATTAAGGCAATGTGGAAAATCAGCAGATTATATATTCCAGATTGCATTGTGTCACAGTGTTTGAGAAATGTCCTAAGGCTCTGGTTCCGGGGATGATAAGGTGAAAGCTTATATTTCGGTGGCGATGATTGTGTTGGGGAGAGAGGTATGATAGAACGAGTCAGGAGCAGAGTGTAAGCAGTTTAGTATGTAGGCAAGTCAGAAGACAGCTTCTAAGGTGTTTGGGAGCTCCAGATTTATGATGTCAAGCCCCCTCCTCCTCCTCAATAGTCTACTCCATTCTTTGGGCGTCATCTTTACAAGGCCCATTTGTTCACTCACATTTTCCTTTCCTTGCAGCTGAATCCCTTCTCCTCAGGAAGCACACTAACTTCACTGAGGTGAGACCTGGGAAGCTAAGACTTGGAGGTCTAGGTTTCTGTCCTGGGGCTACACTCACATAAGTAGGGCTCACGGTAGACAATATACATATAAAGTCTCCACAAAGTGACCTTTTCCTGCATTGCCCCATTCCTCAGTTGTTTCATGCCTCTCTGTCTTGGCCATGGAGTGTCAGGAATGGAGATCTTTGTGTCTTCCACAGTGCTTTCTCCAGAACAGTTGTAGGTTTGTAGGTCCTCTCGGGGACACTATCAACTATTATGCAGACGTCTCTGACGTCCCAGTTTCACTGCCCCAATACACAAGTCTCTGTCACCGCAGTCAGCACCAGTCTTAGGAGATTGTTTCAAAATTTCCTTTCCTAGACCAATGACGTGTAGATCCATGACTAGAGTGGCTGTTGTATGCCACTGCTGGCAAGATCCTACCACACCCTTTCTGATCAGAGAGAAGTTTTCCTGCGAGCTGAACTACCAGACCTATGGCACCACCAGGCTGGGCGTGTATATTCTGAAGAATGACATCCTCTACCTAAATGGTGAGCTACCTAACTGAAGCAAGGTTTCGCACCCATGCCTTTTTTCTTTGTTCTAATCCCAACATTACCTTTTTTCTCATTTTCATTATGCTTTGGCCCCTCAGGCAGCCCAAACTTTGTTCTCATTCATCCCTTGTCGATACAATTGCACCAAAGTCATGTTACACATACCTAGTTCCCCAGAGAGTGGGTTCTGGCTTTTCTTCTTTTCAGTCAGTTTCAGTCACCAATCTCTGAGGAAGTAGCTGTTTGGTTCTACAGATTTCTAAACAACTTCAAGGAAGTCATACATAAAAGGAAGCAAATGTATAGATGACACAGAGTTGTTTGGTAGGTAGCTACCATACGGCAAAGAAACAGGATCTGGTAAGGACTCAACTCACTCGACAAACAGGCTGTTACATTTAACAAAATAAATTGAGTGAAGACGAATATAAGATTTTGGAATTAGGTTTCTTTCAATCAATGGATTGAGTTCAGAATGGAGGAGACATGGCTAGACAGCATTTTGTGGGGGTTCTCACATACTTCAAACTCCATAATGAATGACAAGTACAATGACAATGGCACAAGTTAGTTGAAAAGTATCGTGCATATATTTACAGAGACTATTTTCACATGCAGAGCTTTAGAAGTGTTAGTCCTACCATGCTTTGGATGCATCAGAGTACATCTGAATACCGAGTTTAATCTCTCAGTTACAATTGAGGAGGGTGTTGGGCAGGGAGGGGCTCACTGAGGAACAGGGTGAAAATGGAGTGGACTTCCATTCAGGTCAAACCAATTATCTTTTGGATGGTTGTCTATTGAGTGTCATTCATTTTGCTGAGCTCATAAATTCAAATAGCGTTTGAACTTAAGCAGCTTGCATGTATCCAGAAAGAGCAAAACATGAAATATATTTACAGCAAATACACGACCTCTCTTTCTAGTGGGGTACATCAAGAAAACGGTTCGAGGAGACAGGGTTTCAGGTGAACCAGTGAGAGGATGAGGGGTTCCTAGCAGTGGAAGTGAGGATGGACAGCTTTCCAAGGGTGTGTGAGCACTTATGTAAGGCCAGAAGATGGAATGTCAGGTACGGGTAAAATACAACAGCTAGAATGTATAGTGTATGACTGTGAGACATGTAAATGAAATGGATAGAGATCATTGGGCTTTAACTGGATTTGTTGTTGGCTTAAAATATGAAATAGGGACACTTCTATTTTATTCCATGGCTAATCTTAAAGAAGGGAGTCTGCAAATTTTAGACCAGTGAAGGTTCTTAAGGATGTGAGTGGCATGGCCAGACCGGGGCTTTGGGAACTTGAATTTAACAAGTGTGTGGAAGATGGTTGAAGTTTAGAGGGCAGAATCTGAGAGGCCAGTTTGTGGAGGCTATTGTGCTAGGCCATGCCAGCTAGTGGGGATGAGGACTTGAATGAAGGTAGTGTCTGGGTGAGTTAATGTGTGCGGTGCTGTAGAAATAGAATAGATGTTAATTTTGGAAACTGGAGGCAAGGGAGCAAGGCTGAGGGTGAGTGTTGTGAACCGGGTCACCATGGTGCCATCAGCAGCAATAGGTAGATGATGCTGAGATGTGGGTTTAGAAAGACATCTGAATCACCCTCTGGACAGGTTGTGTTTAAGATGAGTTTGCAACCTTTGTGTGGAAATGTCCAGTCATCGTGTCCCTCAAGAGAAGAATTAAATCATATAACGCTATGAAAGAGAGAGTCTGGAGGAGAAACGGTGTGATCAGCAGTGTCTGTATCATAGAAATTTCCAAAGGAATAAGGACTGCGTAAAAGTCACTGAATTTAGCGATGAAGAGATGATTGGTCAAACTCAGGGAGTTTCAGTTAAATGGTAGGATCAGAAGGCAGATTGCAAGAGGGTGAGAAGTGAGGAGGAGAGGGAGAAGCAGCTTTTTTCTCGATTGACTGTAAAAGGGAGAAGACATGTAGGAATAGGGGAAGGTGAGGACAGGATCAAGTGAAAGGTATTTTTCTCCCCCTAAGGGTGGAAGACATTTGTAGTAAGCAGAAGAGGAATTGGTTTGTCAAATGTTGCCATGCTAATGTTATGGACAGTATGGACAAATGGTGACTAGATGGCATCACAGCTAAGTAGTTGACAACTGGAAGAATGGCTGGACCCAAAGAATAGTCAGTAATTATTCCTGGAAGGAGGTGTGTAGTGAATTGTCCCAGGGATATTTCTTGGTCTCTGTGCTACCTAGGGAAGGAAAACAGCTAGAGAATAGGTAGAAAACACATTTACTGATTTTACATCTAACCCCAAGGGTTTGAGATAGAACCAATAGATCTACTGGATGACAGATTTGGAATTCCAAATCTTAGGCTAGAATGGTGGGCTCAGATGTAGTAAGGTGAAATTTAATAGACATAGTAGAATTTTGCGTCTGTACTCTCAAAACCCTTTTATGAGTCCAAGATGGACAAGCAGAGGCTGGGAATTTCTGAACAAATATTGGGACATTTAATGGACTGAAGCTCAACATGGTTCAACAGTGTGATGTGTTAAATAACAAAGGTTAAGGAAAACCTTAGGGTACATGAAAGAGACAGAGTATTCAAGTGTCTTCAGGGAGTTAAAGGGCTGTCACAGGGAAATGTGCCTGGACTTGTTCTGCTTTGACCCAGAAGGTAGAACGAGCAATACAGTGTCACGTTACAAAGAAGCAAATATCCACTAGAAGTGAAGAAAAATTTCGTATCATGTGGTGGGATGGTCTACTTCAGGAAGGAGAAGGTTTGCCTTCCCTGAGGAATGTCAAATAAATGGTCGATCACCACTTCTTGGGGATGTGGTGGAGGGTATTCCTGGTCAGGTAAGGGTTGGACCAGGCCATGCCTGAGGTGTCGCATTTCTGTTCGTCCTTCATCCTGATGTGTTGATTTTCTCCTACAAGTCAGAAGACTATGGAGAAGAGCCTGGTGACAATCCAAGGCAACCCATGGGAAAGTGTGCGGTTGTCTGTGTCTCTTTAGAGCAGAGGAGAGCAAGTCAAGATCCTTTGTTATGTTTGTCACGGTAGAGAGCTGACAGGTTCCCAGGAGAATTCTCTTGTCCCTTTGTTCAACGATCACATCCTCCACATCTTGTGTGGGGGAGGGTGACCCTCAAAGACCTCCTCCCAAACGCATGTGCACATATACCCACACAGAAGACAGGACATAAATTTCCTGCTGTGGAGTGAATGACTAAGTACATATACATATATATACATATATATACACACACACACACACACATGTGTATATCATTTACATCTTTATATATATAACATACATATATATTTATAGATAAAGATAGATATATTTATATATATTTATATCTATATCTATGTATATATCTATATATATGTATATATACATGTGATTTGTTTCCACATGGGCATCCATGTATCTAAGCAATTAGCTACCATTCATGAATCAGTCAATATGTCACTCTGTCCTCCTTGGAATGTTTTGACAGCTTGATGCACTGCCACAAATTCAGCATATTGACCCCTTCCACCTGTGCAAGGACTTTCCAATATCCACCTAGTACTTGGCTTAGAGGCTACCGCTTTCCAGTGTATTCTGAGGCCCTAATATTCTGCTGCACCATCAGTAAATTATTCCTTTCCCTTTTCTTCAGTTAATCCTTCTAATCCCTCATTCCATTTTGCCAAGGGTTATACCAACTTTTGCTATGGTTCGGAGGGTATATCATTTCCCTTAATGGGTATGTTTGCTATTCATTCATAGAGGGTTGATTTAAATGTATTTTGAACATAGCATTTCCAATGACTTGTCCAATTCTTTGAGAAGCTGGTGTAATCATTACCCAGGTCTTGAATCCATTTGCCAGCATTAATGTTACCCCATGAGTCAAAGTCAGTTGTCCAGTCTCTACCAAAGCCCAACAGGCAGCTAACCACTGCTTTTCAAACGGGGTGTATTGAATGCCAGAAGAAAGGAGTTTCCTAGACAAAAATCCAAAGGGCACATTTCAGACAGGTTGAATATGCCATAAATCAAGGCTCAATTGGATCGTGGTCTATGCTTCCACAAAAGCTTTACTTTGTTCAAGTGACCAAGTGCCAATTCAGTGTTTTTTATTGTAATCTTCTATAAGGGTTCAAATTTTGTTCTTGATGTGGTACATGATGTCCCCAATATCCAAATAATCCTTGAAACTTTTGGGCCTCTATCTTATTGGTGCAGATGGAAAAATTCTGAATCTCTTGTCAGGTTTGTGGGAGGTGTCAACCCCCTTTTCCTTTATGTACCCCTCAAATTTTCCAAGTTCAGTTAGCTCTTGAAACTTTGCACGGTTAATTTCCAAATTTTATCCCCTGGAATCCTGTCCATGGTGCCAAATGAATCGCTAAGGCAGTGTTTACGGTACTGGGGGTAACTGTGAATATACTGGCATAGTTGTCAATTGCAAAGTGTAACAGATGCTCCATAGAGAAGGTAGAAAAAAAACATTGATTGGGACCTCAGAAAGCCACGTTCCCAAACCACCAAGCAACACCATGTATAGTAACAAAGAAGTCAATACACATGATGGCAAAGAATTTTTCGTTTAAATTACGATTATTCAGGTACAGAGGGCAAGCTTAGTATGCATTTCCTCAGGAGTGTCTTACTGTATTTTCCTAGCAGATGAGAGGCATAGGCAAGGGAGATTGAGGAAATGGTAGGGGTACCTTGAAATGGATGTTATTGAGGCCAGGGATTACCAGTTTTCCTTCCATGACAAGATAAGAATAGATTTGTCAGTACATCTATTTGTTCGATGTGCCCAGAGTTCAGACATGGATATTTTTTCCTCTTCTACAATAGCTGGTGTAAACAGCCTGCAGCCTTTACCATTCAACTTCATCAGGACCAGCTTGTCCTACCAAGACCACATGGATCACCCTGGTTCTGCCTATTTGTGTTCCATCAAAAGGACCTTGCAGCAGCTGGTGAGATTTCTCAGTCCCTACCCTGACCTTGGGATGCTCTAATGGACAAAAGCATTGGTTCTGGAGAGATAGGACACTGGGTTCAAATACGTTGTCTGGTGCTTCTTGCCTGTGTTACCTTGGGCTAATTATCTAATCTCCCTGAGCCTCAGGTTTCCTCATCTGTGAAATTAGGATAGCAAAGTCAGAATAAACGAATGAATGAATGAGTCTTTCATAATCAAGGGCATACTGTGTGCTGGACAGTTTGCTAAGTACTGGGAATACAGATACAAGTGAAGAAGACCATCCAAGCCTTCAAGGAGCTTGAATTCTAAGGGGCCCGGAAGGGGTTGAAGACAGCACATTAAGGCAATGTGGAAAATCAGCAGATTATATATTCCAGATTGCATTGTGTCACAGTGTTTGAGAAATGTCCTAAGGCTCTGGTTCCGGGGATGATAAGGTGAAAGCTTATATTTCGGTGGCGATGATTGTGTTGGGGAGAGAGGTATGATAGAACGAGTCAGGAGCAGAGTGTAAGCAGTTTAGTATGTAGGCAAGTCAGAAGACAGCTTCTAAGGTGTTTGGGAGCTCCAGATTTATGATGTCAAGCCCCCTCCTCCTCCTCAATAGTCTACTCCATTCTTTGGGCGTCATCTTTACAAGGCCCATTTGTTCACTCACATTTTCCTTTCCTTGCAGCTGAATCCCTTCTCCTCGGGAAGCACACTAACTTCACTGAGGTGAGACCTGGGAAGCTAAGACTTGGAGGTCTAGGTTTCTGTCCTGGGGCTACACTCACATAAGTAGGGCTCACGGTAGACAATATACATATAAAGTCTCCACAAAGTGACCTTTTCCTGCATTGCCCCATTCCTCAGTTGTTTCATGCCTCTCTGTCTTGGCCATGGAGTGTCAGGAATGGAGATCTTTGTGTCTTCCACAGTGCTTTCTCCAGAACAGTTGTAGGTTTGTAGGTCCTCTCGGGGACACTATCAACTATTATGCAGACGTCTCTGACGTCCCAGTTTCACTGCCCCAATACACAAGTCTCTGTCACCGCAGTCAGCACCAGTCTTAGGAGATTGTTTCAAAATTTCCTTTCCTAGACCAATGACGTGTAGATCCATGACTAGAGTGGCTGTTGTATGCCACTGCTGGCAAGATCCTACCACACCCTTTCTGATCAGAGAGAAGTTTTCCTGCGAGCTGAACTACCAGACCTATGGCACCACCAGGCTGGGCGTGTATATTCTGAAGAATGACATCCTCTACCTAAATGGTGAGCTACCTAACTGAAGCAAGGTTTCGCACCCATGCCTTTTTTCTTTGTTCTAATCCCAACATTACCTTTTTTCTCATTTTCATTATGCTTTGGCCCCTCAGGCAGCCCAAACTTTCTTCTCATTCATCCCTTGTCGATACAATTGCACCAAAGTCATGTTACACATACCTAGTTCCCCAGAGAGTGGGTTCTGGCTTTTCTTCTTTTCAGTCAGTTTCAGTCACCAATCTCTGAGGAAGTAGCTGTTTGGTTCTACAGATTTCTAAACAACTTCAAGGAAGTCATACATAAAAGGAAGCAAATGTATAGATGACACAGAGTTGTTTGGTAGGTAGCTACCATACGGCAAAGAAACAGGATCTGGTAAGGACTCAACTCACTCGACAAACAGGCTGTTACATTTAACAAAATAAATTGAGTGAAGACGAATATAAGATTTTGGAATTAGGTTTCTTTCAATCAATGGATTGAGTTCAGAATGGAGGAGACATGGCTAGACAGCATTTTGTGGGGGTTCTCACATACTTCAAACTCCATAATGAATGACAAGTACAATGACAATGGCACAAGTTAGTTGAAAAGTATCGTGCATATATTTACAGAGACTATTTTCACATGCAGAGCTTTAGAAGTGTTAGTCCTACCATGCTTTGGATGCATCAGAGTACATCTGAATACCGAGTTTAATCTCTCAGTTACAATTGAGGAGGGTGTTGGGCAGGGAGGGGCTCACTGAGGAACAGGGTGAAAATGGAGTGGACTTCCATTCAGGTCAAACCAATTATCTTTTGGATGGTTGTCTATTGAGTGTCATTCATTTTGCTGAGCTCATAAATTCAAATAGCGTTTGAACTTAAGCAGCTTGCATGTATCCAGAAAGAGCAAAACATGAAATATATTTACAGCAAATACACGACATCTCTTTCTAGTGGGGTACATCAAGAAAACGGTTCGAGGAGACAGGGTTTCAGGTGAACCAGTGAGAGGATGAGGGGTTCCTAGCAGTGGAAGTGAGGATGGACAGCTTTCCAGGGGTGTGTGAGCACTTATGTAAGGCCAGAAGATGGAATGTCAGGTACGGGTAAAATACAACAGCTAGAATGTATAGTGTATGACTGTGAGACATGTAAATGAAATGGATAGAGATCATTGGGCTTTAACTGGATTTGTTGTTGGCTTAAAATATGAAATAGGGACACTTCTATTTTATTCCATGGCTAATCTTAAAGAAGGGAGTCTGCAAATTTTAGACCAGTGAAGGTTCTTAAGGATGTGAGTGGCATGGCCAGACCGGGGCTTTGGGAACTTGAATTTAACAAGTGTGTGGAAGATGGTTGAAGTTTAGAGGGCAGAATCTGAGAGGCCAGTTTGTGGAGGCTATTGTGCTAGGCCATGCCAGCTAGTGGGGATGAGGACTTGAATGAAGGTAGTGTCTGGGTGAGTTAATGTGTGCGGTGCTGTAGAAATAGAATAGATGTTAATTTTGGAAACTGGAGGCAAGGGAGCAAGGCTGAGGGTGAGTGTTGTGAACCGGGTCACCATGGTGCCATCAGCAGCAATAGGTAGATGATGCTGAGATGTGGGTTTAGAAAGACATCTGAATCACCCTCTGGACAGGTTGTGTTTAAGATGAGTTTGCAACCTTTGTGTGGAAATGTCCAGTCATCGTGTCCCTCAAGAGAAGAATTAAATCATATAACGCTATGAAAGAGAGAGTCTGGAGGAGAAACGGTGTGATCAGCAGTGTCTGTATCATAGAAATTTCCAAAGGAATAAGGACTGCGTAAAAGTCACTGAATTTAGCGATGAAGAGATGATTGGTCAAACTCAGGGAGTTTCAGTTAAATGGTAGGATCAGAAGGCAGATTGCAAGAGGGTGAGAAGTGAGGAGGAGAGGGAGAAGCAGCTTTTTTCTCGATTGACTGTAAAAGGGAGAAGACATGTAGGAATAGGGGAAGGTGAGGACAGGATCAAGTGAAAGGTATTTTTCTCCCCCTAAGGGTGGAAGACATTTGTAGTAAGCAGAAGAGGAATTGGTTTGTCAAATGTTGCCATGCTAATGTTATGGACAGTATGGACAAATGGTGACTAGATGGCATCACAGCTAAGTAGTTGACAACTGGAAGAAAGGCTGGACCCAAAGAATAGTCAGTAATTATTCCTGGAAGGAGGTGTGTAGTGAATTGTCCCAGGGATATTTCTTGGTCTCTGTGCTACCTAGGGAAGGAAAACAGCTAGAGAATAGGTAGAAAACACGTTTACTGATTTTACATCTAACCCCAAGGGTTTGAGATAGAACCAATAGATCTACTGGATGACAGATTTGGAATTCCAAATCTTAGGCTAGAATGGTGGGCTCAGATGTAGTAAGGTGAAATTTAATAGACATAGTAGAATTTTGCGTCTGTACTCTCAAAACCCTTTTATGAGTCCAAGATGGACAAGCAGAGGCTGGGAATTTCTGAACAAATATTGGGACATTTAATGGACTGAAGCTCAACATGGTTCAACAGTGTGATGTGTTAAATAACAAAGGTTAAGGAAAACCTTAGGGTACATGAAAGAGACAGAGTATTCAAGTGTCTTCAGGGAGTTAAAGGGCTGTCACAGGGAAATGTGCCTGGACTTGTTCTGCTTTGACCCAGAAGGTAGAACGAGCAATACAGTGTCACGTTACAAAGAAGCAAATATCCACTAGAAGTGAAGAAAAATTTCGTATCATGTGGTGGGATGGTCTACTTCAGGAAGGAGAAGGTTTGCCTTCCCTGAGGAATGTCAAATAAATGGTCGATCACCACTTCTTGGGGATGTGGTGGAGGGTATTCCTGGTCAGGTAAGGGTTGGACCAGGCCATGCCTGAGGTGTCGCATTTCTGTTCGTCCTTCATCCTGATGTGTTGATTTTCTCCTAGAAGTCAGAAGACTATGGAGAAGAGCCTGGTGACAATCCAAGGCAACCCATGGGAAAGTGTGCGGTTGTCTGTGTCTCTTTAGAGCAGAGGAGAGCAAGTCAAGATCCTTTGTTATGTTTGTCACGGTAGAGAGCTGACAGGTTCCCAGGAGAATTCTCTTGTCCCTTTGTTCAACGATCACATCCTCCACATCTTGTGTGGGGGAGGGTGACCCTCAAAGACCTCCTCCCAAACGCATGTGCACATATACCCACACAGAAGACAGGACATAAATTTCCTGCTGTGGAGTGAATGACTAAGTACATATACATATATATACATATATATACACACACACACACACACATGTGTATATCATTTACATCTTTATATATATAACATACATATATATTTATAGATAAAGATAGATATATTTATATATATTTATATCTATATCTATGTATATATCTATATATATGTATATATACATGTGATTTGTTTCCACATGGGCATCCATGTATCTAAGCAATTAGCTACCATTCATGAATCAGTCAATATGTCACTCTGTCCTCCTTGGAATGTTTTGACAGCTTGATGCACTGCCACAAATTCAGCATATTGACCCCTTCCACCTGTGCAAGGACTTTCCAATATCCACCTAGTACTTGGCTTAGAGGCTACCGCTTTCCAGTGTATTCTGAGGCCCTAATATTCTGCTTCACCATCAGTAAATTATTCCTTTCCCTTTTCTTCAGTTAATCCTTCTAATCCCTCATTCCATTTTGCCAAGGGTTATACCAACTTTTGCTATGGTTCGGAGGGTATATCATTTCCCTTAATGGGTATGTTTGCTATTCATTCATAGAGGGTTGATTTAAATGTATTTTGAACATAGCATTTCCAATGACTTGTCCAATTCTTTGAGAAGCTGGTGTAATCATTACCCAGGTCTTGAATCCATTTGCCAGCATTAATGTTACCCCATGAGTCAAAGTCAGTTGTCCAGTCTCTACCAAAGCCCAACAGGCAGCTAACCACTGCTTTTCAAACGGGGTGTATTGAATGCCAGAAGAAAGGAGTTTCCTAGACAAAAATCCAAAGGGCACATTTCAGACAGGTTGAATATGCCATAAATCAAGGCTCAATTGGATCGTGGTCTATGCTTCCACAAAAGCTTTACTTTGTTCAAGTGACCAAGTGCCAATTCAGTGTTTTTTATTGTAATCTTCTATAAGGGTTCAAATTTTGTTCTTGATGTGGTACATGATGTCCCCAATATCCAAATAATCCTTGAAACTTTTGGGCCTCTATCTTATTGGTGCAGATGGAAAAATTCTGAATCTCTTGTCAGGTTTGTGGGAGGTGTCAACCCCCTTTTCCTTTATGTACCCCTCAAATTTTCCAAGTTCAGTTAGCTCTTGAAACTTTGCACGGTTAATTTCCAAATTTTATCCCCTGGAATCCTGTCCATGGTGCCAAATGAATCGCTAAGGCAGTGTTTACGGTACTGGGGGTAACTGTGAATATACTGGCATAGTTGTCAATTGCAAAGTGTAACAGATGCTCCATAGAGAAGGTAGAAAAAAAACATTGATTGGGACCTCAGAAAGCCACGTTCCCAAACCACCAAGCAACACCATGTATAGTAACAAAGAAGTCAATACACATGATGGCAAAGAATTTTTCGTTTAAATTACGATTATTCAGGTACAGAGGGCAAGCTTAGTATGCATTTCCTCAGGAGTGTCTTACTGTATTTTCCTAGCAGATGAGAGGCATAGGCAAGGGAGGTTGAGGAAATGGTAGGGGTACCTTGAAATGGATGTTATTGAGGCCAGGGATTACCAGTTTTCCTTCCATGACAAGATAAGAATAGATTTGTCAGTACATCTATTTGTTCGATGTGCCCAGAGTTCAGACATGGATATTTTTTCCTCTTCTACAATAGCTGGTGTAAACAGCCTGCAGCCTTTACCATTCAACTTCATCAGGACCAGCTTGTCCTACCAAGACCACATGGATCACCCTGGTTCTGCCTATTTGTGTTCCATCAAAAGGACCTTGCAGCAGCTGGTGAGATTTCTCAGTCCCTACCCTGACCTTGGGATGCTCTAATGGACAAAAGCATTGGTTCTGGAGAGATAGGACACTGGGTTCAAATACGTTGTCTGGTGCTTCTTGCCTGTGTTACCTTGGGCTAATTATCTAATCTCCCTGAGCCTCAGGTTTCCTCATCTGTGAAATTAGGATAGCAAAGTCAGAATAAACGAATGAATGAATGAGTCTTTCATAATCAAGGGCATACTGTTTGCTGGACAGTTTGCTAAGTACTGGGAATACAGATACAAGTGAAGAAGACCATCCAAGCCTTCAAGGAGCTTGAATTCTAAGGGGCCCGGAAGGGGTTGAAGACAGCACATTAAGGCAATGTGGAAAATCAGCAGATTATATATTCCAGATTGCATTGTGTCACAGTGTTTGAGAAATGTCCTAAGGCTCTGGTTCCGGGGATGATAAGGTGAAAGCTTATATTTCGGTGGCGATGATTGTGTTGGGGAGAGAGGTATGATAGAACGAGTCAGGAGCAGAGTGTAAGCAGTTTAGTATGTAGGCAAGTCAGAAGACAGCTTCTAAGGTGTTTGGGAGCTCCAGATTTATGATGTCAAGCCCCCTCCTCCTCCTCAATAGTCTACTCCATTCTTTGGGCGTCATCTTTACAAGGCCCATTTGTTCACTCACATTTTCCTTTCCTTGCAGCTGAATCCCTTCTCCTCGGGAAGCACACTAACTTCACTGAGGTGAGACCTGGGAAGCTAAGACTTGGAGGTCTAGGTTTCTGTCCTGGGGCTACACTCACATAAGTAGGGCTCACGGTAGACAATATACATATAAAGTCTCCACAAAGTGACCTTTTCCTGCATTTCCCCATTCCTCAATTGTTTCATGCCTCTCTGTCTTGGCCATGGAGTGTCAGGAATGGAGATCTTTGTGTCTTCCACAGTGCTTTCTCCAGAACAGTTGTAGGTTTGTAGGTCCTCTCGGGGGCACTATCAACTATTATGCAGACGTCTCTGACGTCCCAGTTTCACTGCCCCAATACACAAGTCTCTGTCACCGCAGTCAGCACCAGTCTTAGGAGATTGTTTCAAAATTTCCTTTCCTAGACCAATGACGTGTAGATCCATGACTAGAGTGGCTGTTGTATGCCACTGCTGGCAAGATCCTACCACACCCTTTCTGATCAGAGAGAAGTTTTCCTGCGAGCTGAACTACCAGACCTATGGCACCACCAGGCTGGGCGTGTATATTCTGAAGAATGACATCCTCTACCTAAATGGTGAGCTACCTAACTGAAGCAAGGTTTCGCACCCATGCCTTTTTTCTTTGTTCTAATCCCAACATTAACTTTTTTCTCATTTTCATTATGCTTTGGCCCCTCAGGCAGCCCAAACTTTCTTCTCATTCATCCCTTGTCGATACAATTGCACCAAAGTCATGTTACACATACCTAGTTCCCCAGAGAGTGGGTTCTGGCTTTTCTTCTTTTCAGTCAGTTTCAGTCACCAATCTCTGAGGAAGTAGCTGTTTGGTTCTACAGATTTCTAAACAACTTCAAGGAAGTCATACATCAAAGGAAGCAAATGTATAGATGACACAGAGTTGTTTGGTAGGTAGCTACCATACGGCAAAGAATCAGGATCTAGTAAGGACTCAACTCACTGGACAAACAGGCTGTTACATTTAACAAAATAAATTGAGTGAAGACGAATATAAGATTTTGGAATTAGGTTTCTTTCAATCAATGGATTGAGTTCAGAATGGAGGAGACATGGCTAGACAGCATTTTGTGGGGGTTCTCACATACTTCAAACTCCATAATGAATGACAAGTACAATGACAATGGCACAAGTTAGTTGAAAAGTATCGTGCATATATTTACAGAGACTATTTTCACATGCAGAGCTTTAGAAGTGTTAGTCCTACCATGCTTTGGATGCATCAGAGTACATCTGAATACCGAGTTTAATCTCTCAGTTACAATTGAGGAGGGTGTTGGGCAGGGAGGGGCTCACTGAGGAACAGGGTGAAAATGGAGTGGACTTCCATTCAGGTCAAACCAATTATCTTTTGGATGGTTGTCTATTGAGTGTCATTCATTTTGCTGAGCTCATAAATTCAAATAGCATTTGAACTTAAGCAGCTTGCATGTATCCAGAAAGAGCAAAACATGAAATATATTTACAGCAAATACACGACCTCTCTTTCTAGTGGGGTACATCAAGAAAACGGTTCGAGGAGACAGGGTTTCAGGTGAACCAGTGAGAGGATGAGGGGTTCCTAGCAGTGGAAGTGAGGATGGACAGCTTTCCAGGGGTGTGTGAGCACTTATGTAAGGCCAGAAGATGGAATGTCAGGTACGGGTAAAATACAACAGCTAGAATGTATAGTGTATGACTGTGAGACATGTAAATGAAATGGATAGAGATCATTGGGCTTTAACTGGATTTGTTGTTGGCTTAAAATATGAAATAGGGACACTTCTATTTTATTCCATGGCTAATCTTAAAGAAGGGAGTCTGCAAATTTTAGACCAGTGAAGGTTCTTAAGGATGTGAGTGGCATGGCCAGACCGGGGCTTTGGGAACTTGAATTTAACAAGTGTGTGGAAGATGGTTGAAGTTTAGAGGGCAGAATCTGAGAGGCCAGTTTGTGGAGGCTATTGTGCTAGGCCATGCCAGCTAGTGGGGATGAGGACTTGAATGAAGGTAGTGTCTGGGTGAGTTAATGTGTGCGGTGCTGTAGAAATAGAATAGATGTTAATTTTGGAAACTGGAGGCAAGGGAGCAAGGCTGAGGGTGAGTGTTGTGAACCGGGTCACCATGGTGCCATCAGCAGCAATAGGTAGATGATGCTGAGATGTGGGTTTAGAAAGACATCTGAATCACCCTCTGGACAGGTTGTGTTTAAGATGAGTTTGCAACCTTTGTGTGGAAATGTCCAGTCATCGTGTCCCTCAAGAGAAGAATTAAATCATATAACGCTATGAAAGAGAGAGTCTGGAGGAGAAACGGTGTGATCAGCAGTGTCTGTATCATAGAAATTTCCAAAGGAATAAGGACTGCGTAAAAGTCACTGAATTTAGCGATGAAGAGATGATTGGTCAAACTCAGGGAGTTTCAGTTAAATGGTAGGATCAGAAGGCAGATTGCAAGAGGGTGAGAAGTGAGGAGGAGAGGGAGAAGCAGCTTTTTTCTCGATTGACTGTAAAAGGGAGAAGACATGTAGGAATAGGGGAAGGTGAGGACAGGATCAAGTGAAAGGTATTTTTCTCCCCTTAAGGGTGGAAGACATTTGTAGTAAGCAGAAGAGGAATTGGTTTGTCAAATGTTGCCATGCTAATGTTATGGACAGTATGGACAAATGGTGACTAGATGGCATCACAGCTAAGTAGTTGACAACTGGAAGAATGGCTGGACCCAAAGAATAGTCAGTAATTATTCCTGGAAGGAGGTGTGTAGTGAATTGTCCCAGGGATATTTCTTGGTCTCTGTGCTACCTAGGGAAGGAAAACAGCTAGAGAATAGGTAGAAAACACGTTTACTGATTTTACATCTAACCCCAAGGGTTTGAGATAGAACCAATAGATCTACTGGATGACAGATTTGGAATTCCAAATCTTAGGCTAGAATGGTGGGCTCAGATGTAGTAAGGTGAAATTTAATAGACATAGTAGAATTTTGCGTCTGTACTCTCAAAACCCTTTTATGAGTCCAAGATGGACAAGCAGAGGCTGGGAATTTCTGAACAAATATTGGGACATTTAATGGACTGAAGCTCAACATGGTTCAACAGTGTGATGTGTTAAATAACAAAGGTTAAGGAAAACCTTAGGGTACATGAAAGAGACAGAGTATTCAAGTGTCTTCAGGGAGTTAAAGGGCTGTCACAGGGAAATGTGCCTGGACTTGTTCTGCTTTGACCCAGAAGGTAGAACGAGCAATACAGTGTCACGTTACAAAGAAGCAAATATCCACTAGAAGTGAAGAAAAATTTCGTATCATGTGGTGGGATGGTCTACTTCAGGAAGGAGAAGGTTTGCCTTCCCTGAGGAATGTCAAATAAATGGTCGATCACCACTTCTTGGGGATGTGGTGGAGGGTATTCCTGGTCAGGTAAGGGTTGGACCAGGCCATGCCTGAGGTGTCGCATTTCTGTTCGTCCTTCATCCTGATGTGTTGATTTTCTCCTAGAAGTCAGAAGACTATGGAGAAGAGCCTGGTGACAATCCAAGGCAACCCATGGGAAAGTGTGCGGTTGTCTGTGTCTCTTTAGAGCAGAGGAGAGCAAGTCAAGATCCTTTGTTATGTTTGTCACGGTAGAGAGCTGACAGGTTCCCAGGAGAATTCTCTTGTCCCTTTGTTCAACGATCACATCCTCCACATCTTGTGTGGGGGAGGGTGACCCTCAAAGACCTCCTCCCAAACGCATGTGCACATATACCCACACAGAAGACAGGACATAAATTTCCTGCTGTGGAGTGAATGACTAAGTACATATACATATATATACATATATATACACACACACACACACATGTGTATATCATTTACATCTTTATATATATAACATACATATATATTTATAGATAAAGATAGATATATTTATATATATTTATATCTATATCTATGTATATATCTATATATATGTATATATACATGTGATTTGTTTCCACATGGGCATCCATGTATCTAAGCAATTAGCTACCATTCATGAATCAGTCAATATGTCACTCTGTCCTCCTTGGAATGTTTTGACAGCTTGATGCACTGCCACAAATTCAGCATATTGACCCCTTCCACCTGTGCAAGGACTTTCCAATATCCACCTAGTACTTGGCTTAGAGGCTACCGCTTTCCAGTGTATTCTGAGGCCCTAATATTCTGCTGCACCATCAGTAAATTATTCCTTTCCCTTTTCTTCAGTTAATCCTTCTAATCCCTCATTCCATTTTGCCAAGGGTTATACCAACTTTTGCTATGGTTCGGAGGGTATATCATTTCCCTTAATGGGTATGTTTGCTATTCATTCATAGAGGGTTGATTTAAATGTATTTTGAACATAGCATTTCCAATGACTTGTCCAATTCTTTGAGAAGCTGGTGTAATCATTACCCAGGTCTTGAATCCATTTGCCAGCATTAATGTTACCCCATGAGTCAAAGTCAGTTGTCCAGTCTCTACCAAAGCCCAACAGGCAGCTAACCACTGCTTTTCAAACGGGGTGTATTGAATGCCAGAAGAAAGGAGTTTCCTAGACAAAAATCCAAAGGGCACATTTCAGACAGGTTGAATATGCCATAAATCAAGGCTCAATTGGATCGTGGTCTATGCTTCCACAAAAGCTTTACTTTGTTCAAGTGACCAAGTGCCAATTCAGTGTTTTTTATTGTAATCTTCTATAAGGGTTCAAATTTTGTTCTTGATGTGGTACATGATGTCCCCAATATCCAAATAATCCTTGAAACTTTTGGGCCTCTATCTTATTGGTGCAGATGGAAAAATTCTGAATCTCTTGTCAGGTTTGTGGGAGGTGTCAACCCCCTTTTCCTTTATGTACCCCTCAAATTTTCCAAGTTCAGTTAGCTCTTGAAACTTTGCACGGTTAATTTCCAAATTTTATCCCCTGGAATCCTGTCCATGGTGCCAAATGAATCGCTAAGGCAGTGTTTACGGTACTGGGGGTAACTGTGAATATACTGGCATAGTTGTCAATTGCAAAGTGTAACAGATGCTCCATAGAGAAGGTAGAAAAAAAACATTGATTGGGACCTCAGAAAGCCACGTTCCCAAACCACCAAGCAACACCATGTATAGTAACAAAGAAGTCAATACACATGATGGCAAAGAATTTTTCGTTTAAATTACGATTATTCAGGTACAGAGGGCAAGCTTAGTATGCATTTCCTCAGGAGTGTCTTACTGTATTTTCCTAGCAGATGAGAGGCATAGGCAAGGGAGGTTGAGGAAATGGTAGGGGTACCTTGAAATGGATGTTATTGAGGCCAGGGATTACCAGTTTTCCTTCCATGACAAGATAAGAATAGATTTGTCAGTACATCTATTTGTTCGATGTGCCCAGAGTTCAGACATGGATATTTTTTCCTCTTCTACAATAGCTGGTGTAAACAGCCTGCAGCCTTTACCATTCAACTTCATCAGGACCAGCTTGTCCTACCAAGACCACATGGATCACCCTGGTTCTGCCTATTTGTGTTCCATCAAAAGGACCTTGCAGCAGCTGGTGAGATTTCTCAGTCCCTACCCTGACCTTGGGATGCTCTAATGGACAAAAGCATTGGTTCTGGAGAGATAGGACACTGGGTTCAAATACGTTGTCTGGTGCTTCTTGCCTGTGTTACCTTGGGCTAATTATCTAATCTCCCTGAGCCTCAGGTTTCCTCATCTGTGAAATTAGGATAGCAAAGTCAGAATAAACGAATGAATGAATGAGTCTTTCATAATCAAGGGCATACTGTGTGCTGGACAGTTTGCTAAGTACTGGGAATACAGATACAAGTGAAGAAGACCATCCAAGCTTTCAAGGAGCTTGAATTCTAAGGGGCCCGGAAGGGGTTGAAGACAGCACATTAAGGCAATGTGGAAAATCAGCAGATTATATATTCCAGATTGCATTGTGTCACAGTGTTTGAGAAATGTCCTAAGGCTCTGGTTCCGGGGATGATAAGGTGAAAGCTTATATTTCGGTGGCGATGATTGTGTTGGGGAGAGAGGTATGATAGAACGAGTCAGGAGCAGAGTGTAAGCAGTTTAGTATGTAGGCAAGTCAGAAGACAGCTTCTAAGGTGTTTGGGAGCTCCAGATTTATGATGTCAAGCCCCCTCCTCCTCCTCAATAGTCTACTCCATTCTTTGGGCGTCATCTTTACAAGGCCCATTTGTTCACTCACATTTTCCTTTCCTTGCAGCTGAATCCCTTCTCCTCGGGAAGCACACTAACTTCACTGAGGTGAGACCTGGGAAGCTAAGACTTGGAGGTCTAGGTTTCTGTCCTGGGGCTACACTCACATAAGTAGGGCTCACGGTAGACAATATACATATAAAGTCTCCACAAAGTGACCATTTCCTGCATTTCCCCATTCCTCAATTGTTTCATGCCTCTCTGTCTTGGCCATGGAGTGTCAGGAATGGAGATCTTTGTGTCTTCCACAGTGCTTTCTCCAGAACAGTTGTAGGTTTGTAGGTCCTCTCGGGGGCACTATCAACTATTATGCAGACGTCTCTGACGTCCCAGTTTCACTGCCCCAATACACAAGTCTCTGTCACCGCAGTCAGCACCAGTCTTAGGAGATTGTTTCAAAATTTCCTTTCCTAGACCAATGACGTGTAGATCCATGACTAGAGTGGCTGTTGTATGCCACTGCTGGCAAGATCCTACCACACCCTTTCTGATCAGAGAGAAGTTTTCCTGCGAGCTGAACTACCAGACCTATGGCACCACCAGGCTGGGCGTGTATATTCTGAAGAATGACATCCTCTACCTAAATGGTGAGCTACCTAACTGAAGCAAGGTTTCGCACCCATGCCTTTTTTCTTTGTTCTAATCCCAACATTACCTTTTTTCTCATTTTCATTATGCTTTGGCCCCTCAGGCAGCCCAAACTTTCTTCTCATTCATCCCTTGTCGATACAATTGCACCAAAGTCATGTTACACATACCTAGTTCCCCAGAGAGTGGGTTCTGGCTTTTCTTCTTTTCAGTCAGTTTCAGTCACCAATCTCTGAGGAAGTAGCTGTTTGGTTCTACAGATTTCTAAACAACTTCAAGGAAGTCATACATCAAAGGAAGCAAATGTATAGATGACACAGAGTTGTTTGGTAGGTAGCTACCATACGGCAAAGAATCAGGATCTAGTAAGGACTCAACTCACTGGACAAACAGGCTGTTACATTTAACAAAATAAATTGAGTGAAGACGAATATAAGATTTTGGAATTAGGTTTCTTTCAATCAATGGATTGAGTTCAGAATGGAGGAGACATGGCTAGACAGCATTTTGTGGGGGTTCTCACATACTTCAAACTCCATAATGAATGACAAGTACAATGACAATGGCACAAGTTAGTTGAAAAGTATCGTGCATATATTTACAGAGACTATTTTCACATGCAGAGCTTTAGAAGTGTTAGTCCTACCATGCTTTGGATGCATCAGAGTACATCTGAATACCGAGTTTAATCTCTCAGTTACAATTGAGGAGGGTGTTGGGCAGGGAGGGGCTCACTGAGGAACAGGGTGAAAATGGAGTGGACTTCCATTCAGGTCAAACCAATTATCTTTTGGATGGTTGTCTATTGAGTGTCATTCATTTTGCTGAGCTCATAAATGCAAATAGCATTTGAACTTAAGCAGCTTGCATGTATCCAGAAAGAGCAAAACATGAAATATATTTACAGCAAATACACGACCTCTCTTTCTAGTGGGGTACATCAAGAAAACGGTTCGAGGAGACAGGGTTTCAGGTGAACCAGTGAGAGGATGAGGGGTTCCTAGCAGTGGAAGTGAGGATGGACAGCTTTCCAGGGGTGTGTGAGCACTTATGTAAGGCCAGAAGATGGAATGTCAGGTACGGGTAAAATACAACAGCTAGAATGTATAGTGTATGACTGTGAGACATGTAAATGAAATGGATAGAGATCATTGGGCTTTAACTGGATTTGTTGTTGGCTTAAAATATGAAATAGGGACACTTCTATTTTATTCCATGGCTAATCTTAAAGAAGGGAGTCTGCAAATTTTAGACCAGTGAAGGTTCTTAAGGATGTGAGTGGCATGGCCAGACCGGGGCTTTGGGAACTTGAATTTAACAAGTGTGTGGAAGATGGTTGAAGTTTAGAGGGCAGAATCTGAGAGGCCAGTTTGTGGAGGCTATTGTGCTAGGCCATGCCAGCTAGTGGGGATGAGGACTTGAATGAAGGTAGTGTCTGGGTGAGTTAATGTGTGCGGTGCTGTAGAAATAGAATAGATGTTAATTTTGGAAACTGGAGGCAAGGGAGCAAGGCTGAGGGTGAGTGTTGTGAACCGGGTCACCATGGTGCCATCAGCAGCAATAGGTAGATGATGCTGAGATGTGGGTTTAGAAAGACATCTGAATCACCCTCTGGACAGGTTGTGTTTAAGATGAGTTTGCAACCTTTGTGTGGAAATGTCCAGTCATCGTGTCCCTCAAGAGAAGAATTAAATCATATAACGCTATGAAAGAGAGAGTCTGGAGGAGAAACGGTGTGATCAGCAGTGTCTGTATCATAGAAATTTCCAAAGGAATAAGGACTGCGTAAAAGTCACTGAATTTAGCGATGAAGAGATGATTGGTCAAACTCAGGGAGTTTCAGTTAAATGGTAGGATCAGAAGGCAGATTGCAAGAGGGTGAGAAGTGAGGAGGAGAGGGAGAAGCAGCTTTTTTCTCGATTGACTGTAAAAGGGAGAAGACATGTAGGAATAGGGGAAGGTGAGGACAGGATCAAGTGAAAGGTATTTTTCTCCCCTTAAGGGTGGAAGACATTTGTAGTAAGCAGAAGAGGAATTGGTTTGTCAAATGTTGCCATGCTAATGTTATGGACAGTATGGACAAATGGTGACTAGATGGCATCACAGCTAAGTAGTTGACAACTGGAAGAATGGCTGGACCCAAAGAATAGTCAGTAATTATTCCTGGAAGGAGGTGTGTAGTGAATTGTCCCAGGGATATTTCTTGGTCTCTGTGCTACCTAGGGAAGGAAAACAGCTAGAGAATAGGTAGAAAACACGTTTACTGATTTTACATCTAACCCCAAGGGTTTGAGATAGAACCAATAGATCTACTGGATGACAGATTTGGAATTCCAAATCTTAGGCTAGAATGGTGGGCTCAGATGTAGTAAGGTGAAATTTAATAGACATAGTAGAATTTTGCGTCTGTACTCTCAAAACCCTTTTATGAGTCCAAGATGGACAAGCAGAGGCTGGGAATTTCTGAACAAATATTGGGACATTTAATGGACTGAAGCTCAACATGGTTCAACAGTGTGATGTGTTAAATAACAAAGGTTAAGGAAAACCTTAGGGTACATGAAAGAGACAGAGTATTCAAGTGTCTTCAGGGAGTTAAAGGGCTGTCACAGGGAAATGTGCCTGGACTTGTTCTGCTTTGACCCAGAAGGTAGAACGAGCAATACAGTGTCACGTTACAAAGAAGCAAATATCCACTAGAAGTGAAGAAAAATTTCGTATCATGTGGTGGGATGGTCTACTTCAGGAAGGAGAAGGTTTGCCTTCCCTGAGGAATGTCAAATAAATGGTCGATCACCACTTCTTGGGGATGTGGTGGAGGGTATTCCTGGTCAGGTAAGGGTTGGACCAGGCCATGCCTGAGGTGTCGCATTTCTGTTCGTCCTTCATCCTGATGTGTTGATTTTCTCCTAGAAGTCAGAAGACTATGGAGAAGAGCCTGGTGACAATCCAAGGCAACCCATGGGAAAGTGTGCGGTTGTCTGTGTCTCTTTAGAGCAGAGGAGAGCAAGTCAAGATCCTTTGTTATGTTTGTCACGGTAGAGAGCTGACAGGTTCCCAGGAGAATTCTCTTGTCCCTTTGTTCAACGATCACATCCTCCACATCTTGTGTGGGGGAGGGTGACCCTCAAAGACCTCCTCCCAAACGCATGTGCACATATACCCACACAGAAGACAGGACATAAATTTCCTGCTGTGGAGTGAATGACTAAGTACATATACATATATATACATATATATACACACACACACACACATGTGTATATCATTTACATCTTTATATATATAACATACATATATATTTATAGATAAAGATAGATATATTTATATATATTTATATCTATATCTATGTATATATCTATATATATGTATATATACATGTGATTTGTTTCCACATGGGCATCCATGTATCTAAGCAATTAGCTACCATTCATGAATCAGTCAATATGTCACTCTGTCCTCCTTGGAATGTTTTGACAGCTTGATGCACTGCCACAAATTCAGCATATTGACCCCTTCCACCTGTGCAAGGACTTTCCAATATCCACCTAGTACTTGGCTTAGAGGCTACCGCTTTCCAGTGTATTCTGAGGCCCTAATATTCTGCTGCACCATCAGTAAATTATTCCTTTCCCTTTTCTTCAGTTAATCCTTCTAATCCCTCATTCCATTTTGCCAAGGGTTATACCAACTTTTGCTATGGTTCGGAGGGTATATCATTTCCCTTAATGGGTATGTTTGCTATTCATTCATAGAGGGTTGATTTAAATGTATTTTGAACATAGCATTTCCAATGACTTGTCCAATTCTTTGAGAAGCTGGTGTAATCATTACCCAGGTCTTGAATCCATTTGCCAGCATTAATGTTACCCCATGAGTCAAAGTCAGTTGTCCAGTCTCTACCAAAGCCCAACAGGCAGCTAACCACTGCTTTTCAAACGGGGTGTATTGAATGCCAGAAGAAAGGAGTTTCCTAGACAAAAATCCAAAGGGCACATTTCAGACAGGTTGAATATGCCATAAATCAAGGCTCAATTGGATCGTGGTCTATGCTTCCACAAAAGCTTTACTTTGTTCAAGTGACCAAGTGCCAATTCAGTGTTTTTTATTGTAATCTTCTATAAGGGTTCAAATTTTGTTCTTGATGTGGTACATGATGTCCCCAATATCCAAATAATCCTTGAAACTTTTGGGCCTCTATCTTATTGGTGCAGATGGAAAAATTCTGAATCTCTTGTCAGGTTTGTGGGAGGTGTCAACCCCCTTTTCCTTTATGTACCCCTCAAATTTTCCAAGTTCAGTTAGCTCTTGAAACTTTGCACGGTTAATTTCCAAATTTTATCCCCTGGAATCCTGTCCATGGTGCCAAATGAATCGCTAAGGCAGTGTTTACGGTACTGGGGGTAACTGTGAATATACTGGCATAGTTGTCAATTGCAAAGTGTAACAGATGCTCCATAGAGAAGGTAGAAAAAAAACATTGATTGGGACCTCAGAAAGCCACGTTCCCAAACCACCAAGCAACACCATGTATAGTAACAAAGAAGTCAATACACATGATGGCAAAGAATTTTTCGTTTAAATTACGATTATTCAGGTACAGAGGGCAAGCTTAGTATGCATTTCCTCAGGAGTGTCTTACTGTATTTTCCTAGCAGATGAGAGGCATAGGCAAGGGAGGTTGAGGAAATGGTAGGGGTACCTTGAAATGGATGTTATTGAGGCCAGGGATTACCAGTTTTCCTTCCATGACAAGATAAGAATAGATTTGTCAGTACATCTATTTGTTCGATGTGCCCAGAGTTCAGACATGGATATTTTTTCCTCTTCTACAATAGCTGGTGTAAACAGCCTGCAGCCTTTACCATTCAACTTCATCAGGACCAGCTTGTCCTACCAAGACCACATGGATCACCCTGGTTCTGCCTATTTGTGTTCCATCAAAAGGACCTTGCAGCAGCTGGTGAGATTTCTCAGTCCCTACCCTGACCTTGGGATGCTCTAATGGACAAAAGCATTGGTTCTGGAGAGATAGGACACTGGGTTCAAATACGTTGTCTGGTGCTTCTTGCCTGTGTTACCTTGGGCTAATTATCTAATCTCCCTGAGCCTCAGGTTTCCTCATCTGTGAAATTAGGATAGCAAAGTCAGAATAAACGAATGAATGAATGAGTCTTTCATAATCAAGGGCATACTGTGTGCTGGACAGTTTGCTAAGTACTGGGAATACAGATACAAGTGAAGAAGACCATCCAAGCCTTCAAGGAGCTTGAATTCTAAGGGGCCCGGAAGGGGATGAAGACAGCACATTAAGGCAATGTGGAAAATCAGCAGATTATATATTCCAGATTGCATTGTGTCACAGTGTTTGAGAAATGTCCTAAGGCTCTGGTTCCGGGGATGATAAGGTGAAAGCTTATATTTCGGTGGCGATGATTGTGTTGGGGAGAGAGGTATGATAGAACGAGTCAGGAGCAGAGTGTAAGCAGTTTAGTATGTAGGCAAGTCAGAAGACAGCTTCTAAGGTGTTTGGGAGCTCCAGATTTATGATGTCAAGCCCCCTCCTCCTCCTCAATAGTCTACTCCATTCTTTGGGCGTCATCTTTACAAGGCCCATTTGTTCACTCACATTTTCCTTTCCTTGCAGCTGAATCCCTTCTCCTCGGGAAGCACACTAACTTCACTGAGGTGAGACCTGGGAAGCTAAGACTTGGAGGTCTAGGTTTCTGTCCTGGGGCTACACTCACATAAGTAGGGCTCACGGTAGACAATATACATATAAAGTCTCCACAAAGTGACCTTTTCCTGCATTTCCCCATTCCTCAGTTGTTTCATGCCTCTCTGTCTTGGCCATGGAGTGTCAGGAATGGAGATCTTTGTGTCTTCCACAGTGCTTTCTCCAGAACAGTTGTAGGTTTGTAGGTCCTCTCGGGGGCACTATCAACTATTATGCAGACGTCTCTGACGTCCCAGTTTCACTGCCCCAATACACAAGTCTCTGTCACCGCAGTCAGCACCAGTCTTAGGAGATTGTTTCAAAATTTCCTTTCCTAGACCAATGACGTGTAGATCCATGACTAGAGTGGCTGTTGTATGCCACTGCTGGCAAGATCCTACCACACCCTTTCTGATCAGAGAGAAGTTTTCCTGCGAGCTGAACTACCAGACCTATGGCACCACCAGGCTGGGCGTGTATATTCTGAAGAATGACATCCTCTACCTAAATGGTGAGCTACCTAACTGAAGCAAGGTTTCGCACCCATGCCTTTTTTCTTTGTTCAAATCCCAACATTACCTCTTTTCTCATTTTCATTATGCTTTGGCCCCTCAGGCAGCCCAAACTTTCTTCTCATTCATCCCTTGTCGATACAATTGCACCAAAGTCATGTTACACATACCTAGTTCCCCAGAGACTGGGTTCTGGCTTTTCTTCTTTTCAGTCAGTTTCAGTCACCAATCTCTGAGGAAGTAGCTGTTTGGTTCTACAGATTTCTAAACAACTTCAAGGAAGTCATACATCAAAGGAAGCAAATGTATAGATGACACAGAGTTGTTTGGTAGGTAGCTACCATACGGCAAAGAATCAGGATCTGGTAAGGACTCAACTCACTCGACAAACAGGCTGTTACATTTAACAAAATAAATTGAGTGAAGACGAATATAAGATTTTGGAATTAGGTTTCTTTCAATCAATGGATTGAGTTCAGAATGGAGGAGACATGGCTAGACAGCATTTTGTGGGGGTTCTCACATACTTCAAACTCCATAATGAATGACAAGTACAATGACAATGGCACAAGTTAGTTGAAAAGTATCGTGCATATATTTACAGAGACTCTTTTCACATGCAGAGCTTTAGAAGTGTTAGTCCTACCATGCTTTGGATGCATCAGAGTACATCTGAATACCGAGTTTAATCTCCCAGTTACAATTGAGGAGGGTGTTGGGCAGGGAGGGGCTCACTGAGGAACAGGGTGAAAATGGAGTGGACTTCCATTCAGGTCAAACCAATTATCTTTTGGATGGTTGTCTATTGAGTGTCATTCATTTTGCTGAGCTCATAAATTCAAATAGCATTTGAACTTAAGCAGCTTGCATGTATCCAGAAAGAGCAAAACATGAAATATATTTACAGCAAATACACGACCTCTCTTTCTAGTGGGGTACATCAAGAAAACGGTTCGAGGAGACAGGGTTTCAGGTGAACCAGTGAGAGGATGAGGGGTTCCTAGCAGTGGAAGTGAGGATGGACAGCTTTCCAGGGGTGTGTGAGCACTTATGTAAGGCCAGAAGATGGAATGTCAGGTACGGGTAAAATACAACAGCTAGAATGTATAGTGTATGACTGTGAGACATGTAAATGAAATGGATAGAGATCATTGGGCTTTAACTGGATTTGTTGTTGGCTTAAAATATGAAATAGGGACACTTCTATTTTATTCCATGGCTAATCTTAAAGAAGGGAGTCTGCAAATTTTAGACCAGTGAAGGTTCTTAAGGATGTGAGTGGCATGGCCAGACCGGGGCTTTGGGAACTTGAATTTAACAAGTGTGTGGAAGATGGTTGAAGTTTAGAGGGCAGAATCTGAGAGGCCAGTTTGTGGAGGCTATTGTGCTAGGCCATGCCAGCTAGTGGGGATGAGGACTTGAATGAAGGTAGTGTCTGGGTGAGTTAATGTGTGCGGTGCTGTAGAAATAGAATAGATGTTAATTTTGGAAACTGGAGGCAAGGGAGCAAGGCTGAGGGTGAGTGTTGTGAACCGGGTCACCATGGTGCCATCATCAGCAATAGGTAGATGATGCTGAGATGTGGGTTTAGAAAGACATCTGAATCACCCTCTGGACAGGTTGTGTTTAAGATGAGTTTGCAACCTTTGTGTGGAAATGTCCAGTCATCGTGTCCCTCAAGAGAAGAATTAAATCATATAACGCTATGAAAGAGAGAGTCTGGAGGAGAAACGGTGTGATCAGCAGTGTCTGTATCATAGAAATTTCCAAAGGAATAAGGACTGCGTAAAAGTCACTGAATTTAGCGATGAAGAGATGATTGGTCAAACTCAGGGAGTTTCAGTTAAATGGTAGGATCAGAAGGCAGATTGCAAGAGGGTGAGAAGTGAGGAGGAGAGGGAGAAGCAGCTTTTTTCTCGATTGACTGTAAAAGGGAGAAGACATGTAGGAATAGGGGAAGGTGAGGACAGGATCAAGTGAAAGGTATTTTTCTCCCCTTAAGGGTGGAAGACATTTGTAGTAAGCAGAAGAGGAATTGGTTTGTCAAATGTTGCCATGCTAATGTTATGGACAGTATGGACAAATGGTGACTAGATGGCATCACAGCTAAGTAGTTGACAACTGGAAGAATGGCTGGACCCAAAGAATAGTCAGTAATTATTCCTGGAAGGAGGTGTGTAGTGAATTGTCCCAGGGATATTTCTTGGTCTCTGTGCTACCTAGGGAAGGAAAACAGCTAGAGAATAGGTAGAAAACACGTTTACTGATTTTACATCTAACCCCAAGGGTTTGAGATAGAACCAATAGATCTACTGGATGACAGATTTGGAATTCCAAATCTTAGGCTAGAATGGTGGGCTCAGATGTAGTAAGGTGAAATTTAATAGACATAGTAGAATTTTGCGTCTGTACTCTCAAAACCCTTTTATGAGTCCAAGATGGACAAGCAGAGGCTGGGAATTTCTGAACAAATATTGGGACATTTAATGGACTGAAGCTCAACATGGTTCAACAGTGTGATGTGTTAAATAACAAAGGTTAAGGAAAACCTTAGGGTACATGAAAGAGACAGAGTATTCAAGTGTCTTCAGGGAGTTAAAGGGCTGTCACAGGGAAATGTGCCTGGACTTGTTCTGCTTTGACCCAGAAGGTAGAACGAGCAATACAGTGTCACGTTACAAAGAAGCAAATATCCACTAGAAGTGAAGAAAAATTTCGTATCATGTGGTGGGATGGTCTACTTCAGGAAGGAGAAGGTTTGCCTTCCCTGAGGAATGTCAAATAAATGGTCGATCACCACTTCTTGGGGATGTGGTGGAGGGTATTCCTGGTCAGGTAAGGGTTGGACCAGGCCATGCCTGAGGTGTCGCATTTCTGTTCGTCCTTCATCCTGATGTGTTGATTTTCTCCTAGAAGTCAGAAGACTATGGAGAAGAGCCTGGTGACAATCCAAGGCAACCCATGGGAAAGTGTGCGGTTGTCTGTGTCTCTTTAGAGCAGAGGAGAGCAAGTCAAGATCCTTTGTTATGTTTGTCACGGTAGAGAGCTGACAGGTTCCCAGGAGAATTCTCTTGTCCCTTTGTTCAACGATCACATCCTCCACATCTTGTGTGGGGGAGGGTGACCCTCAAAGACCTCCTCCCAAACGCATGTGCACATATACCCACACAGAAGACAGGACATAAATTTCCTGCTGTGGAGTGAATGACTAAGTACATATACATATATATACATATATATACACACACACACACACATGTGTATATCATTTACATCTTTATATATATAACATACATATATATTTATAGATAAAGATAGATATATTTATATATATTTATATCTATATCTATGTATATATCTATATATATGTATATATACATGTGATTTGTTTCCACATGGGCATCCATGTATCTAAGCAATTAGCTACCATTCATGAATCAGTCAATATGTCACTCTGTCCTCCTTGGAATGTTTTGACAGCTTGATGCACTGCCACAAATTCAGCATATTGACCCCTTCCACCTGTGCAAGGACTTTCCAATATCCACCTAGTACTTGGCTTAGAGGCTACCGCTTTCCAGTGTATTCTGAGGCCCTAATATTCTGCTGCACCATCAGTAAATTATTCCTTTCCCTTTTCTTCAGTTAATCCTTCTAATCCCTCATTCCATTTTGCCAAGGGTTATACCAACTTTTGCTATGGTTCGGAGGGTATATCATTTCCCTTAATGGGTATGTTTGCTATTCATTCATAGAGGGTTGATTTAAATGTATTTTGAACATAGCATTTCCAATGACTTGTCCAATTCTTTGAGAAGCTGGTGTAATCATTACCCAGGTCTTGAATCCATTTGCCAGCATTAATGTTACCCCATGAGTCAAAGTCAGTTGTCCAGTCTCTACCAAAGCCCAACAGGCAGCTAACCACTGCTTTTCAAACGGGGTGTATTGAATGCCAGAAGAAAGGAGTTTCCTAGACAAAAATCCAAAGGGCACATTTCAGACAGGTTGAATATGCCATAAATCAAGGCTCAATTGGATCGTGGTCTATGCTTCCACAAAAGCTTTACTTTGTTCAAGTGACCAAGTGCCAATTCAGTGTTTTTTATTGTAATCTTCTATAAGGGTTCAAATTTTGTTCTTGATGTGGTACATGATGTCCCCAATATCCAAATAATCCTTGAAACTTTTGGGCCTCTATCTTATTGGTGCAGATGGAAAAATTCTGAATCTCTTGTCAGGTTTGTGGGAGGTGTCAACCCCCTTTTCCTTTATGTACCCCTCAAATTTTCCAAGTTCAGTTAGCTCTTGAAACTTTGCACGGTTAATTTCCAAATTTTATCCCCTGGAATCCTGTCCATGGTGCCAAATGAATCGCTAAGGCAGTGTTTACGGTACTGGGGGTAACTGTGAATATACTGGCATAGTTGTCAATTGCAAAGTGTAACAGATGCTCCATAGAGAAGGTAGAAAAAAAACATTGATTGGGACCTCAGAAAGCCACGTTCCCAAACCACCAAGCAACACCATGTATAGTAACAAAGAAGTCAATACACATGATGGCAAAGAATTTTTCGTTTAAATTACGATTATTCAGGTACAGAGGGCAAGCTTAGTATGCATTTCCTCAGGAGTGTCTTACTGTATTTTCCTAGCAGATGAGAGGCATAGGCAAGGGAGGTTGAGGAAATGGTAGGGGTACCTTGAAATGGATGTTATTGAGGCCAGGGATTACCAGTTTTCCTTCCATGACAAGATAAGAATAGATTTGTCAGTACATCTATTTGTTCGATGTGCCCAGAGTTCAGACATGGATATTTTTTCCTCTTCTACAATAGCTGGTGTAAACAGCCTGCAGCCTTTACCATTCAACTTCATCAGGACCAGCTTGTCCTACCAAGACCACATGGATCACCCTGGTTCTGCCTATTTGTGTTCCATCAAAAGGACCTTGCAGCAGCTGGTGAGATTTCTCAGTCCCTACCCTGACCTTGGGATGCTCTAATGGACAAAAGCATTGGTTCTGGAGAGATAGGACACTGGGTTCAAATACGTTGTCTGGTGCTTCTTGCCTGTGTTACCTTGGGCTAATTATCTAATCTCCCTGAGCCTCAGGTTTCCTCATCTGTGAAATTAGGATAGCAAAGTCAGAATAAACGAATGAATGAATGAGTCTTTCATAATCAAGGGCATACTGTGTGCTGGACAGTTTGCTAAGTACTGGGAATACAGATACAAGTGAAGAAGACCATCCAAGCCTTCAAGGAGCTTGAATTCTAAGGGGCCCGGAAGGGGATGAAGACAGCACATTAAGGCAATGTGGAAAATCAGCAGATTATATATTCCAGATTGCATTGTGTCACAGTGTTTGAGAAATGTCCTAAGGCTCTGGTTCCGGGGATGATAAGGTGAAAGCTTATATTTCGGTGGCGATGATTGTGTTGGGGAGAGAGGTATGATAGAACGAGTCAGGAGCAGAGTGTAAGCAGTTTAGTATGTAGGCAAGTCAGAAGACAGCTTCTAAGGTGTTTGGGAGCTCCAGATTTATGATGTCAAGCCCCCTCCTCCTCCTCAATAGTCTACTCCATTCTTTGGGCGTCATCTTTACAAGGCCCATTTGTTCACTCACATTTTCCTTTCCTTGCAGCTGAATCCCTTCTCCTCGGGAAGCACACTAACTTCACTGAGGTGAGACCTGGGAAGCTAAGACTTGGAGGTCTAGGTTTCTGTCCTGGGGCTACACTCACATAAGTAGGGCTCACGGTAGACAATATACATATAAAGTCTCCACAAAGTGACCTTTTCCTGCATTTCCCCATTCCTCAGTTGTTTCATGCCTCTCTGTCTTGGCCATGGAGTGTCAGGAATGGAGATCTTTGTGTCTTCCACAGTGCTTTCTCCAGAACAGTTGTAGGTTTGTAGGTCCTCTCGGGGGCACTATCAACTATTATGCAGACGTCTCTGACGTCCCAGTTTCACTGCCCCAATACACAAGTCTCTGTCACCGCAGTCAGCACCAGTCTTAGGAGATTGTTTCAAAATTTCCTTTCCTAGACCAATGACGTGTAGATCCATGACTAGAGTGGCTGTTGTATGCCACTGCTGGCAAGATCCTACCACACCCTTTCTGATCAGAGAGAAGTTTTCCTGCGAGCTGAACTACCAGACCTATGGCACCACCAGGCTGGGCGTGTATATTCTGAAGAATGACATCCTCTACCTAAATGGTGAGCTACCTAACTGAAGCAAGGTTTCGCACCCATGCCTTTTTTCTTTGTTCAAATCCCAACATTACCTCTTTTCTCATTTTCATTATGCTTTGGCCCCTCAGGCAGCCCAAACTTTCTTCTCATTCATCCCTTGTCGATACAATTGCACCAAAGTCATGTTACACATACCTAGTTCCCCAGAGACTGGGTTCTGGCTTTTCTTCTTTTCAGTCAGTTTCAGTCACCAATCTCTGAGGAAGTAGCTGTTTGGTTCTACAGATTTCTAAACAACTTCAAGGAAGTCATACATCAAAGGAAGCAAATGTATAGATGACACAGAGTTGTTTGGTAGGTAGCTACCATACGGCAAAGAATCAGGATCTGGTAAGGACTCAACTCACTCGACAAACAGGCTGTTACATTTAACAAAATAAATTGAGTGAAGACGAATATAAGATTTTGGAATTAGGTTTCTTTCAATCAATGGATTGAGTTCAGAATGGAGGAGACATGGCTAGACAGCATTTTGTGGGGGTTCTCACATACTTCAAACTCCATAATGAATGACAAGTACAATGACAATGGCACAAGTTAGTTGAAAAGTATCGTGCATATATTTACAGAGACTCTTTTCACATGCAGAGCTTTAGAAGTGTTAGTCCTACCATGCTTTGGATGCATCAGAGTACATCTGAATACCGAGTTTAATCTCCCAGTTACAATTGAGGAGGGTGTTGGGCAGGGAGGGGCTCACTGAGGAACAGGGTGAAAATGGAGTGGACTTCCATTCAGGTCAAACCAATTATCTTTTGGATGGTTGTCTATTGAGTGTCATTCATTTTGCTGAGCTCATAAATTCAAATAGCATTTGAACTTAAGCAGCTTGCATGTATCCAGAAAGAGCAAAACATGAAATATATTTACAGCAAATACACGACCTCTCTTTCTAGTGGGGTACATCAAGAAAACGGTTCGAGGAGACAGGGTTTCAGGTGAACCAGTGAGAGGATGAGGGGTTCCTAGCAGTGGAAGTGAGGATGGACAGCTTTCCAGGGGTGTGTGAGCACTTATGTAAGGCCAGAAGATGGAATGTCAGGTACGGGTAAAATACAACAGCTAGAATGTATAGTGTATGACTGTGAGACATGTAAATGAAATGGATAGAGATCATTGGGCTTTAACTGGATTTGTTGTTGGCTTAAAATATGAAATAGGGACACTTCTATTTTATTCCATGGCTAATCTTAAAGAAGGGAGTCTGCAAATTTTAGACCAGTGAAGGTTCTTAAGGATGTGAGTGGCATGGCCAGACCGGGGCTTTGGGAACTTGAATTTAACAAGTGTGTGGAAGATGGTTGAAGTTTAGAGGGCAGAATCTGAGAGGCCAGTTTGTGGAGGCTATTGTGCTAGGCCATGCCAGCTAGTGGGGATGAGGACTTGAATGAAGGTAGTGTCTGGGTGAGTTAATGTGTGCGGTGCTGTAGAAATAGAATAGATGTCAATTTTGGAAACTGGAAGCAAGGGAGCAAGGTTGAGGGTGAGTGTTGTGAACCGGGTCACCATGGTGCCATCAGCAGCAATAGGTAGATGATGCTGAGATGTGGGTTTAGAAAGACATCTGAATCACCCTCTGGACAGGTTGTGTTTAAGATGAGTTTGCAACCTTTGTGTGGAAATGTCCAGTCATCGTGTCCCTCAAGAGAAGAATTAAATCATATAACGCTATGAAAGAGAGAGTCTGGAGGAGAAACGGTGTGATCAGCAGTGTCTGTATCATAGAAATTTCCAAAGGAATAAGGACTGCGTAAAAGTCACTGAATTTAGCGATGAAGAGATGATTGGTCAAACTCAGGGAGTTTCAGTTAAATGGTAGGATCAGAAGGCAGATTGCAAGAGGGTGAGAAGTGAGGAGGAGAGGGAGAAGCAGCTTTTTTCTCGATTGACTGTAAAAGGGAGAAGACATGTAGGAATAGGGGAAGGTGAGGACAGGATCAAGTGAAAGGTATTTTTCTCCCCCTAAGGGTGGAAGACATTTGTAGTAAGCAGAAGAGGAATTGGTTTGTCAAATGTTGCCATGCTAATGTTATGGACAGTATGGACAAATGGTGACTAGATGGCATCACAGCTAAGTAGTTGACAACTGGAAGAATGGCTGGACCCAAAGAATAGTCAGTAATTATTCCTGGAAGGAGGTGTGTAGTGAATTGTCCCAGGGATATTTCTTGGTCTCTGTGCTACCTAGGGAAGGAAAACAGCTAGAGAATAGGTAGAAAACACGTTTACTGATTTTACATCTAACCCCAAGGGTTTGAGATAGAACCAATAGATCTACTGGATGACAGATTTGGAATTCCAAATCTTAATCTAGAATGGTGGGCTCAGATGTAGTAAGGTGAAATTTAATAGACATAGTAGAATTTTGCGTCTGTACTCTCAAAACCCTTTTATGAGTCCAAGATGGACAAGCAGAGGCTGGGAATTTCTGAACAAATATTGGGACATTTAATGGACTGAAGCTCAACATGGTTCAACAGTGTGATGTGTTAAATAACAAAGGTTAAGGAAAACCTTAGGGTACATGAAAGAGACAGAGTATTCAAGTGTCTTCAGGGAGTTAAAGGGCTGTCACAGGGAAATGTGCCTGGACTTGTTCTGCTTTGACCCAGAAGGTAGAACGAGCAATACAGTGTCACGTTACAAAGAAGCAAATATCCACTAGAAGTGAAGAAAAATTTCGTATCATGTGGTGGGATGGTCTACTTCAGGAAGGAGAAGGTTTGCCTTCCCTGAGGAATGTCAAATAAATGGTCGATCACCACTTCTTGGGGATGTGGTGGAGGGTATTCCTGGTCAGGAAAGGGTTGGACCAGGCCATGCCTGAGGTGTCGCATTTCTGTTTGTCCTTCATCCTGATGTGTTGATTTTCTCCTAGAAGTCAGAAGACTATGGAGAAGAGCCTGGTGACAATCCAAGGCAACCCATGGGAAAGTGTGCTGTTGTCTGTGTCTCTTTAGAGCAGAGGAGAGCAAGTCAAGATCCTTTGTTATGTTTGTCACGGTAGAGAGCTGACAGGTTCCCAGGAGAATTCTCTTGTCCCTTTGTTCAACGATCACATCCTCCACATCTTGTGTGGGGGAGGGTGACCCTCAAAGACCTCCTCCCAAACGCATGTGCACATATACCCACACAGAAGACAGGACATAAATTTCCTGCTGTGGAGTGAATGACTAAGTACATATACATATATATACATATACATACATATATATACACACACACACATGTGTATATCATTTACATCTTTATATATATAACATACATATATATTTATAGATAAAGATAGATATATTTATATATATTTATATCTATATCTATGTATATATCTATATATATGTATATATACATGTGATTTGTTTCCACATGGGCATCCATGTATCTAAGCAATTAGCTACCATTCATGAATCAGTCAATATGTCACTCTGTCCTCCTTGGAATGTTTTGACAGCTTGATGCACTGCCACAAATTCAGCATATTGACCCCTTCCACCTGTGCAAGGACTTTCCAATATCCACCTAGTACTTGGCTTAGAGGCTACTGCTTTCCAGTGTATTCTGAGGCCCTAATATTCTGCTGCACCATCAGTAAACTCTTCCTTTCCCTTTTCTTCAGTTAATCCTTCTAATCCCTCATTCCATTTTGCCAAGGGTTATACCAACTTTTACTATGGTTCCGAGGGTATATCATTTCCCTTAGTGGGTATGTTTGCTATTCATTCATAGAGGGTTGATTTAAATGTATTTTGAACATAGCATTTCCAATGACTTGTCCAATTCTTTGAGAAGCTGGTGTAATCATTACCCAGGTCTTGAATCCATTTGCCAGCATTAATGTTACCCCATGAGTCAAAGTCAGTTGTCCAGTCTCTACCAAAGCCCAACAGGCAGCTAACCACTGCTTTTCAAAAGGGGTGTATTGAATGCCAGAAGAAAGGAGTTTCCTAGACAAAAATCCAAAGGGCACATTTCAGACAGGTTGAATATGCCATAAATCAAGGCTCAATTGTATCGTGGTCTATGCTTCCACAAAAGCTTTACTTTGTTCAAGTGACCAAGCGCCAATTCAGTGTTTTTTATTGTAATCTTCTATAAGGGTTCAAATTTTGTTCTTGATGTGGTACATGATGTCCCCAATATCCAAATAATCCTTGAAACTTTTGGGCCTCTATCTTATTGGTGCAGATGGAAAAATTCTGAATCTCTTGTCAGGTTTGTGGGAGGTGTCAACCCCCTTTTCCTTTATGTACCCCTCAAATTTTCCAAGTTCAGTTAGCTCTTGAAACTTTGCACGGTTAATTTCCAAATTTTATCCCCTGGAATCCTGTCCATGGTGCCAAATGAATCGCTAAGGCAGTGTTTACGGTACTGGGGGTAACTGTGAATATACTGGCATAGTTGTCAATTGCAAAGTGTAACAGATGCTCCATAGAGAAGGTAGAAAAAAAACATTGATTGGGACCTCAGAAAGCCACGTTCCCAAACCACCAAGCAACACCATGTATAGTAACAAAGAAGTCAATACACATGATGGCAAAGAATTTTTCGTTTAAATTACGATTATTCAGGTACAGAGGGCAAGCTTAGTATGCATTTCCTCAGGAGTGTCTTACTGTATTTTCCTAGCAGATGAGAGGCATAGGCAAGGGAGGTTGAGGAAATGGTAGGGGTACCTTGAAATGGATGTTATTGAGGCCAGGGATTACCAGTTTTCCTTCCATGACAAGATAAGAATAGATTTGTCAGTACATCTATTTGTTCGATGTGCCCAGAGTTCAGACATGGATATTTTTTCCTCTTCTACAATAGCTGGTGTAAACAGCCTGCAGCCTTTACCATTCAACTTCATCAGGACCAGCTTGTCCTACCAAGACCACATGGATCACCCTGGTTCTGCCTATTTGTGTTCCATCAAAAGGACCTTGCAGCAGCTGGTGAGATTTCTCAGTCCCTACCCTGACCTTGGGATGCTCTAATGGACAAAAGCATTGGTTCTGGAGAGATAGGACGCTGGGTTCAAATACGTTCTCTGGTGCTTCTTGCCTGTGTTACCTTGGGCTAATTATCTAATCTCCCTGAGCCTCAGGTTTCCCCATCTGTGAAATTAGGATAGCAAAGTAAGAATAAACGAATGAATGAATGAGTCTTTAATAATCAAGTGCATACTGTGTGCTGGACAGTTTGCTAAGTACTGGGAATACAGATACAAGTGAAGAAGACCATCCAAGCCTTCAAGGAGCTTGAATTCTAAGGGGCCCGGAAGGGGTTGAAGACAGCACATTAAGGCAATGTGGAAAATCAGCAGATTATATATTCCAGATTGCATTGTGTCACAGTGTTTGAGAAATGTCCTAAGGCTCTGGTTCCGGGGATGATAAGGTGAAAGCTTATATTTCGGTGGCGATGATTGTTTTGGGGAGAGGTATGATAGAACGAGTCAGGAGCAGAGTGTAAGCAGTTTAGTATGTAGGCAAGTCAGAAGACAGCTTCTAAGGTGTTTGGGAGCTCCAGATTTATGATGTCAAGCCCCCTCCTCCTCCTCAATAGTCTACTCCATTCTTTGGGCGTCATCTTTACAAGGCCCATTTGTTCACTCACATTTTCCTTTCCTTGCAGCTGAATCCCTTCTCCTCGGGAAGCACACTAACTTCACTGAGGTGAGACCTGGGAAGCTAAGACTTGGAGGTCTAGGTTTCTGTCCTGGGGCTACACTCACATAAGTAGGGCTCACGGTAGACAATATACATATAAAGTCTCCACAAAGTGACCTTTTCCTGCATTTCCCCATTCCTCAGTTGTTTCATGCCTCTCTGTCTTGGCCATGGAGTGTCAGGAATGGAGATCTTTGTGTCTTCCACAGTGCTTTCTCCAGAACAGTTGTAGGTTTGTAGGTCCTCTCGGGGACACTATCAACTATTATCCTGACGTCTCTGACGTCCCAGTTTCACTGCCCCAATACACAAGTCTCTGTCACCGCAGTCAGCACCAGTCTTAGGAGATTGTTTCAAAATTTCCTTTCCTAGACCAATGACGTGTAGATCCATGACTAGAGTGGCTGTTGTATGCCACTGCTGGCAAGATCCTACCACACCCTTTCTGATCAGAGAGAAGTTTTCCTGCGAGCTGAACTACCAGACCTATGGCACCACCAGGCTGGGCGTGTATATTCTGAAGAATGACATCCTCTACCTAAATGGTGAGCTACCTAACTGAAGCAAGGTTTCGCACCCATGCCTTTTTTCTTTGTTCTAATCCCAACATTACCTTTTTTCTCATTTTCATTATGCTTTGGCCCCTCAGGCAGCCCAAACTTTCTTCTCATTCATCCCTTGTCGATACAATTGCACCAAAGTCATGTTACACATACCTAGTTCCCCAGAGAGTGGGTTCTGGCTTTTCTTCTTTTCAGTCAGTTTCAGTCACCAATCTCTGAGGAAGTAGCTGTTTGGTTCTACAGATTTCTAAACAACTTCAAGGAAGTCATACATAAAAGGAAGCAAATGTATAGATGACACAGAGTTGTTTGGTAGGTAGCTACCATACGGCAAAGAAACAGGATCTAGTAAGGACTCAACTCACTCGACAAACAGGCTGTTACATTTAACAAAATAAATTGAGTGAAGACGAATATAAGATTTTGGAATTAGGTTTCTTTCAATCAATGGATTGAGTTCAGAATGGAGGAGACATGGCTAGACAGCATTTTGTGGGGGTTCTCACATACTTCAAACTCCATAATGAATGACAAGTACAATGACAATGGCACAAGTTAGTTGAAAAGTATCGTGCATATATTTACAGAGACTCTTTTCACATGCAGAGCTTTAGAAGTGTTAGTCCTACCATGCTTTGGATGCATCAGAGTACATCTGAATACCGAGTTTAATCTCTCAGTTACAATTGAGGAGGGTGTTGGGCAGGGAGGGGCTCACTGAGGAACAGGGTGAAAATGGAGTGGACTTCCATTCAGGTCAAACCAATTATCTTTTGGATGGTTGTCTATTGAGTGTCATTCATTTTGCTGAGCTCATAAATTCAAATAGCATTTGAACTTAAGCAGCTTGCATGTATCCAGAAAGAGCAAAACATGAAATATATTTACAGCAAATACACGACCTCTCTTTCTAGTGGGGTACATCAAGAAAATGGTTCGAGGAGACAGGGTTTCAGGTGAACCAGTGAGAGGATGAGGGGTTCCTAGCAGTGGAAGTGAGGATGGACAGCTTTCCAGGGGTGTGTGAGCACTTATGTAAGGCCAGAAGATGGAATGTCAGGTACGGGTAAAATACAACAGCTAGAATGTATAGTGTATGACTGTGAGACATGTAAATGAAATGGATAGAGATCATTGGGCTTTAACTGGATTTGTTGTTGGCTTAAAATATGAAATAGGGACACTTCTATTTTATTCCATGGGTAATCTTAAAGAAGGGAGTCTGCAAATTTTAGACCAGTGAAGGTTCTTAAGGATGTGAGTGGCATGGCCAGACCGGGGCTTTGGGAACTTGAATTTAACAAGTGTGTGGAAGATGGGCTGAAGTCGAGAGGGCAGAATCTGAGAGGCCAGTTTGTGGAGGCTATTGTGCTAGGCCATGCCAGCTAGTGGGGATGAGGACTTGAATGAAGGTAGTGTCTGGGTGAGTTAATGTGTGCGGTGCTGTAGAAATAGAATAGATGTTAATTTTGGAAACTGGAGGCAAGGGAGCAAGGCTGAGGGTGAGTGTTGTGAACCGGGTCACCATGGTGCCATCAGCAGCAATAGGTAGATGATGCTGAGATGTGGGTTTAGAAAGACATCTGAATCACCCTCTGGACAGGTTGTGTTTAAGATGAGTTTGCAACCTTTGTGTGGAAATGTCCAGTCATCGTGTCCCTCAAGAGAAGAATTAAATCATATAACGCTATGAAAGAGAGAGTCTGGAGGAGAAACGGTGTGATCAGCAGTGTCTGTATCATAGAAATTTCCAAAGGAATAAGGACTGCGTAAAAGTCACTGAATTTAGCGATGAAGAGATGATTGGTCAAACTCAGGGAGTTTCAGTTAAATGGTAGGATCAGAAGGCAGATTGCAAGAGGGTGAGAAGTGAGGAGGAGAGGGAGAAGCAGCTTTTTTCTCGATTGACTGTAAAAGGGAGAAGACATGTAGGAATAGGGGAAGGTGAGGACAGGATCAAGTGAAAGGTATTTTTCTCCCCTTAAGGGTGGAAGACATTTGTAGTAAGCAGAAGAGGAATTGGTTTGTCAAATGTTGCCATGCTAATGTTATGGACAGTATGGACAAATGGTGACTAGATGGCATCACAGCTAAGTAGTTGACAACTGGAAGAATGGCTGGACCCAAAGAATAGTCAGTAATTATTCCTGGAAGGAGGTGTGTAGTGAATTGTCCCAGGGATATTTCTTGGTCTCTGTGCTACCTAGGGAAGGAAAACAGCTAGAGAATAGGTAGAAAACACGTTTACTGATTTTACATCTAACCCCAAGGGTTTGAGATAGAACCAATAGATCTACTGGATGACAGATTTGGAATTCCAAATCTTAGGCTAGAATGGTGGGCTCAGATGTAGTAAGGTGAAATTTAATAGACATAGTAGAATTTTGCGTCTGTACTCTCAAAACCCTTTTATGAGTCCAAGATGGACAAGCAGAGGCTGGGAATTTCTGAACAAATATTGGGACATTTAATGGACTGAAGCTCAACATGGTTCAACAGTGTGATGTGTTAAATAACAAAGGTTAAGGAAAACCTTAGGGTACATGAAAGAGACAGAGTATTCAAGTGTCTTCAGGGAGTTAAAGGGCTGTCACAGGGAAATGTGCCTGGACTTGTTCTGCTTTGACCCAGAAGGTAGAACGAGCAATACAGTGTCACGTTACAAAGAAGCAAATATCCACTAGAAGTGAAGAAAAATTTCGTATCATGTGGTGGGATGGTCTACTTCAGGAAGGAGAAGGTTTGCCTTCCCTGAGGAATGTCAAATAAATGGTCGATCACCACTTCTTGGGGATGTGGTGGAGGGTATTCCTGGTCAGGAAAGGGTTGGACCAGGCCATGCCTGAGGTGTCGCATTTCTGTTTGTCCTTCATCCTGATGTGTTGATTTTCTCCTAGAAGTCAGAAGACTATGGAGAAGAGCCTGGTGACAATCCAAGGCAACCCATGGGAAAGTGTGCTGTTGTCTGTGTCTCTTTAGAGCAGAGGAGAGCAAGTCAAGATCCTTTGTTATGTTTGTCACGGTAGAGAGCTGACAGGTTCCCAGGAGAATTCTCTTGTCCCTTTGTTCAACGATCACATCCTCCACATCTTGTGTGGGGGAGGGTGACCCTCAAAGACCTCCTCCCAAACGCATGTGCACATATACCCACACAGAAGACAGGACATAAATTTCCTGCTGTGGAGTGAATGACTAAGTACATATACATATATATACATATACATACATATATATACACACACACACATGTGTATATCATTTACATCTTTATATATATAACATACATATATATTTATAGATAAAGATAGATATATTTATATATATTTATATCTATATCTATGTATATATCTATATATATGTATATATACATGTGATTTGTTTCCACATGGGCATCCATGTATCTAAGCAATTAGCTACCATTCATGAATCAGTCAATATGTCACTCTGTCCTCCTTGGAATGTTTTGACAGCTTGATGCACTGCCACAAATTCAGCATATTGACCCCTTCCACCTGTGCAAGGACTTTCCAATATCCACCTAGTACTTGGCTTAGAGGCTACCGCTTTCCAGTGTATTCTGAGGCCCTAATATTCTGCTGCACCATCAGTAAACTCTTCCTTTCCCTTTTCTTCAGTTAATCCTTCTAATCCCTCATTCCATTTTGCCAAGGGTTATACCAACTTTTGCTATGGTTCGGAGGGTATATCCTTTCCCTTAGTGGGTATGTTTGCTATTCATTCATAGAGGGTTGATTTAAATGTATTTTGAACATAGCATTTCCAATGACTTGTCCAATTCTTTGAGAAGCTGGTGTAATCATTACCCAGGTCTTGAATCCATTTGCCAGCATTAATGTTACCCCATGAGTCAAAGTCAGTTGTCCAGTCTCTACCAAAGCCCAACAGGCAGCTAACTACTGCTTTTCAAAAGGGGTGTATTGAATGCCAGATGAAAAGAGTTTCTTAGATAAAAATTCAAAGGGCACATTTCAGACAGGTTGAATATGCCATAAATCAAGGCTCAATTGTATCGTGGTCTATGCTTCCACAAAAGCTTTACTTTGTTCAAGTGACCAAGCGCCAATTCAGTGTTTTTTATTGTAATCTTCTATAAGGGTTCAAATTTTGTTCTTGATGTGGTACATGATGTACCCAATATCCAAATAATCCTTGAAACTTTTGGGCCTCTATCTTATTGGTGCAGATGGAAAAATTCTGAATCTCTTGTCAGGTTTGTGGGAGGTGTCAACCCCCTTTTCCTTTATGTACCTCTCAAATCTTCCAAGTTCAGTTAGCTCTTGAAACTTTGCACGGTTAATTTCCAAATTTTATCCCCTGGAATCCTGTCCATGGTGCCAAATGAATCGCTAAGGCAGTGTTCACGGTACTGGGGGTAACTGTGAATATACTGGCATAGTTGTCAATTGCAAAGTGTAACAGATGCTCCATAGAGAAGGTAGAAAAAAAACATTGATTGGGACTTCAGAAAGCCACGTTCCCAAACCACCAAGCAACGCCATGTATAGTAACAAAGAAGTCAATACACATGATGGCAAAGATGTTTTCGTTTAAATTACGATTATTCAGGTACAAAGGGCAAGCTTAGTATGCATTTCCTCAGGAGTGTCTTACTGTATTTTACTAGCAGATGAGAGGCATAGGCAAGGGAGGTTGAGGAAATGGTAGGGGTACCTTGAAATGGATGTTATTGAGGCCAGGGATTACCAGTTTTCCTTCCATGACAAGATAAGAATAGATTTGTCAGTACATCTATTTGTTCGATGTGCCCAGAGTTCAGACATGGATATTTTTTCCTCTTCTACAATAGCTGGTGTAAACAGCCTGCAGCCTTTACCATTCAACTTCATCAGGACCAGCTTGTCCTACCAAGACCACATGGATCACCCTGGTTCTGCCTATTTGTGTTCCATCAAAAGGACCTTGCAGCAGCTGGTGAGATTTCTCAGTCCCTACCCTGACCTTGGGATGCTCTAATGGACAAAAGCATTGGTTCTGGAGAGATAGGACACTGGGTTCAAATACGTTGTCTGGTGCTTCTTGCCTGTGTTACCTTGGGCTAATTATCTAATCTCCCTGAGCCTCAGGTTTCCCCATCTGTGAAATTAGGATAGCAAAGTAAGAATAAACGAATGAATGAATGAGTCTTTCATAATCAAGTGCATACTGTGTGCTGGACAGTTTGCTAAGTACTGGGAATACAGATACAAGTGAAGAAGACCATCCAAGCCTTCAAGGAGCTTGAATTCTAAGGGGCCCGGAAGGGGTTGAAGACAGCACATTAAGGCAATGTGGAAAATCAGCAGATTATATATTCCAGATTGCATTGTGTCACAGTGTTTGAGAAATGTCCTAAGGCTCTGGTTCCGGGGATGATAAGGTGAAAGCTTATATTTCGGTGGCGATGATTGTGTTGGGGAGAGGTATGATAGAACGAGTCAGGAGCAGAGTGTAAGCAGTTTAGTATGTAGGCAAGTCAGAAGACAGCTTCTAAGGTGTTTGGGAGCTCCAGATTTATGATGTCAAGCCCCCTCCTCCTCCTCAATAGTCTACTCCATTCTTTGGGCGTCATCTTTACAAGGCCCATTTGTTCACTCACATTTTCCTTTCCTTGCAGCTGAATCCCTTCTCCTCGGGAAGCACACTAACTTCACTGAGGTGAGACCTGGGAAGCTAAGACTTGGAGGTCTAGGTTTCTGTCCTGGGGCTACACTCACATAAATAGGGCTCACGGTAGACAATATACATATAAAGTCTCCACAAAGTGACCTTTTCCTGCATTTCCCCATTCCTCAGTTGTTTCATGCCTCTCTGTCTTGGCCATGGAGTGTCAGGAATGGAGATCTTTGTGTCTTCCACAGTGCTTTCTCCAGAACAGTTGTGGGTTTGTAGGTCCTCTCGGGGGCACTATCAAGTATTATGTAGACGTCTCTGACGTCCCAGTTTCACTGCCCCAATACACAAGTCTCTGTCACCGCAGTCAGCACCAGTCTTAGGAGATTGTATCAAAATTTCCTTTCCTAGACCAATGACGTGTAGATCCATGACTAGAGTGGCTGTTGTATGCCACTGCTGGCAAGATCCTACCACACCCTTTCTGATCAGAGAGAAGTTTTCCTGCGAGCTGAACTACCAGACCTATGGCACCACCAGGCTGGGCGTGTATATTCTGAAGAATGACATCCTCTACCTAAATGGTGAGCTACCTAACTGAAGCAAGGTTTCGCACCCATGCATTTTTTCTTTGTTCTAATCCCAACATTACCTCTTTTCTCATTTTCATTATGCTTTGGCCCCTCAGGCAGCCCAAACTTTCTTCTCATTCATCCCTTGTCGATACAATTGCACCAAAGTCATGTTACACATACCTAGTTCCCCAGAGAGTGGGTTCTGGCTTTTCTTCTTTTCAGTCAGTTTCAGTCACCAATCTCTGAGGAAGTAGCTGTTTGGTTCTACAGATTTCTAAACAACTTCAAGGAAGCCATACATAAAAGGAAGCAAATGTATAGATGACACAAAGTTGTTTGGTAGGTAGCTACCATACGGCAAAGAATCAGGATCTAGTAAGGACTCAACTCACTCGACAAACAGGCTGTTACATTTAACAAAATAAATTGAGTGAAGACGAATATAAGATTTTGGAATTAGGTTTCTTTCAATCAATGGATTGAGTTCAGAATGGAGGAGACATGGCTAGACAGCATTTTGTGGGGGTTCTCACATACTTCAAACTCCATAATGAATGACAAGTACAATGACAATGGCACAAGTTAGTTGAAAAGTATCGTGCATATATTTACAGAGACTCTTTTCACATGCAGAGCTTTAGAAGTGTTAGTCCTACCATGCTTTGGATGCATCAGAGTACATCTGAATACCGAGTTTAATCTCTCAGTTACAATTGAGGAGGGTGTTGGGCAGGGAGGGGCTCACTGAGGAACAGGGTGAAAATGGAGTGGACTTCCATTCAGGTCAAACCAATTATCTTTTGGATGGTTGTCTATTGAGTGTCATTCATTTTGCTGAGCTCATAAATTCAAATAGCATTTGAACTTAAGCAGCTTGCATGTATCCAGAAAGAGCAAAACATGAAATATATTTACAGCAAATACACGACCTCTCTTTCTAGTGGGGTACATCAAGAAAACGGTTCGAGGAGACAGGGTTTCAGGTGAACCAGTGAGAGGATGAGGGGTTCCTAGCAGTGGAAGTGAGGATGGACAGCTTTCCAGGGGTGTGTGAGCACTTATGTAAGGCCAGAAGATGGAATGTCAGGTACGGGTAAAATACAACAGCTAGAATGTATAGTGTATGACTGTGAGACATGTAAATGAAATGGATAGAGATCATTGGGCTTTAACTGGATTTGTTGTTGGCTTAAAATATGAAATAGGGACACTTCTATTTTATTCCATGGGTAATCTTAAAGAAGGGAGTCTGCAAATTTTAGACCAGTGAAGGTTCTTAAGGATGTGAGTGGCATGGCCAGACCGGGGCTTTGGGAACTTGAATTTAACAAGTGTGTGGAAGATGGGCTGAAGTCGAGAGGGCAGAATCTGAGAGGCCAGTTTGTGGAGGCTATTGTGCTAGGCCATGCCAGCTAGTGGGGATGAGGACTTGAATGAAGGTAGTGTCTGGGTGAGTTAATGTGTGCGGTGCTGTAGAAATAGAATAGATGTTAATTTTGGAAACTGGAGGCAAGGGAGCAAGGCTGAGGGTGAGTGTTGTGAACCGGGTCACCATGGTGCCATCAGCAGCAATAGGTAGATGATGCTGAGATGTGGGTTTAGAAAGACATCTGAATCACCCTCTGGACAGGTTGTGTTTAAGATGAGTTTGCAACCTTTGTGTGGAAATGTCCAGTCATCGTGTCCCTCAAGAGAAGAATTAAATCATATAACGCTATGAAAGAGAGAGTCTGGAGGAGAAACGGTGTGATCAGCAGTGTCTGTATCATAGAAATTTCAAAAGGAATAAGGACTGCTTAAAAGCCACTGAATTTAGCCATGAAGAGATGATTGGTCAAACTCAGGGAGTTTCAGTTAAATGGTAGGATCAGAAGGCAGATTGCAAGAGGGTGAGAAGTGAGGAGGAGAGGGAGAAGCAGCTTTTTTCTCGATTGACTGTAAAAGGGAGAAGACATGTAGGAATAGGGGAAGGTGAGGACAGGATCAAGTGAAAGGTATTTTTCTCCCCTTAAGGGTGGAAGACATTTGTAGTAAGCAGAAGAGGAATTGGTTTGTCAAATGTTGCCATGCTAATGTTATGGACAGTATGGACAAATGGTGACTAGATGGCATCACAGCTAAGTAGTTGACAACTGGAAGAATGGCTGGACCCAAAGAATAGTCAGTAATTATTCCTGGAAGGAGGTGTGTAGTGAATTGTCCCAGGGATATTTCTTGGTCTCTGTGCTACCTAGGGAAGGAAAACAGCTAGAGAATAGGTAGAAAACACGTTTACTGATTTTACATCTAACCCCAAGGGTTTAAGATAGAACCAATGGATATATTGGATGACAGATTTGGAATTCCAAATCATAGGCTAGAATGGTGGGCTCAGATGTAGTAAGGTGAAATTTAATAGACATAGTAGAATTTTGCGTCTGTACTCTCAAAACCCTTTTATGAGTCCAAGATGGACAAGCGGAGGCTGGAATTTTCTGACCAAATATTGGGACATTTAATGGACTGAAGCTCGACATGGATCAACAGTGTGGTGTGTCAAATAACAAAGTTTAAGGAAAACCTTAGGGTATATGAAAGAGACACAGTATTCAATTGTCTTAAGGGGGTTAAAGGGCTGTCACAGGGAAATGGGCCTGGACTTGTTCTGCTTTGACCCAGAAGGTAGAACGAGCAATACAGTGTCACGTTACAAAGAAGCAAATATCCACTAGAAGTGAAGAAAAATTTCGTATCATGTGGTGGGATGGTCTACTTCAGGAAGGAGAAGGTTTGCCTTCCCTGAGGAATGTCAAATAAATGGTCGATCACCACTTCTTGGGGATGTGGTGGAGGGTATTCCTGGTCAGGTAAGGGTTGGACCAGGCCATGCCTGAGGTGTCACATTTCTGTTCGTCCTTCATCCTGATGTGTTGATTTTCTCCTAGAAGTCAGAAGACTATGGAGAAGAGCCTGGTGACAATCCAAGGCAACCCATGGGAAAGTGTGTTGTTGTCTGTGTCTCTTTAGAGCAGAGGAGAGCAAGTCAAGATCCTTTGTTATGTTTGTCACGGTAGAGAGCTGACAGGTTCCCAGGAGAATTCTCTTGTCCCTTTGTTCAGCGATCACATCCTCCACATACGAAAAGACAGCAAGCTGAGCCACCAGGTCTTCTTTTCTCAATGTAGCCTCTCAAGTGTTCTTTGCCTTCTATTCCCAACTCCTTTGATATTTACATTCATTTTCTGTCCTTTGTTTCCCAGTTTGTCATGAACACCATCCATTTCAATTCATGAAAACTAAATGCCTTGTTTCACAGATATCCGTTGAGTCGCAGGCAATTGTGATTTCAGAAATGTCTTCACAAGGGGAGTTGGTGCTCAGAACCAGAACAGTGAAATTGGCATGACTTTCTCTCAAATCTGTGCCTCTGTAACTCACTTGAGCCTTGTTAGAAAGGACTCCTAGTATTAGAATCAGCTACCTCAATATGGAATGACTTTCCTCTCACTGTAACTCTTTGGGCAGAGGGTGATTATCCTTTCTTTTCCCGGGGTTCTTTGGGAAGTCCTGTTTCGATGCCATCTAGGAGGCTTCCAAGGCTGAAATTCTATGTGGAAAAGTAGGATATCTCCCTCCTACTGGATCTTTCGGATAAGAGACATTGAATCAGACTCTGGGATTCTCATGTCCTCTCTCCAAGATTCCATGGTGAAAAGGTTGCCCTCACAGGACAATCCGGGTTATGGACATAATGTTCCATATGAAGCTCAGATGGAAAAATGTTCCTGGAGCAGGAATTACGTGTTGAGAATCTTCCTTGAGAGCTTCATTCTATTTCTGCCAGAGACATTACCAGCAGTGAAAATAACCTTAGCCCCTGAAAGCCGTTCTGTGGTTACTTAAACACCAGTCAAATGAGTTTGATGACAGTCATGTATTTACTTTGTCATTTCCTGCATAGAGAACCCAGAGATGGTGCCCAGTGTGGAATCATTCCTTCATCTCCTACTATATGCCAAGGAATGTACTATGTCCTCGGAATGCAAAGAATGACATAAAAATACTCAGTCCCTGCCCTTAAGGTGTTAGCCAACTTAACTTTCTCCCACTTTATGTCCTCATTTTAATAAGACTCTTCTTTTGCAGCTTCTGGGGTAGCCACTATAGCAACCTTCCCATATTCCGTGGGATCAACAGGACCTGAAGCCTACACAGGTAGAATTGTTAGGACTTTAGCGTTCTGGAAAGGGCTCAGTAGGCTTTTCAAAGTTCTGGAAAGAAGGAGAAAAGGAAGGGAACGTAGAGTTTCCAAACAAACCCTACTAACTCTATGATGCAGAGGCTGGGCAAGACAGGAGTGGGGATTTGGCATGACTTCTGAAGTCCCTTGTAAGCAATTCCAGAGAAGATTTAAATATCTGGTAATTTGCCAGAGAGATCCCTGCAGGCACGTGGCACAAATTGTTGCATCTCATGCCAAAGATGAGGAAAAAGAAAGGCCCCTCGAACAGCCCCCCACCTTGTCTGACCAGAGTTAGCATTTGCCCAGAACCTGGTACCTCTTGTGATAATTCAGCTTCATGTTGAACTTCATTCTCTTCGAGATTGTGGGTCCCCACATAGTCATCTGGACATAGCTTGGGAGCTCTTTGAAAGCAGGGCCTTCTTTTGCTTCTGTTGGTATGTCTAGCACTTATTACAATGCATTGTATATGGCAAATGATGAATAAGTGCTTTCCTGATCAATCTTGACCAAATCAAGCAGAACCCTTTCCCCATCCAACGAACTTCTCTTGGTTCTCTAGTTTCTCAGTTGTGGTTCTATCAACGGTTTTCTTTCACCTTGATTTAGTTTGAGCTCCTTTGTCAACCACTTTTGCTCCAGGAACATCTTCCAGTCCATTACCATTCCTTAGCACCAGCCTTACCACTTACCAAAGTGCTAGCATCTCGGGATCCTTTGGTGGACTGTCTTTACGGCTTTTGTCATTAGATTAGGACTTGAAGAAAAGCTGAATAAAGCGGAACTGGGAGAGTGAGAAATCGTACCTACCCAGAGATATCAGTGCAGCCAGGTTAATGGGTTTCCCTTGCAGAAAGGAATAGAATAGGAACTGGGTGACCTTGGGCATGCTAGTAGAGTGGATAATGCTCACACACAGATGTTCCTCTCTGACTCATATTTCAGTTAGTGGCACGTCCAGCATGGAATCTCTTGTTGCAAACTTTACCGTTACGAACTTCATCTGCTCAGAAGATATGGGGCAGCCCAGTTCTGACACATTCAACTCTGCTGAGAATGTCATGCAACACATGGTTAGTCTTCCCCATATCCGACCCCATCCGCCAACTACACAGCTGATTTCCCCATTCCTTGACTGGGATCCATCTTCTCTTACCCCAAGTTTACTTGACTCTTTCCTTGCTTTGCCAGATTGGCCTCTTGTTTAGGGAAACTACCATTGGGCCCTATTTCCCTGAATGCAAGGTGACTTCTTTGAGGTAAGAATTGTAACACTTTCCGCACACCCTTGAGGATAAACCTCTAATGGACTGCTATATGTAAAAGATAGTCAACTCGATTATACACTTACCTTTAGTCTCATTTTCTCTATGTTCAAATTCCCAAACAACTTTATCCCAGTGCCTCTAATCCCAGAAAGTGCAGGAAATAAAAGTGCGTTCATTCATAAGTACTGATTTGTAAGAAACAGTCTAATGTCAAGAATGTCTTCTCCAGTTGCGGTCCTACGGCTTCTCACCACTGCTACCCAGACAGGTAATGCTAGCTCACCGACCATTCCAAGGCCACTGTCAGCCTTTCTCAGGTCACTTCTGGCATATATTTAAGCCCCTCTCTACCCAGAATCCCAACACATTTCTCAGCACCAATTTCACAGATGTTCATATCACCTCCCATTGTTGTTTTTATCTAGAGCTATGATGAATGGATTTGCAACCAGAGTGGATTTCCTGTGTACCCATCGCGTTGTCCCTGTCAAGCCTGTCATGGACAGTGAAGTGTACTGGGAGATGAGCAGGGAAACACATGGCATTACCATTCTGTGCCTCTTCACCCTGGCCAAGGACAGTCATTACCTTGATGGTGAGCTACCTAACTGAGCCATCATCTTGGCCACTCTCCCGACCAGTCTTCTGATATAACCTCAGTATTATTTTCTCTTCATTTTAAGCCTTATTCTTTTATCCCTTATTCCACCCCTGCCCAGAATCCTTTATTCCAATGTCCCATTTTTTCATCCAGGTCCAAAAGATAGAACCTACGTATAACTGAGTTGCTAGACTGCCCACTACTTGGTGCCATCTCTGGTGTTATCTGTGGTAGCTGGAGATAATTGTTGTTCTGTCCATTTTTTGGTCTTTGAAAATGCAAACTTTGAAGTAATTCTTTGGTTGGAGACTAGAGGTCAGCAAGGAGAAGGATGGATGAGGTGAAGTAAGGAAGGATAAGTATCTAAGAGTAGGATGGAATCAGGAGGACAAAAGGTTTCCACCTACGACAATGATGGCTCTGTACCAATCAAGTGAAATTTAATAAGAATTGACATGTACTGAAGTGGAAGAAAGTGGATTTGAAGGAAGAGGGCCTGGGTTCTACTCCTAACTTTCTAATTCCTCTCAGTTTGACAGCTGACTAACAAATTACCCTAGATGAGCCTCAGCTGTGTCTTCTGTAAATTATAATGTTGGCCCAGATGTGGTCTTGGCCAGGTCTCAATATGTGATTCTGATTCAAACGGCTCTTTAGTGCTTTTGAAATCCAATCCACTTCTATATTAATGAAACAGAAGTATATAGTTTTGGGGAGACAGAACTCTATAACAAGTCATTGGAAAGTGACCTTGGAGATTATCTTGAGAGTAAGCTTAATAAGAGCCATCAAAGTGACAGGGCATGCATGCCAAAAACCCCAACAGAAACACACTGGTGTGCTAATATGTCTCTTGGTCTTCCTTGAGGGTGGAAATTCCCTCCCGGGAGGCAAAGTGCTAGCTGTCCAAAACCTATCATTTTAAGGACTTTCCTGAGCCTGAGACGTTAAGTGATTTGACAGGATCAGAGCATTCATTCAGTTTTAAGGGATGGGTTCTGATTTCAGAACTTCTGAATTCTGAATAGCCATTTCAAACCAGTTTGCCATATGATTTCTTGTCACAATTCTGTCTGCATTTAGCTGACTACAAGGAATCGTAGTTGAATCTACAACAACAGAAGTGTAGTAGCTTGAAAGGAGGGAGGTGACAGTTCTATCTTCCTCTGCCTTTACAAGTTGAAGCTAGTTCATTTTGAGGAGCCCCAGGATGGCGAGGCATCATGAAAGTATGGGGTAAAGGCAGAGAGGCAGTGCAGTAGCTAGTGTCCTGATCCTAGAGCCAGGGAAAACCGAGTTCCAGTCTTGCCTGACAAGCTCACTGGCTGTGTGACATAGGGACGTCACTTAAGGGAACAGCTTTCATGCTCCATTTGCTCGTCTGAAAAATGGGGATAATCATAGTAATACCAATCTCAAAATTCGACAGTGAGGAGAAATGGGACCACATTTCTAAAGTACTGTGAAAACCTTAAATCATCTTGCAGAGATATACTACTGATGATGATGGCGACAGCTAGAAAGAACTGTTCATGTTTAGCCAGGAGACATCATGATCACATTCTTTGATTTTTCAGGAGCCTATCATGAGCAAGAGGTTTTCATTCTGCTGAATCCCATAAGGCAGAATTAGGAGCAATGAATGATTGCTGAGGCCAGAGAAGAAAATGGGGGGTCCGGTACAAGTCGACATTTGCTCCCACAGGAAATCACATAAAGATACAACCCTGTTTTGTCTCTCACCCTTCCTGGCTGGGTCTCAGACAAAAGCGTGAGTTAGGCAGTGCAAGGGAGGATTCTCTCTTTCTCCAGGATGCAAATCCCTTGGTTCCTCAGGGGTGATAAACTAAGGCCTTACTTCAGCTGAGTCTCTAAGTAACTCTCTTGCTTGACTGTCCATCCTTTGTTTTCCAGGTTACAAGGAAGAAAGCATGGTCCAATCTACTGAGGTTTTGTGGAGTCCTCTCATGCTACCTCCCTGGGCTACAGGGAAGAAGACCTCCTCAATTCACCCCAGGGCTGTGGCCTTGGAAGGAGAAGGCCACAGTGCGATGAGCAATTGGGTCCCCATCTGTGCCAGGCCCTTGACTGAATGTGCTCTTCATCAGATGCCCTTCGTGAGGGTCAACTGGAACTGCAGCTTCTCCTCCAACCTGGGTTCGAACTCCATTGGACAAGGTTTTCTGGACGGGACCAGGAAGACCACAGGCCACTGCCCCAGGGGCCTATTCAAGCTGGATAACCTCCACATGACAAGTAGGGAAAATAGAATCGAGTCAGGGTGGGGAAACTGCAGTGGGAAGAGGAGATGGGAAGGGGCCTTGAGGCAGAAGGAAAGCTTAGGAGGCTTGGAATCCAGCAATTGGGGGTGAAATTAAGACTGATGATTCTGAAACACTGCAGAGCAAGGAAGTTCCCTACAACAGAACGCATAACAGGTTAACAACAGGAAGGTTCTTAGGACCTACAATGTCAGGACTTGGAAAGCCTTTAGAATTGAGATTGTCAGAGTTTTGGGTGCAGCACACAGAAGCCAAGATGTCGGTGCTGGGAGGGCCCTTAGAAGCCAGGATGTCGGACATTGGAGAGCAGTATTAACATACAGAATGGAGAAGGTTTGATCTGGGAAGGGCCTCAGAGCTTCCAACCCTATAAATTTGAGATTGAGCAAAGTCAGATCCAGGGAACAGACTTGAATTTGCCCAAAGTCACTGAAAGTTAGTGTCAGAGGTGAGAAAAAACAATTCCAATGCCAGACCATCCCTACACTCCCCCAAACCCAAGCAAGGAGCTGACAGGGGTCTCTTTTCAGGGCAGAAACTTATGACCTTTGCAAATGCCTTCTGAGAGCCCCAGTCATGAGGGCCTCCCTGAGGACAAAGGGAGTCCTCCAAAGAGCCACAAGACACACAAACCTTGTTGCCATTTACCCCTTCAGGCTGCTCCTCCCATCTTTTCCTCTGTGGATCTTCAAACCTCTTTCACTTAGAAAACATTTATTAGCATCTCAAATGAGATATTATTTCTGAAGTAATTATTATGTAACATGTACTTAAGTGAATGCTTGTTCCTTTTTAAAAAAAAAAAAATTAATGAATATTTTGTTGGATGGTAAGTTCCCAATTGTCTCCCTTCTTCCCCACCACCGCGTAGAGAAAGCCACAGACAGATGGATAGAAATATACAAACTATGCCATGCATTCTTCGTTCATTCTTTCCTCTAGCCCCTCCTCCTCCCTCCACACTCTGCTCTTCCTTTCACTCCCATCCCTTCCACTCCCTTCCTCTCTTCTGCAGAGGTTCATGCATGGCATTTCATAGACACGGAGAACTCCTTTTAGGGAACTCATGTTTCCAGTGCACACCCATACATACTTTTATCTTAATATCTTCGAGAGTGACATTGAGAGGCAAAGTGATTTGCCCAGGGTCAAGGAGACAACATGTGCCCGAAGCCACTGGACTTGTAGTTATATCTTCCTGTCTCCGAATTCAGCTATCTACCCTCTTCTCCACATTTCCTCTCAAGGGCATAATGGAGGAGATAAGATTCGAGACTGGACCTGTGATTTCCTGTGTGAACGCAGCACTTGGAGGAAAAGCTTCCTTCAACAGAACAGATTTTAAATTCACTTGAGACTTAGGAGAGTTGGAGAGTTGGCTGTGGATAAGACAGACTTGCATTAGCAATGCAATAGATCTGAGTGTGACAGACAACTCTGTGAGAACCTAGTGGATTGACTTTTCGTGGCTCTTGGACTTGAAGAGAAAGTGATATTGGAGCTGGGCTTCCACATCTTGTGTGCCTGTTACATGTGGGGGCTAATCCTGTTGGGAACGCTCCACACACTGTGCTGTCCTCACATCCCTGTGATGGCCCCTTAGCATCATCTCTGTTTCTCCCCAGACATGCCCTACTGGACCATCAGCTTTTTCGGCCTGGCACTACTCCTGGTGCTCCTGGTTAACCTTATGTGATACTTCACAGTAAGAGAAACTGGGGAACCCCTAAGAGCCTGTTAGTACTGTGTGCATGTGTGTGTGTGTGTGTGTGTGAAAGTGAGAGAGAGAGAGAGAGAGAGTAAGGGAGGGAGGGAGGGAGAGAGGGAGGGAGGGAGGGAGGGAGGGAGGGAGAGAGGGAGAGAGACTTTGTGGTTGCACAGTGGAAAGACGATTGTGGTATCTGGAGCCAAAAGACCTGTGTTCAAATCCTCATCAAGTATGTCACCATCATCAAGCGCCCCCCCCCCCCCATGGGTAAGACTCAATCTTACAACCCAAAATCACTTGGTCACTTCTCTTCTTTTCCGAATTGTTGGATTGTTTTTGAATTCTTTTAATTGGCATATTTTTCATTATGAGGGAAGGTGAACACAGGAAAAGACTTTCAGGTTTTAGAACTTCTAAAAAGTTTTTAATTCGATGGTGAGGAAAGAGAAATATGAACAAGGGTGAGTACTGTGGCTCAGTTTGGACGATCTTATTGAGAGCCAAGAGGCAGTCCCTATTATTCCAGTTTTGTTGTTGTTGTTTTTTTTTTTACCAAGGAGAATTCTCTTTGTAGTAAAATCGCTGTTTAAGAAGGTGATACCTGAGTTAAAAACAGGCACCTAACTGAGATGAGTTCCAGGGCACCAAGCACAGTGGATACTGAGAGAAATGAGGCAGATGCCATTGGAGAAGCCAGAATCAGCCATTTGGGGAAAATGGTGTGGCATGGAAGAGGATCAAAGGAGGGCGAATGTCCTCATCTTCAAAAAAGGGAAGAGAAAAAAATCTGCACATGGAGAATAAGGAGCTTGATTTCTGTTACTGAAAAGTTAAACATTAGGTTATGAAAGGTTTGGGTAGCAAAGTGATAGAAAAACAGGTCGTAGGCCTGGTGCTAGCGTTCCCAATGTCACCCCCCCAGCTCATTTCATCTCCCATGTTCTCCATGTGTTTAGATTGCTCAGTATGGCAAATGCTGCGGTTATCATTTAACAAGATTTTTGCAAATGATATGACCGAGTTTCCCGTGCAGTCTTTTCCAAAATAAGAGTGATGTGGGCTAGCAAGTAAAAGGATCTGGTGGATGTAGAATGAGAGGAAGGATCAGTCCCAAACCGTAGTCGGTCCTTCACCTTTCAGTATCAGCATGAAAATTGGTTTCTGGCAGAGCACCATAAGGATCTGGATGTGACCTGGATCTAAAGTTTTTCTAAGTGACGTCAGTGAAGGCTAAGACTGAATGCTTTTCAAAAAGAGCTAACCATTTTAGTAGTCAGGATTACAAAAGATCTAAAAGGCAACAAGTATTAGGTCGATTCTCGTAGGAAGAAACTGGTGTCTCTTTGATTGTGTATTACACAAGCTTCAATAAATATAACTATGTCGGTCACATTAATTTAGAAATAGTGAAGAAGAGGATTGCACAGGAAACCGAGAATCTCTTACATAGAGTTTTGGTCATTTCAAAGTAGATACTTAATTTATACGAACCCCATAGAATTATTTGTCTATGTCCCCTTTCTGAACTTGGTTCTGTTCTTGCTGGATATTTTAAAATGTGATTTTTAAACTCTTTCTTCCATCAGGCTATTATGGGTACCCATCCGTCTCAAGTAATCATCTCCTTCCCTCTTTTCCTCCCCAAGAAATGAAATCTGCCACCCTTCTAAGAGACAAATAAAATTGGGGGTTGGGATGCAAACATGTGTCATCTCTAAAGATAGTTTGCTTCTGCTCTTGTACTCTCTACCAACAGGATGTTGGCCTGGTTCACTAATCGTCTTCTGGAGAAGTGAAGACCTCAGAATACTTTTCCTTTACATCATTTTTGTCATTGAATATGAGTGTGCTTTACTCCATCTGCTCATTTGTTTCCCTAAATTTTTCTTAATGACTTTTATAATTCCATACTATTCATTTACGTTCACATACCACAATTTTTCAGCCATCTTCTCATTGCTGGACATGCTGTCGGCCTTCAGTTCTTTGCCTTAGCAAAAAGTGCTGCCATATTTTTGCATATTTCAACCTGTGGAGTATGAAATAATTGACTGAGAATGAAATAATCAAGGATCAAAAATCAGCTTCACTACTAACCTCTAGGGGAAGGTATGATGACAGAGTGATGTAGTTGAAAGAATCTGGGCTTTTAGGGCTCTCCAGCTCCAGTTGAGTCAGTAGTGTAATATGGCATCCAAGAGAGTTAGAGCGGTCTTTGCTGCAGTAAGAAAATAATGTGGCCAGGCCTAGGAGGGCAATAGCGCACATGCCAGGGCTAAGGTGAAGCTCATTGGTAAGTTGGAATGTTCAGTGACAATGACCAAGTTTCTTCAGGCCTGGCCACCTGATCTGGAGGAGGACAAGGGCCGGATGAGCCCGGTAAAAAGGATATTTGCAGGAATTATGTCTGTTTTCAAGTCTTTGAAAGGCAGTCACAAGAAAAGGATCTAAACTCCATGTAGCAGAATCCCAAACAAAGGAATTAGCAAAGTCATCACACTTCAAGCTGGAAGAGATGGAGAGTTCTCCATCCCAGCAGAGATTTGGGCAGAAGCTAGCTGACAGGCCCTGAGGGAATGCAGAGTTAGGCCTATTGCTTGCTGTTCAAGGGTGTGTTGGCCTGTGTGTATGCTGAGGTCTTCAGAACTCAGAGCTTCTTGGTGGTTTCCCAGAGATGATTTGTGATTGGTGTATTGTTTGTCGGCTGTCTGTTGACAGATCACCTTTGATCCCTTAGGGGGTGAGTGTTTCCTTTGAATATTTGTATCATTTAAAAATGTTATATTCCATTAGATTGCACTTCCTGAGAGTATTTTGTCTCTGCAGTTTTTCTTTGAGTTCCGGTTATTTGTGACGTGTAAGGGTGTAGGGGTGTGAAGTGTGAGGTTTTTATGTTCTACCATATCATCTTCTCAACACATGAAAAATCTTGATGTATCATCTCAATTTCATCTCACTTTCTTTCAAAATGGTTAACCTTTTGACCTTGCAGAAACTTATGTTGATATATCCTCTTAAGGTTGGGAAGCCAAGTTTCTTTTTATCCACATTCCGTTGTTCATGAGAGGTTTTGGTTTGCCTTGAAGGCAATATTTTAATGTACATGTATAATTTGTAGAAACTTACGATACCTCTTTCTGCTCCTCCTGGATTGCATTCTTTTGATACAGTATTTATTCCTTTGACCTCTTTCTTCTCTTAAAGCCAAGTAATGGCTAGGATTCCGCAACAAATGAAAGAACACAGGATCACAACGTAGGAATCGATGGCTTCGTGGACGCCTAGATGGAAAGTCACTTAAAGGACACTCAGTTACCTGCCTTTGTGTTCCCTCTAGGGGTCACAAACACTCCAGCATTAACCCAAAGGAAGAGAACCAGCCTGTCCACACCTATTCAGTATTGGAAGAATGACTCTGGGCCTTTATAAACTTTATTATCCTGAAAAGAAGAAAACATTTGTACTGGATATTTTAATTTATTTTAAAATACATACGTCCTGTAGTTGGATGAGTATAACTAGTAAAAATAAAACCATGTAATTGTTACAAAATAACCTCATGTCTTTTTCAATTTACTTCGATTGTCCTTTTTTGTTCTTCTGTCTCCTTGCCATATTTATGTCTGCTCTTAGAGAATTTTGTATATAGATTATTTAGAGAAGCAGAGCAGTGTAGGTCTGGCTTTTCGAAAAATGATTTTTTTTTTTTGTCTGTATATTTGCAACACAAATGTGACTCTGTGAAATGTTTTGAGCCTTTTTCCAACAGCATTCTGGCTTAGCTTTTTTACAAAGTGGACAGTGCTTCTCCTTCTTTAGGAGCAACCACCCTCACCCAGGCTCAAGCACCAAAAGTTCCCAAGTGAAGCATGGGGGACCTGTCACCAGAGGGTCCATAAAGTCCTGAGGTCCCCTCCGAATCAGAGAAAAAAGAAGCCAATTGGCAGGATGAGGGTGATGCATAGGAGGGAGGAAGAGAAAGGAAAGGGAGAGCTGGGCAAAGCATGGCGAGGGGTCGTATAGGGCGCTATAGCTTGGCTAGTTTCCAGTTTGGGTTACTGGATTCTTCTGCCCTTGGCAGGCTGTTCAGAGATGAGATAAGAAGGATCTCCACTGCCACCTTTGGCTGTAACAGTCTGAGGTTTAGACCTCAAATTGACATCAGGTCAGTCTTACCCAGCCACATGAAACCATTGTATCCAAGGAGAGAAACACGGTCCCTGCAGACTGCACTCATAAGCATGTTAGGTCGACTTGCCAAAACAAACTTTGGCATTTTAGTCTCTGTCCTGCTCAGGAATCATTGTTTCGGATGCAGATGAAGGGGAATGTATTAAGACACTAGCATCAGTGCAGAATTCTGGCTGTCTTCTTTGATCTAGGTCCTCTTGAACCCTAGAATAACATATTAACAAAGCGGCCAGCCCGAATAAGCCACACTTCACCTCCTCACACCATTCTACCCAAACTCAACATCATGAGAAAGCTCGATCAGGAGGGTAGCGGCCTGGGAAATTTGTGATTTGTTATGGTTAATTTCCAAAAAAAATCCCTTAGAAAAACAGTTGCAGTAGTTAGTGGGAGATTTTTGTATTGGTTTGTGTGGGAATTTCGTTTTCTAAGAACATCGACGATATCATTGAAATGATGACATGTTTTACACTTGGCTTTGTTTTGAGTCAGCTGTGCAAGCTCACCAACATCACTTTGTCTTCCAGAGCCATCTGTGTCCCTTTCATTCTGATCTCTCCTTTGACTCTGTCCCTCCTCAAAGCTGTTTGCTTCTGATCACCCCTCCCTAGTCTTCCCTGTCTTCTATCATGTCCCTCCCTCTTAGGCCCTTAAACTATGGAGCTCCTGGAGAACAAGGACAGTTTGTGTCTCTTTCTTTGCATTCGCAGTGCTTAGCACAGTGCCAGGCACATAATGAGATATTAATAATTGTTTGTTGAATCATTTGTGGCTCTAAAAGCCAACCCCTCCTCCTTCCTGTTCTCTCTTTGGATTCTGTGACATCACCTCTTGTTTACCTCCTACCAATCTGACACCTCCCTCTCCAAGGCCTTAACTGGCTTCCTAGTCCACAGTCTTCTCCCTAAGTGTGGGTGAGTATTCCCTAACGTTCCAACTTATTCCCCTTCCACTACACGTATACAACTTTTATCAAATTGTTTGCCTACTCACTGAGGCTGGGGAAGGAAGGGAGAGAAGAAGGGAGAGTTTGGGGATTTGAAATAAAAAAGAATCTTAAAATTGTTTTACATGTAATGGGGAAAAAAATAAAATATTAAATTTTGAAAAGAAAACAAATGTCACCCCCAGAACTGAGATTATAATAGGAATTTAATCCTATCCATATGCTTTTTTCCACTTAATCTTCTGTTTCATTGCCATTTGGACAGACCAGCACGTCTGGTATTCAGTAGCTCTGGCACCAATGATGGCAAGAATAGATTAATAAAAAAACGCTGTAAAATCTGTTTCATCAAAGCTATCTTTCTTTGGTGCCTCTGGATTCTTATGGAAATGTTGTTCGAGAAAATCTAGTTTAGTTGGGTCACATGCCAAGTTTTCTGCAAGCTTCTTTTCATCTCTCATATGAATTTTTAGACAGTAATGCTCATAAACTCCTACCATCCTCCAAACTGTGTAACTAGATTGGCAATTTTCTTGGCAGTAGCGTTTCACTGCTTGATAAAAAGATTAAATGTTTGCTGATATTCGCTGCTTGTCAGAAAGATTAAGTATTTGCTTCTAACACAATCTCTAGGCTCTTTTGTTCTTATTATTGGTTATATATTTTTATTATAAAAATCAGAGTCAATCTATTCTTTGTTCATTTACAACTGCAATCATTCCTTTGAATAGTCCAAGTTAGAGCTCTTGTAATTCGATGCACAGTCTCATCGTCTGTATCATTTCTTCTAATTTCTGTTGATTTTGTCGTTGTTCTTGTTATTCAGTCGTTTCAATCATGTCTGAGTCTTCTTGACCCCATTCGGGATTTTCTTGGAAAGATCTTGGAGTGGCTTGCCATTTCCATTTCCATATCATTTTACAAATGAGGAAACTGAGGCACAATGCGGTAAGTGGCTTGCCCAGGGTTACATAGCTACTAAGTATCTAAGGCCAGATTTTAGCTACTGCATCACCTGCCACTTCTTTCTGACCATCTCCTTAATCAGCTAAATATCTGACTGCACATGGACAAGTAATTCTTAAATAACTCCCATGTCAAAAACCATTTCTTTGGGTGTCTGCTTAGTATAGTCCTTTAATTGGCTCTCAGGCTCGTTTTCCCCACACTAACTTCATAAGAATTGGTAAGTAAAATGTCCAGAACATGGCTACATCTCTCTGTCTCTCTGTCTCTGTCTCTGTCTCTGTCTCTCTCTCTCTTTCTCTCTGTCTCTCCCTCTCTCTCTCTCCCTCCCTCCCTCCCTCCCTCCCCCCTCTCTCTCTGAGTTCTAGAAGTAACCCTCAAGAAATTGGGATAATTCTTATATGCTCCTCCTAAATATCAATCACCTAGTGTTACTTACCACCTCCTCAATATCAACAGTATCAGGGATTAGCATTGCACTATCACTTTTACCACTTAATTTCTGCTCCCTATAAACTGACCAGTAAACTCCAATTACGTTTCATAATTATGCGGTGAGATGAGAAGAGATTGATATCCAGAAAGTAAAGAAAATGAGATATTTTTCCTGAATACTCTAAGCAGGAACTACATGGGAATGAGGAAAAAGCTCAATTTGGCCTTGGTCAGGTCTCCCCTACAGACTGCTCCTGTCTTTGAAGCTATGTCCACTGGTATGCTAGCCATAAGGCGAGTCAATAACAGATGAATACAAATGATTCCCATTCTCAGTGGAAGACTTCTTGATCCTGACAAAAATAGAAGGAAAAGGCGTTTCCAGCAAATGGGAATGGTGAGTTATCTTTTTGCCACATGTGACCTCTTAGCTTCAGTCCACTTTCCTTGACTCTCTCTATGTAATGGTAGGAAAGTATGTAACAGAGTTTTGGGGGGAGCGTTTTAAAGGACCTCTTTTTATTCTACAACAGTAGTAAATATTCTTTTCTAAAAGGCACTTTATGGCTAGTTCAATATAGGATTCTCAATTGAGAAACTTGGGAGAAAGCAGATTGTAGGGATTTTGACCCAATGCAATTAGACAATCACCAACTGACTCGCTGTAGATATGGTCAAAATCCAAGGAGGAGATGTAGACACCATTGCTTTTGATTGATCTGTCAGAGTGGGAGTCGGCATAAGAGTCTTCAGGGATTGCATGGGCTGTAGCTATATCAAAGTACAGTCTTCATCCCTTGCTTCCAGTACTCTAACACTTGTTAGCTTCCTTACCAGAGGACTGGGGGTTTTCTTTGTTCAAATACTCTTTTATTTTATGGACGGAGGGCAGTGTGGCACAATGGAAAGGGAGATGGATTGATTTGGAATCTGAGAACCTGGGGTTCCAATCCTGCTTTTACAGTTTACTCATTGAATAACTGTCGGCAAATAATTGTATATCTCTGGGTCTGAGTTTCCTCCTCTCTAAAATGAGAGGGTTTAAGCTAGATAAATAACCTTGAAAGCACCTTCCTTTAAGCAAATGATCCTGTGAATGATGGAAGAGTCATGACATTATTAGTAGCTATCTGTGTCTTGGACATTGCAGAAAAAAGGAGAACGCTGTACCAAGGAAAATTATTGATATATCATTATATCAAATATATATCTAAATACAAAACAGAAATATAGGCCGTAACACAAATTTGCCCTGTTGGCCTCAGGATCTGCTAAAGATATAATCTAGAAACATGATTCAAACTGAGTAGAGTTTATAAATAAAAGTCAAAACTCTATTAACATAAAAATGTCACTGAGCTGTTCTGGACCCGGAAAATAACACGTGCAAGATAGCAGTAGCAAGCAACGACACCTGTGGTGCTAACCTAGTCTCATCATATTCTCCTGGCCACAGCAATTTGCAAAATGAAAACAGGTGGAGCAAACAGGAAATTTTTTTTTTTCAAAATTAGTTTTATTGACGCAATTTTTGTTATATTTCAATTTCCAAACTGTCTCCCTTCCTCCTTTCTTACCCTGAACTAGTGAAGGCTACCAATTATAAATATGGTGTAGAACTATACACCATAAACATATGTAAATTAGACTATGTGCGTCTCCATTTCTGAGTTCTTTCTCTGGAGGTGAGAGTGCCTATTACTTCCTAGCTCCTTTATAGATGATTTGATTAATTACAGTACTCAAAATAACGTGGTTGTTCACAATTATTCTTCAATCTATTGCTATTATTATATACAGTGTTTTCTTGGTTCTGCTCTCTTCACTTTCCATTATTTCATGCAAGTTTTCCATGTTTTTCTCAAACTCCAACAGCTCATCATGTCGTAGAGAATGTAAGTATTCCTTCACAACCATACACAAGAGCTTCTTTAGCAATTCCCCAATTGATGAGAATCCCCTCAATTTCTAGTTCTTTGCCACCACAAACAGAGCTGGTATAAATATTTTAGAACATATAGATTCTTTTCTTTTTAAACTGATCACCTTGTGACACATCTACAAGTGCTATTACTGGCTCACATGGTATATAGAGTTTTATCGCCCTTTGGGCATAATTCCAGAATGTGCTACAAAATGATTAGATGAGTTCACAGTTCCACCAACAGTGTATTCAAGACCCAAATTTTCCACATCCGCTCTAACATGTCTCATTTTCCCTTTCCTTCATTTTGATAGATTTGAGATGATGTCTCCATGTGGTTTTAATTTTCCTTTTTCTAATCGGTAATGATTTAGAGCACTTTTCAAATGAATTTTGAAGTCTTCATTGAGAAACAGTTCATACTTTTAGGAGTTTTTCCTAATTTAGTGGCCTTCATACTTCATATCACACTAATCACGCTCTTATATTAAGTTGACACTCAAATTACTGGAGTCATACTTAGCCTTAGGAGCAGATTCAAGCACGTATTAAGAAAATATTGGAGGTAAGTATATTAGCAGAGGATCCTGCTATTTCGTAAAAGGTAAAGAGTTGTAGAAATATACCTTTGCCTTGCCCCAAGCCTTGGATATAGAAAGAAGAAGTACCCTAAGAATTGCTCTTTCCTGTTGTGGCAGTTTCCCCTCTGATATCACAAAATCTCTCACTAGGAAAAACGCAGAAATCAAAGTTTCCTTCCTTTATCGCAGTCATTCCCATGAGGTAGAATGTCCCAAATTTGGTCATTTTATATTTTGGCTTTTATTCTTTTGTACTTTCTGCCTATTTTTATTGCTTATTTTTCTTTTCCAGGCCTCTGATAAGAACTGCTTTCAACTTCTCAATGTTTTTCCTTTTTCTGTGCTTTAATGGAAATGGTTTACATACTTCAACATGGAGTTACTGTGTTCGGAGGCAAATACATACACTTCATTCTCCAGTGAACATGGACTTATAAATTCATTCTTCGTACTTTGAAGCAATTTAATTTTGGCAGAGGATTATGTGAATTTTTTCATGGTCACATGATTTACTCAATGTGATACTTTCATTTTGTTTGTATCATTATGACTCAAAAACGTTTCTTCTTTCCAATGAACGTATCTTTGTTGGACTGTTTTTAACTAAATTAAAGGAGAAGACCATGAGACACTAAACTTTTACGTTCTTATTAATGGCAATTTTGCTGACAATTGAGCTTTTAAAAAATTTGTGAAATATATTTTGAATTCTATTCTTAAGATTACACAGCATTGAGCAATTCAGTCATCTGCAAAATTAATGAATCTGAATTTTAAATTGTGAAGGGACCTCCACATGGAGTCACTTAGTCCCATAATCCAAATGAAATTACCACTGCAATATATACAGCAAGTGCTTGAGTTTTGGTTTGCGTCAACACATACATTAAACACAAGGAAGATATAACCTTAACAGCATTGTTGCCTTTACTCTCTTCAGGGACAACATGAGCTTGAAACTTCTACAAATTTCCTGGGGTTTTTTCTAGATATAAGACTTCTTCAAATGAAGGCCACAGGAAAGCAAATAAACACATTTTGGGAAGACATCTAAATGGAAAACTTAGATCTATATATGTAAAGGGTAAAGCTCCACTTTTCATACCTGCAGCAATGTCCTGAGTATAGAGTTTGTAGTTATCTGGGACATTTCCAATATCCCATTCGAAATTTCTCCATTCGTCAATAGGGTAGAAATATCTGAAGGTATCTCAAGACCTACAATCAACACAAGAAAGGCACTACTTGAGCAGCACTGGTTTCGTTACTCTCTTCAGGGACAACATGAGCTTGAACCTTCTACAAGTTTCCTGGTGTTTTCTCACTCTGTAAGAGTCCTTCATTTGAGGACCTTAGTAGTCCAAAAAAACACATTGTGGCAAATAAGGGAAGTTGAAAATTTGACGTAATACATGCACAGGGTAAACCTCCACGTTTTGCAGCTGATGCAATGACCTCATAATAGAGTCACTAATTATCTGGGAGATATTTGAAAATAACCCATTGGAAATTTCTCCATTGGCCAATATGGTAGATATACTTGACGGTATCTAAAGACATACATTCAACACAAAGAAGATGTTCAATTAGCAGCATGGGTTCATTACTCTCTTCATGGACAATATGTGATTCCACCTTCCACAAATTTCCTGGTGGTTATCTCACAATGTTACATGTCTCCATTAGAGGACCCAAGAATCGAAAGAAACACATTTACACAAGGTACCTTCACATACAACTTTGAAGAAATAGAGGAAAAAGGTAAAACTCCAGATGACTTATCTGCAGCAATGAGCACAATACAAGGTTGGCAATTTCTTAGGGGTATTTTCAATGAACACATTCCCAAACGCTCATTTCGCCATTATGGTAGATACATATGAAGGTATCTCAACACATCCATTGAACACAAGGAAGATATAACCTTAACACTATTGATTCGCTTTACTCTCTTCAGGGACAACATGAGCTTTAACCTTCTCCAATTTCCTGGGTTTTTCTCTAGATAGAAGATTTCTTGAAACAAAGGCCATAGGAATCCAAATAAACACATTTGGCCAATAAGTGAAAGAGAAACCTTTGGAGTACTTTCTGTAAAGGGTAACCTCCACATTTCACATCTGCAGCAGTGACCTCAATAGAGAGTTTGTAATTATAGGGGAGATAATTGCAAATATCCCATTCGAAATATCTCCATTGGCCAATATGGTAGATATATAGGAAGGTATCTCAAGACATACATTGAACACAAGGAAGATATAACCTTCACAGCATTGATTCGCTTTACTCTCTTCAGGAACAACATGAGCTTGAAACGTCTACAAATTTCCTGGGGTTTTTCCTAGATAAAAGACTTCTTCAAATGAAGGCCATAGGAATGCAAATAAACACATTTTGGGAAGACAGCTAAATAGAAAATTTAGATCTATATATGTAAAGGGTAAATCTCCACATTTTGTACCCGCAGCAGTGTCCTCAGCATAGAGTTTGTAGTTATCTGGGACCTATTTCCAATATCCCATTCGAAATTTCTCCATTCGTCAATAGGGTAGACATATCTGAAGGTACCTCAAGGCCTACATTGAACACAAGAAAGGCACTACTTTAGCAGCGCTGGTTTCCTTACTCTCTTCAGGGACAACATGAGCTTTAACCTTCTACAAGTTTCCTGGTGTTTTGCCAGTATGTAGGATTCTTTCATTTGAGGACCTTAGTAATCCAAAAAAACACATTGTGGTAAATAAGGGAAGTTGAAAGTTTGAAGTAATATACACAAAGGGTAAACCTCGACGTTTCTTAGCTGATGCAATGACCTCATAATAGAGTCAGTGGTTATCTGGGAGATATTTGAAAATATCCCATTGGAAATTTCTCCAGTGGCCAATATGCTAGATATACTTGAAGGTATCTAAAGACATACATTCAACACAAGGAAGATTTTCAATTAGCAGCCTTGGTTCTTTACTCTCTTCATGGACAACATGTGATTCCACCTTCCACAAATTTCCTGGTGGTTATCTCACAATATTACATTTGTCCATTAGAGGCCTCAAGGATCAAAAGAAACATATTTACACAAGGTACCTTCACATACAACTTTGAAGTAATATAGGTAGAAGGTAAAACTCCAGATGACTTATCTGCAACAATGAGCACAATACAAGGTTGGCAATTTCTTAGGGGTTATTTGCAATGAATGCATTCCCAAACGCTCATTTTGCCATTATGGTAGATACATATGAAGGTATCTAAACACATCCACTGAACACAAGAAAGATATAACCTTAACACTATTGATTCGCTTTACTCTCTTCAGGGACAACATGAGTTTTAACCTTCTCCAGTTTCCTGGGTTTTTCTCTAGATAGAAGATTTCTTGAAACAAAGGCCATAGGAATCCAAATAAACACATGAGGCCAATAAGTGAAAGAGAAACCTTTGGAGTACTTTCTGTAAAGGGTAACCTCCAAATTTCACATCTGCAACAGTGACCTCAATAGAGAGTTTGTAATTATAGGGGAGATAATTGCAAATATCCCATTCGAAATATCTCCATTGGCCAATATGGGGGATATATTTGAAGGTATCTCAACACATACATTGATCACAAGGAAGATATTCAATTAGCAGCCTTGGTTCTTTACTCTCTTCATGGACAATATGAGATTCCACCTTCTACAAATTTCCTCGGGGTTACCTCACAATATTACAGTTCTCCATTAGAGGCCTTAAGAATCGAAATCAACACATTTACACAAGGTACCTTCACATACATCTTTGAAGGAACATAGGTCAAAGGTAAAACTCCAGATGACTTCTATGCAGCATATCAGCACAATACAAGGTTTGCACTTTCTTAGGGGGTATTTACAAGGAACACATTCCCGATTGCTCATTTCGCCTTTATGGTAGATATATAGGAAGGTATCTCAAGACATACATTGAACACAAGGAAGATATAACCTTCACAGCATTGATTCGCTTTACTCTCTTCAGGGACAACATGAGCTTGAAACTTCTACAAATTTACTGCGGTTTTTCCTAGATAAAAGACTTCTTCAAATGAAGGCCACAGGAATGCAAATAAACCCATTTTGGGAAGAGAGCTAAATGGAAAACTTAGATCTATATATGTAAAGGGCAAATCTCCACGTTTCGTATCTGCAGGCCTGTCCTCAGTATAGAGTTGGTTGTTATCTGCGACATATTTCCAATATCCCATCTGAAATTTCTCCATTCATCAATAGGGGAGATATATCTGAAGGTATCTCAAGGCCTACATTCAACGCAAGAAAGACACTAATTTACCAGCACTGGTTTCCTGACTCTCTTCAGGGACAACATGAACTTTAACCTTCTACAAGTTTCCTGGTGTTTTCTCAGTATGTAAGATTCCTTCAACTGAGGACCTTAGTAATGCAAATAAACACATTTTGGCCAATCATCGAAATTGAATATCTGAAGTAATATATGTAAAGGGGAAACCTCCACGTTTCGTAGCTGCTGCGATGACCTCATAATGGAGTTTGCAGTTATCTGGGAGATATTTGAAAATATCCCATTGGAAATTTCTCCAGTGGCCAATATGGGGGATATATTTGAAGGTATCTCAAGACATACATTCAACACAAGGAAGATATTCAACTAGCAGCCTTGGTTCTTTACTCTCTTCATGGACAATATGAGATTCCACCTTCTACAAATTTCCTCGGGGTTACCTCACAATATTACAATTCTCCATTAGAGGCCTTAAGAATCAAAATCAACACATTTACACAAGGTACCTTCACATACATCTTTGAAGGAATATAGGTCAAAGGTAAAACTCCAGATGACTTCTATGCAGCAATCAGCACAATACAAGGTTTGCACTTTCTTAGGGGGTATTTGCAAGGAACACATTCCCGATTGCTCATTTCACCTTTATGGTAGATATATAGAAAGGTATCTCAAGACACACATTGAACACAAGGAAGATATAACCTTCACAGCATTGATTCGCTTTACTCTCTTCAGGGACAACATGAGCTTGAAACTTCTACAAATTTACTGCGGTTTTGTCTACCTAGAAGACTTCTTCAAATGAAGGCCAGAGGAGTGCAAATAAACCCATTTTGGGAAGAAAGCTAAATGGAAAACTTAGATCTATATATGGAAAGGGTAAATCTCCACGTTTCGTATCTGCAGGCCTGTCCTCAGTATAGAGTTGGTTGTTATCTGCGACATATTTCCAATATCCCATCCGAAATTTCTCCATTCATCAATAGGGGAGATATATCTGAAGGTATCTCAAGGCCTATATTCAACGCAAGAAAGACACTACTTCACCAGCACTGGTTTCCTTACAATCTTCAGGGACAACATGAACTTTAACCTTCTACAAGTTTCCTGGTGTTTTCTCAGTATGTAAGATTTCTTCAATTGAGGACCTTAGTAATGCAAATAAACACATTTGGGCCAATCAGCGAAATTCAAAATTTGAAGTAATACATGCAAAGGGTAAACCTCCACGTTTCGTAGCTGCTGCGATGACCTCATAACCGAGTTTGGAGTTATCTGGGAGATATTTGAAAATATCCCATTGGAAATTTCTCCAGTGGCCAATATGGTAGATATATTTGAAGGAATCTAAACATATACATTCAACAAAAGTCAGATATTACGTTAGCAGCATTGGTTCCCTTTACTCTCTTCACGGACAATATGATGATTTAGAACACTTTTCAAATGAATTTTGAAGTCTTCATTGAGAAACAGTTCATACTTTTAGGAGTTTTTCCTAAATTAGTGGCCTTCATACTTCATATCCCACTAATCATGCCCTTATATTAAGTTGACAGTGAAACTATTTGGGTCATACCTATAGTAGCCTTAGGAGCAGATTCAAGCATGTATTAAGAAAACATTGGAGGTAAGTACATTGGAAGTGTGTCCTGCTATTTCATAAAACGTAAAGAGGTGTAAAAATTTATCTTCACCTTGCCCCATTCCTTGGATATAGAAAGAAGAAGCACCCTAAGAATTGCTCTTTCCTATTGTGGCAGTTTCCCTTCTGATATCACAAAATCTCTCACTAGGAGAAACGTAGAAACCAAAACTTGCTTCCTTTATCACAGTCATTGCCATGAGGTAGAATGTCACAAATTTGGTCATTTCATATTTTGGCTTTTATTCTTTTGTAATTTCTGCCTATTTCTGTTGCTTATTTTTCTTCTCCAGGCCTCTGAGAAGAATTGCTTTCATCATCTAAATGTTTTTCTTTTTTCTGTGCTTTAATGGAAATGGTTTACATGTGTCTATATGGAGTTACTGTGTTTGGAGGCAAATAAATACACTTCATTCTCTAGTGAACATGGACTTCTAAATTCATTCTTTGTAATTTGAAGCAATTTAATTTTGGCATAGAATTATGTTAATTTTTTCACGGTAACATGATATAGTCTATGTGATACTTTCATTTTGTTTGTGTCATTGTGACTGAAAATCATTTCTTCTTTCCAATGAACGTATGTGTATTGGACTATTTTTAACTAGAGTAAAGGAGTACACTATGAGACACTAAACTTTTACATTCTCATTAATGGCAATTTTGTTGACAATTGAGGTTTTAGAAATTTTGTGAAACATATTTCGAATTCTATTCTTCAGATTACAGCATCGGGCAATTCAGAGTCATCTACAAAATTAATGAATCTGAATTTTAAAGTCTGAAGGGACCTCCACATGGAGTCACTTAGTCCAATAATCCAAATGAAATTTCCACTGCAATATATATGGCAAGTGCTTGAGTTATGGTTTGTGTCCTTGATTCGATTACAGATGAAATGACCTCCAAGGGCCCCTCAAGGTATTAAGATGATATTGTCCTAGGGTGACTTTTGGCATGATCTATTTACATTTTTTAGGCATACTCTTGCTCAATCCATTAATTCCTTTACTTCCATTTACCTCTCTAACTTCCTTTCATCTGGTCACTGAAGAATCATCCCTCATTCTTACCAAGGCTAGCCTGGCTACTTTCAGGATTCTGAGTTCCCCTCCTGTCAGACCAGGATTGGAGAATTACCATCCAATGAGCAATCAATCAAGTATTTATTAAGCAGCTACTATAAACCAGGTACTAGGTTAGGCAGTGGAATACAAGTACAAAGGATGAAACATTTCTACTCCCAGTAAACTTCCATTCTAATGAGAAAGACGATAAGAATACAGCCTAGATATTAAGTCAACAACCGCATATATGATTACATGTTTTTGTCATGGTAGTTAAAAACTGGAAACTAAGGGCGTGTACATCTATTTGTGAATAGCTAAAAGAATTGTGGCAGATGAAACGGGCCATTTCAGAGGAAACTGGGAGGGCCCATTGGAACCCATAAAATGAACAGAACCAGGAGACCATTTCCACACGCACAACTGTACAGAGAAAAACACTTTTGAAATGTTTTAGAACTCTGAGAAACGTAATGACACACCTTGAACCTAGACGATTTAATCATGCCAAGGAGGGATGGCCTTGAAATTTATAAGGAGATCTGCATATTTGCATGTGGGCAATTTGGAAGTATCTTTTGTTGGACTAGGCATATTTACTAGGAGAGTTTTAAAAAATTGTTCTGTGAGGGCAGAGTGGGAGGGCATGACAATAAAAAATACTTACATAAAAGTAGAGAAGAAGGAAAAACAAGTTGCTGTGAAAGGGAGGCACTAGCTGTTGGAGGATGAAGAAAGGTTTTGTGTTGAAGATGATATGTGAGCTCCATCCAAGAAGAGATAGACTCTATGAGGTAGAGATGAGGAAGGAGTGCCTTCCAGGGGATTGGTCAGTGCAAAGGCACAGTGATTGGAGATGAAGTTTTGCGAGTGTAGAGCAGAGAGAAGACCACTTTGGCTGGATTACAGAATGTCGGAGGAAAAGTAATATACAGGAGGGCTGGAAAGACAGATGGGTGCTAGGTGCTGTGGGGTTTCCAAAGCCAAACAGGAAAACAGCTATAGACTTTCTATTTTGTTGTAAAGGCAATAATAAGCCACTTGAATTGGTTGGCTATAGGTATTGACATGGTCAGTTCTACACTTAAGGAAAATTACTTTATGAGCCGTGGTGTAGGATAGACAGAAGTAGGAAAGACGTGATGTGGGGAGAAATTAGAGAGCTGTTGCAATAATCTAGGCGAGAGGTAAAAAGAGCTTAATCGAAGGAGATAGTTTTGTGAGTCAATGGGAATGGATCCGAAGTGAGAGATGCTACAAATGCAGAAATAGCAAATTTGGCAAAGAGGAAGGGAACATTGGCAGGAAGGGTGGAAAAGGAGTGGAAGAAGAAGGCAGACTGGTTTTCAGTGCCTGTTCCTGTTGAACCCTCATGGTGAGACCTTGGTTGCCTAGGGACAACACCCTGATCAGATATCATCTGGAGGGCCCAGCAGGAGCATGTGTTATGAGGCCCTCCAACGTGTTAAAGAAAGTTTGACGTGATACGTAGCCTTTCACACCCACAGTGTCCCCCCATTTCAAAGAACAATTTCTGGAGTGGAGGTATCTTTCCATAGCAGTCAACATTTTTTAAAGGCTGATGATGTGGCAGTCATGACGCTAAACTATGTTTTTGGGGGGAAAGGATGGTTTTCTTTTCATAAAGGTAGAAGTTAAAAGTGGGAAAAGGGGGATACGGAAAGAAACACAAAGTGCAAGGTCTGCAAACTTGCAACAACTTTAACCCAGAACTTTCATTGATTTAAAAATTTTATCCTTGGAGAGAAGAGAATACAAAGGAGAAGATTCAGTACTGTGTCCCTACACAAATGTAAAGCAAGTCCTGTTCCTGATAATGAGTGTCATGAAAATAGACTTTTCATTAGCAACATCATTGAGGTTTCATGAAATTGGAATCCAAATTACTTCCTTCTTAAAGGGAATGTATTGTAAGCAAGAGAAGGAGAAAATAATTGGGACACAAATTACAGTAGCTTTAATCACAGAGAACAAATTGTAAAGAAATGTCAATATAATGAAGTAAATTGTCTTACGCAACATGTTAATCTGATACAACATGACCATTTTGGAAGGTTTTGCAAAACTACACATATATAGCCTATGTTGTATAGCTTGCCTTCTCAGTGGGGATGGGTGTGGTGGGAGGAATGGGGAGAAATGGGCATTCAAAGTATTAGGAACAAATATTTAGAATTGTTTTTGCGTACAAATGAGAAATAAGAAATAGAGGTAATGGGGTATAGAAATCTATTTGGCCCACAAAAAAAGAGTAAAGAAGGGGATGAGGGAAAAGAGTGATGTGATAGAAGGCAGAACATATAGAGGGAAGGGGCAATAAGAATGCAAGGCGTTGCGGGGTGTGGGGAGGGGAGAGATGGGGAGAAAATTTGGAACTCAAAATTTTGTGGAAATCAATATTGAAACCTAAAAAGAAATAAATAAACATTTGAAGAAAATACAACGGCAGTTATTGTACTGTGATGGAGAATCCTCAAAAACCTTGCCACAACTCTATCTTCCAATAATTCTTACCCCTCAAAACCAGTCTGTGACCTTGAGGAGCTCTGCTGGGATCACTAATGTAACAGAAAAACCTGTGGAAACAGTTAAGGCTGGTATCACTGCCTCCCTTTGAAGGACAATTACAGAAATCCTTCACATTTTGGTAGAGCTTTGTAGTTACCATGATGTTTTCCTGAAAACTCTGAGTTCTCTTGCTTTTACCGATCTAATGGCACTTAAACAATTTGTAAAGCACTTTCATTACAACTCTGTGATGTAGGCACTATTATTTTCCTCATGTTATAAATGAGGAAACTGAGGCTTGTGGTCACATAGCTAGTAAATGCAAGCACTCCAACGCAAGCCTTTTTGTTCAGTCCTTTTTCAGTCGTGTCCAGCTCTCTGTTGGGTGTTTTCTCGGTAAAGATACTGGAGAGATTTGCCATATCCTTCTCTCGCTCATTTTACAGAAGAAGAAACTGAGGCAGAGTTAAGAGACTTGCCCAGGGTCACAGGGCTAGTAAGTATCTGAGGGACAATTGGAACTCTCTCTCCTTGCTGACTCCAGGCCTGAAATTTTACCCAGTTTTATACGTAGCTGCCCAAGTATCCTAACTCCAAATCCACTGCTCTTTTTGCTATGTCACATAGCTGTTTCTGTGAAATGAAAGAATCAAGACATCAAATGCTGTGCCTTCAAGTGACTGCTGGCAAACCAGGATCCAAGACTAGAACCCGAATCTCCTGACTGCCAGCCCACTTCTGTGATTGAACGCCATCTTTATATTACATTCTTAGCTCTTACTATTCTAAAGCAATCAACTTTCCACATTTCTTGGCAGTCATATTGGGAACATTATGATTCTGATGTAGGGAAACTATGTTTTGTAATGTTATTCATATTATCATTAAACAGAAATAATAACAAAACGTGTTTTCTCTTTGGTTTGGTCCTAGTTTAATAAAAAAAAAAATAAGAGTAAGTGGTAAGAAATGAGAAATTTTGAATTTGTTTTGCAGAATCTATTCCCTAAGAACTGAAGCATTAGAAGATCATACACAGAGTCAGTAAGACCTGGATTTAAATCCGGTCCGAGGCTCTACTCCTGCGACCTTGGGCAAATTACTTCTCTGTGCTTCAGTTTTGTGATTGATAAACAGAAGAGCATTGTGTTCCTTGCCTCCAAGGTCCCTTCTATCTTCTTAGCCTATCTTAAGGGCAGGAAATTAACACTGGATTTGCAGTCACCATAATTGTGTTAGCTAGCATTTTAAATAGTGCTTCAAGCTTTGCAAAGCACTTTGTAGAAATCATCTGATCTTCAGCCCTGTGAGGTAAACGTTTCTATACTCATTTGATGGATGAAGAAACTGAGGTTGAGAGGTTAAATGACTTCCCCAGAGTCACACAGCTAAGTCATTGTCTGAGGAAGGATTGGAACTCAGGACTTCTGGATTCCAAATCTAGCACTGTATCTATTGCACTACCCCCAGTGGCCAAAATTCTGGGTTCAAACGCTGTGTCCAACATCTCTCAGGTGTCTTAACAGAGTCAAGCCATCTCCTCCCGTTGGGATAATTCCTCCTCTCAAATGTGGGGAGAACAATTACTAGTCACAAGGTTGTTCCCACGATCAAATAATAAAATGTATATCATCGATTGATACGTCAGCCATAATTGTAAGTAGTTAAACAATTTACTGACCCTTGATTGGGAAGAACATGAATTAGGGCCTTCATGTTTTAGTCAATTGGAAGACCATCTGGAAATTTCTTAGGTCTATTATTTTAATAAGTTGAGTTCTATCAAGAAAATCCTTGGGATACCTGACTGTGAAAATGAAACGACACCTATTTAATTTGCCAGAGATGGTCTTTATCTCTTCTCTCCTCAGGTTTAGGCAATAGATCCATCAATAGCAAAGGAACTTCTTGGGAGGGTATAAGGTCATTAGAATTGGGAAGATATGGTTGCACTCCTCATATCCACTTTCCTCCAGTGACAACAAAAAAGAATTCTTTTCCAAGGATCATAATATTTAACTTTATAGCTGCAAATAAGGTGGAACATAAGAGGAAATTATGGTGAAAATAAATTGTCAATTAGATTATCTAGATATTACGTTTTAATTTGTCGCTTAATTTGAAATTCTAAGAACTGGTATAGAAAAAGGACACAAGACTTATATTGGGAGGTCTTATACAACCCTTTTAAAGACCCATATTTTTTTTAAAGGCCATAGAAGAAATGTATGTTCACATGTTCTCCGTAGGAGTGACACTTAGGCATTATTTTACCATGGAGAGATTGTTGTTTTTTTTCCAAGTATTCTACCCAGATATAACTCATTGTTTTCAGTTTGACTAACATGTCAAAGTGACTGGATAACACAATCCTAGTTATGATACAACTGCAAAAACTGACTCATATTTTGAGCAATTCAGAGAATGGAGTGTAATTATTATTATTAAGGAAATGATATTATTAGTATTATGAGCAACATTAATGGCTACTTTCAAACTAATTCTGTCACAGGCGTCAATGATAAAGTGTGTCTATTGAGTTTAATTTTTAAGGCTTAAAAAAGAAGAAAAATATGAAGCTCTGAGAATAATGTTGTGTTTGAATTTCACCTCTATAAATTGGGTAGGTTAAATTTCTGGAAGAAGATATCAGTAATTTCAAATGGAAATTGAAAAAAAAAAAAAAAGGAAATTAAAGAGGGAAAATCATCCAGACAGCAATCTGAGTGCTGGTAGAATAAAAAGAGCATATGTATGCAATGCAGGAGGAAATCCCATTTCAAATCTTTCATATTTAGGTGCCAAGAATGGTTTTAAGTAACAAGGGAGATCCCAAGTGAGTCTGATTAAGTACACTCAATTTTCAGCTGCCTGTGGATTGGTAAGATTCAATCTTCAACTATTATTCATAATTCATAAAATTTTCCTACTTTTCTTTTAAATTTTGATCACTTGGAGCACTTATTTCCTACAAAATGACCCTTTCCAAATATAACTGAAGAGATTAAATAATTTTCTCTAATACCTACCTATACATTGTCATAGCAGGATGTCGAACCAGAATGACTGACCCCTCACATCTTGGCCGTTGTTCTTTAAGTTGAATCAGTTCTTGCCTTGAATTTTCACTTCCTTTGGGGCTCCTCCAATTCTTCTCTTCTCTTCCTTTCCCCTCATCCCATTGGAACACATCATGGCAAAACATGCAACCCCATCATGGAATACGAAAGTAGCAATCTGTTTTTCTGGGCTCTTGACTGTTCAAATAGAAAGGAAAAATACGATTTCATATTATTTCTAATGCTACAATGAAGTACTTTGTAAGAAAAAGGGATCTTGAGTTGTAGGATAGTTATACACTTTCTAGCATGTTCCATCATCTTCAGCTTTATGTTTCAATTGCGATTTTGAAAAATCTAAGCAAAGGGTCCAAGAGAGGCATGAGTTAAGTCACAAGATGCAAAGGATTTAACTTGTCAGGACTTCAAGAGAGTAAGAGGTATTAATTCAGAATATTTTTAATCCCAAAAAAGGTTGGATTTTGATGACTGCACTTAGTGGAAAAACACGTATGTTTCGCTGCTTCTATTTGAACTCAGGACTCAATATAACATCTGGTGGAAAGCTCTTCATTTGAAAGAAATTGTAACCCACATAGTCATGAAGAAGTAAACATCTAAGTACAAGGGACACCTCCCATTTGTACAGAAATCTGTGATTCATGTGGCAGGCAGCAGCATGTGAATTTTAGGTGTTCTGCGGGAACGTTTTCCACCTCCAGCAGGCTCCAGCCCTCTGACAGGGTCAGAAATAGCCTGAATTGAGGGCAGCAGTTTGCACTGCGATTTCTGGGTCTACTTCAGGTTATTTTCACGCATGAAACAGAACTCCCTGCTGGTTCTATTGATAACAACGCTCGCAGACCACCTGCAAAACAGACCTAAAACGTCACTTCCACTTGAAAACAAGAAGCAGAGCTACGGGAATTGCTCCAAGCTAGCACAGCGGGCAGGCATGGCTTTGAAGGGACGAGAACGCCAGGACTTCCTTTTCGGAAGGAACGGGCACCCGAAGAGGTGACTGAAAACTGTGCATTTCGAGGACACATCAAAGGACCCCAAAGCGCGCTTGAGGAAGAAACAGAAAAATGGCTTTCAGGCTTCTGGCTTGATGCGGCACTTGCCTGGTCCGAGCCAGTCTGGTATCCCACGCAGCAGTCGGACGGGACTGGGGAGGTGCACAGAGCAGGCAGAATCATAGCTTCAGAAGGAAAGTGAAAAGTTTCACGGAAAAACGCGGACACGCACTCCCGAGAACGGCGGCGCCGGGGCGCGCTTCGGGGCCTGGCGAGTACTATTGTGCTGGCCCAGCCGCCAAGCGGCCTGAGGCTGACCACGGGCAGAGGCATCTACAGCCTGCTTCCTAAGCTCCTGGGGCTCCTGCATCCTCTGATTTAGGGAGCCACGCGGGAGGATGAAGGCAAGGGGGGCGGGGAGGCTGCTGCCAGCCCGAGGGTTGCAAAGGGGTGACCGCGGTGAGCAGCAGGCGGGGGGAGGGGCGCTCTCGGTGCATCCCTGGCTCTGGGGGTGCGGAGCGCTGCCAGCACAAACGTGCCCCGTGCGTGCACGTGAAGGACGTTTGCAGGCGCCTTTAAGCCCCACGCCGGGTCCCCCTCCGCATGCAGGCGTAACGCAGCCGCCTAGGCCCCTCCTACGGGGTGGGGTGTCCTGGTGGGAGGCACGTGGCGCATGGCGGGGTGGGCGGCGTCTGCCTTAGGGACCCTCTGGCTCCGCTTCCCCTAGCGCGAGGCAGACAGGGAGCGGGGAGGGAAGGCGGCTGACCCGGATGGCGGGGGAGGACCCGGGGGTGGGCAGAGAAGCGCGCGGCTGCCTTGCTCTTTCTGGCTCCCCCCACGCCTGAGGCTGCGAGTGCTGCGGGGCATGCGCGGCTCCGCCCAGCGCAAGGACGCAGGGCCGCGGGCCAGCCGTGAGCCGCGGGCCAACCGTGAGCCGCGTGTCCGTGTGTGCGCCTTGGGGGTGGGGGGGGAGCGGCCGACGCCCTGCGTGGTGGGCGCTGCTGGGGCCCGCGCACTGGTCCTTGGCCCGCTGGCCGAGGGGGCACTCGCGGGCGCTGCTGCCGCTGCCCACCCCGCGTCCTGCGTGATGTTGTCACCCGGGGGTCCCGGGTCCTGGAGCACTTGGAGGTCTTTGCGGACAGTGGAGAGCTTGAGACCAGCTTCGCTTTGCCGGCTTACTCTTCCCGCCCGTGAGAAGGGAAGCAGTTCACTGTGGGCTCTCCACGTGGAGTTTGCCAAAGACTTCCAGGACTGTCATGCTGCGTTTGCTGTCCTGCCCCGGCTTCATCCAGTTCTCTCTCCTGACTTGTCCCTCCCCAAAAGTGGTTACTTCCGATGACTTCCTCCTCCCCTGTGTCCTCCCCCTCACCCCTCTTGTCCCCTTCTCCCCCACTTCCCTGTAGCGTAAGAAAGATTTTCACACCCAGTGGAGTGAGCGTGTTGTTCCCTCCTTAAGCCCAGTGTGACCCGAGGAAGCTTCCCTTCTGCCCTCTCACCTCCTCCCTTTTCTCCTCCGTGGAAAAAGCTTTTGCTTGCCCCTTTTGTGAGATAATTTGCCCCATTCCACTTCTCCCTTTCTCCTCCCACCCCTTATTTTGATTTTTTTCTTTTTCATCCCTTTTATTCAACTCACCCTTTGCTCTCCGTCTGTATATGCATATATGAGTGTGTGTGTTTAATCCCTCCAACTACCCAAATAGTGAGAAGAGTCTGAAGAGTTCCAAATACTATCTATCCACATATGAATGTAAACAGAGCAACTTTAGAAGGTGCCTTAGGATTTCTCTTTCCTGTTTACCTTTTCATGCTTCTCTTGATTCTTGTGTTTGAAAGTCAGATTCTCTCCTCAGTTCTGGGCTTTTCTTCAAGAATGCTTGAAAGTCCTCTATTTCCTTGAATGACTGTTGTTTCCCCTGAAGTAATATCCTCAGTTTTACTGGGTAGGTGGTTCTTGATTTTCATCTTAGTTCCTCTGACTACTGGAGTCCCTTAATGAAGAAGCTGCTAGATCTTGAGTTATCCTGATTGTATGTCCACAATTTTCAAACTGTTTCTTTCTAGCTGCTTGCAATATTTTCTCCTTGAGCTGGGAACTCTGGAGTTTGGCTGAAATATTCCTAGGAATTTCGCTTTTCCTATGTCTTCCAGGAGGTGATGGGTGAATTCTTTCAATATTTATTTTGGCCTCTGTTTCTAGAATGTCAAGCCAATTTTCCTAGATAATTTCCTGAAAGATGATGTCTAGCTCCTTTCTTTCATCATGAGTTTCAGGTAGTCCTATGATTTTTAGATTGTCTCTCCCCATCTATTTTCCAGGTCAGTTGTTTTTCCAATGAGATATTTCACATTGTGTTCTATGTTTTGATTCTCTGGTTTTGTTTGACAATTTCCTTGTTTCTCATAAATTCTTTACCTTACATCTGCTGAAGAAAATAGTTCTGTAAAAGTTAGAAGTGAACATTTTTTTTGGAATGTTGCATTGAAGTAAGTTTCTTTTATTTGTGTCTACATATGTGTATGGACACATGCATATATACATATACACACACATCCAAAACCGCATACCTGTGTATATATCTTCACTGTCTCCAAAAATAAAAATGTCCTCAAAAATCAAGAATGATTTCAGGTTGTGACAAAGTAAGGAGACAATCAGTGATGCTTGGGAAGTTAAAGTATTTTGTGGTTCTTTTTAAAAATAAAAAAAATGAATTCAATGGTAATCAAGTTTTCCATTCTTGACCTCTTTGAATAATGTTAATCATACTTTTGGTACCTCTGGAATTGTGGTGAGGGAGCATTGTTCTGAACCGAATGTAATTCTGTAAAGTTTGATGAGCTGCATTTCAATACTTTGGATAATAGGTTAATGGAATATTTAGTTTTGTGTATGAAAATGCTAATTCCACAGCAATTTTTATTGTTTTCCTCAGTGTGTTATAATTCTTCTTGAACAATGTGTAACTGATTTTTAAGTGTCCATTTATTCATTGAGTTGGTGATTCTCTTTTGCAAGCCAGTTAATGTTTTGAATCAATTTGAAATGGCATTGGTTCCTATCTCTGCTGAAATATTACTGTGGAATAAGATGAAGTGTGCTATGAGGGGCGCTCTGGACCTGGGCCCCCCTGAGAGGATAGGAGACGCCCAAGGGTCTGGACCTGCTGACGCGGCATTGCCACGCTGGCACTGGGGCGGCTCTTCTGGACTGGGCTGGGCTCCGCCCTCAGGGAGGAACTGGGGAGGGGCTTACCCGGAATAGGAGGGCGAGTTCTGGGGGCCATAAGGCACAACACGGAAGGGGACAGGGGGGACTTCTGGCTGACTATCATGTAATAAAGGTGCTCTTATCCACCTCCGGAGTTCTGCCTGGTAATTTCTCCCCCTGATCCCCAAGGGGGGAGCCAGATATGTCTGAAGACCCTGGGCAGGGTAAGTTGATGCGGTGGTCGGGGTTCCGCCCCTGACAGTGTGCCCCACCCCCAAGCTGATTACAGACTGACTTCTGCAGTTTTAACATTCCTACGCAGAAATTCTGCCAAATTGTTCATTGTATTCTGATCTGTTATAGATGAGCTAACCAGCCCAAGCACAGATGATGAGATTGCACTTATTCCTGCTTCTGCTGTCATTTTGGCATCCACCTGCCACTTACTCACTCTAGCCGAGATTCTTCCCAGCCTTACAGCTTCACCATCATGGTAAGTCTAAATTAGTCAATGCCTAGACGCAATTCTAACCTCAGTCTTTCATCTTGGAGGTCATAGCATTCTAGAATTTCAGTGTCATTGCAACAACTCCAAAGCCCAGCCGTGTGCATCTAAGTGCTCAGTTTGATGTGTGGGATCTTCTGCGCCATCCTAGATGGCCAGCGCAACTCAGAACACTGAAAGGTCAAAATCATATGAAGAAAGCCTGGGGGATTGCAGAGTAGAGGCCAAAGGGTGAGTACTGGGCGTTTGCTGTGAGACTCTTGCACATACTTGTCTGGGTAGAGAGACTTGGAGGAGTTCCATTTTAGATTTTCTCATACATGACATTGAAAAGCCTAAGAAATGAAGTCCCCTCCTAATAAGTATATACGTTTTATCAGATGATGGACAGAATGAATCAACTAACTTTAACATGGTCCTGTAAGTACACCTAATAGTTGTCCTTTACCTTGGGGACTGTCAGGGAGGATGAGGTAGGTATTTCTGAGGCTACATTTAAAGTAATAAGAAGATGCCATGTCATTCATTCTCCTCCCTAGAGGATACCACTTTTAATAGCAGTAAGGCACAAAGAATCCTCGATACTATTACCAGATGATCATACTTCATCTCTCAGGGACCTTTAATATATGACTTCATTTGGGAAAAAATTATAAAATTGAGAATTACTTATTTAGGTTGTCATTTACCCTTGAAAAAATTCTTGTAGAATAAAATTCTTGTGGAATCCACTTTTTTATTGAGTGTTATCTCTCTCATATGACATGTTCAAGTAACCTGCTGTATTTCCACTAATTTTTTGTTTGTGTTGTAAATAATCTGATACAGTTGACTTTTCTGACAGGACTTATAAGCATGTATCTACCTTGAAGGAAATCAAGGTACATGTTTAGTTTATGATTCAAGTATCTTATGTATGATTCTGTTTATTTTTCATTACTGTGGCTCTCTCATTCTGATCATGGACTTGAATGCAAGCAATCTACCTATGGTCATAATGAAAGATTTTGAGGTTTTTCTTCAGTGAGCTCTCAAAATATTGCAAAGTAGTAAATGTCAGCTCAACTCTTCATCCAGTTTTTACATAATACATATTTGTCAAGTATGTTCCCTCAAAGATTTTTCCAGATATTCCTAAATGACCCCATTTCCGGTTACTTGTCACTGATGAGGGGAACACATTCACTCTTAAAGCTATGCATAAATGTCCAAACTAGTTAAACACATGGCAAAATAACTTTGAAGTAAAATCTGTGGCTACCCAGGGAAAAAACATATGCAAGAACTCAGTCCTTCATTTGCCCACTTTTTTCCAGATTTGGCTATTTTGAAACGTTCTGACCAGTTTTGAATTTGGCAGTTTTGCCCAGATACTAAAACAACATAGATGCAAAGTTCCTACGAAGAAAGGAACATTCTTTGATCAGATTGGTGTAGGGTGGTGCAGTGGACAGAGCACCAGGGCAGGAGGACCTGAGTTCAAATCTTACCTCAGACACTTGACACTCACTGGCTGTGTGAATGCTCAAGACGTTTAACCCCGATTGCCTCCTCCTGGGTCATCTCCAGTCATCCTGATGAGTATCTGGTCATTAGATTCAGATGGCTTTGGAGAAGAAGTGAGACTGGTGACCTGCTCAGCCCTCCCTCACCCAAAACAAAGTCCAGCGCAGGTCATGTCTTTATTTCTCTGATGGCTTGGTCTTCTTCGGCAACCAAGGGTGAACATGCACAATATTAATCCAAGTAGTAGACACTTTAAAACTATCCATTTTTCAGTTTTACACATGACAAGGCTCTTGATCCATTTCTAGTTTGAATCTGTTATAATTTCACTTCCTTACATGTTAAATGTTTGTAAATTTTAGCTAGATATTATAACCTTCAGGCAAAATCTCATTGTAAACAATTTGCAAAATGACCATTGGCCATCTTGATCATGAGTCAAGTTCCTTTTAGTAGTCAGGATCTTTAAGAGTCTTCAGAATAAATTTATTGTCATGAATGGAATAAGTCCCAGTTGTTGATTCATCCAAATCTTACTGTTCTACTTTCCCAATATTTTCCATATTTCCCATAACCAAGATACACTCTAGGTTATGAATAGAGTTTCTGTGATAGAATGTGTCTTCTAGGGATACTCATGTGGCAGATACTCCCTGTGAAAGTAGTTTGAACTTTCTTCATTTCATGCCAAACTTTCCCCAGCTTCCATTTCTTTCAAAGTTATTCTATAATGTCAGGCGTCTTTGACGAGGATTTTGTAGGTTCTAGCAATTTATTTGAAGTCCCACAGGGTTTCAGGGAGAAAATGTAAAGCTCCACTTAGTATATTTAAAGAGTGAGCATTTCCATAAAGTGGATATTTCAATCCTGGCCTCCACTTGTTATATAAGGATCCTGGGGTCACTAATGGCGACCTCATGAGCTGGAGGATAAAGGAATATAGCAGTCTGATATGGTACGGTGTCTACCATCTGTTATAGTTTTGGGTTTTTTTCTTTGTGGATTTGTAGAGGAGAAGGTGTGGAAATCAAGCCAGCAACTCTTTATTTTCTTGCTTCAGCCAAGCAGACCGTTTGCCAACAACACGCAGCCAGAGTGTCATTATGAGGCAGACTTTGCTTGGTAGTGAATTGGAATCAAAATTTCACAGTCCACCTTCTCCCAAAGAAGAGTCAGAAAGAAAGATGTCCTCAGTAAAGGACCATGCTTTTGCTGGAGAAATGTAACAATTCAGTGATTGAGACTACTTAGAATATTAAGTTCTCAAAATATTTTAACTTTCAAAATTCTTTCCTAAATATTCTTCCTAAGTCTTGGTGGTTGGTTTTACCTGGCTTGTAAGGGCCATAGTCCCGGGGGTCCTTTTCCATTTAGGCTTAGGCACAAAAATGTAGCTTTCTATAGTATGTATTACAAAAATAAAAAAGCAAGCAACATGTATTCCTGAAAATTGCAAATACAAAATTCATTTTTCACACCTATGTGGAAATGAATCCTGGGCAATTTAAGATATTATAGCGTGACATACACATACATGAGATGGGCTCTCCTAATGCTTGAAGATGCCCACATTGTGATCCAGTTCATTTCAGGCTCCATCTTTTCTTCACAGGACTCTCTCATGCTAGCATTAATAATGTAAATATCCCTTCCATAAACTCTCCCTAAGACCCATCATCAAGAATCCATCATGATCCTATTATCTGCAGTGGAAATATGACAGTCCCCACATATATTATCCACCCCTTTACTTTTCTCTGTAGATACAAGAGTGAGAGGCAGCATGGAATAGCAGGTAGAGAGCTGGCCTCAGAGTGAGTCAAAACCTGAGTGCAAATTTCGCCTCTGGCACATAGGGATTGTGGCTCTTTACCTCTGTGGGCTATAGGACACTCTTTAAGCCCCTTCGGTTGCAGAGCAGGAATGAGTATTTCTAGAATGAGCTCTACCTGCTGAAAATATCGCACAATATCTAGCCCAAAAGAAAAGAAATTAGAGTGTCAGCACTTGTACACACACACACACACACACACACACACACACACACACACACACACACACATATACATACACACATATACATATGCATGCATGCCTGAGTGTGTGTGTGTGTATATATATATATATATATATATATATATATATATATATACACATATATATATTAGTATAAATAGAGGACCATTAGAAACTTGAAGATGTTGGGGTAGAAGATAATGGATCTAGAATATTTGAAGAATCCTTCTCTGTATCTCCAGCTTAGTTATACTAGATACTTTGTGAATATTTGTGGAGGTTTTCCTCAGTGAAAAATTCAGCATAGTTTACATTATAATGGCATGAAAAACACTTAGTGCACTTTAAAATATATGGAAGAAGTTAATTTTCTTTTACTGATGAATGGCAAGTGAGGAATTAGAATGACTTGCCACGTTGGTAATAGGTGCATCTTTCTTAAAAATTCAAATATTGAAGGGATGCCATTTCAGCCAAAATATTTTGTTCATGTATTTGAATGATGATTCAAACAATTTTGTTTCCTTTGCTTTTTCTCAAATAAATCACCTCCTTTTTCCCACAATAATCAGAGATGACTTCAGTCCTCCAAAATACAAAGGCACATGGAGAAAACTCATTGCAAACGTCATGAAGGAAATATTTGAGAAAAATCCAAGTGCTGTAGGAACCTTTGGTGTCAGACTGGATGACTGCCCCCCAGCACATATCCATCTGGCAAGAGACGAAATCTTTGCTCGTACCCTAAGAGTCTAAGATACCTGTAATCTCCTCAGTGTGGCTGCTGCTTCCAGTGATACAGAGAACAATGTGTGATGCAGAAAATCATGTATTTCCGTTAATTTGTCCCTGGCAGGGATGTACATACATGCCGGACCTTACTTTCATTCTCTTGACATTTTGTGCCACCACCCGTGGCACAAGGTATCCATTGGTAATCCCTTGTCCTCACTTCAGTGGCTGACTCATCTTTTTTATGTGGGTCATGGTTACTTCTGTGACATTCTCCACTTGTACACAACTTTTTTTTTTCTAGTGGATAACCTACTTGTGGCCTGCATGCACTTCTGTGTTGACCTTTGAATGTTGTGATCTGTGACTTGCAACCATGTATTGCCAGTCTCTCAGCACACATTGAAATGCCTACTACGTGCCAGGTGTTGTGCCTGCCTCTGGGGCTGTGAAGGCAAAAGAGGAAACAGCATTTGGCCTCATAGCACTTGCACTAACCGGTTTAAAAGCATGCCTGTGGGTAGCAGTGTACAGAAGAGATCCACAGTAACCTGGAGAGAGTGGGAAGCATTCGCCCCCGAAGGGACCAGGAGAGTCCTCCTGCTGAAGAAAGTGGTCACTTGAGCAGAATCTTGAAGCAAAGAACACTGAGTTAGATGCTTTGTCTCATGATTTGGGGAGTTCCCTCCATGATGCACTTTGCAAGCCGTCTGTGCCTGCTCAACCTGTGTGTCTATATTTTCCCCAAGATTCTCTGTCAAAATGCTGGGAACTTTTCTCTCTTTCTCCCTGCAACACAAGGGCAGTAGGAAAGTGCTCTTCCCCTACCTTCCTTTCTTCCTTCCCTCCCATTCCCCAAAATCAGTCCATCCTCTCTTTCTGCCATGTGATTGTTAGATGACCACCTTTACTCTTGCTCTTTGGAGTGCCTTGTTGATATGTTGCAGGCCGCTCACACCAACCAAGCCCCCTTCTCTGCCTGCCACATGAGGTTCGTCTCTAGGTTTTCCGAGGGAGTGCTGAATAGCTGGGCCTTTGTTGTTTGGGGAAGCTTGGGGTTGGTCAGTTTTCCAAAAGCAATCCGGAGAGCTCTCATCTTCTTTTTCCTCTCTGCACCCACATGGAGATACCGTTAGACAAATTCAGTAGGGGTCCAGCCAGACATAGGTTGGAATCTGGGTATCCATTTGGTCTTCCTTTTTTCTTTGGATGGTCAAGTCACTATCCTTTGAATGATTGCAGATCTCTTCCAGGAGGCTCTGCAATGTGTTGTTGCTTGATGCAGTGAACAGGATGTCATCTGCAAGCAAGAGTATTTGGAGAAACTCACCATCCACTGGGCATCCCTTTTTGCCTTAGGCACTGGGCTGGATGTGCTCAATACATTGCTGATATCTCCTATCTTATGCCTCACTAGATGATTATTATCAAAGAGTCATTCAACAGGATGATTTATGCCGTTAAGACTTCCAAAGAAGGATGACAATATCTGGGTGGCAGATGCCTTGCTGTAAGAGCTTGTCAGAGAGCATTTTGCTTTAATGATTCCAATGTTTTTTCATACTTGATAAGCATTTTGTTTCCATTAATTTTGAGATGTTTGATTGTCACGTACCATTTTTGAAAACCCACTTGTCACTACCTTTTATCGTTGGGAGACCTTGGAGATCTACCTGTCCTCCAAATACCTTACAAACAATCACTGAATATTCTTATACGTTGACATTCTCTTCAGGCTGAGCATCCCAATGGATATTATAAGATGTCTACCAGTAGACATTCTATGCCTTTGACTTCTTTTCTCCTGTGGCGAGTATTAGACCTACTTTTTTTGAGAAAATGGAGATGTCACTTAGGATATTGTGCATAAAGACATGGAAATTGTGGTCAGCTCAGTGTCACTTTTGAACAAGAGCATCAGTAGGATCTCCCCACTGATACCACCATGTTCTTGTTTTTCACCGAGGCATTATATTTTACACCCTCCATGACAATGCTGAACTCCTCTAGCAAGCTTCTGAGTGTCTGTTTTGTGCTTCCCGTGAAATGACTAATCCAAAGTTGAAGTTATCCCTGTTCCATCTTTCAAGGAATGCTTTATGATTTGTATGCAGACGTGGGAAGCAACATTAGAGAAGACCTGTTGTCAAATATTTCTTATGTTGTTGTTGTTGTTCTTCCTTCGTATTCCCAGAGGACTGATGATATCACAGTGTTGGTCCAGTGCATTGAAATATGGCTCATCTGTCTAATGTGAGATTGGAAGGCTCTACCGCCTTCTCCGTTCAGGAGCTAATTGCCTGACTTCTAGTGTTCTTTGCTCAGCGGACTAACTCAGTGATTTCTTAGTAATAAGAACAAATGTATATTTGCTACCTTAAGATTTACAATAACAACACTGTGAGAAAGATGTTGCCGTTGTCTTTCGATGCGTTTCATGCAAACTGGGTCTTCCCAGAGTTTTAGTAACTTGCCCACAATTCTCCCAACGAATAAATGTTGAAGGCAGCATAAATACCACCTGAGTCTTCCATACTCCCCCATGCAATACTCTATTAGATAACACTTGGCTGATACTCATTTCCATCCCAGTGTTCCAGATATGTTTAACTCAGTTACAACTGAGCTCACTATTCTCTAGCTACTTCCCATGACCTAAATCGGAAATCTTTTATTTGAGAAATATATAGAGATAAATAACAGCTTTACAAGACCATTTGAGGGGGGCCTATAATCATTAGAATTGTCTCTTTTTATTTTGTAGTAGATTCCACTAGGAGTTGACATATGCTGCAAATCAGTTGAAGAATGACGACTTGAATATACAGATGTTTACCGAACCCTTGGAAATAATGCTGCTATCTCAAGTATGCAAGAAGCACTCAACAAGGGAATGGTTGATATTGATAGACATGGTGATGTAAGCTAATTCGTTCCTTCCCATTGATCTGAATGTTTCAAAATCTCATGGTGATTAGAACACATAACCTGTTTCCCTTTTGAATTCCTAAAAATGGCTCGACTTGAAAGTGATGATAAGCTTACTGAAATCAGATGGTAAGTTATCCTCTATAAAACCAGTTGAAGTTCCCCACCCTTAGGTTTGAATTTCAAAGGAAATTAAACTGGAAATAGAGTTATATGGGGCTGAACTAGAATGTATTTTCTTTTTCTTTTTGGTCAATCCATGAAAACAAGTTCATATCCAAATTATATAAATACAAATTTATATACAAATTATTTACATACAGCGAAACTACCTTGTTGTGTCCCTCCTTATTTCTGGCACTCAGACTCTTTAAACATGTTATTCCATATTACTTATATTTACATGTTTTTAATAAATCAACAAATCTTTTCTGAGCATGTCTCACACAGACACGCACCTATGTTGCTATACACACAAAGCCAAAAGATCTTTCTGTTGATGTTGGGGGCAGGAAAAAGAGAGGTATGTTTAAGACAAAGTTCCTGCTCTCAAGGCACTTTTGCACTCTAAATTACTCTAAGGATTTTCTCATTAAAATTGATATCATTGTGGAGGCCTAAATTTTAAACCTACTTAAGACCCACTCTTTTTCTCCAAATCAACATTTGTCATTTCGTTAACAATTGAAAGAATGCATTCAGCCTAAGCGTTTGAGAGAAACAGTGTCTTTGTATTGTCAAATAAAATGTGGAGTTTATTGAAGCAATTCAAGAAGAAGATCCCCTAGAGCGTCTACAAACATTCAAACCACTGGTGAGTATTATTAGGCAGTTGGAGAATGACACCACAAAGTTCTCCAGAGTTTTAAATCCATCTCTAAAAGGATGTTTTTACTGATTCATGATTTGCCTGAACATCATTATGAGACCTTTAAGTTTCTCTCCGCACATCTGAAGAGAGTAGCAGAAAATTCCGAATCCAAACAAGGTGAGTAAATAAAGGATTGAAGTCATATTCTTTAACTTTTTAAATCAGAACTTTATGTTTTATGTAAGAAAATCAAGAGTAGCCTTCTAATTAAAAGGAAAGGGTACAGATTTGTCTACCTGGCTTTTTCACTAAGTAGACCCCAGATGCAGAAGCGGTAGAAGGAAAGGGCAGAGATGTTCATGAATTCTGATGGTTGAGATATTTTTCTTCTGAAAGTACTCGATGCTCTTACTAAACTAGCCTCCTTCCCACTCGCTACACGTGTCAGCTTTCTTGTCTCCTTGCCTTCACACACAGGTCATAAGTTGCTGACTCTCTCTCCTAACAGTGGGAAAAAATCATCGAAAGGATTGTAACATGAAGAATTACTTTGAACCTTTAAAATCATAGTAGATTTAGAACAGTGTGTGATACAGGGAGTGCTGTGATATGCACTACTGCCCTCCTTATGTAGGATCCTTCACAGTTTTGGGTTTTTTTCTGCCTCTGATATGTCCCTGAAGAAAATTAGTGGCTTCTCCCAGCTTATTGAGCATTCTTCACAGTTCTGGGGTTTTTTCTTCCTCTGATATGTGTCTGAAAAAAATTAGTGACTTCTCCCAGCACGTGTTTTCCTATTTTTCTTGACTGACATATTCATGATGTGCTTGTTTCCCGTTTAATAGTATATATTGCAGCAGTTCACGTGTTGGGTGCTTGAACATTTCCCTGTGGTCAGAGAACTTGATTTGCTGCTTTACATGAAATATTTTATATATATATATATATATATATATATATATATATATATATATATATATGTTATACCAAATGATGGTAGTTTGAACCATGTAGCTAAATTAAATACTTCAAAAGCACTATAGCAAAATTTGGAAACTTAAGTATAATTCCAATTTCTGCTGATTACTTCCTGTTATGTGACCTTGAAAGGGTTGCTTAATTTTAAGGCATAAGTTTCCTACTCTAAAAAATGAGCTAGTGGATTCTCTGACTCTATATCCTGTTGTCCCTTCTCCTTTGCTTCAGAGTGCTAGTCTCTGATGAAGAGGCAACCCTTCCCTTCAAAGCCAGTCTGTACATTTCATTGTCTCACTCCCACCTGGACTCTGTCTTCAACTTCTACAGCAATGAGGGCTACGGAAACGAGGCCAAACCCAGACTAGCAGATGTGGAGAAACACCCTGGAGAGCCAGGATACCCAGACAGTAACAGATCCAGTTTCAGCTGCCTTGTCCTCTCCTGTTACCACCATCATTACGATATCTGCTGGAGTGGACAGAAGCATTTTCTTGATGTCTCCAGAAGGGCCAACAGAGGCTAAAGCATCGTCCAGCACTTTCTGCGACACCCCTGGAATCGGTGCCAGCGAGCACGTGTTCACCAAAAGGCCAGGAGGGCCTGACAGCAGGGCTTCCACCTCTTCTCTGAGCCAACTAAGTGAAGGACCCAGCTACTGCAGAAGAGTCTCCTACCCCTCTGTGGGAAACATGACAAAACTTGGTCATGACTGCAGCCCAGAGAAGCCCAGCTGAACCTCCTCCCCCAGAGCTCACAGAACCCAAAGCCCTTGAGTGAGATACTCCCTCTGTTGCACCAATGACTGACTTCAGAAGCAGGGACAGTGAAAATTGACAGGGTGGTTTGGCCTCGCACCAGCGTTCTCATGTGGGAGGCCATCGGATCAGGTAACCCTGCAGCCTCAGATGCCAGCACACTCATCCCAGGAATGTTTCATCTGGGTGGGAGCAAGGCTGACCTCATGTCAAGTGGTGTGTGAGGGTCCAGCCCAGAGCCAGCTGGCTACACGACTCCATCACAGACCCCAAGTACTTATATGGATCAGGCTTGTAGGAGAAATAGACTGGGTCTTGGTATTGAATATACCAGCACCTGCTGTATCCATCACCAGGATCGCTGGCATAAGAATGGTGATCCCTGAATCTTGACTTACCCTGAAGCCCTGGATCTCACGGTGATTGGTTGGTATTATGTCTGCTTTGCCACAGGCCTTCTGTCCTTTGTCTCCAGTCACCTTCTCTGGGGTTCCATACAAGTTCAAGCCATGAGCTTCAATAATCTTGGGACTGAAAGCCTGAGCATCCTCCTCAGCAGCAAGGTCGTAACGATCTTCTTTCTTTATCAGGAGACCACTCCCAACCAAGAACTTCTGGGTAGAGTGGGAGAAAATACCACAGGTGCTTTGCTGATCACTCCTTTACCTGGACCTCCTGTGTAATTATCTGCACTTATGGGAGAGGTACCAAGTAGGTTAGGTACCCCTCCTGGTTCAATCCAGTCGGGACTGTAGCTTACAATCTACACTGCAATTGATAGACTCAGCGTGGACCTGAAGTCTCCCATTGGCCACAATGGAGCACAGTCCATACTGTCACAGTCAAGATGACTGGGGATATCTGTCTGTGCTCCCATGGAGCACAACACAGAAGCTCAAGTGATCTCAGTCCTGCTTCTTAGCCTCAGCACCAGTTGCATGGTTCTCCCTGGACAAAGCACAGTTTCTCCTTCATCTACCAATTCTGAGGCCAGGGATCTGACGATTGGCTGAATCAGATACCATCCCTGCATAGCCAAGGACACTGTCTTCTTCTGCTCTTGTAAGTTCATCTGGTCTTACTCCCTGCACAGTGAACATGAGCTCAACTGCCCCAAGGCCTGATGCCAAAAGACTCATCTTCAGCACTAAAATCAAAGACGTTGGCCCTGTCCCTCCTGTGGTCACTCTCAGCCCTGAGTTCCCAAATACGTTATCAGAGAAAAGCACCAATGCCCCATTGACCACCCACCACTTGTACTGAAGATCCACTCTTCTCAAAGACTAATCCTGGAGGTTCATTGGTCAGCACTGGCTCAATTTTTGTGGGGACTGATGCCCATAGTGTTCCACATGCAGAGAGAGGGGAGCTCAGAGCTTCCTCTGACCACGTTAACCAGAGAGACCACAAAGAGCACCATTCCAAGCAGGGCTCAACACAGAAGTTGAAGTGAACTCAGCCATTGCTCCTCCTGCAGTTCCAGAAGACTCTCCAAAAATTCTGAAGCCATTCTGACCAGCAGAGTCATAAGCCCTTCCTCCACGTGGCAGGGGGCATGGGGAACCCCAGTGACTGCTGTCCATATTGTTATCAGGTTCAAGTGTGGCTGCTGTGTCCCAGACTCATCCACTTGAAATTCAGAGTTCATTAATTATCATCAAAGCCCCATGGGAGAGTGACCCAGAAGGTCCATTGTCTTCTCTTGCAATCGAGGCCAATAACAGAGTGACCCAAACAGATTAGACTCTGATATCAGGGCTGCAGGAGAGCCAGGTTTCCAACGGTGCCATCTCAGGGACAGAGCCCAGCAAGATCTATCCCAGCTTAATTTCTCCTTCAGAAACACCATGACATGACACTAGTCCTGAGAGGGGAACATGCACTGAGCAAGCACTGTCCACTGAGCCAACTGAGCAGTTGCTTGAGACAGGAGCCAGGGCTGCTCCTTTTCTTTCCAAAACGCATTCTAAAGTCACTGTATCGGCACCACAGACAAGTAACCAAGGAACTGAAATCAAAGCATATCTACCCTGGTTGTTATAGGGACCCTAAGAGTAGGCACTGGCTGTAGCAGGACCTTTACGTCTCCAGTATCAAAGATCACAACTTCTCTCAGCATGGATATGCCAAAGGTGTGAAACTGAGCTCCTCAGGCAGCCAGCTGTCAAGGAATTTTCATTCTAATGGGGGAGACAACATATAGAAAGGAGTGGTCCCCAGTGAAAGACAACTGAGTTATGTATCTTGCAGGAATGGTCCGTGGGGGACCAAGAGAGTATATGGACACAAGATATTCGAGAAGAATGGCAGTGAGGATTTGGTCACAGTTCCAGATCTGGAGAGGATCTAGGGGATGAAATGAAGCATGACTTTGGATTTCATGAAAAAATAGATCAGGAGAGTCATTCACCAATGGGGACCATGGAAGTCCAGGGGAGACTTTCTAGGGACTAAGCATGAATCCTGCAAGAAGAGTCTTTGGTATGATCATTGGCGCAGTAATAAAGCTCAAGGAGAAATGGCCAGAGTGTAGGTTCAAGGCCTTAACAGGGCTTGTGAAAGGCCTTTAGAGGATGAAGTGCCCATGATGTGTATTGGAGAGGAAAATGGGGTCCTGGAGACTGGGTATTATCCAAAGGAAAAAAGAATCGCACTGAGAGGAAATGAGTATCCCTGCCAAAAGAAGACCAACCCTGCCCACATGCTAACCACCTCTTGTGCTCATAGCATTCTCCTCCAGGAATACAGTTGGTGGCTCAGTGGGTCTGCTGTGACAAGCAGCTCAAGAGAGTCTACCACCATCCTGAGGACTAGCTTCACAGTGACAAATTCTGTTTCAGAGACTGGAAGAGAGGCTTGATCAAGGAAACCCCTCTAGGCTCAGCGACCATTTGGTATCCATCTTCTCTTTGTGGGGATGATCACAAATTGGTTCAAATCTGAGACACCCAGAGGAACTCTGTTTTCCCATAGAAACATCAGTTCCACCTGAGACCCTCTGGAGTGACCATGGTTATTCCCATAAACCTGCCCTGCTCCTTGACTCCAGCAGATCCCACAGTCTGCCAAGGATCTTGTGAGCCATGAAAGACCACGCCAGTGGCATGGCATACTCAGGCAGGACCAGAGGCGGGTTCAGCTGCCTTGTCCTTCACTCCTCCAAGCACCATCCCAGCAGATGGTGGAGGGGACGCAAGCCCTTTCTTGATGTCTACACAAAGGCCAACAGAAGGTCAAAAGTTGTACAGCACCTACCCAGAGAACACAGACACTTTTGCAAGCACTAAGAGAAAACAGATGCGCTTTGCAAACACAGGGATAAGACTCTGGCCTGAGAGAACCCTCCCTACTTGTCTGTTCTGCCTGACTGAAGGACCCAGCTACTCACATTCCTTCAGCCTCTTGGGAATCATGGCCATGCCTGGAGCTCAGAGAAGCTCAACTACATCATCCAGCCTAGAGCCCAGAGACAGCATAGTCACCACAGTCCCTGAGGGGTAGTATTGTTGCTCCAAAGACTGAATTCAGAAGCAGGTACAGTGAAGTGTTAGAGAGTATTTTGGCCTCAGCTATCAACCCAGCTTGGGGGACCAGCAGACCAGGTGACCCTGCAATCTCAGATACCAGCACCCTCATCTCAGGGAAGTTTCATCAAGTCCTGTGGAAGGGTGCAGCCCAGAGCCAGCTGTCTATAGGACATCCTTCACCCTCGGTAATACAAAGTCCAGAAGACCAGGCCTGGAGGAGAAATAGACTCATCCATGGTAATAACTACACCAGCATTTGCTGTCTCCATCACCAGTATCTGTGGGTTTTTCTCCAACAAGAAGAGGTGACCCCTGGTCCTCATGTTTAGCTCAGGTCACAATTGCCATCATCACTAGGCCAGATACCCCCCTTCATGGCCAAGGGCGCTCTCCTTCCAGTCTAATAGCTTGTTCTGAGGTGAGCTATATAAGCTGGAGCACATGAGCTCAGCTTTCTCCTATATGTGTTAAACCGAAATCTGACTCTCAGCACCCAAATCACATACACTGTCTTTCTTTTCCTTACACTCCCTATTAGCCCTGAGCTCCTACATAGAGTGGCAGAGAGCAGCAGAGATGTTCCACTGACCAATTTCTTTCCCAAGGCCCCAGTGTTGTCAGTGAGCATTCCCGGAGGCTCATCGATCATCTCTGCTACCTTTGTTCCCCTAGAGAAAATCGTTAGTGCGATCCTGCTTAGAGGCCTAGAGAAAACCTCCGAGCTATCTCTAAGCACCTTAGTCATCGAGGCCAGTATGTTTCAATCATCAAGGTGACTAGAGACATCTCTGCAGGTCCTCCACGATACAGCACCCAAACTGAAGTGACACCTTCACTTTCTCCTAGTGTTAACTTAGGAGAGATTGTAGCAAGTTGTGGGGTTCAGACTGCCAGAGAGAATAGCTCTTCATCTAGGTGGCCCACAGGGACCAAGGGAGGGTGAATCCGGTACAGATCTGGCTGCTGTGACCCAGGTTGAACTATCTGAGTCTCCAAGTCTATTGCTCACTCAGATTTTACAGGACAGTAGCCCAGAATCTTTATTGTCTCTGAAGGTGAGCCCATAATAGAATGTCCTCTGAGCCCAGCGCTAAAGGAGACCCAGGCATCCCTGGGCACAATTTCAAGCACAGAAGACTTAACTTATCCCCTGTGTTAGAAAGCCCTAGGACCACACTCATCCTGACTCTGCTCTAACGAAGCCCTCTAGCAACGGAAATCAGTGGGGAACAGGCACTGGCTCAGCTGCCTCTGTTTCCACAAAGCTGCCTGTAGTCACTGCCTCAGCAGCAGGGCTAGGGACCCAAGGATCTTCTGGGAGTCTAAGTACAGGTACCCTGAAGCCCACCATTGCTCTGGCAGTTGGGTGTTGCTGTCACTTTAAGGTTTCCTTATCGATGACTAGAATGTTTATGTAAACAGGGTCATAGTGACTTGCCTAGCAACAGCTCCTCAAAAGGGGATAAATCAGCTCTACCAGCCCCATTGTTTTACCACTTTGTTTGGACTTTCCTTGCACTCACCACCTCCTTACCTCCTACAAGTACCCACTCCTATACCACAACCCAAGAACCCAGCTATTCTACTTTTGTGTCTACAAGTAAGTAGACTTCTTTAAACCTCACAGTAAGGTACAGTGATAAGACTTTGGAAAATATGTTTGGATCACCAAATGAGAATTGTGTCTGGCTTAATCACGAAGATGATACTCCTGCTGCTGCTGCACATGATATAGTTAGTATTTTAGGGTTCACAGAGTTCCGTCTAGATATTTTTTAAATTTAGTTCTACAGGGAATTTTAACCATCTCCCCATTTCATAGATGAGGAAACTGAAAGGGACATTGATCAAGTGACCCTTCCTGGTTTGACCCATTGTTGTAAGTATCTGCAGCTGTATGTGAACTCAGATGGTCCTGATTCCTAATCCAGCACTCTCTACCCTTGCCATAAGAATTTCCTTGTGTAGGCATTTCTCTCTTGGCACCTCTGTTTTGGGGCTTTTTTGACTTGAGTGGTGTGACACTCTGTTCACTCCCTTGTCAAATCTAGCGGTCCTTGTGGTAAGTTCATTTTCCTCTTTTTTTTTTTTTTTTTTTTTTTGGTGAAATGCTGACATTTCCAATTGCAAACAGCAAAGTAAAATTTGAGAGTTTCCAAAAGAAACGTGTAGGGACAACATACTTTTCACAGTCTCTCACGAACCTCATCTTACTGATCTGTGGATCCATCCATTTTCTTTACCATTCTTTCTTAAATTTTGAGTTCCAAATCCTCTCCCTAGTTTCGGTCTGTCCCCCATGCATTGAGAGGGCCAGGGATATGGTTCCTGTTATATATGTTAAAGTTATGCAAAGCACATTTCTGTATTAGCCATTTTACAAAAAAGCAAGAAAAATGTAGCAGGCCTCAATATGTACCAGAGTTCATCAGTTGTCCCTTTGAAATTAGAGAGAATTTTTCATTATAGTTCCTTTGCAGTTATGTTGGATGATTTTATTCATCAGTTTAATTTAGTCTCTCTCTCTCTCTCTCTTGCTCTCGTTCTCGCTCTGTCTGTCTGTCTCTCTCTCTTTCTGTCTCTCTATGTCTTTCTCTCCCCTCTGTCAGAATTAATAGCCTTCCAATGCAGCAAGAAGCAGTGAGTATTCAGTGTTGTAATTTCTCTATGGACCCATGACTTGGCAAAGTAAACTGTTGATCCTCTTCCCCATCCTATTTTCCTCTATACTCTTGAAGGAGAAGGGAAAGTGGTGGCCCAGTGATGACCTGTGGTCTCTCAGTAGTTTAGTCCTCAATTTCCATGGGATAGTTAAGGACCTAGCCTCGCACTGTCCCTTTTGCCACATACCACACTAAAACATTATCTTCTCCTGACATTCATATAGGTTGACCAGGGTGGTTTTCATCCTTAATTTTCCCCCCATCATTTCCCATCTGCATTGACAGCGAGATTCTTTTCCATCTCTCTTCCTCAGTTCCTCCCATACTAATTCCATGTGTCTGTGCTCTGTGTCCTATATAGTGTGAAGTGAAGTGTTTCTTTGGGAAACTGACTGTAAGCAGAGGAGGTGGGAGTTGCAGAAGAAGGTGGTAGTGGAGGGAGGGGTTAGGGAGGTCCTATCACAGATGCATAATTGGAGTCAAGATGGCCAGTTTTCTTTCCAGTAAAGTATAGATGAACTTCACTTGGGTATCCTTTTTGGAGTTGATGGATGGCAACATGTTCCATTGAATAGGGCGTTTGTCTACAAGTCGTGAATACCTAGTTTCAAGTCTCACCTCTGTCACTGTGTATGGGAACGTGGCCACTACAGTGAATCCTCCCTGGGCCTCAAGTTCGTCACCTGCAAGATGCAGGGATTAGAAGGTCCATTCCAAGTCTAAATCTGTAATCCTTTGATCCTATGTATCCAAGACTCAATTTCTCTTCTCCCCAAAACAGACACTCGCCTTATGGAGTGTTTCACACTCGATTTTACGATTACCAATCTCCTCTGCAAGGCAGACATGGAACAGTCAGGCTCCAGGCAGTTCAGCGCCACTGAGAACATCCTACAGAGTCTGGTGAGAATCTTCCCTTCCTGTCCTGCCTTCCTCCTCTCTGGACCTGCAGCCCCATATGTCCAGGGGCTCCCTCAATCTCTGTCTTGCTTTTCAGGTCGGAGCAATATTTGAAAAGAGCTGCATTGCCTTCCATTTCTCTGGTTGCAAGCTGAAGTCACTAAGGTAAGGACACTGAGGGAGATGGGCCCAGGTTGTCAGGGAAACAGATGATGCCTGGTGCAGTTCTTCCTTTTTGTTGGGTCTATGGTCACTTTTTGGACAACACCAGGAAGACTACTGCCAGTACCAGAGGCTGTCCCACCACGATTTGCTTCAAGAAGCTTTGGGTTGCTTCCCAGCAGCAGCGCTAGGTAGCTATTCTCAAGACAAAACAGGCCCTGACCTCAAGGAGTTGGCATTGTGGTGGCGCTGAGGGGATACAATGTGTGACCTAAATACATGGTGAGTTGAGGAGAGAGAGGACACTGACAACTGAGAGGATTCAGGGAAGGTTTTCTATTGGTGGTATCATAGCTGCGTTCCTTGAAGGGGAGACTAAGGAGTCCAAGAGCATCTTGAAGAGGGAGTGCAATCCAGGCATGGGAGACATCTTATGCAAAAGCACCATGCAACATCTGAGTTCAAGGTACAGCTGGTAGGCCAGTCTTCTGCAAGTGCCAAGTGAGCAGTATGTACATCGCTCTGGAACACAGGACTGAAGAAGGCAAATCGAGAAGGATTTTAAAGGTCAGGTGGAGGAGTTTTTAATTCACATTAGAGGCAATAAGGAGCCACTAGACATTTGGGTTGTAAGAGAGTGACATAGTGAGAGATGTGTCTTAGGGAGATCATTCTGGCAGGCATGGGAAAGATGGATGGATAGAAGAGAGGAGGAGTTGGTGATGAATTGGGAGGGTAGGAGGCACTGCAAGCAAAGAGAGGAAGTGGGAGGTTATTGGAAGCTTCCAGGTCAGGGTTGTTGATATGGGCCTTTGTGTGAACAAATGTGAAAGATACTAAAGGAAATCAAGGAGCCAATAAACTGGTTATGGGAGCTGAGGTAGAGGGAAGAAATTGTAACAGAGACAGAGATTTGAAACCTGGTGATTGGTAAGATGGTGGTGGCTTTCACAAAATTACGGAAGTCTGGAAGAGGGACAGGCTTATGGAGGGGGCAGTGGAAATGGAAGAGATACCAAGTTCCATCTTGGTTATATTGGGTTTTGAGATACCACCAGGACACAGAGGTGGAAAGAATGACTTCCCCTTAGTTCACCTAAAGGCCAGTTTAGCACATATCAAAAGTGAATTTTACCCAGAGCAATGCACACATACATGCGCACACACACACACACAAACACACACACACACACACACACACTAAAACACACACATGCACAAACACACGAGACAAATGGCTAAAGTCTATGGGCATACAATTTTCAAGTTGTACGTAGTCAGTCAGAAAAGTATCCATGGATGGTAACAGTCAGAAGAGATGTAATTTAAACCATATGGAAGGATCGAGTCAAGGTAATGAAAATGGCAGAAATAACTAAATGACACTCAAATTTGTGGAGAAAGGGGAATACCTGTTCTCTGATATTTCAGTTGTGAAACTGCAGAATATTTTTGGAGCACAGATCACCCATTCATAGTAAAAGTAGGAGAAACGATCAGATTCTTCACATGGATAGCAAATAAAACTGTTCTATAGAACATCAGCCAAGCAGCTTGCACATGCTCATAAGGACTAGGTTCCTTGGCCCATCTTCCTATTATATTATGTTTTAGAAAGGAGTTCCAAGAATTCATATGAAGATTAGGAATGGTCCTGTCTGGTGAAATTCGACAAGTCATCCTGGTGGAAGAAGGGATAAGCGTTAGTGTGGAAAGTAGCTGCTGTGTCCTACCTCCTGGAAGCAGTGGAGCTACATATGCGCAAGCTGTGTCCCCCAAGTCTCACCTGTCTCTACTATGCCCCTGCCTTCCATTTCTCCCATAAGGGGCTAGAGATTTCGTCAGTTATGCCTTGTAATAAGGGTTAGCTCAGTTTTAGCTTAGGGATAATATAATGGGCCTCATTTTCACATGGTCCTTTTCTCTGCTATTTTATGCACTTTGTATAAGAAAATTGCCTTTAATTCCAATGACTTGTAATAGCTAATATCCCACTCCATTCAGGAATTTCCTCACATTCAGGGATTTGACTCTGCTTTCATTGGAGTTTTCTGTATTTCCCCTAGTGCCTGGCCTATTTATATTTGGAACAAAATCAAGGTAGACAAAAGAGTTAGGTAGCAGAATTAATCAGAGCTCCATAACTCTTTATACTGTATAGGCAGATAAAAAAAGAGTAGACCTTTAGGAAGGCACGTTCAATCCTTGCAACTTTTGGTTAGAATTCTCTGTTCTGAGGTCTGTACAGGAACTCAGTGACCTACCTTGAGATTTCCCTTCTCTAACAGAATCTCTTCTTTCACTTCCCTTATTTGCCTCTCATTGCTGTGTCGCCTTTTCCCCCCACCTCAACTTATTAACGTCTGCACATGGCTACAGACGCTATCTCCCTACTTTTTCTTGTTCTGTCTGTCTCTCTGTCTGTCACTCCCTTTCTCTCCCTTTCACTTCTCCCCATTTCCCTTTCCCCCTCTCCCTGTCCCTTTTGCTACCTCACTTCCCCATTCTCTGCCCTTTCATTTTCCTAGGCTCCTTCTCTTTTTCTAACTCTTTCTCTCACTCCTTCTCCCCTTCTCTCCTTCTTTTCCTTCCTCCTCCTCTTCTCCTCCTCCTCCTCTCATTCACTCTTTCTCTTTCTCTCATTTCCCTCTCCTCCTCCACTTTCCTCTCTTACTCTCTTCCCTTCCTCTCACATTCTGCCTCCTGTTCTTTCACTCTTCTTTCTATATTTCCCCTCTTCCTCCCCTCCCCATCTTTTACTCTGTCTTTCCATTTCCTTTCTCTGTCTCAGCCACAGCCCCTCTACCTCTTGGTCACATGTTGCCTCTCCCGCTCAACGATTACAAGAGTCCAATTATGTTCACACCTGTGAGGGAATGGTATTCCCTCTGAACTACAAAGTTCTGTGTGCCATCCAGTTCTCAGCACTGTAGTAGATGAGGAAGAATAAGAATCTCCCACAAATGAACTTCTGAAGACCCAGAAGGTGAAACAGTTCCACAGAGGCAGCAAAATGGCAATTGTTCAAAGAGCTGGAAGTGGATGCACAAGGAGCTAACCAACTAGCTTGGATAATTAAGAAGTTACTTACAAAATATGTGAGTGTTGAAAGATGGTCCACAGAGGAGTGAACAGGAAGATTATAACAATATCAGAGTCTTGCAGAAGTTGTGTCTGGAGTGCTAGTGCTGCTCATCTTGATTCCATTATATCCATTATATTCCAGAGGTTGCCTGTTTTAGTGGGTAGCGAGTAGGACCCAAGAGTCAAGAAGACCTGGGCTCAAGTCCCCTCTCTTGACACCAGGTGATTGTGTGAGCCTGGGCAAATCATCAAATTTCCCCAGGCAACCATCTGAGTATATGTTGCAGGGAAGGTGCTGACAGGCCTTACTCAAGAAAGGTCTATGCCTTTCCCTACCCTCAACCCCTTAAATCAATAAAGTGATAGTTCTACCAAACACTTCTTTTACAATCAAGAATTATTCTAAAATAAACCTGAAATAATTTGCGGCGCATTGATGGTCCCTTCTCACTGCACCTAACTTTGGCATGCCCATGAGAAGCCAGACATTTGACAGTCCTTAACAATGTGTCCTTCAACAGGTCTGTGAAGAAAGGCACTGGCGTGCATCTACTTTGTGCCTATTGGAATGTCCCCACCATTCCAGTCCTGGACGAAAGGAGGATGTACCATGATTTTCGCAGTCAGACATGCAAAATTACAAGACTGGGTCCCTACACCCTCGACAGGAAAAGCCTGTACATCAATGGTGAGCAGTAATTCTGTCCAGGACATATAGTTCTTTAACCTCCATGCTTGGCCCCACTCCTCTTAAGCACTCACCTGTCAAAGCAATCTTCCGTTCCTTGGAGGATCCAGCTTTGCCTGGAGGGCACCTACTTACTGAAAGTACTTTCCTCTGATGCGCTCAGAGTCTGAGGGGTAGCCAAGGCCCCACAGGACCCTAGATGGGCAAAGGGACTTCTGACCTGGGAACTACTTTCTGAAATGCTTCCTCTTAGCTGATGACCCATATGTTTTCAATTCCTTTGCTTTCAGATGCTCTCTCATGTTGCTCTTTCACACTTTCTCAAAATCTCTTGGTCCTTCCAAACATGGCTGTTTTCTCTGTCTCTCTCTCTCTCACTCTGTAGGTTACAACTATAGGGTGTCCCTGTTCTCCTGCGTAAGCTGTTGTGAGTATTCTTATCCTAGTATCAAAGAGAGAACACCCCTTGTCCTTACCGACCCTGTTCTCCCAGCATATTAGGAAGGCAAGAATGGACCACGAGTGTACTAGTGAGAGGAAGGCATAATGTCCCCCTCCTTCTCAGGATGCAGTCTTCACCGCTTGACTCAGTACCCTATCCAAATGAAGTCTCTTTTCCTTGTTTGTCACAGTCCCTTCCCCTCCTTGTCACATGGACATTGGGTCCACAGTGTTCATTCATGATATTTCTCTTCAGTTCCAGTAACATCCAGGAGGCCAAATCCAAGTTCAGTTTGCACAGGTAAGGTCTGCTTCCACCTTTGATCCCTTCTCTGGAAGCTTTTGCTTTCATTTGGCTAGGAGACTGAGAGAGAGGGGATTTTAGGATCTTAGGCTGTCCTGGCAGGAGAATTCCAGGTCATCTAGTCTAGTCTGAGTTCTGCCATCATTTTGAGTTGAGGACACTGAAGCCCAGAGCCATGTAGATAGCAAGGGGGACAGGCAGGATGGGAACCCATGTCTCCTTTCTCCAAATACAATATTATTCTGTTGCCTTGTGTGAGCAGAAGAATAGTTTTATGGCTCAAGGTTTCCTAAAGGATTCATTCATTTATTCAGGTTGCTGAGTTTTCCTTGCACGAAAGAATAGGACATTTTCAGGTCAGTGTCCTTAAAGATGAGGGTGATTGTTTTCATGATGATTTTCTTAGAAAACATGCCTCCACATATTCAGTATTTGGCAGTTGTTAGAAGTGTGGAAAAGAAAAAACACAACAAAATATGAGTTTGCAAATACATTGAAGTATCAAAGAAGCAAAGCTCGGTGGTAGAACCATGGAGAACCATTCTGCTGCTTCTGAAGATAGAGATGTAATGGCTTATGTATGTAGCCTCCAGAGACAGTCATCATTATCATCATCTATCATGTATATAGTGCTTTCACAAGGCACTTTACAGACACTACATCACTGGGATGAATAGTTCCCAAGCCCACACGTGGGCATTTCAATCCTCCTTCATAGTAACCTTGCTTCATCATGATGCTGACAGATGGGAGAGGCTGAACCAAGTTTGGAGGGTTACAGGTTGCCTCAGGGATGCGGTGAATAGGGCCAGGTTACTGACTTTTCCTCCCAAGTACATTGCAATGGGGTGTCCCTGACTGTGCTGAATGACGCACATTGAGCATTTCAGACATCTCTCACTCTCTTTCTTGTAGCTCCGGACTGCAGATTTGAGTTCTTCACCCTCAAGTTCACCATCACCAACTTGATCTATACATGTGAAATGGGCCAGGTGGGCTCAAGTCAATTCTATGGCACAGAGAGTGTCCTCAAGTTCCTGGTGAGACATGACTCCTTCCGTTCCGCTTGGCCCAGCTGCTTTCCTCGTCCTTTGGTATAGAGGCTTGATCTTGAAATCCGACTGTCTCCTTTCACTTCCAGCTCAGGTGCTTGATGGCCAAAACCAGCATTGCTTCTGTTTATTGCGGCTGCAGACTAACCTCGCTCAGGTGAGATCCCTGGGAGTCACTGGCCTCATGAATCACGGTACCCAGTTGGTGCCCTTCAGAAAGGAGATTTCTCCAACCCGCTGTGTTGTGGGTCCAGGTCGATTTTCCAGTTCCTCATTGAATCGATCCACGTCTCCTTGCCACATCATCTCAGGGAGGTGAATCAGACTTGGAAAATTGGCAGTTCCCCACAAAAGTCTCCCTTTTCAGTCCCTTCTACTTCAGGGTTTACCTCAGCCTTCTCAGGGGTGCTGTTCCTACTTGCAAAATTCTTATCAGACTTATCAGTCCCATTTTGGGCTTCTGATGCCCATTTTTGTCTCCTTTCCCAGGCCTTGGAAAGAAGCAACAGGAACTGGAGTTGGTGTCACTTGTGCATGTTGGAGAGATGCAGACAGCCCCATCCTGCAGAAAGAACAACTTTATTGGGAGCTGAGAAATCACACCTGCAATATGACGAAACTGGGGTCCTACATGCTGGATGAGAGAAGTCTTTTTCTCGATGGTGAGTACAGAGCTTTGCACTTAGTAAGTCGTTGTTAAATGCTTTTTCATTCACCCATTCATTCATTCATTCATCTAGCCATGCATCCGTGTATCCATTCATTCATCTTCCCATGGCTAGTAGCCCAGGTCTGCAAATGAAGCTCTGTAATTTCGTTCCTTATTTCAAGGGATTGGTGCATGTGTTCCAATTCACACTCTCTCACTTTCGAGGGTCAGATTTCTTTCTCTTCCTTTGCCAGGTTCTAGGGAAGCTACAACCTGACCCAGACTCCTTTCATGCTTCTTCTTGGAAAGGTGTGGGTTCTCTGAGATGTATTAAGCCAGTACACAGCTAGCGACTAATCTGTCAATGAGCTCTTTGGAGGGGAGGCAATTTCTCTGCTGCCTGAAGTACAACCAATCCCTGACATGGATCTTCTTCCCTTTCAGAAGAGCACAAGCTGGGGCAGCTGGGTGGTGCAGTGCGGAGAGAAACAGTGCAGCAATCAGGACGAGCTGACTTCAAATCTCACGTCAGACACTTGACACTCACTAGCTGTGTGACCTTGGTCAAGTCACTTAACCCCAATGACCTCATCCTGGGTCATCTCCAGTCATCCTGATGAATATCTGGTCACTGGATTCAGACGGCTCTGGAGGAGAAGTGAGGCTGGTGAAAACTTTCCTCACAACGTGATTCTTTCTTTCTTTCTCTCTCCAGATGACAATTATCTGACCTTGGACTCCACCAAAAACTGTAAGTCTACAGTACATCAACATCTCCAGCCTTCTAAGGTCCCTATTGGGAAGGAAACAGCTCATTCACTCTACCCCTCAGCCCCAGCACTGTGTTCAGGCCTAGATAGAGAGGAACAGGGAAGGAAGGGTGGGTGTGTGCATAGAAATCTCTTGCTGGATCTTTCCTGTTTCTGCTTCTAGCACCATTATTCTCTTGATTCCTTAAGATTTAGTTCTGGGCCTCAGTTCACCTTGGGCTGACCAAGCTTAGGAGTGAGTTGACCACAAAACCTCACCTCAGTCATGGAGATGAATTCCTCAAGGTTCCCAGAGGCCTCTAATATCCTTCTCAAAATACTCTCATGGTGCTATGTTCTAGCGGGTTCCCCTGAGATTGCAGGATAGAATAGAGGGAGCATTCCAAAGCTGGAGTGAGGAGGTTTTGTTTCAAATCCTGATCCCAGTATGCTTTGTCACCCTTCACAAATCACTTACACTCTCTGAACCTCAGTTTCTTTAGCTGTCCAAGGAGAGTCATAGTGCTTGCTGTGGCTCCAGGTTGTGAGGAAGGGGCTTTGTCAATCTTAACTTGCCACAGAACTCTTGGTGGTGCTGCTGGTTGTCATTACTGTTCTCATTTGTCATATTCCCCAAGGCGCACCCCTTGGCTCTTCATTATTCTAAGTACGAAACTCGTTTGGAACGCTCTTTGAAAGACATCGGAGCTTTAATTTCCTCTCTGTCCTAAAGATCTGAAAAGTGTCCCTTGTTTTCCCGTGAATTCGAATTGTACAACACAAAGTTCATCTGTCCATTTTCACTTGATCACGTTAGTGCTGCCCAAAGCAGTATTTCCAGTTTGTACTCTGACTCATTTCTTCCGTATCCACTAATTGCCCTGTCATTTATTTGACTGCTGTATCCTTTACCTAGGCATCCACCTAAGAAGCCATCTCTGATTCTTCGATCTGCTTCTCCTCTACCCAATCAGTCACATGGATTCTTCTGAAAAATTTCATCTAAGATCTAGTCCTTCCCCATCGCCACTAACAACATGTAGTAGTCTGGGTTCTCAGAGTTGGACTCCTGGATTGCTGCATCAACTTGGAACATAGCTTTTCTGCCTCTAAGCTTTTCCTCCTTCCAACCCATTTAACATGTACTCCAATATTTCAATACTTACAAGTGTTTTCTTAACATTTCCCACGGGTAACAAACATTATTCCAAATGATGGAAGAACAAAGAAAAAGGGAAAATAATCCCTACCCTTAACAAGCTTACAATGGGTGAGTCATCAGGAGCAACATGCTGCAGCCTAATAATCTCTGACATATATCTTTCCATTGTGGTACACCTGCAGTTGTGTCCTCCCCAAATTGTGTTGTTCCATGGCAGCGTTACTCTTGTAAAGGAATGGCCTTTTGTTCATGGACTAGATTGGCAGCATTCAAAGTATTACATAACTGCCCAGAAGCCAGCTAGCCAGCTCCTTCTTCCTATTTGCTGCAGCATACAAGCCAGTCACCATATGATATAAATAGAATCTATTTCTTGAACCGGAGCTTTTACCCCGATATGCTGCAGAATTGAACAAACCAAACACAACACCTAACCTGGGCAATGGGTCACTCAAAGGACTCAAAGCTGTCCTGATGCTCAAGATACTTTTTCGATAAGAATCTTTTGAAAAAACCCTGGCTCCCGAACCATCATCCAAGGCTGATTGTCTGCTGCTTGCTCAGTGAAATGTAGCTACTTAGTGACCATTTCTGTGCAGGATAATGGGTGTAGCTCTTTGTTAGGCTAGACCTCAGCCACCGAGCAACCTGTTAATGAGTTAATGAGTCAGATCCACAGTTATACCTAGTTGGCACAGCAAACAACTTTCAGGTCAAGTTGTTCGTTTTTGGAAATCTTTCGCTTGCTGCATAATGGCAGTTCCTCCACTACCACCTGATATTTGAATGATTTTCCCAGTAAGTTTCATTCAGCTCCTATCTTACCATAGCTGTATGGCCATTTATACTTCTGGGATTGACTTTGAAAGATTGGAAGACACAAGGAGGAGCTGGGCACATTTTGCCAGCTCTCCTACAGTTTCAGTCAAATTGCTGCTCTTCCTACATCACAATGTCTCATGCTCACCATATCCAGCTGAAGCCTTTTGCACTGGCTTTGCAGAATTTTCTTTGTCAGGCCCATCTATGTATCTAATGTAGTCAACGCCACTTTCCCAAAGTCAGACTTATCTCCCCTAATTGCTTTTTGTAGACTTGAGTCAGTCTATTCCCCTACCTTGGCTGTGGCTTTCTTTTCCTCAAATTAAGCGGTTGGAGTAGATAAGCAAGGAAATGCGGTTCCTTCCAGCGCTTATAGGTTATGAATCTTTATTGCCCTCTGAATAGTTCATGCTTGGTTCTGAGCTTGGAGGGTGTAAGAAGTTCTGTTAGGAGTGCTACGACCACATCATATCCAAACTTTGAATTTACTTCTGCGTACATCCTAGGCCACATTACGATGTCAACGATGCATATTGTATCCTTTCTACGTATTAGTTTTAGGTCTATGCCTGAGGATCAGAGGGGCCAAGTGACTTGCCAATGTTCACCAAGCTAATAAGTTTTGGAGGTAAAACCAGGTCTTCCTGACTTCAAAGCCAGTCACTGAGCCAGTACGACTACTCCTTTACTCCACGCACTCTTAAGAGGCACGAGACAAATATGCCTCCAGTTGAAAACCTGGGCTTCTCTCTCCCTCCCTCTTATAGCCATGGAACCCAGCCTGAAGTGTTTCACCCTGAAGCTGACCATCACCAGCCTCCGGTATTTGGCAGACATGAGCTGTCCGAACTCAATCCAATTCAATATCGTAGACACCATGATGCAGCATCTGGTGAGACTGCCTGCTTCCAGCCACCCTGCCGAGCTGCCCTAATATCTTGAACATCCACCTGACATACTCACCATTTGTTTCTCTTTGTTTCTTTTTTGACCAGATTGGCCACTCATTCAAAAACACCACCTTTGGTTCCCTGTACTCTGCATGCAAAGTGACTGAACTCAGGTAAGGCTGCCAAGCTGGGGACTTGCAAGTGAGTCTCCTGGGAGAGAGCTCTACGTTTGAAGCACAGACTTCAAAGCTTCACTGTACATTGACTCACACATTCTGTTTCCTCTAGTTTCATGCTAGCCCTGTCAAAAGGAATCTCTTCTCCTTTCTCTCCCCGTCCTTTAGAAGACATATATTTTAGGATTTCTATCTAGAGCCAGTTCTACACCTCACATGCATCAATCCATTCAGCGAAATGCATGTAGTATCAGCGAGATTCTGTGAACAGTGGCAGGCACTGGGGTCAGAAAAGCAAAACAAAAACAAATGTCTTCCTCTCCCCCAATAAAACCACCAAACAATCTTTTTCCTCAACGAGCTTACATTCATTTGGGGGAGTCACTATAATCTGATCACAATTTTGGCTATGCCTGGAGTTCTTTCTTGCTTCTATTACCCCCAATTCCATTGGATTCAGAAGAGCTGAATTCAAATTCCAGCTTTAATGCCAGTGTCTTTGAACATGGATGAGTAACGTGACTTACCTTTTCTGAATTTCTCCATCTGTAGAACACAGAAGAGAGTACTCATACCATATTCTTGATAAAGTTGCTTGAAGGGAGCGCTTTGCAATGTCACTACAGAAATGACAATTATCATTACTGTTTTCCTCATTGAAAAATAATCATAAAAAATTGTGTCCCTACCACTCTTTCTCAGTTTATCCAGAGTATCTGTTTTCCTAGGCCTGTGAAGAAAGGATCACAGACAGCTGTAGATGCCATCTGCACGTGTCTCCCATTTGCCAGCAGCACTCATCTAGATGCCAAGCAGATTTTCCACGAGCTGAGCAACCAAACTCGTGGTATCCGGCTACTGGGCCACTACTCCCTCGACAAAGATAGTCTCTACATCAATGGTAAGCAGTCTCATGGAAGGAAGTCTTAACATCTATCTCTGCCTCTGTCTCTTCTCTTCCTCCTCTCTTTTAATCTGAACGTTCGCCTTTCCTTCTGACGCTTCTGCTATGAACAAGGTTCTAATCTCATGCAGCAATTCAGAAGAGAGAAAGACAGACTCTAGAGACCTTACCTGTTCCTCTACGGAGACCTTTCCTCTGAGTTTGTGAGTTTCTTGACATCTGACGGAAACTATACAGAGCATTCCTTGGTCCTGTCTTCTTCAACCTTTTTCTCAATGGCTTAGAGAGATACGTAGATGGAAACCAATTATTGATACCGTGAGACTAGGCGAGAAAGGGTCATTGATGTGTTGCGTAGAACCAGAATCCAGAAAGCTGAGACAATGTGACAAATTTGACCAGGTAACTTTTAATAGAAATAAATGCAAAATTCTACGTGAGGATAGAACAGGGAAAACATTATGTCCTTTAACAATTTCTGGGAAGATGCTGCTGGAGCTCTTGTTGAGCTACAGTCAGCAGTTTAATGTGCCAACGAGAGACTCTCTGGCCCTGTGAGTCTATGTGGAAAGAATTCTAGTGTCTTGGACTAATTTGTTTGTAGTCCTAGTTTTTGGGTTTGTTAATTGAATATTTTATTTTCTTCACCTACTCCATGTAAAGAAGCATGTTTCCCATTTGTTTTGGTTTTTGTTTTTTACAAAAGTTCCAGATTTTCTCTCACTCTCTTCCCCCTATTCTCATTGGGAAGGCAAGCAATATTGATATAGCTTTATCGAAATCTTCCGTGCCCCAGAAGAAAACAGAGAGGAAGGGAAGAAGAGATGGAAGGGTATGAGAGAAGGGAGGGCAGATTGTGGGAAGGGGCAATCAGAAAGCACGCTGTCTTTGGGTGTTCAGAAGGGAGGGATGGGGGGAATAATTGGAATTCAAAATGTTGTGGAAGTCAATGTTAAGAAGCAAAAGTAAAGTGATTAATTATTGGAAAAAAATAATAACTAGTGGAAGAAGGAAATGGATAAGCAATCCATTTTGTTTGCCAAGAAAACATCCGGATGGGATGATGAAGAGTCTCACAAAATTGAAAACTGACTGAACAGTAATTGTTATCATTGTGCCTCTGACAGCAATGTGAGGTGACTAGAGAAAGATGGTTAGCATTGTATTTTTTTGGAATTTTCCCACAGCACCAACTAGCTCAATAAAGGCATGTTGAATTCATTTGAACAGTGGCAGAAAGGATTCAAAATTAGGATTATTCTTTGAAGTTTTTGAGAAGAGAGAACCTTCTCTCTCCAAGAAAAAAAGAGAAGACATTGTTCAGATCTTACCCTTGGACACTTACTAGCTGGGTGACCTTGAAGAAATCCTTGTCATAATGAAAATGACCTTCTAATAATGATAATAACAATAGCATTTCTATAACACTGACAATGTTGGGTCATTTGGTCCTCTCAATAGTCCTGTGAGGTAGGTTCTACCATAGTTCTAATTTTCCATATGAGGAAACTGAGACTGAATGAGGTTAAACCAAAGAAGCAAGGGCCTGAGGGAGGAATCCGACTCAGTGTCCCTGACACCAAGTCCATCAACAATCCAATCCTTTAGCATCTCAGAGCTTCAGTTTCTTCATCTGGAGAAGGAAGGGTGTGCATTGGAAAGCCTATGACGACCCTTTCTATTCTTTATGTGTGATCCTAAGCTTTCCATCAAGCCAGGAGTGGAAGGAGAGGAGCTACCATTTCCACTTTCCTATACACCAAAGGAGAAAGAATGCCTTATTTCAGGCACTTACTTATGCTTTGTCTTATTCTCATTCCTCACAAGCTGCAAGCTTCCCATTCCTATCTCGTCCTGGTGTGATAGGGTTCTCCTCCAAGAAGCAGCTTTTTCTCATAAGTGATCAGGTGCAGCAGAGCTGATCCACTTTACCTGTGTTATTCAGTATGAGAATTCCTTTCTGTTCTTTTCTGCCATGATGTATTCATGACCCTCATTGTCAACCTTTTTGTTTCCAGGTTATAATGAACCTGGTCCAGATCTACCCAGTGTTGGTAAGTATGTGGGCACTCTCATCTCATAATCTTGAGCCATCTGGGAGCACTGAACCTTACTCCTTTCTTGACCCCTAAAGTTGGAGGCCAGTGCCTTTGCCATGCCCAAGTCCCTGACCCTGGAGGCCATTTTCAGGTGATATGAGAAAGGAATCCAAGATATAGAGTTAGCATGTTTCCGTAAATCATGGGAAACAAAGACCTCCTGTCACTGGAGGTCTTCAAATGTCAGCTAAAGGACAAGTTCTCAGGGATACTGGAGTGTGCATGTGTTCTTCAATTAGATTTCCTCTCAGCATGATTTTAGTTCTGATATAATAGGATTTGGTGAAACTGTGAAGAAAAGACTGAAATGTAGGGAAAAGGCACTCAAGATCCTTTGAGTCTCCCTTGCCATGCAAAAATGGCTTCCTGTTTCATCACTCGCCCTTCCTTGGCTCGAAACTGGGTGGAGATGACTTGTTAAGCTGTCTTCACCATCAGTCAATGATGCACCAAACATTGCTTAACTTCCATCTATGTATCAATCTCTGAACTCGGTGCTCAGAGTAGAGGGTGAAAAAATGTGGGAATCTTTGTTCGGAAGGGGGTTTACATTCTGTTGTGGGGGAATCCAGAGCCTCTGTCTGAGATAGCATGGTGAAAACTTAGCAAAGCATCCCCACGAGATGGTCAAGGGGATTAACAGTGGACCTCACCTCTTTTAGAGAGATATTCTAAAGGAGAACTCATAATGGTATTTAGGAAGTATTCCGAAGTGTCACTGGAGCTCATAGTGTCACCAGCTCGGCACCTTAGCCATGGCCTTCTGAAAGATTACTTCTGTAATAGCCCAGGCAGCACAGGCAACTAGAAATACCCATCCACCTTCAATCATGTAGTGATTTGTCAAACACTTATTTGACATCTCCTACAGGGGGAACCCGGAATTAATAACCCCATGACAATTGAGTTGATCTGAAAGAGTTTTAAGACACAATAGTTTCTGTCACGTTTCAGTGTCAGTATTTCTTTCTTTTTTGACACCTTTTGGCGTCAAACCCCATTCTGTCATCATTTGTGACTCTCAAGGCATCTTTAGGGCCTGCAGCCCGCGCAGGTAGAAAATCAGCAAGATTAGGATGCTAGGTGATGTCCACTGGGTCCCCCATGGAAGCTGCTTAAAGAATGTGATTAGGAAAATGAAAATGGCCACGATCCTTAAAAATCACCTCCTTCCAAATGAGCGAATCAGAATCTGAGACTTGGTGCATCATCTTGGGTGGGGGACAGTGACCTTGGTATGTTGGATATTGCAAGGCTCTCCCCTCATTAATCCTCACATACACCGAAGAAAGAAGGATATGAATTTCTGGCAGTTGATTTAACAGCTTCTCAAGAAATACTCCCATAGTTCTAGGAAATGAGTCCATGTTTCCCATTCAAAACCTAAAAGAAGTGAAGACCTGGACCATTCTAAACAAGAAGCGCACAGCTTGACAAGTTTGTCAGGAGAAGCCCATTTTTCAAATATCTGTTTCCACTGCTTTAACTCCTCCCCAAAGCATTCTGTGACTACATCCAGGTGTTCACTTTTCTCCCACATCCACTATGAAATTGTCCACAGTGTCTTTATCAGTGATTTCCACTCTTCATGATTTTTCCTCAGTTCCTGTGAGAACCAGTTACCCTGCAGACACCTCTCTGACTCCATCACAATCCTCCACTTCCTCAGGTAAAAAGAATGCGGCTGATAGGCATTCCCAGGAGTATCATTGTGTGCATAACTAGAAAAGGGGAAGAACAACTGTGGGGACATAGGCAAGGAAAAGAGAGGAAGTGGTTAGGGATTCCTTGATGTGAATGTCAGTGGGCCATGGAGTATGAGATTGCCCTCCAGGAAAGCGTAAGACAGTACAAGACATGCCCAGGATTCAGGGCTGGATCTTTTGTTTCCTTCCTCTGTAACAGCCGGTGACAACATGACATTTTTACCCATCCGCTTTACCATCACGAACTTACGCTACATGGAAGGCATGGATGACCATAGCTCTGGCATTTTCAATAACATCCAGAGAATGCTTCGTCGCGTGGTGAGATTTCACAGGCCCTGTCCAGACCCATTCCTGCATAGCAAGCTTCTCCACCGTGGGGGCTGAAAATCTGGTTATTCATTCCCCTTCTTATTTCCTTCACAGTTCAAACCCTTGTTCGGGGAAAGCAGCATTGCTTCCTCCTATGATGGATGCCAAGTGGTGGCCCTGAGGTGAGACCTGAGAAGAAGTTGTCAGGCCCACACATCATCTCCCATGATGCCCCCAGTTTCATGGCTAACGTGCAGGGTGGGTGGACAACAGAAGCACTGTCTCCATGGACGGTCCATTTCCTCCTTTTTCAAATCTGAGCAGGATTTCCTACCCATTCTCTTCCTTCCAGAGTCCTTAGGAAAGTGATTCCCCTTGTGTGTCGTGATTGGGAATAAATGCTGGCTTGTGGAAATACATTTCTCAAGTGGGAGTTGTGTGGCTGCACAGGCAAACTCCCCACACAAGGAATGGGCATGTTTCCACCATCAAGGATTCCGTATCAGCCTTTGTGATGGCAGGAAATCTCAGCTGAACTGTCCCCACTGTCTCCTAGAAGTAATTTTCTCAGCATCGAAACTCAGGAACCTCAGCATTTGTTTCCTTCCACAGATCTCTCAAGGGTGGCTCAAAAACTGGAGTGGAAGTTGTGTGCAACTTTCGAGGGGGGCCGACCAATCCCTCCTTAGACAAATACAAGGCATATTGGGAGCTGAGCAAACAGACTGAGGGTATCAGCAGACTGGGCCCCTACATTGTGGAAAAGGAAAGTTTCTACCTTGATGGTGAGATTCCTCACTGGCACAACCATTGATCTCTTTCCCTCCAGCATAAGCTTTGTAATGAGACCATAGTCCCAACATTCCTATCTTTTCCCTTGATTCCCCACTTAGATTCAGGCCATCTCTCCCACCCCAGCCCCACCCCAGCAGCTCATGTTCTCACTCTTCCCTTGTTCATCCACTTGCACTCAATCAGCCGTACCCATGTCTATTTCCTGGTTACCTTAAGCCATTCTTTCTCTTTGTCTGACTTTTTTCATTTGCTGCCCACTCTTGAACTCTGCTTTTGATCCTGTTATATGTAATGTTTTTAGCCATCAATCGTGTAGAATCGTAGATGGCAGAAAATAGACAAAGGACAGACAAGTAGAAGTGTTGGGTGGTCAATAATAGAAGGCAGAAAATAAACTCCACAAAAATTAGAAAGGTGCATCACATCTAAGAACCTGACATTTAACCAACGTAAGGCCAAAATATGGATGCAGAGTTACCCAGTAATCTGGCTGACCAGAGGGTGATGGGGACATGACCAGAAAGGATTCATGTTGCGAAGACACCAATTAGATTTCATGAAGGTAAATCTAGAGACTGTAAAGAGGAAGATGCTAGTTCCCTTATCATCTGGCCTTATCAGCCCTTGATGATAGTAATCTGTTGTGATCTGAGGATCCAGCCTTCAGAAAGAACATATATAGACAGAAAATGGCCATGATGGGAAATTGAAATGATGTGATAAGAAGATTGCTTCAAGGAACTTGAGGTATTTAGTCAGATGAAAGAGGTATAAAGATTGTCTTCAAACATTCCAGTACCTCTCATGGGGCATATTATATAAGATGCTTCTACTTGGCCTCAGCAGAATGTTAAGGAAGGCGTGAAAATTCCTGCGTCAAAATACTCATGTGAGTATTGATACTCACATGAAAGCAAATTGTTCTCATTGATTAATGCAGTGGACACCCATTCACAGAAGGTTTCCATGCTTAGGCTAAATCACATTTTGCTGGGAGTGGAACGGAATGAGTACATCTACAGGAAGCTTGGACCACAAGGAATGAAAAAGCTTTTGAAGTGGTACCTTTTGTCTATAAGCGTTCTTCCATGCTCTTAGAGATGAACGGGTTAGACAGTAGGGGGCTTGAATTCCTACCGAGTTTCTGCAAGCCAGGAAAAGGCAAAAATGAAAGGGATCAGGGCTCTTGGATCCATCTAAATCTCAGAAGATTGAAGGGTCCTTCTTACTTCTATCCTCATGTAAGAACTTCATGGAACAGATTACGGAAGGGCCCTGAAGAATTGCACTCTCCTCCCTTAAGGATATAACAGGAGAACTCAGACTCTGCCGTTCACGTCATGGCTAAGGTTCAGGGTGCACAAACAGGAAAGGCCATTCCCCATATCCAGCGTCCATGTCCTCCATTTACAAATCTGAAGATGTTTTCATTCCCAGTCTCTTTCTTCGTGTCCTCAGGAATGCCATTCCTCTTCTCTTTCATGATTTGGCACAAATGAAATGTTGACAGCTCTTGCTCTCATCTTTGGGTCTCTCCCATTTCCTCTTCCTTCGTTTCTGATCTTCCCTTCATTATATCTTATTTTGCTTTACAGGTTGTAATGAACACCATCCCTTACAGCTCTTCACCAGTAAGTGTCTTGATATCCAAATCAACTTGCAGTCTTCTGTTCCTTCCACTGAAGTTAACTCTGTAGGCTTTACCAAGAAATTCTCCACACCATAGTAAATTTCCCAGCAATAGAAATCATTGTGAACACTCAAGATGTTAAGAATGCATTAGAAGAGGGTTAGATGGTCTCTGAGGGCTTTCCCTGAAGAAAATGTCCCAGGTTGTATAGAAATGGGCTCTCCATCCTTCTGGACCTTTGTGATCCAGAGACACTCTTTCATTTTCTGGGATTCTAGGTCTCTCTCTGAGGTTGCATGGTGATACCTTAGCAAGGCATGCGCATGGAATGGTCAGGGGAATTAGCAGGGTAAATCAACTCTTTCAGAGAGATTTTCTGAGGGAAAGTCATGATGGTGTCCATTGTACCACTGAATACCTCTTTTTCTTGGAGTGTCATCAGCAGGACCCATTAGACATGTCCTTATAAAAGGCTCCTCCTGTGTGGCCCCAGGCAGCTAAGTCAACCTGAAGTGCCTGTCCAGATTCACTCATTTATTGATACTTTCTTCATTCCTTCATTTTTCAAACACTTATTATGTATCCCCTACATGTGCAACTCTGAGTTAATAACCATATACCAATTGGAATGATCACAAAGAGTTATAGGACACAGTGGTGTTGGGCAGTATGCAATGTCAGTACTACTTCTTCATTTTTACAGCAGTTCCTGATCCCAATGCATCATCAGTCCCAACTTTCAAGGAACCCTCAGGTCCTCCATCCTCCAGAGGTAGAAAATCAGCAACATTAGGCGACTATCCATTAGATCCCACATGGAAGCTATGTAGAGAATATGATTGTGATAAGAAAGTTAAGAACCTTGCGTTAAATATGAAGAATCACCTCATTCTAAGAAAACCCTTCCAAACAAAGATAAAGCAGTACCTGAAACACAGGGTATAACATCTTGTGTGAGGGAGGGTGACCCTCAAAGACCTCCTCCCAAACACATGTGCACACATACCCACACAGAAGACAGGACATAAATTTCCTGCTGTGGAGTGAATGACTAAGTACATATACATATATATACATATATATACATATATGTATATGTATATATATACACACACACATGTGTATATCATTTACATCTTTATATATATAACATACATATATATTTATAGATAAAGATAGATATATTTATATATATTTATATCTATATCTATGTATATATCTATATATATGTATATATACATGTGATTTGTTTCCACATGGGCATTCATGTATCTAAGCAATTAGCTACCATTCATGAATCAGTCAATATGTCACTCTGTCCTCCTTGGAATGTTTTGACAGCTTGATGCACTGCCACAAATTCAGCATATTGACCCCTTCCACCTATGCAAGGACTTTCCAATATCCACCTAGTACTTGGCTTAGAGGCTACCGCTTTCCAGTGTATTCTGAGGCCCTAATATTCTGCTGCACCATCAGTAAACTCTTCCTTTCCCTTTTCTTCAGTTAATCCTTCTAATCCCTCATTCCATTTTGCCAAGGGTTATACCAACTTTTGCTATGGTTCGGAGGGTATATCATTTCCCTTAGTGGGTATGTTTGCTATTCATTCATAGAGGGTTGATTTAAATGTATTTTGAACATAGCATTTCCAATGACTTGTCCAATTCTTTGAGAAGCTGGTGTAATCATTACCCAGGTCTTGAATCCATTTGCCAGCATTAATGTTACCCCATGAGTCAAAGTCAGTTGTCCAGTCTCTACCAAAGCCCAACAGGCAGCTAACCACTGCTTTTCAAAAGGGGTGTATTGAATACCAGATGAAAGGAGTTTCCTAGACAAAAATCCAAAGGGCACATTTCAGACAGGTTGAATATGCCATAAATCAAGGCTCAATTGGATCGTGGTCTATGCTTCCACAAAAGCTTTACTTTGTTCAAGTGACCAAGCGCCAATTCAGTGTTTTTTATTGTAATCTTCTATAAGGGTTCAAATTTTGTTCTTGATGTGGTACATGATGTCCCCAATATCCAAATAATCCTTGAAACTTTTGGGCCTCTATCTTATTGGTGCAGATGGAAAAATTCTGAATCTCTTGTCAGGTTTGTGGGAGGTGTCAACCCCCTTTTCCTTTATGTACCCCTCAAATCTTCCAAGTTCAGTTAGCTCTTGAAACTTTGCACGGTTAATTTCCAAATTTTATCCCCTGGAATCCTGTCCATGGTGCCAAATGAATCGCTAAGGCAGTGTTTACGGTACTGGGGGTAACTGTGAATATACTGGCATAGTTGTCAATTGCAAAGTGTAACAGATGCTCCATAGAGAAGGTAGAAAAAAAACATTGATTGGGACCTCAGAAAGCCACGTTCCCAAACCACCAAGCAACACCATGTATAGTAACAAAGAAGTCAATACACATGATGGCAAAGATGTTTTCATTTAAATTACGATTATTCAGGTACAGAGGGCAAGCTTAGTATGCATTTCCTCAGGAGTGTCTTACTGTATTTTCCTAGCAGATGAGAGGCATAGGCAAGGGAGGTTGAGGAAATGGTAGGGGTACCTTGAAATGGATGTTATTGAGGCCAGGGATTACCAGTTTTCCTTCCATGACAAGATAAGAATAGATTTGTCAGTACATCTATTTGTTCGATGTGCCCAGAGTTCAGACATGGATATTTTTTCCTCTTCTACAATAGCTGGTGTAAACAGCCTGCAGCCTTTACCATTCAACTTCATCAGGACCAGCTTGTCCTACCAAGACCACATGGATCACCCTGGTTCTGCCTATTTGTGTTCCATCAAAAGGACCTTGCAGCAGCTGGTGAGATTTCTCAGTCCCTACCCTGACCTTGGGATGCTCTAATGGACAAAAGCATTGGTTCTGGAGAGATAGGACACTGGGTTCAAATACGTTGTCTGGTGCTTCTTGCCTGTGTTACCTTGGGCTAATTATCTAATCTCCCTGAGCCTCAGGTTTCCTCATCTGTGAAATTAGGATAGCAAAGTCAGAATAAACGAATGAATGAATGAGTCTTTCATAATCAAGTGCATACTGTGTGCTGGACAGTTTGCTAAGTACTGGGAATACAGATACAAGTGAAGAAGACCATCCAAGCCTTCAAGGAGCTTGAATTCTAAGGGGCCCGGAAGGGGTTGAAGACAGCACATTAAGGCAATGTGGAAAATCAGCAGATTATATATTCCAGATTGCATTGTGTCACAGTGTTTGAGAAATGTCCTAAGGCTCTGGTTCCGGGGATGATAAGGTGAAAGCTTATATTTCGGTGGCGATGATTGTGTTGGGGAGAGGTATGATAGAACGATTCAGGAGCAGAGTGTAAGCAGTTTAGTATGTAGGCAAGTCAGAAGACAGCTTCTAAGGTGTTTGGGAGCTCCAGATTTATGATGTCAAGCCCCCTCCTCCTCCTCAATAGTCTACTCCATTCTTTGGGCGTCATCTTTACAAGGCCCATTTGTTCACTCACATTTTCCTTTCCTTGCAGCTGAATCCCTTCTCCTCGGGAAGCACACTAACTTCACTGAGGTGAGACCTGGGAAGCTAAGACTTGGAGGTCTAGGTTTCTGTCCTGGGGCTACACTCACATAAGTAGGGCTCACGGTAGACAATATACATATAAAGTCTCCACAAAGTGACCTTTTCCTGCATTTCCCCATTCCTCAGTTGTTTCATGCCTCTCTGTCTTGGCCATGGAGTGTCAGGAATGGAGATCTTTGTGTCTTCCACAGTGCATTCTCCAGAAGAGTTGTAGGTTTGTAGGTCCTCTCGGGGGCACTATCAACTATTATCCTGACGTCTCTGACATCCCAGTTTCACTGCCCCAATACACAAGTCTCTGTCACCGCAGTCAGCACCATCTTAGGAGATTGTATCAAAATTTCCTTTCCTAGACCAATGACGTGTAGATCCATGACTAGAGTGGCTGTTGTATGCCACTGCTGGCAAGATCCTACCACACCCTTTCTGATCAGAGAGAAGTTTTCCTGCGAGCTGAACTACCAGACCTATGGCACCACCAGGCTGGGCGTGTATATTCTGAAGAATGACATCCTCTACCTAAATGGTGAGCTACCTAACTGAAGCAAGGTTTCGCACCCATGCCTTTTTTCTTTGTTCTAATCCCAACATTACCTCTTTTCTCATTTTCATTATGCTTTGGCCCCTCAGGCAGCCCAAACTTTCTTCTCATTCATCCCTTGTCGATACAATTGCACCAAAGTCATGTTACACATACCTAGTTCCCCAGAGAGTGGGTTCTGGCTTTTCTTCTTTTCAGTCAGTTTCAGTCACCAATCTCTGAGGAAGTAGCTGTTTGGTTCTACAGATTTCTAAACAACTTCAAGGAAGTCATACATCAAAGGAAGCAAATGTATAGATGACACAGAGTTGTTTGGTAGGTAGCTACCATACGGCAAAGAATCAGGATCTAGTAAGGACTCAACTCACTGGACAAACAGGCTGTTACATTTAACAAAATAAATTGAGTGAAGACGAATATAAGATTTTGGAATTAGGTTTCTTTCAATCAATGGATTGAGTTCAGAATGGAGGAGACATGGCTAGACAGCATTTTGTGGGGGTTCTCACATACTTCAAACTCCATAATGAATGACAAGTACAATGACAATGGCACAAGTTAGTTGAAAAGTATCGTGCATATATTTACAGAGACTCTTTTCACATGCAGAGCTTTAGAAGTGTTAGTCCTACCATGCTTTGGATGCATCAGAGTACATCTGAATACCGAGTTTAATCTCTCAGTTACAATTGAGGAGGGTGTTGGGCAGGGAGGGGCTCACTGAGGAACAGGGTGAAAATGGAGTGGACTTCCATTCAGGTCAAACCAATTATCTTTTGGATGGTTGTCTATTGAGTGTCATTCATTTTGCTGAGCTCATAAATTCAAATAGCATTTGAACTTAAGCAGCTTGCATGTATCCAGAAAGAGCAAAACATGAAATATATTTACAGCAAATACACGACCTCTCTTTCTAGTGGGGTACATCAAGAAAACGGTTCGAGGAGACAGGGTTTCAGGTGAACCAGTGAGAGGATGAGGGGTTCCTAGCAGTGGAAGTGAGGATGGACAGCTTTCCAGGGGTGTGTGAGCACTTATGTAAGGCCAGAAGATGGAATGTCAGGTACGGGTAAAATACAACAGCTAGAATGTATAGTGTATGACTGTGAGACATGTAAATGAAATGGATAGAGATCATTGGGCTTTAACTGGATTTGTTGTTGGCTTAAAATATGAAATAGGGACACTTCTATTTTATTCCATGGGTAATCTTAAAGAAGGCAGTCTGCAAACTTTAGACCAGTGAAGGTTCTTAAGGATGTGAGTGGCATGGCCAGACCAGGGCTTTGGGAACTTGAATTTAACAAGTGTGTGGAAGATGGTTGAAGTTTAGAGGGCAGAATCTGAGAGGCCAGTTTGTGGAGGCTATTGTGCTAGGCCATGCCAGCTAGTGGGGATGAGGACTTGAATGAAGGTAGTGTCTGGGTGAGTTAATGTGTGCGGTGCTGTAGAAATAGAATAGATGTTAATTTTGGAAACTGGAGGCAAGGGAGCAAGGCTGAGGGTGAGTGTTGTGAACCGGGTCACCATGGTGCCATCAGCAGCAATAGGTAGATGATGCTGAGATGTGGGTTTAGAAAGACATCTGAATCACCCTCTGGACAGGTTGTGTTTAAGATGAGTTTGCAACCTTTGTGTGGAAATGTCCAGTCATCGTGTCCCTCAAGAGAAGAATTAAATCATATAACGCTATGAAAGAGAGAGTCTGGAGGAGAAACGGTGTGATCAGCAGTGTCTGTATCATAGAAATTTCCAAAGGAATAAGGACTGCGTAAAAGTCACTGAATTTAGCGATGAAGAGATGATTGGTCAAACTCAGGGAGTTTCAGTTAAATGGTAGGATCAGAAGGCAGATTGCAAGAGGGTGAGAAGTGAGGAGGAGAGGGAGAAGCAGCTTTTTTCTCGATTGACTGTAAAAGGGAGAAGACATGTAGGAATAGGGGAAGGTGAGGACAGGATCAAGTGAAAGGTATTTTTCTCCCCTTAAGGGTGGAAGACATTTGTAGTAAGCAGAAGAGGAATTGGTTTGTCAAATGTTGCCATGCTAATGTTATGGACAGTATGGACAAATGGTGACTAGATGGCATCACAGCTAAGTAGTTGACAACTGGAAGAATGGCTGGACCCAAAGAATAGTCAGTAATTATTCCTGGAAGGAGGTGTGTAGTGAATTGTCCCAGGGATATTTCTTGGTCTCTGTGCTACCTAGGGAAGGAAAACAGCTAGAGAATAGGTAGAAAACACGATTACTGATTTTACATCTAACCCCAAGGGTTTGAGATAGAACCAATAGATCTACTGGATGACAGATTTGGAATTCCAAATCTTAGGCTAGAATGGTGGGCTCAGATGTAGTAAGGTGAAATTTAATAGACATAGTAGAATTTTGCGTCTGTACTCTCAAAACCCTTTTATGAGTCCAAGATGGACAAGCAGAGGCTGGGAATTTCTGAACAAATATTGGGACATTTAATGGACTGAAGCTCAACATGGTTCAACAGTGTGATGTGTTAAATAACAAAGGTTAAGGAAAACCTTAGGGTACATGAAAGAGACAGAGTATTCAAGTGTCTTCAGGGAGTTAAAGGGCTGTCACAGGGAAATGTGCCTGGACTTGTTCTGCTTTGACCCAGAAGGCAGAACGAGCAATACAGTGTCACGTTACAAAGAAGCAAATATCCACTAGAAGTGAAGAAAAATTTCGTATCATGTGGTGGGATGGTCTACTTCAGGAAGGAGAAGGTTTGCCTTCCCTGAGGAATGTCAAATAAATGGTCGATCACCACTTCTTGGGGATGTGGTGGAGGGTATTCCTGGTCAGGTAAGGGTTGGACCAGGCCATGCCTGAGGTGTCGCATTTCTGTTCGTCCTTCATCCTGATGTGTTGATTTTCTCCTACAAGTCAGAAGACTATGGAGAAGAGCCTGGTGACAATCCAAGGCAACCCATGGGAAAGTGTGCTGTTGTCTGTGTCTCTTTAGAGCAGAGGAGAGCAAGTCAAGATCCTTTGTTATGTTTGTCACGGTAGAGAGCTGACAGGTTCCCAGGAGAATTCTCTTGTCCCTTTGTTCAACGATCACATCCTCCACATCTTGTGTGGGGGAGGGTGACCCTCAAAGACCTCCTCCCAAACGCATGTGCACATATACCCACACAGAAGACAGGACATAAATTTCCTGCTGTGGAGTGAATGACTAAGTACATATACATATATATACATATATATACATATATATATACACACACACACATGTGTATATCATTTACATCTTTATATATATAACATACATATATATTTATAGATAAAGATAGATATATTTATATATATTTATATCTATATCTATGTATATATCTATATATATGTATATATACATGTGATTTTTTTCCACATGGGCATCCATGTATCTAAGCAATTAGCTACCATTCATGAATCAGTCAATATGTCACTCTGTCCTCCTTGGAATGTTTTGACAGCTTGATGCACTGCCACAAATTCAGCATATTGACCCCTTCCACCTATGCAAGGACTTTCCAATATCCACCTAGTACTTGGCTTAGAGGCTACCGCTTTCCAGTGTATTCTGAGGCCCTAATATTCTGCTTCACCATCAGTAAACTATTCCTTTCCCTTTTCTTTACTTAATCCTTCTAATCCCTCATTCCATTTTGCCAAGGGTTATACCAACTTTTGCTATGGTTCGGAGGGTATATCCTTTCCCTTAGTGGGTATGTTTGCTATTCATTCATAGAGGGTTGATTTAAATGTATTTTGAACATAGCATTTCCAATGACTTGTCCAATTCTTTGAGAAGCTGGTGTAATCATTACCCAGGTCTTGAATCCATTTGCCAGCATTAATGTTACCCCATGAGTCAAAGTCAGTTGACCAATCTCTACCAAAGCCCAACAGGCAGCTAACCACTGCTTTTCAAAAGGGGTGTATTGAATGTCAGATGAAAGGAGTTTCCTAGACAAAAATCCAAAGGGCACATTTCAGACAGGTTGAATATGCCATAAATCAAGGCTCAATTGTATCTTGGTCTATGCTTCCACAAAAGCTTTACTTTGTTCAAGTGACCAAGCGCCAATTCAGTGTTTTTTATTGTAATCTTCTATAAGGGTTCAAATTTTGTTCTTGATGTGGTACATGATGTCCCCAATATCCAAATAATCCTTGAAACTTTTGGGGCTCTATCTTATTGGTGCAGATGGAAAAATTCTGAATCTCTTGTCAGGTTTGTGGGAGGTGTCAACCCCCTTTTCCTTTATGTACCCCTCAAATTTTCCAAGTTCAGTTAGCTCTTGAAATTTTGCACGGTTAATTTCCAAATTTTATCCCCTGGAATCCTGTCCATGGTGCCAAATGAATCGCTAAGGCAGTGTTTACGGTACTGGGGGTAACTGTGAATATACTGGCATAGTTGTCAATTGCAAAGTGTAACAGATGCTCCATAGAGAAGGTAGAAAAAAATCATTGATTGGGACCTCAGAAAGCCACGTTCCCAAACCACCAAGCAACACCATGTATAGTAACAAAGAAGTCAATACACATGATGGCAAAGAATTTTTCGTTTAAATTACGATTATTCAGGTACAGAGGGCAAGCTTAGTATGCATTTCCTCAGGAGTGTCTTACTGTATTTTCCTAGCAGATGAGAGGCATAGGCAAGGGAGGTTGAGGAAATGGTAGGGGTACCTTGAAATGGATGTTATTGAGGCCAGGGATTACCAGTTTTCCTTCCATGACAAGATAAGAATAGATTTGTCAGTACATCTATTTGTTCGATGTGCCCAGAGTTCAGACATGGATATTTTTTCCTCTTCTACAATAGCTGGTGTAAACAGCCTGCAGCCTTTACCATTCAACTTCATCAGGACCAGCTTGTCCTACCAAGACCACATGGATCACCCTGGTTCTGCCTATTTGTGTTCCATCAAAAGGACCTTGCAGCAGCTGGTGAGATTTCTCAGTCCCTACCCTGACCTTGGGATGCTCTAATGGACAAAAGCATTGGTTCTGGAGAGATAGGACACTGGGTTCAAATACGTTGTCTGGTGCTTCTTGCCTGTGTTACCTTGGGCTAATTATCTAATCTCCCTGAGCCTCAGGTTTCCTCATCTGTGAAATTAGGATAGCAAAGTCAGAATAAACGAATGAATGAATGAGTCTTTCATAATCAAGTGCATACTGTGTGCTGGACAGTTTGCTAAGTACTGGGAATACAGATACAAGTGAAGAAGACCATCCAAGCCTTCAAGGAGCTTGAATTCTAAGGGGCCCGGAAGGGGTTGAAGACAGCACATTAAGGCAATGTGGAAAATCAGCAGATTATATATTCCAGATTGCATTGTGTCACAGTGTTTGAGAAATGTCCTAAGGCTCTGGTTCCGGGGATGATAAGGTGAAAGCTTATATTTCGGTGGCGATGATTGTGTTGGGGAGAGGTATGATAGAACGAGTCAGGAGCAGAGTGTAAGCAGTTTAGTATGTAGGCAAGTCAGAAGACAGCTTCTAAGGTGTTTGGGAGCTCCAGATTTATGATGTCAAGCCCCCTCCTCCTCCTCAATAGTCTACTCCATTCTTTGGGCGTCATCTTTACAAGGCCCATTTGTTCACTCACATTTTCCTTTCCTTGCAGCTGAATCCCTTCTCCTCGGGAAGCACACTAACTTCACTGAGGTGAGACCTGGGAAGCTAAGACTTGGAGGTCTAGGTTTCTGTCCTGGGGCTACACTCACATAAGTAGGGCTCACGGTAGACAATATACATATAAAGTCTCCACAAAGTGACCTTTTCCTGCATTTCCCCATTCCTCAGTTGTTTCATGCCTCTCTGTCTTGGCCATGGAGTGTCAGGAATGGAGATCTTTGTGTCTTCCACAGTGCTTTCTCCAGAACAGTTGTAGGTTTGTAGGTCCTCTCGGGGGCACTATCAACTATTATGCAGACGTCTCTGACGTCCCAGTTTCACTGCCCCAATACACAAGTCTCTGTCACCGCAGTCAGCACCAGTCTTAGGAGATTGTATCAAAATTTCCTTTCCTAGACCAATGACGTGTAGATCCATGACTAGAGTGGCTGTTGTATGCCACTGCTGGCAAGATCCTACCACACCCTTTCTGATCAGAGAGAAGTTTTCCTGCGAACTGAACTACCAGACCTATGGCACCACCAGGCTGGGCGTGTATATTCTGAAGAATGACATCCTCTACCTAAATGGTGAGCTACCTAACTGAAGCAAGGTTTCGCACCCATGCATTTTTTCTTTGTTCTAATCCCAACATTACCTCTTTTCTCATTTTCATTATGCTTTGGCCCCTCAGGCAGCCCAAACTTTCTTCTCATTCATCCCTTGTCGATACAATTGCACCAAAGTCATGTTACACATACCTAGTTCCCCAGAGACTGGGTTCTGGCTTTTCTTCTTTTCAGTCAGTTTCAGTCACCAATCTCTGAGGAAGTAGCTGTTTGGTTCTACAGATTTCTAAACAACTTCAAGGAAGCCATACATAAAAGGAAGCAAATGTATAGATGACACAGAGTTGTTTGGTAGGTAGCTACCATATGGCAAAGAATCAGGATCTAGTAAGGACTCAACTCACTCGACAAACAGGCTGTTACATTTAACAAAATAAATTGAGTGAAGACGAATATAAGATTTTGGAATTAGGTTTCTTTCAATCAATGGATTGAGTTCAGAATGGAGGAGACATGGCTAGACAGCATTTTGTGGGGGTTCTCACATACTTCAAACTCCATAATGAATGACAAGTACAATGACAATGGCACAAGTTAGTTGAAAAGTATCGTGCATATATTTACAGAGACTCTTTTCACATGCAGAGCTTTAGAAGTGTTAGTCCTACCATGCTTTGGATGCATCAGAGTACATCTGAATACCGAGTTTAATCTCTCAGTTACAATTGAGGAGGGTGTTGGGCAGGGAGGGGCTCACTGAGGAACAGGGTGAAAATGGAGTGGACTTCCATTCAGGTCAAACCAATTATCTTTTGGATGGTTGTCTATTGAGTGTCATTCATTTTGCTGAGCTCATAAATTCAAATAGCATTTGAACTTAAGCAGCTTGCATGTATCCAGAAAGAGCAAAACATGAAATATATTTACAGCAAATACACGACCTCTCTTTCTAGTGGGGTACATCAAGAAAACGGTTCGAGGAGACAGGGTTTCAGGTGAACCAGTGAGAGGATGAGGGGTTCCTAGCAGTGGAAGTGAGGATGGACAGCTTTCCAGGGGTGTGTGAGCACTTATGTAAGGCCAGAAGATGGAATGTCAGGTACGGGTAAAATACAACAGCTAGAATGTATAGTGTATGACTGTGAGACATGTAAATGAAATGGATAGAGATCATTGGGCTTTAACTGGATTTGTTGTTGGCTTAAAATATGAAATAGGGACACTTCTATTTTATTCCATGGGTAATCTTAAAGAAGGGAGTCTGCAAATTTTAGACCAGTGAAGGTTCTTAAGGATGTGAGTGGCATGGCCAGACCGGGGCTTTGGGAACTTGAATTTAACAAGTGTGTGGAAGATGGGCTGAAGTCGAGAGGGCAGAATCTGAGAGGCCAGTTTGTGGAGGCTATTGTGCTAGGCCATGCCAGCTAGTGGGGATGAGGACTTGAATGAAGGTAGTGTCTGGGTGAGTTAATGTGTGCGGTGCTGTAGAAATAGAATAGATGTTAATTTTGGAAACTGGAGGCAAGGGAGCAAGGCTGAGGGTGAGTGTTGTGAACCGGGTCACCATGGTGCCATCAGCAGCAATAGGTAGATGATGCTGAGATGTGGGTTTAGAAAGACATCTGAATCACCCTCTGGACAGGTTGTGTTTAAGATGAGTTTGCAACCTTTGTGTGGAAATGTCCAGTCATCGTGTCCCTCAAGAGAAGAATTAAATCATATAACGCTATGAAAGAGAGAGTCTGGAGGAGAAACGGTGTGATCAGCAGTGTCTGTATCATAGAAATTTCCAAAGGAATAAGGACTGCGTAAAAGTCACTGAATTTAGCGATGAAGAGATGATTGGTCAAACTCAGGGAGTTTCAGTTAAATGGTAGGATCAGAAGGCAGATTGCAAGAGGGTGAGAAGTGAGGAGGAGAGGGAGAAGCAGCTTTTTTCTCGATTGACTGTAAAAGGGAGAAGACATGTAGGAATAGGGGAAGGTGAGGACAGGATCAAGTGAAAGGTATTTTTCTCCCCCTAAGGGTGGAAGACATTTGTAGTAAGCAGAAGAGGAATTGGTTTGTCAAATGTTGCCATGCTAATGTTATGGACAGTATGGACAAATGGTGACTAGATGGCATCACAGCTAAGTAGTTGACAACTGGAAGAATGGCTGGACCCAAAGAATAGTCAGTAATTATTCCTGGAAGGAGGTGTGTAGTGAATTGTCCCAGGGATATTTCTTGGTCTCTGTGCTACCTAGGGAAGGAAAACAGCTAGAGAATAGGTAGAAAACACGTTTACTGATTTTACATCTAACCCCAAGGGTTTAAGATAGAACCAATGGATATATTGGATGACAGATTTGGAATTCCAAATCATAGGCTAGAATGGTGGGCTCAGATCAGGTAAGGTGAAATTTAATAGACATAGTAGAATTTTGCGTCTGTACTCTCAAAACCCTTTTATGAGTCCAAGATGGACAAGCGGAGGCTGGAATTTTCTGAACAAATATTGGGACATTTAATGGACTGAAGCTCGACATGGATCAACAGTGTGGTGTGTCAAATCACAAAGTTTAAGGAAAACCTTAGGGTATATGAAAGAGACACAGTATTCAATTGTCTTAAGGGGGTTAAAGGGCTGTCACAGGGAAATGGGCCTGGACTTGTTCTGCTTTGACCCAGAAGGTAGAACGAGCAATACAGTGTCACGTTACAAAGAAGCAAATATCCACTAGAAGTGAAGAAAAATTTCGTATCATGTGGTGGGATGGTCTACTTCAGGAAGGAGAAGGTTTGCCTTCCCTGAGGAATGTCAAATAAATGGTCGATCACCACTTCTTGGGGATGTGGTGGAGGGTATTCCTGGTCAGTTAAGGGTTGGACCAGGCCATGCCTGAGGTGTCACATTTCTGTTCGTCCTTCATCCTGATGTGTTGATTTTCTCCTAGAAGTCAGAAGACTATGGAGAAGAGCCTGGTGACAATCCAAGGCAACCCATGGGAAAGTGTGTTGTTGTCTGTGTCTCTTTAGAGCAGAGGAGAGCAAGTCAAGATCCTTTGTTATGTTTGTCACGGTAGATAGCTGACAGGTTCCCAGGAGAATTCTCTTGTCCCTTTGTTCAGCGATCACATCCTCCACATACGAAAAGACAGCAAGCTGAGCCACCAGGTCTTCTTTTCTCAATGTAGCCTCTCAAGTGTTCTTTGCCTTCTATTCCCAACTCCTTTGATATTTACATTCATTTTCTGTCCTTTGTTTCCCAGTTTGTCATGAACACCATCCATTTCAATTCATGAAAACTAAATGCCTTGTTTCACAGATATCCGTTGAGTCGCAGGCAATTGTGATTTCAGAAATGTCTTCACAAGGGGAGTTGGTGCTCAGAACCAGAACAGTGAAATTGGCATGACTTTCTCTCAAATCTGTGCCTCTGTAACTCACTTGAGCCTTGTTAGAAAGGACTCCTAGTATTAGAATCAGCTACCTCAATATGGAATGACTTTCCTCTCACTGTAACTCTTTGGGCAGAGGGTGATTATCCTTTCTTTTCCCGGGGTTCTTTGGGAAGTCCTGTTTCGATGCCATCTAGGAGGCTTCCAAGGCTGAAATTCTATGTGGAAAAGTAGGATATCTCCCTCCTACTGGATCTTTCGGATAAGAGACATTGAATCAGACTCTGGGATTCTCATGTCCTCTCTCCAAGATTCCATGGTGAAAAGGTTGCCCTCACAGGACAATCCGGGTTATGGACATAATGTTCCATATGAAGCTCAGATGGAAAAATGTTCCTGGAGCAGGAATTACGTGTTGAGAATCTTCCTTGAGAGCTTCATTCTATTTCTGCCAGAGACATTACCAGCAGTGAAAATAACCTTAGCCCCTGAAAGCCGTTCTGTGGTTACTTAAACACCAGTCAAATGAGTTTGATGACAGTCATGTATTTACTTTGTCATTTCCTGCATAGAGAACCCAGAGATGGTGCCCAGTGTGGAATCATTCCTTCATCTCCTACTATATGCCAAGGAATGTACTATGTCCTCGGAATGCAAAGAATGACATAAAAATACTCAGTCCCTGCCCTTAAGGTGTTAGCCAACTTAACTTTCTCCCACTTTATGTCCTCATTTTAATAAGACTCTTCTTTTGCAGCTTCTGGGGTAGCCACTATAGCAACCTTCCCATATTCCGTGGGATCAACAGGACCTGAAGCCTACACAGGTAGAATTGTTAGGACTTTAGCGTTCTGGAAAGGGCTCAGTAGGCTTTTCAAAGTTCTGGAAAGAAGGAGAAAAGGAAGGGAACGTAGAGTTTCCAAACAAACCCTACTAACTCTATGATGCAGAGGCTGGGCAAGACAGGAGTGGGGATTTGGCATGACTTCTGAAGTCCCTTGTAAGCAATTCCAGAGAAGATTTAAATATCTGGTAATTTGCCAGAGAGATCCCTGCAGGCACGTGGCACAAATTGTTGCATCTCATGCCAAAGATGAGGAAAAAGAAAGGCCCCTCGAACAGCCCCCCACCTTGTCTGACCAGAGTTAGCATTTGCCCAGAACCTGGTACCTCTTGTGATAATTCAGCTTCATGTTGAACTTCATTCTCTTCGAGATTGTGGGTCCCCACATAGTCATCTGGACATAGCTTGGGAGCTCTTTGAAAGCAGGGCCTTCTTTTGCTTCTGTTGGTATGTCTAGCACTTATTACAATGCATTGTATATGGCAAATGATGAATAAGTGCTTTCCTGATCAATCTTGACCAAATCAAGCAGAACCCTTTCCCCATCCAACGAACTTCTCTTGGTTCTCTAGTTTCTCAGTTGTGGTTCTATCAACGGTTTTCTTTCACCTTGATTTAGTTTGAGCTCCTTTGTCAACCACTTTTGCTCCAGGAACATCTTCCAGTCCATTACCATTCCTTAGCACCAGCCTTACCACTTACCAAAGTGCTAGCATCTCGGGATCCTTTGGTGGACTGTCTTTACGGCTTTTGTCATTAGATTAGGACTTGAAGAAAAGCTGAATAAAGCGGAACTGGGAGAGTGAGAAATCGTACCTACCCAGAGATATCAGTGCAGCCAGGTTAATGGGTTTCCCTTGCAGAAAGGAATAGAATAGGAACTGGGTGACCTTGGGCATGCTAGTAGAGTGGATAATGCTCACACACAGATGTTCCTCTCTGACTCATATTTCAGTTAGTGGCACGTCCAGCATGGAATCTCTTGTTGCAAACTTTACCGTTACGAACTTCATCTGCTCAGAAGATATGGGGCAGCCCAGTTCTGACACATTCAACTCTGCTGAGAATGTCATGCAACACATGGTTAGTCTTCCCCATATCCGACCCCATCCGCCAACTACACAGCTGATTTCCCCATTCCTTGACTGGGATCCATCTTCTCTTACCCCAAGTTTACTTGACTCTTTCCTTGCTTTGCCAGATTGGCCTCTTGTTTAGGGAAACTACCATTGGGCCCTATTTCCCTGAATGCAAGGTGACTTCTTTGAGGTAAGAATTGTAACACTTTCCGCACACCCTTGAGGATAAACCTCTAATGGACTGCTATATGTAAAAGATAGTCAACTCGATTATACACTTACCTTTAGTCTCATTTTCTCTATGTTCAAATTCCCAAACAACTTTATCCCAGTGCCTCTAATCCCAGAAAGTGCAGGAAATAAAAGTGCGTTCATTCATAAGTACTGATTTGTAAGAAACAGTCTAATGTCAAGAATGTCTTCTCCAGTTGCGGTCCTACGGCTTCTCACCACTGCTACCCAGACAGGTAATGCTAGCTCACCGACCATTCCAAGGCCACTGTCAGCCTTTCTCAGGTCACTTCTGGCATATATTTAAGCCCCTCTCTACCCAGAATCCCAACACATTTCTCAGCACCAATTTCACAGATGTTCATATCACCTCCCATTGTTGTTTTTATCTAGAGCTATGATGAATGGATTTGCAACCAGAGTGGATTTCCTGTGTACCCATCGCGTTGTCCCTGTCAAGCCTGTCATGGACAGTGAAGTGTACTGGGAGATGAGCAGGGAAACACATGGCATTACCATTCTGTGCCTCTTCACCCTGGCCAAGGACAGTCATTACCTTGATGGTGAGCTACCTAACTGAGCCATCATCTTGGCCACTCTCCCGACCAGTCTTCTGATATAACCTCAGTATTATTTTCTCTTCATTTTAAGCCTTATTCTTTTATCCCTTATTCCACCCCTGCCCAGAATCCTTTATTCCAATGTCCCATTTTTTCATCCAGGTCCAAAAGATAGAACCTACGTATAACTGAGTTGCTAGACTGCCCACTACTTGGTGCCATCTCTGGTGTTATCTGTGGTAGCTGGAGATAATTGTTGTTCTGTCCATTTTTTGGTCTTTGAAAATGCAAACTTTGAAGTAATTCTTTGGTTGGAGACTAGAGGTCAGCAAGGAGAAGGATGGATGAGGTGAAGTAAGGAAGGATAAGTATCTAAGAGTAGGATGGAATCAGGAGGACAAAAGGTTTCCACCTACGACAATGATGGCTCTGTACCAATCAAGTGAAATTTAATAAGAATTGACATGTACTGAAGTGGAAGAAAGTGGATTTGAAGGAAGAGGGCCTGGGTTCTACTCCTAACTTTCTAATTCCTCTCAGTTTGACAGCTGACTAACAAATTACCCTAGATGAGCCTCAGCTGTGTCTTCTGTAAATTATAATGTTGGCCCAGATGTGGTCTTGGCCAGGTCTCAATATGTGATTCTGATTCAAACGGCTCTTTAGTGCTTTTGAAATCCAATCCACTTCTATATTAATGAAACAGAAGTATATAGTTTTGGGGAGACAGAACTCTATAACAAGTCATTGGAAAGTGACCTTGGAGATTATCTTGAGAGTAAGCTTAATAAGAGCCATCAAAGTGACAGGGCATGCATGCCAAAAACCCCAACAGAAACACACTGGTGTGCTAATATGTCTCTTGGTCTTCCTTGAGGGTGGAAATTCCCTCCCGGGAGGCAAAGTGCTAGCTGTCCAAAACCTATCATTTTAAGGACTTTCCTGAGCCTGAGACGTTAAGTGATTTGACAGGATCAGAGCATTCATTCAGTTTTAAGGGATGGGTTCTGATTTCAGAACTTCTGAATTCTGAATAGCCATTTCAAACCAGTTTGCCATATGATTTCTTGTCACAATTCTGTCTGCATTTAGCTGACTACAAGGAATCGTAGTTGAATCTACAACAACAGAAGTGTAGTAGCTTGAAAGGAGGGAGGTGACAGTTCTATCTTCCTCTGCCTTTACAAGTTGAAGCTAGTTCATTTTGAGGAGCCCCAGGATGGCGAGGCATCATGAAAGTATGGGGTAAAGGCAGAGAGGCAGTGCAGTAGCTAGTGTCCTGATCCTAGAGCCAGGGAAAACCGAGTTCCAGTCTTGCCTGACAAGCTCACTGGCTGTGTGACATAGGGACGTCACTTAAGGGAACAGCTTTCATGCTCCATTTGCTCGTCTGAAAAATGGGGATAATCATAGTAATACCAATCTCAAAATTCGACAGTGAGGAGAAATGGGACCACATTTCTAAAGTACTGTGAAAACCTTAAATCATCTTGCAGAGATATACTACTGATGATGATGGCGACAGCTAGAAAGAACTGTTCATGTTTAGCCAGGAGACATCATGATCACATTCTTTGATTTTTCAGGAGCCTATCATGAGCAAGAGGTTTTCATTCTGCTGAATCCCATAAGGCAGAATTAGGAGCAATGAATGATTGCTGAGGCCAGAGAAGAAAATGGGGGGTCCGGTACAAGTCGACATTTGCTCCCACAGGAAATCACATAAAGATACAACCCTGTTTTGTCTCTCACCCTTCCTGGCTGGGTCTCAGACAAAAGCGTGAGTTAGGCAGTGCAAGGGAGGATTCTCTCTTTCTCCAGGATGCAAATCCCTTGGTTCCTCAGGGGTGATAAACTAAGGCCTTACTTCAGCTGAGTCTCTAAGTAACTCTCTTGCTTGACTGTCCATCCTTTGTTTTCCAGGTTACAAGGAAGAAAGCATGGTCCAATCTACTGAGGTTTTGTGGAGTCCTCTCATGCTACCTCCCTGGGCTACAGGGAAGAAGACCTCCTCAATTCACCCCAGGGCTGTGGCCTTGGAAGGAGAAGGCCACAGTGCGATGAGCAATTGGGTCCCCATCTGTGCCAGGCCCTTGACTGAATGTGCTCTTCATCAGATGCCCTTCGTGAGGGTCAACTGGAACTGCAGCTTCTCCTCCAACCTGGGTTCGAACTCCATTGGACAAGGTTTTCTGGACGGGACCAGGAAGACCACAGGCCACTGCCCCAGGGGCCTATTCAAGCTGGATAACCTCCACATGACAAGTAGGGAAAATAGAATCGAGTCAGGGTGGGGAAACTGCAGTGGGAAGAGGAGATGGGAAGGGGCCTTGAGGCAGAAGGAAAGCTTAGGAGGCTTGGAATCCAGCAATTGGGGGTGAAATTAAGACTGATGATTCTGAAACACTGCAGAGCAAGGAAGTTCCCTACAACAGAACGCATAACAGGTTAACAACAGGAAGGTTCTTAGGACCTACAATGTCAGGACTTGGAAAGCCTTTAGAATTGAGATTGTCAGAGTTTTGGGTGCAGCACACAGAAGCCAAGATGTCGGTGCTGGGAGGGCCCTTAGAAGCCAGGATGTCGGACATTGGAGAGCAGTATTAACATACAGAATGGAGAAGGTTTGATCTGGGAAGGGCCTCAGAGCTTCCAACCCTATAAATTTGAGATTGAGCAAAGTCAGATCCAGGGAACAGACTTGAATTTGCCCAAAGTCACTGAAAGTTAGTGTCAGAGGTGAGAAAAAACAATTCCAATGCCAGACCATCCCTACACTCCCCCAAACCCAAGCAAGGAGCTGACAGGGGTCTCTTTTCAGGGCAGAAACTTATGACCTTTGCAAATGCCTTCTGAGAGCCCCAGTCATGAGGGCCTCCCTGAGGACAAAGGGAGTCCTCCAAAGAGCCACAAGACACACAAACCTTGTTGCCATTTACCCCTTCAGGCTGCTCCTCCCATCTTTTCCTCTGTGGATCTTCAAACCTCTTTCACTTAGAAAACATTTATTAGCATCTCAAATGAGATATTATTTCTGAAGTAATTATTATGTAACATGTACTTAAGTGAATGCTTGTTCCTTTTTAAAAAAAAAAAAATTAATGAATATTTTGTTGGATGGTAAGTTCCCAATTGTCTCCCTTCTTCCCCACCACCGCGTAGAGAAAGCCACAGACAGATGGATAGAAATATACAAACTATGCCATGCATTCTTCGTTCATTCTTTCCTCTAGCCCCTCCTCCTCCCTCCACACTCTGCTCTTCCTTTCACTCCCATCCCTTCCACTCCCTTCCTCTCTTCTGCAGAGGTTCATGCATGGCATTTCATAGACACGGAGAACTCCTTTTAGGGAACTCATGTTTCCAGTGCACACCCATACATACTTTTATCTTAATATCTTCGAGAGTGACATTGAGAGGCAAAGTGATTTGCCCAGGGTCAAGGAGACAACATGTGCCCGAAGCCACTGGACTTGTAGTTATATCTTCCTGTCTCCGAATTCAGCTATCTACCCTCTTCTCCACATTTCCTCTCAAGGGCATAATGGAGGAGATAAGATTCGAGACTGGACCTGTGATTTCCTGTGTGAACGCAGCACTTGGAGGAAAAGCTTCCTTTAACAGAACAGATTTTAAATTCACTTGAGACTTAGGAGAGTTGGAGAGTTGGCTGTGGATAAGACAGACTTGCATTAGCAATGCAATAGATCTGAGTGTGACAGACAACTCTGTGAGAACCTAGTGGATTGACTTTTCGTGGCTCTTGGACTTGAAGAGAAAGTGATATTGGAGCTGGGCTTCCACATCTTGTGTGCCTGTTACATGTGGGGGCTAATCCTGTTGGGAACGCTCCACACACTGTGCTGTCCTCACATCCCTATGATGGCCCCTTAGCATCATCTCTGTTTCTCCCCAGACATGCCCTACTGGACCATCAGCTTTTTCGGCCTGGCACTACTCCTGGTGCTCCTGGTTAACCTTATGTGATACTTCACAGTAAGAGAAACTGGGGAACCCCTAAGAGCCTGTTAGTACTGTGTGCATGTGTGTGTGTGTGTGTGTGTGAAAGTGAGAGAGAGAGAGAGAGAGTAAGGGAGGGAGGGAGGGAGAGAGGGAGGGAGGGAGGGAGGGAGGGAGAGAGGGAGAGAGACTTTGTGGTTGCACAGTGGAAAGACGATTGTGGTATCTGGAGCCAAAAGACCTGTGTTCAAATCCTCATCAAGTATGTCACCATCATCAAGCGCCCCCCCCCCCCCATGGGTAAGACTCAATCTTACAACCCAAAATCACTTGGTCACTTCTCTTCTTTTCCGAATTGTTGGATTGTTTTTGAATTCTTTTAATTGGCATATTTTTCATTATGAGGGAAGGTGAACACAGGAAAAGACTTTCAGGTTTTAGAACTTCTAAAAAGTTTTTAATTCGATGGTGAGGAAAGAGAAATATGAACAAGGGTGAGTACTGTGGCTCAGTTTGGACGATCTTATTGAGAGCCAAGAGGCAGTCCCTATTATTCCAGTTTTGTTGTTGTTGTTTTTTTTTTTACCAAGGAGAATTCTCTTTGTAGTAAAATCGCTGTTTAAGAAGGTGATACCTGAGTTAAAAAAAGGCACCTAACTGAGATGAGTTCCAGGGCACCAAGCACAGTGGATACTGAGAGAAATGAGGCAGATGCCATTGGAGAAGCCAGAATCAGCCATTTGGGGAAAATGGTGTGGCATGGAAGAGGATCAAAGGAGGGCGAATGTCCTCATCTTCAAAAAAGGGAAGAGAAAAAAATCTGCACATGGAGAATAAGGAGCTTGATTTCTGTTACTGAAAAGTTAAACATTAGGTTATGAAAGGTTTGGGTAGCAAAGTGATAGAAAAACAGGTCGTAGGCCTGGTGCTAGCGTTCCCAATGTCACCCCCCCCCCAGCTCATTTCATCTCCCATGTTCTCCATGTGTTTAGATTGCTCAGTATGGCAAATGCTGCGGTTATCATTTAACAAGATTTTTGCAAATGATATGACCGAGTTTCCCGTGCAGTCTTTTCCAAAATAAGAGTGATGTGGGCTACCAAGTAAAAGGATCTGGTGGATGTAGAATGAGAGGAAGGATCAGTCCCAAACCGTAGTCGGTCCTTCACCTTTCAGTATCAGCATGAAAATTGGTTTCTGGCAGAGCACCATAAGGATCTGGATGTGACCTGGATCTAAAGTTTTTCTAAGTGACGTCAGTGAAGGCTAAGACTGAATGCTTTTCAAAAAGAGCTAACCATTTTAGTAGTCAGGATTACAAAAGATCTAAAAGGCAACAAGTATTAGGTCGATTCTCGTAGGAAGAAACTGGTGTCTCTTTGATTGTGTATTACACAAGCTTCAATAAATATAACTATGTCGGTCACATTAATTTAGAAATAGTGAAGAAGAGGATTGCACAGGAAACCGAGAATCTCTTACATATAGTTTTGGTCATTTCAAAGTAGATACTTAATTTATATGAACCCCATAGAATTATTTGTCTATGTCCCCTTTCTGAACTTGGTTCTGTTCTTGCTGGATATTTTAAAATGTGATTTTTAAACTCTTTCTTCCATCAGGCTATTATGGGTACCCATCCATCTCAAGTAATCATCTCCTTCCCTCTTTTCCTCCCCAAGAAATGAAATCTGCCACCCTTCTAAGAGACAAATAAAATTGGGGGTTGGGATGCAAACATGTGTCATCTCTAAAGATAGTTTGCTTCTGCTCTTGTACTCTCTACCAACAGGATGTTGGCCTGGTTCACTAATCGTCTTCTGGAGAAGTGAAGACCTCAGAATACTTTTCCTTTACATCATTTTTGTCATTGAATATGAGTGTGCTTTACTCCATCTGCTCATTTGTTTCCCTAAATTTTTCTTAATGACTTTTATAATTCCATACTATTCATTTACGTTCACATACCACAATTTTTCAGCCATCTTCTCATTGCTGGACATGCTGTCGGCCTTCAGTTCTTTGCCTTAGCAAAAAGTGCTGCCATATTTTTGCATATTTCAACCTGTGGAGTATGAAATAATTGACTGAGAATGAAATAATCAAGGATCAAAAATCAGCTTCACTACTAACCTCTAGGGGAAGGTATGATGAGAGAGTGATGTAGTTGAAAGAATCTGGGCTTTTAGGGCTCTCCAGCTCCAGTTGAGTCAGTAGTGTAATATGGCATCCAAGAGAGTTAGAGCGGTCTTTGCTGCAGTAAGAAAATAATGTGGCCAGGCCTAGGAGGGCAATAGCGCACATGCCAGGGCTAAGGTGAAGCTCATTGGTAAGTTGGAATGTTCAGTGACAATGACCAAGTTTCTTCAGGCCTGGCCACCTGATCTGGAGGAGGACAAGGGCCGGATGAGCCCGGTAAAAAGGATATTTGCAGGAATTATGTCTGTTTTCAAGTCTTTGAAAGGCAGTCACAAGAAAAGGATCTAAACTCCATGTAGCAGAATCCCAAACAAAGGAATTAGCAAAGTCATCACACTTCAAGCTGGAAGAGATGGAGAGTTCTCCATCCCAGCAGAGATTTGGGCAGAAGCTAGCTGACAGGCCCTGAGGGAATGCAGAGTTAGGCCTATTGCTTGCTGTTCAAGGGTGTGTTGGCCTGTGTGTATGCTGAGGTCTTCAGAACTCAGAGCTTCTTGGTGGTTTCCCAGAGATGATTTGTGATTGGTGTATTGTTTGTCGGCTGTCTGTTGACAGATCACCTTTGATCCCTTAGGGGGTGAGTGTTTCCTTTGAATATTTGTATCATTTAAAAATGTTATATTCCATTAGATTGCACTTCCTGAGAGTATTTTGTCTCTGCAGTTTTTCTTTGAGTTCCGGTTATTTGTGACGTGTAAGGGTGTAGGGGTGTGAAGTGTGAGGTTTTTATGTTCTACCATATCATCTTCTCAACACATGAAAAATCTTGATGTATCATCTCAATTTCATCTCACTTTCTTTCAAAATGGTTAACCTTTTGACCTTGCAGAAACTTATGTTGATATATCCTCTTAAGGTTGGGAAGCCAAGTTTCTTTTTATCCACATTCCGTTGTTCATGAGAGGTTTTGGTTTGCCTTGAAGGCAATATTTTAATGTACATGTATAATTTGTAGAAACTTACGATACCTCTTTCTGCTCCTCCTGGATTGCATTCTTTTGATACAGTATTTATTCCTTTGACCTCTTTCTTCTCTTAAAGCCAAGTAATGGCTAGGATTCCGCAACAAATGAAAGAACACAGGATCACAACGTAGGAATCGATGGCTTCGTGGACGCCTAGATGGAAAGTCACTTAAAGGACACTCAGTTACCTGCCTTTGTGTTCCCTCTAGGGGTCACAAACACTCCAGCATTAACCCAAAGGAAGAGAACCAGCCTGTCCACACCTATTCAGTATTGGAAGAATGACTCTGGGCCTTTATAAACTTTATTATCCTGAAAAGAAGAAAACATTTGTACTGGATATTTTAATTTATTTTAAAATACATACGTCCTGTAGTTGGATGAGTATAACTAGTAAAAATAAAACCATGTAATTGTTACAAAATAACCTCATGTCTTTTTCAATTTACTTCGATTGTCCTTTTTTGTTCTTCTGTCTCCTTGCCATATTTATGTCTGCTCTTAGAGAATTTTGTATATAGATTATTTAGAGAAGCAGAGCAGTGTAGGTCTGGCTTTTCGAAAAATGATTTTTTTTTTGTCTGTATATTTGCAACACAAATGTGACTCTGTGAAATGTTTTGAGCCTTTTTCCAACACCATTCTGGCTTAGCTTTTTTACAAAGTGGACAGTGCTTCTCCTTCTTTAGGAGCAACCACCCTCACCCAGGCTCAAGCACCAAAAGTTCCCAAGTGAAGCATGGGGGACCTGTCACCAGAGGGTCCATAAAGTCCTGAGGTCCCCTCCGAATCAGAGAAAAAAGAAGCCAATTGGCAGGATGAGGGTGATGCATAGGAGGGAGGAAGAGAAAGGAAAGGGAGAGCTGGGCAAAGCATGGCGAGGGGTCGTATAGGGCGCTATAGCTTGGCTAGTTTCCAGTTTGGGTTACTGGATTCTTCTGCCCTTGGCAGGCTGTTCAGAGATGAGATAAGAAGGATCTCCACTGCCACCTTTGGCTGTAACAGTCTGAGGTTTAGACCTCAAATTGACATCAGGTCAGTCTTACCCAGCCACATGAAACCATTGTATCCAAGGAGAGAAACACGGTCCCTGCAGACTGCACTCATAAGCATGTTAGGTCGACTTGCCAAAACAAACTTTGGCATTTTAGTCTCTGTCCTGCTCAGGAATCATTGTTTCTGGTGCAGATGAAGGGGAATGTATTAAGACACTAGCATCAGTGCAGAATTCTGGCTGTCTTCTTTGATCTAGGTCCTCTTGAACCCTAGAATAACATATTAACAAAGCGGCCAGCCCGAATAAGCCACACTTCACCTCCTCACACCATTCTACCCAAACTCAACATCATGAGAAAGCTCGATCAGGAGGGTAGCGGCCTGGGAAATTTGTGATTTGTTATGGTTAATTTCCAAAAAAAATCCCTTAGAAAAACAGTTGCAGTAGTTAGTGGGAGATTTTTGTATTGGTTTGTGTGGGAATTTCGTTTTCTAAGAACATCGACGATATCATTGAAATGATGACATGTTTTACACTTGGCTTTGTTTTGAGTCAGCTGTGCAAGCTCACCAACATCACTTTGTCTTCCAGAGCCATCTGTGTCCCTTTCATTCTGATCTCTCCTTTGACTCTGTCCCTCCTCAAAGCTGTTTGCTTCTGATCACCCCTCCCTAGTCTTCCCTGTCTTCTATCATGTCCCCCCCTCTTAGGCCCTTAAACTATGGAGCTCCTGGAGAACAAGGACAGTTTGTGTCTCTTTCTTTGCATTCGCAGTGCTTAGCACAGTGCCAGGCACATAATGAGATATTAATAATTGTTTGTTGAATCATTTGTGGCTCTAAAAGCCAACCCCTCCTCCTTCCTGTTCTCTCTTTGGATTCTGTGACATCACCTCTTGTTTACCTCCTACCAATCTGACACCTCCCTCTCCAAGGCCTTAACTGGCTTCCTAGTCCACAGTCTTCTCCCTAAGTGTGGGTGAGTATTCCCTAACGTTCCAACTTATTCCCCTTCCACTACACGTATACAACTTTTATCAAATTGTTTGCCTACTCACTGAGGCTGGGGAAGGAAGGGAGAGAAGAAGGGAGAGTTTGGGGATTTGAAATAAAAAAAGAATCTTAAAATTGTTTTACATGTAATGGGGAAAAAAATAAAATATTAAATTTTGAAAAGAAAACAAATGTCACCCCCAGAACTGAGATTATAATAGGAATTTAATCCTATCCATATGCTTTTTTCCACTTAATCCTCTGTTTCATTGCCATTTGGACAGACCAGCACGTCTGGTATTCAGTAGCTCTGGCACCAATGATGGCAAGAATAGATTAATAAAAAAACGCTGTAAAATCTGTTTCATCAAAGCTATCTTTCTTTGGTGCCTCTGGATTCTTATGGAAATGTTGTTCGAGAAAATCTAGTTTAGTTGGGTCACATGCCAAGTTTTCTGCAAGCTTCTTTTCATCTCTCATATGAATTTTTAGACAGTAATGCTCATAAACTCCTACCATCCTCCAAACTGTGTAACTAGATTGGCAATTTTCTTGGCAGTAGCGTTTCACTGCTTGATAAAAAGATTAAATGTTTGCTGATATTCGCTGCTTGTCAGAAAGATTAAGTATTTGCTTCTAACACAATCTCTAGGCTCTTTTGTTCTTATTATTGGTTATATATTTTTATTATAAAAATCAGAGTCAATCTATTCTTTGTTCATTTACAACTGCAATCATTCCTTTGAATAGTCCAAGTTAGAGCTCTTGTAATTCGATGCACAGTCTCATCGTCTGTATCATTTCTTCTAATTTCTGTTGATTTTGTCGTTGTTCTTGTTATTCAGTCGTTTCAATCATGTCTGAGTCTTCTTGACCCCATTCGGGATTTTCTTGGAAAGATCTTGGAGTGGCTTGCCATTTCCATTTCCATATCATTTTACAAATGAGGAAACTGAGGCACAATGCGGTAAGTGGCTTGCCCAGGGTTACATAGCTACTAAGTATCTAAGGCCAGATTTTAGCTACTGCATCACCTGCCACTTCTTTCTGACCATCTCCTTAATCAGCTAAATATCTGACTGCACATGGACAAGTAATTCTTAAATAACTCCCATGTCAAAAACCATTTCTTTGGGTGTCTGCTTAGTATAGCCCTTTAATTGGCTCTCAGGCTCGTTTTCCCCACACTAACTTCATAAGAATTGGTAAGTAAAATGGCCAGAACATGGCTACATCTCTCTGTCTCTCTGTCTCTGTCTCTGTCTCTGTCTCTGTCTCTCTCTCTCCCTCCCTCCCTCCCTCCCTCCCCCCTCTCTCTCCCCTCTCTCTCTGAGTTCTAGAAGTAACCCTCAAGAAATTGGGATAATTCTTATATGCTCCTCCTAAATATCAATCACCTAGTGATACTTACCACCTCCTCAATATCAACAGTATCAGGGATTAGCATTGCACTATCACTTTTACCACTTAATTTCTGCTCCCTATAAACTGACCAGTAAACTCCAATTACGTTTCATAATTATGCGGTGAGATGAGAAGAGATTGATATCCAGAAAGTAAAGAAAATGAGATATTTTTCCTGAATACCCTAAGCAGGAACTACATGGGAATGAGGAAAAAGCTCAATTTGGCCTTGGTCAGGTCTCCCCTACAGACTGCTCCTGTCTTTGAAGCTATGTCCACTGGTATGCTAGCCATAAGGCGAGTCAATAACAGATGAATACAAATGATTCCCATTCTCAGTGGAAGACTTCTTGATCCTGACAAAAATAGAAGGAAAAGGCGTTTCCAGCAAATGGGAATGGTGAGTTATCTTTTTGCCACATGTGACCTCTTAGCTTCAGTCCACTTTCCTTGACTCTCTCTATGTAATGGTAGGAAAGTATGTAACAGAGTTTTGGGGGGAGCGTTTTAAAGGACCTCTTTTTATTCTACAACAGTAGTAAATATTCTTTTCTAAAAGGCACTTTATGGCTAGTTCAATATAGGATTCTCAATTGAGAAACTTGGGAGAAAGCAGATTGTAGGGATTTTGACCCAATGCAATTAGACAATCACCAACTGACTCGCTGTAGATATGGTCAAAATCCAAGGAGGAGATGTAGACACCATTGCTCTTTGATTGATCTGTCAGAGTGGGAGTCGGCATAAGAGTCTTCAGGGATTGCATGGGCTGTAGCTATATCAAAGTACAGTCTTCATCCCTTGCTTCCAGTACTCTAACACTTGTTAGCTTCCTTACCAGAGGACTGGGGGTTTTCTTTGTTCAAATACTCTTTTATTTTATGGACGGAGGGCAGTGTGGCACAATGGAAAGGGAGATGGATTGATTTGGAATCTGAGAACCTGGGGTTCCAATCCTGCTTTTACAGTTTACTCATTGAATAACTGTCGGCAAATAATTGTATATCTCTGGGTCTGAGTTTCCTCCTCTCTAAAATGAGAGGGTTTAAGCTAGATAAATAACCTTGAAAGCACCTTCCTTTTAGCAAATGATCCTGTGAATGATGGAAGAGTCATGACATTATTAGTAGCTATCTGTGTCTTGGACATTGCAGAAAAAAGGAGAACGCTATACCAAGGAAAATTATTGATATATCATTATATCAAATATATATCTAAATACAAAACAGAAATATAGGCCGTAAGACAAATTTGCCCTGTTGGCCTCAGGATCTGCTAAAGATATAGTCTAGAAACATGATTCAAACTGAGTAGAGTTTATAAATAAAAGTCAAAACTCTATTAACATAAAAATGTCACTGAGCTGTTCTGGACCCGGAAAATAACACGTGCAAGATAGCAGTAGCAAGCAACGACACCTGTGGTGCTAACCTAGTCTCATCATATTCTCCTGGCCACAGCAATTTGCAAAATGAAAACAGGTGGAGCAAACAGGAAATTTTTTTTTTCAAAATTAGTTTTATTGACGCAATTTTTGTTATATTTCAATTTCCAAACTGTCTCCCTTCCTCCTTTCTTACCCTGAACTAGTGAAGGCTACCAATTATAAATATGGTGTAGAACTATACACCATAAACATATGTAAATTAGACTATGTGCGTCTCCATTTCTGAGTTCTTTCTCTGGAGGTGAGAGTGCCTATTACTTCCTAGCTCCTTTATAGATGATTTGATTAATTACAGTACTCAAAATAACGTGGTTGTTCACAATTATTCTTCAATCTATTGCTATTATTATATACAGTGTTTTCTTGGTTCTGCTCTCTTCACTTTCCATTATTTCATGCAAGTTTTCCATGTTTTTCTCAAACTCCAACAGCTCATCATGTCGTAGAGAATGTAAGTATTCCTTCACAACCATACATAAGAGCTTCTTTAGCAATTCCCCAATTGATGAGAATCCCCTCAATTTCTAGTTCTTTGCCACCACAAACAGAGCTGGTATAAATATTTTAGAACATATAGATTCTTTTCTTTTTAAACTGATCACCTTGTGACACATCTACAAGTGCTATTACTGGCTCACATGGTATATAGAGTTTTATCGCCCTTTGGGCATAATTCCAGAATGTGCTACAAAATGATTAGATGAGTTCACAGTTCCACCAACAGTGTATTCAAGACCCAAATTTTCCACATCCGCTCTAACATGTCTCATTTTCCCTTTCCTTCATTTTGATAGATTTGAGATGATGTCTCCATGTGGTTTTAATTTTCCTTTTTCTAGTTGGTAATGATTTAGAGCACTTTTCAAATGAATTTTGAAGTCTTCATTGAGAAACAGTTCATACTTTTAGGAGTTTTTCCTAATTTAGTGGCCTTCATACTTCATATCACACTAATCACGCTCTTATATTAAGTTGACACTCAAATTACTGGAGTCATACTTAGCCTTAGGAGCAGATTCAAGCACGTATTAAGAAAATATTGGAGGTAAGTATATTAGCAGAGGATCCTGCTATTTCGTAAAAGGTAAAGAGTTGTAGAAATATACCTTTGCCTTGCCCCAAGCCTTGGATATAGAAAGAAGAAGTACCCTAAGAATTGCTCTTTCCTGTTGTGGCAGTTTCCCCTCTGATATCACAAAATCTCTCACTAGGAAAAACGCAGAAATCAAAGTTTCCTTCCTTTATCGCAGTCATTCCCATGAGGTAGAATGTCCCAAATTTGGTCATTTTATATTTTGGCTTTTATTCTTTTGTACTTTCTGCCTATTTTTATTGCTTATTTTTCTTTTCCAGGTCTCTGATAAGAACTGCTTTCAACTTCTCAATGTTTTTCCTTTTTCTGTGCTTTAATGGAAGTGGTTTACATACTTCAACATGGAGTTACTGTGTTCGGAGGCAAATACATACACTTCATTCTCCAGTGAACATGGACTTATAAATTCATTCTTTGTACTTTGAAGCAATTTAATTTTGGCATAGGATTATGTGAATTTTTTCATGGTCACATGATTTACTCAATGTGATACTTTCATTTTGTTTGTATCATTATGACTCAAAAACGTTTCTTCTTTCCAATGAACGTATCTTTGTTGGACTGTTTTTAACTAAATTAAAGGAGAAGACCATGAGACACTAAACTTTTACGTTCTTATTAATGGCAATTTTGCTGACAATTGAGCTTTTAAAAAATTTGTGAAATATATTTTGAATTCTATTCTTAAGATTACACAGCATTGAGCAATTCAGTCATCTGCAAAATTAATGAATCTGAATTTTAAATTGTGAAGGGACCTCCACATGGAGTCACTTAGTCCCATAATCCAAATGAAATTACCACTGCAATATATACAGCAAGTGCTTGAGTTTTGGTTTGCGTCAACACATACATTAAACACAAGGAAGATATAACCTTAACAGCATTGTTTCCCTTTACTCTCTTCAGGGACAACATGAGCTTGAAACTTCTACAAATTTCCTGGGGTTTTTTCTAGATATAAGACTTCTTTAAATGAAGGCCACAGGAAAGCAAATAAACACATTTTGGGAAGACATCTAAATGGAAAACTTAGATCTATATATGTAAAGGGTAAAGCTCCACTTTTATACCTGCAGCAATGTCCTGAGTATAGAGTTTGTAGTTATCTGGGACATTTCCAATATCCCATTCGAAATTTCTCCATTCGTCAATAGGGTAGAAATATCTGAAGGTATCTCAAGACCTACAATCAACACAAGAAAGGCACTACTTGAGCAGCACTGGTTTCGTTACTCTCTTCAGGGACAACATGAGCTTGAACTTTCTACAAGTTTCCTGGTGTTTTCTCACTCTGTAAGAGTCCTTCATTTGAGGACCTTAGTAGTTCAAAAAAACACATTGTGGCAAATAAGGGAAGTTGAAAATTTGACGTAATACATGCACAGGGTAAACCTCCACGTTTCGCAGCTGATGCAATGACCTCATAATAGAGTCACTAGTTATCTGGGAGATATTTGAAAATAACCCATTGGAAATTTCTCCATTGGCCAATATGGTAGATATACTTGACGGTATCTAAAGACATACATTCAACACAAAGAAGATGTTCAATTAGCAGCATGGGTTCATTACTCTCTTCATGGACAATATGTGATTCCACCTTCCACAAATTTCCTGGTGGTTATCTCACAATGTTACATGTCTCCATTAGAGGACCCAAGAATCGAAAGAAACACATTTACACAAGGTACCTTCACATACAACTTTGAAGAAATAGAGGAAAAAGGTAAAACTCCAGATGACTTATCTGCAGCAATGAGCACAATACAAGGTTGGCAATTTCTTAGGGGTATTTTCAATGAACACATTCCCAAACGCTCATTTCGCCATTATGGTAGATACATATGAAGGTATCTCAACACATCCATTGAACACAAGGAAGATATAACCTTAACACTATTGATTCGCTTTACTCTCTTCAGGGACAACATGAGCTTTAACCTTCTCCAATTTCCTGGGTTTTTCTCTAGATAGAAGATTTCTTGAAACAAAGGCCATAGGAATCCAAATAAACACATTTGGCCAATAAGTGAAAGAGAAACCTTTGGAGTACTTTCTGTAAAGGGTAACCTCCACATTTCACATCTGCAGCAGTGACCTCAATAGAGAGTTTGTAATTATAGGGGAGATAATTGCAAATATCCCATTCGAAATATCTCCATTGGCCAATATGGTAGATATATAGGAAGGTATCTCAAGACATACATTGAACACAAGGAAGATATAACCTTCACAGCATTGATTCGCTTTACTCTCTTCAGGGACAACATGAGCTTGAAACGTCTACAAATTTCCTGGGGTTTTTCCTAGATAAAAGACTTCTTCAAATGAAGGCCATAGGAATGCAAATAAACACATTTTGGGAAGACAGCTAAATAGAAAATTTAGATCTATATATGTAACGGGTAAATCTCCACATTTTGTACCCGCAGCAGTGTCCTCAGCATAGAGTTTGTAGTTATCTGGGACCTATTTCCAATATCCCATTCGAAATTTCTCCATTCGTCAATAGGGTAGACATATCTGAAGGTACCTCAAGGCCTACATTGAACACAAGAAAGGCACTACTTTAGCAGCGCTGGTTTCCTTACTCTCTTCAGGGACAACATGAGCTTTAACCTTCTACAAGTTTCCTGGTGTTTTGCCAGTATGTAGGATTCCTTCATTTGAGGACCTTAGTAATCCAAAAAAACACATTGTGGTAAATAAGGGAAGTTGAAAGTTTGAAGTAATATACACAAAGGGTAAACCTCGACGTTTCTTAGCTGATGCAATGACCTCATAATAGAGTCAGTGGTTATCTGGGAGATATTTGAAAATATCCCATTGGAAATTTCTCCAGTGGCCAATATGCTAGATATACTTGAAGGTATCTAAAGACATACATTCAACACAAGGAAGATTTTCAATTAGCAGCCTTGGTTCTTTACTCTCTTCATGGACAACATGTGATTCCACCTTCCACAAATTTCCTGGTGGTTATCTCACAATATTACATTTGTCCATTAGAGGCCTCAAGGATCAAAAGAAACATATTTACACAAGGTACCTTCACATACAACTTTGAAGTAATATAGGTAGAAGGTAAAACTCCAGATGACTTATCTGCAACAATGAGCACAATACAAGGTTGGCAATTTCTTAGGGGTTATTTGCAATGAATGCATTCCCAAACGCTCATTTTGCCATTATGGTAGATACATATGAAGGTATCTAAACACATCCACTGAACACAAGAAAGATATAACCTTAACACTATTGATTCGCTTTACTCTCTTCAGGGACAACATGAGTTTTAACCTTCTCCAGTTTCCTGGGTTTTTCTCTAGATAGAAGATTTCTTGAAACAAAGGCCATAGGAATCCAAATAAACACATGAGGCCAATAAGTGAAAGAGAAACCTTTGGAGTACTTTCTGTAAAGGGAAACCTCCAAATTTCACATCTGCAACAGTGACCTCAATAGAGAGTTTGTAATTATAGGGGAGATAATTGCAAATATCCCATTCGAAATATCTCCATTGGCCAATATGGGGGATATATTTGAAGGTATCTCAACACATACATTGATCACAAGGAAGATATTCAATTAGCAGCCTTGGTTCTTTACTCTCTTCATGGACAATATGAGATTCCACCTTCTACAAATTTCCTCGGGGTTACCTCACAATATTACAGTTCTCCATTAGAGGCCTTAAGAATCAAAATCAACACATTTACACAAGGTACCTTCACATACAGCTTTGAAGGAACATAGGTCAAAGGTAAAACTCCAGATGACTTCTATGCAGCATATCAGCACAATACAAGGTTTGCACTTTCTTAGGGGGTATTTACAAGGAACACATTCCCGATTGCTCATTTCGCCTTTATGGTAGATATATAGGAAGGTATCTCAAGACATACATTGAACACAAGGAAGATATAACCTTCACAGCATTGATTCGCTTTACTCTCTTCAGGGACAACATGAGCTTGAAACTTCTACAAATTTACTGCGGTTTTTCCTAGATAAAAGACTTCTTCAAATGAAGGCCACAGGAATGCAAATAAACCCATTTTGGGAAGAGAGCTAAATGGAAAACTTAGATCTATATATGTAAAGGGCAAATCTCCACGTTTCGTATCTGCAGGCCTGTCCTCAGTATAGAGTTGGTTGTTATCTGCGACATATTTCCAATATCCCATCTGAAATTTCTCCATTCATCAATAGGGGAGATATATCTGAAGGTATCTCAAGGCCTACATTCAACGCAAGAAAGACACTAATTTACCAGCACTGGTTTCCTGACTCTCTTCAGGGACAACATGAACTTTAACCTTCTACAAGTTTCCTGGTGTTTTCTCAGTATGTAAGATTCCTTCAACTGAGGACCTTAGTAATGCAAATAAACACATTTTGGCCAATCATCGAAATTGAATATTTGAAGTAATATATGTAAAGGGGAAACCTCCACGTTTCGTAGCTGCTGCGATGACCTCATAATGGAGTTTGCAGTTATCTGGGAGATATTTGAAAATATCCCATTGGAAATTTCTCCAGTGGCCAATATGGGGGATATATTTGAAGGTATCTCAAGACATACATTCAACACAAGGAAGATATTCAACTAGCAGCCTTGGTTCTTTACTCTCTTCATGGACAATATGAGATTCCACCTTCTACAAATTTCCTCGGGGTTACCTCACAATATTACAATTCTCCATTAGAGGCCTTAAGAATCAAAATCAACACATTTACACAAGGTACCTTCACATACATCTTTGAAGGAATATAGGTCAAAGGTAAAACTCCAGATGACTTCTATGCAGCAATCAGCACAATACAAGGTTTGCACTTTCTTAGGGGGTATTTGCAAGGAACACATTCCTGATTGCTCATTTCACCTTTATGGTAGATATATAGAAAGGTATCTCAAGACACACATTGAACACAAGGAAGATATAACCTTCACAGCATTGATTCGCTTTACTCTCTTCAGGGACAACATGAGCTTGAAACTTCTACAAATTTACTGCGGTTTTGTCTACCTAGAAGACTTCTTCAAATGAAGGCCAGAGGAATGCAAATAAACCCATTTTGGGAAGAAAGCTAAATGGAAAACTTAGATCTATATATGGAAAGGGTAAATCTCCACGTTTCGTATCTGCAGGCCTGTCCTCAGTATAGAGTTGGTTGTTATCTGCGACATATTTCCAATATCCCATCCGAAATTTCTCCATTCATCAATAGGGGAGATATATCTGAAGGTATCTCAAGGCCTATATTCAACGCAAGAAAGACACTACTTCACCAGCACTGGTTTCCTTACAATCTTCAGGGACAACATGAACTTTAACCTTCTACAAGTTTCCTGGTGTTTTCTCAGTATGTAAGATTTCTTCAATTGAGGACCTTAGTAATGCAAATAAACACATTTGGGCCAATCAGCGAAATTCAAAATTTGAAGTAATACATGCAAAGGGTAAACCTCCACGTTTCGTAGCTGCTGCGATGACCTCATAATCGAGTTTGGAGTTATCTGGGAGATATTTGAAAATATCCCATTGGAAATTTCTCCAGTGGCCAATATGGTAGATATATTTGAAGGAATCTAAACATATACATTCAACAAAAGTCAGATATTACGTTAGCAGCATTGGTTCCCTTTACTCTCTTCACGGACAACATGATGATTTAGAACACTTTTCAAATGAATTTTGAAGTCTTCATTGAGAAACAGTTCATACTTTTAGGAGTTTTTCCTAAATTAGTGGCCTTCATACTTCATATCCCACTAATCATGCCCTTATATTAAGTTGACAGTGAAACTATTTGGGTCATACCTATAGTAGCCTTAGGAGCAGATTCAAGCATGTATTAAGAAAACATTGGAGGTAAGTACATTGGAAGTGTGTCCTGCTATTTCATAAAACGTAAAGAGGTGTAAAAATTTATCTTCGCCTTGCCCCATTCCTTGGATATAGAAAGAAGAAGCACCCTAAGAATTGCTCTTTCCTATTGTGGCAGTTTCCCTTCTGATATCACAAAATCTCTCACTAGGAGAAACGTAGAAACCAAAACTTGCTTCCTTTATCACAGTCATTGCCATGAGGTAGAATGTCACAAATTTGGTCATTTCATATTTTGGCTTTTATTCTTTTGTAATTTCTGCCTATTTCTGTTGCTTATTTTTCTTCTCCAGGCCTCTGAGAAGAATTGCTTTCATCATCTAAATGTTTTTCTTTTTTCTGTGCTTTAATGGAAATGGTTTACATGTGTCTATATGGAGTTACTGTGTTTGGAGGCAAATAAATACACTTCATTCTCTAGTGAACATGGACTTATAAATTCATTCTTTGTAATTTGAAGCAATTTAATTTTGGCATAGAATTATGTTAATTTTTTCACGGTAACATGATATAGTCTATGTGATACTTTCATTTTGTTTGTGTCATTGTGACTGAAAATCATTTCTTCTTTCCAATGAACGTATGTGTATTGGACTATTTTTAACTAGAGTAAAGGAGTACACTATGAGACACTAAACTTTTACATTCTCATTAATGGCAATTTTGTTGACAATTGAGGTTTTAGAAATTTTGTGAAACATATTTCGAATTCTATTCTTCAGATTACAGCATCGGGCAATTCAGAGTCATCTACAAAATTAATGAATCTGAATTTTAAAGTCTGAAGGGACCTCCACATGGAGTCACTTAGTCCAATAATCCAAATGAAATTTCCACTGCAATATATATGGCAAGTGCTTGAGTTATGGTTTGTGTCCTTGATTCGATTACAGATGAAATGACCTCCAAGGGCCCCTCAAGGTATTAAGATGATATTGTCCTAGGGTGACTTTTGGCATGATCTATTTACATTTTTTAGGCATACTCTTGCTCAATCCATTAATTCCTTTACTTCCATTTACCTCTCTAACTTCCTTTCATCTGGTCACTGAAGAATCATCCCTCATTCTTACCAAGGCTAGCCTGGCTACTTTCAGGATTCTGAGTTCCCCTCCTGTCAGACCAGGATTGGAGAATTACCATCCAACGAGCAATCAATCAAGTATTTATTAAGCAGCTACTATAAACCAGGTACTAGGTTAGGCAGTGGAATACAAGTACAAAGGATGAAACATTTCTACTCCCAGTAAACTTCCATTCTAATGAGAAAGACGATATGAATACAGCCTAGATATTAAGTCAACAACCGCATATATGATTACATGTTTTTGTCATGGTAGTTAAAAACTGGAAACTAAGGGCGTGTACATCTATTTGTGAATAGCTAAAAGAATTGTGGCAGATGAAACGGGCCATTTCAGAGGAAACTGGGAGGGCCCATTGGAACCCATAAAATGAACAGAACCAGGCGACCATGTCCACACGCACAACTGTACAGAGAAAAACACTTTTGAAATGTTTTAGAACTCTGAGAAACGTAATGACACACCTTGAACCTAGACGATTTAATCATGCCAAGGAGGGATGGACTTGAAATTTATAAGGAGATCTGCATATTTGCATGTGGGCAATTTGGAAGTATCTTTTGTTGGACTAGGCATATTTACTAGGAGAGTTTTAAAAAATTGTTCTGTGAGGGCAGAGTGGGAGGGCATGACAATAAAAAATACTTACATAAAAGTAGAGAAGAAGGAAAAACAAGTTGCTGTGAAAGGGAGGCACTAGCTGTTGGAGGATGAAGAAAGGTTTTGTGTTGAAGATGATATGTGAGCTCCATCCAAGAAGAGATAGACTCTATGAGGTAGAGATGAGGAAGGAGTGCCTTCCAGGGGATTGGTCAGTGCAAAGGCACAGTGATTGGAGATGAAGTTTTGCGAGTGTAGAGCAGAGAGAAGACCACTTTGGCTGGATTACAGAATGTCGGAGGAAAAGTAATATACAGGAGGGCTGGAAAGACGGATGGGTGCTAGGTGCTGTGGGGTTTCCAAAGCCAAACAGGAAAACAGCTATAGACTTTCTATTTTGTTGTAAAGGCAATAATAAGCCACTTGAATTGGTTGGCTATAGGTATTGACATGGTCAGTTCTACACTTAAGGAAAATTACTTTATGAGCCGTGGTGTAGGATAGACAGAAGTAGGAAAGACGTGATGTGGGGAGAAATTAGAGAGCTGTTGCAATAATCTAGGCGAGAGGTAAAAAGAGCTTAATCGAAGGAGATAGTTTTGTGAGTCGATGGGAATGGATCCGAAGTGAGAGATGCTACAAATGCAGAAATAGCAAATTTGGCAAAGAGGAAGGGAACATTGGCAGGAAGGGTGGAAAAGGAGTGGAAGAAGAAGGCAGACTGGTTTTCAGTGCCTGTTCCTGTTGAACCCTCATGGTGAGACCTTGGTTGCCTAGGGACAACACCCTGATCAGATATCATCTGGAGGGCCCAGCAGGAGCATGTGTTATGAGGCCCTCCAACGTGTTAAAGAAAGTTTGACGTGATACGTAGCCTTTCACACCCACAGTGTCCCCCCATTTCAAAGAACAATTTCTGGAGTGGAGGTATCTTTCCATAGCAGTCAACATTTTTTAAAGGCTGATGATGTGGCAGTCATGACGCTAAACTATGTTTTTGGGGGGAAAGGATGGTTTTCTTTTCATAAAGGTAGAAGTTAAAAGTGGGAAAAGGGGGATACGGAAAGAAACACAAAGTGCAAGGTCTGCAAACTTGCAACAACTTTAACCCAGAACTTTCATTGATTTAAAAATTTTATCCTTGGAGAGAAGAGAATACAAAGGAGAAGATTCAGTACTGTGTCCCTACACAAATGTAAAGCAAGTCCTGTTCCTGATAATGAGTGTCATGAAAATAGACTTTTCATTAGCAACATCATTGAGGTTTCATGAAATTGGAATCCAAATTACTTCCTTCTTAAAGGGAATGTATTGTAAGCAAGAGAAGGAGAAAATAATTGGGACACAAATTACAGTAGCTTTAATCACAGAGAACAAATTGTAAAGAAATGTCAATATAATGAAGTAAATTGTCTTACGCAACATGTTAATCTGATACAACATGACCATTTTGGAAGGTTTTGCAAAACTACACATATATAGCCTATGTTGTATAGCTTGCCTTCTCAGTGGGGATGGGTGTGGAGGGAGGAATGGGGAGAAATGGGCATTCAAAGTATTAGGAACAAATATTTAGAATTGTTTTTGCGTACAAATGAGAAATAAGAAATAGAGGTAATGGGGTATAGAAATCTATTTGGCCCACAAAAAAAGAGTAAAGAAGGGGATGAGGGAAAAGAGTGATGTGATAGAAGGCAGAACATATAGAGGGAAGGGGCAATAAGAATGCAAGGCGTTGCGGGGTGTGGGGAGGGGAGAGATGGGGAGAAAATTTGGAACTCAAAATTTTGTGGAAATCAATATTGAAACCTAAAAAGAAATAAATAAACATTTGAAGAAAATACAACGGCAGTTATTGTACTGTGATGGAGAATCCTCAAAAACCTTGCCACAACTCTATCTTCCAATAATTCTTACCCCTCAAAACCAGTCTGTGACCTTGAGGAGCTCTGCTGGGATCACTAATGTAACAGAAAAACCTGTGGAAACAGTTAAGGCTGGTATCACTGCCTCCCTTTGAAGGACAATTACAGAAATCCTTCACATTTTGGTAGAGCTTTGTAGTTACCATGATGTTTTCCTGAAAACTCTGAGTTCTCTTGCTTTTACCGATCTACATGGCACTTAAACAATTTGTAAAGCACTTTCATTACAACTCTGTGATGTAGGCACTATTATTTTCCTCATGTTATAAATGAGGAAACTGAGGCTTGTGGTCACATAGCTAGTAAATGCAAGCACTCCAACGCAAGCCTTTTTGTTCAGTCCTTTTTCAGTCGTGTCCAGCTCTCTGTTGGGTGTTTTCTCGGTAAAGATACTGGAGAGATTTGCCATATCCTTCTCTCGCTCATTTTACAGAAGAAGAAACTGAGGCAGAGTTAAGAGACTTGCCCAGGGTCACAGGGCTAGTAAGTATCTGAGGGACAATTGGAACTCTCTCTCCTTGCTGACTCCAGGCCTGAAATTTTACCCAGTTTTATACGTAGCTGCCCAAGTATCCTAACTCCAAATCCACTGCTCTTTTTGCTATGTCACATAGCTGTTTCTGTGAAATGAAAGAATCAAGACATCAAATGCTGTGCCTTCAAGTGACTGCTGGCAAACCAGGATCCAAGACTAGAACCCGAATCTCCTGACTGCCAGCCCACTTCTGTGATTGAACGCCATCTTTATATTACATTCTTAGCTCTTACTATTCTAAAGCAATCAACTTTCCACATTTCTTGGCAGTCATATTGGGAACATTATGATTCTGATGTAGGGAAACTATGTTTTGTAATGTTATTCATATTATCATTAAACAGAAATAATAACAAAACGTGTTTTCTCTTTGGTTTGGTCCTAGTTTAATAAAAAAAAAAAATAAGAGTAAGTGGTAAGAAATGAGAAATTTTGAATTTGTTTTGCAGAATCTATTCCCTAAGAACTGAAGCATTAGAAGATCATACACAGAGTCAGTAAGACCTGGATTTAAATCCGGTCCGAGGCTCTACTCCTGCGACCTTGGGCAAATTACTTCTCTGTGCTTCAGTTTTGTGATTGATAAACAGAAGAGCATTGTGTTCCTTGCCTCCAAGGTCCCTTCTATCTTCTTAGCCTATCTTAAGGGCAGGAAATTAACACTGGATTTGCAGTCACCATAATTGTGTTAGCTAGCATTTTAAATAGTGCTTCAAGCTTTGCAAAGCACTTTGTAGAAATCATCTGATCTTCAGCCCTGTGAGGTAAACGTTTCTATACTCATTTGATGGATGAAGAAACTGAGGTTGAGAGGTTAAATGACTTCCCCAGAGTCACACAGCTAAGTCATTGTCTGAGGAAGGATTGGAACTCAGGACTTCTGGATTCCAAATCTAGCACTGTATCTATTGCACTACCCCCAGTGGCCAAAATTCTGGGTTCAAACGCTGTGTCCAACATCTCTCAGGTGTCTTAACAGAGTCAAGCCATCTCCTCCCGTTGGGATAATTCCTCCTCTCAAATGTGGGGAGAACAATTACTAGTCACAAGGTTGTTCCCACGATCAAATAATAAAATGTATATCATCGATTGATACGTCAGCCATAATTGTAAGTAGTTAAACAATTTACTGACCCTTGATTGGGAAGAACATGAATTAGGGCCTTCATGTTTTAGTCAATTGGAAGACCATCTGGAAATTTCTTAGGTCTATTATTTTAATAAGTTGAGTTCTATCAAGAAAATCCTTGGGATACCTGACTGTGAAAATGAAACGACACCTATTTAATTTGCCAGAGATGGTCTTTATCTCTTCTCTCCTCAGGTTTAGGCAATAGATCCATCAATAGCAAAGGAACTTCTTGGGAGGGTATAAGGTCATTAGAATTGGGAAGATATGGTTGCACTCCTCATATCCACTTTCCTCCAGTGACAACAAAAAAGAATTCTTTTCCAAGGATCATAATATTTAACTTTATAGCTGCAAATAAGGTGGAACATAAGAGGAAATTATGGTGAAAATAAATTGTCAATTAGATTATCTAGATATTACGTTTTAATTTGTCGCTTAATTTGAAATTCTAAGAACTGGTATAGAAAAAGGACACAAGACTTATATTGGGAGGTCTTATACAACCCTTTTAAAGACCCATATTTTTTTTAAAGGCCATAGAAGAAATGTATGTTCACATGTTCTCCGTAGGAGTGACACTTAGGCATTATTTTACCATGGAGAGATTGTTGTTTTTTTTCCAAGTATTCTACCCAGATATAACTCATTGTTTTCAGTTTGACTAACATGTCAAAGTGACTGGATAACACAATCCTAGTTATGATACAACTGCAAAAACTGACTCATATTTTGAGCAATTCAGAGAATGGAGTGTAATTATTATTATTAAGGAAATGATATTATTAGTATTATGAGCAACATTAATGGCTACTTTCAAACTAATTCTGTCACAGGCGTCAATGATAAAGTGTGTCTATTGAGTTTAATTTTTAAGGCTTAAAAAAGAAGAAAAATATGAAGCTCTGAGAATAATGTTGTGTTTGAATTTCACCTCTATAAATTGGGTAGGTTAAATTTCTGGAAGAAGATATCAGTAATTTCAAATGGAAATTGAAAAAAAAAAAAAGGAAATTAAAGAGGGAAAATCATCCAGACAGCAATCTGAGTGCTGGTAGAATAAAAAGAGCATATGTATGCAATGCAGGAGGAAATCCCATTTCAAATCTTTCATATTTAGGTGCCAAGAATGGTTTTAAGTAACAAGGGAGATCCCAAGTGAGTCTGATTAAGTACACTCAATTTTCAGCTGCCTGTGGATTGGTAAGATTCAATCTTCAACTATTATTCATAATTCATAAAATTTTCCTACTTTTCTTTTAAATTTTGATCACTTGGAGCACTTATTTCCTACAAAATGACCCTTTCCAAATATAACTGAAGAGATTAAATAATTTTCTCTAATACCTACCTATACATTGTCATAGCAGGATGTCGAACCAGAATGACTGACCCCTCACATCTTGGCCGTTGTTCTTTAAGTTGAATCAGTTCTTGCCTTGAATTTTCACTTCCTTTGGGGCTCCTCCAATTCTTCTCTTCTCTTCCTTTCCCCTCATCCCATTGGAACACATCATGGCAAAACATGCAACCCCATCATGGAATACGAAAGTAGCAATCTGTTTTTCTGGGCTCTTGACTGTTCAAATAGAAAGGAAAAATACGATTTCATATTATTTCTAATGCTACAATGAAGTACTTTGTAAGAAAAAGGGATCTTGAGTTGTAGGATAGTTATACACTTTCTAGCATGTTCCATCATCTTCAGCTTTATGTTTCAATTGCGATTTTGAAAAATCTAAGCAAAGGGTCCAAGAGAGGCATGAGTTAAGTCACAAGATGCAAAGGATTTAACTTGTCAGGACTTCAAGAGAGTAAGAGGTATTAATTCAGAATATTTTTAATCCAAAAAAAGGTTGGATTTTGATGACTGCACTTAGTGGAAAAACACGTATGTTTCGCTGCTTCTATTTGAACTCAGGACTCAATATAACATCTGGTGGAAAGCTCTTCATTTGAAAGAAATTGTAACCCACATAGTCATGAAGAAGTAAACATCTAAGTACAAGGGACACCTCCCATTTGTACAGAAATCTGTGATTCATGTGGCAGGCAGCAGCATGTGAATTTTAGGTGTTCTGCGGGAACGTTTTCCACCTCCAGCAGGCTCCAGCCCTCTGACAGGGTCAGAAATAGCCTGAATTGAGGGCAGCAGTTTGCACTGCGATTTCTGGGTCTACTTCAGGTTATTTTCACGCATGAAACAGAACTCCCTGCTGGTTCTATTGATAACAACGCTCGCAGACCACCTGCAAAACAGACCTAAAACGTCACTTCCACTTGAAAACAAGAAGCAGAGCTACGGGAATTGCTCCAAGCTAGCACAGCGGGCAGGCATGGCTTTGAAGGGACGAGAACGCCAGGACTTCCTTTTCGGAAGGAACGGGCACCCGAAGAGGTGACTGAAAACTGTGCATTTCGAGGACACATCAAAGGACCCCAAAGCGCGCTTGAGGAAGAAACAGAAAAATGGCTTTCAGGCTTCTGGCTTGATGCGGCACTTGCCTGGTCCGAGCCAGTCTGGTATCCCACGCAGCAGTCGGACGGGACTGGGGAGGTGCACAGAGCAGGCAGAATCATAGCTTCAGAAGGAAAGTGAAAAGTTTCACGGAAAAACGCGGACACGCACTCCCGAGAACGGCGGCGCCGGGGCGCGCTTCGGGGCCTGGCGAGTACTATTGTGCTGGCCCAGCCGCCAAGCGGCCTGAGGCTGACCACGGGCAGAGGCATCTACAGCCTGCTTCCTAAGCTCCTGGGGCTCCTGCATCCTCTGATTTAGGGAGCCACGCGGGAGGATGAAGGCAAGGGGGGCGGGGAGGCTGCTGCCAGCCCGAGGGTTGCAAAGGGGTGACCGCGGTGAGCAGCAGGCGGGGGGAGGGGCGCTCTCGGTGCATCCCTGGCTCTGGGGGTGCGGAGCGCTGCCAGCACAAACGTGCCCCGTGCGTGCACGTGAAGGACGTTTGCAGGCGCCTTTAAGCCCCACGCCGGGTCCCCCTCCGCATGCAGGCGTAACGCAGCCGCCTAGGCCCCTCCTACGGGGTGGGGTGTCCTGGTGGGAGGCACGTGGCGCATGGCGGGGTGGGCGGCGTCTGCCTTAGGGACCCTCTGGCTCCGCTTCCCCTAGCGCGAGGCAGACAGGGAGCGGGGAGGGAAGGCGGCTGACCCGGATGGCGGGGGAGGACCCGGGGGTGGGCAGAGAAGCGCGCGGCTGCCTTGCTCTTTCTGGCTCCCCCCACGCCTGAGGCTGCGAGTGCTGCGGGGCATGCGCGGCTCCGCCCAGCGCAAGGACGCAGGGCCGCGGGCCAGCCGTGAGCCGCGGGCCAGCCGTGAGCCGCGTGTCCGTGTGTGCGCCTTGGGGGTGGGGGGGGAGCGGCCGACGCCCTGCGTGGTGGGCGCTGCTGGGGCCCGCGCACTTGTCCTTGACCCGCTGGCCGAGGGGGCACTCGCGGGCGCTGCTGCCGCTGCCCACCCCGCGTCCTGCGTGATGTTGTCACCCGGGGGTCCCGGGTCCTGGAGCACTTGGAGGTCTTTGCGGACAGTGGAGGGCTTGAGACCAGCTTCGCTTTGCCGGCTTACTCTTCCCGCCCGTGAGAAGGGAAGCAGTTCACTGTGGGCTCTCCACGTGGAGTTTGCCAAAGACTTCCAGGACTGTCATGCTGCGTTTGCTGTCCTGCCCCGGCTTCATCCAGTTCTCTCTCCTGACTTGTCCCTCCCCAAAAGTGGTTACTTCCGATGACTTCCTCCTCCCCTGTGTCCTCCCCCTCACCCCTCTTGTCCCCTTCTCCCCCACTTCCCTGTAGCGTAAGAAAGATTTTCACACCCAGTGGAGTGAGCGTGTTGTTCCCTCCTTAAGCCCAGTGTGACCCGAGGAAGCTTCCCTTCTGCCCTCTCACCTCCTCCCTTTTCTCCTCCGTGGAAAAAGCTTTTGCTTGCCCCTTTTGTGAGATAATTTGCCCCATTCCACTTCTCCCTTTCTCCTCCCACCCCTTATTTTGATTTTTTTCTTTTTCATCCCTTTTATTCAACTCACCCTTTGCTCTCCGTCTGTATATGCATATATGAGTGTGTGTGTTTAATCCCTCCAACTACCCCAATAGTGAGAAGAGTCTGAAGAGTTCCAAATACTATCTATCCACATATGAATGTAAACAGAGCAACTTTAGAAGGTGCCTTAGGATTTCTCTTTCCTGTTTACCTTTTCATGCTTCTCTTGATTCTTGTGTTTGAAAGTCAGATTCTCTCCTCAGTTCTGGGCTTTTCTTCAAGAATGCTTGAAAGTCCTCTATTTCCTTGAATGACTGTTGTTTCCCCTGAAGTAATATCCTCAGTTTTACTGGGTAGGTGGTTCTTGATTTTCATCTTAGTTCCTCTGACTACTGGAGTCCCTTAATGAAGAAGCTGCTAGATCTTGAGTTATCCTGATTGTACGTCCACAATTTTCAAACTGTTTCTTTCTAGCTGCTTGCAATATTTTCTCCTTGAGCTGGGAACTCTGGAGTTTGGCTGAAATATTCCTAGGAATTTCGCTTTTCCTATGTCTTCCAGGAGGTGATGGGTGAATTCTTTCAATATTTATTTTGGCCTCTGTTTCTAGAATGTCAAGCCAATTTTCCTAGATAATTTCCTGAAAGATGATGTCTAGCTCCTTTCTTTCATCATGAGTTTCAGGTAGTCCTATGATTTTTAGATTGTCTCTCCCCATCTATTTTCCAGGTCAGTTGTTTTTCCAATGAGATATTTCACATTGTGTTCTATGTTTTGATTCTCTGGTTTTGTTTGACAATTTCCTTGTTTCTCATAAATTCTTTACCTTACATCTGCTGAAGAAAATAGTTCTGTAAAAGTTAGAAGTGAACATTTTTTTTGGAATGTTGCGTTGAAGTAAGTTTCTTTTATTTGTGTCTACATATGTGTATGGACACATGCATATATACATATACACACACATCCAAAACCGCATACCTGTGTATATATCTTCACTGTCTCCAAAAATAAAAATGTCCTCAAAAATCAAGAATGATTTCAGGTTGTGACAAAGTAAGGAGACAATCAGTGATGCTTGGGAAGTTAAAGTATTTTGTGGTTCTTTTTAAAAATAAAAAAAATGAATTCAATGGTAATCAAGTTTTCCATTCTTGACCTCTTTGAATAATGTTAATCATACTTTTGGTACCTCTGGAATTGTGGTGAGGGAGCATTGTTCTGAACCGAATGTAATTCTGTAAAGTTTGATGAGCTGCATTTCAATACTTTGGATAATAGGTTAATGGAATATTTAGTTTTGTGTATGAAAATGCTAATTCCACAGCAATTTTTATTGTTTTCCTCAGTGTGTTATAATTCTTCTTGAACAATGTGTAACTGATTTTTAAGTGTCCATTTATTCATTGAGTTGGTGATTCTCTTTTGCAAGCCAGTTAATGTTTTGAATCAATTTGAAATGGCATTGGTTCCTATCTCTGCTGAAATATTACTGTGGAATAAGATGAAGTGTGCTATGAGGGGCGCTCTGGACCTGGGCCCCCCTGAGAGGATAGGAGACGCCCAAGGGTCTGGACCTGCTGACGCGGCATTGCCACGCTGGCACTGGGGCGGCTCTTCTGGACTGGGCTGGGCTCCGCCCTCAGGGAGGAACTGGGGAGGGGCTTACCCGGAATAGGAGGGCGAGTTCTGGGGGCCATAAGGCACAACACGGAAGGGGACAGGGGGGACTTCTGGCTGACTATCATGTAATAAAGGTGCTCTTATCCACCTCCGGAGTTCTGCCTGGTAATTTCTCCCCCTGATCCCCAAGGGGGGAGCCAGATATGTCTGAAGACCCTGGGCAGGGTAAGTTGATGCGGTGGTCGGGGTTCCGCCCCTGACAGTGTGCCCCACCCCCAAGCTGATTACAGACTGACTTCTGCAGTTTTAACATTCCTACGCAGAAATTCTGCCAAATTGTTCATTGTATTCTGATCTGTTATAGATGAGCTAACCAGCCCAAGCACAGATGATGAGATTGCACTTATTCCTGCTTCTGCTGTCATTTTGGCATCCACCTGCCACTTACTCACTCTAGCCGAGATTCTTCCCAGCCTTACAGCTTCACCATCATGGTAAGTCTAAATTAGTCAATGCCTAGACGCAATTCTAACCTCAGTCTTTCATCTTGGAGGTCATAGCATTCTAGAATTTCAGTGTCATTGCAACAACTCCAAAGCCCAGCCGTGTGCATCTAAGTGCTCAGTTTGATGTGTGGGATCTTCTGCGCCATCCTAGATGGCCAGCGCAACTCAGAACACTGAAAGGTCAAAATCATATGAAGAAAGCCTGGGGGATTGCAGAGTAGAGGCCAAAGGGTGAGTACTGGGCGTTTGCTGTGAGACTCTTGCACATACTTGTCTGGGTAGAGAGACTTGGAGGAGTTCCATTTTAGATTTTCTCATACATGACATTGAAAAGCCTAAGAAATGAAGTCCCCTCCTAATAAGTATATACGTTTTATCAGATGATGGACAGAATGAATCAACTAACTTTAACATGGTCCTGTAAGTACACCTAATAGTTGTCCTTTACCTTGGGGACTGTCAGGGAGGATGAGGTAGGTATTTCTGAGGCTACATTTAAAGTAATAAGAAGATGCCATGTCATTCATTCTCCTCCCTAGAGGATACCACTTTTAATAGCAGTAAGGCACAAAGAATCCTCGATACTATTACCAGATGATCATACTTCATCTCTCAGGGACCTTTAATATATGACTTCATTTGGGAAAAAATTATAAAATTGAGAATTACTTATTTAGGTTGTCATTTACCCTTGAAAAAATTCTTGTAGAATAAAATTCTTGTGGAATCCACTTTTTTATTGAGTGTTATCTCTCTCATATGACATGTTCAAGTAACCTGCTGTATTTCCACTAATTTTTTGTTTGTGTTGTAAATAATCTGATACAGTTGACTTTTCTGACAGGACTTATAAGCATGTATCTACCTTGAAGGAAATCAAGGTACATGTTTAGTTTATGATTCAAGTATCTTATGTATGATTCTGTTTATTTTTCATTACTGTGGCTCTCTCATTCTGATCATGGACTTGAATGCAAGCAATCTACCTATGGTCATAATGAAAGATTTTGAGGTTTTTCTTCAGTGAGCTCTCAAAATATTGCAAAGTAGTAAATGTCAGCTCAACTCTTCATCCAGTTTTTACATAATACATATTTGTCAAGTATGTTCCCTCAAAGATTTTTCCAGATATTCCTAAATGACCCCATTTCCGGTTACTTGTCACTGATGAGGGGAACACATTCACTCTTAAAGCTATGCATAAATGTCCAAACTAGTTAAACACATGGCAAAATAACTTTGAAGTAAAATCTGTGGCTACCCAGGGAAAAAAACATATGCAAGAACTCAGTCCTTCATTTGCCCACTTTTTTCCAGATTTGGCTATTTTGAAACGTTCTGACCAGTTTTGAATTTGGCAGTTTTGCCCAGATACTAAAACAACATAGATGCAAAGTTCCTACGAAGAAAGGAACATTCTTTGATCAGATTGGTGTAGGGTGGTGCAGTGGACAGAGCACCAGGGCAGGAGGACCTGAGTTCAAATCTTACCTCAGACACTTGACACTCACTGGCTGTGTGAATGCTCAAGACGTTTAACCCCGATTGCCTCCTCCTGGGTCATCTCCAGTCATCCTGATGAGTATCTGGTCATTAGATTCAGATGGCTTTGGAGAAGAAGTGAGACTGGTGACCTGCTCAGCCCTCCCTCACCCAAAACAAAGTCCAGCGCAGGTCATGTCTTTATTTCTCTGATGGCTTGGTCTTCTTCGGCAACCAAGGGTGAACATGCACAATATTAATCCAAGTAGTAGACACTTTAAAACTATCCATTTTTCAGTTTTACACATGACAAGGCTCTTGATCCATTTCTAGTTTGAATCTGTTATAATTTCACTTCCTTACATGTTAAATGTTTGTAAATTTTAGCTAGATATTATAACCTTCAGGCAAAATCTCATTGTAAACAATTTGCAAAATGACCATTGGCCATCTTGATCATGAGTCAAGTTCCTTTTAGTAGTCAGGATCTTTAAGAGTCTTCAGAATAAATTTATTGTCATGAATGGAATAAGTCCCAGTTGTTGATTCATCCAAATCTTACTGTTCTACTTTCCCAATATTTTCCATATTTCCCATAACCAAGATACACTCTAGGTTATGAATAGAGTTTCTGTGATAGAATGTGTCTTCTAGGGATACTCATGTGGCAGATACTCCCTGTGAAAGTAGTTTGAACTTTCTTCATTTCATGCCAAACTTTCCCCAGCTTCCATTTCTTTCAAAGTTATTCTATAATGTCAGGCGTCTTTGACGAGGATTTTGTAGGTTCTAGCAATTTATTTGAAGTCCCACAGGGTTTCAGGGAGAAAATGTAAAGCTCCACTTAGTATATTTAAAGAGTGAGCATTTCCATAAAGTGGATATTTCAATCCTGGCCTCCACTTGTTATATAAGGATCCTGGGGTCACTAATGGCGACCTCATGAGCTGGAGGATAAAGGAATATAGCAGTCTGATATGGTACGGTGTCTACCATCTGTTATAGTTTTGGGTTTTTTTCTTTGTGGATTTGTAGAGGAGAAGGTGTGGAAATCAAGCCAGCAACTCTTTATTTTCTTGCTTCAGCCAAGCAGACCGTTTGCCAACAACACGCAGCCAGAGTGTCATTATGAGGCAGACTTTGCTTGGTAGTGAATTGGAATCAAAATTTCACAGTCCACCTTCTCCCAAAGAAGAGTCAGAAAGAAAGATGTCCTCAGTAAAGGACCATGCTTTTGCTGGAGAAATGTAACAATTCAGTGATTGAGACTACTTAGAATATTAAGTTCTCAAAATATTTTAACTTTCAAAATTCTTTCCTAAATATTCTTCCTAAGTCTTGGTGGTTGGTTTTACCTGGCTTGTAAGGGCCATAGTCCCGGGGGTCCTTTTCCATTTAGGCTTAGGCACAAAAATGTAGCTTTCTATAGTATGTATTACAAAAATAAAAAAGCAAGCAACATGTATTCCTGAAAATTGCAAATACAAAATTCATTTTTCACACCTATGTGGAAATGAATCCTGGGCAATTTAAGATATTATAGCGTGACATACACATACATGAGATGGGCTCTCCTAATGCTTGAAGATGCCCACATTGTGATCCAGTTCATTTCAGGCTCCATCTTTTCTTCACAGGACTCTCTCATGCTAGCATTAATAATGTAAATATCCCTTCCATAAACTCTCCCTAAGACCCATCATCAAGAATCCATCATGATCCTATTATCTGCAGTGGAAATATGACAGTCCCCACATATATTATCCACCCCTTTACTTTTCTCTGTAGATACAAGAGTGAGAGGCAGCATGGAATAGCAGGTAGAGAGCTGGCCTCAGAGTGAGTCAAAACCTGAGTGCAAATTTCGCCTCTGGCACATAGGGATTGTGGCTCTTTACCTCTGTGGGCTATAGGACACTCTTTAAGCCCCTTCGGTTGCAGAGCAGGAATGAGTATTTCTAGAATGAGCTGTACCTGCTGAAAATATCGCACAATATCTAGCCCAAAAGAAAAGAAATTAGAGTGTCAGCACTTGTACACACACACACACACACACACACACACACAGACACACACACACACACATATACATACACACATATACATATGCATGCATGCCTGAGTGTGTGTGTGTGTATATATATATATATATATATATATATATATATATATATATATATATATATATATATATATATATATACACATATATATATTAGTATAAATAGAGGACCATTAGAAACTTGAAGATGTTGGGGTAGAAGATAATGGATCTAGAATATTTGAAGAATCCTTCTCTGTATCTCCAGCTTAGTTATACTAGATACTTTGTGAATATTTGTGGAGGTTTTCCTCAGTGAAAAATTCAGCATAGTTTACATTATAATGGCATGAAAAACACTTAGTGCACTTTAAAATATATGGAAGAAGTTAATTTTCTTTTACTGATGAATGGCAAGTGAGGAATTAGAATGACTTGCCACGTTGGTAATAGGTGCATCTTTCTTAAAAATTCAAATATTGAAGGGATGCCATTTCAGCCAAAATATTTTGTTCATGTATTTGAATGATGATTCAAACAATTTTGTTTCCTTTGCTTTTTCTCAAATAAATCACCTCCTTTTTCCCACAATAATCAGAGATGACTTCAGTCCTCCAAAATACAAAGGCACATGGAGAAAACTCATTGCAAACGTCATGAAGGAAATATTTGAGAAAAATCCAAGTGCTGTAGGAACCTTTGGTGTCAGACTGGATGACTGCCCCCCAGCACATATCCATCTGGCAAGAGACGAAATCTTTGCTCGTACCCTAAGAGTCTAAGATACCTGTAATCTCCTCAGTGTGGCTGCTGCTTCCAGTGATACAGAGAACAATGTGTGATGCAGAAAATCATGTATTTCCGTTAATTTGTCCCTGGCAGGGATGTACATACATGCCGGACCTTACTTTCATTCTCTTGACATTTTGTGCCACCACCCGTGGCACAAGGTATCCATTGGTAATCCCTTGTCCTCACTTCAGTGGCTGACTCATCTTTTTTATGTGGGTCATGGTTACTTCTGTGACATTCTCCACTTGTACACAACTTTTTTTTTTCTAGTGGATAACCTACTTGTGGCCTGCATGCACTTCTGTGTTGACCTTTGAATGTTGTGATCTGTGACTTGCAACCATGTATTGCCAGTCTCTCAGCACACATTGAAATGCCTACTACGTGCCAGGTGTTGTGCCTGCCTCTGGGGCTGTGAAGGCAAAAGAGGAAACAGCATTTGGCCTCATAGCACTTGCACTAACCGGTTTAAAAGCATGCCTGTGGGTAGCAGTGTACAGAAGAGATCCACAGTAACCTGGAGAGAGTGGGAAGCATTCGCCCCCGAAGGGACCAGGAGAGTCCTCCTGCTGAAGAAAGTGGTCACTTGAGCAGAATCTTGAAGCAAAGAACACTGAGTTAGATGCTTTGTCTCATGATTTGGGGAGTTCCCTCCATGATGCACTTTGCAAGCCGTCTGTGCCTGCTCAACCTGTGTGTCTATATTTTCCCCAAGATTCTCTGTCAAAATGCTGGGAACTTTTCTCTCTTTCTCCCTGCAACACAAGGGCAGTAGGAAAGTGCTCTTCCCCTACCTTCCTTTCTTCCTTCCCTCCCATTCCCCAAAATCAGTCCATCCTCTCTTTCTGCCATGTGATTGTTAGATGACCACCTTTACTCTTGCTCTTTGGAGTGCCTTGTTGATATGTTGCAGGCCGCTCACACCAACCAAGCCCCCTTCTCTGCCTGCCACATGAGGTTCGTCTCTAGGTTTTCCGAGGGAGTGCTGAATAGCTGGGCCTTTGTTGTTTGGGGAAGCTTGGGGTTGGTCAGTTTTCCAAAAGCAATCCGGAGAGCTCTCATCTTCTTTTTCCTCTCTGCACCCACATGGAGATACCGTTAGACAAATTCAGTAGGGGTCCAGCCAGACATAGGTTGGAATCTGGGTATCCATTTGGTCTTCCTTTTTTCTTTGGATGGTCAAGTCACTATCCTTTGAATGATTGCAGATCTCTTCCAGGAGGCTCTGCAATGTGTTGTTGCTTGATGCAGTGAACAGGATGTCATCTGCAAGCAAGAGTATTTGGAGAAACTCACCATCCACTGGGCATCCCTTTTTGCCTTAGGCACTGGGCTGGATGTGCTCAATACATTGCTGATATCTCCTATCTTATGCCTCACTAGATGATTATTATCAAAGAGTCATTCAACAGGATGATTTATGCCGTTAAGACTTCCAAAGAAGGATGACAATATCTGGGTGGCAGATGCCTTGCTGTAAGAGCTTGTCAGAGAGCATTTTGCTTTAATGATTCCAATGTTTTTTCATACTTGATAAGCATTTTGTTTCCATTAATTTTGAGATGTTTGATTGTCACGTACCATTTTTGAAAACCCACTTGTCACTACCTTTTATCGTTGGGAGACCTTGGAGATCTACCTGTCCTCCAAATACCTTACAAACAATCACTGAATATTCTTATACGTTGACATTCTCTTCAGGCTGAGCATCCCAATGGATATTATAAGATGTCTACCAGTAGACATTCTATGCCTTTGACTTCTTTTCTCCTGTGGCGAGTATTAGACCTACTTTTTTTGAGAAAATGGAGATGTCACTTAGGATATTGTGCATAAAGACATGGAAATTGTGGTCAGCTCAGTGTCACTTTTGAACAAGAGCATCAGTAGGATCTCCCCACTGATACCACCATGTTCTTGTTTTTCACCGAGGCATTATATTTTACACCCTCCATGACAATGCTGAACTCCTCTAGCAAGCTTCTGAGTGTCTGTTTTGTGCTTCCCGTGAAATGACTAATCCAAAGTTGAAGTTATCCCTGTTCCATCTTTCAAGGAATGCTTTATGATTTGTATGCAGACGTGGGAAGCAACATTAGAGAAGACCTGTTGTCAAATATTTCTTATGTTGTTGTTGTTGTTCTTCCTTCGTATTCCCAGAGGACTGATGATATCACAGTGTTGGTCCAGTGCATTGAAATATGGCTCATCTGTCTAATGTGAGATTGGAAGGCTCTACCGCCTTCTCCGTTCAGGAGCTAATTGCCTGACTTCTAGTGTTCTTTGCTCAGCGGACTAACTCAGTGATTTCTTAGTAATAAGAACAAATGTATATTTGCTACCTTAAGATTTACAATAACAACACTGTGAGAAAGATGTTGCCGTTGTCTTTCGATGCGTTTCATGCAAACTGGGTCTTCCCAGAGTTTTAGTAACTTGCCCACAATTCTCCCAACGAATAAATGTTGAAGGCAGCATAAATACCACCTGAGTCTTCCATACTCCCCCATGCAATACTCTATTAGATAACACTTGGCTGATACTCATTTCCATCCCAGTGTTCCAGATATGTTTAACTCAGTTACAACTGAGCTCACTATTCTCTAGCTACTTCCCATGACCTAAATCGGAAATCTTTTATTTGAGAAATATATAGAGATAAATAACAGCTTTACAAGACCATTTGAGGGGGGCCTATAATCATTAGAATTGTCTCTTTTTATTTTGTAGTAGATTCCACTAGGAGTTGACATATGCTGCAAATCAGTTGAAGAATGACGACTTGAATATACAGATGTTTACCGAACCCTTGGAAATAATGCTGCTATCTCAAGTATGCAAGAAGCACTCAACAAGGGAATGGTTGATATTGATAGACATGGTGATGTAAGCTAATTCGTTCCTTCCCATTGATCTGAATGTTTCAAAATCTCATGGTGATTAGAACACATAACCTGTTTCCCTTTTGAATTCCTAAAAATGGCTCGACTTGAAAGTGATGATAAGCTTACTGAAATCAGATGGTAAGTTATCCTCTATAAAACCAGTTGAAGTTCCCCACCCTTAGGTTTGAATTTCAAAGGAAATTAAACTGGAAATAGAGTTATATGGGGCTGAACTAGAATGTATTTTCTTTTTCTTTTTGGTCAATCCATGAAAACAAGTTCATATCCAAATTATATAAATACAAATTTATATACAAATTATTTACATACAGCGAAACTACCTTGTTGTGTCCCTCCTTATTTCTGGCACTCAGACTCTTTAAACATGTTATTCCATATTACTTATATTTACATGTTTTTAATAAATCAACAAATCTTTTCTGAGCATGTCTCACACAGACACGCACCTATGTTGCTATACACACAAAGCCAAAAGATCTTTCTGTTGATGTTGGGGGCAGGAAAAAGAGAGGTATGTTTAAGACAAAGTTCCTGCTCTCAAGGCACTTTTGCACTCTAAATTACTCTAAGGATTTTCTCATTAAAATTGATATCATTGTGGAGGCCTAAATTTTAAACCTACTTAAGACCCACTCTTTTTCTCCAAATCAACATTTGTCATTTCGTTAACAATTGAAAGAATGCATTCAGCCTAAGCGTTTGAGAGAAACAGTGTCTTTGTATTGTCAAATAAAATGTGGAGTTTATTGAAGCAATTCAAGAAGAAGATCCCCTAGAGCGTCTACAAACATTCAAACCACTGGTGAGTATTATTAGGCAGTTGGAGAATGACACCACAAAGTTCTCCAGAGTTTTAAATCCATCTCTAAAAGGATGTTTTTACTGATTCATGATTTGCCTGAACATCATTATGAGACCTTTAAGTTTCTCTCCGCACATCTGAAGAGAGTAGCAGAAAATTCCGAATCCAAACAAGGTGAGTAAATAAAGGATTGAAGTCATATTCTTTAACTTTTTAAATCAGAACTTTATGTTTTATGTAAGAAAATCAAGAGTAGCCTTCTAATTAAAAGGAAAGGGTACAGATTTGTCTACCTGGCTTTTTCACTAAGTAGACCCCAGATGCAGAAGCGGTAGAAGGAAAGGGCAGAGATGTTCATGAATTCTGATGGTTGAGATATTTTTCTTCTGAAAGTACTCGATGCTCTTACTAAACTAGCCTCCTTCCCACTCGCTACACGTGTCAGCTTTCTTGTCTCCTTGCCTTCACACACAGGTCATAAGTTGCTGACTCTCTCTCCTAACAGTGGGAAAAAATCATCGAAAGGATTGTAACATGAAGAATTACTTTGAACCTTTAAAATCATAGTAGATTTAGAACAGTGTGTGATACAGGGAGTGCTGTGATATGCACTACTGCCCTCCTTATGTAGGATCCTTCACAGTTTTGGGTTTTTTTCTGCCTCTGATATGTCCCTGAAGAAAATTAGTGGCTTCTCCCAGCTTATTGAGCATTCTTCACAGTTCTGGGGTTTTTTCTTCCTCTGATATGTGTCTGAAAAAAATTAGTGACTTCTCCCAGCACGTGTTTTCCTATTTTTCTTGACTGACATATTCATGATGTGCTTGTTTCCCGTTTAATAGTATATATTGCAGCAGTTCACGTGTTGGGTGCTTGAACATTTCCCTGTGGTCAGAGAACTTGATTTGCTGCTTTACATGAAATATTTTATATATATATATATATATATATATATATATATATATATATATATATATATATATATATATATATATATATATATATATATATATATATATATATATATATATGTTATACCAAATGATGGTAGTTTGAACCATGTAGCTAAATTAAATACTTCAAAAGCACTATAGCAAAATTTGGAAACTTAAGTATAATTCCAATTTCTGCTGATTACTTCCTGTTATGTGACCTTGAAACGGTTGCTTAATTTTAAGGCATAAGTTTCCTACTCTAAAAAATGAGCTAGTGGATTCTCTGACTCTATATCCTGTTGTCCCTTCTCCTTTGCTTCAGAGTGCTAGTCTCTGATGAAGAGGCAACCCTTCCCTTCAAAGCCAGTCTGTACATTTCATTGTCTCACTCCCACCTGGACTCTGTCTTCAACTTCTACAGCAATGAGGGCTACGGAAACGAGGCCAAACCCAGACTAGCAGATGTGGAGAAACACCCTGGAGAGCCAGGATACCCAGACAGTAACAGATCCAGTTTCAGCTGCCTTGTCCTCTCCTGTTACCACCATCATTACGATATCTGCTGGAGTGGACAGAAGCATTTTCTTGATGTCTCCAGAAGGGCCAACAGAGGCTAAAGCATCGTCCAGCACTTTCTGCGACACCCCTGGAATCGGTGCCAGCGAGCACGTGTTCACCAAAAGGCCAGGAGGGCCTGACAGCAGGGCTTCCACCTCTTCTCTGAGCCAACTAAGTGAAGGACCCAGCTACTGCAGAAGAGTCTCCTACCCCTCTGTGGGAAACATGACAAAACTTGGTCATGACTGCAGCCCAGAGAAGCCCAGCTGAACCTCCTCCCCCAGAGCTCACAGAACCCAAAGCCCTTGAGTGAGATACTCCCTCTGTTGCACCAATGACTGACTTCAGAAGCAGGGACAGTGAAAATTGACAGGGTGGTTTGGCCTCGCACCAGCGTTCTCATGTGGGAGGCCATCGGATCAGGTAACCCTGCAGCCTCAGATGCCAGCACACTCATCCCAGGAATGTTTCATCTGGGTGGGAGCAAGGCTGACCTCATGTCAAGTGGTGTGTGAGGGTCCAGCCCAGAGCCAGCTGGCTACACGACTCCATCGCAGACCCCAAGTACTTATATGGATCAGGCTTGTAGGAGAAATAGACTGGGTCTTGGTATTGAATATACCAGCACCTGCTGTATCCATCACCAGGATCGCTGGCATAAGAATGGTGATCCCTGAATCTTGACTTACCCTGAAGCCCTGGATCTCACGGTGATTGGTTGGTATTATGTCTGCTTTGCCACAGGCCTTCTGTCCTTTTTCTCCAGTCACCTTCTCTGGGGTTCCATACAAGTTCAAGCCATGAGCTTCAATAATCTTGGGACTGAAAGCCTGAGCATCCTCCTCAGCAGCAAGGTCGTAACGATCTTCTTTCTTTATCAGGAGACCACTCCCAACCAAGAACTTCTGGGTAGAGTGGGAGAAAATACCACAGGTGCTTTGCTGATCACTCCTTTACCTGGACCTCCTGTGTAATTATCTGCACTTATGGGAGAGGTACCAAGTAGGTTAGGTACCCCTCCTGGTTCAATCCAGTCGGGACTGTAGCTTACAATCTACACTGCAATTGATAGACTCAGCGTGGACCTGAAGTCTCCCATTGGCCACAATGGAGCACAGTCCATACTGTCACAGTCAAGATGACTGGGGATATCTGTCTGTGCTCCCATGGAGCACAACACAGAAGCTCAAGTGATCTCAGTCCTGCTTCTTAGCCTCAGCACCAGTTGCATGGTTCTCCCTGGACAAAGCACAGTTTCTCCTTCATCTACCAATTCTGAGGCCAGGGATCTGACGATTGGCTGAATCAGATACCATCCCTGCATAGCCAAGGACACTGTCTTCTTCTGCTCTTGTAAGTTCATCTGGTCTTACTCCCTGCACAGTGAACATGAGCTCAACTGCCCCAAGGCCTGATGCCAAAAGACTCATCTTCAGCACTAAAATCAAAGACGTTGGCCCTGTCCCTCCTGTGGTCACTCTCAGCCCTGAGTTCCCAAATACGTTATCAGAGAAAAGCACCAATGCCCCATTGACCACCCACCACTTGTACTGAAGATCCACTCTTCTCAAAGACTAATCCTGGAGGTTCATTGGTCAGCACTGGCTCAATTTTTGTGGGGACTGATGCCCATAGTGTTCCACATGCAGAGAGAGGGGAGCTCAGAGCTTCCTCTGACCACGTTAACCAGAGAGACCACAAAGAGCACCATTCCAAGCAGGGCTCAACACAGAAGTTGAAGTGAACTCAGCCATTGCTCCTCCTGCAGTTCCAGAAGACTCTCCAAAAATTCTGAAGCCATTCTGACCAGCAGAGTCATAAGCCCTTCCTCCACGTGGCAGGGGGCATGGGGAACCCCAGTGACTGCTGTCCATATTGTTATCAGGTTCAAGTGTGGCTGCTGTGTCCCAGACTCATCCACTTGAAATTCAGAGTTCATTAATTATCATCAAAGCCCCATGGGAGAGTGACCCAGAAGGTCCATTGTCTTCTCTTGCAATCGAGGCCAATAACAGAGTGACCCAAACAGATTAGACTCTGATATCAGGGCTGCAGGAGAGCCAGGTTTCCAACGGTGCCATCTCAGGGACAGAGCCCAGCAAGATCTATCCCAGCTTAATTTCTCCTTCAGAAACACCATGACATGACACTAGTCCTGAGAGGGGAACATGCACTGAGCAAGCACTGCCCACTGAGCCAACTGAGCAGTTGCTTGAGACAGGAGCCAGGGCTGCTCCTTTTCTTTCCAAAACGCATTCTAAAGTCACTGTATCGGCACCACAGACAAGTAACCAAGGAACTGAAATCAAAGCATATCTACCCTGGTTGTTATAGGGACCCTAAGAGTAGGCACTGGCTGTAGCAGGACCTTTACGTCTCCAGTATCAAAGATCACAACTTCTCTCAGCATGGATATGCCAAAGGTGTGAAACTGAGCTCCTCAGGCAGCCAGCTGTCAAGGAATTTTCATTCTAATGGGGGAGACAACATATAGAAAGGAGTGGTCCCCAGTGAAAGACAACTGAGTTATGTATCTTGCAGGAATGGTCCGTGGGGGACCAAGAGAGTATATGGACACAAGATATTCGAGAAGAATGGCAGTGAGGATTTGGTCACAGTTCCAGATCTGGAGAGGATCTAGGGGATGAAATGAAGCATGACTTTGGATTTCATGAAAAAATAGATCAGGAGAGTCATTCACCAATGGGGACCATGGAAGTCCAGGGGAGACTTTCTAGGGACTAAGCATGAATCCTGCAAGAAGAGTCTTTGGTATGATCATTGGCGCAGTAATAAAGCTCAAGGAGAAATGGCCAGAGTGTAGGTTCAAGGCCTTAACAGGGCTTGTGAAAGGCCTTTAGAGGATGAAGTGCCCATGATGTGTATTGGAGAGGAAAATGGGGTCCTGGAGACTGGGTATTATCCAAAGGAAAAAAGAATCGCACTGAGAGGAAATGAGTATCCCTGCCAAAAGAAGACCAACCCTGCCCACATGCTAACCACCTCTTGTGCTCATAGCATTCTCCTCCAGGAATACAGTTGGTGGCTCAGTGGGTCTGCTGTGACAAGCAGCTCAAGAGAGTCTACCACCATCCTGAGGACTAGCTTCACAGTGACAAATTCTGTTTCAGAGACTGGAAGAGAGGCTTGATCAAGGAAACCCCTCTAGGCTCAGCGACCATTTGGTATCCATCTTCTCTTTGTGGGGATGATCACAAATTGGTTCAAATCTGAGACACCCAGAGGAACTCTGTTTTCCCATAGAAACATCAGTTCCACCTGAGACCCTCTGGAGTGACCATGGTTATTCCCATAAACCTGCCCTGCTCCTTGACTCCAGCAGATCCCACAGTCTGCCAAGGATCTTGTGAGCCATGAAAGACCACGCCAGTGGCATGGCATACTCAGGCAGGACCAGAGGCGGGTTCAGCTGCCTTGTCCTTCACTCCTCCAAGCACCATCCCAGCAGATGGTGGAGGGGACGCAAGCCCTTTCTTGATGTTTACACAAAGGCCAACAGAAGGTCAAAAGTTGTACAGCACCTACCCAGAGAACACAGACACTTTTGCAAGCACTAAGAGAAAACAGATGCGCTTTGCAAACACAGGGATAAGACTCTGGCCTGAGAGAACCCTCCCTACTTGTCTGTTCTGCCTGACTGAAGGACCCAGCTACTCACATTCCTTCAGCCTCTTGGGAATCATGGCCATGCCTGGAGCTCAGAGAAGCTCAACTACATCATCCAGCCTAGAGCCCAGAGACAGCATAGTCACCACAGTCCCTGAGGGGTAGTATTGTTGCTCCAAAGACTGAATTCAGAAGCAGGTACAGTGAAGTGTTAGAGAGTATTTTGGCCTCAGCTATCAACCCAGCTTGGGGGACCAGCAGACCAGGTGACCCTGCAATCTCAGATACCAGCACCCTCATCTCAGGGAAGTTTCATCAAGTCCTGTGGAAGGGTGCAGCCCAGAGCCAGCTGTCTATAGGACATCCTTCACCCTCGGTAATACAAAGTCCAGAAGACCAGGCCTGGAGGAGAAATAGACTCATCCATGGTAATAACTACACCAGCATTTGCTGTCTCCATCACCAGTATCTGTGGGTTTTTCTCCAACAAGAAGAGGTGACCCCTGGTCCTCATGTTTAGCTCAGGTCACAATTGCCATCATCACTAGGCCAGATACCCCCCTTCATGGCCAAGGGCGCTCTCCTTCCAGTCTAATAGCTTGTTCTGAGGTGAGCTATATAAGCTGGAGCACATGAGCTCAGCTTTCTCCTATATGTGTTAAACCGAAATCTGACTCTCAGCACCCAAATCACATACACTGTCTTTCTTTTCCTTACACTCCCTATTAGCCCTGAGCTCCTACATAGAGTGGCAGAGAGCAGCAGAGATGTTCCACTGACCAATTTCTTTCCCAAGGCCCCAGTGTTGTCAGTGAGCATTCCCGGAGGCTCATCGATCATCTCTGCTACCTTTGTTCCCCTAGAGAAAATCGTTAGTGCGATCCTGCTTAGAGGCCTAGAGAAAACCTCCGAGCTATCTCTAAGCACCTTAGTCATCGAGGCCAGTATGTTTCAATCATCAAGGTGACTAGAGACATCTCTGCAGGTCCTCCACGATACAGCACCCAAACTGAAGTGACACCTTCACTTTCTCCTAGTGTTAACTTAGGAGAGATTGTAGCAAGTTGTGGGGTTCAGACTGCCAGAGAGAATAGCTCTTCATCTAGGTGGCCCACAGGGACCAAGGGAGGGTGAATCCGGTACAGATCTGGCTGCTGTGACCCAGGTTGAACTATCTGAGTCTCCAAGTCTATTGCTCACTCAGATTTTACAGGACAGTAGCCCAGAATCTTTATTGTCTCTGAAGGTGAGCCCATAATAGAATGTCCTCTGAGCCCAGCGCTAAAGGAGACCCAGGCATCCCTGGGCACAATTTCAAGCACAGAAGACTTAACTTATCCCCTGTGTTAGAAAGCCCTAGGACCACACTCATCCTGACTCTGCTCTAACGAAGCCCTCTAGCAACGGAAATCAGTGGGGAACAGGCACTGGCTCAGCTGCCTCTGTTTCCACAAAGCTGCCTGTAGTCACTGCCTCAGCAGCAGGGCTAGGGACCCAAGGATCTTCTGGGAGTCTAAGTACAGGTACCCTGAAGCCCACCATTGCTCTGGCAGTTGGGTGTTGCTGTCACTTTAAGGTTTCCTTATCGATGACTAGAATGTTTATGTAAACAGGGTCATAGTGACTTGCCTAGCAACAGCTCCTCAAAAGGGGATAAATCAGCTCTACCAGCCCCATTGTTTTACCACTTTGTTTGGACTTTCCTTGCACTCACCACCTCCTTACCTCCTACAAGTACCCACTCCTATACCACAACCCAAGAACCCAGCTATTCTACTTTTGTGTCTACAAGTAAGTAGACTTCTTTAAACCTCACAGTAAGGTACAGTGATAAGACTTTGGAAAATATGTTTGGATCACCAAATGAGAATTGTGTCTGGCTTAATCACGAAGATGATACTCCTGCTGCTGCTGCACATGATATAGTTAGTATTTTAGGGTTCACAGAGTTCCGTCTAGATATTTTTTAAATTTAGTTCTACAGGGAATTTTAACCATCTCCCCATTTCATAGATGAGGAAACTGAAAGGGACATTGATCAAGTGACCCTTCCTGGTTTGACCCATTGTTGTAAGTATCTGCAGCTGTATGTGAACTCAGATGGTCCTGATTCCTAATCCAGCACTCTCTACCCTTGCCATAAGAATTTCCTTGTGTAGGCATTTCTCTCTTGGCACCTCTGTTTTGGGGCTTTTTTGACTTGAGTGGTGTGACACTCTGTTCACTCCCTTGTCAAATCTAGCGGTCCTTGTGGTAAGTTCATTTTCCTCTTTTTTTTTTTTTTTTTTTTTTTTGGTGAAATGCTGACATTTCCAATTGCAAACAGCAAAGTAAAATTTGAGAGTTTCCAAAAGAAACGTGTAGGGACAACATACTTTTCACAGTCTCTCACGAACCTCATCTTACTGATCTGTGGATCCATCCATTTTCTTTACCATTCTTTCTTAAATTTTGAGTTCCAAATCCTCTCCCTAGTTTCGGTCTGTCCCCCATGCATTGAGAGGGCCAGGGATATGGTTCCTGTTATATATGTTAAAGTTATGCAAAGCACATTTCTGTATTAGCCATTTTACAAAAAAGCAAGAAAAATGTAGCAGGCCTCAATATGTACCAGAGTTCATCAGTTGTCCCTTTGAAATTAGAGAGAATTTTTCATTATAGTTCCTTTGCAGTTATGTTGGATGATTTTATTCATCAGTTTAATTTAGTCTCTCTCTCTCTCTCTCTTGCTCTCGTTCTCGCTCTGTCTGTCTGTCTCTCTCTCTTTCTGTCTCTCTATGTCTTTCTCTCCCCTCTGTCAGAATTAATAGCCTTCCAATGCAGCAAGAAGCAGTGAGTATTCAGTGTTGTAATTTCTCTATGGACCCATGACTTGGCAAAGTAAACTGTTGATCCTCTTCCCCATCCTATTTTCCTCTATACTCTTGAAGGAGAAGGGAAAGTGGTGGCCCAGTGATGACCTGTGGTCTCTCAGTAGTTTAGTCCTCAATTTCCATGGGATAGTTAAGGACCTAGCCTCGCACTGTCCCTTTTGCCACATACCACACTAAAACATTATCTTCTCCTGACATTCATATAGGTTGACCAGGGTGGTTTTCATCCTTAATTTTCCCCCCATCATTTCCCATCTGCATTGACAGCGAGATTCTTTTCCATCTCTCTTCCTCAGTTCCTCCCATACTAATTCCATGTGTCTGTGCTCTGTGTCCTATATAGTGTGAAGTGAAGCGTTTCTTTGGGAAACTGACTGTAAGCAGAGGAGGTGGGAGTTGCAGAAGAAGGTGGTAGTGGAGGGAGGGGTTAGGGAGGTCCTATCACAGATGCATAATTGGAGTCAAGATGGCCAGTTTTCTTTCCAGTAAAGTATAGATGAACTTCACTTGGGTATCCTTTTTGGAGTTGATGGATGGCAACATGTTCCATTGAATAGGGCGTTTGTCTACAAGTCGTGAATACCTAGTTTCAAGTCTCACCTCTGTCACTGTGTATGGGAACGTGGCCACTACAGTGAATCCTCCCTGGGCCTCAAGTTCGTCACCTGCAAGATGCAGGGATTAGAAGGTCCATTCCAAGTCTAAATCTGTAATCCTTTGATCCTATGTATCCAAGACTCAATTTCTCTTCTCCCCAAAACAGACACTCGCCTTATGGAGTGTTTCACACTCGATTTTACGATTACCAATCTCCTCTGCAAGGCAGACATGGAACAGTCAGGCTCCAGGCAGTTCAGCGCCACTGAGAACATCCTACAGAGTCTGGTGAGAATCTTCCCTTCCTGTCCTGCCTTCCTCCTCTCTGGACCTGCAGCCCCATATGTCCAGGGGCTCCCTCAATCTCTGTCTTGCTTTTCAGGTCGGAGCAATATTTGAAAAGAGCTGCATTGCCTTCCATTTCTCTGGTTGCAAGCTGAAGTCACTAAGGTAAGGACACTGAGGGAGATGGGCCCAGGTTGTCAGGGAAACAGATGATGCCTGGTGCAGTTCTTCCTTTTTGTTGGGTCTATGGTCACTTTTTGGACAACACCAGGAAGACTACTGCCAGTACCAGAGGCTGTCCCACCACGATTTGCTTCAAGAAGCTTTGGGTTGCTTCCCAGCAGCAGCGCTAGGTAGCTATTCTCAAGACAAAACAGGCCCTGACCTCAAGGAGTTGGCATTGTGGTGGCGCTGAGGGGATACAATGTGTGACCTAAATACATGGTGAGTTGAGGAGAGAGAGGACACTGACAACTGAGAGGATTCAGGGAAGGTTTTCTATTGGTGGTATCATAGCTGCGTTCCTTGAAGGGGAGACTAAGGAGTCCAAGAGCATCTTGAAGAGGGAGTGCAATCCAGGCATGGGAGACATCTTATGCAAAAGCACCATGCAACATCTGAGTTCAAGGTACAGCTGGTAGGCCAGTCTTCTGCAAGTGCCAAGTGAGCAGTATGTACATCGCTCTGGAACACAGGACTGAAGAAGGCAAATCGAGAAGGATTTTAAAGGTCAGGTGGAGGAGTTTTTAATTCACATTAGAGGCAATAAGGAGCCACTAGACATTTGGGTTGTAAGAGAGTGACATAGTGAGAGATGTGTCTTAGGGAGATCATTCTGGCAGGCATGGGAAAGATGGATGGATAGAAGAGAGGAGGAGTTGGTGATGAATTGGGAGGGTAGGAGGCACTGCAAGCAAAGAGAGGAAGTGGGAGGTTATTGGAAGCTTCCAGGTCAGGGTTGTTGATATGGGCCTTTGTGTGAACAAATGTGAAAGATACTAAAGGAAATCAAGGAGCCAATAAACTGGTTATGGGAGCTGAGGTAGAGGGAAGAAATTGTAACAGAGACAGAGATTTGAAACCTGGTGATTGGTAAGATGGTGGTGGCTTTCACAAAATTACGGAAGTCTGGAAGAGGGACAGGCTTATGGAGGGGGCAGTGGAAATGGAAGAGATACCAAGTTCCATCTTGGTTATATTGGGTTTTGAGATACCACCAGGACACAGAGGTGGAAAGAATGACTTCCCCTTAGTTCACCTAAAGGCCAGTTTAGCACATATCAAAAGTGAATTTTACCCAGAGCAATGCACACGTACATGCGCACACACACACACACACAAACACACACACACACACACACACACACACACACTAAAACACACACACGCACAAACACACGAGACAAATGGCTAAAGTCTATGGGCATACAATTTTCAAGTTGTACGTAGTCAGTCAGAAAAGTATCCATGGATGGTAACAGTCAGAAGAGATGTAATTTAAACCATATGGAAGGATCGAGTCAAGGTAATGAAAATGGCAGAAATAACTAAATGACACTCAAATTTGTGGAGAAAGGGGAATACCTGTTCTCTGATATTTCAGTTGTGAAACTGCAGAATATTTTTGGAGCACAGATCACCCATTCATAGTAAAAGTAGGAGAAACGATCAGATTCTTCACATGGATAGCAAATAAAACTGTTCTATAGAACATCAGCCAAGCAGCTTGCACATGCTCATAAGGACTAGGTTCCTTGGCCCATCTTCCTATTATATTATGTTTTAGAAAGGAGTTCCAAGAATTCATATGAAGATTAGGAATGGTCCTGTCTGGTGAAATTCGACAAGTCATCCTGGTGGAAGAAGGGATAAGCGTTAGTGTGGAAAGTAGCTGCTGTGTCCTACCTCCTGGAAGCAGTGGAGCTACATATGCTCAAGCTGTGTCCCCCAGGTCTCACCTGTCTCTACTATGCCCCTGCCTTCCATTTCTCCCATAAGGGGCTAGAGATTTCGTCAGTTATGCCTTGCAATAAGAGTTAGCTCAGTTTTAGCTTAGGGATAATATAATGGGCCTCATTTTCACATGGTCCTTTTCTCTGCTATTTTATGCACTTTGTATAAGAAAATTGCCTTTAATTCCAATGACTTGTAATAGCTAATATCCCACTCCATTCAGGAATTTCCTCACATTCAGGGATTTGACTCTGCTTTCATTGGAGTTTTCTGTATTTCCCCTAGTGCCTGGCCTATTTATATTTGGAACAAAATCAAGGTAGACAAAAGAGTTAGGTAGCAGAATTAATCAGAGCTCCATAACTCTTTATACTGTATAGGCAGATAAAAAAAGAGTAGACCTTTAGGAAGGCACGTTCAATCCTTGCAACTTTTGGTTAGAATTCTCTGTTCTGAGGTCTGTACAGGAACTCAGTGACCTACCTTGAGATTTCCCTTCTCTAACAGAATCTCTTCTTTCACTTCCCTTATTTGCCTCTCATTGCTGTGTCGCCTTTTCCCCCCACCTCAACTTATTAACGTCTGCACATGGCTACAGACGCTATCTCCCTACTTTTTCTTGTTCTGTCTGTCTCTCTGTCTGTCACTCCCTTTCTCTCCCTTTCACTTCTCCCCATTTCCCTTTCCCCCTCTCCCTGTCCCTTTTGCTACCTCACTTCCCCATTCTCTGCCCTTTCATTTTCCTAGGCTCCTTCTCTTTTTCTAACTCTTTCTCTCACTCCTTCTCCCCTTCTCTCCTTCTTTTCCTTCCTCCTCCTCTTCTCCTCCTCCTCCTCTCATTCACTCTTTCTCTTTCTCTCATTTCCCTCTCCTCCTCCACTTTCCTCTCTTACTCTCTTCCCTTCCTCTCACATTCTGCCTCCTGTTCTTTCACTCTTCTTTCTATATTTCCCCTCTTCCTCCCCTCCCCATCTTTTACTCTGTCTTTCCATTTCCTTTCTCTGTCTCAGCCACAGCCCCTCTACCTCTTGGTCACATGTTGCCTCTCCCGCTCAACGATTACAAGAGTCCAATTATGTTCACACCTGTGAGGGAATGGTATTCCCTCTGAACTACAAAGTTCTGTGTGCCATCCAGTTCTCAGCACTGTAGTAGATGAGGAAGAATAAGAATCTCCCACAAATGAACTTCTGAAGACCCAGAAGGTGAAACAGTTCCACAGAGGCAGCAAAATGGCAATTGTTCAAAGAGCTGGAAGTGGATGCACAAGGAGCTAACCAACTAGCTTGGATAATTAAGAAGTTACTTACAAAATATGTGAGTGTTGAAAGATGGTCCACAGAGGAGTGAACAGGAAGATTATAACAATATCAGAGTCTTGCAGAAGTTGTGTCTGGAGTGCTAGTGCTGCTCATCTTGATTCCATTATATCCATTATATTCCAGAGGTTGCCTGTTTTAGTGGGTAGCGAGTAGGCCCCAAGAGTCAAGAAGACCTGGGCTCAAGTCCCCTCTCTTGACACCAGGTGATTGTGTGAGCCTGGGCAAATCATCAAATTTCCCCAGGCAACCATCTGAGTATATGTTGCAGGGAAGGTGCTGACAGGCCTTACTCAAGAAAGGTCTATGCCTTTCCCTACCCTCAACCCCTTAAATCAATAAAGTGATAGTTCTACCAAACACTTCTTTTACAATCAAGAATTATTCTAAAATAAACCTGAAATAATTTGCGGCGCATTGATGGTCCCTTCTCACTGCACCTAACTTTGGCATGCCCATGAGAAGCCAGATATTTGACAGTCCTTACCAATGTGTCCTTCAACAGGTCTGTGAAGAAAGGCACTGGCGTGCATCTACTTTGTGCCTATTGGAATGTCCCCACCATTCCAGTCCTGGACGAAAGGAGGATGTACCATGATTTTCGCAGTCAGACATGCAAAATTACAAGACTGGGTCCCTACACCCTCGACAGGAAAAGCCTGTACATCAATGGTGAGCAGTAATTCTGTCCAGGACATATAGTTCTTTAACCTCCATGCTTGGCCCCACTCCTCTTAAGCACTCACCTGTCAAAGCAATCTTCCGTTCCTTGGAGGATCCAGCTTTGCCTGGAGGGCACCTACTTACTGAAAGTACTTTCCTCTGATGCGCTCAGAGTCTGAGGGGTAGCCAAGGCCCCACAGGACCCTAGATGGGCAAAGGGACTTCTGACCTGGGAACTACTTTCTGAAATGCTTCCTCTTAGCTGATGACCCATATGTTTTCAATTGCTTTGCTTTCAGATGCTCTCTCATGTTGCTCTTTCACACTTTCTCAAAATCTCTTGGTCCTTCCAAACATGGCTGTTTTCTCTGTCTCTCTCTCTCTCACTCTGTAGGTTACAACTATAGGGTGTCCCTGTTCTCCTGCGTAAGCTGTTGTGAGTATTCTTATCCTAGTATCAAAGAGAGAACACCCCTTGTCCTTACCGACCCTGTTCTCCCAGCATATTAGGAAGGCAAGAATGGACCACGAGTGTACTAGTGAGAGGAAGGCATAATGTCCCCCTCCTTCTCAGGAAGCAGTCTTCACCGCTTGACTCAGTACCCTATCCAAATGAAGTCTCTTTTCCTTGTTTGTCACAGTCCCTTCCCCTCCTTGTCACATGGACATTGGGTCCACAGTGTTCATTCATGATATTTCTCTTCAGTTCCAGTAACATCCAGGAGGCCAAATCCAAGTTCAGTTTGCACAGGTAAGGTCTGCTTCCACCTTTGATCCCTTCTCTGGAAGCTTTTGCTTTCATTTGGCTAGGAGACTGAGAGAGAGGGGATTTTAGGATCTTAGGCTGTCCTGGCAGGAGAATTCCAGGTCATCTAGTCTAGTCTGAGTTCTGCCATCATTTTGAGTTCAGGACACTGAAGCCCAGAGCCATGTAGATAGCAAGGGGGACAGGCAGGATGGGAACCCATGTCTCCTTTCTCCAAATACAATATTATTCTGTTGCCTTGTGTGAGCAGAAGAATAGTTTTATGGCTCAAGGTTTCCTAAAGGATTCATTCATTTATTCAGGTTGCTGAGTTTTCCTTGCACGAAAGAATAGGACATTTTCAGGTCAGTGTCCTTAAAGATGAGGGTGATTGTTTTCATGATGATTTTCTTAGAAAACATGCCTCCACATATTCAGTATTTGGCAGTTGTTAGAAGTGTGGAAAAGAAAAAACACAACAAAATATGAGTTTGCAAATACATTGAAGTATCAAAGAAGCAAAGCTCGGTGGTAGAACCATGGAGAACCATTCTGCTGCTTCTGAAGATAGAGATGTAATGGCTTATGTATGTAGCCTCCAGAGACAGTCATCATTATCATCATCTATCATGTATATAGTGCTTTCACAAGGCACTTTACAGATACTACATCACTGGGATGAATAGTTCCCAAGCCCACACGTGGGCATTTCAATCCTCCTTCATAGTAACCTTGCTTCATCATGATGCTGACAGATGGGAGAGGCTGAACCAAGTTTGGAGGGTTACAGGTTGCCTCAGGGATGCGGTGAATAGGGCCAGGTTACTGACTTTTCCTCCCAAGTACATTGCAATGGGGTGTCCCTGACTGTGCTGAATGACGCACATTGAGCATTTCAGACATCTCTCACTCTCTTTCTTGTAGCTCTGGACTGCAGATTTGAGTTCTTCACCCTCAAGTTCACCATCACCAACTTGATCTATACATGTGAAATGGGCCAGGTGGGCTCAAGTCAATTCTATGGCACAGAGAGTGTCCTCAAGTTCCTGGTGAGACATGACTCCTTCCGTTCCGCTTGGCCCAGCTGCTTTCCTCGTCCTTTGGTATAGAGGCTTGATCTTGAAATCCGACTGTCTCCTTTCACTTCCAGCTCAGGTGCTTGATGGCCAAAACCAGCATTGCTTCTGTTTATTGCGGCTGCAGACTAACCTCGCTCAGGTGAGATCCCTGGGAGTCACTGGCCTCATGAATCACGGTACCCAGTTGGTGCCCTTCAGAAAGGAGATTTCTCCAACCCGCTGTGTTGTGGGTCCAGGTCGATTTTCCAGTTCCTCATTGAATCGATCCACGTCTCCTTGCCACATCATCTCAGGGAGGTGAATCAGACTTGGAAAATTGGCAGTTCCCCACAAAAGTCTCCCTTTTCAGTCTCTTCTACTTCAGGGTTTACCTCAGCCTTCTCAGGGGTGCTGTTCCTACTTGCAAAATTCTTATCAGACTTATCAGTCCCATTTTGGGCTTCTGATGCCCATTTTTGTCTCCTTTCCCAGGCCTTGGAAAGAAGCAACAGGAACTGGAGTTGGTGTCACTTGTGCATGTTGGAGAGATGCAGACAGCCCCATCCTGCAGAAAGAACAACTTTATTGGGAGCTGAGAAATCACACCTGCAATATGACGAAACTGGGGTCCTACATGCTGGATGAGAGAAGTCTTTTTCTCGATGGTGAGTACAGAGCTTTGCACTTAGTAAGTCGTTGTTAAATGCTTTTTCATTCACCCATTCATTCATTCATTCATCTAGCCATGCATCCGTGTATCCATTCATTCATCTTCCCATGGCTAGTAGCCCAGGTCTGCAAATGAAGCTCTGTAATTTCGTTCCTTATTTCAAGGGATTGGTGCATGTGTTCCAATTCACACTCTCTCACTTTCGAGGGTCAGATTTCTTTCTCTTCCTTTGCCAGGTTCTAGGGAAGCTACAACCTGACCCAGACTCCTTTCATGCTTCTTCTTGGAAAGGTGTGGGTTCTCTGAGATGTATTAAGCCAGTACACAGCTAGCGACTAATCTGTCAATGAGCTCTTTGGAGGGGAGGCAATTTCTCTGCTGCCTGAAGTACAACCAATCCCTGACATGGATCTTCTTCCCTTTCAGAAGAGCACAAGCTGGGGCAGCTGGGTGGTGCAGTGCGGAGAGAAACAGTGCAGCAATCAGGACGAGCTGACTTCAAATCTCACGTCAGACACTTGACACTCACTAGCTGTGTGACCTTGGTCAAGTCACTTAACCCCAATGACCTCATCCTGGGTCATCTCCAGTCATCCTGATGAATATCTGGTCACTGGATTCAGACGGCTCTGGAGGAGAAGTGAGGCTGGTGAAAACTTTCCTCACAACGTGATTCTTTCTTTCTTTCTCTCTCCAGATGACAATTATCTGACCTTGGACTCCACCAAAAACTGTAAGTCTACAGTACATCAACATCTCCAGCCTTCTAAGGTCCCTATTGGGAAGGAAACAGCTCATTCACTCTACCCCTCAGCCCCAGCACTGTGTTCAGGCCTAGATAGAGAGGAACAGGGAAGGAAGGGTGGGTGTGTGCATAGAAATCTCTTGCTGGATCTTTCCTGTTTCTGCTTCTAGCACCATTATTCTCTTGATTCCTTAAGATTTAGTTCTGGGCCTCAGTTCACCTTGGGCTGACCAAGCTTAGGAGTGAGTTGACCACAAAACCTCACCTCAGTCATGGAGATGAATTCCTCAAGGTTCCCAGAGGCCTCTAATATCCTTCTCAAAATACTCTCATGGTGCTATGTTCTAGCGGGTTCCCCTGAGATTGCAGGATAGAATAGAGGGAGCATTCCAAAGCTGGAGTGAGGAGGTTTTGTTTCAAATCCTGATCCCAGTATGCTTTGTCACCCTTCACAAATCACTTACACTCTCTGAACCTCAGTTTCTTTAGCTGTCCAAGGAGAGTCATAGTGCTTGCTGTGGCTCCAGGTTGTGAGGAAGGGGCTTTGTCAATCTTAACTTGCCACAGAACTCTTGGTGGTGCTGCTGGTTGTCATTACTGTTCTCATTTGTCATATTCCCCAAGGCGCACCCCTTGGCTCTTCATTATTCTAAGTACGAAACTCGTTTGGAACGCTCTTTGAAAGACATCGGAGCTTTAATTTCCTCTCTGTCCTAAAGATCTGAAAAGTGTCCCTTGTTTTCCCGTGAATTCGAATTGTACAACACAAAGTTCATCTGTCCATTTTCACTTGATCACGTTAGTGCTGCCCAAAGCAGTATTTCCAGTTTGTACTCTGACTCATTTCTTCCGTATCCACTAATTGCCCTGTCATTTATTTGACTGCTGTATCCTTTACCTAGGCATCCACCTAAGAAGCCATCTCTGATTCTTCGATCTGCTTCTCCTCTACCCAATCAGTCACATGGATTCTTCTGAAAAATTTCATCTAAGATCTAGTCCTTCCCCATCGCCACTAACAACATGTAGTAGTCTGGGTTCTCAGAGTTGGACTCCTGGATTGCTGCATCAACTTGGAACATAGCTTTTCTGCCTCTAAGCTTTTCCTCCTTCCAACCCATTTAACATGTACTCCAATATTTCAATACTTACAAGTGTTTTCTTAACATTTACCACGGGTAACAAACATTATTCCAAATGATGGAAGAACAAAGAAAAAGGGAAAATAATCCCTACCCTTAACAAGCTTACAATGGGTGAGTCATCAGGAGCAACATGCTGCAGCCTAATAATCTCTGACATATATCTTTCCATTGTGGTACACCTGCAGTTGTGTCCTCCCCAAATTGTGTTGTTCCATGGCAGCGTTACTCTTGTAAAGGAATGGCCTTTTGTTCATGGACTAGATTGGCAGCATTCAAAGTATTACATAACTGCCCAGAAGCCAGCTAGCCAGCTCCTTCTTCCTATTTGCTGCAGCATACAAGCCAGTCACCATATGATATAAATAGAATCTATTTCTTGAACCGGAGCTTTTACCCCGATATGCTGCAGAATTGAACAAACCAAACACAACACCTAACCTGGGCAATGGGTCACTCAAAGGACTCAAAGCTGTCCTGATGCTCAAGATACTTTTTCGATAAGAATCTTTTGAAAAAACCCTGGCTCCCGAACCATCATCCAAGGCTGATTGTCTGCTGCTTGCTCAGTGAAATGTAGCTACTTAGTGACCATTTCTGTGCAGGATAATGGGTGTAGCTCTTTGTTAGGCTAGACCTCAGCCACCGAGCAACCTGTTAATGAGTTAATGAGTCAGATCCACAGTTATACCTAGTTGGCACAGCAAACAACTTTCAGGTCAAGTTGTTCGTTTTTGGAAATCTTTCGCTTGCTGCATAATGGCAGTTCCTCCACTACCACCTGATATTTGAATGATTTTCCCAGTAAGTTTCATTCAGCTCCTATCTTACCATAGCTGTATGGCCATTTATACTTCTGGGATTGACTTTGAAAGATTGGAAGACACAAGGAGGAGCTGGGCACATTTTGCCAGCTCTCCTACAGTTTCAGTCAAATTGCTGCTCTTCCTACATCACAATGTCTCATGCTCACCATATCCAGCTGAAGCCTTTTGCACTGGCTTTGCAGAATTTTCTTTGTCAGGCCCATCTATGTATCTAATGTAGTCAACGCCACTTTCCCAAAGTCAGACTTATCTCCCCTAATTGCTTTTTGTAGACTTGAGTCAGTCTATTCCCCTACCTTGGCTGTGGCTTTCTTTTCCTCAAATTAAGCGGTTGGAGTAGATAAGCAAGGAAATGCGGTTCCTTCCAGCGCTTATAGGTTATGAATCTTTATTGCCCTCTGAATAGTTCATGCTTGGTTCTGAGCTTGGAGGGTGTAAGAAGTTCTGTTAGGAGTGCTACGACCACATCATATCCAAACTTTGAATTTACTTCTGCGTACATCCTAGGCCACATTACGATGTCAACGATGCATATTGTATCCTTTCTACGTATTAGTTTTAGGTCTATGCCTGAGGATCAGAGGGGCCAAGTGACTTGCCAATGTTCACCAAGCTAATAAGTTTTGGAGGTAAAACCAGGTCTTCCTGACTTCAAAGCCAGTCACTGAGCCAGTACGACTACTCCTTTACTCCACGCACTCTTAAGAGGCACGAGACAAATATGCCTCCAGTTGAAAACCTGGGCTTCTCTCTCCCTCCCTCTTATAGCCATGGAACCCAGCCTGAAGTGTTTCACCCTGAAGCTGACCATCACCAGCCTCCGGTATTTGGCAGACATGAGCTGTCCGAACTCAATCCAATTCAATATCGTAGACACCATGATGCAGCATCTGGTGAGACTGCCTGCTTCCAGCCACCCTGCCGAGCTGCCCTAATATCTTGAACATCCACCTGACATACTCACCATTTGTTTCTCTTTGTTTCTTTTTTGACCAGATTGGCCACTCATTCAAAAACACCACCTTTGGTTCCCTGTACTCTGCATGCAAAGTGACTGAACTCAGGTAAGGCTGCCAAGCTGGGGACTTGCAAGAGAGTCTCCTGGGAGAGAGCTCTACGTTTGAAGCACAGACTTCAAAGCTTCACTGTACATTGACTCACACATTCTGTTTCCTCTAGTTTCATGCTAGCCCTGTCAAAAGGAATCTCTTCTCCTTTCTCTCCCCGTCCTTTAGAAGACATATATTTTAGGATTTCTATCTAGAGCCAGTTCTACACCTCACATGCATCAATCCATTCAGCGAAATGCATGTAGTATCAGCGAGATTCTGTGAACAGTGGCAGGCACTGGGGTCAGAAAAGCAAAACAAAAACAAATGTCTTCCTCTCCCCCAATAAAACCACCAAACAATCTTTTTCCTCAACGAGCTTACATTCATTTGGGGGAGTCACTATAATCTGATCACAATTTTGGCTATGCCTGGAGTTCTTTCTTGCTTCTATTACCCCCAATTCCATTGGATTCAGAAGACCTGAATTCAAATTCCAGCTTTAATGCCAGTGTCTTTGAACATGGATGAGTAACGTGACTTACCTTTTCTGAATTTCTCCATCTGTAGAACACAGAAGAGAGTACTCATACCATATTCTTGATAAAGTTGCTTGAAGGGAGCGCTTTGCAATGTCACTACAGAAATGACAATTATCATTACTGTTTTCCTCATTGAAAAATAATCATAAAAAATTGTGTCCCTACCACTCTTTCTCAGTTTATCCAGAGTATCTGTTTTCCTAGGCCTGTGAAGAAAGGATCACAGACAGCTGTAGATGCCATCTGCACGTGTCTCCCATTTGCCAGCAGCACTCATCTAGATGCCAAGCAGATTTTCCACGAGCTGAGCAACCAAACTCGTGGTATCCGGCTACTGGGCCACTACTCCCTCGACAAAGATAGTCTCTACATCAATGGTAAGCAGTCTCATGGAAGGAAGTCTTAACATCTATCTCTGCCTCTGTCTCTTCTCTTCCTCCTCTCTTTTAATCTGAACGTTCGCCTTTCCTTCTGACGCTTCTGCTATGAACAAGGTTCTAATCTCATGCAGCAATTCAGAAGAGAGAAAGACAGACTCTAGAGACCTTACCTGTTCCTCTACGGAGACCTTTCCTCTGAGTTTGTGAGTTTCTTGACATCTGACGGAAACTATACAGAGCATTCCTTGGTCCTGTCTTCTTCAACCTTTTTCTCAATGGCTTAGAGAGATACGTAGATGGAAACCAATTATTGATACCGTGAGACTAGGCGAGAAAGGGTCATTGATGTGTTGCGTAGAACCAGAATCCAGAAAGCTGAGACAATGTGACAAATTTGACCAGGTAACTTTTAATAGAAATAACTGCAAAATTCTACGTGAGGATAGAACAGGGAAAACATTATGTCCTTTAACAATTTCTGGGAAGATGCTGCTGGAGCTCTTGTTGAGCTACAGTCAGCAGTTTAATGTGCCAACAAGAAACTCTCTGGCCCTGTGAGTCTATGTGGAAAGAATTCTAGTGTCTTGGACTAATTTGTTTGTAGTCCTAGTTTTTGGGTTTGTTAATTGAATATTTTATTTTCTTCACCTACTCCATGTAAAGAAGCATGTTTCCCATTTGTTTTGGTTTTTGTTTTTTACAAAAGTTCCAGATTTTCTCTCACTCTCTTCCCCCTATTCTCATTGGGAAGGCAAGCAATATTGATATAGCTTTATCGAAATCTTCCATGCCCCAGAAGAAAACAGAGAGGAAGGGAAGAAGAGATGGAAGGGTATGAGAGAAGGGAGGGCAGATTGTGGGAAGGGGCAATCAGAAAGCACGCTGTCTTTGGGTGTTCAGAAGGGAGGGATGGGGGGAATAATTGGAATTCAAAATGTTGTGGAAGTCAATGTTAAGAAGCAAAAGTAAAGTGATTAATTATTGGAAAAAAATAATAACTAGTGGAAGAAGGAAATGGATAAGCAATCCATTTTGTTTGCCAAGAAAACATCCGGATGGGATGATGAAGAGTCTCACAAAATTGAAAACTGACTGAACAGTAATTGTTATCATTGTGCCTCTGACAGCAATGTGAGGTGACTAGAGAAAGATGGTTAGCATTGTATTTTTTTGGAATTTTCCCACAGCACCAACTAGCTCAATAAAGGCATGTTGAATTCATTTGAACAGTGGCAGAAAGGATTCAAAATTAGGATTATTCTTTGAAGTTTTTGAGAAGAGAGAACCTTCTCTCTCCAAGAAAAAAAGAGAAGACATTGTTCAGATCTTACCCTTGGACACTTACTAGCTGGGTGACCTTGAAGAAATCCTTGTCATAATGAAAATGACCTTCTAATAATGATAATAACAATAGCATTTCTATAACACTGACAATGTTGGGTCATTTGGTCCTCTCAATAGTCCTGTGAGGTAGGTTCTACCATAGTTCTAATTTTCCATATGAGGAAACTGAGACTGAATGAGGTTAAACCAAAGAAGCAAGGGCCTGAGGGAGGAATCCGACTCAGTGTCCCTGACACCAAGTCCATCAACAATCCAATCCTTTAGCATCTCAGAGCTTCAGTTTCTTCATCTGGAGAAGGAAGGGTGTGCATTGGAAAGCCTATGACGACCCTTTCTATTCTTTATGTGTGATCCTAAGCTTTCCATCAAGCCAGGAGTGGAAGGAGAGGAGCTACCATTTCCACTTTCCTATACACCAAAGGAGAAAGAATGCCTTATTTCAGGCACTTACTTATGCTTTGTCTTATTCTCATTCCTCACAAGCTGCAAGCTTCCCATTCCTATCTCGTCCTGGTGTGATAGGGGTCTCCTCCAAGAAGCAGCTTTTTCTCATAAGTGATCAGGTGCAGCAGAGCTGATCCACTTTACCTGTGTTATTCAGTATGAGAATTCCTTTCTGTTCTTTTCTGCCATGATGTATTCATGACCCTCATTGTCAACCTTTTTGTTTCCAGGTTATAATGAACCTGGTCCAGATCTACCCAGTGTTGGTAAGTATGTGGGCACTCTCATCTCATAATCTTGAGCCATCTGGGAGCACTGAACCTTACTCCTTTCTTGACCCCTAAAGTTGGAGGCCAGTGCCTTTGCCATGCCCAAGTCCCTGACCCTGGAGGCCATTTTCAGGTGATATGAGAAAGGAATCCAAGATATAGAGTTAGCATGTTTCCGTAAATCATGGGAAACAAAGACCTCCTGTCACTGGAGGTCTTCAAATGTCAGCTAAAGGGCAAGTTCTCAGGGATACTGGAGTGTGCATGTGTTCTTCAATTAGATTTCCTCTCAGCATGATTTTAGTTCTGATATAATAGGATTTGGTGAAACTGTGAAGAAAAGACTGAAATGTAGGGAAAAGGCACTCAAGATCCTTTGAGTCTCCCTTGCCATGCAAAAATGGCTTCCTGTTTCATCACTCGCCCTTCCTTGGCTCGAAACTGGGTGGAGATGACTTGTTAAGCTGTCTTCACCATCAGTCAATGATGCACCAAACATTGCTTAACTTCCATCTATGTATCAATCTCTGAACTCGGTGCTCAGAGTAGAGGGTGAAAAAATGTGGGAATCTTTGTTCGGAAGGGGGTTTACATTCTGTTGTGGGGGAATCCAGAGCCTCTGTCTGAGATAGCATGGTGAAAACTTAGCAAAGCATCCCCACGAGATGGTCAAGGGGATTAACAGTGGACCTCACCTCTTTTAGAGAGATATTCTAAAGGAGAACTCATAATGGTATTTAGGAAGTATTCCGAAGTGTCACTGGAGCTCATAGTGTCACCAGCTCGGCACCTTAGCCATGGCCTTCTGAAAGATTACTTCTGTAATAGCCCAGGCAGCACAGGCAACTAGAAATACCCATCCACCTTCAATCATGTAGTGATTTGTCAAACACTTATTTGACATCTCCTACAGGGGGAACCCGGAATTAATAACCCCATGACAATTGAGTTGATCTGAAAGAGTTTTAAGACACAATAGTTTCTGTCACGTTTCAGTGTCAGTATTTCTTTCTTTTTTGACACCTTTTGGCGTCAAACCCCATTCTGTCATCATTTGTGACTCTCCAGGCATCTTTAGGGCCTGCAGCCCGCGCAGGTAGAAAATCAGCAAGATTAGGATGCTAGGTGATGTCCACTGGGTCCCCCATGGAAGCTGCTTAAAGAATGTGATTAGGAAAATGAAAATGGCCACGATCCTTAAAAATCACCTCCTTCCAAATGAGCGAATCAGAATCTGAGACTTGGTGCATCATCTTGGGTGGGGGACAGTGACCTTGGTATGTTGGATATTGCAAGGCTCTCCCCTCATTAATCCTCACATACACCGAAGAAAGAAGGATATGAATTTCTGGCAGTTGATTTAACAGCTTCTCAAGAAATACTCCCATAGTTCTAGGAAATGAGTCCATGTTTCCCATTCAAAACCTAAAAGAAGTGAAGACCTGGACCATTCTAAACAAGAAGCGCACAGCTTGACAAGTTTGTCAGGAGAAGCCCATTTTTCAAATATCTGTTTCCACTGCTTTAACTCCTCCCCAAAGCATTCTGTGACTACATCCAGGTGTTCACTTTTCTCCCACATCCACTATGAAATTGTCCACAGTGTCTTTATCAGTGATTTCCACTCTTCATGATTTTTCCTCAGTTCCTGTGAGAACCAGTTACCCTGCAGACACCTCTCTGACTCCATCACAATCCTCCACTTCCTCAGGTAAAAAGAATGCGGCTGATAGGCATTCCCAGGAGTATCATTGTGTGCATAACTAGAAAAGGGGAAGAACAACTGTGGGGACATAGGCAAGGAAAAGAGAGGAAGTGGTTAGGGATTCCTTGATGTGAATGTCAGTGGGCCATGGAGTATGAGATTGCCCTCCAGGAAAGCGTAAGACAGTACAAGACATGCCCAGGATTCAGGGCTGGATCTTTTGTTTCCTTCCTCTGTAACAGCCGGTGACAACATGACATTTTTACCCATCCGCTTTACCATCACGAACTTACGCTACATGGAAGGCATGGATGACCATAGCTCTGGCATTTTCAATAACATCCAGAGAATGCTTCGTCGCGTGGTGAGATTTCACAGGCCCTGTCCAGACCCATTCCTGCATAGCAAGCTTCTCCACCGTGGGGGCTGAAAATCTGGTTATTCATTCCCCTTCTTATTTCCTTCACAGTTCAAACCCTTGTTCGGGGAAAGCAGCATTGCTTCCTCCTATGATGGATGCCAAGTGGTGGCCCTGAGGTGAGACCTGAGAAGAAGTTGTCAGGCCCACACATCATCTCCCATGATGCCCCCAGTTTCATGGCTAACGTGCAGGGTGGGTGGACAACAGAAGCACTGTCTCCATGGACGGTCCATTTCCTCCTTTTTCAAATCTGAGCAGGATTTCCTACCCATTCTCTTCCTTCCAGAGTCCTTAGGAAAGTGATTCCCCTTGTGTGTCGTGATTGGGAATAAATGCTGGCTTGTGGAAATACATTTCTCAAGTGGGAGTTGTGTGGCTGCACAGGCAAACTCCCCACACAAGGAATGGGCATGTTTCCACCATCAAGGATTCCGTATCAGCCTTTGTGATGGCAGGAAATCTCAGCTGAACTGTCCCCACTGTCTCCTAGAAGTAATTTTCTCAGCATCGAAACTCAGGAACCTCAGCATTTGTTTCCTTCCACAGATCTCTCAAGGGTGGCTCAAAAACTGGAGTGGAAGTTGTGTGCAACTTTCGAGGGGGGCCGACCAATCCCTCCTTAGACAAATACAAGGCATATTGGGAGCTGAGCAAACAGACTGAGGGTATCAGCAGACTGGGCCCCTACATTGTGGAAAAGGAAAGTTTCTACCTTGATGGTGAGATTCCTCACTGGCACAACCATTGATCTCTTTCCCTCCAGCATAAGCTTTGTAATGAGACCATAGTCCCAACATTCCTATCTTTTCCCTTGATTCCCCACTTAGATTCAGGCCATCTCTCCCACCCCAGCCCCACCCCAGCAGCTCATGTTCTCACTCTTCCCTTGTTCATCCACTTGCACTCAATCAGCCGTACCCATGTCTATTTCCTGGTTACCTTAAGCCATTCTTTCTCTTTGTCTGACTTTTTTCATTTGCTGCCCACTCTTGAACTCTGCTTTTGATCCTGTTATATGTAATGTTTTTAGCCATCAATCGTGTAGAATCGTAGATGGCAGAAAATAGACAAAGGACAGACAAGTAGAAGTGTTGGGTGGTCAATAATAGAAGGCAGAAAATAAACTCCACAAAAATTAGAAAGGTGCATCACATCTAAGAACCTGACATTTAACCAACGTAAGGCCAAAATATGGATGCAGAGTTACCCAGTAATCTGGCTGACCAGAGGGTGATGGGGACATGAGCAGAAAGGATTCATGTTGCGAAGACACCAATTAGATTTCATGAAGGTAAATCTAGAGACTGTAAAGAGGAAGATGCTAGTTCCCTTATCATCTGGCCTTATCAGCCCTTGATGATAGTAATCTGTTGTGATCTGAGGATCCAGCCTTCAGAAAGAACATATATAGACAGAAAATGGCCATGATGGGAAATTGAAATGATGTGATAAGAAGATTGCTTCAAGGAACTTGAGGTATTTAGTCAGATGAAAGAGGTATAAAGATTGTCTTCAAACATTCCAGTACCTCTCATGGGGCATATTATATAAGATGCTTCTACTTGGCCTCAGCAGAATGTTAAGGAAGGCGTGAAAATTCCTGCGTCAAAATACTCATGTGAGTATTGATACTCACATGAAAGCAAATTGTTCTCATTGATTAATGCAGTGGACACCCATTCACAGAAGGTTTCCATGCTTAGGCTAAATCACATTTTGCTGGGAGTGGAACGGAATGAGTACATCTACAGGAAGCTTGGACCACAAGGAATGAAAAAGCTTTTGAAGTGGTACCTTTTGTCTATAAGCGTTCTTCCATGCTCTTAGAGATGAACGGGTTAGACAGTAGGGGGCTTGAATTCCTACCGAGTTTCTGCAAGCCAGGAAAAGGCAAAAATGAAAGGGATCAGGGCTCTTGGATCCATCTAAATCTCAGAAGATTGAAGGGTCCTTCTTACTTCTATCCTCATGTAAGAACTTCATGGAACAGATTACGGAAGGGCCCTGAAGAATTGCACTCTCCTCCCTTAAGGATATAACAGGAGAACTCAGACTCTGCCGTTCACGTCATGGCTAAGGTTCAGGGTGCACAAACAGGAAAGGCCATTCCCCATATCCAGCGTCCATGTCCTCCATTTACAAATCTGAAGATGTTTTCATTCCCAGTCTCTTTCTTCATGTCCTCAGGAATGCCATTCCTCTTCTCTTTCATGATTTGGCACAAATGAAATGTTGACAGCTCTTGCTCTCATCTTTGGGTCTCTCCCATTTCCTCTTCCTTCGTTTCTGATCTTCCCTTCATTATATCTTATTTTGCTTTACAGGTTGTAATGAACACCATCCCTTACAGCTCTTCACCAGTAAGTGTCTTGATATCCAAATCAACTTGCAGTCTTCTGTTCCTTCCACTGAAGTTAACTCTGTAGGCTTTACCAAGAAATTCTCCACACCATAGTAAATTTCCCAGCAATAGAAATCATTGTGAACACTCAAGATGTTAAGAATGCATTAGAAGAGGGTTAGATGGTCTCTGAGGGCTTTCCCTGAAGAAAATGTCCCAGGTTGTATAGAAATGGGCTCTCCATCCTTCTGGACCTTTGTGATCCAGAGACACTCTTTCATTTTCTGGGATTCTAGGTCTCTCTCTGAGGTTGCATGGTGATACCTTAGCAAGGCATGCGCATGGAATGGTCAGGGGAATTAGCAGGGTAAATCAACTCTTTCAGAGAGATTTTCTGAGGGAAAGTCATGATGGTGTCCATTGTACCACTGAATACCTCTTTTTCTTGGAGTGTCATCAGCAGGACCCATTAGACATGTCCTTATAAAAGGCTCCTCCTGTGTGGCCCCAGGCAGCTAAGTCAACCTGAAGTGCCTGTCCAGATTCACTCATTTATTGATACTTTCTTCATTCCTTCATTTTTCAAACACTTATTATGTATCCCCTACATGTGCAACTCTGAGTTAATAACCATATACCAATTGGAATGATCACAAAGAGTTATAGGACACAGTGGTGTTGGGCAGTATGCAATGTCAGTACTACTTCTTCATTTTTACAGCAGTTCCTGATCCCAATGCATCATCAGTCCCAACTTTCAAGGAACCCTCAGGTCCTCCATCCTCCAGAGGTAGAAAATCAGCAACATTAGGCGACTATCCATTAGATCCCACATGGAAGCTATGTAGAGAATATGATTGTGATAAGAAAGTTAAGAACCTTGCGTTAAATATGAAGAATCACCTCATTCTAAGAAAACCCTTCCAAACAAAGATAAAGCAGTACCTGAAACACAGGGTATAACATCTTGTGTGAGGGAGGGTGACCCTCAAAGACCTCCTCCCAAACGCATGTGCACATATACCCACACAGAAGACAGGACATAAATTTCCTGCTGTGGAGTGAATGACTAAGTACATATACATATATATACATATATATACATATATGTATATGTATATATATACACACACACACATGTGTATATCATTTACATCGTTATATATATAACATACATATATATTTATAGATAAAGATAGATATATTTATATATATTTATATCTATATCTATGTATATATCTATATATATGTATATATACATGTGATTTGTTTCCACATGGGCATCCATGTATCTAAGCAATTAGCTACCATTCATGAATCAGTCAATATGTCACTCTGTCCTCCTTGGAATGTTTTGACAGCTTGATGCACTGCCACAAATTCAGCATATTGACCCCTTCCACTTATGCAAGGACTTTCCAATATCCACCTAGTACTTGGCTTAGAGGCTACCGCTTTCCAGTGTATTCTGAGGCCCTAATATTCTGTTGCACCATCAGTAAACTCTTCCTTTCCCTTTTCTTCAGTTAATCCTTCTAATCCCTCATTCCATTTTGCCAAGGGTTATACCAACTTTTGCTATGGTTCGGAGGGTATATCATTTCCCTTAGTGGGTATGTTTGCTATTCATTCATAGAGGGTTGATTTAAATGTATTTTGAACATAGCATTTCCAATGACTTGTCCAATTCTTTGAGAAGCTGGTGTAATCATTACCCAGGTCTTGAATCCATTTGCCAGCATTAATGTTACCCCATGAGTCAAAGTCAGTTGTCCAGTCTCTACCAAAGCCCAACAGGCAGCTAACCACTGCTTTTCAAAAGGGGTGTATTGAATGCCAGAAGAAAGGAGTTTCCTAGACAAAAATCCAAAGGGCACATTTCAGACAGGTTGAATATGCCATAAATCAAGGCTCAATTGGATCGTGGTCTATGCTTCCACAAAAGCGTTACTTTGTTCAAGTGACCAAGCGCCAATTCAGTGTTTTTTATTGTAATCTTCTATAAGGGTTCAAATTTTGTTCTTGATGTGGTACATGATGTCCCCAATATCCAAATAATCCTTGAAACTTTTGGGCCTCTATCTTATTGGTGCAGATGGAAAAATTCTGAATCTCTTGTCAGGTTTGTGGGAGGTGTCAACCCCCTTTTCCTTTATGTACCCCTCAAATTTTCCAAGTTCAGTTAGCTCTTGAAACTTTGCACGGTTAATTTCCAAATTTTATCCCCTGGAATCCTGTCCATGGTGCCAAATGAATCGCTAAGGCAGTGTTTACGGTACTGGGGGTAACTGTGAATATACTGGCATAGTTGTCAATTGCAAAGTGTAACAGATGCTCCATAGAGAAGGTAGAAAAAAAACATTGATTGGGACCTCAGAAAGCCACGTTCCCAAACCACCAAGCAACACCATGTATAGTAACAAAGAAGTCAATACACATGATGGCAAAGAATTTTTCGTTTAAATTACGATTATTCAGGTACAGAGGGCAAGCTTAGTATGCATTTCCTCAGGAGTGTCTTACTGTATTTTCCTAGCAGATGAGAGGCATAGGCAAGGGAGGTTGAGGAAATGGTAGGGGTACCTTGAAATGGATGTTATTGAGGCCAGGGATTACCAGTTTTCCTTCCATGACAAGAGAAGAATAGATTTGTCAGTACATCTATTTGTTCGATGTGCCCAGAGTTCAGACATGGATATTTTTTCCTCTTCTACAATAGCTGGTGTAAACAGCCTGCAGCCTTTACCATTCAACTTCATCAGGACCAGCTTGTCCTACCAAGACCACATGGATCACCCTGGTTCTGCCTATTTGTGTTCCATCAAAAGGACCTTGCAGCAGCTGGTGAGATTTCTCAGTCCCTACCCTGACCTTGGCATGCTCTAATGGACAAAAGCATTGGTTCTGGAGAGATAGGACACTGGGTTCAAATACGTTGTCTGGTGCTTCTTGCCTGTGTTACCTTGGGCTAATTATCTAATCTCCCTGAGCCTCAGGTTTCCTCATCTGTGAAATTAGGATAGCAAAGTCAGAATAAACGAATGAATGAATGAGTCTTTCATAATCAAGTGCATACTGTGTGCTGGACAGTTTGCTAAGTACTGGGAATACAGATACAAGTGAAGAAGACCATCCAAGCCTTCAAGGAGCTTGAATTCTAAGGGGCCCGGAAGGGGTTGAAGACAGCACATTAAGGCAATGTGGAAAATCAGCAGATTATACATTCCAGATTGCATTGTGTCACAGTGTTTGAGAAATGTCCTAAGGCTCTGGTTCCGGGGATGATAAGGTGAAAGCTTATATTTTGGTGGCGATGATTGTGTTGGGGAGAGGTATGATAGAACGAGTCAGGAGCAGAGTGTAAGCAGTTTAGTATGTAGGCAAGTCAGAAGACAGCTTCTAAGGTGTTTGGGAGCTCCAGATTTATGATGTCAAGCCCCCTCCTCCTCCTCAATAGTCTACTCCATTCTTTGGGCGTCATCTTTACAAGGCCCATTTGTTCACTCACATTTTCCTTTCCTTGCAGCTGAATCCCTTCTCCTCGGGAAGCACACTAACTTCACTGAGGTGAGACCTGGGAAGCTAAGACTTGGAGGTCTAGGTTTCTGTCCTGGGGCTACACTCACATAAGTAGGGCTCACGGTAGACAATATACATATAAAGTCTCCACAAAGTGACCTTTTCCTGCATTTCCCCATTCCTCAGTTGTTTCATGCCTCTCTGTCTTGGCCATGGAGTGTCAGGAATGGAGATCTTTGTGTCTTCCACAGTGCTTTCTCCAGAACAGTTGTAGGTTTGTAGGTCCTCTCGGGGGCACTATCAACTATTATGCAGACGTCTCTGACGTCCCAGTTTCACTGCCCCAATACACAAGTCTCTGTCACCGCAGTCAGCACCAGTCTTAGGAGATTGTATCAAAATTTCCTTTCCTAGACCAATGACGTGTAGATCCATGACTAGGGTGGCTGTTGTATGCCACTGCTGGCAAGATCCTACCACACCCTTTCTGATCAGAGAGAAGTTTTCCTGCGAGCTGAACTACCAGACCTATGGCACCACCAGGCTGGGCGTGTATATTCTGAAGAATGACATCCTCTACCTAAATGGTGAGCTACCTAACTGAAGCAAGGTTTCGCACCCATGCCTTTTTTCTTTGTTCTAATCCCAACATTACCTCTTTTCTCATTTTCATTATGCTTTGGCCCCTCAGGCAGCCCAAACTTTCTTCTCATTCATCCCTTGTCGATACAATTGCACCAAAGTCATGTTACACATACCTAGTTCCCCAGAGAGTGGGTTCTGGCTTTTCTTCTTTTCAGTCAGTTTCAGTCACCAATCTCTGAGGAAGTAGCTGTTTGGTTCTACAGATTTCTAAACAACTTCAAGGAAGTCATACATCAAAGGAAGCAAATGTATAGATGACACAGAGTTGTTTGGTAGGTAGCTACCATACGGCAAAGAATCAGGATCTAGTAAGGACTCAACTCACTCGACAAACAGGCTGTTACATTTAACAAAATAAATTGAGTGAAGACGAATATAAGATTTTGGAATTAGGTTTCTTTCAATCAATGGATTGAGTTCAGAATGGAGGAGACATGGCTAGACAGCATTTTGTGGGGGTTCTCACATACTTCAAACTCCATAATGAATGACAAGTACAATGACAATGGCACAAGTTAGTTGAAAAGTATCGTGCATATATTTACAGAGACTCTTTTCACATGCAGAGCTTTAGAAGTGTTAGTCCTACCATGCTTTGGATGCATCAGAGTACATCTGAATACCGAGTTTAATCTCTCAGTTACAATTGAGGAGGGTGTTGGGCAGGGAGGGGCTCACTGAGGAACAGGGTGAAAATGGAGTGGACTTCCATTCAGGTCAAACCAATTATCTTTTGGATGGTTGTCTATTGAGTGTCATTCATTTTGCTGAGCTCATAAATTCAAATAGCATTTGAACTTAAGCAGCTTGCATGTATCCAGAAAGAGCAAAACATGAAATATATTTACAGCAAATACACGACCTCTCTTTCTAGTGGGGTACATCAAGAAAACGGTTCGAGGAGGACAGGGTTTCAGGTGAACCAGTGAGAGGATGAGGGGTTCCTAGCAGTGGAAGTGAGGATGGACAGCTTTCCAGGGGTGTGTGAGCACTTATGGAAGGCCAGAAGATGGAATGTCAGGTACGGGTAAAATACAACAGCTAGAATGTATAGTGTATGACTGTGAGACATGTAAATGAATGGATAGAGATCATTGGGCTTTAACTGGATTTGTTGTTGGCTTAAAATATGAAATAGGGACACTTCTATTTTATTCCATGGGTAATCTTAAAGAAGGCAGTCTGCAAATTTTAGACCAGTGAAGGTTCTTAAGGATGTGAGTGGCATGGCCAGACCGGGGCTTTGAGAACTTGAATTTAACAAGTGTGTGGAAGATGGTTGAAGTTTAGAGGGCAGAATCTGAGAGGCCAGTTTGTGGAGGCTATTGTGCTAGGCCATGCCAGCTAGTGGGGATGAGGACTTGAATGAAGGTAGTGTCTGGGTGAGTTAATGTGTGCGGTGCTGTAGAAATAGAATAGATGTTAATTTTGGAAACTGGAGGCAAGGGAGCAAGGCTGAGGGTGAGTGTTGTGAACCGGGTCACCATGGTGCCATCAGCAGCAATAGGTAGATGATGCTGAGATGTGGGTTAGAAAGACATCTGAATCACCCTCTGGACAGGTTGTGTTTAAGATGAGTTTGCAACCTTTGTGTGGAAATGTCCAGTCATCGTGTCCCTCAGAGAAGAATTAAATCATATAACGCTATGAAAGAGAGAGTCTGGAGGAGAAACGGTGTGATCAGCAGTGTCTGTATCATAGACATTTCCAAAGGAATAAGGACTGCGTAAAAGTCACTGAATTTAGCGATGAAGAGATGATTGGTCAAACTCAGGGAGTTTCAGTTAAATGGTAGGATCAGAAGGCAGATTGCAAGAGGGTGAGAAGTGAGGAGGAGAGGGAGAAGCAGCTTTTTTCTCGATTGACTGTAAAAGGGAGAAGACATGTAGGAATAGGGGAAGGTGAGGACAGGATCAAGTGAAAGGTATTTTTCTCCCCTTAAGGGTGGAAGACATTTGTAGTAAGCAGAAGAGGAATTGGTTTGTCAAATGTTGCCATGCTAATGTTATGGACAGTATGGACAAATGGTGACTAGATGGCATCACAGCTAAGTAGTTGACAACTGGAAGAATGGCTGGACCCAAAGAATAGTCAGTAATTATTCCTGGAAGGAGGTGTGTAGTGAATTGTCCCAGGGATATTTCTTGGTCTCTGTGCTACCTAGGAAGGAAAACAGCTAGAGAATAGGTAGAAAACACGTTTACTGATTTTACATCTAACCCCAAGGGTTTGAGATAGAACCAATAGATCTACTGGATGACAGATTTGGAATTCCAAATCTTAGGCTAGAATGGTGGGCTCAGATGTAGTAAGGTGAAATTTAATAGACATAGTAGAATTTTGCGTCTGTACTCTCAAAACCCTTTTATGAGTCCAAGATGGACAAGCAGAGGCTGGGAATTTCTGAACAAATATTGGGACATTTAATGGACTGAAGCTCAACATGGTTCAACAGTGTGATGTGTTAAATAACAAAGGTTAAGGAAAACCTTAGGGTACATGAAAGAGACAGAGTATTCAAGTGTCTTCAGGGAGTTTAAAGGGCTGTCACAGGGAAATGTGCCTGGACTTGTTCTGCTTTGACCCAGAAGGTAGAACGAGCAATACAGTGTCACGTTACAAAGAAGCAAATATCCACTAGAAGTGAAGAAAAATTTCGTATCATGTGGTGGGATGGTCTACTTCAGGAAGGAGAAGGTTTGCCTTCCCTGAGGAATGTCAAATAAATGGTCGATCACCACTTCTTGGGGATGTGGTGGAGGGTATTCCTGGTCAGGTAAGGGTTGGACCAGGCCATGCCTGAGGTGTCGCATTTCTGTTCGTCCTTCATCCTGATGTGTTGATTTTCTCCTAGAAGTCAGAAGACTATGAAGAAGAGCCTGGTGACAATCCAAGGCAACCCATGGGAAAGTGTGCTGTTGTCTGTGTCTCTTTAGAGCAGAGGAGAGCAAGTCAAGATCCTTTGTTATGTTTGTCACGGTAGAGAGCTGACAGGTTCCCAGGAGAATTCTCTTGTCCCTTTGTTCAACGATCACATCCTCCACATCTTGTGTGGGGGAGGGTGACCCTCAAAGACCTCCTCCCAAACGCATGTGCACATATACCCACACAGAAGACAGGACATAAATTTCCTGCTGTGGAGTGAATGACTAAGTACATATACATATATATACATATATATACATATATATACATATATATATACACACACGCACATGTGTATATCATTTACATCGTTATATATATAACATACATATATATTTATAGATAAAGATAGATATATTTATATATATTTATATCTATATCTATGTATATATCTATATATATGTATATATACATGTGATTTGTTTCCACATGGGCATCCATGTATCTAAGCAATTAGCTACCATTCATGAATCAGTCAATATGTCACTCTGTCCTCCTTGGAATGTTTTGACAGCTTGATGCACTGCCACAAATTCAGCATATTGACCTCTTCCACCTGTGCAAGGACTTTCCAATATCCACCTAGTACTTGGCTTAGAGGCTACCGCTTTCCAGTGTATTCTGAGGCCCTAATATTCTGTTGCACCATCAGTAAACTCTTCCTTTCCCTTTTCTTCAGTTAATCCTTCTAATCCCTCATTCCATTTTGCCAAGGGTTATACCAACTTTTGCTATGGTTCGGAGGGTATATCATTTCCCTTAGTGGGTATGTTTGCTATTCATTCATAGAGGGTTGATTTAAATGTATTTTGAACATAGCATTTCCAATGACTTGTCCAATTCTTTGAGAAGCTGGTGTAATCATTACCCAGGTCTTGAATCCATTTGCCAGCATTAATGTTACCCCATGAGTCAAAGTCAGTTGTCCAGTCTCTACCAAAGCCCAACAGGCAGCTAACCACTGCTTTTCAAAAGGGGTGTATTGAATGCCAGAAGAAAGGAGTTTCCTAGACAAAAATCCAAAGGGCACATTTCAGACAGGTTGAATATGCCATAAATCAAGGCTCAATTGGATCGTGGTCTATGCTTCCACAAAAGCGTTACTTTGTTCAAGTGACCAAGCGCCAATTCAGTGTTTTTTATTGTAATCTTCTATAAGGGTTCAAATTTTGTTCTTGATGTGGTACATGATGTCCCCAATATCCAAATAATCCTTGAAACTTTTGGGCCTCTATCTTATTGGTGCAGATGGAAAAATTCTGAATCTCTTGTCAAGTTTGTGGGAGGTGTCAACACCCTTTTCCTTTATGTACCCCTCAAATTTCCAAGTTCAGTAGCTCTTGAAACTTTGCACGGTTAATTTCAAATTTTATCCCCTGGAATCCTGTCCATGGTGCCAAATGAATCGCTAAGGCAGTGTTTACGGTACTGGGGGTAACTGTGAATATACTGGCATAGTTGTCAATTGCAAAGTGTAACAGATGCTCCATAGAGAAGGTAGAAAAAAAACATTGATTGGGACCTCAGAAAGCCACGTTCCCAAACCACCAAGCAACACCATGTATAGTAACAAAGAAGTCAATACACATGATGGCAAAGAATTTTTCGTTTAAATTACGATTATTCAGGTACAGAGGGCAAGCTTAGTATGCATTTCTCAGGAGTGTCTTACTGTATTTTCCTAGCAGATGAGGAGGCATAGGCAAGGGAGGTTGAGGAAATGGTAGGGGTACCTTGAAATGGATGTTATTGAGGCCAGGGATTACCAGTTTTCCTTCCATGACAAGAGAAGAATAGATTTGTCAGTACATCTATTTGTTCGATGTGCCCAGAGTTCAGACATGGATATTTTTTCCTCTTCTACAATAGCTGGTGTAAACAGCCTGCAGCCTTTACCATTCAACTTCATCAGGACCAGCTTGTCCTACCAAGACCACATGGATCACCCTGGTTCTGCCTATTTGTGTTCCATCAAAAGGACCTTGCAGCAGCTGGTGAGATTTCTCAGTCCCTACCCTGACCTTGGCATGCTCTAATGGACAAAAGCATTGGTTCTGGAGAGATAGGACACTGGGTTCAAATACGTTGTCTGGTGCTTCTTGCCTGTGTTACCTTGGGCTAATTATCTAATCTCCCTGAGCCTCAGGTTTCCTCATCTGTGAAATTAGGATAGCAAAGTCAGAATAAACGAATGAATGAATGAGTCTTTCATAATCAAGTGCATACTGTGTGCTGGACAGTTTGCTAAGTACTGGGAATACAGATACAAGTGAAGAAGACCATCCAAGCCTTCAAGGAGCTTGAATTCTAAGGGGCCCGGAAGGGGTTGAAGACAGCACATTAAGGCAATGTGGAAAATCAGCAGATTATACATTCCAGATTGCATTGTGTCACAGTGTTTGAGAAATGTCCTAAGGCTCTGGTTCCGGGGATGATAAGGTGAAAGCTTATATTTCGGTGGCGATGATTGTGTTGGGGAGAGGTATGATAGAACGAGTCAGGAGCAGAGTGTAAGCAGTTTAGTATGTAGGCAAGTCAGAAGACAGCTTCTAAGGTGTTTGGGAGCTCCAGATTTATGATGTCAAGCCCCCTCCTCCTCCTCAATAGTCTACTCCATTCTTTGGGCGTCATCTTTACAAGGCCCATTTGTTCACTCACATTTTCCTTTCCTTGCAGCTGAATCCCTTCTCCTCGGGAAGCACACTAACTTCACTGAGGTGAGACCTGGGAAGCTAAGACTTGGAGGTCTAGGTTTCTGTCCTGGGGCTACACTCACATAAGTAGGGCTCACGGTAGACAATATACATATAAAGTCTCCACAAAGTGACCTTTTCCTGCATTTCCCCATTCCTCAGTTGTTTCATGCCTCTCTGTCTTGGCCATGGAGTGTCAGGAATGGAGATCTTTGTGTCTTCCACAGTGCTTTCTCCAGAACAGTTGTAGGTTTGTAGGTCCTCTCGGGGGCACTATCAACTATTATGCAGACGTCTCTGACGTCCCAGTTTCACTGCCCCAATACACAAGTCTCTGTCACCGCAGTCAGCACCAGTCTTAGGAGATTGTATCAAAATTTCCTTTCCTAGACCAATGACGTGTAGATCCATGACTAGGGTGGCTGTTGTATGCCACTGCTGGCAAGATCCTACCACACCCTTTCTGATCAGAGAGAAGTTTTCCTGCGAGCTGAACTACCAGACCTATGGCACCACCAGGCTGGGCGTGTATATTCTGAAGAATGACATCCTCTACCTAAATGGTGAGCTACCTAACTGAAGCAAGGTTTCGCACCCATGCCTTTTTTCTTTGTTCTAATCCCAACATTACCTCTTTTCTCATTTTCATTATGCTTTGGCCCCTCAGGCAGCCCAAACTTTCTTCTCATTCATCCCTTGTCGATACAATTGCACCAAAGTCATGTTACACATACCTAGTTCCCCAGAGACTGGGTTCTGGCTTTTCTTCTTTTCAGTCAGTTTCAGTCACCAATCTCTGAGGAAGTAGCTGTTTGGTTCTACAGATTTCTAAACAACTTCAAGGAAGTCATACATCAAAGGAAGCAAATGTATAGATGACACAGAGTTGTTTGGTAGGTAGCTACCATACGGCAAAGAATCAGGATCTAGTAAGGACTCAACTCACTGGACAAACAGGCTGTTACATTTAACAAAATAAATTGAGTGAAGACGAATATAAGATTTTGGAATTAGGTTTCTTTCAATCAATGGATTGAGTTCAGAATGGAGGAGACATGGCTAGACAGCATTTTGTGGGGGTTCTCACATACTTCAAACTCCATAATGAATGACAAGTACAATGACAATGGCACAAGTTAGTTGAAAAGTATCGTGCATATATTTACAGAGACTCTTTTCACATGCAGAGCTTTAGAAGTGTTAGTCCTACCATGCTTTGGATGCATCAGAGTACATCTGAATACCGAGTTTAATCTCTCAGTTACAATTGAGGAGGGTGTTGGGCAGGGAGGGGCTCACTGAGGAACAGGGTGAAAATGGAGTGGACTTCCATTCAGGTCAAACCAATTATCTTTTGGATGGTTGTCTATTGAGTGTCATTCATTTTGCTGAGCTCATAAATTCAAATAGCATTTGAACTTAAGCAGCTTGCATGTATCCAGAAAGAGCAAAACATGAAATATATTTACAGCAAATACACGACCTCTCTTTCTAGTGGGGTACATCAAGAAAACGGTTCGAGGAGACAGGGTTTCAGGTGAACCAGTGAGAGGATGAGGGGTTCCTAGCAGTGGAAGTGAGGATGGACAGCTTTCCAGGGGTGTGTGAGCACTTATGTAAGGCCAGAAGATGGAATGTCAGGTACGGGTAAAATACAACAGCTAGAATGTATAGTGTATGACTGTGAGACATGTAAATGAAATGGATAGAGATCATTGGGCTTTAACTGGATTTGTTGTTGGCTTAAAATATGAAATAGGGACACTTCTATTTTATTCCATGGGTAATCTTAAAGAAGGCAGTCTGCAAATTTTAGACCAGTGAAGGTTCTTAAGGATGTGAGTGGCATGGCCAGACCGGGGCTTTGAGAACTTGAATTTAACAAGTGTGTGGAAGATGGTTGAAGTTTAGAGGGCAGAATCTGAGAGGCCAGTTTGTGGAGGCTATTGTGCTAGGCCATGCCAGCTAGTGGGGATGAGGACTTGAATGAAGGTAGTGTCTGGGTGAGTTAATGTGTGCGGTGCTGTAGAAATAGAATAGATGTTAATTTTGGAAACTGGAGGCAAGGGAGCAAGGCTGAGGGTGAGTGTTGTGAACCGGGTCACCATGGTGCCATCAGCAGCAATAGGTAGATGATGCTGAGATGTGGGTTTAGAAAGACATCTGAATCACCCTCTGGACAGGTTGTGTTTAAGATGAGTTTGCAACCTTTGTGTGGAAATGTCCAGTCATCGTGTCCCTCAAGAGAAGAATTAAATCATATAACGCTATGAAAGAGAGAGTCTGGAGGAGAAACGGTGTGATCAGCAGTGTCTGTATCATAGACATTTCCAAAGGAATAAGGACTGCGTAAAAGTCACTGAATTTAGCGATGAAGAGATGATTGGTCAAACTCAGGGAGTTTCAGTTAAATGGTAGGATCAGAAGGCAGATTGCAAGAGGGTGAGAAGTGAGGAGGAGAGGGAGAAGCAGCTTTTTTCTCGATTGACTGTAAAAGGGAGAAGACATGTAGGAATAGGGGAAGGTGAGGACAGGATCAAGTGAAAGGTATTTTTCTCCCCTTAAGGGTGGAAGACATTTGTAGTAAGCAGAAGAGGAATTGGTTTGTCAAATGTTGCCATGCTAATGTTATGGACAGTATGGACAAATGGTGACTAGATGGCATCACAGCTAAGTAGTTGACAACTGGAAGAATGGCTGGACCCAAAGAATAGTCAGTAATTATTCCTGGAAGGAGGTGTGTAGTGAATTGTCCCAGGGACATTTCTTGGTCTCTGTGCTACCTAGGGAAGGAAAACAGCTAGAGAATAGGTAGAAAACACGTTTACTGATTTTACATCTAACCCCAAGGGTTTGAGATAGAACCAATAGATCTACTGGATGACAGATTTGGAATTCCAAATCTTAGGCTAGAATGGTGGGCTCAGATGTAGTAAGGTGAAATTTAATAGACATAGTAGAATTTTGCGTCTGTACTCTCAAAACCCTTTTATGAGTCCAAGATGGACAAGCAGAGGCTGGGAATTTCTGAACAAATATTGGGACATTTAATGGACTGAAGCTCAACATGGTTCAACAGTGTGATGTGTTAAATAACAAAGGTTAAGGAAAACCTTAGGGTACATGAAAGAGACAGAGTATTCAACTGTCTTCAGGGAGTTAAAGGGCTGTCACAGGGAAATGTGCCTGGACTTGTTCTGCTTTGACCCAGAAGGTAGAACGAGCAATACAGTGTCACGTTACAAAGAAGCAAATATCCACTAGAAGTGAAGAAAAATTTCGTATCATGTGGTGGGATGGTCTACTTCAGGAAGGAGAAGGTTTGCCTTCCCTGAGGAATGTCAAATAAATGGTCGATCACCACTTCTTGGGGATGTGGTGGAGGGTATTCCTGGTCAGGTAAGGGTTGGACCAGGCCATGCCTGAGGTGTCGCATTTCTGTTCGTCCTTCATCCTGATGTGTTGATTTTCTCCTAGAAGTCAGAAGACTATGGAGAAGAGCCTGGTGACAATCCAAGGCAACCCATGGGAAAGTGTGCTGTTGTCTGTGTCTCTTTAGAGCAGAGGAGAGCAAGTCAAGATCCTTTGTTATGTTTGTCACGGTAGAGAGCTGACAGGTTCCCAGGAGAATTCTCTTGTCCCTTTGTTCAACGATCACATCCTCCACATCTTGTGTGGGGGAGGGTGACCCTCAAAGACCTCCTCCCAAACGCATGTGCACATATACCCACACAGAAGACAGGACATAAATTTCCTGCTGTGGAGTGAATGACTAAGTACATATACATATATATACATATATATACATATATATATACACACACACACATGTGTATATCATTTACATCTTTATATATATAACATACATATATATTTATAGATAAAGATAGATATATTTATATATATTTATATCTATATCTATGTATATATCTATATATATGTATATATACATGTGATTTGTTTCCACATGGGCATCCATGTATCTAAGCAATTAGCTACCATTCATGAATCAGTCAATATGTCACTCTGTCCTCCTTGGAATGTTTTGACAGCTTGATGCACTGCCACAAATTCAGCATATTGACCCCTTCCACCTGTGCAAGGACTTTCCAATATCCACCTAGTACTTGGCTTAGAGGCTACCGCTTTCCAGTGTATTCTGAGGCCCTAATATTCTGCTGCACCATCAGTAAACTCTTCCTTTCCCTTTTCTTCAGTTAATCCTTCTAATCCCTCATTCCATTTTGCCAAGGGTTATACCAACTTTTGCTATGGTTCGGAGGGTATATCATTTCCCTTAGTGGGTATGTTTGCTATTCATTCATAGAGGGTTGATTTAAATGTATTTTGAACATAGCATTTCCAATGACTTGTCCAATTCTTTGAGAAGCTGGTGTAATCATTACCCAGGTCTTGAATCCATTTGCCAGCATTAATGTTACCCCATGAGTCAAAGTCAGTTGTCCAGTCTCTACCAAAGCCCAACAGGCAGCTAACCACTGCTTTTCAAAAGGGGTGTATTGAATGCCAGAAGAAAGGAGTTTCCTAGACAAAAATCCAAAGGGCACATTTCAGACAGGTTGAATATGCCATAAATCAAGGCTCAATTGGATCGTGGTCTATGCTTCCACAAAAGCGTTACTTTGTTCAAGTGACCAAGCGCCAATTCAGTGTTTTTTATTGTAATCTTCTATAAGGGTTCAAATTTTGTTCTTGATGTGGTACATGATGTCCCCAATATCCAAATAATCCTTGAAACTTTTGGGCCTCTATCTTATTGGTGCAGATGGAAAAATTCTGAATCTCTTGTCAGGTTTGTGGGAGGTGTCAACCCCCTTTTCCTTTATGTACCCCTCAAATCTTCCAAGTTCAGTTAGCTCTTGAAACTTTGCACGGTTAATTTCCAAATTTTATCCCCTGGAATCCTGTCCATGGTGCCAAATGATTCGCTAAGGCAGTGTTTACGGTACTGGGGGTAACTGTGAATATACTGGCATAGTTGTCAATTGCAAAGTGTAACAGATGCTCCATAGAGAAGGTAGAAAAAAAACATTGATTGGGACCTCAGAAAGCCACGTTCCCAAACCACCAAGCAACACCATGTATAGTAACAAAGAAGTCAATACACATGATGGCAAAGAATTTTTCGTTTAAATTACGATTATTCAGGTACAGAGGGCAAGCTTAGTATGCATTTCCTCAGGAGTGTCTTACTGTATTTTCCTAGCAGATGAGAGGCATAGGCAAGGGAGGTTGAGGAAATGGTAGGGGTACCTTGAAATGGATGTTATTGAGGCCAGGGATTACCAGTTTTCCTTCCATGACAAGAGAAGAATAGATTTGTCAGTACATCTATTTGTTCGATGTGCCCAGAGTTCAGACATGGATATTTTTTCCTCTTCTACAATAGCTGGTGTAAACAGCCTGCAGCCTTTACCATTCAACTTCATCAGGACCAGCTTGTCCTACCAAGACCACATGGATCACCCTGGTTCTGCCTATTTGTGTTCCATCAAAAGGACCTTGCAGCAGCTGGTGAGATTTCTCAGTCCCTACCCTGACCTTGGGATGCTCTAATGGACAAAAGCATTGGTTCTGGAGAGATAGGACACTGGGTTCAAATACGTTGTCTGGTGCTTCTTGCCTGTGTTACCTTGGGCTAATTATCTAATCTCCCTGAGCCTCAGGTTTCCTCATCTGTGAAATTAGGATAGCAAAGTCAGAATAAACGAATGAATGAATGAGTCTTTCATAATCAAGTGCATACTGTGTGCTGGACAGTTTGCTAAGTACTGGGAATACAGATACAAGTGAAGAAGACCATCCAAGCCTTCAAGGAGCTTGAATTCTAAGGGGCCCGGAAGGGGTTGAAGACAGCACATTAAGGCAATGTGGAAAATCAGCAGATTATATATTCCAGATTGCATTGTGTCACAGTGTTTGAGAAATGTCCTAAGGCTCTGGTTCCGGGGATGATAAGGTGAAAGCTTATATTTCGGTGGCGATGATTGTGTTGGGGAGAGGTATGATAGAACGAGTCAGGAGCAGAGTGTAAGCAGTTTAGTATGTAGGCAAGTCAGAAGACAGCTTCTAAGGTGTTTGGGAGCTCCAGATTTATGATGTCAAGCCCCCTCCTCCTCCTCAATAGTCTACTCCATTCTTTGGGCGTCATCTTTACAAGGCCCATTTGTTCACTCACATTTTCCTTTCCTTGCAGCTGAATCCCTTCTCCTCGGGAAGCACACTAACTTCACTGAGGTGAGACCTGGGAAGCTAAGACTTGGAGGTCTAGGTTTCTGTCCTGGGGCTACACTCACATAAGTAGGGCTCATGGTAGACAATATACATATAAAGTCTCCACAAAGTGACCTTTTCCTGCATTTCCCCATTCCTCAGTTGTTTCATGCCTCTCTGTCTTGGCCATGGAGTGTCAGGAATGGAGATCTTTGTGTCTTCCACAGTGCTTTCTCCAGAACAGTTGTAGGTTTGTAGGTCCTCTCGGGGGCACTATCAACTATTATGCAGACGTCTCTGACGTCCCAGTTTCACTGCCCCAATACACAAGTCTCTGTCACCGCAGTCAGCACCAGTCTTAGGAGATTGTATCAAAATTTCCTTTCCTAGACCAATGACGTGTAGATCCATGACTAGGGTGGCTGTTGTATGCCACTGCTGGCAAGATCCTACCACACCCTTTCTGATCAGAGAGAAGTTTTCCTGCGAGCTGAACTACCAGACCTATGGCACCACCAGGCTGGGCGTGTATATTCTGAAGAATGACATCCTCTACCTAAATGGTGAGCTACCTAACTGAAGCAAGGTTTCGCACCCATGCCTTTTTTCTTTGTTCTAATCCCAACATTACCTCTTTTCTCATTTTCATTATGCTTTGGCCCCTCAGGCAGCCCAAACTTTCTTCTCATTCATCCCTTGTCGATACAATTGCACCAAAGTCATGTTACACATACCTAGTTCCCCAGAGACTGGGTTCTGGCTTTTCTTCTTTTCAGTCAGTTTCAGTCACCAATCTCTGAGGAAGTAGCTGTTTGGTTCTACAGATTTCTAAACAACTTCAAGGAAGTCATACATCAAAGGAAGCAAATGTATAGATGACACAGAGTTGTTTGGTAGGTAGCTACCATACGGCAAAGAATCAGGATCTAGTAAGGACTCAACTCACTGGACAAACAGGCTGTTACATTTAACAAAATAAATTGAGTGAAGACGAATATAAGATTTTGGAATTAGGTTTCTTTCAATCAATGGATTGAGTTCAGAATGGAGGAGACATGGCTAGACAGCATTTTGTGGGGGTTCTCACATACTTCAAACTCCATAATGAATGACAAGTACAATGACAATGGCACAAGTTAGTTGAAAAGTATCGTGCATATATTTACAGAGACTCTTTTCACATGCAGAGCTTTAGAAGTGTTAGTCCTACCATGCTTTGGATGCATCAGAGTACATCTGAATACCGAGTTTAATCTCTCAGTTACAATTGAGGAGGGTGTTGGGCAGGGAGGGGCTCACTGAGGAACAGGGTGAAAATGGAGTGGACTTCCATTCAGGTCAAACCAATTATCTTTTGGATGGTTGTCTATTGAGTGTCATTCATTTTGCTGAGCTCATAAATTCAAATAGCATTTGAACTTAAGCAGCTTGCATGTATCCAGAAAGAGCAAAACATGAAATATATTTACAGCAAATACACGACCTCTCTTTCTAGTGGGGTACATCAAGAAAACGGTTCGAGGAGACAGGGTTTCAGGTGAACCAGTGAGAGGATGAGGGGTTCCTAGCAGTGGAAGTGAGGATGGACAGCTTTCCAGGGGTGTGTGAGCACTTATGGAAGGCCAGAAGATGGAATGTCAGGTACGGGTAAAATACAACAGCTAGAATGTATAGTGTATGACTGTGAGACATGTAAATGAAATGGATAGAGATCATTGGGCTTTAACTGGATTTGTTGTTGGCTTAAAATATGAAATAGGGACACTTCTATTTTATTCCATGGGTAATCTTAAAGAAGGCAGTCTGCAAATTTTAGACCAGTGAAGGTTCTTAAGGATGTGAGTGGCATGGCCAGACCGGGGCTTTGAGAACTTGAATTTAACAAGTGTGTGGAAGATGGTTGAAGTTTAGAGGGCAGAATCTGAGAGGCCAGTTTGTGGAGGCTATTGTGCTAGGCCATGCCAGCTAGTGGGGATGAGGACTTGAATGAAGGTAGTGTCTGGGTGAGTTAATGTGTGCGGTGCTGTAGAAATAGAATAGATGTTAATTTTGGAAACTGGAGGCAAGGGAGCAAGGCTGAGGGTGAGTGTTGTGAACCGGGTCACCATGGTGCCATCAGCAGCAATAGGTAGATGATGCTGAGATGTGGGTTTAGAAAGACATCTGAATCACCCTCTGGACAGGTTGTGTTTAAGATGAGTTTGCAACCTTTGTGTGGAAATGTCCAGTCATCGTGTCCCTCAAGAGAAGAATTAAATCATATAACGCTATGAAAGAGAGAGTCTGGAGGAGAAACGGTGTGATCAGCAGTGTCTGTATCATAGACATTTCCAAAGGAATAAGGACTGCGTAAAAGTCACTGAATTTAGCGATGAAGAGATGATTGGTCAAACTCAGGGAGTTTCAGTTAAATGGTAGGATCAGCAGGCAGATTGCAAGAGGGTGAGAAGTGAGGAGGAGAGGGAGAAGCAGCTTTTTTCTCGATTGACTGTAAAAGGGAGAAGACATGTAGGAATAGGGGAAGGTGAGGACAGGATCAAGTGAAAGGTATATTTCTCCCCTTAAGGGTGGAAGACATTTGTAGTAAGCAGAAGAGGAATTGGTTTGTCAAATGTTGCCATGCTAATGTTATGGACAGTATGGACAAATGGTGACTAGATGGCATCACAGCTAAGTAGTTGACAACTGGAAGAATGGCTGGACCCAAAGAATAGTCAGTAATTATTCCTGGAAGGAGGTGTGTAGTGAATTGTCCCAGGGATATTTCTTGGTCTCTGTGCTACCTAGGGAAGGAAAACAGCTAGAGAATAGGTAGAAAACACGTTTACTGATTTTACATCTAACCCCAAGGGTTTGAGATAGAACCAATAGATCTACTGGATGACAGATTTGGAATTCCAAATCTTAGGCTAGAATGGTGGGCTCAGATGTAGTAAGGTGAAATTTAATAGACATAGTAGAATTTTGCGTCTGTACTCTCAAAACCCTTTTATGAGTCCAAGATGGACAAGCAGAGGCTGGGAATTTCTGAACAAATATTGGGACATTTAATGGACTGAAGCTCAACATGGTTCAACAGTGTGATGTGTTAAATAACAAAGGTTAAGGAAAACCTTAGGGTACATGAAAGAGACAGAGTATTCAAGTGTCTTCAGGGAGTTAAAGGGCTGTCACAGGGAAATGTGCCTGGACTTGTTCTGCTTTGACCCAGAAGGTAGAACGAGCAATACAGTGTCACGTTACAAAGAAGCAAATATCCACTAGAAGTGAAGAAAAATTTCGTATCATGTGGTGGGATGGTCTACTTCAGGAAGGAGAAGGTTTGCCTTCCCTGAGGAATGTCAAATAAATGGTCGATCACCACTTCTTGGGGATGTGGTGGAGGGTATTCCTGGTCAGGTAAGGGTTGGACCAGGCCATGCCTGAGGTGTCGCATTTCTGTTCGTCCTTCATCCTGATGTGTTGATTTTCTCCTACAAGTCAGAAGACTATGGAGAAGAGCCTGGTGACAATCCAAGGCAACCCATGGGAAAGTGTGCTGTTGTCTGTGTCTCTTTAGAGCAGAGGAGAGCAAGTCAAGATCCTTTGTTATGTTTGTCACGGTAGAGAGCTGACAGGTTCCCAGGAGAATTCTCTTGTCCCTTTGTTCAACGATCACATCCTCCACATCTTGTGTGGGGGAGGGTGACCCTCAAAGACCTCCTCCCAAACGCATGTGCACATATACCCACACAGAAGACAGGACATAAATTTCCTGCTGTGGAGTGAATGACTAAGTACATATACATATATATACATATATATACATATATATATACACACACACACATGTGTATATCATTTACATCTTTATATATATAACATACATATATATTTATAGATAAAGATAGATATATTTATATATATTTATATCTATATCTATGTATATATCTATATATATGTATATATACATGTGATTTGTTTCCACATGGGCATCCATGTATCTAAGCAATTAGCTACCATTCATGAATCAGTCAATATGTCACTCTGTCCTCCTTGGAATGTTTTGACAGCTTGATGCACTGCCACAAATTCAGCATATTGACCCCTTCCACCTGTGCAAGGACTTTCCAATATCCACCTAGTACTTGGCTTAGAGGCTACCGCTTTCCAGTGTATTCTGAGGCCCTAATATTCTGCTGCACCATCAGTAAACTCTTCCTTTCCCTTTTCTTCAGTTAATCCTTCTAATCCCTCATTCCATTTTGCCAAGGGTTATACCAACTTTTGCTATGGTTCGGAGGGTATATCATTTCCCTTAGTGGGTATGTTTGCTATTCATTCATAGAGGGTTGATTTAAATGTATTTTGAACATAGCATTTCCAATGACTTGTCCAATTCTTTGAGAAGCTGGTGTAATCATTACCCAGGTCTTGAATCCATTTGCCAGCATTAATGTTACCCCATGAGTCAAAGTCAGTTGTCCAGTCTCTACCAAAGCCCAACAGGCAGCTAACCACTGCTTTTCAAAAGGGGTGTATTGAATGCCAGAAGAAAGGAGTTTCCTAGACAAAAATCCAAAGGGCACATTTCAGACAGGTTGAATATGCCATAAATCAAGGCTCAATTGGATCGTGGTCTATGCTTCCACAAAAGCGTTACTTTGTTCAAGTGACCAAGCGCCAATTCAGTGTTTTTTATTGTAATCTTCTATAAGGGTTCAAATTTTGTTCTTGATGTGGTACATGATGTCCCCAATATCCAAATAATCCTTGAAACTTTTGGGCCTCTATCTTATTGGTGCAGATGGAAAAATTCTGAATCTCTTGTCAGGTTTGTGGGAGGTGTCAACCCCCTTTTCCTTTATGTACCCCTCAAATCTTCCAAGTTCAGTTAGCTCTTGAAACTTTGCACGGTTAATTTCCAAATTTTATCCCCTGGAATCCTGTCCATGGTGCCAAATGATTCGCTAAGGCAGTGTTTACGGTACTGGGGGTAACTGTGAATATACTGGCATAGTTGTCAATTGCAAAGTGTAACAGATGCTCCATAGAGAAGGTAGAAAAAAAACATTGATTGGGACCTCAGAAAGCCACGTTCCCAAACCACCAAGCAACACCATGTATAGTAACAAAGAAGTCAATACACATGATGGCAAAGAATTTTTCGTTTAAATTACGATTATTCAGGTACAGAGGGCAAGCTTAGTATGCATTTCCTCAGGAGTGTCTTACTGTATTTTCCTAGCAGATGAGAGGCATAGGCAAGGGAGGTTGAGGAAATGGTAGGGGTACCTTGAAATGGATGTTATTGAGGCCAGGGATTACCAGTTTTCCTTCCATGACAAGAGAAGAATAGATTTGTCAGTACATCTATTTGTTCGATGTGCCCAGAGTTCAGACATGGATATTTTTTCCTCTTCTACAATAGCTGGTGTAAACAGCCTGCAGCCTTTACCATTCAACTTCATCAGGACCAGCTTGTCCTACCAAGACCACATGGATCACCCTGGTTCTGCCTATTTGTGTTCCATCAAAAGGACCTTGCAGCAGCTGGTGAGATTTCTCAGTCCCTACCCTGACCTTGGGATGCTCTAATGGACAAAAGCATTGGTTCTGGAGAGATAGGACACTGGGTTCAAATACGTTGTCTGGTGCTTCTTGCCTGTGTTACCTTGGGCTAATTATCTAATCTCCCTGAGCCTCAGGTTTCCTCATCTGTGAAATTAGGATAGCAAAGTCAGAATAAACGAATGAATGAATGAGTCTTTCATAATCAAGTGCATACTGTGTGCTGGACAGTTTGCTAAGTACTGGGAATACAGATACAAGTGAAGAAGACCATCCAAGCCTTCAAGGAGCTTGAATTCTAAGGGGCCCGGAAGGGGTTGAAGACAGCACATTAAGGCAATGTGGAAAATCAGCAGATTATATATTCCAGATTGCATTGTGTCACAGTGTTTGAGAAATGTCCTAAGGCTCTGGTTCCGGGGATGATAAGGTGAAAGCTTATATTTCGGTGGCGATGATTGTGTTGGGGAGAGGTATGATAGAACGAGTCAGGAGCAGAGTGTAAGCAGTTTAGTATGTAGGCAAGTCAGAAGACAGCTTCTAAGGTGTTTGGGAGCTCCAGATTTATGATGTCAAGCCCCCTCCTCCTCCTCAATAGTCTACTCCATTCTTTGGGCGTCATCTTTACAAGGCCCATTTGTTCACTCACATTTTCCTTTCCTTGCAGCTGAATCCCTTCTCCTCGGGAAGCACACTAACTTCACTGAGGTGAGACCTGGGAAGCTAAGACTTGGAGGTCTAGGTTTCTGTCCTGGGGCTACACTCACATAAGTAGGGCTCATGGTAGACAATATACATATAAAGTCTCCACAAAGTGACCTTTTCCTGCATTTCCCCATTCCTCAGTTGTTTCATGCCTCTCTGTCTTGGCCATGGAGTGTCAGGAATGGAGATCTTTGTGTCTTCCACAGTGCTTTCTCCAGAACAGTTGTAGGTTTGTAGGTCCTCTCGGGGGCACTATCAACTATTATGCAGACGTCTCTGACGTCCCAGTTTCACTGCCCCAATACACAAGTCTCTGTCACCGCAGTCAGCACCAGTCTTAGGAGATTGTATCAAAATTTCCTTTCCTAGACCAATGACGTGTAGATCCATGACTAGGGTGGCTGTTGTATGCCACTGCTGGCAAGATCCTACCACACCCTTTCTGATCAGAGAGAAGTTTTCCTGCGAGCTGAACTACCAGACCTATGGCACCACCAGGCTGGGCGTGTATATTCTGAAGAATGACATCCTCTACCTAAATGGTGAGCTACCTAACTGAAGCAAGGTTTCGCACCCATGCCTTTTTTCTTTGTTCTAATCCCAACATTACCTCTTTTCTCATTTTCATTATGCTTTGGCCCCTCAGGCAGCCCAAACTTTCTTCTCATTCATCCCTTGTCGATACAATTGCACCAAAGTCATGTTACACATACCTAGTTCCCCAGAGACTGGGTTCTGGCTTTTCTTCTTTTCAGTCAGTTTCAGTCACCAATCTCTGAGGAAGTAGCTGTTTGGTTCTACAGATTTCTAAACAACTTCAAGGAAGTCATACATCAAAGGAAGCAAATGTATAGATGACACAGAGTTGTTTGGTAGGTAGCTACCATACGGCAAAGAATCAGGATCTAGTAAGGACTCAACTCACTGGACAAACAGGCTGTTACATTTAACAAAATAAATTGAGTGAAGACGAATATAAGATTTTGGAATTAGGTTTCTTTCAATCAATGGATTGAGTTCAGAATGGAGGAGACATGGCTAGACAGCATTTTGTGGGGGTTCTCACATACTTCAAACTCCATAATGAATGACAAGTACAATGACAATGGCACAAGTTAGTTGAAAAGTATCGTGCATATATTTACAGAGACTCTTTTCACATGCAGAGCTTTAGAAGTGTTAGTCCTACCATGCTTTGGATGCATCAGAGTACATCTGAATACCGAGTTTAATCTCTCAGTTACAATTGAGGAGGGTGTTGGGCAGGGAGGGGCTCACTGAGGAACAGGGTGAAAATGGAGTGGACTTCCATTCAGGTCAAACCAATTATCTTTTGGATGGTTGTCTATTGAGTGTCATTCATTTTGCTGAGCTCATAAATTCAAATAGCATTTGAACTTAAGCAGCTTGCATGTATCCAGAAAGAGCAAAACATGAAATATATTTACAGCAAATACACGACCTCTCTTTCTAGTGGGGTACATCAAGAAAACGGTTCGAGGAGACAGGGTTTCAGGTGAACCAGTGAGAGGATGAGGGGTTCCTAGCAGTGGAAGTGAGGATGGACAGCTTTCCAGGGGTGTGTGAGCACTTATGGAAGGCCAGAAGATGGAATGTCAGGTACGGGTAAAATACAACAGCTAGAATGTATAGTGTATGACTGTGAGACATGTAAATGAAATGGATAGAGATCATTGGGCTTTAACTGGATTTGTTGTTGGCTTAAAATATGAAATAGGGACACTTCTATTTTATTCCATGGGTAATCTTAAAGAAGGCAGTCTGCAAATTTTAGACCAGTGAAGGTTCTTAAGGATGTGAGTGGCATGGCCAGACCGGGGCTTTGAGAACTTGAATTTAACAAGTGTGTGGAAGATGGTTGAAGTTTAGAGGGCAGAATCTGAGAGGCCAGTTTGTGGAGGCTATTGTGCTAGGCCATGCCAGCTAGTGGGGATGAGGACTTGAATGAAGGTAGTGTCTGGGTGAGTTAATGTGTGCGGTGCTGTAGAAATAGAATAGATGTTAATTTTGGAAACTGGAGGCAAGGGAGCAAGGCTGAGGGTGAGTGTTGTGAACCGGGTCACCATGGTGCCATCAGCAGCAATAGGTAGATGATGCTGAGATGTGGGTTTAGAAAGACATCTGAATCACCCTCTGGACAGGTTGTGTTTAAGATGAGTTTGCAACCTTTGTGTGGAAATGTCCAGTCATCGTGTCCCTCAAGAGAAGAATTAAATCATATAACGCTATGAAAGAGAGAGTCTGGAGGAGAAACGGTGTGATCAGCAGTGTCTGTATCATAGACATTTCCAAAGGAATAAGGACTGCGTAAAAGTCACTGAATTTAGCGATGAAGAGATGATTGGTCAAACTCAGGGAGTTTCAGTTAAATGGTAGGATCAGCAGGCAGATTGCAAGAGGGTGAGAAGTGAGGAGGAGAGGGAGAAGCAGCTTTTTTCTCGATTGACTGTAAAAGGGAGAAGACATGTAGGAATAGGGGAAGGTGAGGACAGGATCAAGTGAAAGGTATATTTCTCCCCTTAAGGGTGGAAGACATTTGTAGTAAGCAGAAGAGGAATTGGTTTGTCAAATGTTGCCATGCTAATGTTATGGACAGTATGGACAAATGGTGACTAGATGGCATCACAGCTAAGTAGTTGACAACTGGAAGAATGGCTGGACCCAAAGAATAGTCAGTAATTATTCCTGGAAGGAGGTGTGTAGTGAATTGTCCCAGGGATATTTCTTGGTCTCTGTGCTACCTAGGGAAGGAAAACAGCTAGAGAATAGGTAGAAAACACGTTTACTGATTTTACATCTAACCCCAAGGGTTTGAGATAGAACCAATAGATCTACTGGATGACAGATTTGGAATTCCAAATCTTAGGCTAGAATGGTGGGCTCAGATGTAGTAAGGTGAAATTTAATAGACATAGTAGAATTTTGCGTCTGTACTCTCAAAACCCTTTTATGAGTCCAAGATGGACAAGCAGAGGCTGGGAATTTCTGAACAAATATTGGGACATTTAATGGACTGAAGCTCAACATGGTTCAACAGTGTGATGTGTTAAATAACAAAGGTTAAGGAAAACCTTAGGGTACATGAAAGAGACAGAGTATTCAAGTGTCTTCAGGGAGTTAAAGGGCTGTCACAGGGAAATGTGCCTGGACTTGTTCTGCTTTGACCCAGAAGGTAGAACGAGCAATACAGTGTCACGTTACAAAGAAGCAAATATCCACTAGAAGTGAAGAAAAATTTCGTATCATGTGGTGGGATGGTCTACTTCAGGAAGGAGAAGGTTTGCCTTCCCTGAGGAATGTCAAATAAATGGTCGATCACCACTTCTTGGGGATGTGGTGGAGGGTATTCCTGGTCAGGTAAGGGTTGGACCAGGCCATGCCTGAGGTGTCGCATTTCTGTTCGTCCTTCATCCTGATGTGTTGATTTTCTCCTACAAGTCAGAAGACTATGGAGAAGAGCCTGGTGACAATCCAAGGCAACCCATGGGAAAGTGTGCTGTTGTCTGTGTCTCTTTAGAGCAGAGGAGAGCAAGTCAAGATCCTTTGTTATGTTTGTCACGGTAGAGAGCTGACAGGTTCCCAGGAGAATTCTCTTGTCCCTTTGTTCAACGATCACATCCTCCACATCTTGTGTGGGGGAGGGTGACCCTCAAAGACCTCCTCCCAAACGCATGTGCACATATACCCACACAGAAGACAGGACATAAATTTCCTGCTGTGGAGTGAATGACTAAGTACATATACATATATATACATATATATACATATATATATACACACACACACATGTGTATATCATTTACATCTTTATATATATAACATACATATATATTTATAGATAAAGATAGATATATTTATATATATTTATATCTATATCTATGTATATATCTATATATATGTATATATACATGTGATTTGTTTCCACATGGGCATCCATGTATCTAAGCAATTAGCTACCATTCATGAATCAGTCAATATGTCATTCTGTCCTCCTTGGAATGTTTTGACAGCTTGATGCACTGCCACAAATTCAGCATATTGACCCCTTCCACCTGTGCAAGGACTTTCCAATATCCACCTAGTACTTGGCTTAGAGGCTACCGCTTTCCAGTGTATTCTGAGGCCCTAATATTCTGCTGCACCATCAGTAAACTCTTCCTTTCCCTTTTCTTCAGTTAATCCTTCTAATCCCTCATTCCATTTTGCCAAGGGTTATACCAACTTTTGCTATGGTTCGGAGGGTATATCATTTCCCTTAGTGGGTATGTTTGCTATTCATTCATAGAGGGTTGATTTAAATGTATTTTGAACATAGCATTTCCAATGACTTGTCCAATTCTTTGAGAAGCTGGTGTAATCATTACCCAGGTCTTGAATCCATTTGCCAGCATTAATGTTACCCCATGAGTCAAAGTCAGTTGTCCAGTCTCTACCAAAGCCCAACAGGCAGCTAACCACTGCTTTTCAAAAGGGGTGTATTGAATGCCAGAAGAAAGGAGTTTCCTAGACAAAAATCCAAAGGGCACATTTCAGACAGGTTGAATATGCCATAAATCAAGGCTCAATTGGATCGTGGTCTATGCTTCCACAAAAGCGTTACTTTGTTCAAGTGACCAAGCGCCAATTCAGTGTTTTTTATTGTAATCTTCTATAAGGGTTCAAATTTTGTTCTTGATGTGGTACATGATGTCCCCAATATCCAAATAATCCTTGAAACTTTTGGGCCTCTATCTTATTGGTGCAGATGGAAAAATTCTGAATCTCTTGTCAGGTTTGTGGGAGGTGTCAACCCCCTTTTCCTTTATGTACCCCTCAAATCTTCCAAGTTCAGTTAGCTCTTGAAACTTTGCACGGTTAATTTCCAAATTTTATCCCCTGGAATCCTGTCCATGGTGCCAAATGATTCGCTAAGGCAGTGTTTACGGTACTGGGGGTAACTGTGAATATACTGGCATAGTTGTCAATTGCAAAGTGTAACAGATGCTCCATAGAGAAGGTAGAAAAAAAACATTGATTGGGACCTCAGAAAGCCACGTTCCCAAACCACCAAGCAACACCATGTATAGTAACAAAGAAGTCAATACACATGATGGCAAAGAATTTTTCGTTTAAATTACGATTATTCAGGTACAGAGGGCAAGCTTAGTATGCATTTCCTCAGGAGTGTCTTACTGTATTTTCCTAGCAGATGAGAGGCATAGGCAAGGGAGGTTGAGGAAATGGTAGGGGTACCTTGAAATGGATGTTATTGAGGCCAGGGATTACCAGTTTTCCTTCCATGACAAGAGAAGAATAGATTTGTCAGTACATCTATTTGTTCGATGTGCCCAGAGTTCAGACATGGATATTTTTTCCTCTTCTACAATAGCTGGTGTAAACAGCCTGCAGCCTTTACCATTCAACTTCATCAGGACCAGCTTGTCCTACCAAGACCACATGGATCACCCTGGTTCTGCCTATTTGTGTTCCATCAAAAGGACCTTGCAGCAGCTGGTGAGATTTCTCAGTCCCTACCCTGACCTTGGGATGCTCTAATGGACAAAAGCATTGGTTCTGGAGAGATAGGACACTGGGTTCAAATACGTTGTCTGGTGCTTCTTGCCTGTGTTACCTTGGGCTAATTATCTAATCTCCCTGAGCCTCAGGTTTCCTCATCTGTGAAATTAGGATAGCAAAGTCAGAATAAACGAATGAATGAATGAGTCTTTCATAATCAAGTGCATACTGTGTGCTGGACAGTTTGCTAAGTACTGGGAATACAGATACAAGTGAAGAAGACCATCCAAGCCTTCAAGGAGCTTGAATTCTAAGGGGCCCGGAAGGGGTTGAAGACAGCACATTAAGGCAATGTGGAAAATCAGCAGATTATATATTCCAGATTGCATTGTGTCACAGTGTTTGAGAAATGTCCTAAGGCTCTGGTTCCGGGGATGATAAGGTGAAAGCTTATATTTCGGTGGCGATGATTGTGTTGGGGAGAGAGGTATGATAGAACGAGTCAGGAGCAGAGTGTAAGCAGTTTAGTATGTAGGCAAGTCAGAAGACAGCTTCTAAGGTGTTTGGGAGCTCCAGATTTATGATGTCAAGCCCCCTCCTCCTCCTCAATAGTCTACTCCATTCTTTGGGCGTCATCTTTACAAGGCCCATTTGTTCACTCACATTTTCCTTTCCTTGCAGCTGAATCCCTTCTCCTCGGGAAGCACACTAACTTCACTGAGGTGAGACCTGGGAAGCTAAGACTTGGAGGTCTAGGTTTCTGTCCTGGGGCTACACTCACATAAGTAGGGCTCACGGTAGACAATATACATATAAAGTCTCCACAAAGTGACCTTTTCCTGCATTTCCCCATTCCTCAGTTGTTTCATGCCTCTCTGTCTTGGCCATGGAGTGTCAGGAATGGAGATCTTTGTGTCTTCCACAGTGCTTTCTCCAGAACAGTTGTAGGTTTGTAGGTCCTCTCGGGGGCACTATCAACTATTATGCAGACGTCTCTGACGTCCCAGTTTCACTGCCCCAATACACAAGTCTCTGTCACCGCAGTCAGCACCAGTCTTAGGAGATTGTATCAAAATTTCCTTTCCTAGACCAATGACGTGTAGATCCATGACTAGGGTGGCTGTTGTATGCCACTGCTGGCAAGATCCTACCACACCCTTTCTGATCAGAGAGAAGTTTTCCTGCGAGCTGAACTACCAGACCTATGGCACCACCAGGCTGGGCGTGTATATTCTGAAGAATGACATCCTCTACCTAAATGGTGAGCTACCTAACTGAAGCAAGGTTTCGCACCCATGCCTTTTTTCTTTGTTCTAATCCCAACATTACCTCTTTTCTCATTTTCATTATGCTTTGGCCCCTCAGGCAGCCCAAACTTTCTTCTCATTCATCCCTTGTCGATACAATTGCACCAAAGTCATGTTACACATACCTAGTTCCCCAGAGACTGGGTTCTGGCTTTTCTTCTTTTCAGTCAGTTTCAGTCACCAATCTCTGAGGAAGTAGCTGTTTGGTTCTACAGATTTCTAAACAACTTCAAGGAAGTCATACATCAAAGGAAGCAAATGTATAGATGACACAGAGTTGTTTGGTCGGTAGCTACCATACGGCAAAGAATCAGGATCTAGTAAGGACTCAACTCACTCGACAAACAGGCTGTTACATTTAACAAAATAAATTGAGTGAAGACGAATATAAGATTTTGGAATTAGGTTTCTTTCAATCAATGGATTGAGTTCAGAATGGAGGAGACATGGCTAGACAGCATTTTGTGGGGGTTCTCACATACTTCAAACTCCATAATGAATGACAAGTACAATGACAATGGCACAAGTTAGTTGAAAAGTATCGTGCATATATTTACAGAGACTATTTTCACATGCAGAGCTTTAGAAGTGTTAGTCCTACCATGCTTTGGATGCATCAGAGTACATCTGAATACCGAGTTTAATCTCTCAGTTACAATTGAGGAGGGTGTTGGGCAGGGAGGGGCTCACTGAGGAACAGGGTGAGAATGGAGTGGACTTCCATTCAGGTCAAACCAATTATCTTTTGGATGGTTGTCTATTGAGTGTCATTCATTTTGCTGAGCTCATAAATTCAAATAGCATTTGAACTTAAGCAGCTTGCATGTATCCAGAAAGAGCAAAACATGAAATATATTTACAGCAAATACACGACCTCTCTTTCTAGTGGGGTACATCAAGAAAACGGTTCGAGGAGACAGGGTTTCAGGTGAACCAGTGAGAGGATGAGGGGTTCCTAGCAGTGGAAGTGAGGATGGACAGCTTTCCAGGGGTGTGTGAGCACTTATGTAAGGCCAGAAGATGGAATGTCAGGTACGGGTAAAATACAACAGCTAGAATGTATAGTGTATGACTGTGAGACATGTAAATGAAATGGATAGAGATCATTGGGCTTTAACTGGATTTGTTGTTGGCTTAAAATATGAAATAGGGACACTTCTATTTTATTCCATGGGTAATCTTAAAGAAGGCAGTCTGCAAATTTTAGACCAGTGAAGGTTCTTAAGGATGTGAGTGGCATGGCCAGACCGGGGCTTTGAGAACTTGAATTTAACAAGTGTGTGGAAGATGGTTGAAGTTTAGAGGGCAGAATCTGAGAGGCCAGTTTGTGGAGGCTATTGTGCTAGGCCATGCCAGCTAGTGGGGATGAGGACTTGAATGAAGGTAGTGTCTGGGTGAGTTAATGTGTGCGGTGCTGTAGAAATAGAATAGATGTTAATTTTGGAAACTGGAGGCAAGGGAGCAAGGCTGAGGGTGAGTGTTGTGAACCGGGTCACCATGGTGCCATCAGCAGCAATAGGTAGATGATGCTGAGATGTGGGTTTAGAAAGACATCTGAATCACCCTCTGGACAGGTTGTGTTTAAGATGAGTTTGCAACCTTTGTGTGGAAATGTCCAGTCATCGTGTCCCTCAAGAGAAGAATTAAATCATATAACGCTATGAAAGAGAGAGTCTGGAGGAGAAACGGTGTGATCAGCAGTGTCTGTATCATAGACATTTCCAAAGGAATAAGGACTGCGTAAAAGTCACTGAATTTAGCGATGAAGAGATGATTGGTCAAACTCAGGGAGTTTCAGTTAAATGGTAGGATCAGAAGGCAGATTGCAAGAGGGTGAGAAGTGAGGAGGAGAGGGAGAAGCAGCTTTTTTCTCGATTGACTGTAAAAGGGAGAAGACATGTAGGAATAGGGGAAGGTGAGGACAGGATCAAGTGAAAGGTATTTTTCTCCCCTTAAGGGTGGAAGACATTTGTAGTAAGCAGAAGAGGAATTGGTTTGTCAAATGTTGCCATGCTAATGTTATGGACAGTATGGACAAATGGTGACTAGATGGCATCACAGCTAAGTAGTTGACAACTGGAAGAATGGCTGGACCCAAAGAATAGTCAGTAATTATTCCTGGAAGGAGGTGTGTAGTGAATTGTCCCAGGGATATTTCTTGGTCTCTGTGCTACCTAGGGAAGGAAAACAGCTAGAGAATAGGTAGAAAACACGTTTACTGATTTTACATCTAACCCCAAGGGTTTGAGATAGAACCAATAGATCTACTGGATGACAGATTTGGAATTCCAAATCTTAGGCTAGAATGGTGGGCTCAGATGTAGTAAGGTGAAATTTAATAGACATAGTAGAATTTTGCGTCTGTACTCTCAAAACCCTTTTATGAGTCCAAGATGGACAAGCAGAGGCTGGGAATTTCTGAACAAATATTGGGACATTTAATGGACTGAAGCTCAACATGGTTCAACAGTGTGATGTGTTAAATAACAAAGGTTAAGGAAAACCTTAGGGTACATGAAAGAGACAGAGTATTCAAGTGTCTTCAGGGAGTTAAAGGGCTGTCACAGGGAAATGTGCCTGGACTTGTTCTGCTTTGACCCAGAAGGTAGAACGAGCAATACAGTGTCACGTTACAAAGAAGCAAATATCCACTAGAAGTGAAGAAAAATTTCGTATCATGTGGTGGGATGGTCTACTTCAGGAAGGAGAAGGTTTGCCTTCCCTGAGGAATGTCAAATAAATGGTCGATCACCACTTCTTGGGGATGTGGTGGAGGGTATTCCTGGTCAGGTAAGGGTTGGACCAGGCCATGCCTGAGGTGTCGCATTTCTGTTCGTCCTTCATCCTGATGTGTTGATTTTCTCCTACAAGTCAGAAGACTATGGAGAAGAGCCTGGTGACAATCCAAGGCAACCCATGGGAAAGTGTGCTGTTGTCTGTGTCTCTTTAGAGCAGAGGAGAGCAAGTCAAGATCCTTTGTTATGTTTGTCACGGTAGAGAGCTGACAGGTTCCCAGGAGAATTCTCTTGTCCCTTTGTTCAACGATCACATCCTCCACATCTTGTGTGGGGGAGGGTGACCCTCAAAGACCTCCTCCCAAACGCATGTGCACATATACCCACACAGAAGACAGGACATAAATTTCCTGCTGTGGAGTGAATGACTAAGTACATATACATATATATACATATATATACATATATATACATATATATATACACACACACACATGTGTATATCATTTACATCTTTATATATATAACATACATATATATTTATAGATAAAGATAGATATATTTATATATATTTATATCTATATCTATGTATATATCTATATATATGTATATATACATGTGATTTGTTTCCACATGGGCATCCATGTATCTAAGCAATTAGCTACCATTCATGAATCAGTCAATATGTCACTCTGTCCTCCTTGGAATGTTTTGACAGCTTGATGCACTGCCACAAATTCAGCATATTGACCCCTTCCACCTGTGCAAGGACTTTCCAATATCTACCTAGTACTTGGCTTAGAGGCTACCGCTTTCCAGTGTATTCTGAGGCCCTAATATTCTGCTGCACCATCAGTAAACTCTTCCTTTCCCTTTTCTTCAGTTAATCCTTCTAATCCCTCATTCCATTTTGCCAAGGGTTATACCAACTTTTGCTATGGTTCGGAGGGTATATCCTTTCCCTTAGTGGGTATGTTTGCTATTCATTCATAGAGGGTTGATTTAAATGTATTTTGAACATAGCATTTCCAATGACTTGTCCAATTCTTTGAGAAGCTGGTGTAATCATTACCCAGGTCTTGAATCCATTTGCCAGCATTAATGTTACCCCATGAGTCAAAGTCAGTTGTCCAGTCTCTACCAAAGCCCAACAGGCAGCTAACCACTGCTTTTCAAAAGGGGTGTATTGAATGCCAGAAGAAAGGAGTTTCCTAGACAAAAATCCAAAGGGCACATTTCAGACAGGTTGAATATGCCATAAATCAAGGCTCAATTGGATCGTGGTCTATGCTTCCACAAAAGCGTTACTTTGTTCAAGTGACCAAGCGCCAATTCAGTGTTTTTTATTGTAATCTTCTATAAGGGTTCAAATTTTGTTCTTGATGTGGTACATGATGTCCCCAATATCCAAATAATCCTTGAAACTTTTGGGCCTCTATCTTATTGGTGCAGATGGAAAAATTCTGAATCTCTTGTCAGGTTTGTGGGAGGTGTCAACCCCCTTTTCCTTTATGTACCCCTCAAATCTTCCAAGTTCAGTTAGCTCTTGAAACTTTGCACGGTTAATTTCCAAATTTTATCCCCTGGAATCCTGTCCATGGTGCCAAATGATTCGCTAAGGCAGTGTTTACGGTACTGGGGGTAACTGTGAATATACTGGCATAGTTGTCAATTGCAAAGTGTAACAGATGCTCCATAGAGAAGGTAGAAAAAAAACATTGATTGGGACCTCAGAAAGCCACGTTCCCAAACCACCAAGCAACACCATGTATAGTAACAAAGAAGTCAATACACATGATGGCAAAGAATTTTTCGTTTAAATTACGATTATTCAGGTACAGAGGGCAAGCTTAGTATGCATTTCCTCAGGAGTGTCTTACTGTATTTTCCTAGCAGATGAGAGGCATAGGCAAGGGAGGTTGAGGAAATGGTAGGGGTACCTTGAAATGGATGTTATTGAGGCCAGGGATTACCAGTTTTCCTTCCATGACAAGATAAGAATAGATTTGTCAGTACATCTATTTGTTTGATGTGCCCAGAGTTCAGACATGGATATTTTTTCCTCTTCTACAATAGCTGGTGTAAACAGCCTGCAGCCTTTACCATTCAACTTCATCAGGACCAGCTTGTCCTACCAAGACCACATGGATCACCCTGGTTCTGCCTATTTGTGTTCCATCAAAAGGACCTTGCAGCAGCTGGTGAGATTTCTCAGTCCCTACCCTGACCTTGGGATGCTCTAATGGACAAAAGCATTGGTTCTGGAGAGATAGGACACTGGGTTCAAATACGTTGTCTGGTGCTTCTTGCCTGTGTTACCTTGGGCTAATTATCTAATCTCCCTGAGCCTCAGGTTTCCTCATCTGTGAAATTAGGATAGCAAAGTCAGAATAAACGAATGAATGAATGAGTCTTTCATAATCAAGTGCATACTGTGTGCTGGACAGTTTGCTAAGTACTGGGAATACAGATACAAGTGAAGAAGACCATCCAAGCCTTCAAGGAGCTTGAATTCTAAGGGGCCCGGAAGGGGTTGAAGACAGCACATTAAGGCAATGTGGAAAATCAGCAGATTATATATTCCAGATTGCATTGTGTCACAGTGTTTGAGAAATGTCCTAAGGCTCTGGTTCCGGGGATGATAAGGTGAAAGCTTATATTTCGGTGGCGATGATTGTGTTGGGGAGAGGTATGATAGAACGAGTCAGGAGCAGAGTGTAAGCAGTTTAGTATGTAGGCAAGTCAGAAGACAGCTTCTAAGGTGTTTGGGAGCTCCAGATTTATGATGTCAAGCCCCCTCCTCCTCCTCAATAGTCTACTCCATTCTTTGGGCGTCATCTTTACAAGGCCCATTTGTTCACTCACATTTTCCTTTCCTTGCAGCTGAATCCCTTCTCCTCGGGAAGCACACTAACTTCACTGAGGTGAGACCTGGGAAGCTAAGACTTGGAGGTCTAGGTTTCTGTCCTGGGGCTACACTCACATAAGTAGGGCTCACGGTAGACAATATACATATAAAGTCTCCACAAAGTGACCTTTTCCTGCATTTCCCCATTCCTCAGTTGTTTCATGCCTCTCTGTCTTGGCCATGGAGTGTCAGGAATGGAGATCTTTGTGTCTTCCACAGTGCTTTCTCCAGAACAGTTGTAGGTTTGTAGGTCCTCTCGGGGGCACTATCAACTATTATGCAGATGTCTCTGACGTCCCAGTTTCACTGCCCCAATACACAAGTCTCTGTCACCGCAGTCAGCACCAGTCTTAGGAGATTGTATCAAAATTTCCTTTCCTAGACCAATGACGTGTAGATCCATGACTAGGGTGGCTGTTGTATGCCACTGCTGGCAAGATCCTACCACACCCTTTCTGATCAGAGAGAAGTTTTCCTGCGAGCTGAACTACCAGACCTATGGCACCACCAGGCTGGGCGTGTATATTCTGAAGAATGACATCCTCTACCTAAATGGTGAGCTACCTAACTGAAGCAAGGTTTCGCACCCATGCCTTTTTTCTTTGTTCTAATCCCAACATTACCTCTTTTCTCATTTTCATTATGCTTTGGCCCCTCAGGCAGCCCAAACTTTCTTCTCATTCATCCCTTGTCGATACAATTGCACCAAAGTCATGTTACACATACCTAGTTCCCCAGAGACTGGGTTCTGGCTTTTCTTCTTTTCAGTCAGTTTCAGTCACCAATCTCTGAGGAAGTAGCTGTTTGGTTCTACAGATTTCTAAACAACTTCAAGGAAGTCATACATCAAAGGAAGCAAATGTATAGATGACACAGAGTTGTTTGGTCGGTAGCTACCATACGGCAAAGAATCAGGATCTAGTAAGGACTCAACTCACTGGACAAACAGGCTGTTACATTTAACAAAATAAATTGAGTGAAGACGAATATAAGATTTTGGAATTAGGTTTCTTTCAATCAATGGATTGAGTTCAGAATGGAGGAGACATGGCTAGACAGCATTTTGTGGGGGTTCTCACATACTTCAAACTCCATAATGAATGACAAGTACAATGACAATGGCACAAGTTAGTTGAAAAGTATCGTGCATATATTTACAGAGACTCTTTTCACATGCAGAGCTTTAGAAGTGTTAGTCCTACCATGCTTTGGATGCATCAGAGTACATCTGAATACCGAGTTTAATCTCTCAGTTACAATTGAGGAGGGTGTTGGGCAGGGAGGGGCTCACTGAGGAACAGGGTGAGAATGGAGTGGACTTCCATTCAGGTCAAACCAATTATCTTTTGGATGGTTGTCTATTGAGTGTCATTCATTTTGCTGAGCTCATAAATTCAAATAGCATTTGAACTTAAGCAGCTTGCATGTATCCAGAAAGAGCAAAACATGAAATATATTTACAGCAAATACACGACCTCTCTTTCTAGTGGGGTACATCAAGAAAACGGTTCGAGGAGACAGGGTTTCAGGTGAACCAGTGAGAGGATGAGGGGTTCCTAGCAGTGGAAGTGAGGATGGACAGCTTTCCAGGGGTGTGTGAGCACTTATGTAAGGCCAGAAGATGGAATGTCAGGTACGGGTAAAATACAACAGCTAGAATGTATAGTGTATGACTGTGAGACATGTAAATGAAATGGATAGAGATCATTGGGCTTTAACTGGATTTGTTGTTGGCTTAAAATATGAAATAGGGACACTTCTATTTTATTCCATGGGTAATCTTAAAGAAGGCAGTCTGCAAATTTTAGACCAGTGAAGGTTCTTAAGGATGTGAGTGGCATGGCCAGACCGGGGCTTTGAGAACTTGAATTTAACAAGTGTGTGGAAGATGGTTGAAGTTTAGAGGGCAGAATCTGAGAGGCCAGTTTGTGGAGGCTATTGTGCTAGGCCATGCCAGCTAGTGGGGATGAGGACTTGAATGAAGGTAGTGTCTGGGTGAGTTAATGTGTGCGGTGCTGTAGAAATAGAATAGATGTTAATTTTGGAAACTGGAGGCAAGGGAGCAAGGCTGAGGGTGAGTGTTGTGAACCGGGTCACCATGGTGCCATCAGCAGCAATAGGTAGATGATGCTGAGATGTGGGTTTAGAAAGACATCTGAATCACCCTCTGGACAGGTTGTGTTTAAGATGAGTTTGCAACCTTTGTGTGGAAATGTCCAGTCATCGTGTCCCTCAAGAGAAGAATTAAATCATATAACGCTATGAAAGAGAGAGTCTGGAGGAGAAACGGTGTGATCAGCAGTGTCTGTATCATAGACATTTCCAAAGGAATAAGGACTGCGTAAAAGTCACTGAATTTAGCGATGAAGAGATGATTGGTCAAACTCAGGGAGTTTCAGTTAAATGGTAGGATCAGAAGGCAGATTGCAAGAGGGTGAGAAGTGAGGAGGAGAGGGAGAAGCAGCTTTTTTCTCGATTGACTGTAAAAGGGAGAAGACATGTAGGAATAGGGGAAGGTGAGGACAGGATCAAGTGAAAGGTATTTTTCTCCCCTTAAGGGTGGAAGACATTTGTAGTAAGCAGAAGAGGAATTGGTTTGTCAAATGTTGCCATGCTAATGTTATGGACAGTATGGACAAATGGTGACTAGATGGCATCACAGCTAAGTAGTTGACAACTGGAAGAATGGCTGGACCCAAAGAATAGTCAGTAATTATTCCTGGAAGGAGGTGTGTAGTGAATTGTCCCAGGGATATTTCTTGGTCTCTGTGCTACCTAGGGAAGGAAAACAGCTAGAGAATAGGTAGAAAACACGTTTACTGATTTTACATCTAACCCCAAGGGTTTGAGATAGAACCAATAGATCTACTGGATGACAGATTTGGAATTCCAAATCTTAGGCTAGAATGGTGGGCTCAGATGTAGTAAGGTGAAATTTAATAGACATAGTAGAATTTTGCGTCTGTACTCTCAAAACCCTTTTATGAGTCCAAGATGGACAAGCAGAGGCTGGGAATTTCTGAACAAATATTGGGACATTTAATGGACTGAAGCTCAACATGGTTCAACAGTGTGATGTGTTAAATAACAAAGGTTAAGGAAAACCTTAGGGTACATGAAAGAGACAGAGTATTCAAGTGTCTTCAGGGAGTTAAAGGGCTGTCACAGGGAAATGTGCCTGGACTTGTTCTGCTTTGACCCAGAAGGTAGAACGAGCAATACAGTGTCACGTTACAAAGAAGCAAATATCCACTAGAAGTGAAGAAAAATTTCGTATCATGTGGTGGGATGGTCTACTTCAGGAAGGAGAAGGTTTGCCTTCCCTGAGGAATGTCAAATAAATGGTCGATCACCACTTCTTGGGGATGTGGTGGAGGGTATTCCTGGTCAGGTAAGGGTTGGACCAGGCCATGCCTGAGGTGTCGCATTTCTGTTCGTCCTTCATCCTGATGTGTTGATTTTCTCCTACAAGTCAGAAGACTATGGAGAAGAGCCTGGTGACAATCCAAGGCAACCCATGGGAAAGTGTGCTGTTGTCTGTGTCTCTTTAGAGCAGAGGAGAGCAAGTCAAGATCCTTTGTTATGTTTGTCACGGTAGAGAGCTGACAGGTTCCCAGGAGAATTCTCTTGTCCCTTTGTTCAACGATCACATCCTCCACATCTTGTGTGGGGGAGGGTGACCCTCAAAGACCTCCTCCCAAACGCATGTGCACATATACCCACACAGAAGACAGGACATAAATTTCCTGCTGTGGAGTGAATGACTAAGTACATATACATATATATACATATATATACATATATATACATATATATACACACACACACATGTGTATATCATTTACATCTTTATACATATAACATACATATATATTTATAGATAAAGATAGATATATTTATATATATTTATATCTATATCTATGTATATATCTATATATATGTATATATACATGTGATTTGTTTCCACATGGGCATCCATGTATCTAAGCAATTAGCTACCATTCATGAATCAGTCAATATGTCACTCTGTCCTCCTTGGAATGTTTTGACAGCTTGATGCACTGCCACAAATTCAGCATATTGACCCCTTCCACCTGTGCAAGGACTTTCCAATATCTACCTAGTACTTGGCTTAGAGGCTACCGCTTTCCAGTGTATTCTGAGGCCCTAATATTCTGCTGCACCATCAGTAAACTCTTCCTTTCCCTTTTCTTCAGTTAATCCTTCTAATCCCTCATTCCATTTTGCCAAGGGTTATACCAACTTTTGCTATGGTTCGGAGGGTATATCATTTCCCTTAGTGGGTATGTTTGCTATTCATTCATAGAGGGTTGATTTAAATGTATTTTGAACATAGCATTTCCAATGACTTGTCCAATTCTTTGAGAAGCTGGTGTAATCATTACCCAGGTCTTGAATCCATTTGCCAGCATTAATGTTACCCCATGAGTCAAAGTCAGTTGTCCAGTCTCTACCAAAGCCCAACAGGCAGCTAACCACTGCTTTTCAAAAGGGGTGTATTGAATGCCAGAAGAAAGGAGTTTCCTAGACAAAAATCCAAAGGGCACATTTCAGACAGGTTGAATATGCCATAAATCAAGGCTCAATTGGATCGTGGTCCATGCTTCCACAAAAGCGTTACTTTGTTCAAGTGACCAAGTGCCAATTCAGTGTTTTTCATTGTAATCTTCTATAAGGGTTCAAATTTTGTTCTTGATGTGGTACATGATGTCCCCAATATCCAAATAATCCTTGAAACTTTTGGGCCTCTATCTTATTGGTGCAGATGGAAAAATTCTGAATCTCTTGTCAGGTTTGTGGGAGGTGTCAACCCCCTTTTCCTTTATGTACCCCTCAAATCTTCCAAGTTCAGTTAGCTCTTGAAACTTTGCACGGTTAATTTCCAAATTTTATCCCCTGGAATCCTGTCCATGGTGCCAAATGATTCACTAAGGCAGTGTTTACGGTACTGGGGGGTAACTGTGAATATACTGGCATAGTTGTCAATTGCAAAGTGTAACAGATGCTCCATAGAGAAGGTAGAAAAAAAACATTGATTGGGACCTCAGAAAGCCACGTTCCCAAACCACCAAGCAACACCATGTATAGTAACAAAGAAGTCAATACACATGATGGCAAAGAATTTTTCGTTTAAATTACGATTATTCAGGTACAGAGGGCAAGCTTAGTATGCATTTCCTCAGGAGTGTCTTACTGTATTTTCCTAGCAGATGAGAGGCATAGGCAAGGGAGGTTGAGGAAATGGTAGGGGTACCTTGAAATGGATGTTATTGAGGCCAGGGATTACCAGTTTTCCTTCCATGACAAGAGAAGAATAGATTTGTCAGTACATCTATTTGTTCGATGTGCCCAGAGTTCAGACATGGATATTTTTTCCTCTTCTACAATAGCTGGTGTAAACAGCCTGCAGCCTTTACCATTCAACTTCATCAGGACCAGCTTGTCCTACCAAGACCACATGGATCACCCTGGTTCTGCCTATTTGTGTTCCATCAAAAGGACCTTGCAGCAGCTGGTGAGATTTCTCAGTCCCTACCCTGACCTTGGGATGCTCTAATGGACAAAAGCATTGGTTCTGGAGAGATAGGACACTGGGTTCAAATACGTTGTCTGGTGCTTCTTGCCTGTGTTACCTTGGGCTAATTATCTAATCTCCCTGAGCCTCAGGTTTCCTCATCTGTGAAATTAGGATAGCAAAGTCAGAATAAACGAATGAATGAATGAGTCTTTCATAATCAAGTGCATACTGTGTGCTGGACAGTTTGCTAAGTACTGGGAATACAGATACAAGTGAAGAAGACCATCCAAGCCTTCAAGGAGCTTGAATTCTAAGGGGCCCGGAAGGGGTTGAAGACAGCACATTAAGGCAATGTGGAAAATCAGCAGATTATATATTCCAGATTGCATTGTGTCACAGTGTTTGAGAAATGTCCTAAGGCTCTGGTTCCGGGGATGATAAGGTGAAAGCTTATATTTCGGTGGCGATGATTGTGTTGGGGAGAGGTATGATAGAACGAGTCAGGAGCAGAGTGTAAGCAGTTTAGTATGTAGGCAAGTCAGAAGACAGCTTCTAAGGTGTTTGGGAGCTCCAGATTTATGATGTCAAGCCCCCTCCTCCTCCTCAATAGTCTACTCCATTCTTTGGGCGTCATCTTTACAAGGCCCATTTGTTCACTCACATTTTCCTTTCCTTGCAGCTGAATCCCTTCTCCTCGGGAAGCACACTAACTTCACTGAGGTGAGACCTGGGAAGCTAAGACTTGGAGGTCTAGGTTTCTGTCCTGGGGCTACACTCACATAAGTAGGGCTCACGGTAGACAATATACATATAAAGTCTCCACAAAGTGACCTTTTCCTGCATTTCCCCATTCCTCAGTTGTTTCATGCCTCTCTGTCTTGGCCATGGAGTGTCAGGAATGGAGATCTTTGTGTCTTCCACAGTGCTTTCTCCAGAACAGTTGTAGGTTTGTAGGTCCTCTCGGGGGCACTATCAACTATTATGCAGATGTCTCTGACGTCCCAGTTTCACTGCCCCAATACACAAGTCTCTGTCACCGCAGTCAGCACCAGTCTTAGGAGATTGTATCAAAATTTCCTTTCCTAGACCAATGACGTGTAGATCCATGACTAGGGTGGCTGTTGTATGCCACTGCTGGCAAGATCCTACCACACCCTTTCTGATCAGAGAGAAGTTTTCCTGCGAGCTGAACTACCAGACCTATGGCACCACCAGGCTGGGCGTGTATATTCTGAAGAATGACATCCTCTACCTAAATGGTGAGCTACCTAACTGAAGCAAGGTTTCGCACCCATGCCTTTTTTCTTTGTTCTAATCCCAACATTACCTCTTTTCTCATTTTCATTATGCTTTGGCCCCTCAGGCAGCCCAAACTTTCTTCTCATTCATCCCTTGTCGATACAATTGCACCAAAGTCATGTTACACATACCTAGTTCCCCAGAGACTGGGTTCTGGCTTTTCTTCTTTTCAGTCAGTTTCAGTCACCAATCTCTGAGGAAGTAGCTGTTTGGTTCTACAGATTTCTAAACAACTTCAAGGAAGTCATACATCAAAGGAAGCAAATGTATAGATGACACAGAGTTGTTTGGTAGGTAGCTACCATACGGCAAAGAATCAGGATCTAGTAAGGACTCAACTCACTGGACAAACAGGCTGTTACATTTAACAAAATAAATTGAGTGAAGACGAATATAAGATTTTGGAATTAGGTTTCTTTCAATCAATGGATTGAGTTCAGAATGGAGGAGACATGGCTAGACAGCATTTTGTGGGGGTTCTCACATACTTCAAACTCCATAATGAATGACAAGTACAATGACAATGGCACAAGTTAGTTGAAAAGTATCGTGCATATATTTACAGAGACTATTTTCACATGCAGAGCTTTAGAAGTGTTAGTCCTACCATGCTTTGGATGCATCAGAGAACATCTGAATACCGAGTTTAATCTCTCAGTTACAATTGAGGAGGGTGTTGGGCAGGGAGGGGCTCACTGAGGAACAGGGTGAGAATGGAGTGGACTTCCATTCAGGTCAAACCAATTATCTTTTGGATGGTTGTCTATTGAGTGTCATTCATTTTGCTGAGCTCATAAATTCAAATAGCATTTGAACTTAAGCAGCTTGCATGTATCCAGAAAGAGCAAAACATGAAATATATTTACAGCAAATACACGACCTCTCTTTCTAGTGGGGTACATCAAGAAAACGGTTCGAGGAGACAGGGTTTCAGGTGAACCAGTGAGAGGATGAGGGGTTCCTAGCAGTGGAAGTGAGGATGGACAGCTTTCCAGGGGTGTGTGAGCACTTATGTAAGGCCAGAAGATGGAATGTCAGGTACGGGTAAAATACAACAGCTAGAATGTATAGTGTATGACTGTGAGACATGTAAATGAAATGGATAGAGATCATTGGGCTTTAACTGGATTTGTTGTTGGCTTAAAATATGAAATAGGGACACTTCTATTTTATTCCATGGGTAATCTTAAAGAAGGGAGTCTGCAAATTTTAGACCAGTGAAGGTTCTTAAGGATGTGAGTGGCATGGCCAGACCGGGGCTTTGAGAACTTGAATTTAACAAGTGTGTGGAAGATGGTTGAAGTTTAGAGGGCAGAATCTGAGAGGCCAGTTTGTGGAGGCTATTGTGCTAGGCCATGCCAGCTAGTGGGGATGAGGACTTGAATGAAGGTAGTGTCTGGGTGAGTTAATGTGTGCGGTGCTGTAGAAATAGAATAGATGTTAATTTTGGAAACTGGAGGCAAGGGAGCAAGGCTGAGGGTGAGTGTTGTGAACCGGGTCACCATGGTGCCATCAGCAGCAATAGGTAGATGATGCTGAGATGTGGGTTTAGAAAGACATCTGAATCACCCTCTGGACAGGTTGTGTTTAAGATGAGTTTGCAACCTTTGTGTGGAAATGTCCAGTCATCGTGTCCCTCAAGAGAAGAATTAAATCATATAACGCTATGAAAGAGAGAGTCTGGAGGAGAAACGGTGTGATCAGCAGTGTCTGTATCATAGAAATTTCCAAAGGAATAAGGACTGCGTAAAAGTCACTGAATTTAGCGATGAAGAGATGATTGGTCAAACTCAGGGAGTTTCAGTTAAATGGTAGGATCAGAAGGCAGATTGCAAGAGGGTGAGAAGTGAGGAGGAGAGGGAGAAGCAGCTTTTTTCTCGATTGACTGTAAAAGGGAGAAGACATGTAGGAATAGGGGAAGGTGAGGACAGGATCAAGTGAAAGGTATTTTTCTCCCCTTAAGGGTGGAAGACATTTGTAGTAAGCAGAAGAGGAATTGGTTTGTCAAATGTTGCCATGCTAATGTTATGGACAGTATGGACAAATGGTGACTAGATGGCATCACAGCTAAGTAGTTGACAACTGGAAGAATGGCTGGACCCAAAGAATAGTCAGTAATTATTCCTGGAAGGAGGTGTGTAGTGAATTGTCCCAGGGATATTTCTTGGTCTCTGTGCTACCTAGGGAAGGAAAACAGCTAGAGAATAGGTAGAAAACACGTTTACTGATTTTACATCTAACCCCAAGGGTTTGAGATAGAACCAGTAGATCTACTGGATGACAGATTTGGAATTCCAAATCATAGGCTAGAATGGTGGACTCAGATGTAGTAAGGTGAAATTTAATAGACATAGTAGAATTTTGCGTCTGTACTCTCAAAACCCTTTTATGAGTCCAAGATGGACAAGCAGAGGCTGGGAATTTCTGAACAAATATTGGGACATTTAATGGACTGAAGCTCAACATGGTTCAACAGTGTGATGTGTTAAATAACAAAGGTTAAGGAAAACCTTAGGGTACATGAAAGAGACAGAGTATTCAAGTGTCTTCAGGGAGTTAAAGGGCTGTCACAGGGAAATGTGCCTGGACTTGTTCTGCTTTGACCCAGAAGGTAGAACGAGCAATACAGTGTCACGTTACAAAGAAGCAAATATCCACTAGAAGTGAAGAAAAATTTCGTATCATGTGGTGGGATGGTCTACTTCAGGAAGGAGAAGGTTTGCCTTCCCTGAGGAATGTCAAATAAATGGTCGATCACCACTTCTTGGGGATGTGGTGGAGGGTATTCCTGGTCAGGTAAGGGTTGGACCAGGCCATGCCTGAGGTGTCACATTTCTGTTCGTCCTTCATCCTGATGTGTTGATTTTCTCCTAGAAGTCAGAAGACTATGGAGAAGAGCCTGGTGACAATCCAAGGCAACCCATGGGAAAGTGTGCTGTTGTCTGTGTCTCTTTAGAGCAGAGGAGAGCAAGTCAAGATCCTTTGTTATGTTTGTCACGGTAGAGAGCTGACAGGTTCCCAGGAGAATTCTCTTGTCCCTTTGTTCAACGATCACATCCTCCACATCTTGTGTGGGGGAGGGTGACCCTCAAAGACCTCCTCCCAAACGCATGTGCACATATACCCACACAGAAGACAGGACATAAATTTCCTGCTGTGGAGTGAATGACTAAGTACATATACATATATATACATATATATACATATATATACATATATATATACACACACACACATGTGTATATCATTTACATCTTTATATATATAACATACATATATATTTATAGATAAAGATAGATATATTTATATATATTTATATCTATATCTATGTATATATCTATATATATGTATATATACATGTGATTTGTTTCCACATGGGCATCCATGTATCTAAGCAATTAGCTACCATTCATGAATCAGTCAATATGTCACTCTGTCCTCCTTGGAATGTTTTGACAGCTTGATGCACTGCCACAAATTCAGCATATTGACCCCTTCCACCTGTGCAAGGACTTTCCAATATCCACCTAGTACTTGGCTTAGAGGCTACCGCTTTCCAGTGTATTCTGAGGCCCTAATATTCTGCTGCACCATCAGTAAACTCTTCCTTTCCCTTTTCTTCAGTTAATCCTTCTAATCCCTCATTCCATTTTGCCAAGGGTTATACCAACTTTTGCTATGGTTCGGAGGGTATATCATTTCCCTTAGTGGGTATGTTTGCTATTCATTCATAGAGGGTTGATTTAAATGTATTTTGAACATAGCATTTCCAATGACTTGTCCAATTCTTTGAGAAGCTGGTGTAATCATTACCCAGGTCTTGAATCCATTTGCCAGCATTAATGTTACCCCATGAGTCAAAGTCAGTTGTCCAGTCTCTACCAAAGCCCAACAGGCAGCTAACCACTGCTTTTCAAAAGGGGTGTATTGAATGCCAGAAGAAAGGAGTTTCCTAGACAAAAATCCAAAGGGCACATTTCAGACAGGTTGAATATGCCATAAATCAAGGCTCAATTGGATCGTGGTCTATGCTTCCACAAAAGCGTTACTTTGTTCAAGTGACCAAGCGCCAATTCAGTGTTTTTTATTGTAATCTTCTATAAGGGTTCAAATTTTGTTCTTGATGTGGTACATGATGTCCCCAATATCCAAATAATCCTTGAAACTTTTGGGCCTCTATCTTATTGGTGCAGATGGAAAAATTCTGAATCTCTTGTCAGGTTTGTGGGAGGTGTCAACCCCCTTTTCCTTTATGTACCCCTCAAATCTTCCAAGTTCAGTTAGCTCTTGAAACTTTGCACGGTTAATTTCCAAATTTTATCCCCTGGAATCCTGTCCATGGTGCCAAATGATTCGCTAAGGCAGTGTTTACGGTACTGGGGGTAACTGTGAATATACTGGCATAGTTGTCAATTGCAAAGTGTAACAGATGCTCCATAGAGAAGGTAGAAAAAAAACATTGATTGGGACCTCAGAAAGCCACGTTCCCAAACCACCAAGCAACACCATGTATAGTAACAAAGAAGTCAATACACATGATGGCAAAGAATTTTTCGTTTAAATTACGATTATTCAGGTACAGAGGGCAAGCTTAGTATGCATTTCCTCAGGAGTGTCTTACTGTATTTTCCTAGCAGATGAGAGGCATAGGCAAGGGAGGTTGAGGAAATGGTAGGGGTACCTTGAAATGGATGTTATTGAGGCCAGGGATTACCAGTTTTCCTTCCATGACAAGAGAAGAATAGATTTGTCAGTACATCTATTTGTTCGATGTGCCCAGAGTTCAGACATGGATATTTTTTCCTCTTCTACAATAGCTGGTGTAAACAGCCTGCAGCCTTTACCATTCAACTTCATCAGGACCAGCTTGTCCTACCAAGACCACATGGATCACCCTGGTTCTGCCTATTTGTGTTCCATCAAAAGGACCTTGCAGCAGCTGGTGAGATTTCTCAGTCCCTACCCTGACCTTGGGATGCTCTAATGGACAAAAGCATTGGTTCTGGAGAGATAGGACACTGGGTTCAAATACGTTGTCTGGTGCTTCTTGCCTGTGTTACCTTGGGCTAATTATCTAATCTCCCTGAGCCTCAGGTTTCCTCATCTGTGAAATTAGGATAGCAAAGTCAGAATAAACGAATGAATGAATGAGTCTTTCATAATCAAGTGCATACTGTGTGCTGGACAGTTTGCTAAGTACTGGGAATACAGATACAAGTGAAGAAGACCATCCAAGCCTTCAAGGAGCTTGAATTCTAAGGGGCCCGGAAGGGGTTGAAGACAGCACATTAAGGCAATGTGGAAAATCAGCAGATTATATATTCCAGATTGCATTGTGTCACAGTGTTTGAGAAATGTCCTAAGGCTCTGGTTCCGGGGATGATAAGGTGAAAGCTTATATTTCGGTGGCGATGATTGTGTTGGGGAGAGGTATGATAGAACGAGTCAGGAGCAGAGTGTAAGCAGTTTAGTATGTAGGCAAGTCAGAAGACAGCTTCTAAGGTGTTTGGGAGCTCCAGATTTATGATGTCAAGCCCCCTCCTCCTCCTCAATAGTCTACTCCATTCTTTGGGCGTCATCTTTACAAGGCCCATTTGTTCACTCACATTTTCCTTTCCTTGCAGCTGAATCCCTTCTCCTCGGGAAGCACACTAACTTCACTGAGGTGAGACCTGGGAAGCTAAGACTTGGAGGTCTAGGTTTCTGTCCTGGGGCTACACTCACATAAGTAGGGCTCACGGTAGACAATATACATATAAAGTCTCCACAAAGTGACCTTTTCCTGCATTTCCCCATTCCTCAGTTGTTTCATGCCTCTCTGTCTTGGCCATGGAGTGTCAGGAATGGAGATCTTTGTGTCTTCCACAGTGCTTTCTCCAGAACAGTTGTAGGTTTGTAGGTCCTCTCGGGGGCACTATCAACTATTATGCAGACGTCTCTGACGTCCCAGTTTCACTGCCCCAATACACAAGTCTCTGTCACCGCAGTCAGCACCAGTCTTAGGAGATTGTATCAAAATTTCCTTTCCTAGACCAATGACGTGTAGATCCATGACTAGGGTGGCTGTTGTATGCCACTGCTGGCAAGATCCTACCACACCCTTTCTGATCAGAGAGAAGTTTTCCTGCGAGCTGAACTACCAGACCTATGGCACCACCAGGCTGGGCGTGTATATTCTGAAGAATGACATCCTCTACCTAAATGGTGAGCTACCTAACTGAAGCAAGGTTTCGCACCCATGCCTTTTTTCTTTGTTCTAATCCCAACATTACCTCTTTTCTCATTTTCATTATGCTTTGGCCCCTCAGGCAGCCCAAACTTTCTTCTCATTCATCCCTTGTCGATACAATTGCACCAAAGTCATGTTACACATACCTAGTTCCCCAGAGACTGGGTTCTGGCTTTTCTTCTTTTCAGTCAGTTTCAGTCACCAATCTCTGAGGAAGTAGCTGTTTGGTTCTACAGATTTCTAAACAACTTCAAGGAAGTCATACATCAAAGGAAGCAAATGTATAGATGACACAGAGTTGTTTGGTAGGTAGCTACCATACGGCAAAGAATCAGGATCTAGTAAGGACTCAACTCACTCGACAAACAGGCTGTTACATTTAACAAAATAAATGGAGTGAAGACGAATATAAGATTTTGGAATTAGGTTTCTTTCAATCAATGGATTGAGTTCAGAATGGAGGAGACATGGCTAGACAGCATTTTGTGGGGGTTCTCACATACTTCAAACTCCATAATGAATGACAAGTACAATGACAATGGCACAAGTTAGTTGAAAAGTATCGTGCATATATTTACAGAGACTCTTTTCACATGCAGAGCTTTAGAAGTGTTAGTCCTACCATGCTTTGGATGCATCAGAGTACATCTGAATACCGAGTTTAATCTCTCAGTTACAATTGAGGAGGGTGTTGGGCAGGGAGGGGCTCACTGAGGAACAGGGTGAAAATGGAGTGGACTTCCATTCAGGTCAAACCAATTATCTTTTGGATGGTTGTCTATTGAGTGTCATTCATTTTGCTGAGCTCATAAATTCAAATAGCATTTGAACTTAAGCAGCTTGCATGTATCCAGAAAGAGCAAAACATGAAATATATTTACAGCAAATACACGACCTCTCTTTCTAGTGGGGTACATCAAGAAAACGGTTCGAGGAGACAGGGTTTCAGGTGAACCAGTGAGAGGATGAGGGGTTCCTAGCAGTGGAAGTGAGGATGGACAGCTTTCCAGGGGTGTGTGAGCACTTATGTAAGGCCAGAAGATGGAATGTCAGGTACGGGTAAAATACAACAGCTAGAATGTATAGTGTATGACTGTGAGACATGTAAATGAAATGGATAGAGATCATTGGGCTTTAACTGGATTTGTTGTTGGCTTAAAATATGAAATAGGGACACTTCTATTTTATTCCATGGGTAATCTTAAAGAAGGCAGTCTGCAAATTTTAGACCAGTGAAGGTTCTTAAGGATGTGAGTGGCATGGCCAGACCGGGGCTTTGAGAACTTGAATTTAACAAGTGTGTGGAAGATGGTTGAAGTTTAGAGGGCAGAATCTGAGAGGCCAGTTTGTGGAGGCTATTGTGCTAGGCCATGCCAGCTAGTGGGGATGAGGACTTGAATGAAGGTAGTGTCTGGGTGAGTTAATGTGTGCGGTGCTGTAGAAATAGAATAGATGTTAATTTTGGAAACTGGAGGCAAGGGAGCAAGGCTGAGGGTGAGTGTTGTGAACCGGGTCACCATGGTGCCATCAGCAGCAATAGGTAGATGATGCTGAGATGTGGGTTTAGAAAGACATCTGAATCACCCTCTGGACAGGTTGTGTTTAAGATGAGTTTGCAACCTTTGTGTGGAAATGTCCAGTCATCGTGTCCCTCAAGAGAAGAATTAAATCATATAACGCTATGAAAGAGAGAGTCTGGAGGAGAAACGGTGTGATCAGCAGTGTCTGTATCATAGACATTTCCAAAGGAATAAGGACTGCGTAAAAGTCACTGAATTTAGCGATGAAGAGATGATTGGTCAAACTCAGGGAGTTTCAGTTAAATGGTAGGATCAGAAGGCAGATTGCAAGAGGGTGAGAAGTGAGGAGGAGAGGGAGAAGCAGCTTTTTTCTCGATTGACTGTAAAAGGGAGAAGACATGTAGGAATAGGGGAAGGTGAGGACAGGATCAAGTGAAAGGTATTTTTCTCCCCTTAAGGGTGGAAGACATTTGTAGTAAGCAGAAGAGGAATTGGTTTGTCAAATGTTGCCATGCTAATGTTATGGACAGTATGGACAAATGGTGACTAGATGGCATCACAGCTAAGTAGTTGACAACTGGAAGAATGGCTGGACCCAAAGAATAGTCAGTAATTATTCCTGGAAGGAGGTGTGTAGTGAATTGTCCCAGGGATATTTCTTGGTCTCTGTGCTACCTAGGGAAGGAAAACAGCTAGAGAATAGGTAGAAAACACGTTTACTGATTTTACATCTAACCCCAAGGGTTTGAGATAGAACCAATAGATCTACTGGATGACAGATTTGGAATTCCAAATCTTAGGCTAGAATGGTGGGCTCAGATGTAGTAAGGTGAAATTTAATAGACATAGTAGAATTTTGCGTCTGTACTCTCAAAACCCTTTTATGAGTCCAAGATGGACAAGCAGAGGCTGGGAATTTCTGAACAAATATTGGGACATTTAATGGACTGAAGCTCAACATGGTTCAACAGTGTGATGTGTTAAATAACAAAGGTTAAGGAAAACCTTAGGGTACATGAAAGAGACAGAGTATTCAACTGTCTTCAGGGAGTTAAAGGGCTGTCACAGGGAAATGTGCCTGGACTTGTTCTGCTTTGACCCAGAAGGTAGAACGAGCAATACAGTGTCACGTTACAAAGAAGCAAATATCCACTAGAAGTGAAGAAAAATTTCGTATCATGTGGTGGGATGGTCTACTTCAGGAAGGAGAAGGTTTGCCTTCCCTGAGGAATGTCAAATAAATGGTCGATCACCACTTCTTGGGGATGTGGTGGAGGGTATTCCTGGTCAGGTAAGGGTTGGACCAGGCCATGCCTGAGGTGTCGCATTTCTGTTCGTCCTTCATCCTGATGTGTTGATTTTCTCCTAGAAGTCAGAAGACTATGGAGAAGAGCCTGGTGACAATCCAAGGCAACCCATGGGAAAGTGTGCTGTTGTCTGTGTCTCTTTAGAGCAGAGGAGAGCAAGTCAAGATCCTTTGTTATGTTTGTCACGGTAGAGAGCTGACAGGTTCCCAGGAGAATTCTCTTGTCCCTTTGTTCAACGATCACATCCTCCACATCTTGTGTGGGGGAGGGTGACCCTCAAAGACCTCCTCCCAAACGCATGTGCACATATACCCACACAGAAGACAGGACATAAATTTCCTGCTGTGGAGTGAATGACTAAGTACATATACATATATATACATATATATACATATATATACATATATATATACACACACACACATGTGTATATCATTTACATCTTTATATATATAACATACATATATATTTATAGATAAAGATAGATATATTTATATATATTTATATCTATATCTATGTATATATCTATATATATGTATATATACATGTGATTTGTTTCCACATGGGCATCCATGTATCTAAGCAATTAGCTACCATTCATGAATCAGTCAATATGTCACTCTGTCCTCCTTGGAATGTTTTGACAGCTTGATGCACTGCCACAAATTCAGCATATTGACCCCTTCCACCTGTGCAAGGACTTTCCAATATCCACCTAGTACTTGGCTTAGAGGCTACCGCTTTCCAGTGTATTCTGAGGCCCTAATATTCTGCTGCACCATCAGTAAACTCTTCCTTTCCCTTTTCTTCAGTTAATCCTTCTAATCCCTCATTCCATTTTGCCAAGGGTTATACCAACTTTTGCTATGGTTCGGAGGGTATATCATTTCCCTTAGTGGGTATGTTTGCTATTCATTCATAGAGGGTTGATTTAAATGTATTTTGAACATAGCATTTCCAATGACTTGTCCAATTCTTTGAGAAGCTGGTGTAATCATTACCCAGGTCTTGAATCCATTTGCCAGCATTAATGTTACCCCATGAGTCAAAGTCAGTTGTCCAGTCTCTACCAAAGCCCAACAGGCAGCTAACCACTGCTTTTCAAAAGGGGTGTATTGAATGCCAGAAGAAAGGAGTTTCCTAGACAAAAATCCAAAGGGCACATTTCAGACAGGTTGAATATGCCATAAATCAAGGCTCAATTGTATCTTGGTCTATGCTTCCACAAAAGCGTTACTTTGTTCAAGTGACCAAGCGCCAATTCAGTGTTTTTTATTGTAATCTTCTATAAGGGTTCAAATTTTGTTCTTGATGTGGTACATGATGTCCCCAATATCCAAATAATCCTTGAAACTTTTGGGCCTCTATCTTATTGGTGCAGATGGAAAAATTCTGAATCTCTTGTCAGGTTTGTGGGAGGTGTCAACCCCCTTTTCCTTTATGTACCCCTCAAATCTTCCAAGTTCAGTTAGCTCTTGAAACTTTGCACGGTTAATTTCCAAATTTTATCCCCTGGAATCCTGTCCATGGTGCCAAATGATTCGCTAAGGCAGTGTTTACGGTACTGGGGGTAACTGTGAATATACTGGCATAGTTGTCAATTGCAAAGTGTAACAGATGCTCCATAGAGAAGGTAGAAAAAAAAACATTGATTGGGACCTCAGAAAGCCACGTTCCCAAACCACCAAGCAACACCATGTATAGTAACAAAGAAGTCAATACACATGATGGCAAAGAATTTTTCGTTTAAATTACGATTATTCAGGTACAGAGGGCAAGCTTAGTATGCATTTCCTCAGGAGTGTCTTACTGTATTTTCCTAGCAGATGAGAGGCATAGGCAAGGGAGGTTGAGGAAATGGTAGGGGTACCTTGAAATGGATGTTATTGAGGCCAGGGATTACCAGTTTTCCTTCCATGACAAGAGAAGAATAGATTTGTCAGTACATCTATTTGTTCGATGTGCCCAGAGTTCAGACATGGATATTTTTTCCTCTTCTACAATAGCTGGTGTAAACAGCCTGCAGCCTTTACCATTCAACTTCATCAGGACCAGCTTGTCCTACCAAGACCACATGGATCACCCTGGTTCTGCCTATTTGTGTTCCATCAAAAGGACCTTGCAGCAGCTGGTGAGATTTCTCAGTCCCTACCCTGACCTTGGGATGCTCTAATGGACAAAAGCATTGGTTCTGGAGAGATAGGACACTGGGTTCAAATACGTTGTCTGGTGCTTCTTGCCTGTGTTACCTTGGGCTAATTATCTAATCTCCCTGAGCCTCAGGTTTCCTCATCTGTGAAATTAGGATAGCAAAGTCAGAATAAACGAATGAATGAATGAGTCTTTCATAATCAAGTGCATACTGTGTGCTGGACAGTTTGCTATGTACTGGGAATACAGATACAAGTGAAGAAGACCATCCAAGCCTTCAAGGAGCTTGAATTCTAAGGGGCCCGGAAGGGGTTGAAGACAGCACATTAAGGCAATGTGGAAAATCAGCAGATTATATATTCCAGATTGCATTGTGTCACAGTGTTTGAGAAATGTCCTAAGGCTCTGGTTCCGGGGATGATAAGGTGAAAGCTTATATTTCGGTGGCGATGATTGTGTTGGGGAGAGGTATGATAGAACGAGTCAGGAGCAGAGTGTAAGCAGTTTAGTATGTAGGCAAGTCAGAAGACAGCTTCTAAGGTGTTTGGGAGCTCCAGATTTATGATGTCAAGCCCCCTCCTCCTCCTCAATAGTCTACTCCATTCTTTGGGCGTCATCTTTACAAGGCCCATTTGTTCACTCACATTTTCCTTTCCTTGCAGCTGAATCCCTTCTCCTCGGGAAGCACACTAACTTCACTGAGGTGAGACCTGGGAAGCTAAGACTTGGAGGTCTAGGTTTCTGTCCTGGGGCTACACTCACATAAGTAGGGCTCACGGTAGACAATATACATATAAAGTCTCCACAAAGTGACCTTTTCCTGCATTTCCCCATTCCTCAGTTGTTTCATGCCTCTCTGTCTTGGCCATGGAGTGTCAGGAATGGAGATCTTTGTGTCTTCCACAGTGCTTTCTCCAGAACAGTTGTAGGTTTGTAGGTCCTCTCGGGGGCACTATCAACTATTATGCAGACGTCTCTGACGTCCCAGTTTCACTGCCCCAATACACAAGTCTCTGTCACCGCAGTCAGCACCAGTCTTAGGAGATTGTATCAAAATTTCCTTTCCTAGACCAATGACGTGTAGATCCATGACTAGGGTGGCTGTTGTATGCCACTGCTGGCAAGATCCTACCACACCCTTTCTGATCAGAGAGAAGTTTTCCTGCGAGCTGAACTACCAGACCTATGGCACCACCAGGCTGGGCGTGTATATTCTGAAGAATGACATCCTCTACCTAAATGGTGAGCTACCTAACTGAAGCAAGGTTTCGCACCCATGCCTTTTTTCTTTGTTCTAATCCCAACATTACCTCTTTTCTCATTTTCATTATGCTTTGGCCCCTCAGGCAGCCCAAACTTTCTTCTCATTCATCCCTTGTCGATACAATTGCACCAAAGTCATGTTACACATACCTAGTTCCCCAGAGACTGGGTTCTGGCTTTTCTTCTTTTCAGTCAGTTTCAGTCACCAATCTCTGAGGAAGCAGCTGTTTGGTTCTACAGATTTCTAAACAACTTCAAGGAAGTCATACATCAAAGGAAGCAAATGTATAGATGACACAGAGTTGTTTGGTAGGTAGCTACCATACGGCAAAGAATCAGGATCTAGTAAGGACTCAACTCACTCGACAAACAGGCTGTTACATTTAACAAAATAAATGGAGTGAAGACGAATATAAGATTTTGGAATTAGGTTTCTTTCAATCAATGGATTGAGTTCAGAATGGAGGAGACATGGCTAGACAGCATTTTGTGGGGGTTCTCACATACTTCAAACTCCATAATGAATGACAAGTACAATGACAATGGCACAAGTTAGTTGAAAAGTATCGTGCATATATTTACAGAGACTCTTTTCACATGCAGAGCTTTAGAAGTGTTAGTCCTACCATGCTTTGGATGCATCAGAGTACATCTGAATACCGAGTTTAATCTCTCAGTTACAATTGAGGAGGGTGTTGGGCAGGGAGGGGCTCACTGAGGAACAGGGTGAAAATGGAGTGGACTTCCATTCAGGTCAAACCAATTATCTTTTGGATGGTTGTCTATTGAGTGTCATTCATTTTGCTGAGCTCATAAATTCAAATAGCATTTGAACTTAAGCAGCTTGCATGTATCCAGAAAGAGCAAAACATGAAATATATTTACAGCAAATACACGACCTCTCTTTCTAGTGGGGTACATCAAGAAAACGGTTCGAGGAGACAGGGTTTCAGGTGAACCAGTGAGAGGATGAGGGGTTCCTAGCAGTGGAAGTGAGGATGGACAGCTTTCCAGGGGTGTGTGAGCACTTATGTAAGGCCAGAAGATGGAATGTCAGGTACGGGTAAAATACAACAGCTAGAATGTATAGTGTATGACTGTGAGACATGTAAATGAAATGGATAGAGATCATTGGGCTTTAACTGGATTTGTTGTTGGCTTAAAATATGAAATAGGGACACTTCTATTTTATTCCATGGCTAATCTTAAAGAAGGGAGTCTGCAAATTTTAGACCAGTGAAGGTTCTTAAGGATGTGAGTGGCATGGCCAGACCGGGGCTTTGAGAACTTGAATTTAACAAGTGTGTGGAAGATGGTTGAAGTTTAGAGGGCAGAATCTGAGAGGCCAGTTTGTGGAGGCTATTGTGCTAGGCCATGCCAGCTAGTGGGGATGAGGACTTGAATGAAGGTAGTGTCTGGGTGAGTTAATGTGTACGGTGCTGTAGAAATAGAATAGATGTTAATTTTGGAAACTGGAGGCAAGGGAGCAAGGCTGAGGGTGAGTGTTGTGAACCGGGTCACCATGGTGCCATCAGCAGCAATAGGTAGATGATGCTGAGATGTGGGTTTAGAAAGACATCTGAATCACCCTCTGGACAGGTTGTGTTTAAGATGAGTTTGCAACCTTTGTGTGGAAATGTCCAGTCATCGTGTCCCTCAAGAGAAGAATTAAATCATATAACGCTATGAAAGAGAGAGTCTGGAGGAGAAACGGTGTGATCAGCAGTGTCTGTATCATAGACATTTCCAAAGGAATAAGGACTGCGTAAAAGTCACTGAATTTAGCGATGAAGAGATGATTGGTCAAACTCAGGGAGTTTCAGTTAAATGGTAGGATCAGAAGGCAGATTGCAAGAGGGTGAGAAGTGAGGAGGAGAGGGAGAAGCAGCTTTTTTCTCGATTGACTGTAAAAGGGAGAAGACATGTAGGAATAGGGGAAGGTGAGGACAGGATCAAGTGAAAGGTATATTTCTCCCCTTAAGGGTGGAAGACATTTGTAGTAAGCAGAAGAGGAATTGGTTTGTCAAATGTTGCCATGCTAATGTTATGGACAGTATGGACAAATGGTGACTAGATGGCATCACAGCTAAGTAGTTGACAACTGGAAGAATGGCTGGACCCAAAGAATAGTCAGTAATTATTCCTGGAAGGAGGTGTGTAGTGAATTGTCCCAGGGATATTTCTTGGTCTCTGTGCTACCTAGGGAAGGAAAACAGCTAGAGAATAGGTAGAAAACACGTTTACTGATTTTACATCTAACCCCAAGGGTTTGAGATAGAACCAATAGATCTACTGGATGACAGATTTGGAATTCCAAATCTTAGGCTAGAATGGTGGGCTCAGATGTAGTAAGGTGAAATTTAATAGACATAGTAGAATTTTGCGTCTGTACTCTCAAAACCCTTTTATGAGTCCAAGATGGACAAGCAGAGGCTGGGAATTTCTGAACAAATATTGGGACATTTAATGGACTGAAGCTCAACATGGTTCAACAGTGTGATGTGTTAAATAACAAAGGTTAAGGAAAACCTTAGGGTACATGAAAGAGACAGAGTATTCAAGTGTCTTCAGGGAGTTAAAGGGCTGTCACAGGGAAATGTGCCTGGACTTGTTCTGCTTTGACCCAGAAGGTAGAACGAGCAATACAGTGTCACGTTACAAAGAAGCAAATATCCACTAGAAGTGAAGAAAAATTTCGTATCATGTGGTGGGATGGTCTACTTCAGGAAGGAGAAGGTTTGCCTTCCCTGAGGAATGTCAAATAAATGGTCGATCACCACTTCTTGGGGATGTGGTGGAGGGTATTCCTGGTCAGGTAAGGGTTGGACCAGGCCATGCCTGAGGTGTCGCATTTCTGTTCGTCCTTCATCCTGATGTGTTGATTTTCTCCTACAAGTCAGAAGACTATGGAGAAGAGCCTGGTGACAATCCAAGGCAACCCATGGGAAAGTGTGCTGTTGTCTGTGTCTCTTTAGAGCAGAGGAGAGCAAGTCAAGATCCTTTGTTATGTTTGTCACGGTAGAGAGCTGACAGGTTCCCAGGAGAATTCTCTTGTCCCTTTGTTCAACGATCACATCCTCCACATCTTGTGTGGGGGAGGGTGACCCTCAAAGACCTCCTCCCAAACGCATGTGCACATATACCCACACAGAAGACAGGACATAAATTTCCTGCTGTGGAGTGAATGACTAAGTACATATACATATATATACATATATATACATATATATACATATATATATACACACACACACATGTGTATATCATTTACATCTTTATATATATAACATACATATATATTTATAGATAAAGATAGATATATTTATATATATTTATATCTATATCTATGTATATATCTATATATATGTATATATACATGTGATTTGTTTCCACATGGGCATCCATGTATCTAAGCAATTAGCTACCATTCATGAATCAGTCAATATGTCATTCTGTCCTCCTTGGAATGTTTTGACAGCTTGATGCACTGCCACAAATTCAGCATATTGACCCCTTCCACCTGTGCAAGGACTTTCCAATATCCACCTAGTACTTGGCTTAGAGGCTACCGCTTTCCAGTGTATTCTGAGGCCCTAATATTCTGCTGCCCCATCAGTAAACTCTTCCTTTCCCTTTTCTTCAGTTAATCCTTCTAATCCCTCATTCCATTTTGCCAAGGGTTATACCAACTTTTGCTATGGTTCGGAGGGTATATCATTTCCCTTAGTGGGTATGTTTGCTATTCATTCATAGAGGGTTGATTTAAATGTATTTTGAACATAGCATTTCCAATGACTTGTCCAATTCTTTGAGAAGCTGGTGTAATCATTACCCAGGTCTTGAATCCATTTGCCAGCATTAATGTTACCCCATGAGTCAAAGTCAGTTGTCCAGTCTCTACCAAAGCCCAACAGGCAGCTAACCACTGCTTTTCAAAAGGGGTGTATTGAATGCCAGAAGAAAGGAGTTTCCTAGACAAAAATCCAAAGGGCACATTTCAGACAGGTTGAATATGCCATAAATCAAGGCTCAATTGGATCGTGGTCTATGCTTCCACAAAAGCGTTACTTTGTTCAAGTGACCAAGCGCCAATTCAGTGTTTTTTATTGTAATCTTCTATAAGGGTTCAAATTTTGTTCTTGATGTGGTACATGATGTCCCCAATATCCAAATAATCCTTGAAACTTTTGGGCCTCTATCTTATTGGTGCAGATGGAAAAATTCTGAATCTCTTGTCAGGTTTGTGGGAGGTGTCAACCCCCTTTTCCTTTATGTACCCCTCAAATCTTCCAAGTTCAGTTAGCTCTTGAAACTTTGCACGGTTAATTTCCAAATTTTATCCCCTGGAATCCTGTCCATGGTGCCAAATGATTCGCTAAGGCAGTGTTTACGGTACTGGGGGTAACTGTGAATATACTGGCATAGTTGTCAATTGCAAAGTGTAACAGATGCTCCATAGAGAAGGTAGAAAAAAAAACATTGATTGGGACCTCAGAAAGCCACGTTCCCAAACCACCAAGCAACACCATGTATAGTAACAAAGAAGTCAATACACATGATGGCAAAGAATTTTTCGTTTAAATTACGATTATTCAGGTACAGAGGGCAAGCTTAGTATGCATTTCCTCAGGAGTGTCTTACTGTATTTTCCTAGCAGATGAGAGGCATAGGCAAGGGAGGTTGAGGAAATGGTAGGGGTACCTTGAAATGGATGTTATTGAGGCCAGGGATTACCAGTTTTCCTTCCATGACAAGAGAAGAATAGATTTGTCAGTACATCTATTTGTTCGATGTGCCCAGAGTTCAGACATGGATATTTTTTCCTCTTCTACAATAGCTGGTGTAAACAGCCTGCAGCCTTTACCATTCAACTTCATCAGGACCAGCTTGTCCTACCAAGACCACATGGATCACCCTGGTTCTGCCTATTTGTGTTCCATCAAAAGGACCTTGCAGCAGCTGGTGAGATTTCTCAGTCCCTACCCTGACCTTGGGATGCTCTAATGGACAAAAGCATTGGTTCTGGAGAGATAGGACACTGGGTTCAAATACGTTGTCTGGTGCTTCTTGCCTGTGTTACCTTGGGCTAATTATCTAATCTCCCTGAGCCTCAGGTTTCCTCATCTGTGAAATTAGGATAGCAAAGTCAGAATAAACGAATGAATGAATGAGTCTTTCATAATCAAGTGCATACTGTGTGCTGGACAGTTTGCTATGTACTGGGAATACAGATACAAGTGAAGAAGACCATCCAAGCCTTCAAGGAGCTTGAATTCTAAGGGGCCCGGAAGGGGTTGAAGACAGCACATTAAGGCAATGTGGAAAATCAGCAGATTATATATTCCAGATTGCATTGTGTCACAGTGTTTGAGAAATGTCCTAAGGCTCTGGTTCCGGGGATGATAAGGTGAAAGCTTATATTTCGGTGGCGATGATTGTGTTGGGGAGAGGTATGATAGAACGAGTCAGGAGCAGAGTGTAAGCAGTTTAGTATGTAGGCAAGTCAGAAGACAGCTTCTAAGGTGTTTGGGAGCTCCAGATTTATGATGTCAAGCCCCCTCCTCCTCCTCAATAGTCTACTCCATTCTTTGGGCGTCATCTTTACAAGGCCCATTTGTTCACTCACATTTTCCTTTCCTTGCAGCTGAATCCCTTCTCCTCGGGAAGCACACTAACTTCACTGAGGTGAGACCTGGGAAGCTAAGACTTGGAGGTCTAGGTTTCTGTCCTGGGGCTACACTCACATAAGTAGGGCTCACGGTAGACAATATACATATAAAGTCTCCACAAAGTGACCTTTTCCTGCATTTCCCCATTCCTCAGTTGTTTCATGCCTCTCTGTCTTGGCCATGGAGTGTCAGGAATGGAGATCTTTGTGTCTTCCACAGTGCTTTCTCCAGAACAGTTGTAGGTTTGTAGGTCCTCTCGGGGGCACTATCAACTATTATGCAGACGTCTCTGACGTCCCAGTTTCACTGCCCCAATACACAAGTCTCTGTCACCGCAGTCAGCACCAGTCTTAGGAGATTGTATCAAAATTTCCTTTCCTAGACCAATGACGTGTAGATCCATGACTAGGGTGGCTGTTGTATGCCACTGCTGGCAAGATCCTACCACACCCTTTCTGATCAGAGAGAAGTTTTCCTGCGAGCTGAACTACCAGACCTATGGCACCACCAGGCTGGGCGTGTATATTCTGAAGAATGACATCCTCTACCTAAATGGTGAGCTACCTAACTGAAGCAAGGTTTCGCACCCATGCCTTTTTTCTTTGTTCTAATCCCAACATTACCTCTTTTCTCATTTTCATTATGCTTTGGCCCCTCAGGCAGCCCAAACTTTCTTCTCATTCATCCCTTGTCGATACAATTGCACCAAAGTCATGTTACACATACCTAGTTCCCCAGAGAGTGGGTTCTGGCTTTTCTTATTTTCAGTCAGTTTCAGTCACCAATCTCTGAGGAAGCAGCTGTTTGGTTCTACAGATTTCTAAACAACTTCAAGGAAGTCATACATCAAAGGAAGCAAATGTATAGATGACACAGAGTTGTTTGGTAGGTAGCTACCATACGGCAAAGAATCAGGATCTAGTAAGGACTCAACTCACTCGACAAACAGGCTGTTACATTTAACAAAATAAATGGAGTGAAGACGAATATAAGATTTTGGAATTAGGTTTCTTTCAATCAATGGATTGAGTTCAGAATGGAGGAGACATGGCTAGACAGCATTTTGTGGGGGTTCTCACATACTTCAAACTCCATAATGAATGACAAGTACAATGACAATGGCACAAGTTAGTTGAAAAGTATCGTGCATATATTTACAGAGACTCTTTTCACATGCAGAGCTTTAGAAGTGTTAGTCCTACCATGCTTTGGATGCATCAGAGTACATCTGAATACCGAGTTTAATCTCTCAGTTACAATTGAGGAGGGTGTTGGGCAGGGAGGGGCTCACTGAGGAACAGGGTGAAAATGGAGTGGACTTCCATTCAGGTCAAACCAATTATCTTTTGGATGGTTGTCTATTGAGTGTCATTCATTTTGCTGAGCTCATAAATTCAAATAGCATTTGAACTTAAGCAGCTTGCATGTATCCAGAAAGAGCAAAACATGAAATATATTTACAGCAAATACACGACCTCTCTTTCTAGTGGGGTACATCAAGAAAACGGTTCGAGGAGACAGGGTTTCAGGTGAACCAGTGAGAGGATGAGGGGTTCCTAGCAGTGGAAGTGAGGATGGACAGCTTTCCAGGGGTGTGTGAGCACTTATGTAAGGCCAGAAGATGGAATGTCAGGTACGGGTAAAATACAACAGCTAGAATGTATAGTGTATGACTGTGAGACATGTAAATGAAATGGATAGAGATCATTGGGCTTTAACTGGATTTGTTGTTGGCTTAAAATATGAAATAGGGACACTTCTATTTTATTCCATGGCTAATCTTAAAGAAGGGAGTCTGCAAATTTTAGACCAGTGAAGGTTCTTAAGGATGTGAGTGGCATGGCCAGACCGGGGCTTTGAGAACTTGAATTTAACAAGTGTGTGGAAGATGGTTGAAGTTTAGAGGGCAGAATCTGAGAGGCCAGTTTGTGGAGGCTATTGTGCTAGGCCATGCCAGCTAGTGGGGATGAGGACTTGAATGAAGGTAGTGTCTGGGTGAGTTAATGTGTACGGTGCTGTAGAAATAGAATAGATGTTAATTTTGGAAACTGGAGGCAAGGGAGCAAGGCTGAGGGTGAGTGTTGTGAACCGGGTCACCATGGTGCCATCAGCAGCAATAGGTAGATGATGCTGAGATGTGGGTTTAGAAAGACATCTGAATCACCCTCTGGACAGGTTGTGTTTAAGATGAGTTTGCAACCTTTGTGTGGAAATGTCCAGTCATCGTGTCCCTCAAGAGAAGAATTAAATCATATAACGCTATGAAAGAGAGAGTCTGGAGGAGAAACGGTGTGATCAGCAGTGTCTGTATCATAGACATTTCCAAAGGAATAAGGACTGCGTAAAAGTCACTGAATTTAGCGATGAAGAGATGATTGGTCAAACTCAGGGAGTTTCAGTTAAATGGTAGGATCAGAAGGCAGATTGCAAGAGGGTGAGAAGTGAGGAGGAGAGGGAGAAGCAGCTTTTTTCTCGATTGACTGTAAAAGGGAGAAGACATGTAGGAATAGGGGAAGGTGAGGACAGGATCAAGTGAAAGGTATTTTTCTCCCCTTAAGGGTGGAAGACATTTGTAGTAAGCAGAAGAGGAATTGGTTTGTCAAATGTTGCCATGCTAATGTTATGGACAGTATGGACAAATGGTGACTAGATGGCATCACAGCTAAGTAGTTGACAACTGGAAGAATGGCTGGACCCAAAGAATAGTCAGTAATTATTCCTGGAAGGAGGTGTGTAGTGAATTGTCCCAGGGATATTTCTTGGTCTCTGTGCTACCTAGGGAAGGAAAACAGCTAGAGAATAGGTAGAAAACACGTTTACTGATTTTACATCTAACCCCAAGGGTTTGAGATAGAACCAATAGATCTACTGGATGACAGATTTGGAATTCCAAATCTTAGGCTAGAATGGTGGGCTCAGATGTAGTAAGGTGAAATTTAATAGACATAGTAGAATTTTGCGTCTGTACTCTCAAAACCCTTTTATGAGTCCAAGATGGACAAGCAGAGGCTGGGAATTTCTGAACAAATATTGGGACATTTAATGGACTGAAGCTCAACATGGTTCAACAGTGTGATGTGTTAAATAACAAAGGTTAAGGAAAACCTTAGGGTACATGAAAGAGACAGAGTATTCAAGTGTCTTCAGGGAGTTAAAGGGCTGTCACAGGGAAATGTGCCTGGACTTGTTCTGCTTTGACCCAGAAGGTAGAACGAGCAATACAGTGTCACGTTACAAAGAAGCAAATATCCACTAGAAGTGAAGAAAAATTTCGTATCATGTGGTGGGATGGTCTACTTCAGGAAGGAGAAGGTTTGCCTTCCCTGAGGAATGTCAAATAAATGGTCGATCACCACTTCTTGGGGATGTGGTGGAGGGTATTCCTGGTCAGGTAAGGGTTGGACCAGGCCATGCCTGAGGTGTCGCATTTCTGTTCGTCCTTCATCCTGATGTGTTGATTTTCTCCTACAAGTCAGAAGACTATGGAGAAGAGCCTGGTGACAATCCAAGGCAACCCATGGGAAAGTGTGCTGTTGTCTGTGTCTCTTTAGAGCAGAGGAGAGCAAGTCAAGATCCTTTGTTATGTTTGTCACGGTAGAGAGCTGACAGGTTCCCAGGAGAATTCTCTTGTCCCTTTGTTCAACGATCACATCCTCCACATCTTGTGTGGGGGAGGGTGACCCTCAAAGACCTCCTCCCAAACGCATGTGCACATATACCCACACAGAAGACAGGACATAAATTTCCTGCTGTGGAGTGAATGACTAAGTACATATACATATATATACATATATATACATATATATACATATATATATACACACACACACATGTGTATATCATTTACATCTTTATATATATAACATACATATATATTTATAGATAAAGATAGATATATTTATATATATTTATATCTATATCTATGTATATATCTATATATATGTATATATACATGTGATTTGTTTCCACATGGGCATCCATGTATCTAAGCAATTAGCTACCATTCATGAATCAGTCAATATGTCATTCTGTCCTCCTTGGAATGTTTTGACAGCTTGATGCACTGCCACAAATTCAGCATATTGACCCCTTCCACCTGTGCAAGGACTTTCCAATATCCACCTAGTACTTGGCTTAGAGGCTACCGCTTTCCAGTGTATTCTGAGGCCCTAATATTCTGCTGCCCCATCAGTAAACTCTTCCTTTCCCTTTTCTTCAGTTAATCCTTCTAATCCCTCATTCCATTTTGCCAAGGGTTATACCAACTTTTGCTATGGTTCGGAGGGTATATCATTTCCCTTAGTGGGTATGTTTGCTATTCATTCATAGAGGGTTGATTTAAATGTATTTTGAACATAGCATTTCCAATGACTTGTCCAATTCTTTGAGAAGCTGGTGTAATCATTACCCAGGTCTTGAATCCATTTGCCAGCATTAATGTTACCCCATGAGTCAAAGTCAGTTGTCCAGTCTCTACCAAAGCCCAACAGGCAGCTAACCACTGCTTTTCAAAAGGGGTGTATTGAATGCCAGAAGAAAGGAGTTTCCTAGACAAAAATCCAAAGGGCACATTTCAGACAGGTTGAATATGCCATAAATCAAGGCTCAATTGGATCGTGGTCTATGCTTCCACAAAAGCGTTACTTTGTTCAAGTGACCAAGCGCCAATTCAGTGTTTTTTATTGTAATCTTCTATAAGGGTTCAAATTTTGTTCTTGATGTGGTACATGATGTCCCCAATATCCAAATAATCCTTGAAACTTTTGGGCCTCTATCTTATTGGTGCAGATGGAAAAATTCTGAATCTCTTGTCAGGTTTGTGGGAGGTGTCAACCCCCTTTTCCTTTATGTACCCCTCAAATCTTCCAAGTTCAGTTAGCTCTTGAAACTTTGCACGGTTAATTTCCAAATTTTATCCCCTGGAATCCTGTCCATGGTGCCAAATGATTCGCTAAGGCAGTGTTTACGGTACTGGGGGTAACTGTGAATATACTGGCATAGTTGTCAATTGCAAAGTGTAACAGATGCTCCATAGAGAAGGTAGAAAAAAAACATTGATTGGGACCTCAGAAAGCCACGTTCCCAAACCACCAAGCAACACCATGTATAGTAACAAAGAAGTCAATACACATGATGGCAAAGAATTTTTCGTTTAAATTACGATTATTCAGGTACAGAGGGCAAGCTTAGTATGCATTTCCTCAGGAGTGTCTTACTGTATTTTCCTAGCAGATGAGAGGCATAGGCAAGGGAGGTTGAGGAAATGGTAGGGGTACCTTGAAATGGATGTTATTGAGGCCAGGGATTACCAGTTTTCCTTCCATGACAAGAGAAGAATAGATTTGTCAGTACATCTATTTGTTCGATGTGCCCAGAGTTCAGACATGGATATTTTTTCCTCTTCTACAATAGCTGGTGTAAACAGCCTGCAGCCTTTACCATTCAACTTCATCAGGACCAGCTTGTCCTACCAAGACCACATGGATCACCCTGGTTCTGCCTATTTGTGTTCCATCAAAAGGACCTTGCAGCAGCTGGTGAGATTTCTCAGTCCCTACCCTGACCTTGGGATGCTCTAATGGACAAAAGCATTGGTTCTGGAGAGATAGGACACTGGGTTCAAATACGTTGTCTGGTGCTTCTTGCCTGTGTTACCTTGGGCTAATTATCTAATCTCCCTGAGCCTCAGGTTTCCTCATCTGTGAAATTAGGATAGCAAAGTCAGAATAAACGAATGAATGAATGAGTCTTTCATAATCAAGTGCATACTGTGTGCTGGACAGTTTGCTAAGTACTGGGAATACAGATACAAGTGAAGAAGACCATCCAAGCCTTCAAGGAGCTTGAATTCTAAGGGGCCCGGAAGGGGTTGAAGACAGCACATTAAGGCAATGTGGAAAATCAGCAGATTATATATTCCAGATTGCATTGTGTCACAGTGTTTGAGAAATGTCCTAAGGCTCTGGTTCCGGGGATGATAAGGTGAAAGCTTATATTTCGGTGGCGATGATTGTGTTGGGGAGAGAGGTATGATAGAACGAGTCAGGAGCAGAGTGTAAGCAGTTTAGTATGTAGGCAAGTCAGAAGACAGCTTCTAAGGTGTTTGGGAGCTCCAGATTTATGATGTCAAGCCCCCTCCTCCTCCTCAATAGTCTACTCCATTCTTTGGGCGTCATCTTTACAAGGCCCATTTGTTCACTCACATTTTCCTTTCCTTGCAGCTGAATCCCTTCTCCTCGGGAAGCACACTAACTTCACTGAGGTGAGACCTGGGAAGCTAAGACTTGGAGGTCTAGGTTTCTGTCCTGGGGCTACACTCACATAAGTAGGGCTCATGGTAGACAATATACATATAAAGTCTCCACAAAGTGACCTTTTCCTGCATTTCCCCATTCCTCAGTTGTTTCATGCCTCTCTGTCTTGGCCATGGAGTGTCAGGAATGGAGATCTTTGTGTCTTCCACAGTGCTTTCTCCAGAACAGTTGTAGGTTTGTAGGTCCTCTCGGGGGCACTATCAACTATTATGCAGACGTCTCTGACGTCCCAGTTTCACTGCCCCAATACACAAGTCTCTGTCACCGCAGTCAGCACCAGTCTTAGGAGATTGTATCAAAATTTCCTTTCCTAGACCAATGACGTGTAGATCCATGACTAGGGTGGCTGTTGTATGCCACTGCTGGCAAGATCCTACCACACCCTTTCTGATCAGAGAGAAGTTTTCCTGCGAGCTGAACTACCAGACCTATGGCACCACCAGGCTGGGCGTGTATATTCTGAAGAATGACATCCTCTACCTAAATGGTGAGCTACCTAACTGAAGCAAGGTTTCGCACCCATGCCTTTTTTCTTTGTTCTAATCCCAACATTACCTCTTTTCTCATTTTCATTATGCTTTGGCCCCTCAGGCAGCCCAAACTTTCTTCTCATTCATCCCTTGTCGATACAATTGCACCAAAGTCATGTTACACATACCTAGTTCCCCAGAGAGTGGGTTCTGGCTTTTCTTCTTTTCAGTCAGTTTCAGTCACCAATCTCTGAGGAAGTAGCTGTTTGGTTCTACAGATTTCTAAACAACTTCAAGGAAGTCATACATCAAAGGAAGCAAATGTATAGATGACACAGAGTTGTTTGGTAGGTAGCTACCATACGGCAAAGAATCAGGATCTAGTAAGGACTCAACTCACTGGACAAACAGGCTGTTACATTTAACAAAATAAATTGAGTGAAGACGAATATAAGATTTTGGAATTAGGTTTCTTTCAATCAATGGATTGAGTTCAGAATGGAGGAGACATGGCTAGACAGCATTTTGTGGGGGTTCTCACATACTTCAAACTCCATAATGAATGACAAGTACAATGACAATGGCACAAGTTAGTTGAAAAGTATCGTGCATATATTTACAGAGACTATTTTCACATGCAGAGCTTTAGAAGTGTTAGTCCTACCATGCTTTGGATGCATCAGAGTACATCTGAATACCGAGTTTAATCTCTCAGTTACAATTGAGGAGGGTGTTGGGCAGGGAGGGGCTCACTGAGGAACAGGGTGAGAATGGAGTGGACTTCCATTCAGGTCAAACCAATTATCTTTTGGATGGTTGTCTATTGAGTGTCATTCATTTTGCTGAGCTCATAAATTCAAATAGCATTTGAACTTAAGCAGCTTGCATGTATCCAGAAAGAGCAAAACATGAAATATATTTACAGCAAATACACGACCTCTCTTTCTAGTGGGGTACATCAAGAAAACGGTTCGAGGAGACAGGGTTTCAGGTGAACCAGTGAGAGGATGAGGGGTTCCTAGCAGTGGAAGTGAGGATGGACAGCTTTCCAGGGGTGTGTGAGCACTTATGGAAGGCCAGAAGATGGAATGTCAGGTACGGGTAAAATACAACAGCTAGAATGTATAGTGTATGACTGTGAGACATGTAAATGAAATGGATAGAGATCATTGGGCTTTAACTGGATTTGTTGTTGGCTTAAAATATGAAATAGGGACACTTCTATTTTATTCCATGGGTAATCTTAAAGAAGGCAGTCTGCAAATTTTAGACCAGTGAAGGTTCTTAAGGATGTGAGTGGCATGGCCAGACCGGGGCTTTGAGAACTTGAATTTAACAAGTGTGTGGAAGATGGTTGAAGTTTAGAGGGCAGAATCTGAGAGGCCAGTTTGTGGAGGCTATTGTGCTAGGCCATGCCAGCTAGTGGGGATGAGGACTTGAATGAAGGTAGTGTCTGGGTGAGTTAATGTGTGCGGTGCTGTAGAAATAGAATAGATGTTAATTTTGGAAACTGGAGGCAAGGGAGCAAGGCTGAGGGTGAGTGTTGTGAACCGGGTCACCATGGTGCCATCAGCAGCAATAGGTAGATGATGCTGAGATGTGGGTTTAGAAAGACATCTGAATCACCCTCTGGACAGGTTGTGTTTAAGATGAGTTTGCAACCTTTGTGTGGAAATGTCCAGTCATCGTGTCCCTCAAGAGAAGAATTAAATCATATAACGCTATGAAAGAGAGAGTCTGGAGGAGAAACGGTGTGATCAGCAGTGTCTGTATCATAGACATTTCCAAAGGAATAAGGACTGCGTAAAAGTCACTGAATTTAGCGATGAAGAGATGATTGGTCAAACTCAGGGAGTTTCAGTTAAATGGTAGGATCAGAAGGCAGATTGCAAGAGGGTGAGAAGTGAGGAGGAGAGGGAGAAGCAGCTTTTTTCTCGATTGACTGTAAAAGGGAGAAGACATGTAGGAATAGGGGAAGGTGAGGACAGGATCAAGTGAAAGGTATTTTTCTCCCCTTAAGGGTGGAAGACATTTGTAGTAAGCAGAAGAGGAATTGGTTTGTCAAATGTTGCCATGCTAATGTTATGGACAGTATGGACAAATGGTGACTAGATGGCATCACAGCTAAGTAGTTGACAACTGGAAGAATGGCTGGACCCAAAGAATAGTCAGTAATTATTCCTGGAAGGAGGTGTGTAGTGAATTGTCCCAGGGATATTTCTTGGTCTCTGTGCTACCTAGGGAAGGAAAACAGCTAGAGAATAGGTAGAAAACACGTTTACTGATTTTACATCTAACCCCAAGGGTTTGAGATAGAACCAATAGATCTACTGGATGACAGATTTGGAATTCCAAATCTTAGGCTAGAATGGTGGGCTCAGATGTAGTAAGGTGAAATTTAATAGACATAGTAGAATTTTGCGTCTGTACTCTCAAAACCCTTTTATGAGTCCAAGATGGACAAGCGGAGGCTGGAATTTTCTGAACAAATATTGGGACATTTAATGGACTGAAGCTCGACATGGATCAACAGTGTGGTGTGTCAAATCACAAAGTTTAAGGAAAACCTTAGGGTATATGAAAGAGACACAGTATTCAATTGTCTTAAGGGGGTTAAAGGGCTGTCACAGGGAAATGGGCCTGGACTTGTTCTGCTTTGACCCAGAAGGTAGAACGAGCAATACAGTGTCACGTTACAAAGAAGCAAATATCCACTAGAAGTGAAGAAAAATTTCGTATCATGTGGTGGGATGGTCTACTTCAGGAAGGAGAAGGTTTGCCTTCCCTGAGGAATGTCAAATAAATGGTCGATCACCACTTCTTGGGGATGTGGTGGAGGGTATTCCTGGTCAGTTAAGGGTTGGACCAGGCCATGCCTGAGGTGTCACATTTCTGTTCGTCCTTCATCCTGATGTGTTGATTTTCTCCTAGAAGTCAGAAGACTATGGAGAAGAGCCTGGTGACAATCCAAGGCAACCCATGGGAAAGTGTGTTGTTGTCTGTGTCTCTTTAGAGCAGAGGAGAGCAAGTCAAGATCCTTTGTTATGTTTGTCACGGTAGAGAGCTGACAGGTTCCCAGGAGAATTCTCTTGTCCCTTTGTTCAGCGATCACATCCTCCACATACGAAAAGACAGCAAGCTGAGCCACCAGGTCTTCTTTTCTCAATGTAGCCTCTCAAGTGTTCTTTGCCTTCTATTCCCAACTCCTTTGATATTTACATTCATTTTCTGTCCTTTGTTTCCCAGTTTGTCATGAACACCATCCATTTCAATTCATGAAAACTAAATGCCTTGTTTCACAGATATCCGTTGAGTCGCAGGCAATTGTGATTTCAGAAATGTCTTCACAAGGGGAGTTGGTGCTCAGAACCAGAACAGTGAAATTGGCATGACTTTCTCTCAAATCTGTGCCTCTGTAACTCACTTGAGCCTTGTTAGAAAGGACTCCTAGTATTAGAATCAGCTACCTCAATATGGAATGACTTTCCTCTCACTGTAACTCTTTGGGCAGAGGGTGATTATCCTTTCTTTTCCCGGGGTTCTTTGGGAAGTCCTGTTTCGATGCCATCTAGGAGGCTTCCAAGGCTGAAATTCTATGTGGAAAAGTAGGATATCTCCCTCCTACTGGATCTTTCGGATAAGAGACATTGAATCAGACTCTGGGATTCTCATGTCCTCTCTCCAAGATTCCATGGTGAAAAGGTTGCCCTCACAGGACAATCCGGGTTATGGACATAATGTTCCATATGAAGCTCAGATGGAAAAATGTTCCTGGAGCAGGAATTACGTGTTGAGAATCTTCCTTGAGAGCTTCATTCTATTTCTGCCAGAGACATTACCAGCAGTGAAAATAACCTTAGCCCCTGAAAGCCGTTCTGTGGTTACTTAAACACCAGTCAAATGAGTTTGATGACAGTCATGTATTTACTTTGTCATTTCCTGCATAGAGAACCCAGAGATGGTGCCCAGTGTGGAATCATTCCTTCATCTCCTACTATATGCCAAGGAATGTACTATGTCCTCGGAATGCAAAGAATGACATAAAAATACTCAGTCCCTGCCCTTAAGGTGTTAGCCAACTTAACTTTCTCCCACTTTATGTCCTCATTTTAATAAGACTCTTCTTTTGCAGCTTCTGGGGTAGCCACTATAGCAACCTTCCCATATTCCGTGGGATCAACAGGACCTGAAGCCTACACAGGTAGAATTGTTAGGACTTTAGCGTTCTGGAAAGGGCTCAGTAGGCTTTTCAAAGTTCTGGAAAGAAGGAGAAAAGGAAGGGAACGTAGAGTTTCCAAACAAACCCTACTAACTCTATGATGCAGAGGCTGGGCAAGACAGGAGTGGGGATTTGGCATGACTTCTGAAGTCCCTTGTAAGCAATTCCAGAGAAGATTTAAATATCTGGTAATTTGCCAGAGAGATCCCTGCAGGCACGTGGCACAAATTGTTGCATCTCATGCCAAAGATGAGGAAAAAGAAAGGCCCTCGAACAGCCCCCCACCTTGTCTGACCAGAGTTAGCATTTGCCCAGAACCTGGTACCTCTTGTGATAATTCAGCTTCATGTTGAACTTCATTCTCTTCGAGATTGTGGGTCCCCACATAGTCATCTGGACATAGCTTGGGAGCTCTTTGAAAGCAGGGCCTTCTTTTGCTTCTGTTGGTATGTCTAGCACTTATTACAATGCATTGTATATGGCAAATGATGAATAAGTGCTTTCCTGATCAATCTTGACCAAATCAAGCAGAACCCTTTTCCCATCCAACGAACTTCTCTTGGTTCTCTAGTTTCTCAGTTGTGGTTCTATCAACGGTTTTCTTTCACCTTGATTTAGTTTGAGCTCCTTTGTCAACCACTTTTGCTCCAGGAACATCTTCCAGTCCATTACCATTCCTTAGCACCAGCCTTACCACTTACCAAAGTGCTAGCATCTCGGGATCCTTTGGTGGACTGTCTTTACGGATTTTGTCATTAGATTAGGACTTGAAGAAAAGCTGAATAAAGCGGAACTGGGAGAGTGAGAAATTGTACCTACCCAGAGATATCAGTGCAGCCAGGTTAATGGGTTTCCCTTGCAGAAAGGAATAGAATAGGAACTGGGTGACCTTGGGCATGCTAGTAGAGTGGATAATGCTCACACACAGATGTTCCTCTCTGACTCATATTTCAGTTAGTGGCACGTCCAGCATGGAATCTCTTGTTGCAAACTTTACTGTTACGAACTTCATCTGCTCAGAAGATATGGGGCAGCCCAGTTCTGACACATTCAACTCTGCTGAGAATGTCATGCAACACATGGTTAGTCTTCCCCATATCCGACCCCATCCACCAACTACACAGCTGATTTCCCCATTCCTTGACTGGGATCCATCTTCTCTTACCCCAAGTTTACTTGACTCTTTCCTTGCTTTGCCAGATTGGCCTCTTGTTTAGGGAAACTACCATTGGGCCCTATTTCCCTGAATGCAAGGTGACTTCTTTGAGGTAAGAATTGTAACACTTTCCGCACACCCTTGAGGATAAACCTCTAATGGACTGCTATATGTAAAAGATAGTCAACTCGATTATACACTTACCTTTAGTCTCATTTTCTCTATGTTCAAATTCCCAAACAACTTTATCCCAGTGCCTCTAATCCCAGAAAGTGCAGGAAATAAAAGTGCGTTCATTCATAAGTACTGATTTGTAAGAAACAGTCTAATGTCAAGAATGTCTTCTCCAGTTGCGGTCCTACGGCTTCTCACCACTGCTACCCAGACAGGTAATGCTAGCTCACCGACCATTCCAAGGCCACTGTCAGCCTTTCTCAGGTCACTTCTGGCATATATTTAAGCCCCTCTCTACCCAGAATCCCAACACATTTCTCAGCACCAATTTCACAGATGTTCATATCACCTCCCATTGTTGTTTTTATCTAGAGCTATGATGAATGGATTTGCAACCAGAGTGGATTTCCTGTGTACCCATCGCGTTGTCCCTGTCAAGCCTGTCGTGGACAGTGAAGTGTACTGGGAGATGAGCAGGGAAACACATGGCATTACCATTCTGTGCCTCTTCACCCTGGCCAAGGACAGTCATTACCTTGATGGTGAGCTACCTAACTGAGCCATCATCTTGGCCACTCTCCCGACCAGTCTTCTGATATAACCTCAGTATTATTTTCTCTTCATTTTAAGCCTTATTCTTTTATCCCTTATTCCACCCCTGCCCAGAATCCTTTATTCCAATGTCCCATTTTTTCATCCAGGTCCAAAAGATAGAACCTACGTATAACTGAGTTGCTAGACTGCCCACTACTTGGTGCCATCTCTGGTGTTATCTGTGGTAGCTGGAGATAATTGTTGTTCTGTCCATTTTTTGGTCTTTGAAAATGCAAACTTTGAAGTAATTCTTTGGTTGGAGACTAGAGGTCAGCAAGGAGAAGGATGGATGAGGTGAAGTAAGGAAGGATAAGTATCTAAGAGTAGGATGGAATCAGGAGGACAAAAGGTTTCCACCTACGACAATGATGGCTCTGTACCAATCAAGTGAAATTTAATAAGAATTGACATGTACTGAAGTGGAAGAAAGTGGATTTGAAGGAAGAGGGCCTGGGTTCTACTCCTAACTTTCTAATTCCTCTCAGTTTGACAGCTGACTAACAAATTACCCTAGATGAGCCTCAGCTGTGTCTTCTGTAAATTATAATGTTGGCCCAGATGTGGTCTTGGCCAGGTCTCAATATGTGATTCTGATTCAAACGGCTCTTTAGTGCTTTTGAAATCCAATCCACTTCTATATTAATGAAACAGAAGTATATAGTTTTGGGGAGACAGAACTCTATAACAAGTCATTGGAAAGTGACCTTGGAGATTATCTTGAGAGTAAGCTTAATAAGAGCCATCAAAGTGACAGGGCATGCATGCCAAAAACCCCAACAGAAACACACTGGTGTGCTAATATGTCTCTTGGTCTTCCTTGAGGGTGGAAATTCCCTCCCGGGAGGCAAAGTGCTAGCTGTCCAAAACCTATCATTTTAAGGACTTTCCTGAGCCTGAGACGTTAAGTGATTTGACAGGATCAGAGCATTCATTCAGTTTTAAGGGATGGGTTCTGATTTCAGAACTTCTGAATTCTGAATAGCCATTTCAAACCAGTTTGCCATATGATTTCTTGTCACAATTCTGTCTGCATTTAGCTGACTACAAGGAATCGTAGTTGAATCTACAACAACAGAAGTGTAGTAGCTTGAAAGGAGGGAGGTGACAGTTCTATCTTCCTCTGCCTTTACAAGTTGAAGCTAGTTCATTTTGAGGAGCCCCAGGATGGCGAGGCATCATGAAAGTATGGGGTAAAGGCAGAGAGGCAGTGCAGTAGCTAGTGTCCTGATCCTAGAGCCAGGGAAAACCGAGTTCCAGTCTTGCCTGACAAGCTCACTGGCTGTGTGACATAGGGACGTCACTTAAGGGAACAGCTTTCATGCTCCATTTGCTCGTCTGAAAAATGGGGATAATCATAGTAATACCAATCTCAAAATTCGACAGTGAGGAGAAATGGGACCACATTTCTAAAGTACTGTGAAAACCTTAAATCATCTTGCAGAGATATACTACTGATGATGATGGCGACAGCTAGAAAGAACTGTTCATGTTTAGCCAGGAGACATCATGATCACATTCTTTGATTTTTCAGGAGCCTATCATGAGCAAGAGGTTTTCATTCTGCTGAATCCCATAAGGCAGAATTAGGAGCAATGAATGATTGCTGAGGCCAGAGAAGAAAATGGGGGGTCCGGTACAAGTCGACATTTGCTCCCACAGGAAATCACATAAAGATACAACCCTGTTTTGTCTCTCACCCTTCCTGGCTGGGTCTCAGACAAAAGCGTGAGTTAGGCAGTGCAAGGGAGGATTCTCTCTTTCTCCAGGATGCAAATCCCTTGGTTCCTCAGGGGTGATAAACTAAGGCCTTACTTCAGCTGAGTCTCTAAGTAACTCTCTTGCTTGACTGTCCATCCTTTGTTTTCCAGGTTACAAGGAAGAAAGCATGGTCCAATCTACTGAGGTTTTGTGGAGTCCTCTCATGCTACCTCCCTGGGCTACAGGGAAGAAGACCTCCTCAATTCACCCCAGGGCTGTGGCCTTGGAAGGAGAAGGCCACAGTGCGATGAGCAATTGGGTCCCCATCTGTGCCAGGCCCTTGACTGAATGTGCTCTTCATCAGATGCCCTTCGTGAGGGTCAACTGGAACTGCAGCTTCTCCTCCAACCTGGGTTCGAACTCCATTGGACAAGGTTTTCTGGACGGGACCAGGAAGACCACAGGCCACTGCCCCAGGGGCCTATTCAAGCTGGATAACCTCCACATGACAAGTAGGGAAAATAGAATCGAGTCAGGGTGGGGAAACTGCAGTGGGAAGAGGAGATGGGAAGGGGCCTTGAGGCAGAAGGAAAGCTTAGGAGGCTTGGAATCCAGCAATTGGGGGTGAAATTAAGACTGATGATTCTGAAACACTGCAGAGCAAGGAAGTTCCCTACAACAGAACGCATAACAGGTTAACAACAGGAAGGTTCTTAGGACCTACAATGTCAGGACTTGGAAAGCCTTTAGAATTGAGATTGTCAGAGTTTTGGGTGCAGCACACAGAAGCCAAGATGTCGGTGCTGGGAGGGCCCTTAGAAGCCAGGATGTCGGACATTGGAGAGCAGTATTAACATACAGAATGGAGAAGGTTTGATCTGGGAAGGGCCTCAGAGCTTCCAACCCTATAAATTTGAGATTGAGCAAAGTCAGATCCAGGGAACAGACTTGAATTTGCCCAAAGTCACTGAAAGTTAGTGTCAGAGGTGAGAAAAAACAATTCCAATGCCAGACCATCCCTACACTCCCCCAAACCCAAGCAAGGAGCTGACAGGGGTCTCTTTTCAGGGCAGAAACTTATGACCTTTGCAAATGCCTTCTGAGAGCCCCAGTCATGAGGGCCTCCCTGAGGACAAAGGGAGTCCTCCAAAGAGCCACAAGACACACAAACCTTGTTGCCATTTACCCCTTCAGGCTGCTCCTCCCATCTTTTCCTCTGTGGATCTTCAAACCTCTTTCACTTAGAAAACATTTATTAGCATCTCAAATGAGATATTATTTCTGAAGTAATTATTATGTAACATGTACTTAAGTGAATGCTTGTTCCTTTTTAAAAAAAAAAAAATTAATGAATATTTTGTTGGATGGTAAGTTCCCAATTGTCTCCCTTCTTCCCCACCACCGCGTAGAGAAAGCCACAGACAGATGGATAGAAATATACAAACTATGCCATGCATTCTTCGTTCATTCTTTCCTCTAGCCCCTCCTCCTCCCTCCACACTCTGCTCTTCCTTTCACTCCCATCCCTTCCACTCCCTTCCTCTCTTCTGCAGAGGTTCATGCATGGCATTTCATAGACACGGAGAACTCCTTTTAGGGAACTCATGTTTCCAGTGCACACCCATACATACTTTTATCTTAATATCTTCGAGAGTGACATTGAGAGGCAAAGTGATTTGCCCAGGGTCAAGGAGACAACATGTGCCCGAAGCCACTGGACTTGTAGTTATATCTTCCTGTCTCCGAATTCAGCTATCTACCCTCTTCTCCACATTTCCTCTCAAGGGCATAATGGAGGAGATAAGATTCGAGACTGGACCTGTGATTTCCTGTGTGAACGCAGCACTTGGAGGAAAAGCTTCCTTTAACAGAACAGATTTTAAATTCACTTGAGACTTAGGAGAGTTGGAGAGTTGGCTGTGGATAAGACAGACTTGCATTAGCAATGCAATAGATCTGAGTGTGACAGACAACTCTGTGAGAACCTAGTGGATTGACTTTTCGTGGCTCTTGGACTTGAAGAGAAAGTGATATTGGAGCTGGGCTTCCACATCTTGTGTGCCTGTTACATGTGGGGGCTAATCCTGTTGGGAACGCTCCACACACTGTGCTGTCCTCACATCCCTATGATGGCCCCTTAGCATCATCTCTGTTTCTCCCCAGACATGCCCTACTGGACCATCAGCTTTTTCGGCCTGGCACTACTCCTGGTGCTCCTGGTTAACCTTATGTGATACTTCACAGTAAGAGAAACTGGGGAACCCCTAAGAGCCTGTTAGTACTGTGTGCATGTGTGTGTGTGTGTGTGTGTGTGTGTGTGTGTGTGTGTGTGTGTGAAAGTGAGAGAGAGAGAGAGAGTAAGGGAGGGAGGGAGGGAGAGAGGGAGGGAGGGAGGGAGGGAGAGAGGGAGAGAGACTTTGTGGTTGCACAGTGGAAAGACGATTGTGGTATCTGGAGCCAAAAGACCTGTGTTCAAATCCTCATCAAGTATGTCACCATCATCAAGCGCCCCCCCCCCCCCCCCATGGGTAAGACTCAATCTTACAACCCAAAATCACTTGGTCACTTCTCTTCTTTTCCGAATTGTTGGATTGTTTTTGAATTCTTTTAATTGGCATATTTTTCATTATGAGGGAAGGTGAACACAGGAAAAGACTTTCAGGTTTTAGAACTTCTAAAAAGTTTTTAATTCGATGGTGAGGAAAGAGAAATATGAACAAGGGTGAGTACTGTGGCTCAGTTTGGACGATCTTATTGAGAGCCAAGAGGCAGTCCCTATTATTCCAGTTTTGTTGTTGTTGTTTTTTTTTTTTACCAAGGAGAATTCTCTTTGTAGTAAAATCGCTGTTTAAGAAGGTGATACCTGAGTTAAAAAAAGGCACCTAACTGAGATGAGTTCCAGGGCACCAAGCACAGTGGATACTGAGAGAAATGAGGCAGATGCCATTGGAGAAGCCAGAATCAGCCATTTGGGGAAAATGGTGTGGCATGGAAGAGGATCAAAGGAGGGCGAATGTCCTCATCTTCAAAAAAGGGAAGAGAAAAAAATCTGCACATGGAGAATAAGGAGCTTGATTTCTGTTACTGAAAAGTTAAACATTAGGTTATGAAAGGTTTGGGTAGCAAAGTGATAGAAAAACAGGTCGTAGGCCTGGTGCTAGCGTTCCCAATGTCACCCCCCCCCCCCCAGCTCATTTCATCTCCCATGTTCTCCATGTGTTTAGATTGCTCAGTATGGCAAATGCTGCGGTTATCATTTAACAAGATTTTTGCAAATGATATGACCGAGTTTCCCGTGCAGTCTTTTCCAAAATAAGAGTGATGTGGGCTAGCAAGTAAAAGGATCTGGTGGATGTAGAATGAGAGGAAGGATCAGTCCCAAACCGTAGTCGGTCCTTCACCTTTCAGTATCAGCATGAAAATTGGTTTCTGGCAGAGCACCATAAGGATCTGGATGTGACCTGGATCTAAAGTTTTTCTAAGTGACGTCAGTGAAGGCTAAGACTGAATGCTTTTCAAAAAGAGCTAACCATTTTAGTAGTCAGGATTACAAAAGATCTAAAAGGCAACAAGTGTTAGGTCGATTCTCGTAGGAAGAAACTGGTGTCTCTTTGATTGTGTATTACACAAGCTTCAATAAATATAACTATGTCGGTCACATTAATTTAGAAATAGTGAAGAAGAGGATTGCACAGGAAACCGAGAATCTCTTACATATAGTTTTGGTCATTTCAAAGTAGATACTTAATTTATATGAACCCCATAGAATTATTTGTCTATGTCCCCTTTCTGAACTTGGTTCTGTTCTTGCTGGATATTTTAAAATGTGATTTTTAAACTCTTTCTTCCATCAGGCTATTATGGGTACCCATCCATCTCAAGTAATCATCTCCTTCCCTCTTTTCCTCCCCAAGAAATGAAATCTGCCACCCTTCTAAGAGACAAATAAAATTGGGGGTTGGGATGCAAACATGTGTCATCTCTAAAGATAGTTTGCTTCTGCTCTTGTACTCTCTACCAACAGGATGTTGGCCTGGTTCACTAATCGTCTTCTGGAGAAGTGAAGACCTCAGAATACTTTTCCTTTACATCATTTTTGCCATTGAATATGAGTGTGCTTTACTCCATCTGCTCATTTGTTTCCCTAAATTTTTCTTAATGACTTTTATAATTCCATACTATTCATTTACGTTCACATACCACAATTTTTCAGCCATCTTCTCATTGCTGGACATGCTGTCGGCCTTCAGTTCTTTGCCTTAGCAAAAAGTGCTGCCATATTTTTGCATATTTCAATCTGTGGAGTATGAAATAATTGACTGAGAATGAAATAATCAAAGATCAAAAATCAGCTTCACTACTAACCTCTAGGGGAAGGTATGATGAGAGAGTGATGTAGTTGAAAGAATCTGGGCTTTTAGGGCTCTCCAGCTCCAGTTGAGTCAGTAGTGTAATATGGCATCCAAGAGAGTTAGAGCGGTCTTTGCTGCAGTAAGAAAATAATGTGGCCAGGCCTAGGAGGGCAATAGCGCACATGCCAGGGCTAAGGTGAAGCTCATTGGTAAGTTGGAATGTTCAGTGACAATGACCAAGTTTCTTCAGGCCTGGCCACCTGATCTGGAGGAGGACAAGGGCCGGATGAGCCCGGTAAAAAGGATATTTGCAGGAATTATGTCTGTTTTCAAGTCTTTGAAAGGCAGTCACAAGAAAAGGATCTAAACTCCATGTAGCAGAATCCCAAACAAAGGAATTAGCAAAGTCATCACACTTCAAGCTGGAAGAGATGGAGAGTTCTCCATCCCAGCAGAGATTTGGGCAGAAGCTAGCTGACAGGCCCTGAGGGAATGCAGAGTTAGGCCTATTGCTTGCTGTTCAAGGGTGTGTTGGCCTGTGTGTATGCTGAGGTCTTCAGAACTCAGAGCTTCTTGGTGGTTTCCCAGAGATGATTTTTGATTGGTGTATTGTTTGTCGGCTGTCTGTTGACAGATCACCTTTGATCCCTTAGGGGGTGAGTGTTTCCTTTGAATATTTGTATCATTTAAAAATGTTATATTCCATTAGATTGCACTTCCTGAGAGTATTTTGTCTCTGCAGTTTTTCTTTGAGTTCCGGTTATTTGTGACGTGTAAGGGTGTAGGGGTGTGAAGTGTGAGGTTTTTATGTTCTACCATATCATCTTCTCAACACATGAAAAATCTTGATGTATCATCTCAATTTCATCTCACTTTCTTTCAAAATGGTTAACCTTTTGACCTTGCAGAAACTTATGTTGATATATCCTCTTAAGGTTGGGAAGCCAAGTTTCTTTTTATCCACATTCCGTTGTTCATGAGAGGTTTTGGTTTGCCTTGAAGGCAATATTTTAATGTACATGTATAATTTGTAGAAACTTACGATACCTCTTTCTGCTCCTCCTGGATTGCATTCTTTTGATACAGTATTTATTCCTTTGACCTCTTTCTTCTCTTAAAGCCAAGTAATGGCTAGGATTCCGCAACAAATGAAAGAACACAGGATCACAACGTAGGAATCGATGGCTTCGTGGACGCCTAGATGGAAAGTCACTTAAAGGACACTCAGTTACCTGCCCTTGTGTTCCCTCTAGGGGTCACAAACACTCCAGCATTAACCCAAAGGAAGAGAACCAGCCTGTCCACACCTATTCAGTATTGGAAGAATGACTCTGGGCCTTTATAAACTTTATTATCCTGAAAAGAAGAAAACATTTGTACTGGATATTTTAATTTATTTTAAAATACATACGTCCTGTAGTTGGATGAGTATAACTAGTAAAAATAAAACCATGTAATTGTTACAAAATAACCTCATGTCTTTTTCAATTTACTTCGATTGTCCTTTTTTGTTCTTCTGTCTCCTTGCCATATTTATGTCTGCTCTTAGAGAATTTTGTATATAGATTATTTAGAGAAGCAGAGCAGTGTAGGTCTGGCTTTTCGAAAAATGATTTTTTTTTTGTCTGTATATTTGCAACACAAATGTGACTCTGTGAAATGTTTTGAGCCTTTTTCCAACACCATTCTGGCTTAGCTTTTTTACAAAGTGGACAGTGCTTCTCCTTCTTTAGGAGCAACCACCCTCACCCAGGCTCAAGCACCAAAAGTTCCCAAGTGAAGCATGGGGGACCTGTCACCAGAGGGTCCATAAAGTCCTGAGGTCCCCTCCGAATCAGAGAAAAAAGAAGCCAATTGGCAGGATGAGGGTGATGCATAGGAGGGAGGAAGAGAAAGGAAAGGGAGAGCTGGGCAAAGCATGGCGAGGGGTCGTATAGGGCGCTATAGCTTGGCTAGTTTCCAGTTTGGGTTACTGGATTCTTCTGCCCTTGGCAGGCTGTTCAGAGATGAGATAAGAAGGATCTCCACTGCCACCTTTGGCTGTAACAGTCTGAGGTTTAGACCTCAAATTGACATCAGGTCAGTCTTACCCAGCCACATGAAACCATTGTATCCAAGGAGAGAAACACGGTCCCTGCAGACTGCACTCATAAGCATGTTAGGTCGACTTGCCAAAACAAACTTTGGCATTTTAGTCTCTGTCCTGCTCAGGAATCATTGTTTCTGATGCAGATGAAGGGGAATGTATTAAGACACTAGCATCAGTGCAGAATTCTGGCTGTCTTCTTTGATCTAGGTCCTCTTGAACCCTAGAATAACATATTAACAAAGCGGCCAGCCCGAATAAGCCACACTTCACCTCCTCACACCATTCTACCCAAACTCAACATCATGAGAAAGCTCGATCAGGAGGGTAGCGGCCTGGGAAATTTGTGATTTGTTATGGTTAATTTCCAAAAAAAATCCCTTAGAAAAACAGTTGCAGTAGTTAGTGGGAGATTTTTGTATTGGTTTGTGTGGGAATTTCGTTTTCTAAGAACATCGACGATATCATTGAAATGATGACATGTTTTACACTTGGCTTTGTTTTGAGTCAGCTGTGCAAGCTCACCAACATCACTTTGTCTTCCAGAGCCATCTGTGTCCCTTTCATTCTGATCTCTCCTTTGACTCTGTCCCTCCTCAAAGCTGTTTGCTTCTGATCACCCCTCCCTAGTCTTCCCTGTCTTCTATCATGTCCCCCCCTCTTAGGCCCTTAAACTATGGAGCTCCTGGAGAACAAGGACAGTTTGTGTCTCTTTCTTTGCATTCGCAGTGCTTAGCACAGTGCCAGGCACATAATGAGATATTAATAATTGTTTGTTGAATCATTTGTGGCTCTAAAAGCCAACCCCTCCTCCTTCCTGTTCTCTCTTTGGATTCTGTGACATCACCTCTTGTTTACCTCCTACCAATCTGACACCTCCCTCTCCAAGGCCTTAACTGGCTTCCTAGTCCACAGTCTTCTCCCTAAGTGTGGGTGAGTATTCCCTAACGTTCCAACTTATTCCCCTTCCACTACACGTATACAACTTTTATCAAATTGTTTGCCTACTCACTGAGGCTGGGGAAGGAAGGGAGAGAAGAAGGGAGAGTTTGGGGATTTGAAATAAAAAAGAATCTTAAAATTGTTTTACATGTAATGGGGAAAAAAATAAAATATTAAATTTTGAAAAGAAAACAAATGTCACCCCCAGAACTGAGATTATAATAGGAATTTAATCCTATCCATATGCTTTTTTCCACTTAATCCTCTGTTTCATTGCCATTTGGACAGACCAGCACGTCTGGTATTCAGTAGCTCTGGCACCAATGATGGCAAGAATAGATTAATAAAAAAACGCTGTAAAATCTGTTTCATCAAAGCTATCTTTCTTTGGTGCCTCTGGATTCTTATGGAAATGTTGTTCGAGAAAATCTAGTTTAGTTGGGTCACATGCCAAGTTTTCTGCAAGCTTCTTTTCATCTCTCATATGAATTTTTAGACAGTAATGCTCATAAACTCCTACCATCCTCCAAACTGTGTAACTAGATTGGCAATTTTCTTGGCAGTAGCGTTTCACTGCTTGATAAAAAGATTAAATGTTTGCTGATATTCGCTGCTTGTCAGAAAGATTAAGTATTTGCTTCTAACACAATCTCTAGGCTCTTTTGTTCTTATTATTGGTTATATATTTTTATTATAAAAATCAGAGTCAATCTATTCTTTGTTCATTTACAACTGCAATCATTCCTTTGAATAGTCCAAGTTAGAGCTCTTGTAATTCGATGCACAGTCTCATCGTCTGTATCATTTCTTCTAATTTCTGTTGATTTTGTCGTTGTTCTTGTTATTCAGTCGTTTCAATCATGTCTGAGTCTTCTTGACCCCATTCGGGATTTTCTTGGAAAGATCTTGGAGTGGCTTGCCATTTCCATTTCCATATCATTTTACAAATGAGGAAACTGAGGCACAATGCGGTAAGTGGCTTGCCCAGGGTTACATAGCTACTAAGTATCTAAGGCCAGATTTTAGCTACTGCATCACCTGCCACTTCTTTCTGACCATCTCCTTAATCAGCTAAATATCTGACTGCACATGGACAAGTAATTCTTAAATAACTCCCATGTCAAAAACCATTTCTTTGGGTGTCTGCTTAGTATAGCCCTTTAATTGGCTCTCAGGCTCGTTTTCCCCACACTAACTTCATAAGAATTGGTAAGTAAAATGGCCAGAACATGGCTACATCTCTCTGTCTCTCTGTCTCTGTCTCTGTCTCTGTCTCTGTCTCTCTCTCTCTCCCTCCCTCCCTCCCTCCCTCCCCCCTCTCTCTCCCCTCTCTCTCTGAGTTCTAGAAGTAACCCTCAAGAAATTGGGATAATTCTTATATGCTCCTCCTAAATATCAATCACCTAGTGATACTTACCACCTCCTCAATATCAACAGTATCAGGGATTAGCATTGCACTATCACTTTTACCACTTAATTTCTGCTCCCTATAAACTGACCAGTAAACTCCAATTACGTTTCATAATTATGCGGTGAGATGAGAAGAGATTGATATCCAGAAAGTAAAGAAAATGAGATATTTTTCCTGAATACCCTAAGCAGGAACTACATGGGAATGAGGAAAAAGCTCAATTTGGCCTTGGTCAGGTCTCCCCTACAGACTGCTCCTGTCTTTGAAGCTATGTCCACTGGTATGCTAGCCATAAGGCGAGTCAATAACAGATGAATACAAATGATTCCCATTCTCAGTGGAAGACTTCTTGATCCTGACAAAAATAGAAGGAAAAGGCGTTTCCAGCAAATGGGAATGGTGAGTTATCTTTTTGCCACATGTGACCTCTTAGCTTCAGTCCACTTTCCTTGACTCTCTCTATGTAATGGTAGGAAAGTATGTAACAGAGTTTTGGGGGGAGCGTTTTAAAGGACCTCTTTTTATTCTACAACAGTAGTAAATATTCTTTTCTAAAAGGCACTTTATGGCTAGTTCAATATAGGATTCTCAATTGAGAAACTTGGGAGAAAGCAGATTGTAGGGATTTTGACCCAATGCAATTAGACAATCACCAACTGACTCGCTGTAGATATGGTCAAAATCCAAGGAGGAGATGTAGACACCATTGCTCTTTGATTGATCTGTCAGAGTGGGAGTCGGCATAAGAGTCTTCAGGGATTGCATGGGCTGTAGCTATATCAAAGTACAGTCTTCATCCCTTGCTTCCAGTACTCTAACACTTGTTAGCTTCCTTACCAGAGGACTGGGGGTTTTCTTTGTTCAAATACTCTTTTATTTTATGGACGGAGGGCAGTGTGGCACAATGGAAAGGGAGATGGATTGATTTGGAATCTGAGAACCTGGGGTTCCAATCCTGCTTTTACAGTTTACTCATTGAATAACTGTCGGCAAATAATTGTATATCTCTGGGTCTGAGTTTTCCTCCTCTCTAAAATGAGAGGGTTTAAGCTAGATAAATAACCTTGAAAGCACCTTCCTTTTAGCAAATGATCCTGTGAATGATGGAAGAGTCATGACATTATTAGTAGCTATCTGTGTCTTGGACGTTGCAGAAAAAAGGAGAACGCTGTACCAAGGAAAATTATTGATATATCATTATATCAAATATATATCTAAATACAAAACAGAAATATAGGCCGTAAGACAAATTTGCCCTGTTGGCCTCAGGATCTGCTAAAGATATAGTCTAGAAACATGATTCAAACTGAGTAGAGTTTATAAATAAAAGTCAAAACTCTATTAACATAAAAATGTCACTGAGCTGTTCTGGACCCGGAAAATAACACGTGCAAGATAGCAGTAGCAAGCAACGACACCTGTGGTGCTAACCTAGTCTCATCATATTCTTCTGGCCACAGCAATTTGCAAAATGAAAACAGGTGGAGCAAACAGGAAATTTTTTTTTTCAAAATTAGTTTTATTGACGCAATTTTTGTTATATTTCAATTTCCAAACTGTCTCCCTTCCTCCTTTCTTACCCTGAACTAGTGAAGGCTACCAATTATAAATATGGTGTAGAACTATACACCATAAACATATGTAAATTAGACTATGTGCGTCTCCATTTCTGAGTTCTTTCTCTGGAGGTGAGAGTGCCTATTACTTCCTAGCTCCTTTATAGATGATTTGATTAATTACAGTACTCAAAATAACGTGGTTGTTCACAATTATTCTTCAATCTATTGCTATTATTATATACAGTGTTTTCTTGGTTCTGCTCTCTTCACTTTCCATTATTTCATGCAAGTTTTCCATGTTTTTCTCAAACTCCAACAGCTCATCATGTCGTAGAGAATGTAAGTATTCCTTCACAACCATACATAAGAGCTTCTTTAGCAATTCCCCAATTGATGAGAATCCCCTCAATTTCTAGTTCTTTGCCACCACAAACAGAGCTGGTATAAATATTTTAGAACATATAGATTCTTTTCTTTTTAAACTGATCACCTTGTGACACATCTACAAGTGCTATTACTGGCTCACATGGTATATAGAGTTTTATCGCCCTTTGGGCATAATTCCAGAATGTGCTACAAAATGATTAGATGAGTTCACAGTTCCACCAACAGTGTATTCAAGACCCAAATTTTCCACATCCGCTCTAACATGTCTCATTTTCCCTTTCCTTCATTTTGATAGATTTGAGATGATGTCTCCATGTGGTTTTAATTTTCCTTTTTCTAATTGGTAATGATTTAGAGCACTTTTCAAATGAATTTTGAAGTCTTCATTGAGAAACAGTTCATACTTTTAGGAGTTTTTCCTAATTTAGTGGCCTTCATACTTCATATCACACTAATCACGCTCTTATATTAAGTTGACACTCAAATTACTGGAGTCATACTTAGCCTTAGGAGCAGATTCAAGCACGTATTAAGAAAATATTGGAGGTAAGTATATTAGCAGAGGATCCTGCTATTTCGTAAAAGGTAAAGAGTTGTAGAAATATACCTTTGCCTTGCCCCAAGCCTTGGATATAGAAAGAAGAAGTACCCTAAGAATTGCTCTTTCCTGTTGTGGCAGTTTCCCCTCTGATATCACAAAATCTCTCACTAGGAAAAACGCAGAAATCAAAGTTTCCTTCCTTTATCGCAGTCATTCCCATGAGGTAGAATGTCCCAAATTTGGTCATTTTATATTTTGGCTTTTATTCTTTTGTACTTTCTGCCTATTTTTATTGCTTATTTTTCTTTTCCAGGCCTCTGATAAGAACTGCTTTCAACTTCTCAATGTTTTTCCTTTTTCTCTGCTTTAATGGAAATGGTTTACATACTTCAACATGGAGTTACTGTGTTCGGAGGCAAATACATACACTTCATTCTCCAGTGAACATGGACTTATAAATTCATTCTTTGTACTTTGAAGCAATTTAATTTTGGCATAGGATTATGTGAATTTTTTCATGGTCACATGATTTACTCAATGTGATACTTTCATTTTGTTTGTATCATTATGACTCAAAAACGTTTCTTCTTTCCAATGAACGTATCTTTGTTGGACTGTTTTTAACTAAATTAAAGGAGAAGACCATGAGACACTAAACTTTTACGTTCTTATTAATGGCAATTTTGCTGACAATTGAGCTTTTAAAAAATTTGTGAAATATATTTTGAATTCTATTCTTAAGATTACACAGCATTGAGCAATTCAGTCATCTGCAAAATTAATGAATCTGAATTTTAAATTGTGAAGGGACCTCCACATGGAGTCACTTAGTCCCATAATCCAAATGAAATTACCACTGCAATATATACAGCAAGTGCTTGAGTTTTGGTTTGCGTCAACACATACATTAAACACAAGGAAGATATAACCTTAACAGCATTGTTTCCCTTTACTCTCTTCAGGGACAACATGAGCTTGAAACTTCTACAAATTTCCTGGGGTTTTTTCTAGATATAAGACTTCTTCAAATGAAGGCCACAGGAAAGCAAATAAACACATTTTGGGAAGACATCTAAATGGAAAACTTAGATCTATATATGTAAAGGGTAAAGCTCCACTTTTCATACCTGCAGCAATGTCCTGAGTATAGAGTTTGTAGTTATCTGGGACATTTCCAATATCCCATTCAAAATTTCTCCATTCGTCAATAGGGTAGAAATATCTGAAGGTATCTCAAGACCTACAATCAACACAAGAAAGGCACTACTTGAGCAGCACTGGTTTCGTTACTCTCTTCAGGGACAACATGAGCTTGAACCTTCTACAAGTTTCCTGGTGTTTTCTCACTCTGTAAGAGTCCTTCATTTGAGGACCTTAGTAGTCCAAAAAAACACATTGTGGCAAATAAGGGAAGTTGAAAATTTGACGTAATACATGCACAGGGTAAACCTCCACGTTTTGCAGCTGATGCAATGACCTCATAATAGAGTCACTAATTATCTGGGAGATATTTGAAAATAACCCATTGGAAATTTCTCCATTGGCCAATATGGTAGATATACTTGACGGTATCTAAAGACATACATTCAACACAAAGAAGATGTTCAATTAGCAGCATGGGTTCATTACTCTCTTCATGGACAATATGTGATTCCACCTTCCACAAATTTCCTGGTGGTTATCTCACAATGTTACATGTCTCCATTAGAGGACCCAAGAATCGAAAGAAACACATTTACACAAGGTACCTTCACATACAACTTTGAAGAAATAGAGGAAAAAGGTAAAACTCCAGATGACTTATCTGCAGCAATGAGCACAATACAAGGTTGGCAATTTCTTAGGGGTATTTTCAATGAACACATTCCCAAACGCTCATTTCGCCATTATGGTAGATACATATGAAGGTATCTCAACACATCCATTGAACACAAGGAAGATATAACCTTAACACTATTGATTCGCTTTACTCTCTTCAGGGACAACATGAGCTTTAACCTTCTCCAATTTCCTGGGTTTTTCTCTAGATAGAAGATTTCTTGAAACAAAGGCCATAGGAATCCAAATAAACACATTTGGCCAATAAGTGAAAGAGAAACCTTTGGAGTACTTTCTGTAAAGAGTAACCTCCACATTTCACATCTGCAGCAGTGACCTCAATAGAGAGTTTGTAATTATAGGGGAGATAATTGCAAATATCCCATTCGAAATATCTCCATTGGCCAATATGGTAGATATATAGGAAGGTATCTCAAGACATACATTGAACACAAGGAAGATATAACCTTCACAGCATTGATTCGCTTTACTCTCTTCAGGGACAACATGAGCTTGAAACGTCTACAAATTTCCTGGGGTTTTTCCTAGATAAAAGACTTCTTCAAATGAAGGCCATAGGAATGCAAATAAACACATTTTGGGAAGACAGCTAAATAGAAAATTTAGATCTATATATGTAAAGGGTAAATCTCCACATTTTGTACCCGCAGCAGTGTCCTCAGCATAGAGTTTGTAGTTATCTGGGACCTATTTCCAATATCCCATTCGAAATTTCTCCATTCGTCAATAGGGTAGACATATCTGAAGGTACCTCAAGGCCTACATTGAACACAAGAAAGGCACTACTTTAGCAGCGCTGGTTTCCTTACTCTCTTCAGGGACAACATGAGCTTTAACCTTCTACAAGTTTCCTGGTGTTTTGCCAGTATGTAGGATTCTTTCATTTGAGGACCTTAGTAATCCAAAAAAACACATTGTGGTAAATAAGGGAAGTTGAAAGTTTGAAGTAATATACACAAAGGGTAAACCTCGACGTTTCTTAGCTGATGCAATGACCTCATAATAGAGTCAGTGGTTATCTGGGAGATATTTGAAAATATCCCATTGGAAATTTCTCCAGTGGCCAATATGCTAGATATACTTGAAGGTATCTAAAGACATACATTCAACACAAGGAAGATTTTCAATTAGCAGCCTTGGTTCTTTACTCTCTTCATGGACAACATGTGATTCCACCTTCCACAAATTTCCTGGTGGTTATCTCACAATATTACATTTGTCCATTAGAGGCCTCAAGGATCAAAAGAAACATATTTACACAAGGTACCTTCACATACAACTTTGAAGTAATATAGGTAGAAGGTAAAACTCCAGATGACTTATCTGCAACAATGAGCACAATACAAGGTTGGCAATTTCTTAGGGGTTATTTGCAATGAATGCATTCCCAAACGCTCATTTTGCCATTATGGTAGATACATATGAAGGGATCTAAACACATCCACTGAACACAAGAAAGATATAACCTTAACACTATTGATTCGCTTTACTCTCTTCAGGGACAACATGAGTTTTAACCTTCTCCAGTTTCCTGGGTTTTTCTCTAGATAGAAGATTTCTTGAAACAAAGGCCATAGGAATCCAAATAAACACATGAGGCCAATAAGTGAAAGAGAAACCTTTGGAGTACTTTCTGTAAAGGGTAACCTCCAAATTTCACATCTGCAACAGTGACCTCAATAGAGAGTTTGTAATTATAGGGGAGATAATTGCAAATATCCCATTCGAAATATCTCCATTGGCCAATATGGGGGATATATTTGAAGGTATCTCAACACATACATTGATCACAAGGAAGATATTCAATTAGCAGCCTTGGTTCTTTACTCTCTTCATGGACAATATGAGATTCCACCTTCTACAAATTTCCTCGGGGTTACCTCACAATATTACAGTTCTCCATTAGAGGCCTTAAGAATCGAAATCAACACATTTACACAAGGTACCTTCACATACATCTTTGAAGGAACATAGGTCAAAGGTAAAACTCCAGATGACTTCTATGCAGCATATCAGCACAATACAAGGTTTGCACTTTCTTAGGGGGTATTTACAAGGAACACATTCCCGATTGCTCATTTCGCCTTTATGGTAGATATATAGGAAGGTATCTCAAGACATACATTGAACACAAGGAAGATATAACCTTCACAGCATTGATTCGCTTTACTCTCTTCAGGGACAACATGAGCTTGAAACTTCTACAAATTTACTGCGGTTTTTCCTAGATAAAAGACTTCTTCAAATGAAGGCCACAGGAATGCAAATAAACCCATTTTGGGAAGAGAGCTAAATGGAAAACTTAGATCTATATATGTAAAGGGCAAATCTCCACGTTTCGTATCTGCAGGCCTGTCCTCAGTATAGAGTTGGTTGTTATCTGCGACATATTTCCAATATCCCATCTGAAATTTCTCCATTCATCAATAGGGGAGATATATCTGAAGGTATCTCAAGGCCTACATTCAACGCAAGAAAGACACTAATTTACCAGCACTGGTTTCCTGACTCTCTTCAGGGACAACATGAACTTTAACCTTCTACAAGTTTCCTGGTGTTTTCTCAGTATGTAAGATTCCTTCAACTGAGGACCTTAGTAATGCAAATAAACACATTTTGGCCAATCATCGAAATTGAATATCTGAAGTAATATATGTAAAGGGGAAACCTCCACGTTTCGTAGCTGCTGCGATGACCTCATAATGGAGTTTGCAGTTATCTGGGAGATATTTGAAAATATCCCATTGGAAATTTCTCCAGTGGCCAATATGGGGGATATATTTGAAGGTATCTCAAGACATACATTCAACACAAGGAAGATATTCAACTAGCAGCCTTGGTTCTTTACTCTCTTCATGGACAATATGAGATTCCACCTTCTACAAATTTCCTCGGGGTTACCTCACAATATTACAATTCTCCATTAGAGGCCTTAAGAATCAAAATCAACACATTTACACAAGGTACCTTCACATACATCTTTGAAGGAATATAGGTCAAAGGTAAAACTCCAGATGACTTCTATGCAGCAATCAGCACAATACAAGGTTTGCACTTTCTTAGGGGGTATTTGCAAGGAACACATTCCCGATTGCTCATTTCACCTTTATGGTAGATATATAGAAAGGTATCTCAAGACACACATTGAACACAAGGAAGATATAACCTTCACAGCATTGATTCGCTTTACTCTCTTCAGGGACAACATGAGCTTGAAACTTCTACAAATTTACTGCGGTTTTGTCTACCTAGAAGACTTCTTCAAATGAAGGCCAGAGGAGTGCAAATAAACCCATTTTGGGAAGAAAGCTAAATGGAAAACTTAGATCTATATATGGAAAGGGTAAATCTCCACGTTTCGTATCTGCAGGCCTGTCCTCAGTATAGAGTTGGTTGTTATCTGCGACATATTTCCAATATCCCATCCGAAATTTCTCCATTCATCAATAGGGGAGATATATCTGAAGGTATCTCAAGGCCTATATTCAACGCAAGAAAGACACTACTTCACCAGCACTGGTTTCCTTACAATCTTCAGGGACAACATGAACTTTAACCTTCTACAAGTTTCCTGGTGTTTTCTCAGTATGTAAGATTTCTTCAATTGAGGACCTTAGGAATGCAAATAAACACATTTGGGCCAATCAGCGAAATTCAAAATTTGAAGTAATACATGCAAAGGGTAAACCTCCACGTTTCGTAGCTGCTGCGATGACCTCATAATCGAGTTTGGAGTTATCTGGGAGATATTTGAAAATATCCCATTGGAAATTTCTCCAGTGGCCAATATGGTAGATATATTTGAAGGAATCTAAACATATACATTCAACAAAAGTCAGATATTACGTTAGCAGCATTGGTTCCCTTTACTCTCTTCACGGACAATATGATGATTTAGAACACTTTTCAAATGAATTTTGAAGTCTTCATTGAGAAACAGTTCATACTTTTAGGAGTTTTTCCTAAATTAGTGGCCTTCATACTTCATATCCCACTAATCATGCCCTTATATTAAGTTGACAGTGAAACTATTTGGGTCATACCTATAGTAGCCTTAGGAGCAGATTCAAGCATGTATTAAGAAAACATTGGAGGTAAGTACATTGGAAGTGTGTCCTGCTATTTCATAAAACGTAAAGAGGTGTAAAAATTTATCTTCGCCTTGCCCCATTCCTTGGATATAGAAAGAAGAAGCACCCTAAGAATTGCTCTTTCCTATTGTGGCAGTTTCCCTTCTGATATCACAAAATCTCTCACTAGGAGAAACGTAGAAACCAAAACTTGCTTCCTTTATCACAGTCATTGCCATGAGGTAGAATGTCACAAATTTGGTCATTTCATATTTTGGCTTTTATTCTTTTGTAATTTCTGCCTATTTCTGTTGCTTATTTTTCTTCTCCAGGCCTCTGAGAAGAATTGCTTTCATCATCTAAATGTTTTTCTTTTTTCTGTGCTTTAATGGAAATGGTTTACATGTGTCTATATGGAGTTACTGTGTTTGGAGGCAAATAAATACACTTCATTCTCTAGTGAACATGGACTTCTAAATTCATTCTTTGTAATTTGAAGCAATTTAATTTTGGCATAGAATTATGTTAATTTTTTCACGGTAACATGATATAGTCTATGTGATACTTTCATTTTGTTTGTGTCATTGTGACTGAAAATCATTTCTTCTTTCCAATGAACGTATGTGTATTGGACTATTTTTAACTAGAGTAAAGGAGTACACTATGAGACACTAAACTTTTACATTCTCATTAATGGCAATTTTGTTGACAATTGAGGTTTTAGAAATTTTGTGAAACATATTTCGAATTCTATTCTTCAGATTACAGCATCGGGCAATTCAGAGTCATCTACAAAATTAATGAATCTGAATTTTAAAGTCTGAAGGGACCTCCACATGGAGTCACTTAGTCCAATAATCCAAATGAAATTTCCACTGCAATATATATGGCAAGTGCTTGAGTTATGGTTTGTGTCCTTGATTCGATTACAGATGAAATGACCTCCAAGGGCCCCTCAAGGTATTAAGATGATATTGTCCTAGGGTGACTTTTGGCATGATCTATTTACATTTTTTAGGCATACTCTTGCTCAATCCATTAATTCCTTTACTTCCATTTACCTCTCTAACTTCCTTTCATCTGGTCACTGAAGAATCATCCCTCATTCTTACCAAGGCTAGCCTGGCTACTTTCAGGATTCTGAGTTCCCCTCCTGTCAGACCAGGATTGGAGAATTACCATCCAACGAGCAATCAATCAAGTATTTATTAAGCAGCTACTATAAACCAGGTACTAGGTTAGGCAGTGGAATACAAGTACAAAGGATGAAACATTTCTACTCCCAATAAACTTCCATTCTAATGAGAAAGACGATATGAATACAGCCTAGATATTAAGTCAACAACCGCATATATGATTACATGTTTTTGTCATGGTAGTTAAAAACTGGAAACTAAGGGCGTGTACATCTATTTGTGAATAGCTAAAAGAATTGTGGCAGATGAAACGGGCCATTTCAGAGGAAACTGGGAGGGCCCATTGGAACCCATAAAATGAACAGAACCAGGCGACCATGTCCACACGCACAACTGTACAGAGAAAAACACTTTTGAAATGTTTTAGAACTCTGAGAAACGTAATGACACACCTTGAACCTAGACGATTTAATCATGCCAAGGAGGGATGGACTTGAAATTTATAAGGAGATCTGCATATTTGCATGTGGGCAATTTGGAAGTATCTTTTGTTGGACTAGGCATATTTACTAGGAGAGTTTTAAAAAATTGTTCTGTGAGGGCAGAGTGGGAGGGCATGACAATAAAAAATACTTACATAAAAGTAGAGAAGAAGGAAAAACAAGTTGCTGTGAAAGGGAGGCACTAGCTGTTGGAGGATGAAGAAAGGTTTTGTGTTGAAGATGATATGTGAGCTCCATCCAAGAAGAGATAGACTCTATGAGGTAGAGATGAGGAAGGAGTGCCTTCCAGGGGATTGGTCAGTGCAAAGGCACAGTGATTGGAGATGAAGTTTTGCGAGTGTAGAGCAGAGAGAAGACCACTTTGGCTGGATTACAGAATGTCGGAGGAAAAGTAATATACAGGAGGGCTGGAAAGACGGATGGGTGCTAGGTGCTGTGGGGTTTCCAAAGCCAAACAGGAAAACAGCTATAGACTTTCTATTTTGTTGTAAAGGCAATAATAAGCCACTTGAATTGGTTGGCTATAGGTATTGACATGGTCAGTTCTACACTTAAGGAAAATTACTTTATGAGCTGTGGTGTAGGATAGACAGAAGTAGGAAAGACGTGATGTGGGGAGAAATTAGAGAGCTGTTGCAATAATCTAGGCGAGAGGTAAAAAGAGCTTAATCGAAGGAGATAGTTTTGTGAGTCGATGGGAATGGATCCGAAGTGAGAGATGCTACAAATGCAGAAATAGCAAATTTGGCAAAGAGGAAGGGAACATTGGCAGGAAGGGTGGAAAAGGAGTGGAAGAAGAAGGCAGACTGGTTTTCAGTGCCTGTTCCTGTTGAACCCTCATGGTGAGACCTTGGTTGCCTAGGGACAACACCCTGATCAGATATCATCTGGAGGGCCCAGCAGGAGCATGTGTTATGAGGCCCTCCAACGTGTTAAAGAAAGTTTGACGTGATACGTAGCCTTTCACACCCACAGTGTCCCCCCATTTCAAAGAACAATTTCTGGAGTGGAGGTATCTTTCCATAGCAGTCAACATTTTTTAAAGGCTGATGATGTGGCAGTCATGACGCTAAACTATGTTTTTGGGGGGAAAGGATGGTTTTCTTTTCATAAAGGTAGAAGTTAAAAGTGGGAAAAGGGGGATACGGAAAGAAACACAAAGTGCAAGGTCTGCAAACTTGCAACAACTTTAACCCAGAACTTTCATTGATTTAAAAATTTTATCCTTGGAGAGAAGAGAATACAAAGGAGAAGATTCAGTACTGTGTCCCTACACAAATGTAAAGCAAGTCCTGTTCCTGATAATGAGTGTCATGAAAATAGACTTTTCATTAGCAACATCATTGAGGTTTCATGAAATTGGAATCCAAATTACTTCCTTCTTAAAGGGAATGTATTGTAAGCAAGAGAAGGAGAAAATAATTGGGACACAAATTACAGTAGCTTTAATCACAGAGAACAAATTGTAAAGAAATGTCAATATAATGAAGTAAATTGTCTTACGCAACATGTTAATCTGATACAACATGACCATTTTGGAAGGTTTTGCAAAACTACACATATATAGCCTATGTTGTATAGCTTGCCTTCTCAGTGGGGATGGGTGTGGAGGGAGGAATGGGGAGAAATGGGCATTCAAAGTATTAGGAACAAATATTTAGAATTGTTTTTGCGTACAAATGAGAAATAAGAAATAGAGGTAATGGGGTATAGAAATCTATTTGGCCCACAAAAAAAGAGTAAAGAAGGGGATGAGGGAAAAGAGTGATGTGATAGAAGGCAGAACATATAGAGGGAAGGGGCAATAAGAATGCAAGGCGTTGCGGGGTGTGGGGAGGGGAGAGATGGGGAGAAAATTTGGAACTCAAAATTTTGTGGAAATCAATATTGAAACCTAAAAAGAAATAAATAAACATTTGAAGAAAATACAACAGCAGTTATTGTACTGTGATGGAGAATCCTCAAAAACCTTGCCACAACTCTATCTTCCAATAATTCTTACCCCTCAAAACCAGTCTGTGACCTTGAGGAGCTCTGCTGGGATCACTAATGTAACAGAAAAACCTGTGGAAACAGTTAAGGCTGGTATCACTGCCTCCCTTTGAAGGACAATTACAGAAATCCTTCACATTTTGGTAGAGCTTTGTAGTTACCATGATGTTTTCCTGAAAACTCTGAGTTCTCTTGCTTTTACCGATCTACATGGCACTTAAACAATTTGTAAAGCACTTTCATTACAACTCTGTGATGTAGGCACTATTATTTTCCTCATGTTATAAATGAGGAAACTGAGGCTTGTGGTCACATAGCTAGTAAATGCAAGCACTCCAACGCAAGCCTTTTTGTTCAGTCCTTTTTCAGTCGTGTCCAGCTCTCTGTTGGGTGTTTTCTCGGTAAAGATACTGGAGAGATTTGCCATATCCTTCTCTCGCTCATTTTACAGAAGAAGAAACTGAGGCAGAGTTAAGAGACTTGCCCAGGGTCACAGGGCTAGTAAGTATCTGAGGGACAATTGGAACTCTCTCTCCTTGCTGACTCCAGGCCTGAAATTTTACCCAGTTTTATACGTAGCTGCCCAAGTATCCTAACTCCAAATCCACTGCTCTTTTTGCTATGTCACATAGCTGTTTCTGTGAAATGAAAGAATCAAGACATCAAATGCTGTGCCTTCAAGTGACTGCTGGCAAACCAGGATCCAAGACTAGAACCCGAATCTCCTGACTGCCAGCCCACTTCTGTGATTGAACGCCATCTTTATATTACATTCTTAGCTCTTACTATTCTAAAGCAATCAACTTTCCACATTTCTTGGCAGTCATATTGGGAACATTATGATTCTGATGTAGGGAAACTATGTTTTGTAATGTTATTCATATTATCATTAAACAGAAATAATAACAAAACGTGTTTTCTCTTTGGTTTGGTCCTAGTTTAATAAAAAAAAAAAATAAGAGTAAGTGGTAAGAAATGAGAAATTTTGAATTTGTTTTGCAGAATCTATTCCCTAAGAACTGAAGCATTAGAAGATGATACACAGAGTCAGTAAGACCTGGATTTAAATCCGGTCCGAGGCTCTACTCCTGCGACCTTGGGCAAATTACTTCTCTGTGCTTCAGTTTTGTGATTGATAAACAGAAGAGCATTGTGTTCCTTGCCTCCAAGGTCCCTTCTATCTTCTTAGCCTATCTTAAGGGCAGGAAATTAACACTGGATTTGCAGTCACCATAATTGTGTTAGCTAGCATTTTAAATAGTGCTTCAAGCTTTGCAAAGCACTTTGTAGAAATCATCTGATCTTCAGCCCTGTGAGGTAAACGTTTCTATACTCATTTGATGGATGAAGAAACTGAGGTTGAGAGGTTAAATGACTTCCCCAGAGTCACACAGCTAAGTCATTGTCTGAGGAAGGATTGGAACTCAGGACTTCTGGATTCCAAATCTAGCACTGTATCTATTGCACTACCCCCAGTGGCCAAAATTCTGGGTTCAAACGCTGTGTCCAACATCTCTCAGGTGTCTTAACAGAGTCAAGCCATCTCCTCCCGTTGGGATAATTCCTCCTCTCAAATGTGGGGAGAACAATTACTAGTCACAAGGTTGTTCCCACGATCAAATAATAAAATGTATATCATCGATTGATACGTCAGCCATAATTGTAAGTAGTTAAACAATTTACTGACCCTTGATTGGGAAGAACATGAATTAGGGCCTTCATGTTTTAGTCAATTGGAAGACCATCTGGAAATTTCTTAGGTCTATTATTTTAATAAGTTGAGTTCTATCAAGAAAATCCTTGGGATACCTGACTGTGAAAATGAAACGACACCTATTTAATTTGCCAGAGATGGTCTTTATCTCTTCTCTCCTCAGGTTTAGGCAATAGATCCATCAATAGCAAAGGAACTTCTTGGGAGGGTATAAGGTCATTAGAATTGGGAAGATATGGTTGCACTCCTCATATCCACTTTCCTCCAGTGACAACAAAAAAGAATTCTTTTCCAAGGATCATAATATTTAACTTTATAGCTGCAAATAAGGTGGAACATAAGAGGAAATTATGGTGAAAATAAATTGTCAATTAGATTATCTAGATATTACGTTTTAATTTGTCGCTTAATTTGAAATTCTAAGAACTGGTATAGAAAAAGGACACAAGGCTTATATTGGGAGGTCTTATACAACCCTTTTAAAGACCCATATTTTTTTTAAAGGCCATAGAAGAAATGTATGTTCACATGTTCTCCGTAGGAGTGACACGTAGGCATTATTTTACCATGGAGAGATTGTTGTTTTTTTTCCAAGTATTCTACCCAGATATAACTCATTGTTTTCAGTTTGACTAACATGTCAAAGTGACTGGATAACACAATCCTAGTTATGATACAACTGCAAAAACTGACTCATATTTTGAGCAATTCAGAGAATGGAGTGTAATTATTATTATTAAGGAAATGATATTATTAGTATTATGAGCAACATTAATGGCTACTTTCAAACTAATTCTGTCACAGGCGTCAATGATAAAGTGTGTCTATTGAGTTTAATTTTTAAGGCTTAAAAAAGAAGAAAAATATGAAGCTCTGAGAATAATGTTGTGTTTGAATTTCACCTCTATAAATTGGGTAGGTTAAATTTCTGGAAGAAGATATCAGTAATTTCAAATGGAAATTGAAAAAAAAAAAAAAGGAAATTAAAGAGGGAAAATCATCCAGACAGCAATCTGAGTGCTGGTAGAATAAAAAGAGCATATGTATGCAATGCAGGAGGAAATCCCATTTCAAATCTTTCATATTTAGGTGCCAAGAATGGTTTTAAGTAACAAGGGAGATCCCAAGTGAGTCTGATTAAGTACACCCAATTTTCAGCTGCCTGTGGATTGGTAAGATTCAATCTTCAACTATTATTTTTGACTTCTTCATTCATAAAATTTTCCTACTTTTCTTTTAAATTTTGATCACTTGGAGCACTTATTTCCTACAAAATGACCCTTTCCAAATATAACTGAAGAGATTAAATAATTTTCTCTAATACCTACCTATACATTGTCATAGCAGGATGTCGAACCAGAATGACTGACCCCTCACATCTTGGCCGTTGTTCTTTAAGTTGAATCAGTTCTTGCCTTGAATTTTCACTTCCTTTGGGGCTCCTCCAATTCTTCTCTTCTCTTCCTTTCCCCTCATCCCATTGGAACACATCATGGCAAAACATGCAACCCCATCATGGAATACGAAAGTAGCAATCTGTTTTTCTGGGCTCTTGACTGTTCAAATAGAAAGGAAAAATACGATTTCATATTATTTCTAATGCTACAATGAAGTACTTTGTAAGAAAAAGGGATCTTGAGTTGTAGGATAGTTATACACTTTCTAGCATGTTCCATCATCTTCAGCTTTATGTTTCAATTGCGATTTTGAAAAATCTAAGCAAAGGGTCCAAGAGAGGCATGAGTTAAGTCACAAGATGCAAAGGATTTAACTTGTCAGGACTTCAAGAGAGTAAGAGGTATTAATTCAGAATATTTTTAATCCAAAAAAAGGTTGGATTTTGATGACTGCACTTAGTGGAAAAACACGTATGTTTCGCTGCTTCTATTTGAACTCAGGACTCAATATAACATCTGGTGGAAAGCTCTTCATTTGAAAGAAATTGTAACCCACATAGTCATGAAGAAGTAAACATCTAAGTACAAGGGACACCTCCCATTTGTACAGAAATCTGTGATTCATGTGGCAGGCAGCAGCATGTGAATTTTAGGTGTTCTGCGGGAACGTTTTCCACCTCCAGCAGGCTCCAGCCCTCTGACAGGGTCAGAAATAGCCTGAATTGAGGGCAGCAGTTTGCACTGCGATTTCTGGGTCTACTTCAGGTTATTTTCACGCATGAAACAGAACTCCCTGCTGGTTCTATTGATAACAACGCTCGCAGACCACCTGCAAAACAGACCTAAAACGTCACTTCCACTTGAAAACAAGAAGCAGAGCTACGGGAATTGCTCCAAGCTAGCACAGCGGGCAGGCATGGCTTTGAAGGGACGAGAACGCCAGGACTTCCTTTTCGGAAGGAACGGGCACCCGAAGAGGTGACTGAAAACTGTGCATTTCGAGGACACATCAAAGGACCCCAAAGCGCGCTTGAGGAAGAAACAGAAAAATGGCTTTCAGGCTTCTGGCTTGATGCGGCACTTGCCTGGTCCGAGCCAGTCTGGTATCCCACGCAGCAGTCGGACGGGACTGGGGAGGTGCACAGAGCAGGCAGAATCATAGCTTCAGAAGGAAAGTGAAAAGTTTCACGGAAAAACGCGGACACGCACTCCCGAGAACGGCGGCGCCGGGGCGCGCTTCGGGGCCTGGCGAGTACTATTGTGCTGGCCCAGCCGCCAAGCGGCCTGAGGCTGACCACGGGCAGAGGCATCTACAGCCTGCTTCCTAAGCTCCTGGGGCTCCTGCATCCTCTGATTTAGGGAGCCACGCGGGAGGATGAAGGCAAGGGGGGCGGGGAGGCTGCTGCCAGCCCGAGGGTTGCAAAGGGGTGACCGCGGTGAGCAGCAGGCGGGGGGAGGGGCGCTCTCGGTGCATCCCTGGCTCTGGGGGTGCGGAGCGCTGCCAGCACAAACGTGCCCCGTGCGTGCACGTGAAGGACGTTTGCAGGCGCCTTTAAGCCCCACGCCGGGTCCCCCTCCGCATGCAGGCGTAACGCAGCCGCCTAGGCCCCTCCTACGGGGTGGGGTGTCCTGGTGGGAGGCACGTGGCGCATGGCGGGGTGGGCGGCGTCTGCCTTAGGGACCCTCTGGCTCCGCTTCCCCTAGCGCGAGGCAGACAGGGAGCGGGGAGGGAAGGCGGCTGACCCGGATGGCGGGGGAGGACCCGGGGGTGGGCAGAGAAGCGCGCGGCTGCCTTGCTCTTTCTGGCTCCCCCCACGCCTGAGGCTGCGAGTGCTGCGGGGCATGCGCGGCTCCGCCCAGCTCAAGGACGCAGGGCCGCGGGCCAGCCGTGAGCCGCGTGTCCGTGTGTGCGCCTTGGGGGTGGGGGGGGAGCGGCCGACGCCCTGCGTGGTGGGCGCTGCTGGGGCCCGCGCACTGGTCCTTGGCCCGCTGGCCGAGGGGGCACTCGCGGGCGCTGCTGCCGCTGCCCACCCCGCGTCCTGCGTGATGTTGTCACCCGGGGGTCCCGGGTCCTGGAGCACTTGGAGGTCTTTGCGGACAGTGGAGGGCTTGAGACCAGCTTCGCTTTGCCGGCTTACTCTTCCCGCCCGTGAGAAGGGAAGCAGTTCACTGTGGGCTCTCCACGTGGAGTTTGCCAAAGACTTCCAGGACTGTCATGCTGCGTTTGCTGTCCTGCCCCGGCTTCATCCAGTTCTCTCTCCTGACTTGTCCCTCCCCAAAAGTGGTTACTTCCGATGACTTCCTCCTCCCCTGTGTCCTCCCCCTCACCCCTCTTGTCCCCTTCTCCCCCACTTCCCTGTAGCGTAAGAAAGAAAGATTTTCACACCCAGTGGAGTGAGCGTGTTGTTCCCTCCTTAAGCCCAGTGTGACCCGAGGAAGCTTCCCTTCTGCCCTCTCACCTCCTCCCTTTTCTCCTCCGTGGAAAAAGCTTTTGCTTGCCCCTTTTGTGAGATAATTTGCCCCATTCCACTTCTCCCTTTCTCCTCCCACCCCTTATTTTGATTTTTTTCTTTTTCATCCCTTTTATTCAACTCACCCTTTGCTCTCCGTCTGTATATGCATATATGAGTGTGTGTGTTTAATCCCTCCAACTACCCAAATAGTGAGAAGAGTCTGAAGAGTTCCAAATACTATCTATCCACATATGAATGTAAACAGAGCAACTTTAGAAGGTGCCTTAGGATTTCTCTTTCCTGTTTACCTTTTCATGCTTCTCTTGATTCTTGTGTTTGAAAGTCAGATTCTCTCCTCAGTTCTGGGCTTTTCTTCAAGAATGCTTGAAAGTCCTCTATTTCCTTGAATGACTGTTGTTTCCCCTGAAGTAATATCCTCAGTTTTACTGGGTAGGTGGTTCTTGATTTTCATCTTAGTTCCTCTGACTACTGGAGTCCCTTAATGAAGAAGCTGCTAGATCTTGAGTTATCCTGATTGTATGTCCACAATTTTCAAACTGTTTCTTTCTAGCTGCTTGCAATATTTTCGCCTTGAGCTGGGAACTCTGGAGTTTGGCTGAAATATTCCTAGGAATTTCGCTTTTCCTATGTCTTCCAGGAGGTGATGGGTGAATTCTTTCAATATTTATTTTGGCCTCTGTTTCTAGAATGTCAAGCCAATTTTCCTAGATAATTTCCTGAAAGATGATGTCTAGCTCCTTTCTTTCATCATGAGTTTCAGGTAGTCCTATGATTTTTAGATTGTCTCTCCCCATCTATTTTCCAGGTCAGTTGTTTTTCCAATGAGATATTTCACATTGTGTTCTATGTTTTGATTCTCTGGTTTTGTTTGACAATTTCCTTGTTTCTCATAAATTCTTTACCTTACATCTGCTGAAGAAAATAGTTCTGTAAAAGTTAGAAGTGAACATTTTTTTTGGAATGTTGCGTTGAAGTAAGTTTCTTTTATTTGTGTCTACATATGTGTATGGACACATGCATATATACATATACACACACATCCAAAACCGCATACCTGTGTATATATCTTCACTGTCTCCAAAAATATAAATGTCCTCAAAAATCAAGAATGATTTCAGGTTGTGACAAAGTAAGGAGACAATCAGTGATGCTTGGGAAGTTAAAGTATTTTGTGGTTCTTTTTAAAAATAAAAAAAATGAATTCAATGGTAATCAAGTTTTCCATTCTTGACCTCTTTGAATAATGTTAATCATACTTTTGGTACCTCTGGAATTGTGGTGAGGGAGCATTGTTCTGAACCGAATGTAATTCTGTAAAGTTTGATGAGCTGCATTTCAATACTTTGGATGATAGGTTAATGGAATATTTAGTTTTGTGTATGAAAATACTAATTCCACAGCAATTTTTATTGTTTTCCTCAGTGTGTTATAATTCTTCTTGAACAATGTGTAACTGATTTTTAAGTGTCCATTTATTCATTGAGTTGGTGATTCTCTTTTGCAAGCCAGTTAATGTTTTGAATCAATTTGAAATGGCATTGGTTCCTATCTCTGCTGAAATATTACTGTGGAATAAGATGAAGTGTGCTATGAGGGGCGCTCTGGACCTGGGCCCCCCTGAGAGGATCGGAGACGCCCAAGGGTCTGGACCTGCTGACGCGGCTTTGCCACGCTGGCACTGGGGCGGCTCTTCTGGACTGGGCTGGGCTCCGCCCTCAGGGAGGAACTGGGGAGGGGCTTACCCGGAATAGGAGGGCGAGTTCTGGGGGCCATAAGGCACAACACGGAAGGGGACAGGGGGGACTTCTGGCTGACTATCATGTAATAAAGGTGCTCTTATCCACCTCCGGAGTTCTGCCTGGTAATTTCTCCCCCTGATCCCCAAGGGGGGAGCCAGATATGTCTGAAGACCCTGGGCAGGGTAAGTTGATGCGGTGGTCGGGGTTCCGCCCCTGACAGTGTGCCCCACCCCCAAGCTGATTACAGACTGACTTCTGCAGTTTTAACATTCCTACGCAGAAATTCTGCCAAATTGTTCATTGTATTCTGATCTGTTATAGATGAGCTAACCAGCCCAAGCACAGATGATGAGATTGCACTTATTCCTGCTTCTGCTGTCATTTTGGCATCCACCTGCCACTTACTCACTCTAGCCGAGATTCTTCCCAGCCTTACAGCTTCACCATCATGGTAAGTCTAAATTAGTCAATGCCTAGACGCAATTCTAACCTCAGTCTTTCATCTTGGAGGTCATAGCATTCTAGAATTTCAGTGTCATTGCAACAACTCCCAAGCCCAGCCGTGTGCATCTAAGTGCTCAGTTTGATGTGTGGGATCTTCTGCGCCATCCTAGATGGCCAGCGCAACTCAGAACACTGAAAGGTCAAAATCATATGAAGAAAGCCTGGGGGATTGCAGAGTAGAGGCCAAAGGGTGAGTACTGGGCGTTTGCTGTGAGACTCTTGCACATACTTGTCTGGGTAGAGAGACTTGGAGGAGTTCCATTTTAGATTTTCTCATACATGACGTTGAAAAGCCTAAGAAATGAAGTCCCCTCCTAATAAGTATATACGTTTTATCAGATGATGTACAGAATGAATCAACTAACTTTAACATGGTCCTGTAAGTACACCTAATAGTTGTCCTTTACCTTGGGGACTGTCAGGGAGGATGAGGTAGGTATTTCTGAGGCTACATTTAAAGTAATAAGAAGATGCCATGTCATTCATTCTCCTCCCTAGAGGATACCACTTTTAATAGCAGTAAGGCACAAAGAATCCTCGATACTATTACCAGATGATCATACTTCATCTCTCAGGGACCTTTAATATATGACTTCATTTGGGAAAAAATTATAAAATTGAGAATTACTTATTTAGGTTGTCATTTACCCTTGAAAAAATTCTTGTAGAATAAAATTCTTGTGGAATCCACTTTTTTATTGAGTGTTATCTCTCTCATATGACATGTTCAAGTAACCTGCTGTATTTCCACTAATTTTTTGTTTGTGTTGTAAATAATCTGATACAGTTGACTTTTCTGACAGGACTTATAAGCATGTATCTACCTTGAAGGAAATCAAGGTACATGTTTAGTTTATGATTCAAGTATCTTATGTATGATTCTGTTTATTTTTCATTACTGTGGCTCTCTCATTCTGATCATGGACTTGAATGCAAGCAATCTACCTATGGTCATAATGAAAGATTTTGAGGTTTTTCTTCAGTGAGCTCTCAAAATATTGCAAAGTAGTAAATGTCAGCTCAACTCTTCATCCAGTTTTTACATAATACATATTTGTCAAGTATGTTCCCTCAAAGATTTTTCCAGATATTCCTAAATGACCCCATTTCCGGTTACTTGTCACTGATGAGGGGAACACATTCACTCTTAAAGCTATGCATAAATGTCCAAACTAGTTAAACACATGGCAAAATAACTTTGAAGTAAAATCTGTGGCTACCCAGGGAAAAAACATATGCAAGAACTCAGTCCTTCATTTGCCCACTTTTTTCCAGATTTGGCTATTTTGAAACGTTCTGACCAGTTTTGAATTTGGCAGTTTTGCCCAGATACTAAAACAACATAGATGCAAAGTTCCTACGAAGAAAGGAACATTCTTTGATCAGATTGGTGTAGGGTGGTGCAGTGGACAGAGCACCAGGGCAGGAGGACCTGAGTTCAAATCTTACCTCAGACACTTGACACTCACTGGCTGTGTGAATGCTCAAGACGTTTAACCCCGATTGCCTCCTCCTGGGTCATCTCCAGTCATCCTGATGAGTATCTGGTCATTAGATTCAGATGGCTTTGGAGAAGAAGTGAGACTGGTGACCTGCTCAGCCCTCCCTCACCCAAAACAAAGTCCAGCGCAGGTCATGTCTTTATTTCTCTGATGGCTTGGTCTTCTTCGGCAACCAAGGGTGAACATGCACAATATTAATCCAAGTAGTAGACACTTTAAAACTATCCATTTTTCAGTTTTACACATGACAAGGCTCTTGATCCATTTCTAGTTTGAATCTGTTATAATTTCACTTCCTTACATGTTAAATGTTTGTAAATTTTAGCTAGATATTATAACCTTCAGGCAAAATCTCATTGTAAACAATTTGCAAAATGACCATTGGCCATCTTGATCATGAGTCAAGTTCCTTTTAGTAGTCAGGATCTTTAAGAGTCTTCAGAATAAATTTATTGTCATGAATGGAATAAATCCCAGTTGTTGATTCATCCAAATCTTACTGTTCTACTTTCCCAATATTTTCCATATTTCCCATAACCAAGATACACTCTAGGTTATGAATAGAGTTTCTGTGATAGAATGTGTCTTCTAGGGATACTCATGTGGCAGATACTCCCTGTGAAAGTAGTTTGAACTTTCTTCATTTCATGCCAAACTTTCCCCAGCTTCCATTTCTTTCAAAGTTATTCTATAATGTCAGGCGTCTTTGACGAGGATTTTGTAGGTTCTAGCAATTTATTTGAAGTCCCACAGGGTTTCAGGGAGAAAATGTAAAGCTCCACTTAGTATATTTTAAAGAGTGGGCATTTCCATAAAGTGGATATTTCAATCCTGGCCTCCACTTGTTATATAAGGATCCTGGGGTCACTAATGGCGACCTCATGAGCTGGAGGATAAAGGAATATAGCAGTCTGATATGGTAAGGTGTCTACCATCTGTTATAGTTTTGGGTTTTTTTCTTTGTGGATTTGTAGAGGAGAAGGTGTGGAAATCAAGCCAGCAACTCTTTATTTTCTTGCTTCAGCCAAGCAGACCGTTTGCCAACAACACGCAGCCAGAGTGTCATTATGAGGCAGACTTTGCTTGGTAGTGAATTGGAATCAAAATTTCACAGTCCACCTTCTCCCAAAGAAGAGTCAGAAAGAAAGATGTCCTCAGTAAAGGACCATGCTTTTGCTGGAGAAATGTAACAATTCAGTGATTGAGACTACTTAGAATATTAAGTTCTCAAAATATTTTAACTTTCAAAATTCTTTCCTAAATATTCTTCCTAAGTCTTGGTGGTTGGTTTTACCTGGCTTGTAAGGGCCATAGTCCCGGGGGTCCTTTTCCATTTAGGCTTAGGCACAAAAATGTAGCTTTCTATAGTATGTATTACAAAAATAAAAAAGCAAGCAACATGTATTCCTGAAAATTGCAAATACAAAATTCATTTTTCACACCTATGTGGAAATGAATCCTGGGCAATTTAAGATATTATAGCGTGACATACACATACATGAGATGGGCTCTCCTAATGCTTGAAGATGCCCACATTGTGATCCAGTTCATTTCAGGCTCCATCTTTTCTTCACAGGACTCTCTCATGCTAGCATTAATAATGTAAATATCCCTTCCATAAACTCTCCCTAAGACCCATCATCAAGAATCCATCATGATCCTATTATCTGCAGTGGAAATATGACAGTCCCCACATATATTATCCACCCCTTTACTTTTCTCTGTAGATACAAGAGTGAGAGGCAGCATGGAATAGCAGGTAGAGAGCTGGCCTCAGAGTGAGTCAAAACCTGAGTGCAAATTTCGCCTCTGGCACATAGGGATTGTGGCTCTTTACCTCTGTGGGCTATAGGACACTCTTTAAGCCCCTTCGGTTGCAGAGCAGGAATGAGTATTTCTAGAATGAGCTCTACCTGCTGAAAATATCGCACAATATCTAGCCCAAAAGAAAAGAAATTAGAGTGTCAGCACTTGTACACACACACACACACACACACACACACACACACACACACACATATACATACACACATATACATATGCATGCATGCCTGAGTGTGTGTGTGTGTGTGTGTGTGTGTGTGTGTGTGTGTGTGTGTGTGTGTATATATATATATATATATATATATATATATATATATATATTAGTATAAATAGAGGACCATTAGAAACTTGAAGATGTTGGGGTAGAAGATAATGGATCTAGAATATTTGAAGAATCCTTCTCTGTATCTCCAGCTTAGTTATACTAGATACTTTGTGAATATTTGTGGAGGTTTTCCTCAGTGAAAAATTCAGCATAGTTTACATTATAATGGCATGAAAAACACTTAGTGCACTTTAAAATATATGGAAGAAGTTAATTTTCTTTTACTGATGAATGGCAAGTGAGGAATTAGAATGACTTGCCACGTTGGTAATAGGTGCATCTTTCTTAAAAATTCAAATATTGAAGGGATGCCATTTCAGCCAAAATATTTTGTTCATGTATTTGAATGATGATTCAAACAATTTTGTTTCCTTTGCTTTTTCTCAAATAAATCACCTCCTTTTTCCCACAATAATCAGAGATGACTTCAGTCCTCCAAAATACAAAGGCACATGGAGAAAACTCATTGCAAACGTCATGAAGGAAATATTTGAGAAAAATCCAAGTGCTGTAGGAACCTTTGGTGTCAGACTGGATGACTGCCCCCCAGCACATATCCATCTGGCAAGAGACGAAATCTTTGCTCGTACCCTAAGAGTCTAAGATACCTGTAATCTCCTCAGTGTGGCTGCTGCTTCCAGTGATACAGAGAACAATGTGTGATGCAGAAAATCATGTATTTCCGTTAATTTGTCCCTGGCAGGGATGTACATACATGCCGGACCTTACTTTCATTCTCTTGACATTTTGTGCCACCACCCGTGGCACAAGGTATCCATTGGTAATCCCTTGTCCTCACTTCAGTGGCTGACTCATCTTTTTTATGTGGGTCATGGTTACTTCTGTGACATTCTCCACTTGTACACAACTTTTTTTTTTCTAGTGGATAACCTACTTGTGGCCTGCATGCACTTCTGTGTTGACCTTTGAATGTTGTGATCTGTGACTTGCAACCATGTATTGCCAGTCTCTCAGCACACATTGAAATGCCTACTACGTGCCAGGTGTTGTGCCTGCCTCTGGGGCTGTGAAGGCAAAAGAGGAAACAGCATTTGGCCTCATAGCACTTGCACTAACCGGTTTAAAAGCATGCCTGTGGGTAGCAGTGTACAGAAGAGATCCACAGTAACCTGGAGAGAGTGGGAAGCATTCGCCCCCGAAGGGACCAGGAGAGTCCTCCTGCTGAAGAAAGTGGTCACTTGAGCAGAATCTTGAAGCAAAGAACACTGAGTTAGATGCTTTGTCTCATGATTTGGGGAGTTCCCTCCATGATGCACTTTGCAAGCCGTCTGTGCCTGCTCAACCTGTGTGTCTATATTTTCCCCAAGATTCTCTGTCAAAATGCTGGGAACTTTTCTCTCTTTCTCCCTGCAACACAAGGGCAGTAGGAAAGTGCTCTTCCCCTACCTTCCTTTCTTCCTTCCCTCCCATTCCCCAAAATCAGTCCATCCTCTCTTTCTGCCATGTGATTGTTAGATGACCACCTTTACTCTTGCTCTTTGGAGTGCCTTGTTGATATGTTGCAGGCCGCTCACACCAACCAAGCCCCCTTCTCTGCCTGCCACATGAGGTTCGTCTCTAGGTTTTCCGAGGGAGTGCTGAATAGCTGGACCTTTGTTGTTTGGGGAAGCTTGGGGTTGGTCAGTTTTCCAAAAGCAATCCGGAGAGCTCTCATCTTCTTTTTCCTCTCTGCACCCACATGGAGATACCGTTAGACAAATTCAGTAGGGGTCCAGCCAGACATAGGTTGGAATCTGGGTATCCATTTGGTCTTCCTTTTTTCTTTGGATGGTCAAGTCACTATCCTTTGAATGATTGCAGATCTCTTCCAGGAGGCTCTGCAATGTGTTGTTGCTTGATGCAGTGAACAGGATGTCATCTGCAAGCAAGAGTATTTGGAGAAACTCACCATCCACTGGGCATCCCTTTTTGCCTTAGGCACTGGGCTGGATGTGCTCAATACATTGCTGATATCTCCTATCTTATGCCTCACTAGATGATTATTATCAAAGAGTCATTCAACAGGATGATTTATGCCGTTAAGACTTCCAAAGAAGGATGACAATATCTGGGTGGCAGATGCCTTGCTGTAAGAGCTTGTCAGAGAGCATTTTGCTTTAATGATTCCAATGTTTTTTCATACTTGATAAGCATTTTGTTTCCATTAATTTTGAGATGTTTGATTGTCACGTACCATTTTTGAAAACCCACTTGTCACTACCTTTTATCGTTGGGAGACCTTGGAGATCTACCTGTCCTCCAAATACCTTACAAACAATCACTGAATATTCTTATACGTTGACATTCTCTTCAGGCTGAGCATCCCAATGGATATTATAAGATGTCTACCAGTAGACATTCTATGCCTTTGACTTCTTTTCTCCTGTGGCGAGTATTAGACCTACTTTTTTTGAGAAAATGGAGATGTCACTTAGGATATTGTGCATAAAGACATGGAAATTGTGGTCAGCTCAGTGTCACTTTTGAACAAGAGCATCAGTAGGATCTCCCCACTGATACCACCATGTTCTTGTTTTTCACCGAGGCATTATATTTTACACCCTCCATGACAATGCTGAACTCCTCTAGCAAGCTTCTGAGTGTCTGTTTTGTGCTTCCCGTGAAATGACTAATCCAAAGTTGAAGTTATCCCTGTTCCATCTTTCAAGGAATGCTTTATGATTTGTATGCAGACGTGGGAAGCAACATTAGAGAAGACCTGTTGTCAAATATTTCTTATGTTGTTGTTGTTGTTCTTCCTTCGTATTCCCAGAGGACTGATGATATCACAGTGTTGGTCCAGTGCATTGAAATATGGCTCATCTGTCTAATGTGAGATTGGAAGGCTCTACCGCCTTCTCCGTTCAGGAGCTAATTGCCTGACTTCTAGTGTTCTTTGCTCAGCGGACTAACTCAGTGATTTCTTAGTAATAAGAACAAATGTATATTTGCTACCTTAAGATTTACAATAACAACACTGTGAGAAAGATGTTGCCGTTGTCTTTCGATGCGTTTCATGCAAACTGGGTCTTCCCAGAGTTTTAGTAACTTGCCCACAATTCTCCCAACGAATAAATGTTGAAGGCAGCATAAATACCACCTGAGTCTTCCATACTCCCCCATGCAATACTCTATTAGATAACACTTGGCTGATACTCATTTCCATCCCAGTGTTCCAGATATGTTTAACTCAGTTACAACTGAGCTCACTATTCTCTAGCTACTTCCCATGACCTAAATCGGAAATCTTTTATTTGAGAAATATATAGAGATAAATAACAGCTTTACAAGACCATTTGAGGGGGGCCTATAATCATTAGAATTGTCTCTTTTTATTTTGTAGTAGATTCCACTAGGAGTTGACATATGCTGCAAATCAGTTGAAGAATGACGACTTGAATATACAGATGTTTACCGAACCCTTGGAAATAATGCTGCTATCTCAAGTATGCAAGAAGCACTCAACAAGGGAATGGTTGATATTGATAGACATGGTGATGTAAGCTAATTCGTTCCTTCCCATTGATCTGAATGTTTCAAAATCTCATGGTGATTAGAACACATAACCTGTTTCCCTTTTGAATTCCTAAAAATGGCTCGACTTGAAAGTGATGATAAGCTTACTGAAATCAGATGGTAAGTTATCCTCTATAAAACCAGTTGAAGTTCCCCACCCTTAGGTTTGAATTTCAAAGGAAATTAAACTGGAAATAGAGTTATATGGGGCTGAACTAGAATGTATTTTCTTTTTCTTTTTGGTCAATCCATGAAAACAAGTTCATATCCAAATTATATAAATACAAATTTATATACAAATTATTTACATACAGCGAAACTACCTTGTTGTGTCCCTCCTTATTTCTGGCACTCAGACTCTTTAAACATGTTATTCCATATTACTTATATTTACATGTTTTTAATAAATCAACAAATCTTTTCTGAGCATGTCTCACACAGACACGCACCTATGTTGCTATACACACAAAGCCAAAAGATCTTTCTGTTGATGTTGGGGGCAGGAAAAAGAGAGGTATGTTTAAGACAAAGTTCCTGCTCTCAAGGCACTTTTGCACTCTAAATTACTCTAAGGATTTTCTCATTAAAATTGATATCATTGTGGAGGCCTAAATTTTAAACCTACTTAAGACCCACTCTTTTTCTCCAAATCAACATTTGTCATTTCGTTAACAATTGAAAGAATGCATTCAGCCTAAGCGTTTGAGAGAAACAGTGTCTTTGTATTGTCAAATAAAATGTGGAGTTTATTGAAGCAATTCAAGAAGAAGATCCCCTAGAGCGTCTACAAACATTCAAACCACTGGTGAGTATTATTAGGCAGTTGGAGAATGACACCACAAAGTTCTCCAGAGTTTTAAATCCATCTCTAAAAGGATGTTTTTACTGATTCATGATTTGCCTGAACATCATTATGAGACCTTTAAGTTTCTCTCCGCACATCTGAAGAGAGTAGCAGAAAATTCCGAATCCAAACAAGGTGAGTAAATAAAGGATTGAAGTCATATTCTTTAACTTTTTAAATCAGAACTTTATGTTTTATGTAAGAAAATCAAGAGTAGCCTTCTAATTAAAAGGAAAGGGTACAGATTTGTCTACCTGGCTTTTTCACTAAGTAGACCCCAGATGCAGAAGCGGTAGAAGGAAAGGGCAGAGATGTTCATGAATTCTGATGGTTCAGATATTTTTCTTCTGAAAGTACTCGATGCTCTTACTAAACTAGCCTCCTTCCCACTCGCTACACGTGTCAGCTTTCTTGTCTCCTTGCCTTCACACACAGGTCATAAGTTGCTGACTCTCTCTCCTAACAGTGGGAAAAAATCATCGAAAGGATTGTAACATGAAGAATTACTTTGAACCTTTAAAATCATAGTAGATTTAGAACAGTGTGTGATACAGGGAGTGCTGTGATATGCACTACTGCCCTCCTTATGTAGGATCCTTCACAGTTTTGGGTTTTTTTCTGCCTCTGATATGTCCCTGAAGAAAATTAGTGGCTTCTCCCAGCTTATTGAGCATTCTTCACAGTTCTGGGGTTTTTTCTTCCTCTGATATGTGTCTGAAAAAAATTAGTGACTTCTCCCAGCACGTGTTTTCCTATTTTTCTTGACTGACATATTCATGATGTGCTTGTTTCCCGTTTAATAGTATATATTGCAGCAGTTCACGTGTTGGGTGCTTGAACATTTCCCTGTGGTCAGAGAACTTGATTTGCTGCTTTACATGAAATATTTTATATATATATATATATATATGTATATATATACGTATATATATATGTATATATATATGTATATATATATGTATATATATATATGTATATATATATGTATATATATATATGTTATACCAAAGGATGGTAGTTTGAACCATGTAGCTAAATTAAATACTTCAAAAGCACTATAGCAAAATTTGGAAACTTAAGTATAATTCCAATTTCTGCTGATTACCTCCTGTTATGTGACCTTGAAACGGTTGCTTAATTTTAAGGCATAAGTTTCCTACTCTAAAAAATGAGCTAGTGGATTCTCTGACTCTATATCCTGTTGTCCCTTCTCCTTTGCTTCAGAGTGCTAGTCTCTGATGAAGAGGCAACCCTTCCCTTCAAAGCCAGTCTGTACATTTCATTGTCTCACTCCCACCTGGACTCTGTCTTCAACTTCTACAGCAATGAGGGCTACGGAAACGAGGCCAAACCCAGACTAGCAGATGTGGAGAAACACCCTGGAGAGCCAGGATACCCAGACAGTAACAGATCCAGTTTCAGCTGCCTTGTCCTCTCCTGTTACCACCATCATTACGATATCTGCTGGAGTGGACAGAAGCATTTTCTTGATGTCTCCAGAAGGGCCAACAGAGGCTAAAGCATCGTCCAGCACTTTCTGCGACACCCCTGGAATCGGTGCCAGCGAGCACGTGTTCACCAAAAGGCCAGGAGGGCCTGACAGCAGGGCTTCCACCTCTTCTCTGAGCCAACTAAGTGAAGGACCCAGCTACTGCAGAAGAGTCTCCTACCCCTCTGTGGGAAACATGACAAAACTTGGTCATGACTGCAGCCCAGAGAAGCCCAGCTGAACCTCCTCCCCCAGAGCTCACAGAACCCAAAGCCCTTGAGTGAGATACTCCCTCTGTTGCACCAATGACTGACTTCAGAAGCAGGGACAGTGAAAATTGACAGGGTGGTTTGGCCTCGCACCAGCGTTCTCATGTGGGAGGCCATCGGATCAGGTAACCCTGCAGCCTCAGATGCCAGCACACTCATCCCAGGAATGTTTCATCTGGGTGGGAGCAAGGCTGACCTCATGTCAAGTGGTGTGTGAGGGTCCAGCCCAGAGCCAGCTGGCTACACGACTCCATCGCAGACCCCAAGTACTTATATGGATCAGGCTTGTAGGAGAAATAGACTGGGTCTTGGTATTGAATATACCAGCACCTGCTGTATCCATCACCAGGATCGCTGGCATAAGAATGGTGATCCCTGAATCTTGACTTACCCTGAAGCCCTGGATCTCACGGTGATTGGTTGGTATTATGTCTGCTTTGCCACAGGCCTTCTGTCCTTTGTCTCCAGTCACCTTCTCTGGGGTTCCATACAAGTTCAAGCCATGAGCTTCAATAATCTTGGGACTGAAAGCCTGAGCATCCTCCTCAGCAGCAAGGTCGTAACGATCTTCTTTCTTTATCAGGAGACCACTCCCAACCAAGAACTTCTGGGTAGAGTGGGAGAAAATACCACAGGTGCTTTGCTGATCACTCCTTTACCTGGACCTCCTGTGTAATTATCTGCACTTATGGGAGAGGTACCAAGTAGGTTAGGTACCCCTCCTGGTTCAATCCAGTCGGGACTGTAGCTTACAATCTACACTGCAATTGATAGACTCAGCGTGGACCTGAAGTCTCCCATTGGCCACAATGGAGCACAGTCCATACTGTCACAGTCAAGATGACTGGGGATATCTGTCTGTGCTCCCATGGAGCACAACACAGAAGCTCAAGTGATCTCAGTCCTGCTTCTTAGCCTCAGCACCAGTTGCATGGTTCTCCCTGGACAAAGCACAGTTTCTCCTTCATCTACCAATTCTGAGGCCAGGGATCTGACGATTGGCTGAATCAGATACCATCCCTGCATAGCCAAGGACACTGTCTTCTTCTGCTCTTGTAAGTTCATCTGGTCTTACTCCCTGCACAGTGAACATGAGCTCAACTGCCCCAAGGCCTGATGCCAAAAGACTCATCTTCAGCACTAAAATCAAAGACGTTGGCCCTGTCCCTCCTGTGGTCACTCTCAGCCCTGAGTTCCCAAATACGTTATCAGAGAAAAGCACCAATGCCCCATTGACCACCCACCACTTGTACTGAAGATCCACTCTTCTCAAAGACTAATCCTGGAGGTTCATTGGTCAGCACTGGCTCAATTTTTGTGGGGACTGATGCCCATAGTGTTCCACATGCAGAGAGAGGGGAGCTCAGAGCTTCCTCTGACCACGTTAACCAGAGAGACCACAAAGAGCACCATTCCAAGCAGGGCTCAACACAGAAGTTGAAGTGAACTCAGCCATTGCTCCTCCTGCAGTTCCAGAAGACTCTCCAAAAATTCTGAAGCCATTCTGACCAGCAGAGTCATAAGCCCTTCCTCCACGTGGCAGGGGGCATGGGGAACCCCAGTGACTGCTGTCCATATTGTTATCAGGTTCAAGTGTGGCTGCTGTGTCCCAGACTCATCCACTTGAAATTCAGAGTTCATTAATTATCATCAAAGCCCCATGGGAGAGTGACCCAGAAGGTCCATTGTCTTCTCTTGCAATCGAGGCCAAAAACAGAGTGACCCAAACAGATTAGACTCTGATATCAGGGCTGCAGGAGAGCCAGGTTTCCAACGGTGCCATCTCAGGGACAGAGCCCAGCAAGATCTACCCCAGCTTAATTTCTCCTTCAGAAACACCGTGACATGACACTAGTCCTGAGAGGGGAACATGCACTGAGCAAGCACTGTCCACTGAGCCAACTGAGCAGTTGCTTGAGACAGGAGCCAGGGCTGCTCCTTTTCTTTCCAAAACGCATTCTAAAGTCACTGTATCGGCACCACAGACAAGTAACCAAGGAACTGAAATCAAAGCATATCTACCCTGGTTGTTATAGGGACCCTAAGAGTAGGCACTGGCTGTAGCAGGACCTTTACGTCTCCAGTATCAAAGATCACAACTTCTCTCAGCATGGATATGCCAAAGGTGTGAAACTGAGCTCCTCAGGCAGCCAGCTGTCAAGGAATTTTCATTCTAATGGGGGAGACAACATATAGAAAGGAGTGGTCCCCAGTGAAAGACAACTGAGTTATGTATCTTGCAGGAATGGTCCGTGGGGGACCAAGAGAGTATATGGACACAAGATATTCGAGAAGAATGGCAGTGAGGATTTGGTCACAGTTCCAGATCTGGAGAGGATCTAGGGGATGAAATGAAGCATGACTTTGGATTTCATGAAAAAATAGATCAGGAGAGTCATTCACCAATGGGGACCATGGAAGTCCAGGGGAGACTTTCTAGGGACTAAGCATGAATCCTGCAAGAAGAGTCTTTGGTATGATCATTGGCGCAGTAATAAAGCTCAAGGAGAAATGGCCAGAGTGTAGGTTCAAGGCCTTAACAGGGCTTGTGAAAGGCCTTTAGAGGATGAAGTGCCCATGATGTGTATTGGAGAGGAAAATGGGGTCCTGGAGACTGGGTATTATCCAAAGGAAAAAAGAATCGCACTGAGAGGAAATGAGTATCCCTGCCAAAAGAAGACCAACCCTGCCCACATGCTAACCACCTCTTGTGCTCATAGCATTCTCCTCCAGGAATACAGTTGGTGGCTCAGTGGGTCTGCTGTGACAAGCAGCTCAAGAGAGTCTACCACCATCCTGAGGACTAGCTTCACAGTGACAAATTCTGTTTCAGAGACTGGAAGAGAGGCTTGATCAAGGAAACCCCTCTAGGCTCAGCGACCATTTGGTATCCATCTTCTCTTTGTGGGGATGATCACAAATTGGTTCAAATCTGAGACACCCAGAGGAACTCTGTTTTCCCATAGAAACATCAGTTCCACCTGAGACCCTCTGGAGTGACCATGGTTATTCCCATAAACCTGCCCTGCTCCTTGACTCCAGCAGATCCCACAGTCTGCCAAGGATCTTGTGAGCCATGAAAGACCACGCCAGTGGCATGGCATACTCAGGCAGGACCAGAGGCGGGTTCAGCTGCCTTGTCCTTCACTCCTCCAAGCACCATCCCAGCAGATGGTGGAGGGGACGCAAGCCCTTTCTTGATGTCTACACAAAGGCCAACAGAAGGTCAAAAGTTGTACAGCACCTACCCAGAGAACACAGACACTTTTGCAAGCACTAAGAGAAAACAGATGCGCTTTGCAAACACAGGGATAAGACTCTGGCCTGAGGGAACCCTCCCTACTTGTCTGTTCTGCCTGACTGAAGGACCCAGCTACTCACATTCCTTCAGCCTCTTGGGAATCATGGCCATGCCTGGAGCTCAGAGAAGCTCAACTACATCATCCAGCCTAGAGCCCAGAGACAGCATAGTCACCACAGTCCCTGAGGGGTAGTACTGTTGCTCCAAAGACTGAATTCAGAAGCAGGTACAGTGAAGTGTTAGAGAGTATTTTGGCCTCAGCTATCAACCCAGCGTGGGGGACCAGCAGACCAGGTGACCCTGCAATCTCAGATACCAGCACCCTCATCTCAGGGAAGTTTCATCAAGTCCTGTGGAAGGGTGCAGCCCAGAGCCAGCTGTCTATAGGACATCCTTCACCCTCGGTAATACAAAGTCCAGAAGACCAGGCCTGGAGGAGAAATAGACTCATCCATGGTAATAACTACACCAGCATTTGCTGTCTCCATCACCAGTATCTGTGGGTTTTTCTCCAACAAGAAGAGGTGACCCCTGGTCCTCATGTTTAGCTCAGGTCACAATTGCCATCATCACTAGGCCAGATACCCCCCTTCATGGCCAAGGGCGCTCTCCTTCCAGTCTAATAGCTTGTTCTGAGGTGAGCTATATAAGCTGGAGCACATGAGCTCAGCTTTCTCCTATATGTGTTAAACCGAAATCTGACTCTCAGCACCCAAATCACATACACTGTCTTTCTTTTCCTTACACTCCCTATTAGCCCTGAGCTCCTACATAGAGTGGCAGAGAGCAGCAGAGATGTTCCACTGACCAATTTCTTTCCCAAGGCCCCAGTGTTGTCAGTGAGCATTCCCGGAGGCTCATCGATCATCTCTGCTACCTTTGTTCCCCTAGAGAAAATCGTTAGTGCGATCCTGCTTATAGGCCTAGAGAAAACCTCCGAGCTATCTCTAAGCACCTTAGTCATCGAGGCCAGTATGTTTCAATCATCAAGGTGACTAGAGACATCTCTGCAGGTCCTCCACGATACAGCACCCAAACTGAAGTGACACCTTCACTTTCTCCTAGTGTTAACTTAGGAGAGATTGTAGCAAGTTGTGGGGTTCAGACTGCCAGAGAGAATAGCTCTTCATCTAGGTGGCCCACAGGGACCAAGGGAGGGTGAATCCGGTACAGATCTGGCTGCTGTGACCCAGGTTGAACTATCTGAGTCTCCAAGTCTATTGCTCACTCAGATTTTACAGGACAGTAGCCCAGAATCTTTATTGTCTCTGAAGGTGAGCCCATAATAGAATGTCCTCTGAGCCCAGCGCTAAAGGAGACCCAGGCATCCCTGGGCACAATTTCAAGCACAGAAGACTTAACTTATCCCCTGTGTTAGAAAGCCCTAGGACCACACTCATCCTGACTCTGCTCTAACGAAGCCCTCTAGCAACGGAAATCAGTGGGGAACAGGCACTGGCTCAGCTGCCTCTGTTTCCACAAAGCTGCCTGTAGTCACTGCCTCAGCAGCAGGGCTAGGGACCCAAGGATCTTCTGGGAGTCTAAGTACAGGTACCCTGAAGCCCACCATTGCTCTGGCAGTTGGGTGTTGCTGTCACTTTAAGGTTTCCTTATCGATGACTAGAATGTTTATGTAAACAGGGTCATAGTGACTTGCCTAGCAACAGCTCCTCAAAAGGGGATAAATCAGCTCTACCAGCCCCATTGTTTTACCACTTTGTTTGGACTTTCCTTGCACTCACCACCTCCTTACCTCCTACAAGTACCCACTCCTATACCACAACCCAAGAACCCAGCTATTCTACTTTTGCGTCTACAAGTAAGTAGACTTCTTTAAACCTCACAGTAAGGTACAGTGATAAGACTTTGGAAAATATGTTTGGATCACCAAATGAGAATTGTGTCTGGCTTAATCACGAAGATGATACTCCTGCTGCTGCTGCACATGATATAGTTAGTATTTTAGGGTTCACCGAGTTCCGTCTAGATATTTTTTAAATTTAGTTCTACAGGGAATTTTAACCATCTCCTCATTTCATAGATGAGGAAACTGAAAGGGACATTGATCAAGTGACCCTTCCTGGTTTGACCCATTGTTGTAAGTATCTGCAGCTGTATGTGAACTCAGATGTTCCTGATTCCTAATCCAGCACTCTCTACCCTTGCCATAAGAATTTCCTTGTGTAGGCATTTCTCTCTTGGCACCTCTGTTTTGGGGCTTTTTTGACTTGAGTGGTGTGACACTCTGTTCACTCCCTTGTCAAATCTAGCGGTCCTTGTGGTAAGTTCATTTTCCTCTTTTTTTTTTTTTTTTTTTTGGTGAAATGCTGACATTTCCAATTGCAAACAGCAAAGTAAAATTTGAGAGTTTCCAAAAGAAACGTGTAGGGACAACATACTTTTCACAGTCTCTCACGAACCTCATCTTACTGATCTGTGGATCCATCCATTTTCTTTACCATTCTTTCTTAAATTTTGAGTTCCAAATCCTCTCCCTAGTTTCGGTCTGTCCCCCATGCATTGAGAGGGCCAGGGATATGGTTCCTGTTATATATGTTAAAGTTATGCAAAGCACATTTCTGTATTAGCCATTTTACAAAAAAGCAAGAAAAATGTAGCAGGCCTCAATATGTACCAGAGTTCATCAGTTGTCCCTTTGAAATTAGAGAGAATTTTTCATTATAGTTCCTTTGCAGTTATGTTGGATGATTTTATTCATCAGTTTAATTTAGTCTCTCTCTCTCTCTCTCTCTCTCTCTCTCTCTCTCTCTCTCTCTCTCTCTCCCTCTCTCTCTCTCTCTCTCTGTCTCTCGCTCTCGTTCTCGCTCTGTCTGTCTGTCTCTCTCTCTTTCTGTCTCTCTATGTCTTTCTCTCCCCTCTGTCAGAATTAATAGCCTTCCAATGCAGCAAGAAGCAGTGAGTATTCAGTGTTGTAATTTCTCTATGGACCCATGACTTGGCAAAGTAAACTGTTGATCCTCTTCCCCATCCTATTTTCCTCTATACTCTTGAAGGAGAAGGGAAAGTGGTGGCCCAGTGATGACCTGTGGTCTCTCAGTAGTTTAGTCCTCAATTTCCATGGGATAGTTAAGGACCTAGCCTCGCACTGTCCCTTTTGCCACATACCACACTAAAACATTATCTTCTCCTGACATTCATATAGGTTGACCAGGGTGGTTTTCATCCTTAATTTTCCCCCCATCATTTCCCGTCTGCATTGACAGCGAGATTCTTTTCCATCTCTCTTCCTCAGTTCCTCCCATACTAATTCCATGTGTCTGTGCTCTGTGTCCTATATAGTGTGAAGTGAAGCGTTTCTTTGGGAAACTGACTGTAAGCAGAGGAGGTGGGAGTTGCAGAAGAAGGTGGTAGTGGAGGGAGGGGTTAGGGAGGTCCTATCACAGATGCATAATTGGAGTCAAGATGGCCAGTTTTCTTTCCAGTAAAGTATAGATGAACTTCACTTGGGTATCCTTTTTGGAGTTGATGGATGGCAACATGTTCCATTGAATAGGGCGTTTGTCTACAAGTCGTGAATACCTAGTTTCAAGTCTCACCTCTGTCACTGTGTATGGGAACGTGGCCACTACAGTGAATCCTCCCTGGGCCTCAAGTTCGTCACCTGCAAGATGCAGGGATTAGAAGGTCCATTCCAAGTCTAAATCTGTAATCCTTTGATCCTATGTATCCAAGACTCAATTTCTCTTCTCCCCAAAACAGACACTCGCCTTATGGAGTGTTTCACACTCGATTTTACGATTACCAATCTCCTCTGCAAGGCAGACATGGAACAGTCAGGCTCCAGGCAGTTCAGCGCCACTGAGAACATCCTACAGAGTCTGGTGAGAATCTTCCCTTCCTGTCCTGCCTTCCTCCTCTCTGGACCTGCAGCCCCATATGTCCAGGGGCTCCCTCAATCTCTGTCTTGCTTTTCAGGTCGGAGCAATATTTGAAAAGAGCTGCATTGCCTTCCATTTCTCTGGTTGCAAGCTGAAGTCATTAAGGTAAGGACACTGAGGGAGATGGGCCCAGGTTGTCAGGGAAACAGATGATGCCTGGTGCAGTTCTTCCTTTTTGTTGGGTCTATGGTCACTTTTTGGACAACACCAGGAAGACTACTGCCAGTACCAGAGGCTGTCCCACCACGATTTGCTTCAAGAAGCTTTGGATTGCTTCCCAGCAGCAGCGCTAGGTAGCTATTCTCAAGACAAAACAGGCCCTGACCTCAAGGAGTTGGCATTGTGGTGGCGCTGAGGGGATACAATGTGTGACCTAAATACATGGTGAGTTGAGGAGAGAGAGGACACTGACAACTGAGAGGATTCAGGGAAGGTTTTCTATTGGTGGTATCATAGCTGCGTTCCTTGAAGGGGAGACTAAGGAGTCCAAGAGCATCTTGAAGAGGGAGTGCAATCCAGGCATGGGAGACATCTTATGCAAAAGCACCATGCAACATCTGAGTTCAAGGTACAGCTGGTAGGCCAGTCTTCTGCAAGTGCCAAGTGAGCAGTATGTACATCGCTCTGGAACACAGGACTGAAGAAGGCAAATCGAGAAGGATTTTAAAGGTCAGGTGGAGGAGTTTTTAATTCACATTAGAGGCAATAAGGAGCCACTAGACATTTGGGTTGTAAGAGAGTGACATAGTGAGAGATGTGTCTTAGGGAGATTATTTTGGCAGGCATGGGAAAGATGGATGGATAGAAGAGAGGAGGAGTCGGTGATGAATTGGGAGGGTAGGAGGCACTGCAAGCAAAGAGAGGAAGTGGGAGGTTATTGGAAGCTTCCAGGTCAGGGTTGTTGATATGGGCCTTTGTGTGAACAAATGTGAAAGATACTAAAGGAAATCAAGGAGCCAATAAACTGGTTATGGGAGCTGAGGTAGAGGGAAGAAATTGTAACAGAGACAGAGATTTGAAACCTGGTGATTGGTAAGATGGTGGTGGCTTTCACAAAATTACGGAAGTCTGGAAGAGGGACAGGCTTATGGAGGGGGCAGTGGAAATGGAAGAGATACCAAGTTCCATCTTGGTTATATTGGGTTTTGAGATACCACCAGGACACAGAGGTGGAAAGAATGACTTCCCCTTAGTTCACCTAAAGGCCAGTTTAGCACATATCAAAAGTGAATTTTACCCAGAGCAATGCACACGTACATGCGCATACACACACACACAAACACACACACACACACACACACACACACACTAAAACACACACACGCACAAACACACGAGACAAATGGCTAAAGTCTATGGGCATACAATTTTCAAGTTGTACGTAGTCAGTCAGAAAAGTATCCATGGATGGTAACAGTCAGAAGAGATGTAATTTAAACCATATGGAAGGATCGAGTCAAGGTAATGAAAATGGCAGAAATAACTAAATGACACTCAAATTTGTGGAGAAAGGGGAATACCTGTTCTCTGATATTTCAGTTGTGAAACTGCAGAATATTTTTGGAGCACAGATCACCCATTCATAGTAAAAGTAGGAGAAACGATCAGATTCTTCACATGGATAGCAAATAAAACTGTTCTATAGAACATCAGCCAAGCAGCTTGCACATGCTCATAAGGACTAGGTTCCTTGGCCCATCTTCCTATTATATTATGTTTTAGAAAGGAGTTCCAAGAATTCATATGAAGATTAGGAATGGTCCTGTCTGGTGAAATTCGACAAGTCATCCTGGTGGAAGAAGGGATAAGCGTTAGTGTGGAAAGTAGCTGCTGTGTCCTACCTCCTGGAAGCAGTGGAGCTACATATGCTCAAGCTGTGTCCCCCAGGTCTCACCTGTCTCTACTATGCCCCTGCCTTCCATTTCTCCCATAAGGGGCTAGAGATTTCGTCAGTTATGCCTTGCAATAAGAGTTAGCTCAGTTTTAGCTTAGGGATAATATAATGGGCCTCATTTTCACATGGTCCTTTTCTCTGCTATTTTATGCACTTTGTATAAGAAAATTGCCTTTAATTCCAATGACTTGTAATAGCTAATATCCCACTCCATTCAGGAATTTCCTCACATTCAGGGATTTGACTCTGCTTTCATTGGAGTTTTCTGTATTTCCCCTAGTGCCTGGCCTATTTATATTTGGAACAAAATCAAGGTAGACAAAAGAGTTAGGTAGCAGAATTAATCAGAGCTCCATAACTCTTTATACTGTATAGGCAGATAAAAAAAGAGTAGACCTTTAGGAAGGCACGTTCAATCCTTGCAACTTTTGGTTAGAATTCTCTGTTCTGAGGTCTGTACAGGAACTCAGTGACCTACCTTGAGATTTCCCTTCTCTAACAGAATCTCTTCTTTCACTTCCCTTATTTGCCTCTCATTGCTGTGTCGCCTTTTCCCCCCACCTCAACTTATTAACGTCTGCACATGGCTACAGACGCTATCTCCCTACTTTTTCTTGTTCTGTCTGTCTCTCTGTCTGTCACTCCCTTTCTCTCCCTTTCACTTCTCCCCATTTCCCTTTCCCCCTCTCCCTGTCCCTTTTGCTACCTCACTTCCCCATTCTCTGCCCTTTCATTTTCCTAGGCTCCTTCTCTTTTTCTAACTCTTTCTCTCACTCCTTCTCCCCTTCTCTCCTTCTTTTCCTTCCTCCTCCTCTTCTCCTCCTCCTCCTCTCATTCACTCTTTCTCTCATTTCCCTCTCCTCCTCCACTTTCCTCTCTTACTCTCTTCCCTTCCTCTCACATTCTGCCTCCTGTTCTTTCACTCTTCTTTCTATATTTCCCCTCTTCCTCCCCTCCCCATCTTTTACTCTGTCTTTCCATTTCCTTTCTCTGTCTCAGCCACAGCCCCTCTACCTCTTGGTCACATGTTGCCTCTCCCGCTCAACGATTACAAGAGTCCAATTATGTTCACACCTGTGAGGGAATGGTATTCCCTCTGAACTACAAAGTTCTGTGTGCCATCCAGTTCTCAGCACTGTAGTAGATGAGGAAGAATAAGAATCTCCCACAAATGAACTTCTGAAGACCCAGAAGGTGAAACAGTTCCACAGAGGCAGCAAAATGGCAGTTGTTCAAAGAGCTGGAAGTGGATGCACAAGGAGCTAACCAACTAGCTTGGATAATTAAGAAGTTACTTACAAAATATGTGAGTGTTGAAAGATGGTCCACAGAGGAGTGAACAGGAAGATTATAACAATATCAGAGTCTTGCAGAAGTTGTGTCTGGAGTGCTAGTGCTGCTCATCTTGATTCCATTATATCCATTATATTCCAGAGGTTGCCTGTTTTAGTGGGTAGCGAGTAGGCCCCAAGAGTCAAGAAGACCTGGGCTCAAGTCCCCTCTCTTGACACCAGGTGATTGTGTGAGCCTGGGCAAATCATCAAATTTCCCCAGGCAACCATCTGAGTATATGTTGCAGGGAAGGTGCTGACAGGCCTTACTCAAGAAAGGTCTATGCCTTTCCCTACCCTCAACCCCTTAAATCAATAAAGTGATAGTTCTACCAAACACTTCTTTTACAATCAAGAATTATTCTAAAATAAACCTGAAATAATTTGCGGTGCATTGATGGTCCCTTCTCACTGCACCTAACTTTGGCATGCCCATGAGAAGCCAGATATTTGACAGTCCTTACCAATGTGTCCTTCAACAGGTCTGTGAAGAAAGGCACTGGCGTGCATCTACTTTGTGCCTATTGGAATGTCCCCACCATTCCAGTCCTGGACGAAAGGAGGATGTACCATGATTTTCGCAGTCAGACATGCAAAATTACAAGACTGGGTCCCTACACCCTCGACAGGAAAAGCCTGTACATCAATGGTGAGCAGTAATTCTGTCCAGGACATATAGTTCTTTAACCTCCATGCTTGGCCCCACTCCTCTTAAGCACTCACCTGTCAAAGCAATCTTCCGTTCCTTGGAGGATCCAGCTTTGCCTGGAGGGCACCTACTTACTGAAAGTACTTTCCTCTGATGCGCTCAGAGTCTGAGGGGTAGCCAAGGCCCCACAGGACCCTAGATGGGCAAAGGGACTTCTGACCTGGGAACTACTTTCTGAAATGCTTCCTCTTAGCTGATGACCCATATGTTTTCAATTCCTTTGCTTTCAGATGCTCTCTCATGTTGCTCTTTCACACTTTCTCAAAATCTCTTGGTCCTTCCAAACATGGCTGTTTTCTCTGTCTCTCTCTCTCTCACTCTGTAGGTTACAACTATAGGGTGTCCCTGTTCTCCTGCGTAAGCTGTTGTGAGTATTCTTATCCTAGTATCAAAGAGAGAACACCCCTTGTCCTTACCGACCCTGTTCTCCCAGCATATTAGGAAGGCAAGAATGGACCACGAGTGTACTAGTGAGAGGAAGGCATAATGTCCCCCTCCTTCTCAGGTTGCAGTCTTCACTGCTTGACTCAGTACCCTATCCAAATGAAGTCTCTTTTCCTTGTTTGTCACAGTCCCTTCCCCTCCTTGTCACATGGACATTGGGTCCACAGTGTTCATTCATGATATTTCTCTTCAGTTCCAGTAACATCCAGGAGGCCAAATCCAAGTTCAGTTTGCACAGGTAAGGTCTGCTTCCACCTTTGATCCCTTCTCTGGAAGCTTTTGCTTTCATTTGGCTAGGAGACTGAGAGAGAGGGGATTTTAGGATCTTAGGCTGTCCTGGCAGGAGAATTCCAGGTCATCTAGTCTAGTCTGAGTTCTGCCATCATTTTGAGTTGAGGACACTGAAGCCCAGAGCCATGTAGATAGCAAGGGGGACAGGCAGGATGGGAACCCATGTCTCCTTTCTCCAAATACAATATTATTCTGTTGCCTTGTGTGAGCAGAAGAATAGTTTTATGGCTCAAGGTTTCCTAAAGGATTCATTCATTTATTCAGGTTGCTGAGTTTTCCTTGCATGAAAGAATAGGACATTTTCAGGTCAGTGTCCTTAAAGATGAGGGTGATTGTTTTCATGATGATTTTCTTAGAAAACATGCCTCCACATATTCAGTATTTGGCAGTTGTTAGAAGTGTGGAAAAGAAAAAACACAACAAAATATGAGTTTGCAAATACATTGAAGTATCAAAGAAGCAAAGCTCGGTGGTAGAACCATGGAGAACCATTCTGCTGCTTCTGAAGATAGAGATGTAATGGCTTATGTATGTAGCCTCCAGAGACAGTCATCATTATCATCATCTATCATGTATATAGTGCTTTCACAAGGCACTTTACAGACACTACATCACTGGGATGAATAGTTCCCAAGCCCACACGTGGGCATTTCAATCCTCCTTCATAGTAACCTTGCTTCATCATGATGCTGACAGATGGGAGAGGCTGAACCAAGTTTGGAGGGTTACAGGTTGCCTCAGGGATGCGGTGAATAGGGCCAGGTTACTGACTTTTCCTCCCAAGTACATTGCAATGGGGTGTCCCTGACTGTGCTGAATGACGCACATTGAGCATTTCAGACATCTCTCACTCTCTTTCTTGTAGCTCCGGACTGCAGATTTGAGTTCTTCACCCTCAAGTTCACCATCACCAACTTGATCTATACATGTGAAATGGGCCAGGTGGGCTCAAGTCAATTCTATGGCACAGAGAGTGTCCTCAAGTTCCTGGTGAGACATGACTCCTTCCGTTCCGCTTGGCCCAGCTGCTTTCCTCGTCCTTTGGTATAGAGGCTTGATCTTGAAATCCGACTGTCTCCTTTCACTTCCAGCTCAGGTGCTTGATGGCCAAAACCAGCATTGCTTCTGTTTATTGCGGCTGCAGACTAACCTCGCTCAGGTGAGATCCCTGGGAGTCACTGGCCTCATGAATCACGGTACCCAGTTGGTGCCCTTCAGAAAGGAGATTTCTCCAACCCGCTGTGTTGTGGGTCCAGGTCGATTTTCCAGTTCCTCATTGAATCGATCCACGTCTCCTTGCCACATCATCTCAGGGAGGTGAATCAGACTTGGAAAATTGGCAGTTCCCCACAAAAGTCTCCCTTTTCAGTCTCTTCTACTTCAGGGTTTACCTCAGCCTTCTCAGGGGTGCTGTTCCTACTTGCAAAATTCTTATCAGACTTATCAGTCCCATTTTGGGCTTCTGATGCCCATTTTTGTCTCCTTTCCCAGGCCTTGGAAAGAAGCAACAGGAACTGGAGTTGGTGTCACTTGTGCATGTTGGAGAGATGCAGACAGCCCCATCCTGCAGAAAGAACAACTTTATTGGGAGCTGAGAAATCACACCTGCAATATGACGAAACTGGGGTCCTACATGCTGGATGAGAGAAGTCTTTTTCTCGATGGTGAGTACAGAGCTTTGCACTTAGTAAGTCGTTGTTAAATGCTTTTTCACTCACCCATTCATTCATTCATTCATCTAGCCATGCATCCGTGTATCCATTCATTCATCTTCCCATGGCTAGTAGCCCAGGTCTGCAAATGAAGCTCTGTAATTTCGTTCCTTATTTCAAGGGATTGGTGCATGTGTTCCAATTCACACTCTCTCACTTTCAAGGGTCAGATTTCTTTCTCTTCCTTTGCCAGGTTCTAGGGAAGCTACAACCTGACCCAGACTCCTTTCATGCTTCTTCTTGGAAAGGTGTGGGTTCTCTGAGATGTATTAAGCCAGTACACAGCTAGCGACTAATCTGTCAATGAGCTCTTTGGAGGGGAGGCAATTTCTCTGCTGCCTGAAGTACAACCAATCCCTGACATGGATCTTCTTCCCTTTCAGAAGAGCACAAGCTGGGGCAGCTGGGTGGTGCAGTGCGGAGAGAAACAGTGCAGCAATCAGGACGAGCTGACTTCAAATCTCACGTCAGACACTTGACACTCACTAGCTGTGTGACCTTGGTCAAGTCACTTAACCCCAATGACCTCATCCTGGGTCATCTCCAGTCATCCTGATGAATATCTGGTCACTGGATTCAGACGGCTCTGGAGGAGAAGTGAGGCTGGTGAAAACTTTCCTCACAACGTGATTCTTTCTTTCTTTCTCTCTCCAGATGACAATTATCTGACCTTGGACTCCACCAAAAACTGTAAGTCTACAGTACATCAACATCTCCAGCCTTCTAAGGTCCCTATTGGGAAGGAAACAGCTCATTCACTCTACCCCTCAGCCCCAGCACTGTGTTCAGGCCTAGATAGAGAGGAACAGGGAAGGAAGGGTGGGTGTGTGCATAGAAATCTCTTGCTGGATCTTTCCTGTTTCTGCTTCTAGCACCATTATTCTCTTGATTCCTTAAGATTTAGTTCTGGGCCTCAGTTCACCTTGGGCTGACCAAGCTTAGGAGTGAGTTGACCACAAAACCTCACCTGAGTCATGGAGATGAATTCCTCAAGGTTCCCAGAGGCCTCTAATATCCTTCTCAAAATACTCTCATGGTGCTATGTTCTAGCGGGTTCCCCTGAGATTGCAGGATAGAATAGAGGGAGCATTCCAAAGCTGGAGTGAGGAGGTTTTGTTTCAAATCCTGATCCCAGTATGCTTTGTCACCCTTCACAAATCACTTACACTCTCTGAACCTCAGTTTCTTTAGCTGTCCAAGGAGAGTCATAGTGCTTGCTGTGGCTCCAGGTTGTGAGGAAGGGGCTTTGTCAATCTTAACTTGCCACAGAACTCTTGGTGGTGCTGCTGGTTGTCATTACTGTTCTCATTTGTCATATTCCCCAAGGCGCACCCCTTGGCTCTTCATTATTCTAAGTACGAAACTCGTTTGGAACGCTCTTTGAAAGACATCGGAGCTTTAATTTCCTCTCTGTCCTAAAGATCTGAAAAGTGTCCCTTGTTTTCCCGTGAATTCGAATTGTACAACACAAAGTTCATCTGTCCATTTTCACTTGATCACGTTAGTGCTGCCCAAAGCAGTATTTCCAGTTTGTACTCTGACTCATTTCTTCCGTATCCACTAATTGCCCTGTCATTTATTTGACTGCTGTATCCTTTACCTAGGCATCCACCTAAGAAGCCATCTCTGATTCTTCGATCTGCTTCTCCTCTACCCAATCAGTCACATGGATTCTTCTGAAAAATTTCATCTAAGATCTAGTCCTTCCCCATCGCCACTAACAACATGTAGTAGTCTGGGTTCTCAGAGTTGGACTCCTGGATTGCTGCATCAACTTGGAACATAGCTTTTCTGCCTCTAAGCTTTTCCTCCTTCCAACCCATTTAACATGTACTCCAATATTTCAATACTTACAAGTGTTTTCTTAACATTTCCCACGGGTAACAAACATTATTCCAAATGATGGAAGAACAAAGAAAAAGGGAAAATAATCCCTACCCTTAACAAGCTTACAATGGGTGAGTCATCAGGAGCAACATGCTGCAGCCTAATAATCTCTGACATATATCTTTCCATTGTGGTACACCTGCAGTTGTGTCCTCCCCAAATTGTGTTGTTCCATGGCAGCGTTACTCTTGTAAAGGAATGGCCTTTTGTTCATGGACTAGATTGGCAGCATTCAAAGTATTACATAACTGCCCAGAAGCAAGCTAGCCAGCTCCTTCTTCCTATTTGCTGCAGCATACAAGCCAGTCACCATATGATATAAATAGAATCTATTTCTTGAACCGGAGCTTTTACCCCGATATGCTGCAGAATTGAACAAACCAAACACAACACCTAACCTGGGCAATGGGTCACTCAAAGGACTCAAAGCTGTCCTGATGCTCAAGATACTTTTTCGATAAGAATCTTTTGAAAAAACCCTGGCTCCCGAACCATCATCCAAGGCTGATTGTCTGCTGCTTGCTCAGTGAAATGTAGCTACTTAGTGACCATTTCTGTGCAGGATAATGGGTGTAGCTCTTTGTTAGGCTAGACCTCAGCCACCGAGCAACCTGTTAATGAGTTAATGAGTCAGATCCACAGTTATACCTAGTTGGCACAGCAAACAACTTTCAGGTCAAGTTGTTCGTTTTTGGAAATCTTTCGCTTGCTGCATAATGGCAGTTCCTCCACTACCACCTGATATTTGAATGATTTTCCCAGTAAGTTTCATTCAGCTCCTATCTTACCATAGCTGTATGGCCATTTATACTTCTGGGATTGACTTTGAAAGATTGGAAGACACAAGGAGGAGCTGGGCACATTTTGCCAGCTCTCCTATAGTTTCAGTCAAATTGCTGCTCTTCCTACATCACAATGTCTCATGCTCACCATATCCAGCTGAAGCCTTTTGCACTGGCTTTGCAGAATTTTCTTTGTCAGGCCCATCTATGTATCTAATGTAGTCAACGCCACTTTCCCAAAGTCAGACTTATCTCCCCTAATTGCTTTTTGTAGACTTGAGTCAGTCTATTCCCCTACCTTGGCTGTGGCTTTCTTTTCCTCAAATTAAGCGGTTGGAGTAGATAAGCAAGGAAATGCGGTTCCTTCCAGCGCTTATAGGTTACGAATCTTTATTGCCCTCTGAATAGTTCATGCTTGGTTCTGAGCTTGGAGGGTGTAAGAAGTTCTGTTAGGAGTGCTACGACCACATCATATCCAAACTTTGAATTTACTTCTGCGTACATCCTAGGCCACATTACGATGTCAACGATGCATATTGTATCCTTTCTACGTATTAGTTTTAGGTCTATGCCTGAGGATCAGAGGGGCCAAGTGACTTGCCAATGTTCACCAAGCTAATAAGTTTTGGAGGTAAAACCAGGTCTTCCTGACTTCAAAGCCAGTCACTGAGCCAGTACGACTACTCCTTTACTCCACGCACTCTTAAGAGGCACGAGACAAATATGCCTCCAGTTGAAAACCTGGGCTTCTCTCTCCCTCCCTCTTATAGCCATGGAACCCAGCCTGAAGTGTTTCACCCTGAAGCTGACCATCACCAGCCTCCGGTATTTGGCAGACATGAGCTGTCCGAACTCAATCCAATTCAATATCGTAGACACCATGATGCAGCATCTGGTGAGACTGCCTGCTTCCAGCCACCCTGCCGAGCTGCCCTAATATCTTGAACATCCACCTGACATACTCACCATTTGTTTCTCTTTGTTTCTTTTTTGACCAGATTGGCCACTCATTCAAAAACACCACCTTTGGTTCCCTGTACTCTGCATGCAAAGTGACTGAACTCAGGTAAGGCTGCCAAGCTGGGGACTTGCAAGAGAGTCTCCTGGGAGAGAGCTCTACGTTTGAAGCACAGACTTCAAAGCTTCACTGTACATTGACTCACACATTCTGTTTCCTCTAGTTTCATGCTAGCCCTGTCAAAAGGAATCTCTTCTCCTTTCTCTCCCCGTCCTTTAGAAGACATATATTTTAGGATTTCTATCTAGAGCCAGTTCTACACCTCACATGCATCAATCCATTCAGCGAAATGCATGTAGTATCAGCGAGATTCTGTGAACAGTGGCAGGCACTGGGGTCAGAAAAGCAAAACAAAAACAAATGTCTTCCTCTCCCCCAATAAAACCACCAAACAATCTTTTTCCTCAACGAGCTTACATTCATTTGGGGGAGTCACTATAATCTGATCACAATTTTGGCTATGCCTGGAGTTCTTTCTTGCTTCTATTACCCCCAATTCCATTGGATTCAGAAGAGCTGAATTCAAATTCCAGCTTTAATGCCAGTGTCTTTGAACATGGATGAGTAACGTGACTTACCTTTTCTGAATTTCTCCATCTGTAGAACACAGAAGAGAGTACTCATACCATATTCTTGATAAAGTTGCTTGAAGGGAGCGCTTTGCAATGTCACTACAGAAATGACAATTATCATTACTGTTTTCCTCATTGAAAAATAATCATAAAAAATTGTGTCCCTACCACTCTTTCTCAGTTTATCCAGAGTATCTGTTTTCCTAGGCCTGTGAAGAAAGGATCACAGACAGCTGTAGATGCCATCTGCACGTGTCTCCCATTTGCCAGCAGCACTCATCTAGATGCCAAGCAGATTTTCCACGAGCTGAGCAACCAAACTCGTGGTATCCGGCTACTGGGCCACTACTCCCTCGACAAAGATAGTCTCTACATCAATGGTAAGCAGTCTCATGGAAGGAAGTCTTAACATCTATCTCTGCCTCTGTCTCTTCTCTTCCTCCTCTCTTTTAATCTGAACGTTCGCCTTTCCTTCTGACGCTTCTGCTATGAACAAGGTTCTAATCTCATGCAGCAATTCAGAAGAGAGAAAGACAGACTCTAGAGACCTTACCTGTTCCTCTACGGAGACCTTTCCTCTGAGTTTGTGAGTTTCTTGACATCTGACGGAAACTATACAGAGCATTCCTTGGTCCTGTCTTCTTCAACCTTTTTCTCAATGGCTTAGAGAGATACGTAGATGGAAACCAATTATTGATACCGTGAGACTAGGCGAGAAAGGGTCATTGATGTGTTGCGTAGAACCAGAATCCAGAAAGCTGAGACAATGTGACAAATTTGACCAGGTAACTTTTAATAGAAATAACTGCAAAATTCTACGTGAGGATAGAACAGGGAAAACATTATGTCCTTTAACAATTTCTGGGAAGATGCTGCTGGAGCTCTTGTTGAGCTACAGTCAGCAGTTTAATGTGCCAACAAGAAACTCTCTGGCCCTGTGAGTCTATGTGGAAAGAATTCTAGTGTCTTGGACTAATTTGTTTGTAGTCCTAGTTTTTGGGTTTGTTAATTGAATATTTTATTTTCTTCACCTACTCCATGTAAAGAAGCATGTTTCCCATTTGTTTTGGTTTTTGTTTTTTACAAAAGTTCCAGATTTTCTCTCACTCTCTTCCCCCTATTCTCATTGGGAAGGCAAGCAATATTGATATAGCTTTATCGAAATCTTCCGTGCCCCAGAAGAAAACAGAGAGGAAGGGAAGAAGAGATGGAAGGGTATGAGAGAAGGGAGGGCAGATTGTGGGAAGGGGCAATCAGAAAGCACGCTGTCTTTGGGTGTTCAGAAGGGAGGGATGGGGGGAATAATTGGAATTCAAAATGTTGTGGAAGTCAATGTTAAGAAGCAAAAGTAAAGTGATTAATTATTGGAAAAAAATAATAACTAGTGGAAGAAGGAAATGGATAAGCAATCCATTTTGTTTGCCAAGAAAACATCCGGATGGGATGATGAAGAGTCTCACAAAATTGAAAACTGACTGAACAGTAATTGTTATCATTGTGCCTCTGACAGCAATGTGAGGTGACTAGAGAAAGATGGTTAGCATTGTATTTTTTTGGAATTTTCCCACAGCACCAACTAGCTCAATAAAGGCATGTTGAATTCATTTGAACAGTGGCAGAAAGGATTCAAAATTAGGATTATTCTTTGAAGTTTTTGAGAAGAGAGAACCTTCTCTCTCCAAGAAAAAAAGAGAAGACATTGTTCAGATCTTACCCTTGGACACTTACTAGCTGGGTGACCTTGAAGAAATCCTTGTCATAATGAAAATGACCTTCTAATAATGATAATAACAATAGCATTTCTATAACACTGACAATGTTGGGTCATTTGGTCCTCTCAATAGTCCTGTGAGGTAGGTTCTACCGTAGTTCTAATTTTCCATATGAGGAAACTGAGACTGAATGAGGTTAAACCAAAGAAGCAAGGGCCTGAGGGAGGAATCCGACTCAGTGTCCCTGACACCAAGTCCATCAACAATCCAATCCTTTAGCATCTCAGAGCTTCAGTTTCTTCATCTGGAGAAGGAAGGGTGTGCATTGGAAAGCCTATGACGACCCTTTCTATTCTTTATGTGTGATCCTAAGCTTTCCATCAAGCCAGGAGTGGAAGGAGAGGAGCTACCATTTCCACTTTCCTATACACCAAAGGAGAAAGAATGCCTTATTTCAGGCACTTACTTATGCTTTGTCTTATTCTCATTCCTCACAAGCTGCAAGCTTCCCATTCCTATCTCGTCCTGGTGTGATAGGGTTCTCCTCCAAGAAGCAGCTTTTTCTCATAAGTGATCAGGTGCAGCAGAGCTGATCCACTTTACCTGTGTTATTCAGTATGAGAATTCCTTTCTGTTCTTTTCTGCCATGATGTATTCATGACCCTCATTGTCAACCTTTTTGTTTCCAGGTTATAATGAACCTGGTCCAGATCTACCCAGTGTTGGTAAGTATGTGGGCACTCTCATCTCATAATCTTGAGCCATCTGGGAGCACTGAACCTTACTCCTTTCTTGACCCCTAAAGTTGGAGGCCAGTGCCTTTGCCATGCCCAAGTCCCTGACCCTGGAGGCCATTTTCAGGTGATATGAGAAAGGAATCCAAGATATAGAGTTAGCATGTTTCCGTAAATCATGGGAAACAAAGACCTCCTGTCACTGGAGGTCTTCAAATGTCAGCTAAAGGGCAAGTTCTCAGGGATACTGGAGTGTGCATGTGTTCTTCAATTAGATTTCCTCTCAGCATGATTTTAGTTCTGATATAATAGGATTTGGTGAAACTGTGAAGAAAAGACTGAAATGTAGGGAAAAGGCACTCAAGATCCTTTGAGTCTCCCTTGCCATGCAAAAATGGCTTCCTGTTTCATCACTCGCCCTTCCTTGGCTCGAAACTGGGTGGAGATGACTTGTTAAGCTGTCTTCACCATCAGTCAATGATGCACCAAACATTGCTTAACTTCCATCTATGTATCAATCTCTGAACTCGGTGCTCAGAGTAGAGGGTGAAAAAATGTGGGAATCTTTGTTCGGAAGGGGGTTTACATTCTGTTGTGGGGGAATCCAGAGCCTCTGTCTGAGATAGCATGGTGAAAACTTAGCAAAGCATCCCCACGAGATGGTCAAGGGGATTAACAGTGGACCTCACCTCTTTTAGAGAGATATTCTAAAGGAGAACTCATAATGGTATTTAGGAAGTATTCCGAAGTGTCACTGGAGCTCATAGTGTCACCAGCTCGGCACCTTAGCCATGGCCTTATGAAAGATTACTTCTGTAATAGCCCAGGCAGCACAGGCAACTAGAAATACCCATCCACCTTCAATCATGTAGTGATTTGTCAAACACTTATTTGACATCTCCTACAGGGGGAACCCGGAATTAATAACCCCATGACAATTGAGTTGATCTGAAAGAGTTTTAAGACACAATAGTTTCTGTCACGTTTCAGTGTCAGTATTTCTTTCTTTTTTGACACCTTTTGGCGTCAAACCCCATTCTGTCATCATTTGTGACTCTCCAGGCATCTTTAGGGCCTGCAGCCCGCGCAGGTAGAAAATCAGCAAGATTAGGATGCTAGGTGATGTCCACTGGGTCCCCCATGGAAGCTGCTTAAAGAATGTGATTAGGAAAATGAAAATGGCCACGATCCTTAAAAATCACCTCCTTCCAAATGAGCGAATCAGAATCTGAGACTTGGTGCATCATCTTGGGTGGGGGACAGTGACCTTGGTATGTTGGATATTGCAAGGCTCTCCCCTCATTAATCCTCACATACACTGAAGAAAGAAGGATATGAATTTCTGGCAGTTGATTTAACAGCTTCTCAAGAAATACTCCCATAGTTCTAGGAAATGAGTCCATGTTTCCCATTCAAAACCTAAAAGAAGTGAAGACCTGGACCATTCTAAACAAGAAGCACACAGCTTGACAAGTTTGTCAGGAGAAGCCCATTTTTCAAATATCTGTTTCCACTGCTTTAACTCCTCCCCAAAGCATTCTGTGACTACATCCAGGTGTTCACTTTTCTCCCACATCCACTATGAAATTGTCCACAGTGTCTTTATCAGTGATTTCCACTCTTCATGATTTTTCCTCAGTTCCTGTGAGAACCAGTTACCCTGCAGACACCTCTCTGACCCCATCACAATCCTCCACTTCCTCAGGTAAAAAGAATGCGGCTGATAGGCATTCCCAGGAGTATCATTGTGTGCATAACTAGAAAAGGGGAAGAACAACTGTGGGGACGTAGGCAAGGAAAAGAGAGGAAGTGGTTAGGGATTCCTTGATGTGAATGTCAGTGGGCCATGGAGTATGAGATTGCCCTCCAGGAAAGCGTAAGACAGTACAAGACATGCCCAGGATTCAGGGCTGGATCTTTTGTTTCCTTCCTCTGTAACAGCCGGTGACAACATGACATTTTTACCCATCCGCTTTACCATCACGAACTTACGCTACATGGAAGGCATGGATGACCATAGCTCTGGCATTTTCAATAACATCCAGAGAATGCTTCGTCGCGTGGTGAGATTTCACAGGCCCTGTCCAGACCCATTCCTGCATAGCAAGCTTCTCCACCGTGGGGGCTGAAAATCTGGTTATTCATTCCCCTTCTTATTTCCTTCACAGTTCAAACCCTTGTTCGGGGAAAGCAGCATTGCTTCCTCCTATGATGGATGCCAAGTGGTGGCCCTGAGGTGAGACCTGAGAAGAAGTTGTCAGGCCCACACATCATCTCCCATGATGCCCCCAGTTTCATGGCTAACGTGCAGGGTGGGTGGACAACAGAAGCACTGTCTCCATGGACGGTCCATTTCCTCCTTTTTCAAATCTGAGCAGGATTTCCTACCCATTCTCTTCCTTCCAGAGTCCTTAGGAAAGTGATTCCCCTTGTGTGTCGTGATTGGGAATAAATGCTGGCTTGTGGAAATACATTTCTCAAGTGGGAGTTGTGTGGCTGCACAGGCAAACTCCCCACACAAGGAATGGGCATGTTTCCACCATCAAGGATTCCGTATCAGCCTTTGTGATGGCAGGAAATCTCAGCTGAACTGTCCCCAATGTCTCCTAGAAGTAATTTTCTCAGCATCGAAACTCAGGAACCTCAGCATTTGTTTCCTTCCACAGATCTCTCAAGGGTGGCTCAAAAACTGGAGTGGAAGTTGTGTGCAACTTTCGAGGGGGGCCGACCAATCCCTCCTTAGACAAATACAAGGCATATTGGGAGCTGAGCAAACAGACTGAGGGTATCAGCAGACTGGGCCCCTACATTGTGGAAAAGGAAAGTTTCTACCTTGATGGTGAGATTCCTCACTGGCACAACCATTGATCTCTTTCCCTCCAGCATAAGCTTTGTAATGAGACCATAGTCCCAACATTCCTATCTTTTCCCTTGATTCCCCACTTAGATTCAGGCCATCTCTCCCACCCCAGCCCCACCCCAGCAGCTCATGTTCTCACTCTTCCCTTGTTCATCCACTTGCACTCAATCAGCCGTACCCATGCCTATTTCCTGGTTACCTTAAGCCATTCTTTCTCTTTGTCTGACTTTTTTCATTTGCTGCCCACTCTTGAACTCTGCTTTTGATCCTGTTATATGTAATGTTTTTAGCCATCAATCGTGTAGAATCGTAGATGGCAGAAAATAGACAAAGGACAGACAAGTAGAAGTGTTGGGTGGTCAATAATAGAAGGCAGAAAATAAACTCCACAAAAATTAGAAAGGTGCATCACATCTAAGAACCTGACATTTAACCAACGTAAGGCCAAAATATGGATGCAGAGTTACCCAGTAATCTGGCTGACCAGAGGGTGATGGGGACATGAGCAGAAAGGATTCATGTTGCGAAGACACCAATTAGATTTCATGAAGGTAAATCCAGAGACTGTAAAGAGGAAGATGCTAGTTCCCTTATCATCTGGCCTTATCAGCCCTTGATGATAGTAATCTGTTGTGATCTGAGGATCCAGCCTTCAGAAAGAACATATATAGACAGAAAATGGCCATGATGGGAAATTGAAATGATGTGATAAGAAGATTGCTTCAAGGAACTTGAGGTATTTAGTCAGATGAAAGAGGTATAAAGATTGTCTTCAAACATTCCAGTACCTCTCATGGGGCATATTATATAAGATGCTTCTACTTGGCCTCAGCAGAATGTTAAGGAAGGCGTGAAAATTCCTGCGTCAAAATACTCATGTGAGTATTGATACTCACATGAAAGCAAATTGTTCTCATTGATTAATGCAGTGGACACCCATTCACAGAAGGTTTCCATGCTTAGGCTAAATCACATTTTGCTGGGAGTGGAACGGAATGAGTACATCTACAGGAAGCTTGGACCACAAGGAATAAAAAAGCTTTTGAAGTGCTACCTTTTGTCTATAAGCGTTCTTCCATGCTCTTAGAGATGAACGGGTTAGACAGTAGGGGGCTTGAATTCCTACCGAGTTTCTGCAAGCCAGGAAAAGGCAAAAATGAAAGGGATCAGGGCTCTTGGATCCATCTAAATCTCAGAAGATTGAAGGGTCCTTCTTACTTCTATCCTCATGTAAGAACTTCATGGAACAGATTACGGAAGGGCCCTGAAGAATTGCACTCTCCTCCCTTAAGGATATAACAGGAGAACTCAGACTCTGCCGTTCACGTCATGGCTAAGGTTCAGGGTGCACAAACAGGAAAGGCCATTCCCCATATCCAGCGTCCATGTCCTCCATTTACAAATCTGAAGATGTTTTCATTCCCAGTCTCTTTATTCGTGTCCTCAGGAATGCCATTCCTCTTCTCTTTCATGATTTGGCACAAATGAAATGTTGACAGCTCTTGCTCTCATCTTTGGGTCTCTCCCATTTCCTCTTCCTTCGTTTCTGATCTTCCCTTCATTATATCTTATTTTGCTTTACAGGTTGTAATGAACACCATCCCTTACAGCTCTTCACCAGTAAGTGTCTTGATATCCAAATCAACTTGCAGTCTTCTGTTCCTTCCACTGAAGTTAACTCTGTAGGCTTTACCAAGAAATTCTCCACACCATAGTAAATTTCCCAGCAATAGAAATCATTGTGAACACTCAAGATGTTAAGAATGCATTAGAAGAGGGTTAGATGGTCTCTGAGGGCTTTCCCTGAAGAAAATGTCCCAGGTTGTATAGAAATGGGCTCTCCATCCTTCTGGACCTTTGTGATCCAGAGACACTCTTTCATTTTCTGGGATTCTAGGTCTCTCTCTGAGGTTGCATGGTGATACCTTAGCAAGGCATGCGCATGGAATGGTCAGGGGAATTAGCAGGGTAAATCAACTCTTTCAGAGAGATTTTCTGAGGGAAAGTCATGATGGTGTCCATTGTACCACTGAATACCTCTTTTTCTTGGAGTGTCATCAGCAGGACCCATTAGACATGTCCTTATAAAAGGCTCCTCCTGTGTGGCCCCAGGCAGCTAAGTCAACCTGAAGTGCCTGTCCAGATTCACTCATTTATTGATACTTTCTTCATTCCTTCATTTTTCAAACACTTATTATGTATCCCCTACATGTGCAACTCTGAGTTAATAACCATATACCAATTGGAATGATCACAAAGAGTTATAGGACACAGTGGTGTTGGGCAGTATGCAATGTCAATACTTCTTCTTCATTTTTACAGCAGTTCCTGATCCCAATGCATCATCAGTCCCAACTCTCAAGGAACCCTCAGGTCCTCCATCCTCCAGAGGTAGAAAATCAGCAACATTAGGCGACTATCCATTAGATCCCACATGGAAGCTATGTAGAGAATATGATTGTGATAAGAAAGTTAAGAACCTTGCGTTAAATATGAAGAATCACCTCATTCTAAGAAAACCCTTCCAAACAAAGATAAAGCAGTACCTGAAACACAGGGTATAACATCTTGTGTGAGGGAGGGTGACCCTCAAAGACCTCCTCCCAAACGCATGTGCACATATACCCACACAGAAGACAGGACATAAATTTCCTGCTGTGGAGTGAATGACTAAGTACATATACATATATATACATGTATATACATATATATATATATATACACACACACACACATGTGTATATCATTTACATCTTTATATATATAACATACATATATATTTATAGATAAAGATAGATATATTTATATATATTTATATCTATATCTATGTATATATCTATATATATGTATATATACATGTGATTTGTTTCCACATGGGCATCCATGTATCTAAGCAATTAGCTACCATTCATGAATCAGTCAATATGTCACTCTGTCCTCCTTGGAATGTTTTGACAGCTTGATGCACTGCCACAAATTCAGCATATTGACCCCTTCCACCTATGCAAGGACTTTCCAATATCCACCTAGTACTTGGCTTAGAGGCTACCGCTTTCCAGTGTATTCTGAGGCCCTAATATTCTGCTGCACCATCAGTAAACTCTTCCTTTCCCTTTTCTTCAGTTAATCCTTCTAATCCCTCATTCCATTTTGCCAAGGGTTATACCAACTTTTGCTATGGTTCGGAGGGTATATCATTTCCCTTAGTGGGTATGTTTGCTATTCATTCATAGAGGGTTGATTTAAATGTATTTTGAACATAGCATTTCCAATGACTTGTCCAATTCTTTGAGAAGCTGGTGTAATCATTACCCAGGTCTTGAATCCATTTGCCAGCATTAATGTTACCCCATGAGTCAAAGTCAGTTGTCCAGTCTCTACCAAAGCCCAACAGGCAGCTAACCACTGCTTTTCAAAAGGGGTGTATTGAATGCCAGAAGAAAGGAGTTTCCTAGACAAAAATCCAAAGGGCACATTTCAGACAGGTTGAATATGCCATAAATCAAGGCTCAATTGGATCGTGGTCTATGCTTCCACAAAAGCTTTACTTTGTTCAAGTGACCAAGTGCCAATTCAGTGTTTTTTATTGTAATCTTCTATAAGGGTTCAAATTTTGTTCTTGATGTGGTACATGATGTCCCCAATATCCAAATAATCCTTGAAACTTTTGGGCCTCTATCTTATTGGTGCAGATGGAAAAATTCTGAATCTCTTGTCAGGTTTGTGGGAGGTGTCAACCCCCTTTACCTTTATGTACCCCTCAAATTTTCCAAGTTCAGTTAGCTCTTGAAACTTTGCACAGTTAATTTCCAAATTTTATCCCCTGGAATCCTGTCCATGGTGCCAAATGAATCGCTAAGGCAGTGTTTACGGTACTGGGGGTAACTGTGAATATACTGGCATAGTTGTCAATTGCAAAGTGTAACAGATGCTCCATAGAGAAGCTAGAAAAAAAACATTGATTGGGACCTCAGAAAGCCACGTTCCCAAACCACCAAGCAACACCATGTATAGTAACAAAGAAGTCAATACACATGATGGCAAAGATGTTTTCGTTTAAATTACGATTATTCAGGTACAAAGGGCAAGCTTAGTATGCATTTCCTCAGGAGTGTCTTACTGTATTTTCCTAGCAGATGAGAGGCATAGGCAAGGGAGGTTGAGGAAATGGTAGGGGTACCTTGAAATGGATGTTATTGAGGCCAGGGATTACCAGTTTTCCTTCCATGACAAGATAAGAATAGATTTGTCAGTACATCTATTTGTTCGATGTGCCCAGAGTTCAGACATGGATATTTTTTCCTCTTCCACAATAGCTGGTGTAAACAGCCTGCAGCCTTTACCATTCAACTTCATCAGGACCAGCTTGTCCTACCAAGACCACATGGATCACCCTGGTTCTGCCTATTTGTGTTCCATCAAAAGGACCTTGCAGCAGCTGGTGAGATTTCTCAGTCCCTACCCTGACCTTGGGATGCTCTAATGGACAAAAGCATTGGTTCTGGAGAGATAGGACACTGGGTTCAAATACGTTGTCTGGTGCTTCTTGCCTGTGTTACCTTGGGCTAATTATCTAATCTCCCTGAGCCTCAGGTTTCCTCATCTGTGAAATTAGGATAGCAAAGTCAGAATAAACGAATGAATGAATGAGTCTTTCATAATCAAGTGCATACTGTGTGCTGGACAGTTTGCTAAGTACTGGGAATACAGATACAAGTGAAGAAGACCATCCAAGCCTTCAAGGAGCTTGAATTCTAAGGGGCCCGGAAGGGGTTGAAGACAGCACATTAAGGCAATGTGGAAAATCAGCAGATTATATATTCCAGATTGCATTGTGTCACAGTGTTTGAGAAATGTCCTAAGGCTCTGGTTCCGGGGATGATAAGGTGAAAGCTTATATTTCGGTGGCGATGATTGTGTTGGGGAGAGGTATGATAGAACGAGTCAGGAGCAGAGTGTAAGCAGTTTAGTATGTAGGCAAGTCAGAAGACAGCTTCTAAGGTGTTTGGGAGCTCCAGATTTATGATGTCAAGCCCCCTCCTCCTCCTCAATAGTCTACTCCATTCTTTGGGCGTCATCTTTACAAGGCCCATTTGTTCACTCACATTTTCCTTTCCTTGCAGCTGAATCCCTTCTCCTCGGGAAGCACACTAACTTCACTGAGGTGAGACCTGGGAAGCTAAGACTTGGAGGTCTAGGTTTCTGTCCTGGGGCTACACTCACATAAGTAGGGCTCACGGTAGACAATATACATATAAAGTCTCCACAAAGTGACCTTTTCCTGCATTTCCCCATTCCTCAGTTGTTTCATGCCTCTCTGTCTTGGCCATGGAGTGTCAGGAATGGAGATCTTTGTGTCTTCCACAGTGCTTTCTCCAGAACAGTTGTAGGTTTGTAGGTCCTCTCGGGGGCACTATCAACTATTATCCTGACGTCTCTGACGTCCCAGTTTCACTGCCCCAATACACAAGTCTCTGTCACCGCAGTCAGCACCAGTCTTAGGAGATTGTATCAAAATTTCCTTTCCTAGACCAATGACGTGTAGATCCATGACTAGGGTGGCTGTTGTATGCCACTGCTGGCAAGATCCTACCACACCCTTTCTGATCAGAGAGAAGTTTTCCTGCGAGCTGAACTACCAGACCTATGGCACCACCAGGCTGGGCGTGTATATTCTGAAGAATGACATCCTCTACCTAAATGGTGAGCTACCTAACTGAAGCAAGGTTTCGCACCCATGCCTTTTTTCTTTGTTCTAATCCCAACATTACCTCTTTTCTCATTTTCATTATGCTTTGGCCCCTCAGGCAGCCCAAACTTTCTTCTCATTCATCCCTTGTCGATACAATTGCACCAAAGTCATGTTACACATACCTAGTTCCCCAGAGAGTGGGTTCTGGCTTTTCTTCTTTTCAGTCAGTTTCAGTCACCAATCTCTGAGGAAGTAGCTGTTTGGTTCTACAGATTTCTAAACAACTTCAAGGAAGTCATACATCAAAGGAAGCAAATGTATAGATGACACAGAGTTGTTTGGTAGGTAGCTACCATACGGCAAAGAATCAGGATCTAGTAAGGACTCAACTCACTGGACAAACAGGCTGTTACATTTAACAAAATAAATTGAGTGAAGACGAATATAAGATTTTGGAATTAGGTTTCTTTCAATCAATGGATTGAGTTCAGAATGGAGGAGACATGGTTAGACAGCATTTTGTGGGGGTTCTCACATACTTCAAACTCCATAATGAATGACAAGTACAATGACAATGGCACAAGTTAGTTGAAAAGTATCGTGCATATATTTACAGAGACTCTTTTCACATGCAGAGCTTTAGAAGTGTTAGTCCTACCATGCTTTGGATGCATCAGAGTACATCTGAATACCGAGTTTAATCTCTCAGTTACAATTGAGGAGGGTGTTGGGCAGGGAGGGGCTCACTGAGGAACAGGGTGAAAATGGAGTGGACTTCCATTCAGGTCAAACCAATTATCTTTTGGATGGTTGTCTATTGAGTGTCATTCATTTTGCTGAGCTCATAAATTCAAATAGCATTTGAACTTAAGCAGCTTGCATGTATCCAGAAAGAGCAAAACATGAAATATATTTACAGCAAATACACGACCTCTCTTTCTAGTGGGGTACATCAAGAAAACGGTTCGAGGAGACAGGGTTTCAGGTGAACCAGTGAGAGGATGAGGGGTTCCTAGCAGTGGAAGTGAGGATGGACAGCTTTCCAGGGGTGTGTGAGCACTTATGTAAGGCCAGAAGATGGAATGTCAGGTACGGGTAAAATACAACAGCTAGAATGTATAGTGTATGACTGTGAGACATGTAAATGAAATGGATAGAGATCATTGGGCTTTAACTGGATTTGTTGTTGGCTTAAAATATGAAATAGGGACACTTCTATTTTATTCCATGGGTAATCTTAAAGAAGGCAGTCTGCAAATTTTAGACCAGTGAAGGTTCTTAAGGATGTGAGTGGCATGGCCAGACCGGGGCTTTGGGAACTTGAATTTAACAAGTGTGTGGAAGATGGTTGAAGTTTAGAGGGCAGAATCTGAGAGGCCAGTTTGTGGAGGCTATTGTGCTAGGCCATGCCAGCTAGTGGGGATGAGGACTTGAATGAAGGTAGTGTCTGGGTGAGTTAATGTGTGCGGTGCTGTAGAAATAGAATAGATGTTAATTTTGGAAACTGGAGGCAAGGGAGCAAGGCTGAGGGTGAGTGTTGTGAACCGGGTCACCATGGTGCCATCAGCAGCAATAGGTAGATGATGCTGAGATGTGGGTTTAGAAAGACATCTGAATCACCCTCTGGACAGGTTGTGTTTAAGATGAGTTTGCAACCTTTGTGTGGAAATGTCCAGTCATCGTGTCCCTCAAGAGAAGAATTAAATCATATAACGCTATGAAAGAGAGAGTCTGGAGGAGAAACGGTGTGATCAGCAGTGTCTGTATCATAGAAATTTCCAAAGGAATAAGGACTGCGTAAAAGTCACTGAATTTAGCGATGAAGAGATGATTGGTCAAACTCAGGGAGTTTCAGTTAAATGGTAGGATCAGAAGGCAGATTGCAAGAGGGTGAGAAGTGAGGAGGAGAGGGAGAAGCAGCTTTTTTCTCGATTGACTGTAAAAGGGAGAAGACATGTAGGAATAGGGGAAGGTGAGGACAGGATCAAGTGAAAGGTATTTTTCTCCCCTTAAGGGTGGAAGACATTTGTAGTAAGCAGAAGAGGAATTGGTTTGTCAAATGTTGCCATGCTAATGTTATGGACAGTATGGACAAATGGTGACTAGATGGCATCACAGCTAAGTAGTTGACAACTGGAAGAATGGCTGGACCCAAAGAATAGTCAGTAATTATTCCTGGAAGGAGGTGTGTAGTGAATTGTCCCAGGGATATTTCTTGGTCTCTGTGCTACCTAGGGAAGGAAAACAGCTAGAGAATAGGTAGAAAACACGTTTACTGATTTTACATCTAACCCCAAGGGTTTGAGATAGAACCAATAGATCTACTGGATGACAGATTTGGAATTCCAAATCTTAGGCTAGAATGGTGGGCTCAGATGTAGTAAGGTGAAATTTAATAGACATAGTAGAATTTTGCGTCTGTACTCTCAAAACCCTTTTATGAGTCCAAGATGGACAAGCAGAGGCTGGGAATTTCTGAACAAATATTGGGACATTTAATGGACTGAAGCTCAACATGGTTCAACAGTGTGATGTGTTAAATAACAAAGGTTAAGGAAAACCTTAGGGTACATGAAAGAGACAGAGTATTCAAGTGTCTTCAGGGAGTTAAAGGGCTGTCACAGGGAAATGTGCCTGGACTTGTTCTGCTTTGACCCAGAAGGTAGAACGAGCAATACAGTGTCACGTTACAAAGAAGCAAATATCCACTAGAAGTGAAGAAAAATTTCGTATCATGTGGTGGGATGGTCTACTTCAGGAAGGAGAAGGTTTGCCTTCCCTGAGGAATGTCAAATAAATGGTCGATCACCACTTCTTGGGGATGTGGTGGAGGGTATTCCTGGTCAGGTAAGGGTTGGACCAGGCCATGCCTGAGGTGTCGCATTTCTGTTCGTCCTTCATCCTGATGTGTTGATTTTCTCCTAGAAGTCAGAAGACTATGGAGAAGAGCCTGGTGACAATCCAAGGCAACCCATGGGAAAGTGTGCTGTTGTCTGTGTCTCTTTAGAGCAGAGGAGAGCAAGTCAAGATCCTTTGTTATGTTTGTCACGGTAGAGAGCTGACAGGTTCCCAGGAGAATTCTCTTGTCCCTTTGTTCAGCGATCACATCCTCCACATACGAAAAGACAGCAAGCTGAGCCACCAGGTCTTCTTTTCTCAATGTAGCCTCTCAAGTGTTCTTTGCCTTCTATTCCCAACTCCTTTGATATTTACATTCATTTTCTGTCCTTTGTTTCCCAGTTTGTCATGAACACCATCCATTTCAATTCATGAAAACTAAATGCCTTGTTTCACAGATATCCGTTGAGTCGCAAGCAATTGTGATTTCAGAAATGTCTTCACAAGGGGAGTTGGTGCTCAGAACCAGAACAGTGAAATTGGCATGACTTTCTCTCAAATCTGTGCCTCTGTAACTCACTTGAGCCTTGTTAGAAAGGACTCCTAGTATTAGAATCACCTACCTCAATATGGAATGACTTTCCTCTCACTGTAACTCTTTGGGCAGAGGGTGATTATCCTTTCTTTTCCCGGGGTTCTTTGGGAAGTCCTGTTTCGATGCCATCTAGGAGGCTTCCAAGGCTGAAATTCTATGTGGAAAAGTAGGATATCTCCCTCCTACTGGATCTTTCGGATAAGAGACATTGAATCAGACTCTGGGATTCTCATGTCCTCTCTCCAAGATTCCATGGTGAAAAGGTTGCCCTCACAGGACAATCCGGGTTATGGACATAATGTTCCATATGAAGCTCAGATGGAAAAATGTTCCTGGAGCAGGAATTACGTGTTGAGAATCTTCCTTGAGAGCTTCATTCTATTTCTGCCAGAGACATTACCAGCAGTGAAAATAACCTTAGCCCCTGAAAGCCGTTCTGTGGTTACTTAAACACCAGTCAAATGAGTTTGATGACAGTCATGTATTTACTTTGTCATTTCCTGCATAGAGAACCCAGAGATGGTGCCCAGTGTGGAATCATTCCTTCATCTCCTACTATATGCCAAGGAATGTACTATGTCCTCGGAATGCAAAGAATGACATAAAAATACTCAGTCCCTGCCCTTAAGGTGTTAGCCAACTTAACTTTCTCCCACTTTATGTCCTCATTTTAATAAGACTCTTCTTTTGCAGCTTCTGGGGTAGCCACTATAGCAACCTTCCCATATTCCGTGGGATCAACAGGACCTGAAGCCTACACAGGTAGAATTGTTAGGACTTTAGCGTTCTGGAAAGGGCTCAGTAGGCTTTTCAAAGTTCTGGAAAGAAGGAGAAAAGGAAGGGAACGTAGAGTTTCCAAACAAACCCTACTAACTCTATGATGCAGAGGCTGGGCAAGACAGGAGTGGGGATTTGGCATGACTTCTGAAGTCCCTTGTAAGCAATTCCAGAGAAGATTTAAATATCTGGTAATTTGCCAGAGAGATCCCTGCAGGCACGTGGCACAAATTGTTGCATCTCATGCCAAAGATGAGGAAAAAGAAAGGCCCTCGAACAGCCCCCCACCTTGTCTGACCAGAGTTAGCATTTGCCCAGAACCTGGTACCTCTTGTGATAATTCAGCTTCATGTTGAACTTCATTCTCTTCGAGATTGTGGGTCCCCACATAGTCATCTGGACATAGCTTGGGAGCTCTTTGAAAGCAGGGCCTTCTTTTGCTTCTGTTGGTATGTCTAGCACTTATTACAATGCATTGTATATGGCAAATGATGAATAAGTGCTTTCCTGATCAATCTTGACCAAATCAAGCAGAACCCTTTTCCCATCCAACGAACTTCTCTTGGTTCTCTAGTTTCTCAGTTGTGGTTCTATCAACGGTTTTCTTTCACCTTGATTTAGTTTGAGCTCCTTTGTCAACCACTTTTGCTCCAGGAACATCTTCCAGTCCATTACCATTCCTTAGCACCAGCCTTACCACTTACCAAAGTGCTAGCATCTCGGGATCCTTTGGTGGACTGTCTTTACGGATTTTGTCATTAGATTAGGACTTGAAGAAAAGCTGAATAAAGCGGAACTGGGAGAGTGAGAAATCGTACCTACCCAGAGATATCAGTGCAGCCAGGTTAATGGGTTTCCCTTGCAGAAAGGAATAGAATAGGAACTGGGTGACCTTGGGCATGCTAGTAGAGTGGATAATGCTCACACACAGATGTTCCTCTCTGACTCATATTTCAGTTAGTGGCACGTCCAGCATGGAATCTCTTGTTGCAAACTTTACCGTTACGAACTTCATCTGCTCAGAAGATATGGGGCAGCCCAGTTCTGACACATTCAACTCTGCTGAGAATGTCATGCAACACATGGTTAGTCTTCCCCATATCCGACCCCATCCACCAACTACACAGCTGATTTCCCCATTCCTTGACTGGGATCCATCTTCTCTTACCCCAAGTTTACTTGACTCTTTCCTTGCTTTGCCAGATTGGCCTCTTGTTTAGGGAAACTACCATTGGGCCCTATTTCCCTGAATGCAAGGTGACTTCTTTGAGGTAAGAATTGTAACACTTTCCGCACACCCTTGAGGATAAACCTCTAATGGACTGCTATATGTAAAAGATAGTCAACTCGATTATACACTTACCTTTAGTCTCATTTTCTCTATGTTCAAATTCCCAAACAACTTTATCCCAGTGCCTCTAATCCCAGAAAGTGCAGGAAATAAAAGTGCATTCATTCATAAGTACTGATTTGTAAGAAACAGTCTAATGTCAAAAATGTCTTCTCCAGTTGCGGTCCTACGGCTTCTCACCACTGCTACCCAGACAGGTAATGCTAGCTCACCGACCATTCCAAGGCCACTGTCAGCCTTTCTCAGGTCACTTCTGGCATATATTTAAGCCCCTCTCTACCCAGAATCCCAACACATTTCTCAGCACCAATTTCACAGATGTTCATATCACCTCCCATTGTTGTTTTTATCTAGAGCTATGATGAATGGATTTGCAACCAGAGTGGATTTCCTGTGTACCCATCGCGTTGTCCCTGTCAAGCCTGTCGTGGACAGTGAAGTGTACTGGGAGATGAGCAGGGAAACACATGGCATTACCATTCTGTGCCTCTTCACCCTGGCCAAGGACAGTCATTACCTTGATGGTGAGCTACCTAACTGAGCCATCATCTTGGCCACTGTCCCGACCAGTCTTCTGATATAACCTCAGTATTATTTTCTCTTCATTTTAAGCCTTATTCTTTTATCCCTTATTCCACCCCTGCCCAGAATCCTTTATTCCAATGTCCCATTTTTTCATCCAGGTCCAAAAGATAGAACCTACGTATAACTGAGTTGCTAGACTGCCCACTACTTGGTGCCATCTCTGGTGTTATCTGTGGTAGCTGGAGATAATTGTTGTTCTGTCCATTTTTTGGTCTTTGCAAATGCAAACTTTGAAGTAATTCTTTGGTTGGAGACTAGAGGTCAGCAAGGAGAAGGATGGATGAGGTGAAGTAAGGAAGGATAAGTATCTAAGAGTAGGATGGAATCAGGAGGACAAAAGGTTTCCACCTACGACAATGATGGCTCTGTTCCAATCAAGTGAAATTTAATAAGAATTGACATGTACTGAAGTGGAAGAAAGTGGATTTGAAGGAAGAGGGCCTGGGTTCTACTCCTAACTTTCTAATTCCTCTCAGTTTGACAGCTGACTAACAAATTACCCTAGATGAGCCTCAGCTGTGTCTTCTGTAAATTATAATGTTGGCCCAGATGTGGTCTTGGCCAGGTCTCAATATGTGATTCTGATTCAAACGGCTCTTTAGTGCTTTTGAAATCCAATCCACTTCTATATTAATGAAACAGAAGTATATAGTTTTGGGGAGACAGAACTCTATAACAAGTCATTGGAAAGTGACCTTGGAGATTATCTTGAGAGTAAGCTTAATAAGAGCCATCAAAGTGACAGGGCATGCATGCCAAAAACCCCAACAGAGACACACTGGTGTGCTAATATGTCTCTTGGTCTTCCTTGAGGGTGGAAATTCCCTCCCGGGAGGCAAAGTGCTAGCTGTCCAAAACCTATCATTTTAAGGACTTTCCTGAGCCTGAGACGTTAAGTGATTTGACAGGATCAGAGCATTCATTCAGTTTTAAGGGATGGGTTCTGATTTCAGAACTTCTGAATTCTGAATAGCCATTTCAAACCAGTTTGCCATATGATTTCTTGTCACAATTCTGTCTGCATTTAGCTGACTACAAGGAATCGTAGTTGAATCTACAACAACAGAAGTGTAGTAGCTTGAAAGGAGGGAGGTGACAGTTCTATCTTCCTCTGCCTTTACAAGTTGAAGCTAGTTCATTTTGAGGAGCCCCAGGATGGCGAGGCATCATGAAAGTATGGGGTAAAGGCAGAGAGGCAGTGCAGTAGCTAGTGTCCTGATCCTAGAGCCAGGGAAAACCGAGTTCCAGTCTTGCCTGACAAGCTCACTGGCTGTGTGACATAGGGACGTCACTTAAGGGAACAGCTTTCATGCTCCATTTGCTCGTCTGAAAAATGGGGATAATCATAGTAATACCAATCTCAAAATTCGACAGTGAGGAGAAATGGGACCACATTTCTAAAGTACTGTGAAAACCTTAAATCATCTTGCAGAGATATACTACTGATGATGATGGCGACAGCTAGAAAGAACTGTTCATGTTTAGCCAGGAGACATCATGATCACATTCTTTGATTTTTCAGGAGCCTATCATGAGCAAGAGGTTTTCATTCTGCTGAATCCCATAAGGCAGAATTAGGAGCAATGAATGATTGCTGAGGCCAGAGAAGAAAATGGGGGGTCCGGTACAAGTCGACATTTGCTCCCACAGGAAATCACATAAAGATACAACCCTGTTTTGTCTCTCACCCTTCCTGGCTGGGTCTCAGACAAAAGCGTGAGTTAGGCAGTGCAAGGGAGGATTCTCTCTTTCTCCAGGATGCAAATCCCTTGGTTCCTCAGGGGTGATAAACTAAGGCCTTACTTCAGCTGAGTCTCTAAGTAACTCTCTTGCTTGACTGTCCATCCTTTGTTTTCCAGGTTACAAGGAAGAAAGCATGGTCCAATCTACTGAGGTTTTGTGGAGTCCTCTCATGCTACCTCCCTGGGCTACAGGGAAGAAGACCTCCTCAATTCACCCCAGGGCTGTGGCCTTGGAAGGAGAAGGCCACAGTGCGATGAGCAATTGGGTCCCCATCTGTGCCAGGCCCTTGACTGAATGTGCTCTTCATCAGATGCCCTTCGTGAGGGTCAACTGGAACTGCAGCTTCTCCTCCAACCTGGGTTCGAACTCCATTGGACAAGGTTTTCTGGACGGGACCAGGAAGACCACAGGCCACTGCCCCAGGGGCCTATTCAAGCTGGATAACCTCCACATGACAAGTAGGGAAAATAGAATCGAGTCAGGGTGGGGAAACTGCAGTGGGAAGAGGAGATGGGAAGGGGCCTTGAGGCAGAAGGAAAGCTTAGGAGGCTTGGAATCCAGCAATTGGGGGTGAAATTAAGACTGATGATTCTGAAACACTGCAGAGCAAGGAAGTTCCCTACAACAGAACGCATAACAGGTTAACAACAGGAAGGTTCTTAGGACCTACAATGTCAGGACTTGGAAAGCCTTTAGAATTGAGATTGTCAGAGTTTTGGGTGCAGCACACAGAAGCCAAGATGTCGGTGCTGGGAGGGCCCTTAGAAGCCAGGATGTCGGACATTGGAGAGCAGTATTAACATACAGAATGGAGAAGGTTTGATCTGGGAAGGGCCTCAGAGCTTCCAACCCTATAAATTTGAGATTGAGCAAAGTCAGATCCAGGGAACAGACTTGAATTTGCCCAAAGTCACTGAAAGTTAGTGTCAGAGGTGAGAAAAAACAATTCCAATGCCAGACCATCCCTACACTCTCCCAAACCCAAGCAAGGAGCTGACAGGGGTCTCTTTTCAGGGCAGAAACTTATGACCTTTGCAAATGCCTTCTGAGAGCCCCAGTCATGAGGGCCTCCCTGAGGACAAAGGGAGTCCTCCAAAGAGCCACAAGACACACAAACCTTGTTGCCATTTACCCCTTCAGGCTGCTCCTCCCATCTTTTCCTCTGTGGATCTTCAAACCTCTTTCACTTAGAAAACATTTATTAGCATCTCAAATGAGATATTATTTCTGAAGTAATTATTATGTAACATGTACTTAAGTGAATGCTTGTTCCTTTTTAAAAAAAAAAAAATTAATGAATATTTTGTTGGATGGTAAGTTCCCAATTGTCTCCCTTCTTCCCCACCACCGCGTAGAGAAAGCCACAGACAGATGGATAGAAATATACAAACTATGCCATGCATTCTTCGTTCATTCTTTCCTCTAGCCCCTCCTCCTCCCTCCACACTCTGCTCTTCCTTTCACTCCCATCCCTTCCACTCCCTTCCTCTCTTCTGCAGAGGTTCATGCATGGCATTTCATAGACACGGAGAACTCCTTTTAGGGAACTCATGTTTCCAGTGCACACCCATACATACTTTTATCTTAATATCTTCGAGAGTGACATTGAGAGGCAAAGTGATTTGCCCAGGGTCAAGGAGACAACATGTGCCCGAAGCCACTGGACTTGTAGTTATATCTTCCTGTCTCCGAATTCAGCTATCTACCCTCTTCTCCACATTTCCTCTCAAGGGCATAATGGAGGAGATAAGATTCGAGACTGGACCTGTGATTTCCTGTGTGAACGCAGCACTTGGAGGAAAAGCTTCCTTTAACAGAACAGATTTTAAATTCACTTGAGACTTAGGAGAGTTGGAGAGTTGGCTGTGGATAAGACAGACTTGCATTAGCAATGCAATAGATCTGAGTGTGACAGACAACTCTGTGAGAACCTAGTGGATTGACTTTTCGTGGCTCTTGGACTTGAAGAGAAAGTGATATTGGAGCTGGGCTTCCACATCTTGTGTGCCTGTTACATGTGGGGGCTAATCCTGTTGGGAACGCTCCACACACTGTGCTGTCCTCACATCCCTATGATGGCCCCTTAGCATCATCTCTGTTTCTCCCCAGACATGCCCTACTGGACCATCAGCTTTTTCGGCCTGGCACTACTCCTGGTGCTCCTGGTTAACCTTATGTGATACTTCACAGTAAGAGAAACTGGGGAACCCCTAAGAGCCTGTTAGTACTGTGTGCATGTGTGTGTGTGTGTGTGTGTGTGTGTGAAAGTGAGAGAGAGAGAGAGAGTAAGGGAGGGAGGGAGGGAGAGAGGGAGAGAGACTTTGTGGTTGCACAGTGGAAAGACGATTGTGGTATCTGGAGCCAAAAGACCTGTGTTCAAATCCTCATCAAGTATGTCACCATCATCAAGCGCCCCCCCCCCCCCCCCATGGGTAAGACTCAATCTTACAACCCAAAATCACTTGGTCACTTCTCTTCTTTTCCGAATTGTTGGATTGTTTTTGAATTCTTTTAATTGGCATATTTTTCATTATGAGGGAAGGTGAACACAGGAAAAGACTTTCAGGTTTTAGAACTTCTAAAAAGTTTTTAATTCGATGGTGAGGAAAGAGAAATATGAACAAGGGTGAGTACTGTGGCTCAGTTTGGACGATCTTATTGAGAGCCAAGAGGCAGTCCCTATTATTCCAGTTTTGTTGTTGTTGTTTTTTTTTTTTACCAAGGAGAATTCTCTTTGTAGTAAAATCGCTGTTTAAGAAGGTGATACCTGAGTTAAAAAAAGGCACCTAACTGAGATGAGTTCCAGGGCACCAAGCACAGTGGATACTGAGAGAAATGAGGCAGATGCCATTGGAGAAGCCAGAATCAGCCATTTGGGGAAAATGGTGTGGCATGGAAGAGGATCAAAGGAGGGCGAATGTCCTCATCTTCAAAAAAGGGAAGAGAAAAAAATCTGCACATGGAGAATAAGGAGCTTGATTTCTGTTACTGAAAAGTTAAACATTAGGTTATGAAAGGTTTGGGTAGCAAAGTGATAGAAAAACAGGTCGTAGGCCTGGTGCTAGCGTTCCCAATGTCACCCCCCCCCCCCCAGCTCATTTCATCTCCCATGTTCTCCATGTGTTTAGATTGCTCAGTATGGCAAATGCTGCGGTTATCATTTAACAAGATTTTTGCAAATGATATGACCGAGTTTCCCGTGCAGTCTTTTCCAAAATAAGAGTGATGTGGGCTAGCAAGTAAAAGGATCTGGTGGATGTAGAATGAGAGGAAGGATCAGTCCCAAACCGTAGTCGGTCCTTCACCTTTCAGTATCAGCATGAAAATTGGTTTCTGGCAGAGCACCATAAGGATCTGGATGTGACCTGGATCTAAAGTTTTTCTAAGTGACGTCAGTGAAGGCTAAGACTGAATGCTTTTCAAAAAGAGCTAACCATTTTAGTAGTCAGGATTACAAAAGATCTAAAAGGCAACAAGTGTTAGGTCGATTCTCATAGGAAGAAACTGGTGTCTCTTTGATTGTGTATTACACAAGCTTCAATAAATATAACTATGTCGGTCACATTAATTTAGAAATAGTGAAGAAGAGGATTGCACAGGAAACCGAGAATCTCTTACATATAGTTTTGGTCATTTCAAAGTAGATACTTAATTTATACGAACCCCATAGAATTATTTGTCTATGTCCCCTTTCTGAACTTGGTTCTGTTCTTGCTGGATATTTTAAAATGTGATTTTTAAACTCTTTCTTCCATCAGGCTATTATGGGTACCCATCCATCTCAAGTAATCATCTCCTTCCCTCTTTTCCTCCCCAAGAAATGAAATCTGCCACCCTTCTAAGAGACAAATAAAATTGGGGGTTGGGATGCAAACATGTGTCATCTCTAAAGATAGTTTGCTTCTGCTCTTGTACTCTCTACCAACAGGATGTTGGCCTGGTTCACTAATCGTCTTCTGGAGAAGTGAAGACCTCAGAATACTTTTCCTTTACATCATTTTTGCCATTGAATATGAGTGTGCTTTACTCCATCTGCTCATTTGTTTCCCTAAATTTTTCTTAATGACTTTTATAATTCCATACTATTCATTTACGTTCACATACCACAATTTTTCAGCCATCTTCTCATTGCTGGACATGCTGTCGGCCTTCAGTTCTTTGCCTTAGCAAAAAGTGCTGCCATATTTTTGCATATTTCAATCTGTGGAGTATGAAATAATTGACTGAGAATGAAATAATCAAAGATCAAAAATCAGCTTCACTACTAACCTCTAGGGGAAGGTATGATGAGAGAGTGATGTAGTTGAAAGAATCTGGGCTTTTAGGGCTCTCCAGCTCCAGTTGAGTCAGTAGTGTAATATGGCATCCAAGAGAGTTAGAGCGGTCTTTGCTGCAGTAAGAAAATAATGTGGCCAGGCCTAGGAGGGCAATAGCGCACATGCCAGGGCTAAGGTGAAGCTCATTGGTAAGTTGGAATGTTCAGTGACAATGACCAAGTTTCTTCAGGCCTGGCCACCTGATCTGGAGGAGGACAAGGGCCGGATGAGCCCGGTAAAAAGGATATTTGCAGGAATTATGTCTGTTTTCAAGTCTTTGAAAGGCAGTCACAAGAAAAGGATCTAAACTCCATGTAGCAGAATCCCAAACAAAGGAATTAGCAAAGTCATCACACTTCAAGCTGGAAGAGATGGAGAGTTCTCCATCCCAGCAGAGATTTGGGCAGAAGCTAGCTGACAGGCCCTGAGGGAATGCAGAGTTAGGCCTATTGCTTGCTGTTCAAGGGTGTGTTGGCCTGTGTGTATGCTGAGGTCTTCAGAACTCAGAGCTTCTTGGTGGTTTCCCAGAGATGATTTGTGATTGGTGTATTGTTTGTCGGCTGTCTGTTGACAGATCACCTTTGATCCCTTAGGGGGTGAGTGTTTCCTTTGAATATTTGTATCATTTAAAAATGTTATATTCCATTAGATTGCACTTCCTGAGAGTATTTTGTCTCTGCAGTTTTTCTTTGAGTTCCGGTTATTTGTGACGTGTAAGGGTGTAGGGGTGTGAAGTGTGAGGTTTTTATGTTCTACCATATCATCTTCTCAACACATGAAAAATCTTGATGTATCATCTCAATTTCATCTCACTTTCTTTCAAAATGGTTAACCTTTTGACCTTGCAGAAACTTATGTTGATATATCCTCTTAAGGTTGGGAAGCCAAGTTTCTTTTTATCCACATTCCGTTGTTCATGAGAGGTTTTGGTTTGCCTTGAAGGCAATATTTTAATGTACATGTATAATTTGTAGAAACTTACGATACCTCTTTCTGCTCCTCCTGGATTCCATTCTTTTGATACAGTATTTATTCCTTTGACCTCTTTCTTCTCTTAAAGCCAAGTAATGGCTAGGATTCCGCAACAAATGAAAGAACACAGGATCACAACGTAGGAATCGATGGCTTCGTGGACGCCTAGATGGAAAGTCACTTAAAGGACACTCAGTTACCTGCCTTTGTGTTCCCTCTAGGGGTCACAAACACTCCAGCATTAACCCAAAGGAAGAGAACCAGCCTGTCCACACCTATTCAGTATTGGAAGAATGACTCTGGGCCTTTATAAACTTTATTATCCTGAAAAGAAGAAAACATTTGTACTGGATATTTTAATTTATTTTAAAATACATACGTCCTGTAGTTGGATGAGTATAACTAGTAAAAATAAAACCATGTAATTGTTACAAAATAACCTCATGTCTTTTTCAATTTACTTCGATTGTCCTTTTTTGTTCTTCTGTCTCCTTGCCATATTTATGTCTGCTCTTAGAGAATTTTGTATATAGATTATTTAGAGAAGCAGAGCAGTGTAGGTCTGGCTTTTCGAAAAATGATTTTTTTTTTGTCTGTATATTTGCAACACAAATGTGACTCTGTGAAATGTTTTGAGCCTTTTTCCAACAGCATTCTGGCTTAGCTTTTTTACAAAGTGGACAGTGCTTCTCCTTCTTTAGGAGCAACCACCCTCACCCAGGCTCAAGCACCAAAAGTTCCCAAGTGAAGCATGGGGGACCTGTCACCAGAGGGTCCATAAAGTCCTGAGGTCCCCTCCGAATCAGAGAAAAAAGAAGCCAATTGGCAGGATGAGGGTGATGCATAGGAGGGAGGAAGAGAAAGGAAAGGGAGAGCTGGGCAAAGCATGGCGAGGGGTCGTATAGGGCGCTATAGCTTGGCTAGTTTCCAGTTTGGGTTACTGGATTCTTCTGCCCTTGGCAGGCTGTTCAGAGATGAGATAAGAAGGATCTCCACTGCCACCTTTGGCTGTAACAGTCTGAGGTTTAGACCTCAAATTGACATCAGGTCAGTCTTACCCAGCCACATGAAACCATTGTATCCAAGGAGAGAAACACGGTCCCTGCAGACTGCACTCATAAGCATGTTAGGTCGACTTGCCAAAACAAACTTTGGCATTTTAGTCTCTGTCCTGCTCAGGAATCATTGTTTCTGGTGCAGATGAAGGGGAATGTATTAAGACACTAGCATCAGTGCAGAATTCTGGCTGTCTTCTTTGATCTAGGTCCTCTTGAACCCTAGAATAACATATTAACAAAGCGGCCAGCCCGAATAAGCCACACTTCACCTCCTCACACCATTCTACCCAAACTCAACATCATGAGAAAGCTCGATCAGGAGGGTAGCGGCCTGGGAAATTTGTGATTTGTTATGGTTAATTTCCAAAAAAAATCCCTTAGAAAAACAGTTGCAGTAGTTAGTGGGAGATTTTTGTATTGGTTTGTGTGGGAATTTCGTTTTCTAAGAACATCGACGATATCATTGAAATGATGACATGTTTTACACTTGGCTTTGTTTTGAGTCAGCTGTGCAAGCTCACCAACATCACTTTGTCTTCCAGAGCCATCTGTGTCCCTTTCATTCTGATCTCTCCTTTGACTCTGTCCCTCCTCAAAGCTGTTTGCTTCTGATCACCCCTCCCTAGTCTTCCCTGTCTTCTATCATGTCCCCCCCTCTTAGGCCCTTAAACTATGGAGCTCCTGGAGAACAAGGACAGTTTGTGTCTCTTTCTTTGCATTCGCAGTGCTTAGCACAGTGCCAGGCACATAATGAGATATTAATAATTGTTTGTTGAATCATTTGTGGCTCTAAAAGCCAACCCCTCCTCCTTCCTGTTCTCTCTTTGGATTCTGTGACATCACCTCTTGTTTACCTCCTACCAATCTGACACCTCCCTCTCCAAGGCCTTAACTGGCTTCCTAGTCCACAGTCTTCTCCCTAAGTGTGGGTGAGTATTCCCTAACGTTCCAACTTATTCCCCTTCCACTACACGTATACAACTTTTATCAAATTGTTTGCCTACTCACTGAGGCTGGGGAAGGAAGGGAGAGAAGAAGGGAGAGTTTGGGGATTTGAAATAAAAAAGAATCTTAAAATTGTTTTACATGTAATGGGGAAAAAAATAAAATATTAAATTTTGAAAAGAAAACAAATGTCACCCCCAGAACTGAGATTATAATAGGAATTTAATCCTATCCATATGCTTTTTTCCACTTAATCCTCTGTTTCATTGCCATTTGGACAGACCAGCACGTCTGGTATTCAGTAGCTCTGGCACCAATGATGGCAAGAATAGATTAATAAAAAAACGCTGTAAAATCTGTTTCATCAAAGCTATCTTTCTTTGGTGCCTCTGGATTCTTATGGAAATGTTGTTCGAGAAAATCTAGTTTAGTTGGGTCACATGCCAAGTTTTCTGCAAGCTTCTTTTCATCTCTCATATGAATTTTTAGACAGTAATGCTCATAAACTCCTACCATCCTCCAAACTGTGTAACTAGATTGGCAATTTTCTTGGCAGTAGCGTTTCACTGCTTGATAAAAAGATTAAATGTTTGCTGATATTCGCTGCTTGTCAGAAAGATTAAGTATTTGCTTCTAACACAATCTCTAGGCTCTTTTGTTCTTATTATTGGTTAAATATTTTTATTATAAAAATCAGAGTCAATCTATTCTTTGTTCATTTACAACTGCAATCATTCCTTTGAATAGTCCAAGTTAGAGCTCTTGTAATTCGATGCACAGTCTCATCGTCTGTATCATTTCTTCTAATTTCTGTTGATTTTGTCGTTGTTCTTGTTATTCAGTCGTTTCAATCATGTCTGAGTCTTCTTGACCCCATTCGGGATTTTCTTGGAAAGATCTTGGAGTGGCTTGCCATTTCCATTTCCATATCATTTTACAAATGAGGAAACTGAGGCACAATGCGGTAAGTGGCTTGCCCAGGGTTACATAGCTACTAAGTATCTAAGGCCAGATTTTAGCTACTGCATCACCTGCCACTTCTTTCTGACCATCTCCTTAATCAGCTAAATATCTGACTGCACATGGACAAGTAATTCTTAAATAACTCCCATGTCAAAAACCATTTCTTTGGGTGTCTGCTTAGTATAGCCCTTTAATTGGCTCTCAGGCTCGTTTTCCCCACACTAACTTCATAAGAATTGGTAAGTAAAATGGCCAGAACATGGCTACATCTCTCTGTCTCTCTGTCTCTGTCTCTGTCTCTGTCTCTCTCTCTCTCCCTCCCTCCCTCCCTCCCTCCCCCCTCTCTCTCCCCTCTCTCTCTGAGTTCTAGAAGTAACCCTCAAGAAATTGGGATAATTCTTATATGCTCCTCCTAAATATCAATCACCTAGTGATACTTACCACCTCCTCAATATCAACAGTATCAGGGATTAGCATTGCACTATCACTTTTACCACTTAATTTCTGCTCCCTATAAACTGACCAGTAAACTCCAATTACGTTTCATAATTATGCGGTGAGATGAGAAGAGATTGATATCCAGAAAGTAAAGAAAATGAGATATTTTTCCTGAATACCCTAAGCAGGAACTACATGGGAATGAGGAAAAAGCTCAATTTGGCCTTGGTCAGGTCTCCCCTACAGACTGCTCCTGTCTTTGAAGCTATGTCCACTGGTATGCTAGCCATAAGGCGAGTCAATAACAGATGAATACAAATGATTCCCATTCTCAGTGGAAGACTTCTTGATCCTGACAAAAATAGAAGGAAAAGGCGTTTCCAGCAAATGGGAATGGTGAGTTATCTTTTTGCCACTGTGACCTCTTAGCTTCAGTCCACTTTCCTTGACTCTCTCTATGTAATGGTAGGAAAGTATGTAACAGAGTTTTGGGGGGAGCGTTTTAAAGGACCTCTTTTTATTCTACAACAGTAGTAAATATTCTTTTCTAAAAGGCACTTTATGGCTAGTTCAATATAGGATTCTCAATTGAGAAACTTGGGAGAAAGCAGATTGTAGGGATTTTGACCCAATGCAATTAGACAATCACCAACTGACTCGCTGTAGATATGGTCAAAATCCAAGGAGGAGATGTAGACACCATTGCTCTTTGATTGATCTGTCAGAGTGGGAGTCGGCATAAGAGTCTTCAGGGATTGCATGGGCTGTAGCTATATCAAAGTACAGTCTTCATCCCTTGCTTCCAGTACTCTAACACTTGTTAGCTTCCTTACCAGAGGACTGGGGGTTTTCTTTGTTCAAATACTCTTTTATTTTATGGACGGAGGGCAGTGTGGCACAATGGAAAGGGAGATGGATTGATTTGGAATCTGAGAACCTGGGGTTCCAATCCTGCTTTTACAGTTTACTCATTGAATAACTGTCGGCAAATAATTGTATATCTCTGGGTCTGAGTTTCCTCCTCTCTAAAATGAGAGGGTTTAAGCTAGATAAATAACCTTGAAAGCACCTTCCTTTTAGCAAATGATCCTGTGAATGATGGAAGAGTCATGACATTATTAGTAGCTATCTGTGTCTTGGACATTGCAGAAAAAAGGAGAACGCTGTACCAAGGAAAATTATTGATATATCATTATATCAAATATATATCTAAATACAAAACAGAAATATAGGCCGTAACACAAATTTGCCCTGTTGGCCTCAGGATCTGCTAAAGATATAGTCTAGAAACATGATTCAAACTGAGTAGAGTTTATAAATAAAAGTCAAAACTCTATTAACATAAAAATGTCACTGAGCTGTTCTGGACCCGGAAAATAACACGTGCAAGATAGCAGTAGCAAGCAACGACACCTGTGGTGCTAACCTAGTCTCATCATATTCTTCTGGCCACAGCAATTTGCAAAATGAAAACAGGTGGAGCAAACAGGAAATTTTTTTTTTCAAAATTAGTTTTATTGACGCAATTTTTGTTATATTTCAATTTCCAAACTGTCTCCCTTCCTCCTTTCTTACCCTGAACTAGTGAAGGCTACCAATTATAAATATGGTGTAGAACTATACACCATAAACATATGTAAATTAGACTATGTGCGTCTCCATTTCTGAGTTCTTTCTCTGGAGGTGAGAGTGCCTATTACTTCCTAGCTCCTTTATAGATGATTTGATTAATTACAGTACTCAAAATAACGTGGTTGTTCACAATTATTCTTCAATCTATTGCTATTATTATATACAGTGTTTTCTTGGTTCTGCTCTCTTCACTTTCCATTATTTCATGCAAGTTTTCCATGTTTTTCTCAAACTCCAACAGCTCATCATGTCGTAGAGAATGTAAGTATTCCTTCACAACCATACATAAGAGCTTCTTTAGCAATTCCCCAATTGATGAGAATCCCCTCAATTTCTAGTTCTTTGCCACCACAAACAGAGCTGGTATAAATATTTTAGAACATATAGATTCTTTTCTTTTTAAACTGATCACCTTGTGACACATCTACAAGTGCTATTACTGGCTCACATGGTATATAGAGTTTTATCGCCCTTTGGGCATAATTCCAGAATGTGCTACAAAATGATTAGATGAGTTCACAGTTCCACCAACAGTGTATTCAAGACCCAAATTTTCCACATCCGCTCTAACATGTCTCATTTTCCCTTTCCTTCATTTTGATAGATTTGAGATGATGTCTCCATGTGGTTTTAATTTTCCTTTTTCTAATCGGTAATGATTTAGAGCACTTTTCAAATGAATTTTGAAGTCTTCATTGAGAAACAGTTCATACTTTTAGGAGTTTTTCCTAATTTAGTGGCCTTCATACTTCATATCACACTAATCACGCTCTTATATTAAGTTGACACTCAAATTACTGGAGTCATACTTAGCCTTAGGAGCAGATTCAAGCACGTATTAAGAAAATATTGGAGGTAAGTATATTAGCAGAGGATCCTGCTATTTCGTAAAAGGTAAAGAGTTGTAGAAATATACCTTTGCCTTGCCCCAAGCCTTGGATATAGAAAGAAGAAGTACCCTAAGAATTGCTCTTTCCTGTTGTGGCAGTTTCCCCTCTGATATCACAAAATCTCTCACTAGGAAAAACGCAGAAATCAAAGTTTCCTTCCTTTATCGCAGTCATTCCCATGAGGTAGAATGTCCCAAATTTGGTCATTTTATATTTTGGCTTTTATTCTTTTGTACTTTCTGCCTATTTTTATTGCTTATTTTTCTTTTCCAGGCCTCTGATAAGAACTGCTTTCAACTTCTCAATGTTTTTCCTTTTTCTCTGCTTTAATGGAAATGGTTTACATACTTCAACATGGAGTTACTGTATTCGGAGGCAAATACATACACTTCATTCTCCAGTGAACATGGACTTATAAATTCATTCTTTGTACTTTGAAGCAATTTAATTTTGGCATAGGATTATGTGAATTTTTTCATGGTCACATGATTTACTCAATGTGATACTTTCATTTTGTTTGTATCATTATGACTCAAAAACGTTTCTTCTTTCCAATGAACGTATCTTTGTTGGACTGTTTTTAACTAAATTAAAGGAGAAGACCATGAGACACTAAACTTTTACGTTCTTATTAATGGCAATTTTGCTGACAATTGAGCTTTTAAAAAATTTGTGAAATATATTTTGAATTCTATTCTTAAGATTACACAGCATTGAGCAATTCAGTCATCTGCAAAATTAATGAATCTGAATTTTAAATTGTGAAGGGACCTCCACATGGAGTCACTTAGTCCCATAATCCAAATGAAATTACCACTGCAATATATACAGCAAGTGCTTGAGTTTTGGTTTGCGTCAACACATACATTAAACACAAGGAAGATATAACCTTAACAGCATTGTTTCCCTTTACTCTCTTCAGGGACAACATGAGCTTGAAACTTCTACAAATTTCCTGGGGTTTTTTCTAGATATAAGACTTCTTCAAATGAAGGCCACAGGAAAGCAAATAAACACATTTTGGGAAGACATCTAAATGGAAAACTTAGATCTATATATGTAAAGGGTAAAGCTCCACTTTTCATACCTGCAGCAATGTCCTGAGTATAGAGTTTGTAGTTATCTGGGACATTTCCAATATCCCATTCAAAATTTCTCCATTCGTCAATAGGGTAGAAATATCTGAAGGTATCTCAAGACCTACAATCAACACAAGAAAGGCACTACTTGAGCAGCACTGGTTTCGTTACTCTCTTCAGGGACAACATGAGCTTGAACCTTCTACAAGTTTCCTGGTGTTTTCTCACTCTGTAAGAGTCCTTCATTTGAGGACCTTAGTAGTCCAAAAAAACACATTGTGGCAAATAAGGGAAGTTGAAAATTTGACGTAATACATGCACAGGGTAAACCTCCACGTTTTGCAGCTGATGCAATGACCTCATAATAGAGTCACTAATTATCTGGGAGATATTTGAAAATAACCCATTGGAAATTTCTCCATTGGCCAATATGGTAGATATACTTGACGGTATCTAAAGACATACATTCAACACAAAGAAGATGTTCAATTAGCAGCATGGGTTCATTACTCTCTTCATGGACAATATGTGATTCCACCTTCCACAAATTTCCTGGTGGTTATCTCACAATGTTACATGTCTCCATTAGAGGACCCAAGAATCGAAAGAAACACATTTACACAAGGTACCTTCACATACAACTTTGAAGAAATAGAGGAAAAAGGTAAAACTCCAGATGACTTATCTGCAGCAATGAGCACAATACAAGGTTGGCAATTTCTTAGGGGTATTTTCAATGAACACATTCCCAAACGCTCATTTCGCCATTATGGTAGATACATATGAAGGTATCTCAACACATCCATTGAACACAAGGAAGATATAACCTTAACACTATTGATTCGCTTTACTCTCTTCAGGGACAACATGAGCTTTAACCTTCTCCAATTTCCTGGGTTTTTCTCTAGATAGAAGATTTCTTGAAACAAAGGCCATAGGAATCCAAATAAACACATTTGGCCAATAAGTGAAAGAGAAACCTTTGGAGTACTTTCTGTAAAGGGTAACCTCCACATTTCACATCTGCAGCAGTGACCTCAATAGAGAGTTTGTAATTATAGGGGAGATAATTGCAAATATCCCATTCGAAATATCTCCATTGGCCAATATGGTAGATATATAGGAAGGTATCTCAAGACATACATTGAACACAAGGAAGATATAACCTTCACAGCATTGATTCGCTTTACTCTCTTCAGGGACAACATGAGCTTGAAACGTCTACAAATTTCCTGGGGTTTTTCCTAGATAAAAGACTTCTTCAAATGAAGGCCATAGGAATGCAAATAAACACATTTTGGGAAGACAGCTAAATAGAAAATTTAGATCTATATATGTAAAGGGTAAATCTCCACATTTTGTACCCGCAGCAGTGTCCTCAGCATAGAGTTTGTAGTTATCTGGGACCTATTTCCAATATCCCATTCGAAATTTCTCCATTCGTCAATAGGGTAGACATATCTGAAGGTACCTCAAGGCCTACATTGAACACAAGAAAGGCACTACTTTAGCAGCGCTGGTTTCCTTACTCTCTTCAGGGACAACATGAGCTTTAACCTTCTACAAGTTTCCTGGTGTTTTGCCAGTATGTAGGATTCTTTCATTTGAGGACCTTAGTAATCCAAAAAAACACATTGTGGTAAATAAGGGAAGTTGAAAGTTTGAAGTAATATACACAAAGGGTAAACCTCGACGTTTCTTAGCTGATGCAATGACCTCATAATAGAGTCAGTGGTTATCTGGGAGATATTTGAAAATATCCCATTGGAAATTTCTCCAGTGGCCAATATGCTAGATATACTTGAAGGTATCTAAAGACATACATTCAACACAAGGAAGATTTTCAATTAGCAGCCTTGGTTCTTTACTCTCTTCATGGACAACATGTGATTCCACCTTCCACAAATTTCCTGGTGGTTATCTCACAATATTACATTTGTCCATTAGAGGCCTCAAGGATCAAAAGAAACATATTTACACAAGGTACCTTCACATACAACTTTGAAGTAATATAGGTAGAAGGTAAAACTCCAGATGACTTATCTGCAACAATGAGCACAATACAAGGTTGGCAATTTCTTAGGGGTTATTTGCAATGAATGCATTCCCAAACGCTCATTTTGCCATTATGGTAGATACATATGAAGGTATCTAAACACATCCACTGAACACAAGAAAGATATAACCTTAACACTATTGATTCGCTTTACTCTCTTCAGGGACAACATGAGTTTTAACCTTCTCCAGTTTCCTGGGTTTTTGTATCTCAACACATACATTGATCACAAGGAAGATATTCAATTAGCAGCCTTGGTTCTTTACTCTCTTCATGGACAATATGAGATTCCACCTTCTACAAATTTCCTCGGGGTTACCTCACAATATTACAGTTCTCCATTAGAGGCCTTAAGAATCGAAATCAACACATTTACACAAGGTACCTTCACATACATCTTTGAAGGAACATAGGTCAAAGGTAAAACTCCAGATGACTTCTATGCAGCATATCAGCACAATACAAGGTTTGCACTTTCTTAGGGGGTATTTACAAGGAACACATTCCCGATTGCTCATTTCGCCTTTATGGTAGATATATAGGAAGGTATCTCAAGACATACATTGAACACAAGGAAGATATAACCTTCACAGCATTGATTCGCTTTACTCTCTTCAGGGACAACATGAGCTTGAAACTTCTACAAATCTACTGCGGTTTTTCCTAGATAAAAGACTTCTTCAAATGAAGGCCACAGGAATGCAAATAAACCCATTTTGGGAAGAGAGCTAAATGGAAAACTTAGATCTATATATGTAAAGGGCAAATCTCCACGTTTCGTATCTGCAGGCCTGTCCTCAGTATAGAGTTGGTTGTTATCTGCAACATATTTCCAATATCCCATCTGAAATTTCTCCATTCATCAATAGGGGAGATATATCTGAAGGTATCTCAAGGCCTACATTCAACGCAAGAAAGACACTAATTTACCAGCACTGGTTTCCTGACTCTCTTCAGGGACAACATGAACTTTAACCTTCTACAAGTTTCCTGGTGTTTTCTCAGTATGTAAGATTCCTTCAACTGAAGACCTTAGTAATGCAAATAAACACATTTTGGCCAATCATCGAAATTGAATATCTGAAGTAATATATGTAAAGGGGAAACCTCCACGTTTCGTAGCTGCTGCGATGACCTCATAATGGAGTTTGCAGTTATCTGGGAGATATTTGAAAATATCCCATTGGAAATTTCTCCAGTGGCCAATATGGGGGATATATTTGAAGGTATCTCAAGACATACATTCAACACAAGGAAGATATTCAACTAGCAGCCTTGGTTCTTTACTCTCTTCATGGACAATATGAGATTCCACCTTCTACAAATTTCCTCGGGGTTACCTCACAATATTACAATTCTCCATTAGAGGCCTTAAGAATCAAAATCAACACATTTACACAAGGTACCTTCACATACATCTTTGAAGGAACATAGGTCAAAGGTAAAACTCCAGATGACTTCTATGCAGCATATCAGCACAATACAAGGTTTGCACTTTCTTAGGGGGTATTTACAAGGAACACATTCCCGATTGCTCATTTCGCCTTTATGGTAGATATATAGGAAGGTATCTCAAGACATACATTGAACACAAGGAAGATATAACCTTCACAGCATTGATTCGCTTTACTCTCTTCAGGGACAACATGAGCTTGAAACTTCTACAAATCTACTGCGGTTTTTCCTAGATAAAAGACTTCTTCAAATGAAGGCCACAGGAATGCAAATAAACCCATTTTGGGAAGAGAGCTAAATGGAAAACTTAGATCTATATATGTAAAGGGCAAATCTCCACGTTTCGTATCTGCAGGCCTGTCCTCAGTATAGAGTTGGTTGTTATCTGCGACATATTTCCAATATCCCATCTGAAATTTCTCCATTCATCAATAGGGGAGATATATCTGAAGGTATCTCAAGGCCTACATTCAACGCAAGAAAGACACTAATTTACCAGCACTGGTTTCCTGACTCTCTTCAGGGACAACATGAACTTTAACCTTCTACAAGTTTCCTGGTGTTTTCTCAGTATGTAAGATTCCTTCAACTGAAGACCTTAGTAATGCAAATAAACACATTTTGGCCAATCATCGAAATTGAATATCTGAAGTAATATATGTAAAGGGGAAACCTCCACGTTTCGTAGCTGCTGCGATGACCTCATAATGGAGTTTGCAGTTATCTGGGAGATATTTGAAAATATCCCATTGGAAATTTCTCCAGTGGCCAATATGGGGGATATATTTGAAGGTATCTCAAGACATACATTCAACACAAGGAAGATATTCAACTAGCAGCCTTGGTTCTTTACTCTCTTCATGGACAATATGAGATTCCACCTTCTACAAATTTCCTCGGGGTTACCTCACAATATTACAATTCTCCATTAGAGGCCTTAAGAATCAAAATCAACACATTTACACAAGGTACCTTCACATACATCTTTGAAGGAATATAGGTCAAAGGTAAAACTCCAGATGACTTCTATGCAGCAATCAGCACAATACAAGGTTTGCACTTTCTTAGGGGGTATTTGCAAGGAACACATTCCCGATTGCTCATTTCACCTTTATGGTAGATATATAGAAAGGTATCTCAAGACACACATTGAACACAAGGAAGATATAACCTTCACAGCATTGATTCGCTTTACTCTCTTCAGGGACAACATGAGCTTGAAACTTCTACAAATTTACTGCGGTTTTGTCTACCTAGAAGACTTCTTCAAATGAAGGCCAGAGGAATGCAAATAAACCCATTTTGGGAAGAAAGCTAAATGGAAAACTTAGATCTATATATGGAAAGGGTAAATCTCCACGTTTCGTATCTGCAGGCCTGTCCTCAGTATAGAGTTGGTTGTTATCTGCGACATATTTCCAATATCCCATCCGAAATTTCTCCATTCATCAATAGGGGAGATATATCTGAAGGTATCTCAAGGCCTATATTCAACGCAAGAAAGACACTACTTCACCAGCACTGGTTTCCTTACAATCTTCAGGGACAACATGAACTTTAACCTTCTACAAGTTTCCTGGTGTTTTCTCAGTATGTAACATTTCTTCAATTGAGGACCTTAGGAATGCAAATAAACACATTTGGGCCAATCAGCGAAATTCAAAATTTGAAGTAATACATGCAAAGGGTAAACCTCCACATTTCGTAGCTGCTGCGATGACCTCATAATCGAGTTTGGAGTTATCTGGGAGATATTTGAAAATATCCCATTGGAAATTTCTCCAGTGGCCAATATGGTAGATATATTTGAAGGAATCTAAACATATACATTCAACAAAAGTCAGATATTACGTTAGCAGCATTGGTTCCCTTTACTCTCTTCACGGACAATATGATGATTTAGAACACTTTTCAAATGAATTTTGAAGTCTTCATTGAGAAACAGTTCATACTTTTAGGAGTTTTTCCTAAATTAGTGGCCTTCATACTTCATATCCCACTAATCATGCCCTTATATTAAGTTGACAGTGAAACTATTTGGGTCATACCTATAGTAGCCTTAGGAGCAGATTCAAGCATGTATTAAGAAAACATTGGAGGTAAGTACATTGGAAGTGTGTCCTGCTATTTCATAAAACGTAAAGAGGTGTAAAAATTTATCTTCGCCTTGCCCCATTCCTTGGATATAGAAAGAAGAAGCACCCTAAGAATTGCTCTTTCCTATTGTGGCAGTTTCCCTTCTGATATCACAAAATCTCTCACTAGGAGAAACGTAGAAACCAAAACTTGCTTCCTTTACCACAGTCATTGCCATGAGGTAGAATGTCACAAATTTGGTCATTTCATATTTTGGCTTTTATTCTTTTGTAATTTCTGCCTATTTCTGTTGCTTATTTTTCTTCTCCAGGCCTCTGAGAAGAATTGCTTTCATCATCTAAATGTTTTTCTTTTTTCTGTGCTTTAATGGAAATGGTTTACATGTGTCTATATGGAGTTACTGTGTTTGGAGGCAAATAAATACACTTCATTCTCTAGTGAACATGGACTTCTAAATTCATTCTTTGTAATTTGAAGCAATTTAATTTTGGCATAGAATTATGTTAATTTTTTCACGGTAACATGATATAGTCTATGTGATACTTTCATTTTGTTTGTGTCATTGTGACTGAAAATCATTTCTTCTTTCCAATGAACGTATGTGTATTGGACTATTTTTAACTAGAGTAAAGGAGTACACTATGAGACACTAAACTTTTACATTCTCATTAATGGCAATTTTGTTGACAATTGAGGTTTTAGAAATTTTGTGAAACATATTTCGAATTCTATTCTTCAGATTACAGCATCGGGCAATTCAGAGTCATCTACAAAATTAATGAATCTGAATTTTAAAGTCTGAAGGGACCTCCACATGGAGTCACTTAGTCCAATAATCCAAATGAAATTTCCACTGCAATATATATGGCAAGTGCTTGAGTTATGGTTTGTGTCCTTGATTCGATTACAGATGAAATGACCTCCAAGGGCCCCTCAAGGTATTAAGATGATATTGTCCTAGGGTGACTTTTGGCATGATCTATTTACATTTTTTAGGCATACTCTTGCTCAATCCATTAATTCCTTTACTTCCATTTACCTCTCTAACTTCCTTTCATCTGGTCACTGAAGAATCATCCCTCATTCTTACCAAGGCTAGCCTGGCTACTTTCAGGATTCTGAGTTCCCCTCCTGTCAGACCAGGATTGGAGAATTACCATCCAACGAGCAATCAATCAAGTATTTATTAAGCAGCTACTATAAACCAGGTACTAGGTTAGGCAGTGGAATACAAGTACAAAGGATGAAACATTTCTACTTCCAGTAAACTTCCATTCTAATGAGAAAGACGATATGAATACAGCCTAGATATTAAGTCAACAACCGCATATATGATTACATGTTTTTGTCATGGTAGTTAAAAACTGGAAACTAAGGGCGTGTACATCTATTTGTGAATAGCTAAAAGAATTGTGGCAGATGAAACGGGCCATTTCAGAGGAAACTGGGAGGGCCCATTGGAACCCATAAAATGAACAGAACCAGGCGACCATGTCCACACGCACAACTGTACAGAGAAAAACACTTTTGAAATGTTTTAGAACTCTGAGAAACGTAATGACACACCTTGAACCTAGACGATTTAATCATGCCGAGGAGGGATGGACTTGAAATTTATAAGGAGATCTGCATATTTGCATGTGGGCAATTTGGAAGTATCTTTTGTTGGACTAGGCATATTTACTAGGAGAGTTTTAAAAAATTGTTCTGTGAGGGCAGAGTGGGAGGGCATGACAATAAAAAATACTTACATAAAAGTAGAGAAGAAGGAAAAACAAGTTGCTGTGAAAGGGAGGCACTAGCTGTTGGAGGATGAAGAAAGGTTTTGTGTTGAAGATGATATGTGAGCTCCATCCAAGAAGAGATAGACTCTATGAGGTAGAGATGAGGAAGGAGTGCCTTCCAGGGGATTGGTCAGTGCAAAGGCACAGTGATTGGAGATGAAGTTTTGCGAGTGTAGAGCAGAGAGAAGACCACTTTGGCTGGATTACAGAATGTCGGAGGAAAAGTAATATACAGGAGGGCTGGAAAGACGGATGGGTGCTAGGTGCTGTGGGGTTTCCAAAGCCAAACAGGAAAACAGCTATAGACTTTCTATTTTGTTGTAAAGGCAATAATAAGCCACTTGAATTGGTTGGCTATAGGTATTGACATGGTCAGTTCTACACTTAAGGAAAATTACTTTATGAGCTGTGGTGTAGGATAGACAGAAGTAGGAAAGACGTGATGTGGGGAGAAATTAGAGAGCTGTTGCAATAATCTAGGCGAGAGGTAAAAAGAGCTTAATCGAAGGAGATAGTTTTGTGAGTCGATGGGAATGGATCCGAAGTGAGAGATGCTACAAATGCAGAAATAGCAAATTTGGCAAAGAGGAAGGGAACATTGGCAGGAAGGGTGGAAAAGGAGTGGAAGAAGAAGGCAGACTGGTTTTCAGTGCCTGTTCCTGTTGAACCCTCATGGTGAGACCTTGGTTGCCTAGGGACAACACCCTGATCAGATATCATCTGGAGGGCCCAGCAGGAGCATGTGTTATGAGGCCCTCCAACGTGTTAAAGAAAGTTTGACGTGATACGTAGCCTTTCACACCCACAGTGTCCCCCCATTTCAAAGAACAATTTCTGGAGTGGAGGTATCTTTCCATAGCAGTCAACATTTTTTAAAGGCTGATGATGTGGCAGTCATGACGCTAAACTATGTTTTTGGGGGGAAAGGATGGTTTTCTTTTCATAAAGGTAGAAGTTAAAAGTGGGAAAAGGGGGATACGGAAAGAAACACAAAGTGCAAGGTCTGCAAACTTGCAACAACTTTAACCCAGAACTTTCATTGATTTAAAAATTTTATCCTTGGAGAGAAGAGAATACAAAGGAGAAGATTCAGTACTGTGTCCCTACACAAATGTAAAGCAAGTCCTGTTCCTGATAATGAGTGTCATGAAAATAGACTTTTCATTAGCAACATCATTGAGGTTTCATGAAATTGGAATCCAAATTACTTCCTTCTTAAAGGGAATGTATTGTAAGCAAGAGAAGGAGAAAATAATTGGGACACAAATTACAGTAGCTTTAATCACAGAGAACAAATTGTAAAGAAATGTCAATATAATGAAGTAAATTGTCTTACGCAACATGTTAATCTGATACAACATGACCATTTTGGAAGGTTTTGCAAAACTACACATATATAGCCTATGTTGTATAGCTTGCCTTCTCAGTGGGGATGGGTGTGGAGGGAGGAATGGGGAGAAATGGGCATTCAAAGTATAGGAACAAATATTTAGAATTGTTTTTGCGTACAAATGAGAAATAAGAAATAGAGGTAATGGGGTATAGAAATCTATTTGGCCCACAAAAAAAGAGTAAAGAAGGGGATGAGGGAAAAGAGTGATGTGATAGAAGGCAGAACATATAGAGGGAAGGGGCAATAAGAATGCAAGGCGTTGCGGGGTGTGGGGAGGGGAGAGATGGGGAGAAAATTTGGAACTCAAAATTTTGTGGAAATCAATATTGAAACCTAAAAAGAAATAAATAAACATTTGAAGAAAATACAACGGCAGTTATTGTACTGTGATGGAGAATCCTCAAAAACCTTGCCACAACTCTATCTTCCAATAATTCTTACCCCTCAAAACCAGTCTGTGACCTTGAGGAGCTCTGCTGGGATCACTAATGTAACAGAAAAACCTGTGGAAACAGTTAAGGCTGGTATCACTGCCTCCCTTTGAAGGACAATTACAGAAATCCTTCACATTTTGGTAGAGCTTTGTAGTTACCATGATGTTTTCCTGAAAACTCTGAGTTCTCTTGCTTTTACCGATCTACATGGCACTTAAACAATTTGTAAAGCACTTTCATTACAACTCTGTGATGTAGGCACTATTATTTTCCTCATGTTATAAATGAGGAAACTGAGGCTTGTGGTCACATAGCTAGTAAATGCAAGCACTCCAACGCAAGCCTTTTTGTTCAGTCCTTTTTCAGTCGTGTCCAGCTCTCTGTTGGGTGTTTTCTCGGTAAAGATACTGGAGAGATTTGCCATATCCTTCTCTCGCTCATTTTACAGAAGAAGAAACTGAGGCAGAGTTAAGAGACTTGCCCAGGGTCACAGGGCTAGTAAGTATCTGAGGGACAATTGGAACTCTCTCTCCTTGCTGACTCCAGGCCTGAAATTTTACCCAGTTTTATACGTAGCTGCCCAAGTATCCTAACTCCAAATCCACTGCTCTTTTTGCTATGTCACATAGCTGTTTCTGTGAAATGAAAGAATCAAGACATCAAATGCTGTGCCTTCAAGTGACTGCTGGCAAACCAGGATCCAAGACTAGAACCCGAATCTCCTGACTGCCAGCCCACTTCTGTGATTGAACGCCATCTTTATATTACATTCTTAGCTCTTACTATTCTAAAGCAATCAACTTTCCACATTTCTTGGCAGTCATATTGGGAACATTATGATTCTGATGTAGGGAAACTATGTTTTGTAATGTTATTCATATTATCATTAAACAGAAATAATAACAAAACGTGTTTTCTCTTTGGTTTGGTCCTAGTTTAATAAAAAAAAAAAATAAGAGTAAGTGGTAAGAAATGAGAAATTTTGAATTTGTTTTGCAGAATCTATTCCCTAAGAACTGAAGCATTAGAAGATCATACACAGAGTCAGTAAGACCTGGATTTAAATCCGGTCCAAGGCTCTACTCCTGCGACCTTGGGCAAATTACTTCTCTGTGCTTCAGTTTTGTGATTGATAAACAGAAGAGCATTGTGTTCCTTGCCTCCAAGGTCCCTTCTATCTTCTTAGCCTATCTTAAGGGCAGGAAATTAACACTGGATTTGCAGTCACCATAATTGTGTTAGCTAGCATTTTAAATAGTGCTTCAAGCTTTGCAAAGCACTTTGTAGAAATCATCTGATCTTCAGCCCTGTGAGGTAAACGTTTCTATACTCATTTGATGGATGAAGAAACTGAGGTTGAGAGGTTAAATGACTTCCCCAGAGTCACACAGCTAAGTCATTGTCTGAGGAAGGATTGGAACTCAGGACTTCTGGATTCCAAATCTAGCACTGTATCTATTGCACTACCCCCAGTGGCCAAAATTCTGGGTTCAAACGCTGTGTCCAACATCTCTCAGGTGTCTTAACAGAGTCAAGCCATCTCCTCCCGTTGGGATAATTCCTCCTCTCAAATGTGGGGAGAACAATTACTAGTCACAAGGTTGTTCCCACGATCAAATAATAAAATGTATATCATCGATTGATACGTCAGCCATAATTGTAAGTAGTTAAACAATTTACTGACCCTTGATTGGGAAGAACATGAATTAGGGCCTTCATGTTTTAGTCAATTGGAAGACCATCTGGAAATTTCTTAGGTCTATTATTTTAATAAGTTGAGTTCTATCAAGAAAATCCTTGGGATACCTGACTGTGAAAATGAAACGACACCTATTTAATTTGCCAGAGATGGTCTTTATCTCTTCTCTCCTCAGGTTTAGGCAATAGATCCATCAATAGCAAAGGAACTTCTTGGGAGGGTATAAGGTCATTAGAATTGGGAAGATATGGTTGCACTCCTCATATCCACTTTCCTCCGGTGACAACAAAAAAGAATTCTTTTCCAAGGATCATAATATTTAACTTTATAGCTGCAAATAAGGTGGAACATAAGAGGAAATTATGGTGAAAATAAATTGTCAATTAGATTATCTAGATATTACGTTTTAATTTGTCGCTTAATTTGAAATTCTAAGAACTGGTATAGAAAAAGGACACAAGACTTATATTGGGAGGTCTTATACAACCCTTTTAAAGACCCATATTTTTTTTAAAGGCCATAGAAGAAATGTATGTTCACATGTTCTCCGTAGGAGTGACACGTAGGCATTATTTTACCATGGAGAGATTGTTGTTTTTTTTCCAAGTATTCTACCCAGATATAACTCATTGTTTTCAGTTTGACTAACATGTCAAAGTGACTGGATAACACAATCCTAGTTATGATACAACTGCAAAAACTGACTCATATTTTGAGCAATTCAGAGAATGGAGTGTAATTATTATTATTAAGGAAATGATATTATTAGTATTATGAGCAACATTAATGGCTACTTTCAAACTAATTCTGTCACAGGCGTCAATGATAAAGTGTGTCTATTGAGTTTAATTTTTAAGGCTTAAAAAAGAAGAAAAATATGAAGCTCTGAGAATAATGTTGTGTTTGAATTTCACCTCTATAAATTGGGTAGGTTAAATTTCTGGAAGAAGATATCAGTAATTTCAAATGGAAATTGAAAAAAAAAAAAAAAGGAAATTAAAGAGGGAAAATCATCCAGACAGCAATCTGAGTGCTGGTAGAATAAAAAGAGCATATGTATGCAATGCAGGAGGAAATCCCATTTCAAATCTTTCATATTTAGGTGCCAAGAATGGTTTTAAGTAACAAGGGAGATCCCAAGTGAGTCTGATTAAGTACACTCAATTTTCAGCTGCCTGTGGATTGGTAAGATTCAATCTTCAACTATTATTTTTGACTTCTTCATTCATAAAATTTTCCTACTTTTCTTTTAAATTTTGATCACTTGGAGCACTTATTTCCTACAAAATGACCCTTTCCAAATATAACTGAAGAGATTAAATAATTTTCTCTAATACCTACCTATACATTGTCATAGCAGGATGTCGAACCAGAATGACTGACCCCTCACATCTTGGCCGTTGTTCTTTAAGTTGAATCAGTTCTTGCCTTGAATTTTCACTTCCTTTGGGGCTCCTCCAATTCTTCTCTTCTCTTCCTTTCCCCTCATCCCATTGGAACACATCATGGCAAAACATGCAACCCCATCATGGAATACGAAAGTAGCAATCTGTTTTTCTGGGCTCTTGACTGTTCAAATAGAAAGGAAAAATACGATTTCATATTATTTCTAATGCTACAATGAAGTACTTTGTAAGAAAAAGGGATCTTGAGTTGTAGGATAGTTATACACTTTCTAGCATGTTCCATCATCTTCAGCTTTATGTTTCAATTGCGATTTTGAAAAATCTAAGCAAAGGGTCCAAGAGAGGCATGAGTTAAGTCACAAGATGCAAAGGATTTAACTTGTCAGGACTTCAAGAGAGTAAGAGGTATTAATTCAGAATATTTTTAATCCAAAAAAAGGTTGGATTTTGATGACTGCACTTAGTGGAAAAACACGTATGTTTCGCTGCTTCTATTTGAACTCAGGACTCAATATAACATCTGGTGGAAAGCTCTTCATTTGAAAGAAATTGTAACCCACATAGTCATGAAGAAGTAAACATCTAAGTACAAGGGACACCTCCCATTTGTACAGAAATCTGTGATTCATGTGGCAGGCAGCAGCATGTGAATTTTAGGTGTTCTGCGGGAACGTTTTCCACCTCCAGCAGGCTCCAGCCCTCTGACAGGGTCAGAAATAGCCTGAATTGAGGGCAGCAGTTTGCACTGCGATTTCTGGGTCTACTTCAGGTTATTTTCACGCATGAAACAGAACTCCCTGCTGGTTCTATTGATAACAACGCTCGCAGACCACCTGCAAAACAGACCTAAAACGTCACTTCCACTTGAAAACAAGAAGCAGAGCTACGGGAATTGCTCCAAGCTAGCACAGCGGGCAGGCATGGCTTTGAAGGGACGAGAACGCCAGGACTTCCTTTTCGGAAGGAACGGGCACCCGAAGAGGTGACTGAAAACTGTGCATTTCGAGGACACATCAAAGGACCCCAAAGCGCGCTTGAGGAAGAAACAGAAAAATGGCTTTCAGGCTTCTGGCTTGATGCGGCACTTGCCTGGTCCGAGCCAGTCTGGTATCCCACGCAGCAGTCGGACGGGACTGGGGAGGTGCACAGAGCAGGCAGAATCATAGCTTCAGAAGGAAAGTGAAAAGTTTCACGGAAAAACGCGGACACGCACTCCCGAGAACGGCGGCGCCGGGGCGCGCTTCGGGGCCTGGCGAGTACTATTGTGCTGGCCCAGCCGCCAAGCGGCCTGAGGCTGACCACGGGCAGAGGCATCTACAGCCTGCTTCCTAAGCTCCTGGGGCTCCTGCATCCTCTGATTTAGGGAGCCACGCGGGAGGATGAAGGCAAGGGGGGCGGGGAGGCTGCTGCCAGCCCGAGGGTTGCAAAGGGGTGACCGCGGTGAGCAGCAGGCGGGGGGAGGGGCGCTCTCGGTGCATCCCTGGCTCTGGGGGTGCGGAGCGCTGCCAGCACAAACGTGCCCCGTGCGTGCACGTGAAGGACGTTTGCAGGCGCCTTTAAGCCCCACGCCGGGTCCCCCTCCGCATGCAGGCGTAACGCAGCCGCCTAGGCCCCTCCTACGGGGTGGGGTGTCCTGGTGGGAGGCACGTGGCGCATGGCGGGGTGGGCGGCGTCTGCCTTAGGGACCCTCTGGCTCCGCTTCCCCTAGCGCGAGGCAGACAGGGAGCGGGGAGGGAAGGCGGCTGACCCGGATGGCGGGGGAGGACCCGGGGGTGGGCAGAGAAGCGCGCGGCTGCCTTGCTCTTTCTGGCTCCCCCCACGCCTGAGGCTGCGAGTGCTGCGGAGCATGCGCGGCTCCGCCCAGCGCAAGGACGCAGGGCCGCGGGCCAGCCGTGAGCCGCGGGCCAGCCGTGAGCCGCGTGTCCGTGTGTGCGCCTTGGGGGTGGGGGGGGAGCGGCCGACGCCCTGCGTGGTGGGCGCTGCTGGGGCCCGCGCACTGGTCCTTGGCCTGCTGGCCGAGGGGGCACTCGCGGGCGCTGCTGCCGCTGGCCACCCCGCGTCCTGCGTGATGTTGTCACCCGGGGGTCCCGGGTCCTGGAGCACTTGGAGGTCTTTGCGGACAGTGGAGAGCTTGAGACCAGCTTCGCTTTGCCGGCTTACTCTTCCCGCCCGTGAGAAGGGAAGCAGTTCACTGTGGGCTCTCCACGTGGAGTTTGCCAAAGACTTCCAGGACTGTCATGCTGCGTTTGCTGTCCTGCCCCGGCTTCATCCAGTTCTCTCTCCTGACTTGTCCCTCCCCAAAAGTGGTTACTTCCGATGACTTCCTCCTCCCCTGTGTCCTCCCCCTCACCCCTCTTGTCCCCTTCTCCCCCACTTCCCTGTAGCGTAAGAAAGATTTTCACACCCAGTGGAGTGAGCGTGTTGTTCCCTCCTTAAGCCCAGTGTGACCCGAGGAAGCTTCCCTTCTGCCCTCTCACCTCCTCCCTTTTCTCCTCCGTGGAAAAAGCTTTTGCTTGCCCCTTTTGTGAGATAATTTGCCCCATTCCACTTCTCCCTTTCTCCTCCCACCCCTTATTTTGATTTTTTTCTTTTTCATCCCTTTTATTCAACTCACCCTTTGCTCTCCGTCTGTATATGCATATATGAGTGTGTGTGTTTAATCCCTCCAACTACCCAAATAGTGAGAAGAGTCTGAAGAGTTCCAAATACTATCTATCCACATATGAATGTAAACAGAGCAACTTTAGAAGGTGCCTTAGGATTTCTCTTTCCTGTTTACCTTTTCATGCTTCTCTTGATTCTTGTGTTTGAAAGTCAGATTCTCTCCTCAGTTCTGGGCTTTTCTTCAAGAATGCTTGAAAGTCCTCTATTTCCTTGAATGACTGTTGTTTCCCCTGAAGTAATATCCTCAGTTTTACTGGGTAGGTGGTTCTTGATTTTCATCTTAGTTCCTCTGACTACTGGAGTCCCTTAATGAAGAAGCTGCTAGATCTTGAGTTATCCTGATTGTATGTCCACAATTTTCAAACTGTTTCTTTCTAGCTGCTTGCAATACTTTCTCCTTGAGCTGGGAACTCTGGAGTTTGGCTGAAATATTCCTAGGAATTTCGCTTTTCCTATGTCTTCCAGGAGGTGATGGGTGAATTCTTTCAATATTTATTTTGGCCTCTGTTTCTAGAATGTCAAGCCAATTTTCCTAGATAATTTCCTGAAAGATGATGTCTAGCTCCTTTCTTTCATCATGAGTTTCAGGTAGTCCTATGATTTTTAGATTGTCTCTCCCCATCTATTTTCCAGGTCAGTTGTTTTTCCAATGAGATATTTCACATTGTGTTCTATGTTTTGATTCTCTGGTTTTGTTTGACAATTTCCTTGTTTCTCATAAATTCTTTACCTTACATCTGCTGAAGAAAATAGTTCTGTAAAAGTTAGAAGTGAACATTTTTTTTGGAATGTTGCGTTGAAGTAAGTTTCTTTTATTTGTGTCTACATATGTGTATGGACACATGCATATATACATATACACACACATCCAAAACCGCATACCTGTGTATATATCTTCACTGTCTCCAAAAATATAAATGTCCTCAAAAATCAAGAATGATTTCAGGTTGTGACAAAGTAAGGAGACAATCAGTGATGCTTGGGAAGTTAAAGTATTTTGTGGTTCTTTTTAAAAATAAAAAAAATGAATTCAATGGTAATCAAGTTTTCCATTCTTGACCTCTTTGAATAATGTTAATCATACTTTTGGTACCTCTGGAATTGTGGTGAGGGAGCATTGTTCTGAACCGAATGTAATTCTGTAAAGTTTGATGAGCTGCATTTCAATACTTTGGATAATAGGTTAATGGAATATTTAGTTTTGTGTATGAAAATGCTAATTCCACAGCAATTTTTATTGTTTTCCTCAGTGTGTTATAATTCTTCTTGAACAATGTGTAACTGATTTTTAAGTGTCCATTTATTCATTGAGTTGGTGATTCTCTTTTGCAAGCCAGTTAATGTTTTGAATCAATTTGAAATGGCATTGGTTCCTATCTCTGCTGAAATATTACTGTGGAATAAGATGAAGTGTGCTATGAGGGGCGCTCTGGACCTGGGCCTCCCTGAGAGGATAGGAGACGCCCAAGGGTCTGGACCTGCTGACGCGGCATTGCCACGCTGGCACTGGGGCGGCTCTTCTGGACTGGGCTGGGCTCCGCCCTCAGGGAGGAACTGGGGAGGGGCTTACCCGGAATAGGAGGGCGAGTTCTGGGGGCCATAAGGCACAACACGGAAGGGGACAGGGGGGACTTCTGGCTGACTATCATGTAATAAAGGTGCTCTTATCCACCTCCGGAGTTCTGCCTGGTAATTTCTCCCCCTGATCCCCAAGGGGGGAGCCAGATATGTCTGAAGACCCTGGGCAGGGTAAGTTGATGCGGTGGTCGGGGTTCCGCCCCTGACAGTGTGCCCCACCCCCAAGCTGATTACAGACTGACTTCTGCAGTTTTAACATTCCTACGCAGAAATTCTGCCAAATTGTTCATTGTATTCTGATCTGTTATAGATGAGCTAACCAGCCCAAGCACAGATGATGAGATTGCACTTATTCCTGCTTCTGCTGTCATTTTGGCATCCACCTGCCACTTACTCACTCTAGCCGAGATTCTTCCCAGCCTTACAGCTTCACCATCATGGTAAGTCTAAATTAGTCAATGCCTAGACGCAATTCTAACCTCAGTCTTTCATCTTGGAGGTCATAGCATTCTAGAATTTCAGTGTCATTGCAACAACTCCAAAGCCCAGCCGTGTGCATCTAAGTGCTCAGTTTGATGTGTGGGATCTTCTGCGCCATCCTAGATGGCCAGCGCAACTCAGAACACTGAAAGGTCAAAATCATATGAAGAAAGCCTGGGGGATTGCAGAGTAGAGGCCAAAGGGTGAGTACTGGGCGTTTGCTGTGAGACTCTTGCACATACTTGTCTGGGTAGAGAGACTTGGAGGAGTTCCATTTTAGATTTTCTCATACATGACATTGAAAAGCCTAAGAAATGAAGTCCCCTCCTAATAAGTATATACGTTTTATCAGATGATGGACAGAATGAATCAACTAACTTTAACATGGTCCTGTAAGTACACCTAATAGTTGTCCTTTACCTTGGGGACTGTCAGGGAGGATGAGGTAGGTATTTCTGAGGCTACATTTAAAGTAATAAGAAGATGCCATGTCATTCATTCTCCTCCCTAGAGGATACCACTTTTAATAGCAGTAAGGCACAAAGAATCCTCGATACTATTACCAGATGATCATACTTCATCTCTCAGGGACCTTTAATATATGACTTCATTTGGGAAAAAATTATAAAATTGAGAATTACTTATTTAGGTTGTCATTTACCCTTGAAAAAATTCTTGTAGAATAAAATTCTTGTGGAATCCACTTTTTTATTGAGTGTTATCTCTCTCATATGACATGTTCAAGTAACCTGCTGTATTTCCACTAATTTTTTGTTTGTGTTGTAAATAATCTGATACAGTTGACTTTTCTGACAGGACTTATAAGCATGTATCTACCTTGAAGGAAATCAAGGTACATGTTTAGTTTATGATTCAAGTATCTTATGTATGATTCTGTTTATTTTTCATTACTGTGGCTCTCTCATTCTGATCATGGACTTGAATGCAAGCAATCTACCTATGGTCATAATGAAAGATTTTGAGGTTTTTCTTCAGTGAGCTCTCAAAATATTGCAAAGTAGTAAATGTCAGCTCAACTCTTCATCCAGTTTTTACATAATACATATTTGTCAAGTATGTTCCCTCAAAGATTTTTCCAGATATTCCTAAATGACCCCATTTCCGGTTACTTGTCACTGATGAGGGGAACACATTCACTCTTAAAGCTATGCATAAATGTCCAAACTAGTTAAACACATGGCAAAATAACTTTGAAGTAAAATCTGTGGCTACCCAGGGAAAAAACATATGCAAGAACTCAGTCCTTCATTTGCCCACTTTTTTCCAGATTTGGCTATTTTGAAACGTTCTGACCAGTTTTGAATTTGGCAGTTTTGCCCAGATACTAAAACAACATAGATGCAAAGTTCCTACGAAGAAAGGAACATTCTTTGATCAGATTGGTGTAGGGTGGTGCAGTGGACAGAGCACCAGGGCAGGAGGACCTGAGTTCAAATCTTACCTCAGACACTTGACACTCACTGGCTGTGTGAATGCTCAAGACGTTTAACCCCGATTGCCTCCTCCTGGGTCATCTCCAGTCATCCTGATGAGTATCTGGTCATTAGATTCAGATGGCTTTGGAGAAGAAGTGAGACTGGTGACCTGCTCAGCCCTCCCTCACCCAAAACAAAGTCCAGCGCAGGTCATGTCTTTATTTCTCTGATGGCTTGGTCTTCTTCGGCAACCAAGGGTGAACATGCACAATATTAATCCAAGTAGTAGACACTTTAAAACTATCCATTTTTCAGTTTTACACATGACAAGGCTCTTGATCCATTTCTAGTTTGAATCTGTTATAATTTCACTTCCTTACATGTTAAATGTTTGTAAATTTTAGCTAGATATTATAACCTTCAGGCAAAATCTCATTGTAAACAATTTGCAAAATGACCATTGGCCATCTTGATCATGAGTCAAGTTCCTTTTAGTAGTCAGGATCTTTAAGAGTCTTCAGAATAAATTTATTGTCATGAATGGAATAAGTCCCAGTTGTTGATTCATCCAAATCTTACTGTTCTACTTTCCCAATATTTTCCATATTTCCCATAACCAAGATACACTCTAGGTTATGAATAGAGTTTCTGTGATAGAATGTGTCTTCTAGGGATACTCATGTGGCAGATACTCCCTGTGAAAGTAGTTTGAACTTTCTTCATTTCATGCCAAACTTTCCCCAGCTTCCATTTCTTTCAAAGTTATTCTATAATGTCAGGCGTCTTTGACGAGGATTTTGTAGGTTCTAGCAATTTATTTGAAGTCCCACAGGGTTTCAGGGAGAAAATGTAAAGCTCCACTTAGTATATTTTAAAGAGTGAGCATTTCCATAAAGTGGATATTTCAATCCTGGCCTCCACTTGTTATATAAGGATCCTGGGGTCACTAATGGCGACCTCATGAGCTGGAGGATAAAGGAATATAGCAGTCTGATATGGTACGGTGTCTACCATCTGTTATAGTTTTGGGTTTTTTTCTTTGTGGATTTGTAGAGGAGAAGGTGTGGAAATCAAGCCAGCAACTCTTTATTTTCTTGCTTCAGCCAAGCAGACCGTTTGCCAACAACACGCAGCCAGAGTGTCATTATGAGGCAGACTTTGCTTGGTAGTGAATTGGAATCAAAATTTCACAGTCCACCTTCTCCCAAAGAAGAGTCAGAAAGAAAGATGTCCTCAGTAAAGGACCATGCTTTTGCTGGAGAAATGTAACAATTCAGTGATTGAGACTACTTAGAATATTAAGTTCTCAAAATATTTTAACTTTCAAAATTCTTTCCTAAATATTCTTCCTAAGTCTTGGTGGTTGGTTTTACCTGGCTTGTAAGGGCCATAGTCCCGGGGGTCCTTTTCCATTTAGGCTTAGGCACAAAAATGTAGCTTTCTATAGTATGTATTACAAAAATAAAAAAGCAAGCAACATGTATTCCTGAAAATTGCAAATACAAAATTCATTTTTCACACCTATGTGGAAATGAATCCTGGGCAATTTAAGATATTATAGCGTGACATACACATACATGAGATGGGCTCTCCTAATGCTTGAAGATGCCCACATTGTGATCCAGTTCATTTCAGGCTCCATCTTTTCTTCACAGGACTCTCTCATGCTAGCATTAATAATGTAAATATCCCTTCCATAAACTCTCCCTAAGACCCATCATCAAGAATCCATCATGATCCTATTATCTGCAGTGGAAATATGACAGTCCCCACATATATTATCCACCCCTTTACTTTTCTCTGTAGATACAAGAGTGAGAGGCAGCATGGAATAGCAGGTAGAGAGCTGGCCTCAGAGTGAGTCAAAACCTGAGTGCAAATTTCGCCTCTGGCACATAGGGATTGTGGCTCTTTACCTCTGTGGGCTATAGGACACTCTTTAAGCCCCTTCGGTTGCAGAGCAGGAATGAGTATTTCTAGAATGAGCTCTACCTGCTGAAAATATCGCACAATATCTAGCCCAAAAGAAAAGAAATTAGAGTGTCAGCACTTGTACACACACACACACACACACACACACACACACACACACATATACATACACACATATACATATGCATGCATGCCTGAGTGTGTGTGTGTGTGTGTATATATATATATATATATATATATATATATATATATATATATATATATATATACACATATATATATTAGTATAAATAGAGGACCATTAGAAACTTGAAGATGTTGGGGTAGAAGATAATGGATCTAGAATATTTGAAGAATCCTTCTCTGTATCTCCAGCTTAGTTATACTAGATACTTTGTGAATATTTGTGGAGGTTTTCCTCAGTGAAAAATTCAGCATAGTTTACATTATAATGGCATGAAAAACACTTAGTGCACTTTAAAATATATGGAAGAAGTTAATTTTCTTTTACTGATGAATGGCAAGTGAGGAATTAGAATGACTTGCCACGTTGGTAATAGGTGCATCTTTCTTAAAAATTCAAATATTGAAGGGATGCCATTTCAGCCAAAATATTTTGTTCATGTATTTGAATGATGATTCAAACAATTTTGTTTCCTTTGCTTTTTCTCAAATAAATCACCTCCTTTTTCCCACAATAATCAGAGATGACTTCAGTCCTCCAAAATACAAAGGCACATGGAGAAAACTCATTGCAAACGTCATGAAGGAAATATTTGAGAAAAATCCAAGTGCTGTAGGAACCTTTGGTGTCAGACTGGATGACTGCCCCCCAGCACATATCCATCTGGCAAGAGACGAAATCTTTGCTCGTACCCTAAGAGTCTAAGATACCTGTAATCTCCTCAGTGTGGCTGCTGCTTCCAGTGATACAGAGAACAATGTGTGATGCAGAAAATCATGTATTTCCGTTAATTTGTCCCTGGCAGGGATGTACATACATGCCGGACCTTACTTTCATTCTCTTGACATTTTGTGCCACCACCCGTGGCACAAGGTATCCATTGGTAATCCCTTGTCCTCACTTCAGTGGCTGACTCATCTTTTTTATGTGGGTCATGGTTACTTCTGTGACATTCTCCACTTGTACACAACTTTTTTTTTTCTAGTGGATAACCTACTTGTGGCCTGCATGCACTTCTGTGTTGACCTTTGAATGTTGTGATCTGTGACTTGCAACCATGTATTGCCAGTCTCTCAGCACACATTGAAATGCCTACTACGTGCCAGGTGTTGTGCCTGCCTCTGGGGCTGTGAAGGCAAAAGAGGAAACAGCATTTGGCCTCATAGCACTTGCACTAACCGGTTTAAAAGCATGCCTGTGGGTAGCAGTGTACAGAAGAGATCCACAGTAACCTGGAGAGAGTGGGAAGCATTCGCCCCCGAAGGGACCAGGAGAGTCCTCCTGCTGAAGAAAGTGGTCACTTGAGCAGAATCTTGAAGCAAAGAACACTGAGTTAGATGCTTTGTCTCATGATTTGGGGAGTTCCCTCCATGATGCACTTTGCAAGCCGTCTGTGCCTGCTCAACCTGTGTGTCTATATTTTCCCCAAGATTCTCTGTCAAAATGCTGGGAACTTTTCTCTCTTTCTCCCTGCAACACAAGGGCAGTAGGAAAGTGCTCTTCCCCTACCTTCCTTTCTTCCTTCCCTCCCATTCCCCAAAATCAGTCCATCCTCTCTTTCTGCCATGTGATTGTTAGATGACCACCTTTACTCTTGCTCTTTGGAGTGCCTTGTTGATATGTTGCAGGCCGCTCACACCAACCAAGCCCCCTTCTCTGCCTGCCACATGAGGTTCGTCTCTAGGTTTTCCGAGGGAGTGCTGAATAGCTGGGCCTTTGTTGTTTGGGGAAGCTTGGGGTTGGTCAGTTTTCCAAAAGCAATCCGGAGAGCTCTCATCTTCTTTTTCCTCTCTGCACCCACATGGAGATACCGTTAGACAAATTCAGTAGGGGTCCAGCCACACATAGGTTGGAATCTGGGTATCCATTTGGTCTTCCTTTTTTCTTTGGATGGTCAAGTCACTATCCTTTGAATGATTGCAGATCTCTTCCAGGAGGCTCTGCAATGTGTTGTTGCTTGATGCAGTGAACAGGATGTCATCTGCAAGCAAGAGTATTTGGAGAAACTCACCATCCACTGGGCATCCCTTTTTGCCTTAGGCACTGGGCTGGATGTGCTCAATACATTGCTGATATCTCCTATCTTATGCCTCACTAGATGATTATTATCAAAGAGTCATTCAACAGGATGATTTATGCCGTTAAGACTTCCAAAGAAGGATGACAATATCTGGGTGGCAGATGCCTTGCTGTAAGAGCTTGTCAGAGAGCATTTTGCTTTAATGATTCCAATGTTTTTTCATACTTGATAAGCATTTTGTTTCCATTAATTTTGAGATGTTTGATTGTCACGTACCATTTTTGAAAACCCACTTGTCACTACCTTTTATCGTTGGGAGACCTTGGAGATCTACCTGTCCTCCAAATACCTTACAAACAATCACTGAATATTCTTATACGTTGACATTCTCTTCAGGCTGAGCATCCCAATGGATATTATAAGATGTCTACCAGTAGACATTCTATGCCTTTGACTTCTTTTCTCCTGTGGCGAGTATTAGACCTACTTTTTTTGAGAAAATGGAGATGTCACTTAGGATATTGTGCATAAAGACATGGAAATTGTGGTCAGCTCAGTGTCACTTTTGAACAAGAGCATCAGTAGGATCTCCCCACTGATACCACCATGTTCTTGTTTTTCACCGAGGCATTATATTTTACACCCTCCATGACAATGCTGAACTCCTCTAGCAAGCTTCTGAGTGTCTGTTTTGTGCTTCCCGTGAAATGACTAATCCAAAGTTGAAGTTATCCCTGTTCCATCTTTCAAGGAATGCTTTATGATTTGTATGCAGACGTGGGAAGCAACATTAGAGAAGACCTGTTGTCAAATATTTCTTATGTTGTTGTTGTTGTTCTTCCTTCGTATTCCCAGAGGACTGATGATATCACAGTGTTGGTCCAGTGCATTGAAATATGGCTCATCTGTCTAATGTGAGATTGGAAGGCTCTACCGCCTTCTCCGTTCAGGAGCTAATTGCCTGACTTCTAGTGTTCTTTGCTCAGCGGACTAACTCAGTGATTTCTTAGTAATAAGAACAAATGTATATTTGCTACCTTAAGATTTACAATAACAACACTGTGAGAAAGATGTTGCCGTTGTCTTTCGATGCGTTTCATGCAAACTGGGTCTTCCCAGAGTTTTAGTAACTTGCCCACAATTCTCCCAACGAATAAATGTTGAAGGCAGCATAAATACCACCTGAGTCTTCCATACTCCCCCATGCAATACTCTATTAGATAACACTTGGCTGATACTCATTTCCATCCCAGTGTTCCAGATATGTTTAACTCAGTTACAACTGAGCTCACTATTCTCTAGCTACTTCCCATGACCTAAATCGGAAATCTTTTATTTGAGAAATATATAGAGATAAATAACAGCTTTACAAGACCATTTGAGGGGGGCCTATAATCATTAGAATTGTCTCTTTTTATTTTGTAGTAGATTCCACTAGGAGTTGACATATGCTGCAAATCAGTTGAAGAATGACGACTTGAATATACAGATGTTTACCGAACCCTTGGAAATAATGCTGCTATCTCAAGTATGCAAGAAGCACTCAACAAGGGAATGGTTGATATTGATAGACATGGTGATGTAAGCTAATTCGTTCCTTCCCATTGATCTGAATGTTTCAAAATCTCATGGTGATTAGAACACATAACCTGTTTCCCTTTTGAATTCCTAAAAATGGCTCGACTTGAAAGTGATGATAAGCTTACTGAAATCAGATGGTAAGTTATCCTCTATAAAACCAGTTGAAGTTCCCCACCCTTAGGTTTGAATTTCAAAGGAAATTAAACTGGAAATAGAGTTATATGGGGCTGAACTAGAATGTATTTTCTTTTTCTTTTTGGTCAATCCATGAAAACAAGTTCATATCCAAATTATATAAATACAAATTTATATACAAATTATTTACATACAGCGAAACTACCTTGTTGTGTCCCTCCTTATTTCTGGCACTCAGACTCTTTAAACATGTTATTCCATATTACTTATATTTACATGTTTTTAATAAATCAACAAATCTTTTCTGAGCATGTCTCACACAGACACGCACCTATGTTGCTATACACACAAAGCCAAAAGATCTTTCTGTTGATGTTGGGGGCAGGAAAAAGAGAGGTATGTTTAAGACAAAGTTCCTGCTCTCAAGGCACTTTTGCACTCTAAATTACTCTAAGGATTTTCTCATTAAAATTGATATCATTGTGGAGGCCTAAATTTTAAACCTACTTAAGACCCACTCTTTTTCTCCAAATCAACATTTGTCATTTCGTTAACAATTGAAAGAATGCATTCAGCCTAAGCGTTTGAGAGAAACAGTGTCTTTGTATTGTCAAATAAAATGTGGAGTTTATTGAAGCAATTCAAGAAGAAGATCCCCTAGAGCGTCTACAAACATTCAAACCACTGGTGAGTATTATTAGGCAGTTGGAGAATGACACCACAAAGTTCTCCAGAGTTTTAAATCCATCTCTAAAAGGATGTTTTTACTGATTCATGATTTGCCTGAACATCATTATGAGACCTTTAAGTTTCTCTCCGCACATCTGAAGAGAGTAGCAGAAAATTCCGAATCCAAACAAGGTGAGTAAATAAAGGATTGAAGTCATATTCTTTAACTTTTTAAATCAGAACTTTATGTTTTATGTAAGAAAATCAAGAGTAGCCTTCTAATTAAAAGGAAAGGGTACAGATTTGTCTACCTGGCTTTTTCACTAAGTAGACCCCAGATGCAGAAGCGGTAGAAGGAAAGGGCAGAGATGTTCATGAATTCTGATGGTTCAGATATTTTTCTTCTGAAAGTACTCGATGCTCTTACTAAACTAGCCTCCTTCCCACTCACTACACGTGTCAGCTTTCTTGTCTCCTTGCCTTCACACACAGGTCATAAGTTGCTGACTCTCTCTCCTAACAGTGGGAAAAAATCATCGAAAGGATTGTAACATGAAGAATTACTTTGAACCTTTAAAATCATAGTAGATTTAGAACAGTGTGTGATACAGGGAGTGCTGTGATATGCACTACTGCCCTCCTTATGTAGGATCCTTCACAGTTTTGGGTTTTTTTCTGCCTCTGATATGTCCCTGAAGAAAATTAGTGGCTTCTCCCAGCTTATTGAGCATTCTTCACAGTTCTGGGGTTTTTTCTTCCTCTGATATGTGTCTGAAAAAAATTAGTGACTTCTCCCAGCACGTGTTTTCCTATTTTTCTTGACTGACATATTCATGATGTGCTTGTTTCCCGTTTAATAGTATATATTGCAGCAGTTCACGTGTTGGGTGCTTGAACATTTCCCTGTGGTCAGAGAACTTGATTTGCTGCTTTACATGAAATATTTTATATATATATATATATATATGTATATATATACGTATATATATATGTATATATATATGTATATATATATGTATATATATATATGTATATATATATGTATATATATATATGTTATACCAAAGGATGGTAGTTTGAACCATGTAGCTAAATTAAATACTTCAAAAGCACTATAGCAAAATTTGGAAACTTAAGTATAATTCCAATTTCTGCTGATTACCTCCTGTTATGTGACCTTGAAACGGTTGCTTAATTTTAAGGCATAAGTTTCCTACTCTAAAAAATGAGCTAGTGGATTCTCTGACTCTATATCCTGTTGTCCCTTCTCCTTTGCTTCAGAGTGCTAGTCTCTGATGAAGAGGCAACCCTTCCCTTCAAAGCCAGTCTGTACATTTCATTGTCTCACTCCCACCTGGACTCTGTCTTCAACTTCTACAGCAATGAGGGCTACGGAAACGAGGCCAAACCCAGACTAGCAGATGTGGAGAAACACCCTGGAGAGCCAGGATACCCAGACAGTAACAGATCCAGTTTCAGCTGCCTTGTCCTCTCCTGTTACCACCATCATTACGATATCTGCTGGAGTGGACAGAAGCATTTTCTTGATGTCTCCAGAAGGGCCAACAGAGGCTAAAGCATCGTCCAGCACTTTCTGCGACACCCCTGGAATCGGTGCCAACGAGCACGTGTTCACCAAAAGGCCAGGAGGGCCTGACAGCAGGGCTTCCACCTCTTCTCTGAGCCAACTAAGTGAAGGACCCAGCTACTGCAGAAGAGTCTCCTACCCCTCTGTGGGAAACATGACAAAACTTGGTCATGACTGCAGCCCAGAGAAGCCCAGCTGAACCTCCTCCCCCAGAGCTCACAGAACCCAAAGCCCTTGAGTGAGATACTCCCTCTGTTGCACCAATGACTGACTTCAGAAGCAGGGACAGTGAAAATTGACAGGGTGGTTTGGCCTCGCACCAGCGTTCTCATGTGGGAGGCCATCGGATCAGGTAACCCTGCAGCCTCAGATGCCAGCACACTCATCCCAGGAATGTTTCATCTGGGTGGGAGCAAGGCTGACCTCATGTCAAGTGGTGTGTGAGGGTCCAGCCCAGAGCCAGCTGGCTACACGACTCCATCGCAGACCCCAAGTACTTATATGGATCAGGCTTGTAGGAGAAATAGACTGGGTCTTGGTATTGAATATACCAGCACCTGCTGTATCCATCACCAGGATCGCTGGCATAAGAATGGTGATCCCTGAATCTTGACTTACCCTGAAGCCCTGGATCTCACGGTGATTGGTTGGTATTATGTCTGCTTTGCCACAGGCCTTCTGTCCTTTGTCTCCAGTCACCTTCTCTGGGGTTCCATACAAGTTCAAGCCATGAGCTTCAATAATCTTGGGACTGAAAGCCTGAGCATCCTCCTCAGCAGCAAGGTCGTAACGATCTTCTTTCTTTATCAGGAGACCACTCCCAACCAAGAACTTCTGGGTAGAGTGGGAGAAAATACCACAGGTGCTTTGCTGATCACTCCTTTACCTGGACCTCCTGTGTAATTATCTGCACTTATGGGAGAGGTACCAAGTAGGTTAGGTACCCCTCCTGGTTCAATCCAGTCGGGACTGTAGCTTACAATCTACACTGCAATTGATAGACTCAGCGTGGACCTGAAGTCTCCCATTGGCCACAATGGAGCACAGTCCATACTGTCACAGTCAAGATGACTGGGGATATCTGTCTGTGCTCCCATGGAGCACAACACAGAAGCTCAAGTGATCTCAGTCCTGCTTCTTAGCCTCAGCACCAGTTGCATGGTTCTCCCTGGACAAAGCACAGTTTCTCCTTCATCTACCAATTCTGAGGCCAGGGATCTGACGATTGGCTGAATCAGATACCATCCCTGCATAGCCAAGGACACTGTCTTCTTCTGCTCTTGTAAGTTCATCTGGTCTTACTCCCTGCACAGTGAACATGGAGCTCAACTGCCCCAAGGCCTGATGCCAAAAGACTCATCTTCAGCACTAAAATCAAAGACGTTGGCCCTGTCCCTCCTGTGGTCACTCTCAGCCCTGAGTTCCCAAATACGTTATCAGAGAAAAGCACCAATGCCCCATTGACCACCCACCACTTGTACTGAAGATCCACTCTTCTCAAAGACTAATCCTGGAGGTTCATTGGTCAGCACTGGCTCAATTTTTGTGGGGACTGATGCCCATAGTGTTCCACATGCAGAGAGAGGGGAGCTCAGAGCTTCCTCTGACCACGTTAACCAGAGAGACCACAAAGAGCACCATTCCAAGCAGGGCTCAACACAGAAGTTGAAGTGAACTCAGCCATTGCTCCTCCTGCAGTTCCAGAAGACTCTCCAAAAATTCTGAAGCCATTCTGACCAGCAGAGTCATAAGCCCTTCCTCCACGTGGCAGGGGGCATGGGGAACCCCAGTGACTGCTGTCCATATTGTTATCAGGTTCAAGTGTGGCTGCTGTGTCCCAGACTCATCCACTTGAAATTCAGAGTTCATTAATTATCATCAAAGCCCCATGGGAGAGTGACCCAGAAGGTCCATTGTCTTCTCTTGCAATCGAGGCCAATAACAGAGTGACCCAAACAGATTAGACTCTGATATCAGGGCTGCAGGAGAGCCAGGTTTCCAACGGTGCCATCTCAGGGACAGAGCCCAGCAAGATCTACCCCAGCTTAATTTCTCCTTCAGAAACACCATGACATGACACTAGTCCTGAGAGGGGAACATGCACTGAGCAAGCACTGCCCACTGAGCCAACTGAGCAGTTGCTTGAGACAGGAGCCAGGGCTGCTCCTTTTCTTTCCAAAACGCATTCTAAAGTCACTGTATCGGCACCACAGACAAGTAACCAAGGAACTGAAATCAAAGCATATCTACCCTGGTTGTTATAGGGACCCTAAGAGTAGGCACTGGCTGTAGCAGGACCTTTACGTCTCCAGTATCAAAGATCACAACTTCTCTCAGCATGGATATGCCAAAGGTGTGAAACTGAGCTCCTCAGGCAGCCAGCTGTCAAGGAATTTTCATTCTAATGGGGGAGACAACATATAGAAAGGAGTGGTCCCCAGTGAAAGACAACTGAGTTATGTATCTTGCAGGAATGGTCCGTGGGGGACCAAGAGAGTATATGGACACAAGATATTCGAGAAGAATGGCAGTGAGGATTTGGTCACAGTTCCAGATCTGGAGAGGATCTAGGGGATGAAATGAAGCATGACTTTGGATTTCATGAAAAAATAGATCAGGAGAGTCATTCACCAATGGGGACCATGGAAGTCCAGGGGAGACTTTCTAGGGACTAAGCATGAATCCTGCAAGAAGAGTCTTTGGTATGATCATTGGCGCAGTAATAAAGCTCAAGGAGAAATGGCCAGAGTGTAGGTTCAAGGCCTTAACAGGGCTTGTGAAAGGCCTTTAGAGGATGAAGTGCCCATGATGTGTATTGGAGAGGAAAATGGGGTCCTGGAGACTGGGTATTATCCAAAGGAAAAAAGAATCGCACTGAGAGGAAATGAGTATCCCTGCCAAAAGAAGACCAACCCTGCCCACATGCTAACCACCTCTTGTGCTCATAGCATTCTCCTCCAGGAATACAGTTGGTGGCTCAGTGGGTCTGCTGTGACAAGCAGCTCAAGAGAGTCTACCACCATCCTGAGGACTAGCTTCACAGTGACAAATTCTGTTTCAGAGACTGGAAGAGAGGCTTGATCAAGGAAACCCCTCTAGGCTCAGCGACCATTTGGTATCCATCTTCTCTTTGTGGGGATGATCACAAATTGGTTCAAATCTGAGACACCCAGAGGAACTCTGTTTTCCCATAGAAACATCAGTTCCACCTGAGACCCTCTGGAGTGACCATGGTTATTCCCATAAACCTGCCCTGCTCCTTGACTCCAGCAGATCCCACAGTCTGCCAAGGATCTTGTGAGCCATGAAAGACCACGCCAGTGGCATGGCATACTCAGGCAGGACCAGAGGCGGGTTCAGCTGCCTTGTCCTTCACTCCTCCAAGCACCATCCCAGCAGATGGTGGAGGGGACGCAAGCCCTTTCTTGATGTCTACACAAAGGCCAACAGAAGGTCAAAAGTTGTACAGCACCTACCCAGAGAACACAGACACTTTTGCAAGCACTAAGAGAAAACAGATGCGCTTTGCAAACACAGGGATAAGACTCTGGCCTGAGGGAACCCTCCCTACTTGTCTGTTCTGCCTGACTGAAGGACCCAGCTACTCACATTCCTTCAGCCTCTTGGGAATCATGGCCATGCCTGGAGCTCAGAGAAGCTCAACTACATCATCCAGCCTAGAGCCCAGAGACAGCATAGTCACCACAGTCCCTGAGGGGTCGTACTGTTGCTCCAAAGACTGAATTCAGAAGCAGGTACAGTGAAGTGTTAGAGAGTATTTTGGCCTCAGCTATCAACCCAGCGTGGGGGACCAGCAGACCAGGTGACCCTGCAATCTCAGATACCAGCACCCTCATCTCAGGGAAGTTTCATCAAGTCCTGTGGAAGGGTGCAGCCCAGAGCCAGCTGTCTATAGGACATCCTTCACCCTCGGTAATACAAAGTCCAGAAGACCAGGCCTGGAGGAGAAATAGACTCATCCATGGTAATAACTACACCAGCATTTGCTGTCTCCATCACCAGTATCTGTGGGTTTTTCTCCAACAAGAAGAGGTGACCCCTGGTCCTCATGTTTAGCTCAGGTCACAATTGCCATCATCACTAGGCCAGATACCCCCCTTCATGGCCAAGGGCGCTCTCCTTCCAGTCTAATAGCTTGTTCTGAGGTGAGCTATATAAGCTGGAGCACATGAGCTCAGCTTTCTCCTATATGTGTTAAACCGAAATCTGACTCTCAGCACCCAAATCACATACACTGTCTTTCTTTTCCTTACACTCCCTATTAGCCCTGAGCTCCTACATAGAGTGGCAGAGAGCAGCAGAGATGTTCCACTGACCAATTTCTTTCCCAAGGCCCCAGTGTTGTCAGTGAGCATTCCCGGAGGCTCATCGATCATCTCTGCTACCTTTGTTCCCCTAGAGAAAATCGTTAGTGCGATCCTGCTTAGAGGCCTAGAGAAAACCTCCGAGCTATCTCTAAGCACCTTAGTCATCGAGGCCAGTATGTTTCAATCATCAAGGTGACTAGAGACATCTCTGCAGGTCCTCCACGATACAGCACCCAAACTGAAGTGACACCTTCACTTTCTCCTAGTGTTAACTTAGGAGAGATTGTAGCAAGTTGTGGGGTTCAGACTGCCAGAGAGAATAGCTCTTCATCTAGGTGGCCCACAGGGACCAAGGGAGGGTGAATCCGGTACAGATCTGGCTGCTGTGACCCAGGTTGAACTATCTGAGTCTCCAAGTCTATTGCTCACTCAGATTTTACAGGACAGTAGCCCAGAATCTTTATTGTCTCTGAAGGTGAGCCCATAATAGAATGTCCTCTGAGCCCAGCGCTAAAGGAGACCCAGGCATCCCTGGGCACAATTTCAAGCACAGAAGACTTAACTTATCCCCTGTGTTAGAAAGCCCTAGGACCACACTCATCCTGACTCTGCTCTAACGAAGCCCTCTAGCAACGGAAATCAGTGGGGAACAGGCACTGGCTCAGCTGCCTCTGTTTCCACAAAGCTGCCTGTAGTCACTGCCTCAGCAGCAGGGCTAGGGACCCAAGGATCTTCTGGGAGTCTAAGTACAGGTACCCTGAAGCCCACCATTGCTCTGGCAGTTGGGTGTTGCTGTCACTTTAAGGTTTCCTTATCGATGACTAGAATGTTTATGTAAACAGGGTCATAGTGACTTGCCTAGCAACAGCTCCTCAAAAGGGGATAAATCAGCTCTACCAGCCCCATTGTTTTACCACTTTGTTTGGACTTTCCTTGCACTCACCACCTCCTTACCTCCTACAAGTACCCACTCCTATACCACAACCCAAGAACCCAGCTATTCTACTTTTGTGTCTACAAGTAAGTAGACTTCTTTAAACCTCACAGTAAGGTACAGTGATAAGACTTTGGAAAATATGTTTGGATCACCAAATGAGAATTGTGTCTGGCTTAATCACGAAGATGATACTCCTGCTGCTGCTGCACATGATATAGTTAGTATTTTAGGGTTCACAGAGTTCCGTCTAGATATTTTTTAAATTTAGTTCTACAGGGAATTTTAACCATCTCCCCATTTCATAGATGAGGAAACTGAAAGGGACATTGATCAAGTGACCCTTCCTGGTTTGACCCATTGTTGTAAGTATCTGCAGCTGTATGTGAACTCAGATGTTCCTGATTCCTAATCCAGCACTCTCTACCCTTGCCATAAGAATTTCCTTGTGTAGGCATTTCTCTCTTGGCACCTCTGTTTTGGGGCTTTTTTGACTTGAGTGGTGTGACACTCTGTTCACTCCCTTGTCAAATCTAGCGGTCCTTGTGGTAAGTTCATTTTCCTCTTTTTTTTTTTTTTTTTTTTTTTTTTTTTGGTGAAATGCTGACATTTCCAATTGCAAACAGCAAAGTAAAATTTGAGAGTTTCCAAAAGAAACGTGTAGGGACAACATACTTTTCACAGTCTCTCACGAACCTCATCTTACTGATCTGTGGATCCATCCATTTTCTTTACCATTCTTTCTTAAATTTTGAGTTCCAAATCCTCTCCCTAGTTTCGGTCTGTCCCCCATGCATTGAGAGGGCCAGGGATATGGTTCCTGTTATATATGTTAAAGTTATGCAAAGCACATTTCTGTATTAGCCATTTTACAAAAAAGCAAGAAAAATGTAGCAGGCCTCAATAGGTACCAGAGTTCATCAGTTGTCCCTTTGAAATTAGAGAGAATTTTTCATTATAGTTCCTTTGCAGTTATGTTGGATGATTTTATTCATCAGTTTAATTTAGTCTCTCTCTCTCTCTCTCTCTCTCTCTCTCTCTCTCTCTCTCTCTCTCCCTCTCTCTCTCTCTCTCTCTGTCTCTCGCTCTCGTTCTCGCTCTGTCTGTCTGTCTCTCTCTCTTTCTGTCTCTCTATGTCTTTCTCTCCCCTCTGTCAGAATTAATAGCCTTCCAATGCAGCAAGAAGCAGTGAGTATTCAGTGTTGTAATTTCTCTATGGACCCATGACTTGGCAAAGTAAACTGTTGATCCTCTTCCCCATCCTATTTTCCTCTATACTCTTGAAGGAGAAGGGAAAGTGGTGGCCCAGTGATGACCTGTGGTCTCTCAGTAGTTTAGTCCTCAATTTCCATGGGATAGTTAAGGACCTAGCCTCGCACTGTCCCTTTTGCCACATACCACACTAAAACATTATCTTCTCCTGACATTCATATAGGTTGACCAGGGTGGTTTTCATCCTTAATTTTCCCCCCATCATTTCCCGTCTGCATTGACAGCGAGATTCTTTTCCATCTCTCTTCCTCAGTTCCTCCCATACTAATTCCATGTGTCTGTGCTCTGTGTCCTATATAGTGTGAAGTGAAGCGTTTCTTTGGGAAACTGACTGTAAGCAGAGGAGGTGGGAGTTGCAGAAGAAGGTGGTAGTGGAGGGAGGGGTTAGGGAGGTCCTATCACAGATGCATAATTGGAGTCAAGATGGCCAGTTTTCTTTCCAGTAAAGTATAGATGAACTTCACTTGGGTATCCTTTTTGGAGTTGATGGATGGCAACATGTTCCATTGAATAGGGCGTTTGTCTACAAGTCGTGAATACCTAGTTTCAAGTCTCACCTCTGTCACTGTGTATGGGAACGTGGCCACTACAGTGAATCCTCCCTGGGCCTCAAGTTCGTCACCTGCAAGATGCAGGGATTAGAAGGTCCATTCCAAGTCTAAATCTGTAATCCTTTGATCCTATGTATCCAAGACTCAATTTCTCTTCTCCCCAAAACAGACACTCGCCTTATGGAGTGTTTCACACTCGATTTTACGATTACCAATCTCCTCTGCAAGGCAGACATGGAACAGTCAGGCTCCAGGCAGTTCAGCGCCACTGAGAACATCCTACAGAGTCTGGTGAGAATCTTCCCTTCCTGTCCTGCCTTCCTCCTCTCTGGACCTGCAGCCCCATATGTCCAGGGGCTCCCTCAATCTCTGTCTTGCTTTTCAGGTCGGAGCAATATTTGAAAAGAGCTGCATTGCCTTCCATTTCTCTGGTTGCAAGCTGAAGTCATTAAGGTAAGGACACTGAGGGAGATGGGCCCAGGTTGTCAGGGAAACAGATGATGCCTGGTGCAGTTCTTCCTTTTTGTTGGGTCTATGGTCACTTTTTGGACAACACCAGGAAGACTACTGCCAGTACCAGAGGCTGTCCCACCACGATTTGCTTCAAGAAGCTTTGGGTTGCTTCCCAGCAGCAGCGCTAGGTAGCTATTCTCAAGACAAAACAGGCCCTGACCTCAAGGAGTTGGCATTGTGGTGGCGCTGAGGGGATACAATGTGTGACCTAAATACATGGTGAGTTGAGGAGAGAGAGGACACTGACAACTGAGAGGATTCAGGGAAGGTTTTCTATTGGTGGTATCATAGCTGCGTTCCTTGAAGGGGAGACTAAGGAGTCCAAGAGCATCTTGAAGAGGGAGTGCAATCCAGGCATGGGAGACATCTTATGCAAAAGCACCATGCAACATCTGAGTTCAAGGTACAGCTGGTAGGCCAGTCTTCTGCAAGTGCCAAGTGAGCAGTATGTACATCGCTCTGGAACACAGGACTGAAGAAGGCAAATCGAGAAGGATTTTAAAGGTCAGGTGGAGGAGTTTTTAATTCACATTAGAGGCAATAAGGAGCCACTAGACATTTGGGTTGTAAGAGAGTGACATAGTGAGAGATGTGTCTTAGGGAGATTATTTTGGCAGGCATGGGAAAGATGGATGGATAGAAGAGAGGAGGAGTCGGTGATGAATTGGGAGGGTAGGAGGCACTGCAAGCAAAGAGAGGAAGTGGGAGGTTATTGGAAGCTTCCAGGTCAGGGTTGTTGATATGGGCCTTTGTGTGAACAAATGTGAAAGATACTAAAGGAAATCAAGGAGCCAATAAACTGGTTATGGGAGCTGAGGTAGAGGGAAGAAATTGTAACAGAGACAGAGATTTGAAACCTGGTGATTGGTAAGATGGTGGTGGCTTTCACAAAATTACGGAAGTCTGGAAGAGGGACAGGCTTATGGAGGGGGCAGTGGAAATGGAAGAGATACCAAGTTCCATCTTGGTTATATTGGGTTTTGAGATACCACCAGGACACAGAGGTGGAAAGAATGACTTCCCCTTAGTTCACCTAAAGGCCAGTTTAGCACATATCAAAAGTGAATTTTACCCAGAGCAATGCACACGTACATGCGCACACACACACACACAAACACACACACACACACACACACACACACACTAAAACACACACACGCACAAACACACGAGACAAATGGCTAAAGTCTATGGGCATACAATTTTCAAGTTGTACGTAGTCAGTCAGAAAAGTATCCATGGATGGTAACAGTCAGAAGAGATGTAATTTAAACCATATGGAAGGATCGAGTCAAGGTAATGAAAATGGCAGAAATAACTAAATGACACTCAAATTTGTGGAGAAAGGGGAATACCTGTTCTCTGATATTTCAGTTGTGAAACTGCAGAATATTTTTGGAGCACAGATCACCCATTCATAGTAAAAGTAGGAGAAACGATCAGATTCTTCACATGGATAGCAAATAAAACTGTTCTATAGAACATCAGCCAAGCAGCTTGCACATGCTCATAAGGACTAGGTTCCTTGGCCCATCTTCCTATTATATTATGTTTTAGAAAGGAGTTCCAAGAATTCATATGAAGATTAGGAATGGTCCTGTCTGGTGAAATTCGACAAGTCATCCTGGTGGAAGAAGGGATAAGCGTTAGTGTGGAAAGTAGCTGCTGTGTCCTACCTCCTGGAAGCAGTGGAGCTACATATGCTCAAGCTGTGTCCCCCAGGTCTCACCTGTCTCTACTATGCCCCTGCCTTCCATTTCTCCCATAAGGGGCTAGAGATTTCGTCAGTTATGCCTTGCAATAAGAGTTAGCTCAGTTTTAGCTTAGGGATAATATAATGGGCCTCATTTTCACATGGTCCTTTTCTCTGCTATTTTATGCACTTTGTATAAGAAAATTGCCTTTAATTCCAATGACTTGTAATAGCTAATATCCCACTCCATTCAGGAATTTCCTCACATTCAGGGATTTGACTCTGTTTTCATTGGAGTTTTCTGTATTTCCCCTAGTGCCTGGCCTATTTATATTTGGAACAAAATCAAGGTAGACAAAAGAGTTAGGTAGCAGAATTAATCAGAGCTCCATAACTCTTTATACTGTATAGGCAGATAAAAAAAGAGTAGACCTTTAGGAAGGCACGTTCAATCCTTGCAACTTTTGGTTAGAATTCTCTGTTCTGAGGTCTGTACAGGAACTCAGTGACCTACCTTGAGATTTCCCTTCTCTAACAGAATCTCTTCTTTCACTTCCCTTATTTGCCTCTCATTGCTGTGTCGCCTTTTCCCCCCACCTCAACTTATTAACGTCTGCACATGGCTACAGACGCTATCTCCCTACTTTTTCTTGTTCTGTCTGTCTCTCTGTCTGTCACTCCCTTTCTCTCCCTTTCACTTCTCCCCATTTCCCTTTCCCCCTCTCCCTGTCCCTTTTGCTACCTCACTTCCCCATTCTCTGCCCTTTCATTTTCCTAGGCTCCTTCTCTTTTTCTAACTCTTTCTCTCACTCCTTCTCCCCTTCTCTCCTTCTTTTCCTTCCTCCTCCTCTTTTCCTCCTCCTCCTCTCATTCACTCTTTCTCTTTCTCTCATTTCCCTCTCCTCCTCCACTTTCCTCTCTTACTCTCTTCCCTTCCTCTCACATTCTGCCTCCTGTTCTTTCACTCTTCTTTCTATATTTCCCCTCTTCCTCCCCTCCCCATCTTTTACTCTGTCTTTCCATTTCCTTTCTCTGTCTCAGCCACAGCCCCTCTACCTCTTGGTCACATGTTGCCTCTCCCGCTCAACGATTACAAGAGTCCAATTATGTTCACACCTGTGAGGGAATGGTATTCCCTCTGAACTACAAAGTTCTGTGTGCCATCCAGTTCTCAGCACTGTAGTAGATGAGGAAGAATAAGAATCTCCCACAAATGAACTTCTGAAGACCCAGAAGGTGAAACAGTTCCACAGAGGCAGCAAAATGGCAGTTGTTCAAAGAGCTGGAAGTGGATGCACAAGGAGCTAACCAACTAGCTTGGATAATTAAGAAGTTACTTACAAAATATGTGAGTGTTGAAAGATGGTCCACAGAGGAGTGAACAGGAAGATTATAACAATATCAGAGTCTTGCAGAAGTTGTGTCTGGAGTGCTAGTGCTGCTCATCTTGATTCCATTATATCCATTATATTCCAGAGGTTGCCTGTTTTAATGGGTAGCGAGTAGGCCCCAAGAGTCAAGAAGACCTGGGCTCAAGTCCCCTCTCTTGACACCAGGTGATTGTGTGAGCCTGGGCAAATCATCAAATTTCCCCAGGCAACCATCTGAGTATATGTTGCAGGGAAGGTGCTGACAGGCCTTACTCAAGAAAGGTCTATGCCTTTCCCTACCCTCAACCCCTTAAATCAATAAAGTGATAGTTCTACCAAACACTTCTTTTACAATCAAGAATTATTCTAAAATAAACCTGAAATAATTTGCGGCGCATTGATGGTCCCTTCTCACTGCACCTAACTTTGGCATGCCCATGAGAAGCCAGATATTTGACAGTCCTTACCAATGTGTCCTTCAACAGGTCTGTGAAGAAAGGCACTGGCGTGCATCTACTTTGTGCCTATTGGAATGTCCCCACCATTCCAGTCCTGGACGAAAGGAGGATGTACCATGATTTTCGCAGTCAGACATGCAAAATTACAAGACTGGGTCCCTACACCCTCGACAGGAAAAGCCTGTACATCAATGGTGAGCAGTAATTCTGTCCAGGACATATAGTTCTTTAACCTCCATGCTTGGCCCCACTCCTCTTAAGCACTCACCTGTCAAAGCAATCTTCCGTTCCTTGGAGGATCCAGCTTTGCCTGGAGGGCACCTACTTACTGAAAGTACTTTCCTCTGATGCGCTCAGAGTCTGAGGGGTAGCCAAGGCCCCACAGGACCCTAGATGGGCAAAGGGACTTCTGACCTGGGAACTACTTTCTGAAATGCTTCCTCTTAGCTGATGACCCATATGTTTTCAATTGCTTTGCTTTCAGATGCTCTCTCATGTTGCTCTTTCACACTTTCTCAAAATCTCTTGGTCCTTCCAAACATGGCTGTTTTCTCTGTCTCTCTCTCTCTCACTCTGTAGGTTACAACTATAGGGTGTCCCTGTTCTCCTGCGTAAGCTGTTGTGAGTATTCTTATCCTAGTATCAAAGAGAGAACACCCCTTGTCCTTACCGACCCTGTTCTCCCAGCATATTAGGAAGGCAAGAATGGACCACGAGTGTACTAGTGAGAGGAAGGCATAATGTCCCCCTCCTTCTCAGGATGCAGTCTTCACCGCTTGACTCAGTACCCTATCCAAATGAAGTCTCTTTTCCTTGTTTGTCACAGTCCCTTCCCCTCCTTGTCACATGGACATTGGGTCCACAGTGTTCATTCATGATATTTCTCTTCAGTTCCAGTAACATCCAGGAGGCCAAATCCAAGTTCAGTTTGCACAGGTAAGGTCTGCTTCCACCTTTGATCCCTTCTCTGGAAGCTTTTGCTTTCATTTGGCTAGGAGACTGAGAGAGAGGGGATTTTAGGATCTTAGGCTGTCCTGGCAGGAGAATTCCAGGTCATCTAGTCTAGTCTGAGTTCTGCCATCATTTTGAGTTGAGGACACTGAAGCCCAGAGCCATGTAGATAGCAAGGGGGACAGGCAGGATGGGAACCCATGTCTCCTTTCTCCAAATACAATATTATTCTGTTGCCTTGTGTGAGCAGAAGAATAGTTTTATGGCTCAAGGTTTCCTAAAGGATTCATTCATTTATTCAGGTTGCTGAGTTTTCCTTGCACGAAAGAATAGGACATTTTCAGGTCAGTGTCCTTAAAGATGAGGGTGATTGTTTTCATGATGATTTTCTTAGAAAACATGCCTCCACATATTCAGTATTTGGCAGTTGTTAGAAGTGTGGAAAAGAAAAAACACAACAAAATATGAGTTTGCAAATACATTGAAGTATCAAAGAAGCAAAGCTCGGTGGTAGAACCATGGAGAACCATTCTGCTGCTTCTGAAGATAGAGATGTAATGGCTTATGTATGTAGCCTCCAGAGACAGTCATCATTATCATCATCTATCATGTATATAGTGCTTTCACAAGGCACTTTACAGACACTACATCACTGGGATGAATAGTTCCCAAGCCCACACGTGGGCATTTCAATCCTCCTTCATAGTAACCTTGCTTCATCATGATGCTGACAGATGGGAGAGGCTGAACCAAGTTTGGAGGGTTACAGGTTGCCTCAGGGATGCGGTGAATAGGGCCAGGTTACTGACTTTTCCTCCCAAGTACATTGCAATGGGGTGTCCCTGACTGTGCTGAATGACGCACATTGAGCATTTCAGACATCTCTCACTCTCTTTCTTGTAGCTCCGGACTGCAGATTTGAGTTCTTCACCCTCAAGTTCACCATCACCAACTTGATCTATACATGTGAAATGGGCCAGGTGGGCTCAAGTCAATTCTATGGCACAGAGAGTGTCCTCAAGTTCCTGGTGAGACATGACTCCTTCCGTTCCGCTTGGCCCAGCTGCTTTCCTCGTCCTTTGGTATAGAGGCTTGATCTTGAAATCCGACTGTCTCCTTTCACTTCCAGCTCAGGTGCTTGATGGCCAAAACCAGCATTGCTTCTGTTTATTGCGGCTGCAGACTAACCTCGCTCAGGTGAGATCCCTGGGAGTCACTGGCCTCATGAATCACGGTACCCAGTTGGTGCCCTTCAGAAAGGAGATTTCTCCAACCCGCTGTGTTGTGGGTCCAGGTCGATTTTCCAGTTCCTCATTGAATCGATCCACGTCTCCTTGCCACATCATCTCAGGGAGGTGAATCAGACTTGGAAAATTGGCAGTTCCCCACAAAAGTCTCCCTTTTCAGTCTCTTCTACTTCAGGGTTTACCTCAGCCTTCTCAGGGGTGCTGTTCCTACTTGCAAAATTCTTATCAGACTTATCAGTCCCATTTTGGGCTTCTGATGCCCATTTTTGTCTCCTTTCCCAGGCCTTGGAAAGAAGCAACAGGAACTGGAGTTGGTGTCACTTGTGCATGTTGGAGAGATGCAGACAGCCCCATCCTGCAGAAAGAACAACTTTATTGGGAGCTGAGAAATCACACCTGCAATATGACGAAACTGGGGTCCTACATGCTGGATGAGAGAAGTCTTTTTCTCGATGGTGAGTACAGAGCTTTGCACTTAGTAAGTCGTTGTTAAATGCTTTTTCATTCACCCATTCATTCATTCATTCATCTAGCCATGCATCCGTGTATCCATTCATTCATCTTCCCATGGCTAGTAGCCCAGGTCTGCAAATGAAGCTCTGTAATTTCGTTCCTTATTTCAAGGGATTGGTGCATGTGTTCCAATTCACACTCTCTCACTTTCGAGGGTCAGATTTCTTTCTCTTCCTTTGCCAGGTTCTAGGGAAGCTACAACCTGACCCAGACTCCTTTCATGCTTCTTCTTGGAAAGGTGTGGGTTCTCTGAGATGTATTAAGCCAGTACACAGCTAGCGACTAATCTGTCAATGAGCTCTTTGGAGGGGAGGCAATTTCTCTGCTGCCTGAAGTACAACCAATCCCTGACATGGATCTTCTTCCCTTTCAGAAGAGCACAAGCTGGGGCAGCTGGGTGGTGCAGTGTGGAGAGAAACAGTGCAGCAATCAGGACGAGCTGACTTCAAATCTCACGTCAGACACTTGACACTCACTAGCTGTGTGACCTTGGTCAAGTCACTTAACCCCAATGACCTCATCCTGGGTCATCTCCAGTCATCCTGATGAATATCTGGTCACTGGATTCAGACGGCTCTGGAGGAGAAGTGAGGCTGGTGAAAACTTTCCTCACAACGTGATTCTTTCTTTCTTTCTCTCTCCAGATGACAATTATCTGACCTTGGACTCCACCAAAAACTGTAAGTCTACAGTACATCAACATCTCCAGCCTTCTAAGGTCCCTATTGGGAAGGAAACAGCTCATTCACTCTACCCCTCAGCCCCAGCACTGTGTTCAGGCCTAGATAGAGAGGAACAGGGAAGGAAGGGTGGGTGTGTGCATAGAAATCTCTTGCTGGATCTTTCCTGTTTCTGCTTCTAGCACCATTATTCTCTTGATTCCTTAAGATTTAGTTCTGGGCCTCAGTTCACCTTGGGCTGACCAAGCTTAGGAGTGAGTTGACCACAAAACCTCACCTCAGTCATGGAGATGAATTCCTCAAGGTTCCCAGAGGCCTCTAATATCCTCCTCAAAATACTCTCATGGTGCTATGTTCTAGCGGGTTCCCCTGAGATTGCAGGATAGAATAGAGGGAGCATTCCAAAGCTGGAGTGAGGAGGTTTTGTTTCAAATCCTGATCCCAGTATGCTTTGTCACCCTTCACAAATCACTTACACTCTCTGAACCTCAGTTTCTTTAGCTGTCCAAGGAGAGTCATAGTGCTTGCTGTGGCTCCAGGTTGTGAGGAAGGGGCTTTGTCAATCTTAACTTGCCACAGAACTCTTGGTGGTGCTGCTGGTTGTCATTACTGTTCTCATTTGTCATATTCCCCAAGGCGCACCCCTTGGCTCTTCATTATTCTAAGTACGAAACTCGTTTGGAACGCTCTTTGAAAGACATCGGAGCTTTAATTTCCTCTCTGTCCTAAAGATCTGAAAAGTGTCCCTTGTTTTCCCGTGAATTCGAATTGTACAACACAAAGTTCATCTGTCCATTTTCACTTGATCACGTTAGTGCTGCCCAAAGCAGTATTTCCAGTTTGTACTCTGACTCATTTCTTCCGTATCCACTAATTGCCCTGTCATTTATTTGACTGCTGTATCCTTTACCTAGGCATCCACCTAAGAAGCCATCTCTGATTCTTTGATCTGCTTCTCCTCTACCCAATCAGTCACATGGATTCTTCTGAAAAATTTCATCTAAGATCTAGTCCTTCCCCATCGCCACTAACAACATGTAGTAGTCTGGGTTCTCAGAGTTGGACTCCTGGATTGCTGCATCAACTTGGAACATAGCTTTTCTGCCTCTAAGCTTTTCCTCCTTCCAACCCATTTAACATGTACTCCAATATTTCAATACTTACAAGTGTTTTCTTAACATTTACCATGGGTAACAAACATTATTCCAAATGATGGAAGAACAAAGAAAAAGGGAAAATAATCCCTACCCTTAACAATCTTACAATGGGTGAGTCATCAGGAGCAACATGCTGCAGCCTAATAATCTCTGACATATATCTTTCCATTGTGGTACACCTGCAGTTGTGTCCTCCCCAAATTGTGTTGTTCCATGGCAGCGTTACTCTTGTAAAGGAATGGCCTTTTGTTCATGGACTAGATTGGCAGCATTCAAAGTATTACATAACTGCCCAGAAGCCAGCTAGCCAGCTCCTTCTTCCTATTTGCTGCAGCATACAAGCCAGTCACCATATGATATAAATAGAATCTATTTCTTGAACCGGAGCTTTTACCCCGATATGCTGCAGAATTGAACAAACCAAACACAACACCTAACCTGGGCAATGGGTCACTCAAAGGACTCAAAGCTGTCCTGATGCTCAAGATACTTTTTCGATAAGAATCTTTTGAAAAAACCCTGGCTCCCGAACCATCATCCAAGGCTGATTGTCTGCTGCTTGCTCAGTGAAATGTAGCTACTTAGTGACCATTTCTGTGCAGGATAATGGGTGTAGCTCTTTGTTAGGCTAGACCTCAGCCACCGAGCAACCTGTTAATGAGTTAATGAGTCAGATCCACAGTTATACCTAGTTGGCACAGCAAACAACTTTCAGGTCAAGTTGTTCGTTTTTGGAAATCTTTCGCTTGCTGCATAATGGCAGTTCCTCCACTACCACCTGATATTTGAATGATTTTCCCAGTAAGTTTCATTCAGCTCCTATCTTACCATAGCTGTATGGCCATTTATACTTCTGGGATTGACTTTGAAAGATTGGAAGACACAAGGAGGAGCTGGGCACATTTTGCCAGCTCTCCTACAGTTTCAGTCAAATTGCTGCTCTTCCTACATCACAATGTCTCATGCTCACCATATCGAGCTGAAGCCTTTTGCACTGGCTTTGCAGAATTTTCTTTGTCAGGCCCATCTATGTATCTAATGTAGTCAACGCCACTTTCCCAAAGTCAGACTTATCTCCCCTAATTGCTTTTTGTAGACTTGAGTCAGTCTATTCCCCTACCTTGGCTGTGGCTTTCTTTTCCTCAAATTAAGCGGTTGGAGTAGATAAGCAAGGAAATGCGGTTCCTTCCAGCGCTTATAGGTTATGAATCTTTATTGCCCTCTGAATAGTTCATGCTTGGTTCTGAGCTTGGAGGGTGTAAGAAGTTCTGTTAGGAGTGCTACGACCACATCATATCCAAACTTTGAATTTACTTCTGCGTACATCCTAGGCCACATTACGATGTCAACGATGCATATTGTATCCTTTCTACGTATTAGTTTTAGGTCTATGCCTGAGGATCAGAGGGGCCAAGTGACTTGCCAATGTTCACCAAGCTAATAAGTTTTGGAGGTAAAACCAGGTCTTCCTGACTTCAAAGCCAGTCACTGAGCCAGTACGACTACTCCTTTACTCCACGCACTCTTAAGAGGCACGAGACAAATATGCCTCCAGTTGAAAACCTGGGCTTCTCTCTCCCTCCCTCTTATAGCCATGGAACCCAGCCTGAAGTGTTTCACCCTGAAGCTGACCATCACCAGCCTCCGGTATTTGGCAGACATGAGCTGTCCGAACTCAATCCAATTCAATATCGTAGACACCATGATGCAGCATCTGGTGAGACTGCCTGCTTCCAGCCACCCTGCCGAGCTGCCCTAATATCTTGAACATCCACCTGACATACTCACCATTTGTTTCTCTTTGTTTCTTTTTTGACCAGATTGGCCACTCATTCAAAAACACCACCTTTGGTTCCCTGTACTCTGCATGCAAAGTGACTGAACTCAGGTAAGGCTGCCAAGCTGGGGACTTGCAAGTGAGTCTCCTGGGAGAGAGCTCTACGTTTGAAGCACAGACTTCAAAGCTTCACTGTACATTGACTCACACATTCTGTTTCCTCTAGTTTCATGCTAGCCCTGTCAAAAGGAATCTCTTCTCCTTTCTCTCCCCGTCCTTTAGAAGACATATATTTTAGGATTTCTATCTAGAGCCAGTTCTACACCTCACATGCATCAATCCATTCAGCGAAATGCATGTAGTATCAGCGAGATTCTGTGAACAGTGGCAGGCACTGGGGTCAGAAAAGCAAAACAAAAACAAATGTCTTCCTCTCCCCCAATAAAACCACCAAACAATCTTTTTCCTCAACGAGCTTACATTCATTTGGGGGAGTCACTATAATCTGATCACAATTTTGGCTATGCCTGGAGTTCTTTCTTGCTTCTATTACCCCCAATTCCATTGGATTCAGAAGAGCTGAATTCAAATTCCAGCTTTAATGCCAGTGTCTTTGAACATGGATGAGTAACGTGACTTACCTTTTCTGAATTTCTCCATCTGTAGAACACAGAAGAGAGTACTCATACCATATTCTTGATAAAGTTGCTTGAAGGGAGCGCTTTGCAATGTCACTACAGAAATGACAATTATCATTACTGTTTTCCTCATTGAAAAATAATCATAAAAAATTGTGTCCCTACCACTCTTTCTCAGTTTATCCAGAGTATCTGTTTTCCTAGGCCTGTGAAGAAAGGATCACAGACAGCTGTAGATGCCATCTGCACGTGTCTCCCATTTGCCAGCAGCACTCATCTAGATGCCAAGCAGATTTTCCACGAGCTGAGCAACCAAACTCGTGGTATCCGGCTACTGGGCCACTACTCCCTCGACAAAGATAGTCTCTACATCAATGGTAAGCAGTCTCATGGAAGGAAGTCTTAACATCTATCTCTGCCTCTGTCTCTTCTCTTCCTCCTCTCTTTTAATCTGAACGTTCGCCTTTCCTTCTGACGCTTCTGCTATGAACAAGGTTCTAATCTCATGCAGCAATTCAGAAGAGAGAAAGACAGACTCTAGAGACCTTACCTGTTCCTCTACGGAGACCTTTCCTCTGAGTTTGTGAGTTTCTTGACATCTGACGGAAACTATACAGAGCATTCCTTGGTCCTGTCTTCTTCAACCTTTTTCTCAATGGCTTAGAGAGATACGTAGATGGAAACCAATTATTGATACCGTGAGACTAGGCGAGAAAGGGTCATTGATGTGTTGCGTAGAACCAGAATCCAGAAAGCTGAGACAATGTGACAAATTTGACCAGGTAACTTTTAATAGAAATAAATGCAAAATTCTACGTGAGGATAGAACAGGGAAAAAACATTATGTCCTTTAACAATTTCTGGGAAGATGCTGCTGGAGCTCTTGTTGAGCTACAGTCAGCAGTTTAATGTGCCAACAAGAAACTCTCTGGCCCTGTGAGTCTATGTGGAAAGAATTCTAGTGTCTTGGACTAATTTGTTTGTAGTCCTAGTTTTTGGGTTTGTTAATTGAATATTTTATTTTCTTCACCTACTCCATGTAAAGAAGCATGTTTCCCATTTGTTTTGGTTTTTGTTTTTTACAAAAGTTCCAGATTTTCTCTCACTCTCTTCCCCCTATTCTCATTGGGAAGGCAAGCAATATTGATATAGCTTTATCGAAATCTTCCGTGCCCCAGAAGAAAACAGAGAGGAAGGGAAGAAGAGATGGAAGGGTATGAGAGAAGGGAGGGCAGATTGTGGGAAGGGGCAATCAGAAAGCACGCTGTCTTTGGGTGTTCAGAAGGGAGGGATGGGGGGAATAATTGGAATTCAAAATGTTGTGGAAGTCAATGTTAAGAAGCAAAAGTAAAGTGATTAATTATTGGAAAAAAATAATAACTAGTGGAAGAAGGAAATGGATAAGCAATCCATTTTGTTTGCCAAGAAAACATCCGGATGGGATGATGAAGAGTCTCACAAAATTGAAAACTGACTGAACAGTAATTGTTATCATTGTGCCTCTGACAGCAATGTGAGGTGACTAGAGAAAGATGGTTAGCATTGTATTTTTTTGGAATTTTCCCACAGCACCAACTAGCTCAATAAAGGCATGTTGAATTCATTTGAACAGTGGCAGAAAGGATTCAAAATTAGGATTATTCTTTGAAGTTTTTGAGAAGAGAGAACCTTCTCTCTCCAAGAAAAAAAGAGAAGACATTGTTCAGATCTTACCCTTGGACACTTACTAGCTGGGTGACCTTGAAGAAATCCTTGTCATAATGAAAATGACCTTCTAATAATGATAATAACAATAGCATTTCTATAACACTGACAATGTTGGGTCATTTGGTCCTCTCAATAGTCCTGTGAGGTAGGTTCTACCGTAGTTCTAATTTTCCATATGAGGAAACTGAGACTGAATGAGGTTAAACCAAAGAAGCAAGGGCCTGAGGGAGGAATCCGACTCAGTGTCCCTGACACCAAGTCCATCAACAATCCAATCCTTTAGCATCTCAGAGCTTCAGTTTCTTCATCTGGAGAAGGAAGGGTGTGCATTGGAAAGCCTATGACGACCCTTTCTATTCTTTATGTGTGATCCTAAGCTTTCCATCAAGCCAGGAGTGGAAGGAGAGGAGCTACCATTTCCAATTTCCTATACACCAAAGGAGAAAGAATGCCTTATTTCAGGCACTTACTTATGCTTTGTCTTATTCTCATTCCTCACAAGCTGCAAGCTTCCCATTCCTATCTCGTCCTGGTGTGATAGGGTTCTCCTCCAAGAAGCAGCTTTTTCTCATAAGTGATCAGGTGCAGCAGAGCTGATCCACTTTACCTGTGTTATTCAGTATGAGAATTCCTTTCTGTTCTTTTCTGCCATGATGTATTCATGACCCTCATTGTCAACCTTTTTGTTTCCAGGTTATAATGAACCTGGTCCAGATCTACCCAGTGTTGGTAAGTATGTGGGCACTCTCATCTCATAATCTTGAGCCATCTGGGAGCACTGAACCTTACTCCTTTCTTGACCCCTAAAGTTGGAGGCCAGTGCCTTTGCCATGCCCAAGTCCCTGACCCTGGAGGCCATTTTCAGGTGATATGAGAAAGGAATCCAAGATATAGAGTTAGCATGTTTCCGTAAATCATGGGAAACAAAGACCTCCTGTCACTGGAGGTCTTCAAATGTCAGCTAAAGGACAAGTTCTCAGGGATACTGGAGTGTGCATGTGTTCTTCAATTAGATTTCCTCTCAGCATGATTTTAGTTCTGATATAATAGGATTTGGTGAAACTGTGAAGAAAAGACTGAAATGTAGGGAAAAGGCACTCAAGATCCTTTGAGTCTCCCTTGCCATGCAAAAATGGCTTCCTGTTTCATCACTCGCCCTTCCTTGGCTCGAAACTGGGTGGAGATGACTTGTTAAGCTGTCTTCACCATCAGTCAATGATGCACCAAACATTGCTTAACTTCCATCTATGTATCAATCTCTGAACTCGGTGCTCAGAGTAGAGGGTGAAAAAATGTGGGAATCTTTGTTCGGAAGGGGGTTTACATTCTGTTGTGGGGGAATCCAGAGCCTCTGTCTGAGATAGCATGGTGAAAACTTAGCAAAGCATCCCCACGAGATGGTCAAGGGGATTAACAGTGGACCTCACCTCTTTTAGAGAGATATTCTAAAGGAGAACTCATAATGGTATTTAGGAAGTATTCCGAAGTGTCACTGGAGCTCATAGTGTCACCAGCTCGGCACCTTAGCCATGGCCTTATGAAAGATTACTTCTGTAATAGCCCAGGCAGCACAGGCAACTAGAAATACCCATCCACCTTCAATCATGTAGTGATTTGTCAAACACTTATTTGACATCTCCTACAGGGGGAACCCGGAATTAATAACCCCATGACAATTGAGTTGATCTGAAAGAGTTTTAAGACACAATAGTTTCTGTCACGTTTCAGTGTCAGTATTTCTTTCTTTTTTGACACCTTTTGGCGTCAAACCCCATTCTGTCATCATTTGTGACTCTCAAGGCATCTTTAGGGCCTGCAGCCCGCGCAGGTAGAAAATCAGCAAGATTAGGATGCTAGGTGATGTCCACTGGGTCCCCCATGGAAGCTGCTTAAAGAATGTGATTAGGAAAATGAAAATGGCCACGATCCTTAAAAATCACCTCCTTCCAAATGAGCGAATCAGAATCTGAGACTTGGTGCATCATCTTGGGTGGGGGACAGTGACCTTGGTATGTTGGATATTGCAAGGCTCTCCCCTCATTAATCCTCACATACACTGAAGAAAGAAGGATATGAATTTCTGGCAGTTGATTTAACAGCTTCTCAAGAAATACTCCCATAGTTCTAGGAAATGAGTCCATGTTTCCCATTCAAAACCTAAAAGAAGTGAAGACCTGGACCATTCTAAACAAGAAGCACACAGCTTGACAAGTTTGTCAGGAGAAGCCCATTTTTCAAATATCTGTTTCCACTGCTTTAACTCCTCCCCAAAGCATTCTGTGACTACATCCAGGTGTTCACTTTTCTCCCACATCCACTATGAAATTGTCCACAGTGTCTTTATCAGTGATTTCCACTCTTCATGATTTTTCCTCAGTTCCTGTGAGAACCAGTTACCCTGCAGACACCTCTCTGACCCCATCACAATCCTCCACTTCCTCAGGTAAAAAGAATGCGGCTGATAGGCATTCCCAGGAGTATCATTGTGTGCATAACTAGAAAAGGGGAAGAACAACTGTGGGGACGTAGGCAAGGAAAAGAGAGGAAGTGGTTAGGGATTCCTTGATGTGAATGTCAGTGGGCCATGGAGTATGAGATTGCCCTCCAGGAAAGCGTAAGACAGTACAAGACATGCCCAGGATTCAGGGCTGGATCTTTTGTTTCCTTCCTCTGTAACAGCCGGTGACAACATGACATTTTTACCCATCCGCTTTACCATCACGAACTTACACTACATGGAAGGCATGGATGACCATAGCTCTGGCATTTTCAATAACATCCAGAGAATGCTTCGTCGCGTGGTGAGATTTCACAGGCCCTGTCCAGACCCATTCCTGCATAGCAAGCTTCTCCACCGTGGGGGCTGAAAATCTGGTTATTCATTCCCCTTCTTATTTCCTTCACAGTTCAAACCCTTGTTCGGGGAAAGCAGCATTGCTTCCTCCTATGATGGATGCCAAGTGGTGGCCCTGAGGTGAGACCTGAGAAGAAGTTGTCAGGCCCACACATCATCTCCCATGATGCCCCCAGTTTCATGGCTAACGTGCAGGGTGGGTGGACAACAGAAGCACTGTCTCCATGGACGGTCCATTTCCTCCTTTTTCAAATCTGAGCAGGATTTCCTACCCATTCTCTTCCTTCCAGAGTCCTTAGGAAAGTGATTCCCCTTGTGTGTCGTGATTGGGAATAAATGCTGGCTTGTGGAAATACATTTCTCAAGTGGGAGTTGTGTGGCTGCACAGGCAAACTCCCCACACAAGGAATGGGCATGTTTCCACCATCAAGGATTCCGTATCAGCCTTTGTGATGGCAGGAAATCTCAGCTGAACTGTCCCCAATGTCTCCTAGAAGTAATTTTCTCAGCATCGAAACTCAGGAACCTCAGCATTTGTTTCCTTCCACAGATCTCTCAAGGGTGGCTCAAAAACTGGAGTGGAAGTTGTGTGCAACTTTCGAGGGGGGCCGACCAATCCCTCCTTAGACAAATACAAGGCATATTGGGAGCTGAGCAAACAGACTGAGGGTATCAGCAGACTGGGCCCCTACATTGTGGAAAAGGAAAGTTTCTACCTTGATGGTGAGATTCCTCACTGGCACAACCATTGATCTCTTTCCCTCCAGCATAAGCTTTGTAATGAGACCATAGTCCCAACATTCCTATCTTTTCCCTTGATTCCCCACTTAGATTCAGGCCATCTCTCCCACCCCAGCCCCACCCCAGCAGCTCATGTTCTCACTCTTCCCTTGTTCATCCACTTGCACTCAATCAGCCGTACCCATGCCTATTTCCTGGTTACCTTAAGCCATTCTTTCTCTTTGTCTGACTTTTTTCATTTGCTGCCCACTCTTGAACTCTGCTTTTGATCCTGTTATATGTAATGTTTTTAGCCATCAATCGTGTAGAATCGTAGATGGCAGAAAATAGACAAAGGACAGACAAGTAGAAGTGTTGGGTGGTCAATAATAGAAGGCAGAAAATAAACTCCACAAAAATTAGAAAGGTGCATCACATCTAAGAACCTGACATTTAACCAACGTAAGGCCAAAATATGGATGCAGAGTTACCCAGTAATCTGGCTGACCAGAGGGTGATGGGGACATGACCAGAAAGGATTCATGTTGCGAAGACACCAATTAGATTTCATGAAGGTAAATCTAGAGACTGTAAAGAGGAAGATGCTAGTTCCCTTATCATCTGGCCTTATCAGCCCTTGATGATAGTAATCTGTTGTGATCTGAGGATCCAGCCTTCAGAAAGAACATATATAGACAGAAAATGGCCATGATGGGAAATTGAAATGATGTGATAAGAAGATTGCTTCAAGGAACTTGAGGTATTTAGTCAGATGAAAGAGGTATAAAGATTGTCTTCAAACATTCCAGTACCTCTCATGGGGCATATTATATAAGATGCTTCTACTTGGCCTCAGCAGAATGTTAAGGAAGGCGTGAAAATTCCTGCGTCAAAATACTCATGTGAGTATTGATACTCACATGAAAGCAAATTGTTCTCATTGATTAATGCAGTGGACACCCATTCACAGAAGGTTTCCATGCTTAGGCTAAATCACATTTTGCTGGGAGTGGAACGGAATGAGTACATCTACAGGAAGCTTGGACCACAAGGAATGAAAAAGCTTTTGAAGTGGTACCTTTTGTCTATAAGCGTTCTTCCATGCTCTTAGAGATGAACGGGTTAGACAGTAGGGGGCTTGAATTCCTACCGAGTTTCTGCAAGCCAGGAAAAGGCAAAAATGAAAGGGATCAGGGCTCTTGGATCCATCTAAATCTCAGAAGATTGAAGGGTCCTTCTTACTTCTATCCTCATGTAAGAACTTCATGGAACAGATTACGGAAGGGCCCTGAAGAATTGCACTCTCCTCCCTTAAGGATATAACAGGAGAACTCAGACTCTGCCGTTCACGTCATGGCTAAGGTTCAGGGTGCACAAACAGGAAAGGCCATTCCCCATATCCAGCGTCCATGTCCTCCATTTACAAATCTGAAGATGTTTTCATTCCCAGTCTCTTTATTCGTGTCCTCAGGAATGCCATTCCTCTTCTCTTTCATGATTTGGCACAAATGAAATGTTGACAGCTCTTGCTCTCATCTTTGGGTCTCTCCCATTTCCTCTTCCTTCGTTTCTGATCTTCCCTTCATTATATCTTATTTTGCTTTACAGGTTGTAATGAACACCATCCCTTACAGCTCTTCACCAGTAAGTGTCTTGATATCCAAATCAACTTGCAGTCTTCTGTTCCTTCCACTGAAGTTAACTCTGTAGGCTTTACCAAGAAATTCTCCACACCATAGTAAATTTCCCAGCAATAGAAATCATTGTGAACACTCAAGATGTTAAGAATGCATTAGAAGAGGGTTAGATGGTCTCTGAGGGCTTTCCCTGAAGAAAATGTCCCAGGTTGTATAGAAATGGGCTCTCCATCCTTCTGGACCTTTGTGATCCAGAGACACTCTTTCATTTTCTGGGATTCTAGGTCTCTCTCTGAGGTTGCATGGTGATACCTTAGCAAGGCATGCGCATGGAATGGTCAGGGGAATTAGCAGGGTAAATCAACTCTTTCAGAGAGATTTTCTGAGGGAAAGTCATGATGGTGTCCATTGTACCACTGAATACCTCTTTTTCTTGGAGTGTCATCAGCAGGACCCATTAGACATGTCCTTATAAAAGGCTCCTCCTGTGTGGCCCCAGGCAGCTAAGTCAACCTGAAGTGCCTGTCCAGATTCACTCATTTATTGATACTTTCTTCATTCCTTCATTTTTCAAACACTTATTATGTATCCCCTACATGTGCAACTCTGAGTTAATAACCATATACCAATTGGAATGATCACAAAGAGTTATAGGACACAGTGGTGTTGGGCAGTATGCAATGTCAATACTTCTTCTTCATTTTTACAGCAGTTCCTGATCCCAATGCATCATCAGTCCCAACTCTCAAGGAACCCTCAGGTCCTCCATCCTCCAGAGGTAGAAAATCAGCAACATTAGGCGACTATCCATTAGATCCCACATGGAAGCTATGTAGAGAATATGATTGTGATAAGAAAGTTAAGAACCTTGCGTTAAATATGAAGAATCACCTCATTCTAAGAAAACCCTTCCAAACAAAGATAAAGCAGTACCTGAAACACAGGGTATAACATCTTGTGTGAGGGAGGGTGACCCTCAAAGACCTCCTCCCAAACACATGTGCACATATACCCACACAGAAGACAGGACATAAATTTCCTGCTGTGGAGTGAATGACTAAGTACATATACATATATATACATATATATACATATATATACATATATATATACACACACACACACACACATGTGTATATCATTTACATCTTTATATATATAACATACATATATATTTATAGATAAAGATAGATATATTTATATATATTTATATCTATATCTATGTATATATCTATATATATGTATATATACATGTGATTTGTTTCCACATGGGCATCCATGTATCTAAGCAATTAGCTACCATTCATGAATCAGTCCATATGTCACTCTGTCCTCCTTGGAATGTTTTGACAGCTTGATGCACTGCCACAAATTCAGCATATTGACCCCTTCCACCTATGCAAGGACTTTCCAATATCCACCTAGTACTTGGCTTAGAGGCTACCGCTTTCCAGTGTATTCTGAGGCCCTAATATTCTGCTGCACCATCAGTAAACTATTCCTTTCCCTTTTCTTCAGTTAATCCTTCTAATCCCTCATTCCATTTTGCCAAGGGTTATACCAACTTTTGCTATGGTTCGGAGGGTATATCCTTTCCCTTAGTGGGTATGTTTGCTATTCATTCATAGAGGGTTGATTTAAATGTATTTTGAACATAGCATTTGCAATGACTTGTCCAATTCTTTGAGAAGCTGGTGTAATCATTACCCAGGTCTTGAATCCATTTGCCAGCATTAATGTTACCCCATGAGTCAAAGTCAGTTGTCCAGTCTCTACGAAAGCCCAACAGGCAGCTAACCACTGCTTTTCAAAAGGGGTGTATTGAATGCCAGATGAAAGGAGTTTCCTAGACAAAAATCCAAAGGGCACATTTCAGACAGGTTGAATATGCCATAAATCAAGGCTCAATTGGATCGTGGTCTATGCTTCCACAAAAGCTTTACTTTGTTCAAGTGACCAAGCGCCAATTCAGTGTTTTTTATTGTAATCTTCTATAAGGGTTCAAATTTTGTTCTTGATGTGGTACATGATGTCCCCAATATCCAAATAATCCTTGAAACTTTTGGGCCTCTATCTTATTGGTGCAGATGGAAAAATTCTGAATCTCTTGTCAGGTTTGTGGGAGGTGTCAACCCCCTTTTCCTTTATGTACCCCTCAAATCTTCCAAGTTCAGTTAGCTCTTGAAACTTTGCACGGTTAATTTCCAAATTTTATCCCCTGGAATCCTGTCCATGGTGCCAAATGAATCGCTAAGGCAGTGTTTACGGTACTGGGGGTAACTGTGAATATACTGGCATAGTTGTCAATTGCAAAGTGTAACAGATGCTCCATAGAGAAGGTAGAAAAAAAACATTGATTGGGACCTCAGAAAGCCACGTTCCCAAACCACCAAGCAACACCATGTATAGTAACAAAGAAGTCAATACACATGATGGCAAAGAATTTTTCGTTTAAATTACGATTATTCAGGTACAGAGGGCAAGCTTAGTATGCATTTCCTCAGGAGTGTCTTACTGTATTTTCCTAGCAGATGAGAGGCATAGGCAAGGGAGGTTGAGGAAATGGTAGGGGTACCTTGAAATGGATGTTATTGAGGCCAGGGATTACCAGTTTTCCTTCCATGACAAGATAAGAATAGATTTGTCAGTACATCTATTTGTTCGATGTGCCCAGAGTTCAGACATGGATATTTTTTCCTCTTCTACAATAGCTGGTGTAAACAGCCTGCAGCCTTTACCATTCAACTTCATCAGGACCAGCTTGTCCTACCAAGACCACATGGATCACCCTGGTTCTGCCTATTTGTGTTCCATCAAAAGGACCTTGCAGCAGCTGGTGAGATTTCTCAGTCCCTACCCTGACCTTGGGATGCTCTAATGGACAAAAGCATTGGTTCTGGAGAGATAGGACACTGCGTTCAAATACGTTGTCTGGTGCTTCTTGCCTGTGTTACCTTGGGCTAATTATCTAATCTCCCTGAGCCTCAGGTTTCCTCATCTGTGAAATTAGGATAGCAAAGTCAGAATAAACGAATGAATGAATGAGTCTTTCATAATCAAGTGCATACTGTGTGCTGGACAGTTTGCTAAGTACTGGGAATACAGATACAAGTGAAGAAGACCATCCAAGCCTTCAAGGAGCTTGAATTCTAAGGGGCCCGGAAGCGGTTGAAGACAGCACATTAAGGCAATGTGGAAAATCAGCAGATTATATATTCCAGATTGCATTGTGTCACAGTGTTTGAGAAATGTCCTAAGGCTCTGGTTCCGGGGATGATAAGGTGAAAGCTTATATTTCGGTGGCGATGATTGTGTTGGGGAGAGAGGTATGATAGAACGAGTCAGGAGCAGAGTGTAAGCAGTTTAGTATGTAGGCAAGTCAGAAGACAGCTTCTAAGGTGTTTGGGAGCTCCAGATTTATGATGTCAAGCCCCCTCCTCCTCCTCAATAGTCTACTCCATTCTTTGGGCGTCATCTTTACAAGGCCCATTTGTTCACTCACATTTTCCTTTCCTTGCAGCTGAATCCCTTCTCCTCGGGAAGCACACTAACTTCACTGAGGTGAGACCTGGGAAGCTAAGACTTGGAGGTCTAGGTTTCTGTCCTGGGGCTACACTCACATAAGTAGGGCTCACGGTAGACAATATACATATAAAGTCTCCACAAAGTGACCTTTTCCTGCATTGCCCCATTCCTCAGTTGTTTCATGCCTCTCTGTCTTGGCCATGGAGTGTCAGGAATGGAGATCTTTGTGTCTTCCACAGTGCTTTCTCCAGAACAGTTGTAGGTTTGTAGGTCCTCTCGGGGGCACTATCAACTATTATCCTGACGTCTCTGACGTCCCAGTTTCACTGCCCCAATACACAAGTCTCTGTCACCGCAGTCAGCACCAGTCTTAGGAGATTGTTTCAAAATTTCCTTTCCTAGACCAATGACGTGTAGATCCATGACTAGAGTGGCTGTTGTATGCCACTGCTGGCAAGATCCTACCACACCCTTTCTGATCAGAGAGAAGTTTTCCTGCGAGCTGAACTACCAGACCTATGGCACCACCAGGCTGGGCGTGTATATTCTGAAGAATGACATCCTCTACCTAAATGGTGAGCTACCTAACTGAAGCAAGGTTTCGCACCCATGCCTTTTTTCTTTGTTCTAATCCCAACATTACCTCTTTTCTCATTTTCATTATGCTTTGGCCCCTCAGGCAGCCCAAACTTTCTTCTCATTCATCCCTTGTCGATACAATTGCACCAAAGTCATGTTACACATACCTAGTTCCCCAGAGAGTGGGTTCTGGCTTTTCTTCTTTTCAGTCAGTTTCAGTCACCAATCTCTGAGGAAGTAGCTGTTTGGTTCTACAGATTTCTAAACAACTTCAAGGAAGTCATACATAAAAGGAAGCAAATGTATAGATGACACAGAGTTGTTTGGTAGGTAGCTACCATACGGCAAAGAAACAGGATCTAGTAAGGACTCAACTCACTCGACAAACAGGCTGTTACCTTTAACAAAATAAATTGAGTGAAGACGAATATAAGATTTTGGAATTAGGTTTCTTTCAATCAATGGATTGAGTTCAGAATGGAGGAGACATGGCTAGACAGCATTTTGTGGGGGTTCTCACATACTTCAAACTCCATAATGAATGACAAGTACAATGACAATGGCACAAGTTAGTTGAAAAGTATCGTGCATATATTTACAGAGACTCTTTTCACATGCAGAGCTTTAGAAGTGTTAGTCCTACCATGCTTTGGATGCATCAGAGTACATCTGAATACCGAGTTTAATCTCTCAGTTACAATTGAGGAGGGTGTTGGGCAGGGAGGGGCTCACTGAGGAACAGGGTGAAAATGGAGTGGACTTCCATTCAGGTCAAACCAATTATCTTTTGGATGGTTGTCTATTGAGTGTCATTCATTTTGCTGAGCTCATAAATTCAAATAGCATTTGAACTTAAGCAGCTTGCATGTATCCAGAAAGAGCAAAACATGAAATATATTTACAGCAAATACACGACCTCTCTTTCTAGTGGGGTACATCAAGAAAACGGTTCGAGGAGACAGGGTTTCAGGTGAACCAGTGAGAGGATGAGGGGTTCCTAGCAGTGGAAGTGAGGATGGACAGCTTTCCAGGGGTGTGTGAGCACTTATGTAAGGCCAGAAGATGGAATGTCAGGTACGGGTAAAATACAACAGCTAGAATGTATAGTGTATGACTGTGAGACATGTAAATGAAATGGATAGAGATCATTGGGCTTTAACTGGATTTGTTGTTGGCTTAAAATATGAAATAGGGACACTTCTATTTTATTCCATGGGTAATCTTAAAGAAGGCAGTCTGCAAATTTTAGACCAGTGAAGGTTCTTAAGGATGTGAGTGGCATGGCCAGACCGGGGCTTTGGGAACTTGAATTTAACAAGTGTGTGGAAGATGGTTGAAGTCGAGAGGGCAGAATCTGAGAGGCCAGTTTGTGGAGGCTATTGTGCTAGGCCATGCCAGCTAGTGGGGATGAGGACTTGAATGAAGGTAGTGTCTGGGTGAGTTAATGTGTGCGGTGCTGTAGAAATAGAATAGATGTTAATTTTGGAAACAGGAGGCAAGGGAGCAAGGCTGAGGGTGAGTGTTGTGAACCGGGTCACCATGGTGCCATCAGCAGCAATAAGTAGATGATGCTGAGATGTGGGTTTAGAAAGACATCTGAATCACCCTCTGGACAGGTTGTGTTTAAGATGAGTTTGCAACCTTTGTGTGGAAATGTCCAGTCATCGTGTCCCTCAAGAGAAGAATTAAATCATATAACGCTATGAAAGAGAGAGTCTGGAGGAGAAACGGTGTGATCAGCAGTGTCTGTATCATAGAAATTTCCAAAGGAATAAGGACTGCGTAAAAGCCACTGAATTTAGCCATGAAGAGATGATTGGTCAAACTCAGGGAGTTTCAGTTAAATGGTAGGATCAGAAGGCAGATTGCAAGAGGGTGAGAAGTGAGGAGGAGAGGGAGAAGCAGCTTTTTTCTCGATTGACTGTAAAAGGGAGAAGACATGTAGGAATAGGGGAAGGTGAGGACAGGATCAAGTGAAAGGTATTTTTCTCCCCTTAAGGGTGGAAGACATTTGTAGTAAGCAGAAGAGGAATTGGTTTGTCAAATGTTGCCATGCTAATGTTATGGACAGTATGGACAAATGGTGACTAGATGGCATCACAGCTAAGTAGTTGACAACTGGAAGAATGGCTGGACCCAAAGAATAGTCAGTAATTATTCCTGGAAGGAGGTGTGTAGTGAATTGTCCCAGGGATATTTCTTGGTCTCTGTGCTACCTAGGGAAGGAAAACAGCTAGAGAATAGGTAGAAAACACGTTTACTGATTTTACATCTAACCCCAAGGGTTTGAGATAGAACCAATAGATCTACTGGATGACAGATTTGGAATTCCAAATCTTAGGCTAGAATGGTGGGCTCAGATGTAGTAAGGTGAAATTTAATAGACATAGTAGAATTTTGCGTCTGTACTCTCAAAACCCTTTTATGAGTCCAAGATGGACAAGCAGAGGCTGGGAATTTCTGAACAAATATTGGGACATTTAATGGACTGAAGCTCAACATGGTTCAACAGTGTGATGTGTTAAATAACAAAGGTTAAGGAAAACCTTAGGGTACATGAAAGAGACAGAGTATTCAAGTGTCTTCAGGGAGTTAAAGGGCTGTCACAGGGAAATGTGCCTGGACTTGTTCTGCTTTGACCCAGAAGGTAGAACGAGCAATACAGTGTCACGTTACAAAGAAGCAAATATCCACTAGAAGTGAAGAAAAATTTCGTATCATGTGGTGGGATGGTCTACTTCAGGAAGGAGAAGGTTTGCCTTCCCTGAGGAATGTCAAATAAATGGTCGATCACCACTTCTTGGGGATGTGGTGGAGGGTATTCCTGGTCAGGTAAGGGTTGGACCAGGCCATGCCTGAGGTGTCGCATTTCTGTTCGTCCTTCATCCTGATGTGTTGATTTTCTCCTAGAAGTGAGAAGACTATGGAGAAGAGCCTGGTGACAATCCAAGGCAACCCATGGGAAAGTGTGCTGTTGTCTGTGTCTCTTTAGAGCAGAGGAGAGCAAGTCAAGATCCTTTGTTATGTTTGTCACGGTAGAGAGCTGACAGGTTCCCAGGAGAATTCTCTTGTCCCTTTGTTCAACGATCACATCCTCCACATCTTGTGTGGGGGAGGGTGACCCTCAAAGACCTCCTCCCAAACGCATGTGCACATATACCCACACAGAAGACAGGACATAAATTTCCTGCTGTGGAGTGAATGACTAAGTACATATACATATATATACATATACATACATATATATACATATATATATACACACACACACATGTGTATATCATTTACATCTTTATATATATAACATACATATATATTTATAGATAAAGATAGATATATTTATATATATTTATATCTATATCTATGTATATATCTATATATATGTATATATACATGTGATTTGTTTCCACATGGGCATCCATGTATCTAAGCAATTAGCTACCATTCATGAATCAGTCAATATGTCACTCTGTCCTCCTTGGAATGTTTTGACAGCTTGATGCACTGCCACAAATTCAGCATATTGACCTCTTCCACCTGTGCAAGGACTTTCCAATATCCACCTAGTACTTGGCTTAGAGGCTACCGCTTTCCAGTGTATTCTGAGGCCCTAATATTCTGCTGCACCATCAGTAAACTATTCCTTTCCCTTTTCTTCAGTTAATCCTTCTAATCCCTCATTCCATTTTGCCAAGGGTTATACCAACTTTTACTATGGTTCGGAGGGTATATCATTTCCCTTAGTGGGTATGTTTGCTATTCATTCATAGAGGGTTGATTTAAATGTATTTTGAACATAGCATTTGCAATGACTTGTCCAATTCTTTGAGAAGCTGGTGTAATCATTACCCAGGTCTTGAATCCATTTGCCAGCATTAATGTTACCCCATGAGTCAAAGTCAGTTGTCCAGTCTCTACGAAAGCCCAACAGGCAGCTAACCACTGCTTTTCAAAAGGGGTGTATTGAATGCCAGATGAAGGGAGTTTCCTAGACAAAAATCCAAAGGGCACATTTCAGACAGGTTGAATATGCCATAAATCAAGGCTCAATTGGATCGTGGTCTATGCTTCCACAAAAGCTTTACTTTGTTCAAGTGACCAAGCGCCAATTCAGTGTTTTTTATTGTAATCTTCTATAAGGGTTCAAATTTTGTTCTTGATGTGGTACATGATGTCCCCAATATCCAAATAATCCTTGAAACTTTTGGGCCTCTATCTTATTGGTGCAGATGGAAAAATTCTGAATCTCTTGTCAGGTTTGTGGGAGGTGTCAACCCCCTTTTCCTTTATGTACCCCTCAAATTTTCCAAGTTCAGTTAGCTCTTGAAACTTTGCACGGTTAATTTCCAAATTTTATCCCCTGGAATCCTGTCCATGGTGCCAAATGAATCGCTAAGGCAGTGTTTACGGTACTGGGGGTAACTGTGAATATACTGGCATAGTTGTCAATTGCAAAGTGTAACAGATGCTCCATAGAGAAGGTAGAAAAAAAACATTGATTGGGACCTCAGAAAGCCACGTTCCCAAACCACCAAGCAACACCATGTATAGTAACAAAGAAGTCAATACACATGATGGCAAAGATGTTTTCGTTTAAATTACAATTATTCAGGTACAGAGGGCAAGCTTAGTATGCATTTCCTCAGGAGTGTCTTACTGTATTTTCCTAGCAGATGAGAGGCATAGGCAAAGGAGGTTGAGGAAATGGTAGGGGTACCTTGAAATGGATGTTATTGAGGCCAGGGATTACCAGTTTTCCTTCCATGACAAGATAAGAATAGATTTGTCAGTACATCTATTTGTTCGATGTGCCCAGAGTTCAGACATGGATATTTTTTCCTCTTCTACAATAGCTGGTGTAAACAGCCTGCAGCCTTTACCATTCAACTTCATCAGGACCAGCTTGTCCTACCAAGACCACATGGATCACCCTGGTTCTGCCTATTTGTGTTCCATCAAAAGGACCTTGCAGCAGCTGGTGAGATTTCTCAGTCCCTACCCTGACCTTGGCATGCTCTAATGGACAAAAGCATTGGTTCTGGAGAGATAGGACACTGGGTTCAAATACGTTGTCTGGTGCTTCTTGCCTGTGTTACCTTGGGCTAATTATCTAATCTCCCTGAGCCTCAGGTTTCCTCATCTGTGAAATTAGGATAGCAAAGTCAGAATAAACGAATGAATGAATGAGTCTTTCATAATCAAGTGCATACTGTGTGCTGGACAGTTTGCTAAGTACTGGGAATACAGATACAAGTGAAGAAGACCATCCAAGCCTTCAAGGAGCTTGAATTCTAAGGGGCCCGGAAGGGGTTGAAGACAGCACATTAAGGCAATGTGGAAAATCAGCAGATTATATATTCCAGATTGCATTGTGTCACAGTGTTTGAGAAATGTCCTAAGGCTCTGGTTCCGGGGATGATAAGGTGAAAGCTTATATTTCGGTGGCGATGATTGTGTTGGGGAGAGAGGTATGATAGAACGAGTCAGGAGCAGAGTGTAAGCAGTTTAGTATGTAGGCAAGTCAGAAGACAGCTTCTAAGGTGTTTGGGAGCTCCAGATTTATGATGTCAAGCCCCCTCCTCCTCCTCAATAGTCTACTCCATTCTTTGGGCGTCATCTTTACAAGGCCCATTTGTTCACTCACATTTTCCTTTCCTTGCAGCTGAATCCCTTCTCCTCGGGAAGCACACTAACTTCACTGAGGTGAGACCTGGGAAGCTAAGACTTGGAGGTCTAGGTTTCTGTCCTGGGGCTACACTCACATAAGTAGGGCTCACGGTAGACAATATACATATAAAGTCTCCACAAAGTGACCTTTTCCTGCATTTCCCCATTCCTCAGTTGTTTCATGCCTCTCTGTCTTGGCCATGGAGTGTCAGGAATGGAGATCTTTGTGTCTTCCACAGTGCTTTCTCCAGAACAGTTGTAGGTTTGTAGGTCCTCTCGGGGGCACTATCAACTATTATCCTGACGTCTCTGACGTCCCAGTTTCACTGCCCCAATACACAAGTCTCTGTCACCGCAGTCAGCACCAGTCTTAGGAGATTGTATCAAAATTTCCTTTCCTAGACCAATGACGTGTAGATCCATGACTAGAGTGGCTGTTGTATGCCACTGCTGGCAAGATCCTACCACACCCTTTCTGATCAGAGAGAAGTTTTCCTGCGAGCTGAACTACCAGACCTATGGCACCACCAGGCTGGGCGTGTATATTCTGAAGAATGACATCCTCTACCTAAATGGTGAGCTACCTAACTGAAGCAAGGTTTCGCACCCATGCCTTTTTTCTTTGTTCTAATCCCAACATTACCTCTTTTCTCATTTTCATTATGCTTTGGCCCCTCAGGCAGCCCAAACTTTCTTCTCATTCATCCCTTGTCGATACAATTGCACCAAAGTCATGTTACACATACCTAGTTCCCCAGAGAGTGGGTTCTGGCTTTTCTTCTTTTCAGTCAGTTTCAGTCACCAATCTCTGAGGAAGTAGCTGTTTGGTTCTACAGATTTCTAAACAACTTCAAGGAAGTCATACATAAAAGGAAGCAAATGTATAGATGACACAGAGTTGTTTGGTAGGTAGCTACCATACGGCAAAGAAACAGGATCTAGTAAGGACTCAACTCACTCGACAAACAGGCTGTTACATTTAACAAAATAAATTGAGTGAAGACGAATATAAGATTTTGGAATTAGGTTTCTTTCAATCAATGGATTGAGTTCAGAATGGAGGAGACATGGCTAGACAGCATTTTGTGGGGGTTCTCACATACTTCAAACTCCATAATGAATGACAAGTACAATGACAATGGCACAAGTTAGTTGAAAAGTATCGTGCATATATTTACAGAGACTCTTTTCACATGCAGAGCTTTAGAAGTGTTAGTCCTACCATGCTTTGGATGCATCAGAGTACATCTGAATACCGAGTTTACTCTCTCAGTTACAATTGAGGAGGGTGTTGGGCAGGGAGGGGCTCACTGAGGAACAGGGTGAAAATGGAGTGGACTTCCATTCAGGTCAAACCAATTATCTTTTGGATGGTTGTCTATTGAGTGTCATTCATTTTGCTGAGCTCATAAATTCAAATAGCATTTGAACTTAAGCAGCTTGCATGTATCCAGAAAGAGCAAAACATGAAATATATTTACAGCAAATACACGACCTCTCTTTCTAGTGGGGTACATCAAGAAAACGGTTCGAGGAGACAGGGTTTCAGGTGAACCAGTGAGAGGATGAGGGGTTCCTAGCAGTGGAAGTGAGGATGGACAGCTTTCCAGGGGTGTGTGAGCACTTATGGAAGGCCAGAAGATGGAATGTCAGGTACGGGTAAAATACAACAGCTAGAATGTATAGTGTATGACTGTGAGACATGTAAATGAAATGGATAGAGATCATTGGGCTTTAACTGGATTTGTTGTTGGCTTAAAATATGAAATAGGGACACTTCTATTTTATTCCATGGGTAATCTTAAAGAAGGCAGTCTGCAAATTTTAGACCAGTGAAGGTTCTTAAGGATGTGAGTGGCATGGCCAGACCGGGGCTTTGGGAACTTGAATTTAACAAGTGTGTGGAAGATGGTTGAAGTTTAGAGGGCAGAATCTGAGAGGCCAGTTTGTGGAGGCTATTGTGCTAGGCCATGCCAGCTAGTGGGGATGAGGACTTGAATGAAGGTAGTGTCTGGGTGAGTTAATGTGTGCGGTGCTGTAGAAATAGAATAGATGTTAATTTTGGAAACTGGAGGCAAGGGAGCAAGGCTGAGGGTGAGTGTTGTGAACCGGGTCACCATGGTGCCATCAGCAGCAATAGGTAGATGATGCTGAGATGTGGGTTTAGAAAGACATCTGAATCACCCTCTGGACAGGTTGTGTTTAAGATGAGTTTGCAACCTTTGTGTGGAAATGTCCAGTCATCGTGTCCCTCAAGAGAAGAATTAAATCATATAACGCTATGAAAGAGAGAGTCTGGAGGAGAAACGGTGTGATCAGCAGTGTCTGTATCATAGAAATTTCCAAAGGAATAAGGACTGCGTAAAAGTCACTGAATTTAGCGATGAAGAGATGATTGGTCAAACTCAGGGAGTTTCAGTTAAATGGTAGGATCAGAAGGCAGATTGCAAGAGGGTGAGAAGTGAGGAGGAGAGGGAGAAGCAGCTTTTTTCTCGATTGACTGTAAAAGGGAGAAGACATGTAGGAATAGGGGAAGGTGAGGACAGGATCAAGTGAAAGGTATTTTTCTCCCCTTAAGGGTGGAAGACATTTGTAGTAAGCAGAAGAGGAATTGGTTTGTCAAATGTTGCCATGCTAATGTTATGGACAGTATGGACAAATGGTGACTAGATGGCATCACAGCTAAGTAGTTGACAACTGGAAGAATGGCTGGACCCAAAGAATAGTCAGTAATTATTCCTGGAAGGAGGTGTGTAGTGAATTGTCCCAGGGATATTTCTTGGTCTCTGTGCTACCTAGGGAAGGAAAACAGCTAGAGAATAGGTAGAAAACACGTTTACTGATTTTACATCTAACCCCAAGGGTTTGAGATAGAACCAATAGATCTACTGGATGACAGATTTGGAATTCCAAATCTTAGGCTAGAATGGTGGGCTCAGATGTAGTAAGGTGAAATTTAATAGACATAGTAGAATTTTGCGTCTGTACTCTCAAAACCCTTTTATGAGTCCAAGATGGACAAGCAGAGGCTGGGAATTTCTGAACAAATATTGGGACATTTAATGGACTGAAGCTCAACATGGTTCAACAGTGTGATGTGTTAAATAACAAAGGTTAAGGAAAACCTTAGGGTACATGAAAGAGACAGAGTATTCAAGTGTCTTCAGGGAGTTAAAGGGCTGTCACAGGGAAATGTGCCTGGACTTGTTCTGCTTTGACCCAGAAGGTAGAACGAGCAATACAGTGTCACGTTACAAAGAAGCAAATATCCACTAGAAGTGAAGAAAAATTTCGTATCATGTGGTGGGATGGTCTACTTCAGGAAGGAGAAGGTTTGCCTTCCCTGAGGAATGTCAAATAAATGGTCGATCACCACTTCTTGGGGATGTGGTGGAGGGTATTCCTGGTCAGGTAAGGGTTGGACCAGGCCATGCCTGAGGTGTCGCATTTCTGTTCGTCCTTCATCCTGATGTGTTGATTTTCTCCTAGAAGTGAGAAGACTATGGAGAAGAGCCTGGTGACAATCCAAGGCAACCCATGGGAAAGTGTGCTGTTGTCTGTGTCTCTTTAGAGCAGAGGAGAGCAAGTCAAGATCCTTTGTTATGTTTGTCACGGTAGAGAGCTGACAGGTTCCCAGGAGAATTCTCTTGTCCCTTTGTTCAACGATCACATCCTCCACATCTTGTGTGGGGGAGGGTGACCCTCAAAGACCTCCTCCCAAACGCATGTGCACATATACCCACACAGAAGACAGGACATAAATTTCCTGCTGTGGAGTGAATGACTAAGTACATATACATATATATACATATATATACATATATATATACACACACACACATGTGTATATCATTTACATCTTTATATATATAACATACATATATATTTATAGATAAAGATAGATATATTTATATATATTTATATCTATATCTATGTATATATCTATATATATGTATATATACATGTGATTTGTTTCCACATGGGCATCCATGTATCTAAGCAATTAGCTACCATTCATGAATCAGTCAATATGTCACTCTGTCCTCCTTGGAATGTTTTGACAGCTTGATGCACTGCCACAAATTCAGCATATTGACCCCTTCCACCTGTGCAAGGACTTTCCAATATCCACCTAGTACTTGGCTTATAGGCTACCGCTTTCCAGTGTATTCTGAGGCCCTAATATTCTGCTGCACCATCAGTAAACTCTTCCTTTCCCTTTTCTTCAGTTAATCCTTCTAATCCCTCATTCCATTTTGCCAAGGGTTATACCAACTTTTGCTATGGTTCGGAGGGTATATCATTTCCCTTAGTGGGTATGTTTGCTATTCATTCATAGAGGGTTGATTTAAATGTATTTTGAACATAGCATTTCCAATGACTTGTCCAATTCTTTGAGAAGCTGGTGTAATCATTACCCAGGTCTTGAATCCATTTGCCAGCATTAATGTTACCCCATGAGTCAAAGTCAGTTGTCCAGTCTCTACCAAAGCCCAACAGGCAGCTAACCACTGCTTTTCAAAAGGGGTGTATTGAATGCCAGAAGAAAGGAGTTTCCTAGACAAAAATCCAAAGGGCACATTTCAGACAGGTTGAATATGCCATAAATCAAGGCTCAATTGGATCGTGGTCTATGCTTCCACAAAAGCTTTACTTTGTTCAAGTGACCAAGCGCCAATTCAGTGTTTTTTATTGTAATCTTCTATAAGGGTTCAAATTTTGTTCTTGATGTGGTACATGATGTCCCCAATATCCAAATAATCCTTGAAACTTTTGGGCCTCTATCTTATTGGTGCAGATGGAAAAATTCTGAATCTCTTGTCAGGTTTGTGGGAGGTGTCAACCCCCTTTTCCTTTATGTACCCCTCAAATTTTCCAAGTTCAGTTAGCTCTTGAAACTTTGCACGGTTAATTTCCAAATTTTATCCCCTGGAATCCTGTCCATGGTGCCAAATGAATCGCTAAGGCAGTGTTTACGGTACTGGGGGTAACTGTGAATATACTGGCATAGTTGTCAATTGCAAAGTGTAACAGATGCTCCATAGAGAAGGTAGAAAAAAAACATTGATTGGGACCTCAGAAAGCCACGTTCCCAAACCACCAAGCAACACCATGTATAGTAACAAAGAAGTCAATACACATGATGGCAAAGAATTTTTCATTTAAATTACGATTATTCAGGTACAGAGGGCAAGCTTAGTATGCATTTCCTCAGGAGTGTCTTACTGTATTTTCCTAGCAGATGAGAGGCATAGGCAAGGGAGGTTGAGGAAATGGTAGGGGTACCTTGAAATGGATGTTATTGAGGCCAGGGATTACCAGTTTTCCTTCCATGACAAGATAAGAATAGATTTGTCAGTACATCTATTTGTTCGATGTGCCCAGAGTTCAGACATGGATATTTTTTCCTCTTCTACAATAGCTGGTGTAAACAGCCTGCAGCCTTTACCATTCAACTTCATCAGGACCAGCTTGTCCTACCAAGACCACATGGATCACCCTGGTTCTGCCTATTTGTGTTCCATCAAAAGGACCTTGCAGCAGCTGGTGAGATTTCTCAGTCCCTACCCTGACCTTGGGATGCTCTAATGGACAAAAGCATTGGTTCTGGAGAGATAGGACACTGGGTTCAAATACGTTGTCTGGTGCTTCTTGCCTGTGTTACCTTGGGCTAATTATCTAATCTCCCTGAGCCTCAGGTTTCCTCATCTGTGAAATTAGGATAGCAAAGTCAGAATAAACGAATGAATGAATGAGTCTTTCATAATCAAGTGCATACTGTGTGCTGGACAGTTTGCTAAGTACTGGGAATACAGATACAAGTGAAGAAGACCATCCAAGCCTTCAAGGAGCTTGAATTCTAAGGGGCCCGGAAGGGGTTGAAGACAGCACATTAAGGCAATGTGGAAAATCAGCAGATTATATATTCCAGATTGCATTGTGTCACAGTGTTTGAGAAATGTCCTAAGGCTCTGGTTCCGGGGATGATAAGGTGAAAGCTTATATTTCGGTGGCGATGATTGTGTTGGGGAGAGAGGTATGATAGAACGAGTCAGGAGCAGAGTGTAAGCAGTTTAGTATGTAGGCAAGTCAGAAGACAGCTTCTAAGGTGTTTGGGAGCTCCAGATTTATGATGTCAAGCCCCCTCCTCCTCCTCAATAGTCTACTCCATTCTTTGGGCGTCATCTTTACAAGGCCCATTTGTTCACTCACATTTTCCTTTCCTTGCAGCTGAATCCCTTCTCCTCGGGAAGCACACTAACTTCACTGAGGTGAGACCTGGGAAGCTAAGACTTGGAGGTCTAGGTTTCTGTCCTGGGGCTACACTCACATAAGTAGGGCTCACGGTAGACAATATACATATAAAGTCTCCACAAAGTGACCTTTTCCTGCATTTCCCCATTCCTCAGTTGTTTCATGCCTCTCTGTCTTGGCCATGGAGTGTCAGGAATGGAGATCTTTGTGTCTTCCACAGTGCTTTCTCCAGAACAGTTGTAGGTTTGTAGGTCCTCTCGGGGGCACTATCAACTATTATGCAGACGTCTCTGACGTCCCAGTTTCACTGCCCCAATACACAAGTCTCTGTCACCGCAGTCAGCACCAGTCTTAGGAGATTGTATCAAAATTTCCTTTCCTAGACCAATGACGTGTAGATCCATGACTAGAGTGGCTGTTGTATGCCACTGCTGGCAAGATCCTACCACACCCTTTCTGATCAGAGAGAAGTTTTCCTGCGAGCTGAACTACCAGACCTATGGCACCACCAGGCTGGGCGTGTATATTCTGAAGAATGACATCCTCTACCTAAATGGTGAGCTACCTAACTGAAGCAAGGTTTCGCACCCATGCCTTTTTTCTTTGTTCTAATCCCAACATTACCTTTTTTCTCATTTTCATTATGCTTTGGCCCCTCAGGCAGCCCAAACTTTCTTCTCATTCATCCCTTGTCGATACAATTGCACCAAAGTCATGTTACACATACCTAGTTCCCCAGAGAGTGGGTTCTGGCTTTTCTTCTTTTCAGTCAGTTTCAGTCACCAATCTCTGAGGAAGTAGCTGTTTGGTTCTACAGATTTCTAAACAACTTCAAGGAAGCCATACATAAAAGGAAGCAAATGTATAGATGACACAAAGTTGTTTGGTAGGTAGCACCATACGGCAAAGAATCAGGATCTAGTAAGGACTCAACTCACTCGACAAACAGGCTGTTACATTTAACAAAATAAATTGAGTGAAGACGAATATAAGATTTTGGAATTAGGTTTCTTTCAATCAATGGATTGAGTTCAGAATGGAGGAGACATGGCTAGACAGCATTTTGTGGGGGTTCTCACATACTTCAAACTCCATAATGAATGACAAGTACAATGACAATGGCACAAGTTAGTTGAAAAGTATCGTGCATATATTTACAGAGACTCTTTTCACATGCAGAGCTTTAGAAGTGTTAGTCCTACCATGCTTTGGATGCATCAGAGTACATCTGAATACCGAGTTTAATCTCTCAGTTACAATTGAGGAGGGTGTTGGGCAGGGAGGGGCTCACTGAGGAACAGGGTGAAAATGGAGTGGACTTCCATTCAGGTCAAACCAATTATCTTTTGGATGGTTGTCTATTGAGTGTCATTCATTTTGCTGAGCTCATAAATTCAAATAGCATTTGAACTTAAGCAGCTTGCATGTATCCAGAAAGAGCAAAACATGAAATATATTTACAGCAAATACACGACCTCTCTTTCTAGTGGGGTACATCAAGAAAACGGTTCGAGGAGACAGGGTTTCAGGTGAACCAGTGAGAGGATGAGGGGTTCCTAGCAGTGGAAGTGAGGATGGACAGCTTTCCAGGGGTGTGTGAGCACTTATGTAAGGCCAGAAGATGGAATGTCAGGTACGGGTAAAATACAACAGCTAGAATGTATAGTGTATGACTGTGAGACATGTAAATGAAATGGATAGAGATCATTGGGCTTTAACTGGATTTGTTGTTGGCTTAAAATATGAAATAGGGACACTTCTATTTTATTCCATGGGTAATCTTAAAGAAGGGAGTCTGCAAATTTTAGACCAGTGAAGGTTCTTAAGGATGTGAGTGGCATGGCCAGACCGGGGCTTTGGGAACTTGAATTTAACAAGTGTGTGGAAGATGGGCTGAAGTTTAGAGGGCAGAATCTGAGAGGCCAGTTTGTGGAGGCTATTGTGCTAGGCCATGCCAGCTAGTGGGGATGAGGACTTGAATGAAGGTAGTGTCTGGGTGAGTTAATGTGTGCGGTGCTGTAGAAATAGAATAGATGTTAATTTTGGAAACTGGAGGCAAGGGAGCAAGGCTGAGGGTGAGTGTTGTGAACCGGGTCACCATGGTGCCATCAGCAGCAATAGGTAGATGATGCTGAGATGTGGGTTTAGAAAGACATCTGAATCACCCTCTGGACAGGTTGTGTTTAAGATGAGTTTGCAACCTTTGTGTGGAAATGTCCAGTCATCGTGTCCCTCAAGAGAAGAATTAAATCATATAACGCTATGAAAGAGAGAGTCTGGAGGAGAAACGGTGTGATCAGCAGTGTCTGTATCATAGAAATTTCCAAAGGAATAAGGACTGCGTAAAAGTCACTGAATTTAGCGATGAAGAGATGATTGGTCAAACTCAGGGAGTTTCAGTTAAATGGTAGGATCAGAAGGCAGATTGCAAGAGGGTGAGAAGTGAGGAGGAGAGGGAGAAGCAGCTTTTTTCTCGATTGACTGTAAAAGGGAGAAGACATGTAGGAATAGGGGAAGGTGAGGACAGGATCAAGTGAAAGGTATTTTTCTCCCCCTAAGGGTGGAAGACATTTGTAGTAAGCAGAAGAGGAATTGGTTTGTCAAATGTTGCCATGCTAATGTTATGGACAGTATGGACAAATGGTGACTAGATGGCATCACAGCTAAGTAGTTGACAACTGGAAGAATGGCTGGACCCAAAGAATAGTCAGTAATTATTCCTGGAAGGAGGTGTGTAGTGAATTGTCCCAGGGATATTTCTTGGTCTCTGTGCTACCTAGGGAAGGAAAACAGCTAGAGAATAGGTAGAAAACACGTTTACTGATTTTACATCTAACCCCAAGGGTTTGAGATAGAACCAATAGATCTACTGGATGACAGATTTGGAATTCCAAATCTTAGGCTAGAATGGTGGGCTCAGATGTAGTAAGGTGAAATTTAATAGACATAGTACAATTTTGCGTCTGTACTCTCAAAACCCTTTTATGAGTCCAAGATGGACAAGCAGAGGCTGGGAATTTCTGAACAAATATTGGGACATTTAATGGACTGAAGCTCAACATGGTTCAACAGTGTGATGTGTTAAATAACAAAGGTTAAGGAAAACCTTAGGGTACATGAAAGAGACAGAGTATTCAAGTGTCTTCAGGGAGTTAAAGGGCTGTCACAGGGAAATGTGCCTGGACTTGTTCTGCTTTGACCCAGAAGGTAGAACGAGCAATACAGTGTCACGTTACAAAGAAGCAAATATCCACTAGAAGTGAAGAAAAATTTCGTATCATGTGGTGGGATGGTCTACTTCAGGAAGGAGAAGGTTTGCCTTCCCTGAGGAATGTCAAATAAATGGTCGATCACCACTTCTTGGGGATGTGGTGGAGGGTATTCCTGGTCAGGTAAGGGTTGGACCAGGCCATGCCTGAGGTGTCGCATTTCTGTTCGTCCTTCATCCTGATGTGTTGATTTTCTCCTACAAGTCAGAAGACTATGGAGAAGAGCCTGGTGACAATCCAAGGCAACCCATGGGAAAGTGTGCTGTTGTCTGTGTCTCTTTAGAGCAGAGGAGAGCAAGTCAAGATCCTTTGTTATGTTTGTCACGGTAGAGAGCTGACAGGTTCCCAGGAGAATTCTCTTGTCCCTTTGTTCAACGATCACATCCTCCACATCTTGTGTGGGGGAGGGTGACCCTCAAAGACCTCCTCCCAAACGCATGTGCACATATACCCACACAGAAGACAGGACATAAATTTCCTGCTGTGGAGTGAATGACTAAGTACATATACATATATATACATATATATACATATATATATACACACACACACACATGTGTATATCATTTACATCTTTATATATATAACATACATATATATTTATAGATAAAGATAGATATATTTATATATATTTATATCTATATCTATGTATATATCTATATATATGTATATATACATGTGATTTGTTTCCACATGGGCATCCATGTATCTAAGCAATTAGCTACCATTCATGAATCAGTCAATATGTCACTCTGTCCTCCTTGGAATGTTTTGACAGCTTGATGCACTGCCACAAATTCAGCATATTGACCCCTTCCACCTGTGCAAGGACTTTCCAATATCCACCTAGTACTTGGCTTATAGGCTACCGCTTTCCAGTGTATTCTGAGGCCCTAATATTCTGCTGCACCATCAGTAAACTCTTCCTTTCCCTTTTCTTCAGTTAATCCTTCTAATCCCTCATTCCATTTTGCCAAGGGTTATACCAACTTTTGCTATGGTTCGGAGGGTATATCATTTCCCTTAGTGGGTATGTTTGCTATTCATTCATAGAGGGTTGATTTAAATGTATTTTGAACATAGCATTTCCAATGACTTGTCCAATTCTTTGAGAAGCTGGTGTAATCATTACCCAGGTCTTGAATCCATTTGCCAGCATTAATGTTACCCCATGAGTCAAAGTCAGTTGTCCAGTCTCTACCAAAGCCCAACAGGCAGCTAACCACTGCTTTTCAAAAGGGGTGTATTGAATGCCAGAAGAAAGGATTTTCCTAGACAAAAATCCAAAGGGCACATTTCAGACAGGTTGAATATGCCATAAATCAAGGCTCAATTGGATCGTGGTCTATGCTTCCACAAAAGCTTTACTTTGTTCAAGTGACCAAGCGCCAATTCAGTGTTTTTTATTGTAATCTTCTATAAGGGTTCAAATTTTGTTCTTGATGTGGTACATGATGTCCCCAATATCCAAATAATCCTTGAAACTTTTGGGCCTCTATCTTATTGGTGCAGATGGAAAAATTCTGAATCTCTTGTCAGGTTTGTGGGAGGTGTCAACCCCCTTTTCCTTTATGTACCCCTCAAATTTTCCAAGTTCAGTTAGCTCTTGAAACTTTGCACGGTTAATTTCCAAATTTTATCCCCTGGAATCCTGTCCATGGTGCCAAATGAATCGCTAAGGCAGTGTTTACGGTACTGGGGGTAACTGTGAATATACTGGCATAGTTGTCAATTGCAAAGTGTAACAGATGCTCCATAGAGAAGGTAGAAAAAAAACATTGATTGGGACCTCAGAAAGCCACGTTCCCAAACCACCAAGCAACACCATGTATAGTAACAAAGAAGTCAATACACATGATGGCAAAGAATTTTTCATTTAAATTACGATTATTCAGGTACAGAGGGCAAGCTTAGTATGCATTTCCTCAGGAGTGTCTTACTGTATTTTCCTAGCAGATGAGAGGCATAGGCAAGGGAGGTTGAGGAAATGGTAGGGGTACCTTGAAATGGATGTTATTGAGGCCAGGGATTACCAGTTTTCCTTCCATGACAAGATAAGAATAGATTTGTCAGTACATCTATTTGTTCGATGTGCCCAGAGTTCAGACATGGATATTTTTTCCTCTTCTACAATAGCTGGTGTAAACAGCCTGCAGCCTTTACCATTCAACTTCATCAGGACCAGCTTGTCCTACCAAGACCACATGGATCACCCTGGTTCTGCCTATTTGTGTTCCATCAAAAGGACCTTGCAGCAGCTGGTGAGATTTCTCAGTCCCTACCCTGACCTTGGGATGCTCTAATGGACAAAAGCATTGGTTCTGGAGAGATAGGACACTGGGTTCAAATACGTTGTCTGGTGCTTCTTGCCTGTGTTACCTTGGGCTAATTATCTAATCTCCCTGAGCCTCAGATTTCCTCATCTGTGAAATTAGGATAGCAAAGTCAGAATAAACGAATGAATGAATGAGTCTTTCATAATCAAGTGCATACTGTGTGCTGGACAGTTTGCTAAGTACTGGGAATACAGATACAAGTGAAGAAGACCATCCAAGCCTTCAAGGAGCTTGAATTCTAAGGGGCCCGGAAGGGGTTGAAGACAGCACATTAAGGCAATGTGGAAAATCAGCAGATTATATATTCCAGATTGCATTGTGTCACAGTGTTTGAGAAATGTCCTAAGGCTCTGGTTCCGGGGATGATAAGGTGAAAGCTTATATTTCGGTGGCGATGATTGTGTTGGGGAGAGAGGTATGATAGAACGAGTCAGGAGCAGAGTGTAAGCAGTTTAGTATGTAGGCAAGTCAGAAGACAGCTTCTAAGGTGTTTGGGAGCTCCAGATTTATGATGTCAAGCCCCCTCCTCCTCCTCAATAGTCTACTCCATTCTTTGGGCGTCATCTTTACAAGGCCCATTTGTTCACTCACATTTTCCTTTCCTTGCAGCTGAATCCCTTCTCCTCGGGAAGCACACTAACTTCACTGAGGTGAGACCTGGGAAGCTAAGACTTGGAGGTCTAGGTTTCTGTCCTGGGGCTACACTCACATAAGTAGGGCTCACGGTAGACAATATACATATAAAGTCTCCACAAAGTGACCTTTTCCTGCATTTCCCCATTCCTCAGTTGTTTCATGCCTCTCTGTCTTGGCCATGGAGTGTCAGGAATGGAGATCTTTGTGTCTTCCACAGTGCTTTCTCCAGAACAGTTGTAGGTTTGTAGGTCCTCTCGGGGGCACTATCAACTATTATGCAGACGTCTCTGACGTCCCAGTTTCACTGCCCCAATACACAAGTCTCTGTCACCGCAGTCAGCACCAGTCTTAGGAGATTGTATCAAAATTTCCTTTCCTAGACCAATGACGTGTAGATCCATGACTAGAGTGGCTGTTGTATGCCACTGCTGGCAAGATCCTACCACACCCTTTCTGATCAGAGAGAAGTTTTCCTGCGAGCTGAACTACCAGACCTATGGCACCACCAGGCTGGGCGTGTATATTCTGAAGAATGACATCCTCTACCTAAATGGTGAGCTACCTAACTGAAGCAAGGTTTCGCACCCATGCCTTTTTTCTTTGTTCAAATCCCAACATTACCTCTTTTCTCATTTTCATTATGCTTTGGCCCCTCAGGCAGCCCAAACTTTCTTCTCATTCATCCCTTGTCGATACAATTGCACCAAAGTCATGTTACACATACCTAGTTCCCCAGAGAGTGGGTTCTGGCTTTTCTTCTTTTCAGTCAGTTTCAGTCACCAATCTCTGAGGAAGTAGCTGTTTGGTTCTACAGATTTCTAAACAACTTCAAGGAAGTCATACATCAAAGGAAGCAAATGTATAGATGACACAGAGTTGTTTGGTAGGTAGCTACCATACGGCAAAGAATCAGGATCTAGTAAGGACTCAACTCACTGGACAAACAGGCTGTTACATTTAACAAAATAAATTGAGTGAAGACGAATATAAGATTTTGGAATTAGGTTTCTTTCAATCAATGGATTGAGTTCAGAATGGAGGAGACATGGCTAGACAGCATTTTGTGGGGGTTCTCACATACTTCAAACTCCATAATGAATGACAAGTACAATGACAATGGCACAAGTTAGTTGAAAAGTATCGTGCATATATTTACAGAGACTCTTTTCACATGCAGAGCTTTAGAAGTGTTAGTCCTACCATGCTTTGGATGCATCAGAGTACATCTGAATACCGAGTTTACTCTCTCAGTTACAATTGAGGAGGGTGTTGGGCAGGGAGGGGCTCACTGAGGAACAGGGTGAAAATGGAGTGGACTTCCATTCAGGTCAAACCAATTATCTTTTGGATGGTTGTCTATTGAGTGTCATTCATTTTGCTGAGCTCATAAATTCAAATAGCATTTGAACTTAAGCAGCTTGCATGTATCCAGAAAGAGCAAAACATGAAATATATTTACAGCAAATACACGACCTCTCTTTCTAGTGGGGTACATCAAGAAAACGGTTCGAGGAGACAGGGTTTCAGGTGAACCAGTGAGAGGATGAGGGGTTCCTAGCAGTGGAAGTGAGGATGGACAGCTTTCCAGGGGTGTGTGAGCACTTATGTAAGGCCAGAAGATGGAATGTCAGGTACGGGTAAAATACAACAGCTAGAATGTATAGTGTATGACTGTGAGACATGTAAATGAAATGGATAGAGATCATTGGGCTTTAACTGGATTTGTTGTTGGCTTAAAATATGAAATAGGGACACTTCTATTTTATTCCATGGGTAATCTTAAAGAAGGCAGTCTGCAAATTTTAGACCAGTGAAGGTTCTTAAGGATGTGAGTGGCATGGCCAGACCGGGGCTTTGGGAACTTGAATTTAACAAGTGTGTGGAAGATGGTTGAAGTTTAGAGGGCAGAATCTGAGAGGCCAGTTTGTGGAGGCTATTGTGCTAGGCCATGCCAGCTAGTGGGGATGAGGACTTGAATGAAGGTAGTGTCTGGGTGAGTTAATGTGTGCGGTGCTGTAGAAATAGAATAGATGTTAATTTTGGAAACTGGAGGCAAGGGAGCAAGGCTGAGGGTGAGTGTTGTGAACCGGGTCACCATGGTGCCATCAGCAGCAATAGGTAGATGATGCTGAGATGTGGGTTTAGAAAGACATCTGAATCACCCTCTGGACAGGTTGTGTTTAAGATGAGTTTGCAACCTTTGTGTGGAAATGTCCAGTCATCGTGTCCCTCAAGAGAAGAATTAAATCATATAACGCTATGAAAGAGAGAGTCTGGAGGAGAAACGATGTGATCAGCAGTGTCTGTATCATAGAAATTTCCAAAGGAATAAGGACTGCGTAAAAGTCACTGAATTTAGCGATGAAGAGATGATTGGTCAAACTCAGGGAGTTTCAGTTAAATGGTAGGATCAGAAGGCAGATTGCAAGAGGGTGAGAAGTGAGGAGGAGAGGGAGAAGCAGCTTTTTTCTCGATTGACTGTAAAAGGGAGAAGACATGTAGGAATAGGGGAAGGTGAGGACAGGATCAAGTGAAAGGTATTTTTCTCCCCTTAAGGGTGGAAGACATTTGTAGTAAGCAGAAGAGGAATTGGTTTGTCAAATGTTGCCATGCTAATGTTATGGACAGTATGGACAAATGGTGACTAGATGGCATCACAGCTAAGTAGTTGACAACTGGAAGAATGGCTGGACCCAAAGAATAGTCAGTAATTATTCCTGGAAGGAGGTGTGTAGTGAATTGTCCCAGGGATATTTCTTGGTCTCTGTGCTACCTAGGGAAGGAAAACAGCTAGAGAATAGGTAGAAAACACGTTTACTGATTTTACATCTAACCCCAAGGGTTTGAGATAGAACCAATAGATCTACTGGATGACAGATTTGGAATTCCAAATCTTAGGCTAGAATGGTGGGCTCAGATGTAGTAAGGTGAAATTTAATAGACATAGTAGAATTTTGCGTCTGTACTCTCAAAACCCTTTTATGAGTCCAAGATGGACAAGCAGAGGCTGGGAATTTCTGAACAAATATTGGGACATTTAATGGACTGAAGCTCAACATGGTTCAACAGTGTGATGTGTTAAATAACAAAGGTTAAGGAAAACCTTAGGGTACATGAAAGAGACAGAGTATTCAAGTGTCTTCAGGGAGTTAAAGGGCTGTCACAGGGAAATGTGCCTGGACTTGTTCTGCTTTGACCCAGAAGGTAGAACGAGCAATACAGTGTCACGTTACAAAGAAGCAAATATCCACTAGAAGTGAAGAAAAATTTCGTATCATGTGGTGGGATGGTCTACTTCAGGAAGGAGAAGGTTTGCCTTCCCTGAGGAATGTCAAATAAATGGTCGATCACCACTTCTTGGGGATGTGGTGGAGGGTATTCCTGGTCAGGTAAGGGTTGGACCAGGCCATGCCTGAGGTGTCGCATTTCTGTTCGTCCTTCATCCTGATGTGTTGATTTTCTCCTACAAGTCAGAAGACTATGGAGAAGAGCCTGGTGACAATCCAAGGCAACCCATGGGAAAGTGTGCTGTTGTCTGTGTCTCTTTAGAGCAGAGGACAGCAAGTCAAGATCCTTTGTTATGTTTGTCACGGTAGAGAGCTGACAGGTTCCCAGGAGAATTCTCTTGTCCCTTTGTTCAACGATCACATCCTCCACATCTTGTGTGGGGGAGGGTGACCCTCAAAGACCTCCTCCCAAACGCATGTGCACATATACCCACACAGAAGACAGGACATAAATTTCCTGCTGTGGAGTGAATGACTAAGTACATATACATATATATACATATATATACACACACACACACACATGTGTATATCATTTACATCTTTATATATATAACATACATATATATTTATAGATAAAGATAGATATATTTATATATATTTATATCTATATCTATGTATATATCTATATATATGTATATATACATGTGATTTGTTTCCACATGGGCATCCATGTATCTAAGCAATTAGCTACCATTCATGAATCAGTCAATATGTCACTCTGTCCTCCTTGGAATGTTTTGACAGCTTGATGCACTGCCACAAATTCAGCATATTGACCCCTTCCACCTGTGCAAGGACTTTCCAATATCCACCTAGTACTTGGCTTAGAGGCTACCGCTTTCCAGTGTATTCTGAGGCCCTAATATTCTGCTGCACCATCAGTAAATTATTCCTTTCCCTTTTCTTCAGTTAATCCTTCTAATCCCTCATTCCATTTTGCCAAGGGTTATACCAACTTTTGCTATGGTTCGGAGGGTATATCATTTCCCTTAATGGGTATGTTTGCTATTCATTCATAGAGGGTTGATTTAAATGTATTTTGAACATAGCATTTCCAATGACTTGTCCAATTCTTTGAGAAGCTGGTGTAATCATTACCCAGGTCTTGAATCCATTTGCCAGCATTAATGTTACCCCATGAGTCAAAGTCAGTTGTCCAGTCTCTACCAAAGCCCAACAGGCAGCTAACCACTGCTTTTCAAACGGGGTGTATTGAATGCCAGAAGAAAGGAGTTTCCTAGACAAAAATCCAAAGGGCACATTTCAGACAGGTTGAATATGCCATAAATCAAGGCTCAATTGGATCGTGGTCTATGCTTCCACAAAAGCTTTACTTTGTTCAAGTGACCAAGTGCCAATTCAGTGTTTTTTATTGTAATCTTCTATAAGGGTTCAAATTTTGTTCTTGATGTGGTACATGATGTCCCCAATATCCAAATAATCCTTGAAACTTTTGGGCCTCTATCTTATTGGTGCAGATGGAAAAATTCTGAATCTCTTGTCAGGTTTGTGGGAGGTGTCAACCCCCTTTTCCTTTATGTACCCCTCAAATTTTCCAAGTTCAGTTAGCTCTTGAAACTTTGCACGGTTAATTTCCAAATTTTATCCCCTGGAATCCTGTCCATGGTGCCAAATGAATCGCTAAGGCAGTGTTTACGGTACTGGGGGTAACTGTGAATATACTGGCATAGTTGTCAATTGCAAAGTGTAACAGATGCTCCATAGAGAAGGTAGAAAAAAAACATTGATTGGGACCTCAGAAAGCCACGTTCCCAAACCACCAAGCAACACCATGTATAGTAACAAAGAAGTCAATACACATGATGGCAAAGAATTTTTCGTTTAAATTACGATTATTCAGGTACAGAGGGCAAGCTTAGTATGCATTTCCTCAGGAGTGTCTTACTGTATTTTCCTAGCAGATGAGAGGCATAGGCAAGGGAGGTTGAGGAAATGGTAGGGGTACCTTGAAATGGATGTTATTGAGGCCAGGGATGACCAGTTTTCCTTCCATGACAAGATAAGAATAGATTTGTCAGTACATCTATTTGTTCGATGTGCCCAGAGTTCAGACATGGATATTTTTTCCTCTTCTACAATAGCTGGTGTAAACAGCCTGCAGCCTTTACCATTCAACTTCATCAGGACCAGCTTGTCCTACCAAGACCACATGGATCACCCTGGTTCTGCCTATTTGTGTTCCATCAAAAGGACCTTGCAGCAGCTGGTGAGATTTCTCAGTCCCTACCCTGACCTTGGGATGCTCTAATGGACAAAAGCATTGGTTCTGGAGAGATAGGACACTGGGTTCAAATACGTTGTCTGGTGCTTCTTGCCTGTGTTACCTTGGGCTAATTATCTAATCTCCCTGAGCCTCAGGTTTCCTCATCTGTGAAATTAGGATAGCAAAGTCAGAATAAACGAATGAATGAATGAGTCTTTCATAATCAAGTGCATACTGTGTGCTGGACAGTTTGCTAAGTACTGGGAATACAGATACAAGTGAAGAAGACCATCCAAGCCTTCAAGGAGCTTGAATTCTAAGGGGCCCGGAAGCGGTTGAAGACAGCACATTAAGGCAATGTGGAAAATCAGCAGATTATATATTCCAGATTGCATTGTGTCACAGTGTTTGAGAAATGTCCTAAGGCTCTGGTTCCGGGGATGATAAGGTGAAAGCTTATATTTCGGTGGCGATGATTGTGTTGGGGAGAGAGGTATGATAGAACGAGTCAGGAGCAGAGTGTAAGCAGTTTAGTATGTAGGCAAGTCAGAAGACAGCTTCTAAGGTGTTTGGGAGCTCCAGATTTATGATGTCAAGCCCCCTCCTCCTCCTCAATAGTCTACTCCATTCTTTGGGCGTCATCTTTACAAGGCCCATTTGTTCACTCACATTTTCCTTTCCTTGCAGCTGAATCCCTTCTCCTCGGGAAGCACACTAACTTCACTGAGGTGAGACCTGGGAAGCTAAGACTTGGAGGTCTAGGTTTCTGTCCTGGGGCTACACTCACATAAGTAGGGCTCACGGTAGACAATATACATATAAAGTCTCCACAAAGTGACCTTTTCCTGCATTGCCCCATTCCTCAGTTGTTTCATGCCTCTCTGTCTTGGCCATGGAGTGTCAGGAATGGAGATCTTTGTGTCTTCCACAGTGCTTTCTCCAGAACAGTTGTAGGTTTGTAGGTCCTCTCGGGGGCACTATCAACTATTATCCTGACGTCTCTGACGTCCCAGTTTCACTGCCCCAATACACAAGTCTCTGTCACCGCAGTCAGCACCAGTCTTAGGAGATTGTTTCAAAATTTCCTTTCCTAGACCAATGACGTGTAGATCCATGACTAGAGTGGCTGTTGTATGCCACTGCTGGCAAGATCCTACCACACCCTTTCTGATCAGAGAGAAGTTTTCCTGCGAGCTGAACTACCAGACCTATGGCACCACCAGGCTGGGCGTGTATATTCTGAAGAATGACATCCTCTACCTAAATGGTGAGCTACCTAACTGAAGCAAGGTTTCGCACCCATGCCTTTTTTCTTTGTTCAAATCCCAACATTACCTCTTTTCTCATTTTCATTATGCTTTGGCCCCTCAGGCAGCCCAAACTTTCTTCTCATTCATCCCTTGTCGATACAATTGCACCAAAGTCATGTTACACATACCTAGTTCCCCAGAGAGTGGGTTCTGGCTTTTCTTCTTTTCAGTCAGTTTCAGTCACCAATCTCTGAGGAAGTAGCTGTTTGGTTCTACAGATTTCTAAACAACTTCAAGGAAGTCATACATAAAAGGAAGCAAATGTATAGATGACACAGAGTTGTTTGGTAGGTAGCTACCATACGGCAAAGAAACAGGATCTAGTAAGGACTCAACTCACTCGACAAACAGGCTGTTACCTTTAACAAAATAAATTGAGTGAAGACGAATATAAGATTTTGGAATTAGGTTTCTTTCAATCAATGGATTGAGTTCAGAATGGAGGAGACATGGCTAGACAGCATTTTGTGGGGGTTCTCACATACTTCAAACTCCATAATGAATGACAAGTACAATGACAATGGCACAAGTTAGTTGAAAAGTATCGTGCATATATTTACAGAGACTCTTTTCACATGCAGAGCTTTAGAAGTGTTAGTCCTACCATGCTTTGGATGCATCAGAGTACATCTGAATACCGAGTTTAATCTCTCAGTTACAATTGAGGAGGGTGTTGGGCAGGGAGGGGCTCACTGAGGAACAGGGTGAAAATGGAGTGGACTTCCATTCAGGTCAAACCAATTATCTTTTGGATGGTTGTCTATTGAGTGTCATTCATTTTGCTGAGCTCATAAATTCAAATAGCGTTTGAACTTAAGCAGCTTGCATGTATCCAGAAAGAGCAAAACATGAAATATATTTACAGCAAATACACGACCTCTCTTTCTAGTGGGGTACATCAAGAAAACGGTTCGAGGAGACAGGGTTTCAGGTGAACCAGTGAGAGGATGAGGGGTTCCTAGCAGTGGAAGTGAGGATGGACAGCTTTCCAGGGGTGTGTGAGCACTTATGTAAGGCCAGAAGATGGAATGTCAGGTACGGGTAAAATACAACAGCTAGAATGTATAGTGTATGACTGTGAGACATGTAAATGAAATGGATAGAGATCATTGGGCTTTAACTGGATTTGTTGTTGGCTTAAAATATGAAATAGGGACACTTCTATTTTATTCCATGGGTAATCTTAAAGAAGGGAGTCTGCAAATTTTAGACCAGTGAAGGTTCTTAAGGATGTGAGTGGCATGGCCAGACCGGGGCTTTGGGAACTTGAATTTAACAAGTGTGTGGAAGATGGTTGAAGTTTAGAGGGCAGAATCTGAGAGGCCAGTTTGTGGAGGCTATTGTGCTAGGCCATGCCAGCTAGTGGGGATGAGGACTTGAATGAAGGTAGTGTCTGGGTGAGTTAATGTGTGCGGTGCTGTAGAAATAGAATAGATGTTAATTTTGGAAACTGGAGGCAAGGGAGCAAGGCTGAGGGTGAGTGTTGTGAACCGGGTCACCATGGTGCCATCAGCAGCAATAGGTAGATGATGCTGAGATGTGGGTTTAGAAAGACATCTGAATCACCCTCTGGACAGGTTGTGTTTAAGATGAGTTTGCAACCTTTGTGTGGAAATGTCCAGTCATCGTGTCCCTCAAGAGAAGAATTAAATCATATAACGCTATGAAAGAGAGAGTCTGGAGGAGAAACGGTGTGATCAGCAGTGTCTGTATCATAGAAATTTCCAAAGGAATAAGGACTGCGTAAAAGTCACTGAATTTAGCGATGAAGAGATGATTGGTCAAACTCAGGGAGTTTCAGTTAAATGGTAGGATCAGAAGGCAGATTGCAAGAGGGTGAGAAGTGAGGAGGAGAGGGAGAAGCAGCTTTTTTCTCGATTGACTGTAAAAGGGAGAAGACATGTAGGAATAGGGGAAGGTGAGGACAGGATCAAGTGAAAGGTATTTTTCTCCCCCTAAGGGTGGAAGACATTTGTAGTAAGCAGAAGAGGAATTGGTTTGTCAAATGTTGCCATGCTAATGTTATGGACAGTATGGACAAATGGTGACTAGATGGCATCACAGCTAAGTAGTTGACAACTGGAAGAATGGCTGGACCCAAAGAATAGTCAGTAATTATTCCTGGAAGGAGGTGTGTAGTGAATTGTCCCAGGGATATTTCTTGGTCTCTGTGCTACCTAGGGAAGGAAAACAGCTAGAGAATAGGTAGAAAACACGTTTACTGATTTTACATCTAACCCCAAGGGTTTGAGATAGAACCAATAGATCTACTGGATGACAGATTTGGAATTCCAAATCTTAGGCTAGAATGGTGGGCTCAGATGTAGTAAGGTGAAATTTAATAGACATAGTAGAATTTTGCGTCTGTACTCTCAAAACCCTTTTATGAGTCCAAGATGGACAAGCAGAGGCTGGGAATTTCTGAACAAATATTGGGACATTTAATGGACTGAAGCTCAACATGGTTCAACAGTGTGATGTGTTAAATAACAAAGGTTAAGGAAAACCTTAGGGTACATGAAAGAGACAGAGTATTCAAGTGTCTTCAGGGAGTTAAAGGGCTGTCACAGGGAAATGTGCCTGGACTTGTTCTGCTTTGACCCAGAAGGTAGAACGAGCAATACAGTGTCACGTTACAAAGAAGCAAATATCCACTAGAAGTGAAGAAAAATTTCGTATCATGTGGTGGGATGGTCTACTTCAGGAAGGAGAAGGTTTGCCTTCCCTGAGGAATGTCAAATAAATGGTCGATCACCACTTCTTGGGGATGTGGTGGAGGGTATTCCTGGTCAGGTAAGGGTTGGACCAGGCCATGCCTGAGGTGTCGCATTTCTGTTCGTCCTTCATCCTGATGTGTTGATTTTCTCCTACAAGTCAGAAGACTATGGAGAAGAGCCTGGTGACAATCCAAGGCAACCCATGGGAAAGTGTGCTGTTGTCTGTGTCTCTTTAGAGCAGAGGAGAGCAAGTCAAGATCCTTTGTTATGTTTGTCACGGTAGAGAGCTGACAGGTTCCCAGGAGAATTCTCTTGTCCCTTTGTTCAACGATCACATCCTCCACATCTTGTGTGGGGGAGGGTGACCCTCAAAGACCTCCTCCCAAACGCATGTGCACATATACCCACACAGAAGACAGGATATAAATTTCCTGCTGTGGAGTGAATGACTAAGTACATATACATATATATACATATATATACATATATATATACACACACACACACATGTGTATATCATTTACATCTTTATATATATAACATACATATATATTTATAGATAAAGATAGATATATTTATATATATTTATATCTATATCTATGTATATATCTATATATATGTATATATACATGTGATTTGTTTCCACATGGGCATCCATGTATCTAAGCAATTAGCTACCATTCATGAATCAGTCAATATGTCACTCTGTCCTCCTTGGAATGTTTTGACAGCTTGATGCACTGCCACAAATTCAGCATATTGACCCCTTCCACCTGTGCAAGGACTTTCCAATATCCACCTAGTACTTGGCTTAGAGGCTACTGCTTTCCAGTGTATTCTGAGGCCCTAATATTCTGCTGCACCATCAGTAAATTATTCCTTTCCCTTTTCTTCAGTTAATCCTTCTAATCCCTCATTCCATTTTGCCAAGGGTTATACCAACTTTTGCTATGGTTCGGAGGGTATATCATTTCCCTTAATGGGTATGTTTGCTATTCATTCATAGAGGGTTGATTTAAATGTATTTTGAACATAGCATTTCCAATGACTTGTCCAATTCTTTGAGAAGCTGGTGTAATCATTACCCAGGTCTTGAATCCATTTGCCAGCATTAATGTTACCCCATGAGTCAAAGTCAGTTGTCCAGTCTCTACCAAAGCCCAACAGGCAGCTAACCACTGCTTTTCAAACGGGGGGTATTGAATGCCAGAAGAAAGGAGTTTCCTAGACAAAAATCCAAAGGGCACATTTCAGACAGGTTGAATATGCCATAAATCAAGGCTCAATTGGATCGTGGTCTATGCTTCCACAAAAGCTTTACTTTGTTCAAGTGACCAAGTGCCAATTCAGTGTTTTTTATTGTAATCTTCTATAAGGGTTCAAATTTTGTTCTTGATGTGGTACATGATGTCCCCAATATCCAAATAATCCTTGAAACTTTTGGGCCTCTATCTTATTGGTGCAGATGGAAAAATTCTGAATCTCTTGTCAGGTTTGTGGGAGGTGTCAACCCCCTTTTCCTTTATGTACCCCTCAAATTTTCCAAGTTCAGTTAGCTCTTGAAACTTTGCACGGTTAATTTCCAAATTTTATCCCCTGGAATCCTGTCCATGGTGCCAAATGAATCGCTAAGGCAGTGTTTACGGTACTGGGGGTAACTGTGAATATACTGGCATAGTTGTCAATTGCAAAGTGTAACAGATGCTCCATAGAGAAGGTAGAAAAAAAACATTGATTGGGACCTCAGAAAGCCACGTTCCCAAACCACCAAGCAACACCATGTATAGTAACAAAGAAGTCAATACACATGATGGCAAAGAATTTTTCGTTTAAATTACGATTATTCAGGTACAGAGGGCAAGCTTAGTATGCATTTCCTCAGGAGTGTCTTACTGTATTTTCCTTGCAGATGAGAGGCATAGGCAAGGGAGGTTGAGGAAATGGTAGGGGTACCTTGAAATGGATGTTATTGAGGCCAGGGATGACCAGTTTTCCTTCCATGACAAGATAAGAATAGATTTGTCAGTACATCTATTTGTTCGATGTGCCCAGAGTTCAGACATGGATATTTTTTCCTCTTCTACAATAGCTGGTGTAAACAGCCTGCAGCCTTTACCATTCAACTTCATCAGGACCAGCTTGTCCTACCAAGACCACATGGATCACCCTGGTTCTGCCTATTTGTGTTCCATCAAAAGGACCTTGCAGCAGCTGGTGAGATTTCTCAGTCCCTACCCTGACCTTGGGATGCTCTAATGGACAAAAGCATTGGTTCTGGAGAGATAGGACACTGGGTTCAAATACGTTGTCTGGTGCTTCTTGCCTGTGTTACCTTGGGCTAATTATCTAATCTCCCTGAGCCTCAGGTTTCCTCATCTGTGAAATTAGGATAGCAAAGTCAGAATAAACGAATGAATGAATGAGTCTTTCATAATCAAGTGCATACTGTGTGCTGGACAGTTTGCTAAGTACTGGGAATACAGATACAAGTGAAGAAGACCATCCAAGCCTTCAAGGAGCTTGAATTCTAAGGGGCCCGGAAGCGGTTGAAGACAGCACATTAAGGCAATGTGGAAAATCAGCAGATTATATATTCCAGATTGCATTGTGTCACAGTGTTTGAGAAATGTCCTAAGGCTCTAGTTCCGGGGATGATAAGGTGAAAGCTTATATTTCGGTGGCGATGATTGTGTTGGGGAGAGAGGTATGATAGAACGAGTCAGGAGCAGAGTGTAAGCAGTTTAGTATGTAGGCAAGTCAGAAGACAGCTTCTAAGGTGTTTGGGAGCTCCAGATTTATGATGTCAAGCCCCCTCCTCCTCCTCAATAGTCTACTCCATTCTTTGGGCGTCATCTTTACAAGGCCCATTTGTTCACTCACATTTTCCTTTCCTTGCAGCTGAATCCCTTCTCCTCGGGAAGCACACTAACTTCACTGAGGTGAGACCTGGGAAGCTAAGACTTGGAGGTCTAGGTTTCTGTCCTGGGGCTACACTCACATAAGTAGGGCTCACGGTAGACAATATACATATAAAGTCTCCACAAAGTGACCTTTTCCTGCATTGCCCCATTCCTCAGTTGTTTCATGCCTCTCTGTCTTGGCCATGGAGTGTCAGGAATGGAGATCTTTGTGTCTTCCACAGTGCTTTCTCCAGAACAGTTGTAGGTTTGTAGGTCCTCTCGGGGACACTATCAACTATTATCCTGACGTCTCTGACGTCCCAGTTTCACTGCCCCAATACACAAGTCTCTGTCACCGCAGTCAGCACCAGTCTTAGGAGATTGTTTCAAAATTTCCTTTCCTAGACCAATGACGTGTAGATCCATGACTAGAGTGGCTGTTGTATGCCACTGCTGGCAAGATCCTACCACACCCTTTCTGATCAGAGAGAAGTTTTCCTGCGAGCTGAACTACCAGACCTATGGCACCACCAGGCTGGGCGTGTATATTCTGAAGAATGACATCCTCTACCTAAATGGTGAGCTACCTAACTGAAGCAAGGTTTCGCACCCATGCCTTTTTTCTTTGTTCTAATCCCAACATTACCTCTTTTCTCATTTTCATTATGCTTTGGCCCCTCAGGCAGCCCAAACTTTCTTCTCATTCATCCCTTGTCGATACAATTGCACCAAAGTCATGTTACACATACCTAGTTCCCCAGAGAGTGGGTTCTGGCTTTTCTTCTTTTCAGTCAGTTTCAGTCACCAATCTCTGAGGAAGTAGCTGTTTGGTTCTACAGATTTCTAAACAACTTCAAGGAAGTCATACATAAAAGGAAGCAAATGTATAGATGACACAGAGTTGTTTGGTAGGTAGCTACCATACGGCAAAGAAACAGGATCTAGTAAGGACTCAACTCACTCGACAAACAGGCTGTTACATTTAACAAAATAAATTGAGTGAAGACGAATATAAGATTTTGGAATTAGGTTTCTTTCAATCAATGGATTGAGTTCAGAATGGAGGAGACATGGCTAGACAGCATTTTGTGGGGGTTCTCACATACTTCAAACTCCATAATGAATGACAAGTACAATGACAATGGCACAAGTTAGTTGAAAAGTATCGTGCATATATTTACAGAGACTCTTTTCACATGCAGAGCTTTAGAAGTGTTAGTCCTACCATGCTTTGGATGCATCAGAGTACATCTGAATACCGAGTTTAATCTCTCAGTTACAATTGAGGAGGGTGTTGGGCAGGGAGGGGCTCACTGAGGAACAGGGTGAAAATGGAGTGGACTTCCATTCAGGTCAAACCAATTATCTTTTGGATGGTTGTCTATTGAGTGTCATTCATTTTGCTGAGCTCATAAATTCAAATAGCATTTGAACTTAAGCAGCTTGCATGTATCCAGAAAGAGCAAAACATGAAATATATTTACAGCAAATACACGACCTCTCTTTCTAGTGGGGTACATCAAGAAAACGGTTCGAGGAGACAGGGTTTCAGGTGAACCAGTGAGAGGATGAGGGGTTCCTAGCAGTGGAAGTGAGGATGGACAGCTTTCCAGGGGTGTGTGAGCACTTATGTAAGGCCAGAAGATGGAATGTCAGGTACGGGTAAAATACAACAGCTAGAATGTATAGTGTATGACTGTGAGACATGTAAATGAAATGGATAGAGATCATTGGGCTTTAACTGGATTTGTTGTTGGCTTAAAATATGAAATAGGGACACTTCTATTTTATTCCATGGGTAATCTTAAAGAAGGCAGTCTGCAAATTTTAGACCAGTGAAGGTTCTTAAGGATGTGAGTGGCATGGCCAGACCGGGGCTTTGGGAACTTGAATTTAACAAGTGTGTGGAAGATGGTTGAAGTTTAGAGGGCAGAATCTGAGAGGCCAGTTTGTGGAGGCTATTGTGCTAGGCCATGCCAGCTAGTGGGGATGAGGACTTGAATGAAGGTAGTGTCTGGGTGAGTTAATGTGTGCGGTGCTGTAGAAATAGAATAGATGTTAATTTTGGAAACTGGAGGCAAGGGAGCAAGGCTGAGGGTGAGTGTTGTGAACCGGGTCACCATGGTGCCATCAGCAGCAATAGGTAGATGATGCTGAGATGTGGGTTTAGAAAGACATCTGAATCACCCTCTGGACAGGTTGTGTTTAAGATGAGTTTGCAACCTTTGTGTGGAAATGTCCAGTCATCGTGTCCCTCAAGAGAAGAATTAAATCATATAACGCTATGAAAGAGAGAGTCTGGAGGAGAAACGGTGTGATCAGCAGTGTCTGTATCATAGAAATTTCCAAAGGAATAAGGACTGCGTAAAAGTCACTGAATTTAGCGATGAAGAGATGATTGGTCAAACTCAGGGAGTTTCAGTTAAATGGTAGGATCAGAAGGCAGATTGCAAGAGGGTGAGAAGTGAGGAGGAGAGGGAGAAGCAGCTTTTTTCTCGATTGACTGTAAAAGGGAGAAGACATGTAGGAATAGGGGAAGGTGAGGACAGGATCAAGTGAAAGGTATTTTTCTCCCCCTAAGGGTGGAAGACATTTGTAGTAAGCAGAAGAGGAATTGGTTTGTCAAATGTTGCCATGCTAATGTTATGGACAGTATGGACAAATGGTGACTAGATGGCATCACAGCTAAGTAGTTGACAACTGGAAGAATGGCTGGACCCAAAGAATAGTCAGTAATTATTCCTGGAAGGAGGTGTGTAGTGAATTGTCCCAGGGATATTTCTTGGTCTCTGTGCTACCTAGGGAAGGAAAACAGCTAGAGAATAGGTAGAAAACACGTTTACTGATTTTACATCTAACCCCAAGGGTTTGAGATAGAACCAATAGATCTACTGGATGACAGATTTGGAATTCCAAATCTTAGGCTAGAATGGTGGGCTCAGATGTAGTAAGGTGAAATTTAATAGACATAGTAGAATTTTGCGTCTGTACTCTCAAAACCCTTTTATGAGTCCAAGATGGACAAGCAGAGGCTGGGAATTTCTGAACAAATATTGGGACATTTAATGGACTGAAGCTCAACATGGTTCAACAGTGTGATGTGTTAAATAACAAAGGTTAAGGAAAACCTTAGGGTACATGAAAGAGACAGAGTATTCAAGTGTCTTCAGGGAGTTAAAGGGCTGTCACAGGGAAATGTGCCTGGACTTGTTCTGCTTTGACCCAGAAGGTAGAACGAGCAATACAGTGTCACGTTACAAAGAAGCAAATATCCACTAGAAGTGAAGAAAAATTTCGTATCATGTGGTGGGATGGTCTACTTCAGGAAGGAGAAGGTTTGCCTTCCCTGAGGAATGTCAAATAAATGGTCGATCACCACTTCTTGGGGATGTGGTGGAGGGTATTCCTGGTCAGGTAAGGGTTGGACCAGGCCATGCCTGAGGTGTCGCATTTCTGTTCGTCCTTCATCCTGATGTGTTGATTTTCTCCTACAAGTCAGAAGACTATGGAGAAGAGCCTGGTGACAATCCAAGGCAACCCATGGGAAAGTGTGCTGTTGTCTGTGTCTCTTTAGAGCAGAGGAGAGCAAGTCAAGATCCTTTGTTATGTTTGTCACGGTAGAGAGCTGACAGGTTCCCAGGAGAATTCTCTTGTCCCTTTGTTCAACGATCACATCCTCCACATCTTGTGTGGGGGAGGGTGACCCTCAAAGACCTCCTCCCAAACGCATGTGCACATATACCCACACAGAAGACAGGATATAAATTTCCTGCTGTGGAGTGAATGACTAAGTACATATACATATATATACATATATATACATATATATATACACACACACACACATGTGTATATCATTTACATCTTTATATATATAACATACATATATATTTATAGATAAAGATAGATATATTTATATATATTTATATCTATATCTATGTATATATCTATATATATGTATATATACATGTGATTTGTTTCCACATGGGCATCCATGTATCTAAGCAATTAGCTACCATTCATGAATCAGTCAATATGTCACTCTGTCCTCCTTGGAATGTTTTGACAGCTTGATGCACTGCCACAAATTCAGCATATTGACCCCTTCCACCTGTGCAAGGACTTTCCAATATCCACCTAGTACTTGGCTTAGAGGCTACTGCTTTCCAGTGTATTCTGAGGCCCTAATATTCTGCTGCACCATCAGTAAATTATTCCTTTCCCTTTTCTTCAGTTAATCCTTCTAATCCCTCATTCCATTTTGCCAAGGGTTATACCAACTTTTGCTATGGTTCGGAGGGTATATCATTTCCCTTAATGGGTATGTTTGCTATTCATTCATAGAGGGTTGATTTAAATGTATTTTGAACATAGCATTTCCAATGACTTGTCCAATTCTTTGAGAAGCTGGTGTAATCATTACCCAGGTCTTGAATCCATTTGCCAGCATTAATGTTACCCCATGAGTCAAAGTCAGTTGTCCAGTCTCTACCAAAGCCCAACAGGCAGCTAACCACTGCTTTTCAAACGGGGGGTATTGAATGCCAGAAGAAAGGAGTTTCCTAGACAAAAATCCAAAGGGCACATTTCAGACAGGTTGAATATGCCATAAATCAAGGCTCAATTGGATCGTGGTCTATGCTTCCACAAAAGCTTTACTTTGTTCAAGTGACCAAGTGCCAATTCAGTGTTTTTTATTGTAATCTTCTATAAGGGTTCAAATTTTGTTCTTGATGTGGTACATGATGTCCCCAATATCCAAATAATCCTTGAAACTTTTGGGCCTCTATCTTATTGGTGCAGATGGAAAAATTCTGAATCTCTTGTCAGGTTTGTGGGAGGTGTCAACCCCCTTTTCCTTTATGTACCCCTCAAATTTTCCAAGTTCAGTTAGCTCTTGAAACTTTGCACGGTTAATTTCCAAATTTTATCCCCTGGAATCCTGTCCATGGTGCCAAATGAATCGCTAAGGCAGTGTTTACGGTACTGGGGGTAACTGTGAATATACTGGCATAGTTGTCAATTGCAAAGTGTAACAGATGCTCCATAGAGAAGGTAGAAAAAAAACATTGATTGGGACCTCAGAAAGCCACGTTCCCAAACCACCAAGCAACACCATGTATAGTAACAAAGAAGTCAATACACATGATGGCAAAGAATTTTTCGTTTAAATTACGATTATTCAGGTACAGAGGGCAAGCTTAGTATGCATTTCCTCAGGAGTGTCTTACTGTATTTTCCTTGCAGATGAGAGGCATAGGCAAGGGAGGTTGAGGAAATGGTAGGGGTACCTTGAAATGGATGTTATTGAGGCCAGGGATGACCAGTTTTCCTTCCATGACAAGATAAGAATAGATTTGTCAGTACATCTATTTGTTCGATGTGCCCAGAGTTCAGACATGGATATTTTTTCCTCTTCTACAATAGCTGGTGTAAACAGCCTGCAGCCTTTACCATTCAACTTCATCAGGACCAGCTTGTCCTACCAAGACCACATGGATCACCCTGGTTCTGCCTATTTGTGTTCCATCAAAAGGACCTTGCAGCAGCTGGTGAGATTTCTCAGTCCCTACCCTGACCTTGGGATGCTCTAATGGACAAAAGCATTGGTTCTGGAGAGATAGGACACTGGGTTCAAATACGTTGTCTGGTGCTTCTTGCCTGTGTTACCTTGGGCTAATTATCTAATCTCCCTGAGCCTCAGGTTTCCTCATCTGTGAAATTAGGATAGCAAAGTCAGAATAAACGAATGAATGAATGAGTCTTTCATAATCAAGTGCATACTGTGTGCTGGACAGTTTGCTAAGTACTGGGAATACAGATACAAGTGAAGAAGACCATCCAAGCCTTCAAGGAGCTTGAATTCTAAGGGGCCCGGAAGCGGTTGAAGACAGCACATTAAGGCAATGTGGAAAATCAGCAGATTATATATTCCAGATTGCATTGTGTCACAGTGTTTGAGAAATGTCCTAAGGCTCTAGTTCCGGGGATGATAAGGTGAAAGCTTATATTTCGGTGGCGATGATTGTGTTGGGGAGAGAGGTATGATAGAACGAGTCAGGAGCAGAGTGTAAGCAGTTTAGTATGTAGGCAAGTCAGAAGACAGCTTCTAAGGTGTTTGGGAGCTCCAGATTTATGATGTCAAGCCCCCTCCTCCTCCTCAATAGTCTACTCCATTCTTTGGGCGTCATCTTTACAAGGCCCATTTGTTCACTCACATTTTCCTTTCCTTGCAGCTGAATCCCTTCTCCTCGGGAAGCACACTAACTTCACTGAGGTGAGACCTGGGAAGCTAAGACTTGGAGGTCTAGGTTTCTGTCCTGGGGCTACACTCACATAAGTAGGGCTCACGGTAGACAATATACATATAAAGTCTCCACAAAGTGACCTTTTCCTGCATTGCCCCATTCCTCAGTTGTTTCATGCCTCTCTGTCTTGGCCATGGAGTGTCAGGAATGGAGATCTTTGTGTCTTCCACAGTGCTTTCTCCAGAACAGTTGTAGGTTTGTAGGTCCTCTCGGGGACACTATCAACTATTATCCTGACGTCTCTGACGTCCCAGTTTCACTGCCCCAATACACAAGTCTCTGTCACCGCAGTCAGCACCAGTCTTAGGAGATTGTTTCAAAATTTCCTTTCCTAGACCAATGACGTGTAGATCCATGACTAGAGTGGCTGTTGTATGCCACTGCTGGCAAGATCCTACCACACCCTTTCTGATCAGAGAGAAGTTTTCCTGCGAGCTGAACTACCAGACCTATGGCACCACCAGGCTGGGCGTGTATATTCTGAAGAATGACATCCTCTACCTAAATGGTGAGCTACCTAACTGAAGCAAGGTTTCGCACCCATGCCTTTTTTCTTTGTTCTAATCCCAACATTACCTCTTTTCTCATTTTCATTATGCTTTGGCCCCTCAGGCAGCCCAAACTTTCTTCTCATTCATCCCTTGTCGATACAATTGCACCAAAGTCATGTTACACATACCTAGTTCCCCAGAGAGTGGGTTCTGGCTTTTCTTCTTTTCAGTCAGTTTCAGTCACCAATCTCTGAGGAAGTAGCTGTTTGGTTCTACAGATTTCTAAACAACTTCAAGGAAGTCATACATAAAAGGAAGCAAATGTATAGATGACACAGAGTTGTTTGGTAGGTAGCTACCATACGGCAAAGAAACAGGATCTAGTAAGGACTCAACTCACTCGACAAACAGGCTGTTACATTTAACAAAATAAATTGAGTGAAGACGAATATAAGATTTTGGAATTAGGTTTCTTTCAATCAATGGATTGAGTTCAGAATGGAGGAGACATGGCTAGACAGCATTTTGTGGGGGTTCTCACATACTTCAAACTCCATAATGAATGACAAGTACAATGACAATGGCACAAGTTAGTTGAAAAGTATCGTGCATATATTTACAGAGACTCTTTTCACATGCAGAGCTTTAGAAGTGTTAGTCCTACCATGCTTTGGATGCATCAGAGTACATCTGAATACCGAGTTTAATCTCTCAGTTACAATTGAGGAGGGTGTTGGGCAGGGAGGGGCTCACTGAGGAACAGGGTGAAAATGGAGTGGACTTCCATTCAGGTCAAACCAATTATCTTTTGGATGGTTGTCTATTGAGTGTCATTCATTTTGCTGAGCTCATAAATTCAAATAGCATTTGAACTTAAGCAGCTTGCATGTATCCAGAAAGAGCAAAACATGAAATATATTTACAGCAAATACACGACCTCTCTTTCTAGTGGGGTACATCAAGAAAACGGTTCGAGGAGACAGGGTTTCAGGTGAACCAGTGAGAGGATGAGGGGTTCCTAGCAGTGGAAGTGAGGATGGACAGCTTTCCAGGGGTGTGTGAGCACTTATGTAAGGCCAGAAGATGGAATGTCAGGTACGGGTAAAATACAACAGCTAGAATGTATAGTGTATGACTGTGAGACATGTAAATGAAATGGATAGAGATCATTGGGCTTTAACTGGATTTGTTGTTGGCTTAAAATATGAAATAGGGACACTTCTATTTTATTCCATGGGTAATCTTAAAGAAGGCAGTCTGCAAATTTTAGACCAGTGAAGGTTCTTAAGGATGTGAGTGGCATGGCCAGACCGGGGCTTTGGGAACTTGAATTTAACAAGTGTGTGGAAGATGGTTGAAGTTTAGAGGGCAGAATCTGAGAGGCCAGTTTGTGGAGGCTATTGTGCTAGGCCATGCCAGCTAGTGGGGATGAGGACTTGAATGAAGGTAGTGTCTGGGTGAGTTAATGTGTGCGGTGCTGTAGAAATAGAATAGATGTTAATTTTGGAAACTGGAGGCAAGGGAGCAAGGCTGAGGGTGAGTGTTGTGAACCGGGTCACCATGGTGCCATCAGCAGCAATAGGTAGATGATGCTGAGATGTGGGTTTAGAAAGACATCTGAATCACCCTCTGGACAGGTTGTGTTTAAGATGAGTTTGCAACCTTTGTGTGGAAATGTCCAGTCATCGTGTCCCTCAAGAGAAGAATTAAATCATATAACGCTATGAAAGAGAGAGTCTGGAGGAGAAACGGTGTGATCAGCAGTGTCTGTATCATAGAAATTTCCAAAGGAATAAGGACTGCGTAAAAGTCACTGAATTTAGCGATGAAGAGATGATTGGTCAAACTCAGGGAGTTTCAGTTAAATGGTAGGATCAGAAGGCAGATTGCAAGAGGGTGAGAAGTGAGGAGGAGAGGGAGAAGCAGCTTTTTTCTCGATTGACTGTAAAAGGGAGAAGACATGTAGGAATAGGGGAAGGTGAGGACAGGATCAAGTGAAAGGTATTTTTCTCCCCCTAAGGGTGGAAGACATTTGTAGTAAGCAGAAGAGGAATTGGTTTGTCAAATGTTGCCATGCTAATGTTATGGACAGTATGGACAAATGGTGACTAGATGGCATCACAGCTAAGTAGTTGACAACTGGAAGAATGGCTGGACCCAAAGAATAGTCAGTAATTATTCCTGGAAGGAGGTGTGTAGTGAATTGTCCCAGGGATATTTCTTGGTCTCTGTGCTACCTAGGGAAGGAAAACAGCTAGAGAATAGGTAGAAAACACGTTTACTGATTTTACATCTAACCCCAAGGGTTTGAGATAGAACCAATAGATCTACTGGATGACAGATTTGGAATTCCAAATCTTAGGCTAGAATGGTGGGCTCAGATGTAGTAAGGTGAAATTTAATAGACATAGTAGAATTTTGCGTCTGTACTCTCAAAACCCTTTTATGAGTCCAAGATGGACAAGCAGAGGCTGGGAATTTCTGAACAAATATTGGGACATTTAATGGACTGAAGCTCAACATGGTTCAACAGTGTGATGTGTTAAATAACAAAGGTTAAGGAAAACCTTAGGGTACATGAAAGAGACAGAGTATTCAAGTGTCTTCAGGGAGTTAAAGGGCTGTCACAGGGAAATGTGCCTGGACTTGTTCTGCTTTGACCCAGAAGGTAGAACGAGCAATACAGTGTCACGTTACAAAGAAGCAAATATCCACTAGAAGTGAAGAAAAATTTCGTATCATGTGGTGGGATGGTCTACTTCAGGAAGGAGAAGGTTTGCCTTCCCTGAGGAATGTCAAATAAATGGTCGATCACCACTTCTTGGGGATGTGGTGGAGGGTATTCCTGGTCAGGTAAGGGTTGGACCAGGCCATGCCTGAGGTGTCGCATTTCTGTTCGTCCTTCATCCTGATGTGTTGATTTTCTCCTACAAGTCAGAAGACTATGGAGAAGAGCCTGGTGACAATCCAAGGCAACCCATGGGAAAGTGTGCTGTTGTCTGTGTCTCTTTAGAGCAGAGGAGAGCAAGTCAAGATCCTTTGTTATGTTTGTCACGGTAGAGAGCTGACAGGTTCCCAGGAGAATTCTCTTGTCCCTTTGTTCAACGATCACATCCTCCACATCTTGTGTGGGGGAGGGTGACCCTCAAAGACCTCCTCCCAAACGCATGTGCACATATACCCACACAGAAGACAGGACATAAATTTCCTGCTGTGGAGTGAATGACTAAGTACATGTACATATATGTACATATATATACATATATATACATATATATACATATATATATACACACACACACATGTGTATATCATTTACATCTTTATATATATAACATACATATATATTTATAGATAAAGATAGATATATTTATATATATTTATATCTATATCTATGTATATATCTATATATATGTATATATACATGTGATTTGTTTCCACATGGGCATCCATGTATCTAAGCAATTAGCTACCATTCATGAATCAGTCAATATGTCACTCTGTCCTCCTTGGAATATTTTGACAGCTTGATGCACTGCCACAAATTCAGCATATTGACCCCTTCCACCTGTGCAAGGACTTTCCAATATCCACCTAGTACTTGGCTTAGAGGCTACTGCTTTCCAGTGTATTCTGAGGCCCTAATATTCTGCTGCACCATCAGTAAATTATTCCTTTCCCTTTTCTTCAGTTAATCCTTCTAATCCCTCATTCCATTTTGCCAAGGGTTATACCAACTTTTGCTATGGTTCGGAGGGTATATCATTTCCCTTAATGGGTATGTTTGCTATTCATTCATAGAGGGTTGATTTAAATGTATTTTGAACATAGCATTTCCAATGACTTGTCCAATTCTTTGAGAAGCTGGTGTAATCATTACCCAGGTCTTGAATCCATTTGCCAGCATTAATGTTACCCCATGAGTCAAAGTCAGTTGTCCAGTCTCTACCAAAGCCCAACAGGCAGCTAACCACTGCTTTTCAAACGGGGGGTATTGAATGCCAGAAGAAAGGAGTTTCCTAGACAAAAATCCAAAGGGCACATTTCAGACAGGTTGAATATGCCATAAATCAAGGCTCAATTGGATCGTGGTCTATGCTTCCACAAAAGCTTTACTTTGTTCAAGTGACCAAGTGCCAATTCAGTGTTTTTTATTGTAATCTTCTATAAGGGTTCAAATTTTGTTCTTGATGTGGTACATGATGTCCCCAATATCCAAATAATCCTTGAAACTTTTGGGCCTCTATCTTATTGGTGCAGATGGAAAAATTCTGAATCTCTTGTCAGGTTTGTGGGAGGTGTCAACCCCCTTTTCCTTTATGTACCCCTCAAATTTTCCAAGTTCAGTTAGCTCTTGAAACTTTGCACGGTTAATTTCCAAATTTTATCCCCTGGAATCCTGTCCATGGTGCCAAATGAATCGCTAAGGCAGTGTTTACGGTACTGGGGGTAACTGTGAATATACTGGCATAGTTGTCAATTGCAAAGTGTAACAGATGCTCCATAGAGAAGGTAGAAAAAAAACATTGATTGGGACCTCAGAAAGCCACGTTCCCAAACCACCAAGCAACACCATGTATAGTAACAAAGAAGTCAATACACATGATGGCAAAGAATTTTTCGTTTAAATTACGATTATTCAGGTACAGAGGGCAAGCTTAGTATGCATTTCCTCAGGAGTGTCTTACTGTATTTTCCTTGCAGATGAGAGGCATAGGCAAGGGAGGTTGAGGAAATGGTAGGGGTACCTTGAAATGGATGTTATTGAGGCCAGGGATGACCAGTTTTCCTTCCATGACAAGATAAGAATAGATTTGTCAGTACATCTATTTGTTCGATGTGCCCAGAGTTCAGACATGGATATTTTTTCCTCTTCTACAATAGCTGGTGTAAACAGCCTGCAGCCTTTACCATTCAACTTCATCAGGACCAGCTTGTCCTACCAAGACCACATGGATCACCCTGGTTCTGCCTATTTGTGTTCCATCAAAAGGACCTTGCAGCAGCTGGTGAGATTTCTCAGTCCCTACCCTGACCTTGGGATGCTCTAATGGACAAAAGCATTGGTTCTGGAGAGATAGGACACTGGGTTCAAATACGTTGTCTGGTGCTTCTTGCCTGTGTTACCTTGGGCTAATTATCTAATCTCCCTGAGCCTCAGGTTTCCTCATCTGTGAAATTAGGATAGCAAAGTCAGAATAAACGAATGAATGAATGAGTCTTTCATAATCAAGTGCATACTGTGTGCTGGACAGTTTGCTAAGTACTGGGAATACAGATACAAGTGAAGAAGACCATCCAAGCCTTCAAGGAGCTTGAATTCTAAGGGGCCCGGAAGCGGTTGAAGACAGCACATTAAGGCAATGTGGAAAATCAGCAGATTATATATTCCAGATTGCATTGTGTCACAGTGTTTGAGAAATGTCCTAAGGCTCTAGTTCCGGGGATGATAAGGTGAAAGCTTATATTTCGGTGGCGATGATTGTGTTGGGGAGAGAGGTATGATAGAACGAGTCAGGAGCAGAGTGTAAGCAGTTTAGTATGTAGGCAAGTCAGAAGACAGCTTCTAAGGTGTTTGGGAGCTCCAGATTTATGATGTCAAGCCCCCTCCTCCTCCTCAATAGTCTACTCCATTCTTTGGGCGTCATCTTTACAAGGCCCATTTGTTCACTCACATTTTCCTTTCCTTGCAGCTGAATCCCTTCTCCTCGGGAAGCACACTAACTTCACTGAGGTGAGACCTGGGAAGCTAAGACTTGGAGGTCTAGGTTTCTGTCCTGGGGCTACACTCACATAAGTAGGGCTCACGGTAGACAATATACATATAAAGTCTCCACAAAGTGACCTTTTCCTGCATTGCCCCATTCCTCAGTTGTTTCATGCCTCTCTGTCTTGGCCATGGAGTGTCAGGAATGGAGATCTTTGTGTCTTCCACAGTGCTTTCTCCAGAACAGTTGTAGGTTTGTAGGTCCTCTCGGGGACACTATCAACTATTATCCTGACGTCTCTGACGTCCCAGTTTCACTGCCCCAATACACAAGTCTCTGTCACCGCAGTCAGCACCAGTCTTAGGAGATTGTTTCAAAATTTCCTTTCCTAGACCAATGACGTGTAGATCCATGACTAGAGTGGCTGTTGTATGCCACTGCTGGCAAGATCCTACCACACCCTTTCTGATCAGAGAGAAGTTTTCCTGCGAGCTGAACTACCAGACCTATGGCACCACCAGGCTGGGCGTGTATATTCTGAAGAATGACATCCTCTACCTAAATGGTGAGCTACCTAACTGAAGCAAGGTTTCGCACCCATGCCTTTTTTCTTTGTTCTAATCCCAACATTACCTCTTTTCTCATTTTCATTATGCTTTGGCCCCTCAGGCAGCCCAAACTTTCTTCTCATTCATCCCTTGTCGATACAATTGCACCAAAGTCATGTTACACATACCTAGTTCCCCAGAGAGTGGGTTCTGGCTTTTCTTCTTTTCAGTCAGTTTCAGTCACCAATCTCTGAGGAAGTAGCTGTTTGGTTCTACAGATTTCTAAACAACTTCAAGGAAGTCATACATAAAAGGAAGCAAATGTATAGATGACACAGAGTTGTTTGGTAGGTAGCTACCATACGGCAAAGAAACAGGATCTAGTAAGGACTCAACTCACTCGACAAACAGGCTGTTACATTTAACAAAATAAATTGAGTGAAGACGAATATAAGATTTTGGAATTAGGTTTCTTTCAATCAATGGATTGAGTTCAGAATGGAGGAGACATGGCTAGACAGCATTTTGTGGGGGTTCTCACATACTTCAAACTCCATAATGAATGACAAGTACAATGACAATGGCACAAGTTAGTTGAAAAGTATCGTGCATATATTTACAGAGACTCTTTTCACATGCAGAGCTTTAGAAGTGTTAGTCCTACCATGCTTTGGATGCATCAGAGTACATCTGAATACCGAGTTTAATCTCTCAGTTACAATTGAGGAGGGTGTTGGGCAGGGAGGGGCTCACTGAGGAACAGGGTGAAAATGGAGTGGACTTCCATTCAGGTCAAACCAATTATCTTTTGGATGGTTGTCTATTGAGTGTCATTCATTTTGCTGAGCTCATAAATTCAAATAGCATTTGAACTTAAGCAGCTTGCATGTATCCAGAAAGAGCAAAACATGAAATATATTTACAGCAAATACACGACCTCTCTTTCTAGTGGGGTACATCAAGAAAACGGTTCGAGGAGACAGGGTTTCAGGTGAACCAGTGAGAGGATGAGGGGTTCCTAGCAGTGGAAGTGAGGATGGACAGCTTTCCAGGGGTGTGTGAGCACTTATGTAAGGCCAGAAGATGGAATGTCAGGTACGGGTAAAATACAACAGCTAGAATGTATAGTGTATGACTGTGAGACATGTAAATGAAATGGATAGAGATCATTGGGCTTTAACTGGATTTGTTGTTGGCTTAAAATATGAAATAGGGACACTTCTATTTTATTCCATGGGTAATCTTAAAGAAGGCAGTCTGCAAATTTTAGACCAGTGAAGGTTCTTAAGGATGTGAGTGGCATGGCCAGACCGGGGCTTTGGGAACTTGAATTTAACAAGTGTGTGGAAGATGGTTGAAGTTTAGAGGGCAGAATCTGAGAGGCCAGTTTGTGGAGGCTATTGTGCTAGGCCATGCCAGCTAGTGGGGATGAGGACTTGAATGAAGGTAGTGTCTGGGTGAGTTAATGTGTGCGGTGCTGTAGAAATAGAATAGATGTTAATTTTGGAAACTGGAGGCAAGGGAGCAAGGCTGAGGGTGAGTGTTGTGAACCGGGTCACCATGGTGCCATCAGCAGCAATAGGTAGATGATGCTGAGATGTGGGTTTAGAAAGACATCTGAATCACCCTCTGGACAGGTTGTGTTTAAGATGAGTTTGCAACCTTTGTGTGGAAATGTCCAGTCATCGTGTCCCTCAAGAGAAGAATTAAATCATATAACGCTATGAAAGAGAGAGTCTGGAGGAGAAACGGTGTGATCAGCAGTGTCTGTATCATAGAAATTTCCAAAGGAATAAGGACTGCGTAAAAGTCACTGAATTTAGCGATGAAGAGATGATTGGTCAAACTCAGGGAGTTTCAGTTAAATGGTAGGATCAGAAGGCAGATTGCAAGAGGGTGAGAAGTGAGGAGGAGAGGGAGAAGCAGCTTTTTTCTCGATTGACTGTAAAAGGGAGAAGACATGTAGGAATAGGGGAAGGTGAGGACAGGATCAAGTGAAAGGTATTTTTCTCCCCCTAAGGGTGGAAGACATTTGTAGTAAGCAGAAGAGGAATTGGTTTGTCAAATGTTGCCATGCTAATGTTATGGACAGTATGGACAAATGGTGACTAGATGGCATCACAGCTAAGTAGTTGACAACTGGAAGAATGGCTGGACCCAAAGAATAGTCAGTAATTATTCCTGGAAGGAGGTGTGTAGTGAATTGTCCCAGGGATATTTCTTGGTCTCTGTGCTACCTAGGGAAGGAAAACAGCTAGAGAATAGGTAGAAAACACGTTTACTGATTTTACATCTAACCCCAAGGGTTTGAGATAGAACCAATAGATCTACTGGATGACAGATTTGGAATTCCAAATCTTAGGCTAGAATGGTGGGCTCAGATGTAGTAAGGTGAAATTTAATAGACATAGTAGAATTTTGCGTCTGTACTCTCAAAACCCTTTTATGAGTCCAAGATGGACAAGCAGAGGCTGGGAATTTCTGAACAAATATTGGGACATTTAATGGACTGAAGCTCAACATGGTTCAACAGTGTGATGTGTTAAATAACAAAGGTTAAGGAAAACCTTAGGGTACATGAAAGAGACAGAGTATTCAAGTGTCTTCAGGGAGTTAAAGGGCTGTCACAGGGAAATGTGCCTGGACTTGTTCTGCTTTGACCCAGAAGGTAGAACGAGCAATACAGTGTCACGTTACAAAGAAGCAAATATCCACTAGAAGTGAAGAAAAATTTCGTATCATGTGGTGGGATGGTCTACTTCAGGAAGGAGAAGGTTTGCCTTCCCTGAGGAATGTCAAATAAATGGTCGATCACCACTTCTTGGGGATGTGGTGGAGGGTATTCCTGGTCAGGTAAGGGTTGGACCAGGCCATGCCTGAGGTGTCGCATTTCTGTTCGTCCTTCATCCTGATGTGTTGATTTTCTCCTACAAGTCAGAAGACTATGGAGAAGAGCCTGGTGACAATCCAAGGCAACCCATGGGAAAGTGTGCTGTTGTCTGTGTCTCTTTAGAGCAGAGGAGAGCAAGTCAAGATCCTTTGTTATGTTTGTCACGGTAGAGAGCTGACAGGTTCCCAGGAGAATTCTCTTGTCCCTTTGTTCAACGATCACATCCTCCACATCTTGTGTGGGGGAGGGTGACCCTCAAAGACCTCCTCCCAAACGCATGTGCACATATACCCACACAGAAGACAGGACATAAATTTCCTGCTGTGGAGTGAATGACTAAGTACATGTACATATATGTACATATATATACATATATATACATATATATACATATATATATACACACACACACATGTGTATATCATTTACATCTTTATATATATAACATACATATATATTTATAGATAAAGATAGATATATTTATATATATTTATATCTATATCTATGTATATATCTATATATATGTATATATACATGTGATTTGTTTCCACATGGGCATCCATGTATCTAAGCAATTAGCTACCATTCATGAATCAGTCAATATGTCACTCTGTCCTCCTTGGAATATTTTGACAGCTTGATGCACTGCCACAAATTCAGCATATTGACCCCTTCCACCTGTGCAAGGACTTTCCAATATCCACCTAGTACTTGGCTTAGAGGCTACTGCTTTCCAGTGTATTCTGAGGCCCTAATATTCTGCTGCACCATCAGTAAATTATTCCTTTCCCTTTTCTTCAGTTAATCCTTCTAATCCCTCATTCCATTTTGCCAAGGGTTATACCAACTTTTGCTATGGTTCGGAGGGTATATCATTTCCCTTAATGGGTATGTTTGCTATTCATTCATAGAGGGTTGATTTAAATGTATTTTGAACATAGCATTTCCAATGACTTGTCCAATTCTTTGAGAAGCTGGTGTAATCATTACCCAGGTCTTGAATCCATTTGCCAGCATTAATGTTACCCCATGAGTCAAAGTCAGTTGTCCAGTCTCTACCAAAGCCCAACAGGCAGCTAACCACTGCTTTTCAAACGGGGTGTATTGAATGCCAGAAGAAAGGAGTTTCCTAGACAAAAATCCAAAGGGCACATTTCAGACAGGTTGAATATGCCATAAATCAAGGCTCAATTGGATCGTGGTCTATGCTTCCACAAAAGCTTTACTTTGTTCAAGTGACCAAGCGCCAATTCAGTGTTTTTTATTGTAATCTTCTATAAGGGTTCAAATTTTGTTCTTGATGTGGTACATGATGTCCCCAATATCCAAATAATCCTTGAAACTTTTGGGCCTCTATCTTATTGGTGCAGATGGAAAAATTCTGAATCTCTTGTCAGGTTTGTGGGAGGTGTCAACCCCCTTTTCCTTTATGTACCCCTCAAATTTTCCAAGTTCAGTTAGCTCTTGAAACTTTGCACGGTTAATTTCCAAATTTTATCCCCTGGAATCCTGTCCATGGTGCCAAATGAATCGCTAAGGCAGTGTTTACGGTACTGGGGGTAACTGTGAATATACTGGCATAGTTGTCAATTGCAAAGTGTAACAGATGCTCCATAGAGAAGGTAGAAAAAAAACATTGATTGGGACCTCAGAAAGCCACGTTCCCAAACCACCAAGCAACACCATGTATAGTAACAAAGAAGTCAATACACATGATGGCAAAGAATTTTTCGTTTAAATTACGATTATTCAGGTACAGAGGGCAAGCTTAGTATGCATTTCCTCAGGAGTGTCTTACTGTATTTTCCTAGCAGATGAGAGGCATAGGCAAGGGAGGTTGAGGAAATGGTAGGGGTACCTTGAAATGGATGTTATTGAGGCCAGGGATGACCAGTTTTCCTTCCATGACAAGATAAGAATAGATTTGTCAGTACATCTATTTGTTCGATGTGCCCAGAGTTCAGACATGGATATTTTTTCCTCTTCTACAATAGCTGGTGTAAACAGCCTGCAGCCTTTACCATTCAACTTCATCAGGACCAGCTTGTCCTACCAAGACCACATGGATCACCCTGGTTCTGCCTATTTGTGTTCCATCAAAAGGACCTTGCAGCAGCTGGTGAGATTTCTCAGTCCCTACCCTGACCTTGGGATGCTCTAATGGACAAAAGCATTGGTTCTGGAGAGATAGGACACTGGGTTCAAATACGTTGTCTGGTGCTTCTTGCCTGTGTTACCTTGGGCTAATTATCTAATCTCCCTGAGCCTCAGGTTTCCTCATCTGTGAAATTAGGATAGCAAAGTCAGAATAAACGAATGAATGAATGAGTCTTTCATAATCAAGTGCATACTGTGTGCTGGACAGTTTGCTAAGTACTGGGAATACAGATACAAGTGAAGAAGACCATCCAAGCCTTCAAGGAGCTTGAATTCTAAGGGGCCCGGAAGCGGTTGAAGACAGCACATTAAGGCAATGTGGAAAATCAGCAGATTATATATTCCAGATTGCATTGTGTCACAGTGTTTGAGAAATGTCCTAAGGCTCTGGTTCCGGGGATGATAAGGTGAAAGCTTATATTTCGGTGGCGATGATTGTGTTGGGGAGAGAGGTATGATAGAACGAGTCAGGAGCAGAGTGTAAGCAGTTTAGTATGTAGGCAAGTCAGAAGACAGCTTCTAAGGTGTTTGGGAGCTCCAGATTTATGATGTCAAGCCCCCTCCTCCTCCTCAATAGTCTACTCCATTCTTTGGGCGTCATCTTTACAAGGCCCATTTGTTCACTCACATTTTCCTTTCCTTGCAGCTGAATCCCTTCTCCTCGGGAAGCACACTAACTTCACTGAGGTGAGACCTGGGAAGCTAAGACTTGGAGGTCTAGGTTTCTGTCCTGGGGCTACACTCACATAAGTAGGGCTCACGGTAGACAATATACATATAAAGTCTCCACAAAGTGACCTTTTCCTGCATTGCCCCATTCCTCAGTTGTTTCATGCCTCTCTGTCTTGGCCATGGAGTGTCAGGAATGGAGATCTTTGTGTCTTCCACAGTGCTTTCTCCAGAACAGTTGTAGGTTTGTAGGTCCTCTCGGGGGCACTATCAACTATTATCCTGACGTCTCTGACGTCCCAGTTTCACTGCCCCAATACACAAGTCTCTGTCACCGCAGTCAGCACCAGTCTTAGGAGATTGTTTCAAAATTTCCTTTCCTAGACCAATGACGTGTAGATCCATGACTAGAGTGGCTGTTGTATGCCACTGCTGGCAAGATCCTACCACACCCTTTCTGATCAGAGAGAAGTTTTCCTGCGAGCTGAACTACCAGACCTATGGCACCACCAGGCTGGGCGTGTATATTCTGAAGAATGACATCCTCTACCTAAATGGTGAGCTACCTAACTGAAGCAAGGTTTCGCACCCATGCCTTTTTTCTTTGTTCAAATCCCAACATTACCTCTTTTCTCATTTTCATTATGCTTTGGCCCCTCAGGCAGCCCAAACTTTCTTCTCATTCATCCCTTGTCGATACAATTGCACCAAAGTCATGTTACACATACCTAGTTCCCCAGAGAGTGGGTTCTGGCTTTTCTTCTTTTCAGTCAGTTTCAGTCACCAATCTCTGAGGAAGTAGCTGTTTGGTTCTACAGATTTCTAAACAACTTCAAGGAAGTCATACATAAAAGGAAGCAAATGTATAGATGACACAGAGTTGTTTGGTAGGTAGCTACCATACGGCAAAGAAACAGGATCTAGTAAGGACTCAACTCACTCGACAAACAGGCTGTTACCTTTAACAAAATAAATTGAGTGAAGACGAATATAAGATTTTGGAATTAGGTTTCTTTCAATCAATGGATTGAGTTCAGAATGGAGGAGACATGGCTAGACAGCATTTTGTGGGGGTTCTCACATACTTCAAACTCCATAATGAATGACAAGTACAATGACAATGGCACAAGTTAGTTGAAAAGTATCGTGCATATATTTACAGAGACTCTTTTCACATGCAGAGCTTTAGAAGTGTTAGTCCTACCATGCTTTGGATGCATCAGAGTACATCTGAATACCGAGTTTAATCTCTCAGTTACAATTGAGGAGGGTGTTGGGCAGGGAGGGGCTCACTGAGGAACAGGGTGAAAATGGAGTGGACTTCCATTCAGGTCAAACCAATTATCTTTTGGATGGTTGTCTATTGAGTGTCATTCATTTTGCTGAGCTCATAAATTCAAATAGCGTTTGAACTTAAGCAGCTTGCATGTATCCAGAAAGAGCAAAACATGAAATATATTTACAGCAAATACACGACCTCTCTTTCTAGTGGGGTACATCAAGAAAACGGTTCGAGGAGACAGGGTTTCAGGTGAACCAGTGAGAGGATGAGGGGTTCCTAGCAGTGGAAGTGAGGATGGACAGCTTTCCAGGGGTGTGTGAGCACTTATGTAAGGCCAGAAGATGGAATGTCAGGTACGGGTAAAATACAACAGCTAGAATGTATAGTGTATGACTGTGAGACATGTAAATGAAATGGATAGAGATCATTGGGCTTTAACTGGATTTGTTGTTGGCTTAAAATATGAAATAGGGACACTTCTATTTTATTCCATGGGTAATCTTAAAGAAGGGAGTCTGCAAATTTTAGACCAGTGAAGGTTCTTAAGGATGTGAGTGGCATGGCCAGACCGGGGCTTTGGGAACTTGAATTTAACAAGTGTGTGGAAGATGGTTGAAGTTTAGAGGGCAGAATCTGAGAGGCCAGTTTGTGGAGGCTATTGTGCTAGGCCATGCCAGCTAGTGGGGATGAGGACTTGAATGAAGGTAGTGTCTGGGTGAGTTAATGTGTGCGGTGCTGTAGAAATAGAATAGATGTTAATTTTGGAAACTGGAGGCAAGGGAGCAAGGCTGAGGGTGAGTGTTGTGAACCGGGTCACCATGGTGCCATCAGCAGCAATAGGTAGATGATGCTGAGATGTGGGTTTAGAAAGACATCTGAATCACCCTCTGGACAGGTTGTGTTTAAGATGAGTTTGCAACCTTTGTGTGGAAATGTCCAGTCATCGTGTCCCTCAAGAGAAGAATTAAATCATATAACGCTATGAAAGAGAGAGTCTGGAGGAGAAACGGTGTGATCAGCAGTGTCTGTATCATAGAAATTTCCAAAGGAATAAGGACTGCGTAAAAGTCACTGAATTTAGCGATGAAGAGATGATTGGTCAAACTCAGGGAGTTTCAGTTAAATGGTAGGATCAGAAGGCAGATTGCAAGAGGGTGAGAAGTGAGGAGGAGAGGGAGAAGCAGCTTTTTTCTCGATTGACTGTAAAAGGGAGAAGACATGTAGGAATAGGGGAAGGTGAGGACAGGATCAAGTGAAAGGTATTTTTCTCCCCCTAAGGGTGGAAGACATTTGTAGTAAGCAGAAGAGGAATTGGTTTGTCAAATGTTGCCATGCTAATGTTATGGACAGTATGGACAAATGGTGACTAGATGGCATCACAGCTAAGTAGTTGACAACTGGAAGAATGGCTGGACCCAAAGAATAGTCAGTAATTATTCCTGGAAGGAGGTGTGTAGTGAATTGTCCCAGGGATATTTCTTGGTCTCTGTGCTACCTAGGGAAGGAAAACAGCTAGAGAATAGGTAGAAAACACGTTTACTGATTTTACATCTAACCCCAAGGGTTTGAGATAGAACCAATAGATCTACTGGATGACAGATTTGGAATTCCAAATCTTAGGCTAGAATGGTGGGCTCAGATGTAGTAAGGTGAAATTTAATAGACATAGTAGAATTTTGCGTCTGTACTCTCAAAACCCTTTTATGAGTCCAAGATGGACAAGCAGAGGCTGGGAATTTCTGAACAAATATTGGGACATTTAATGGACTGAAGCTCAACATGGTTCAACAGTGTGATGTGTTAAATAACAAAGGTTAAGGAAAACCTTAGGGTACATGAAAGAGACAGAGTATTCAAGTGTCTTCAGGGAGTTAAAGGGCTGTCACAGGGAAATGTGCCTGGACTTGTTCTGCTTTGACCCAGAAGGTAGAACGAGCAATACAGTGTCACGTTACAAAGAAGCAAATATCCACTAGAAGTGAAGAAAAATTTCGTATCATGTGGTGGGATGGTCTACTTCAGGAAGGAGAAGGTTTGCCTTCCCTGAGGAATGTCAAATAAATGGTCGATCACCACTTCTTGGGGATGTGGTGGAGGGTATTCCTGGTCAGGTAAGGGTTGGACCAGGCCATGCCTGAGGTGTCGCATTTCTGTTCGTCCTTCATCCTGATGTGTTGATTTTCTCCTACAAGTCAGAAGACTATGGAGAAGAGCCTGGTGACAATCCAAGGCAACCCATGGGAAAGTGTGCTGTTGTCTGTGTCTCTTTAGAGCAGAGGAGAGCAAGTCAAGATCCTTTGTTATGTTTGTCACGGTAGAGAGCTGACAGGTTCCCAGGAGAATTCTCTTGTCCCTTTGTTCAACGATCACATCCTCCACATCTTGTGTGGGGGAGGGTGACCCTCAAAGACCTCCTCCCAAACGCATGTGCACATATACCCACACAGAAGACAGGATATAAATTTCCTGCTGTGGAGTGAATGACTAAGTACATATACATATATATACATATATATACATATATATATACACACACACACACATGTGTATATCATTTACATCTTTATATATATAACATACATATATATTTATAGATAAAGATAGATATATTTATATATATTTATATCTATATCTATGTATATATCTATATATATGTATATATACATGTGATTTGTTTCCACATGGGCATCCATGTATCTAAGCAATTAGCTACCATTCATGAATCAGTCAATATGTCACTCTGTCCTCCTTGGAATGTTTTGACAGCTTGATGCACTGCCACAAATTCAGCATATTGACCCCTTCCACCTGTGCAAGGACTTTCCAATATCCACCTAGTACTTGGCTTAGAGGCTACTGCTTTCCAGTGTATTCTGAGGCCCTAATATTCTGCTGCACCATCAGTAAATTATTCCTTTCCCTTTTCTTCAGTTAATCCTTCTAATCCCTCATTCCATTTTGCCAAGGGTTATACCAACTTTTGCTATGGTTCGGAGGGTATATCATTTCCCTTAATGGGTATGTTTGCTATTCATTCATAGAGGGTTGATTTAAATGTATTTTGAACATAGCATTTCCAATGACTTGTCCAATTCTTTGAGAAGCTGGTGTAATCATTACCCAGGTCTTGAATCCATTTGCCAGCATTAATGTTACCCCATGAGTCAAAGTCAGTTGTCCAGTCTCTACCAAAGCCCAACAGGCAGCTAACCACTGCTTTTCAAACGGGGGGTATTGAATGCCAGAAGAAAGGAGTTTCCTAGACAAAAATCCAAAGGGCACATTTCAGACAGGTTGAATATGCCATAAATCAAGGCTCAATTGGATCGTGGTCTATGCTTCCACAAAAGCTTTACTTTGTTCAAGTGACCAAGTGCCAATTCAGTGTTTTTTATTGTAATCTTCTATAAGGGTTCAAATTTTGTTCTTGATGTGGTACATGATGTCCCCAATATCCAAATAATCCTTGAAACTTTTGGGCCTCTATCTTATTGGTGCAGATGGAAAAATTCTGAATCTCTTGTCAGGTTTGTGGGAGGTGTCAACCCCCTTTTCCTTTATGTACCCCTCAAATTTTCCAAGTTCAGTTAGCTCTTGAAACTTTGCACGGTTAATTTCCAAATTTTATCCCCTGGAATCCTGTCCATGGTGCCAAATGAATCGCTAAGGCAGTGTTTACGGTACTGGGGGTAACTGTGAATATACTGGCATAGTTGTCAATTGCAAAGTGTAACAGATGCTCCATAGAGAAGGTAGAAAAAAAACATTGATTGGGACCTCAGAAAGCCACGTTCCCAAACCACCAAGCAACACCATGTATAGTAACAAAGAAGTCAATACACATGATGGCAAAGAATTTTTCGTTTAAATTACGATTATTCAGGTACAGAGGGCAAGCTTAGTATGCATTTCCTCAGGAGTGTCTTACTGTATTTTCCTAGCAGATGAGAGGCATAGGCAAGGGAGGTTGAGGAAATGGTAGGGGTACCTTGAAATGGATGTTATTGAGGCCAGGGATGACCAGTTTTCCTTCCATGACAAGATAAGAATAGATTTGTCAGTACATCTATTTGTTCGATGTGCCCAGAGTTCAGACATGGATATTTTTTCCTCTTCTACAATAGCTGGTGTAAACAGCCTGCAGCCTTTACCATTCAACTTCATCAGGACCAGCTTGTCCTACCAAGACCACATGGATCACCCTGGTTCTGCCTATTTGTGTTCCATCAAAAGGACCTTGCAGCAGCTGGTGAGATTTCTCAGTCCCTACCCTGACCTTGGGATGCTCTAATGGACAAAAGCATTGGTTCTGGAGAGATAGGACACTGGGTTCAAATACGTTGTCTGGTGCTTCTTGCCTGTGTTACCTTGGGCTAATTATCTAATCTCCCTGAGCCTCAGGTTTCCTCATCTGTGAAATTAGGATAGCAAAGTCAGAATAAACGAATGAATGAATGAGTCTTTCATAATCAAGTGCATACTGTGTGCTGGACAGTTTGCTAAGTACTGGGAATACAGATACAAGTGAAGAAGACCATCCAAGCCTTCAAGGAGCTTGAATTCTAAGGGGCCCGGAAGGGGTTGAAGACAGCACATTAAGGCAATGTGGAAAATCAGCAGATTATATATTCCAGATTGCATTGTGTCACAGTGTTTGAGAAATGTCCTAAGGCTCTAGTTCCGGGGATGATAAGGTGAAAGCTTATATTTCGGTGGCGATGATTGTGTTGGGGAGAGAGGTATGATAGAACGAGTCAGGAGCAGAGTGTAAGCAGTTTAGTATGTAGGCAAGTCAGAAGACAGCTTCTAAGGTGTTTGGGAGCTCCAGATTTATGATGTCAAGCCCCCTCCTCCTCCTCAATAGTCTACTCCATTCTTTGGGCGTCATCTTTACAAGGCCCATTTGTTCACTCACATTTTCCTTTCCTTGCAGCTGAATCCCTTCTCCTCGGGAAGCACACTAACTTCACTGAGGTGAGACCTGGGAAGCTAAGACTTGGAGGTCTAGGTTTCTGTCCTGGGGCTACACTCACATAAGTAGGGCTCACGGTAGACAATATACATATAAAGTCTCCACAAAGTGACCTTTTCCTGCATTGCCCCATTCCTCAGTTGTTTCATGCCTCTCTGTCTTGGCCATGGAGTGTCAGGAATGGAGATCTTTGTGTCTTCCACAGTGCTTTCTCCAGAACAGTTGTAGGTTTGTAGGTCCTCTCGGGGACACTATCAACTATTATCCTGACGTCTCTGACGTCCCAGTTTCACTGCCCCAATACACAAGTCTCTGTCACCGCAGTCAGCACCAGTCTTAGGAGATTGTTTCAAAATTTCCTTTCCTAGACCAATGACGTGTAGATCCATGACTAGAGTGGCTGTTGTATGCCACTGCTGGCAAGATCCTACCACACCCTTTCTGATCAGAGAGAAGTTTTCCTGCGAGCTGAACTACCAGACCTATGGCACCACCAGGCTGGGCGTGTATATTCTGAAGAATGACATCCTCTACCTAAATGGTGAGCTACCTAACTGAAGCAAGGTTTCGCACCCATGCCTTTTTTCTTTGTTCTAATCCCAACATTACCTCTTTTCTCATTTTCATTATGCTTTGGCCCCTCAGGCAGCCCAAACTTTCTTCTCATTCATCCCTTGTCGATACAATTGCACCAAAGTCATGTTACACATACCTAGTTCCCCAGAGAGTGGGTTCTGGCTTTTCTTCTTTTCAGTCAGTTTCAGTCACCAATCTCTGAGGAAGTAGCTGTTTGGTTCTACAGATTTCTAAACAACTTCAAGGAAGTCATACATAAAAGGAAGCAAATGTATAGATGACACAGAGTTGTTTGGTAGGTAGCTACCATACGGCAAAGAAACAGGATCCAGTAAGGACTCAACTCACTCGACAAACAGGCTGTTACATTTAACAAAATAAATTGAGTGAAGACGAATATAAGATTTTGGAATTAGGTTTCTTTCAATCAATGGATTGAGTTCAGAATGGAGGAGACATGGCTAGACAGCATTTTGTGGGGGTTCTCACATACTTCAAACTCCATAATGAATGACAAGTACAATGACAATGGCACAAGTTAGTTGAAAAGTATCGTGCATATATTTACAGAGACTCTTTTCACATGCAGAGCTTTAGAAGTGTTAGTCCTACCATGCTTTGGATGCATCAGAGTACATCTGAATACCGAGTTTAATCTCTCAGTTACAATTGAGGAGGGTGTTGGGCAGGGAGGGGCTCACTGAGGAACAGGGTGAAAATGGAGTGGACTTCCATTCAGGTCAAACCAATTATCTTTTGGATGGTTGTCTATTGAGTGTCATTCATTTTGCTGAGCTCATAAATTCAAATAGCGTTTGAACTTAAGCAGCTTGCATGTATCCAGAAAGAGCAAAACATGAAATATATTTACAGCAAATACACGACCTCTCTTTCTAGTGGGGTACATCAAGAAAACGGTTCGAGGAGACAGGGTTTCAGGTGAACCAGTGAGAGGATGAGGGGTTCCTAGCAGTGGAAGTGAGGATGGACAGCTTTCCAGGGGTGTGTGAGCACTTATGTAAGGCCAGAAGATGGAATGTCAGGTACGGGTAAAATACAACAGCTAGAATGTATAGTGTATGACTGTGAGACATGTAAATGAAATGGATAGAGATCATTGGGCTTTAACTGGATTTGTTGTTGGCTTAAAATATGAAATAGGGACACTTCTATTTTATTCCATGGGTAATCTTAAAGAAGGGAGTCTGCAAATTTTAGACCAGTGAAGGTTCTTAAGGATGTGAGTGGCATGGCCAGACCGGGGCTTTGGGAACTTGAATTTAACAAGTGTGTGGAAGATGGTTGAAGTTTAGAGGGCAGAATCTGAGAGGCCAGTTTGTGGAGGCTATTGTGCTAGGCCATGCCAGCTAGTGGGGATGAGGACTTGAATGAAGGTAGTGTCTGGGTGAGTTAATGTGTGCGGTGCTGTAGAAATAGAATAGATGTTAATTTTGGAAACTGGAGGCAAGGGAGCAAGGCTGAGGGTGAGTGTTGTGAACCGGGTCACCATGGTGCCATCAGCAGCAATAGGTAGATGATGCTGAGATGTGGGTTTAGAAAGACATCTGAATCACCCTCTGGACAGGTTGTGTTTAAGATGAGTTTGCAACCTTTGTGTGGAAATGTCCAGTCATCGTGTCCCTCAAGAGAAGAATTAAATCATATAACGCTATGAAAGAGAGAGTCTGGAGGAGAAACGGTGTGATCAGCAGTGTCTGTATCATAGAAATTTCCAAAGGAATAAGGACTGCGTAAAAGTCACTGAATTTAGCGATGAAGAGATGATTGGTCAAACTCAGGGAGTTTCAGTTAAATGGTAGGATCAGAAGGCAGATTGCAAGAGGGTGAGAAGTGAGGAGGAGAGGGAGAAGCAGCTTTTTTCTCGATTGACTGTAAAAGGGAGAAGACATGTAGGAATAGGGGAAGGTGAGGACAGGATCAAGTGAAAGGTATTTTTCTCCCCCTAAGGGTGGAAGACATTTGTAGTAAGCAGAAGAGGAATTGGTTTGTCAAATGTTGCCATGCTAATGTTATGGACAGTATGGACAAATGGTGACTAGATGGCATCACAGCTAAGTAGTTGACAACTGGAAGAATGGCTGGACCCAAAGAATAGTCAGTAATTATTCCTGGAAGGAGGTGTGTAGTGAATTGTCCCAGGGATATTTCTTGGTCTCTGTGCTACCTAGGGAAGGAAAACAGCTAGAGAATAGGTAGAAAACACGTTTACTGATTTTACATCTAACCCCAAGGGTTTGAGATAGAACCAATAGATCTACTGGATGACAGATTTGGAATTCCAAATCTTAGGCTAGAATGGTGGGCTCAGATGTAGTAAGGTGAAATTTAATAGACATAGTAGAATTTTGCGTCTGTACTCTCAAAACCCTTTTATGAGTCCAAGATGGACAAGCAGAGGCTGGGAATTTCTGAACAAATATTGGGACATTTAATGGACTGAAGCTCAACATGGTTCAACAGTGTGATGTGTTAAATAACAAAGGTTAAGGAAAACCTTAGGGTACATGAAAGAGACAGAGTATTCAAGTGTCTTCAGGGAGTTAAAGGGCTGTCACAGGGAAATGTGCCTGGACTTGTTCTGCTTTGACCCAGAAGGCAGAACGAGCAATACAGTGTCACGTTACAAAGAAGCAAATATCCACTAGAAGTGAAGAAAAATTTCGTATCATGTGGTGGGATGGTCTACTTCAGGAAGGAGAAGGTTTGCCTTCCCTGAGGAATGTCAAATAAATGGTCGATCACCACTTCTTGGGGATGTGGTGGAGGGTATTCCTGGTCAGGTAAGGGTTGGACCAGGCCATGCCTGAGGTGTCGCATTTCTGTTCGTCCTTCATCCTGATGTGTTGATTTTCTCCTACAAGTCAGAAGACTATGGAGAAGAGCCTGGTGACAATCCAAGGCAACCCATGGGAAAGTGTGCTGTTGTCTGTGTCTCTTTAGAGCAGAGGAGAGCAAGTCAAGATCCTTTGTTATGTTTGTCACGGTAGAGAGCTGACAGGTTCCCAGGAGAATTCTCTTGTCCCTTTGTTCAACGATCACATCCTCCACATCTTGTGTGGGGGAGGGTGACCCTCAAAGACCTCCTCCCAAACGCATGTGCACATATACCCACACAGAAGACAGGACATAAATTTCCTGCTGTGGAGTGAATGACTAAGTACATATACATATATATACATATATATACACACACACACACACATGTGTATATCATTTACATCTTTATATATATAACATACATATATATTTATAGATAAAGATAGATATATTTATATATATTTATATCTATATCTATGTATATATCTATATATATGTATATATACATGTGATTTGTTTCCACATGGGCATCCATGTATCTAAGCAATTAGCTACCATTCATGAATCAGTCAATATGTCACTCTGTCCTCCTTGGAATGTTTTGACAGCTTGATGCACTGCCACAAATTCAGCATATTGACCCCTTCCACCTATGCAAGGACTTTCCAATATCCACCTAGTACTTGGCTTAGAGGCTACCGCTTTCCAGTGTATTCTGAGGCCCTAATATTCTGCTGCACCATCAGTAAATTATTCCTTTCCCTTTTCTTCAGTTAATCCTTCTAATCCCTCATTCCATTTTGCCAAGGGTTATACCAACTTTTGCTATGGTTCGGAGGGTATATCATTTCCCTTAATGGGTATGTTTGCTATTCATTCATAGAGGGTTGATTTAAATGTATTTTGAACATAGCATTTCCAATGACTTGTCCAATTCTTTGAGAAGCTGGTGTAATCATTACCCAGGTCTTGAATCCATTTGCCAGCATTAATGTTACCCCATGAGTCAAAGTCAGTTGTCCAGTCTCTACCAAAGCCCAACAGGCAGCTAACCACTGCTTTTCAAACGGGGTGTATTGAATGCCAGAAGAAAGGAGTTTCCTAGACAAAAATCCAAAGGGCACATTTCAGACAGGTTGAATATGCCATAAATCAAGGCTCAATTGGATCGTGGTCTATGCTTCCACAAAAGCTTTACTTTGTTCAAGTGACCAAGTGCCAATTCAGTGTTTTTTATTGTAATCTTCTATAAGGGTTCAAATTTTGTTCTTGATGTGGTACATGATGTCCCCAATATCCAAATAATCCTTGAAACTTTTGGGCCTCTATCTTATTGGTGCAGATGGAAAAATTCTGAATCTCTTGTCAGGTTTGTGGGAGGTGTCAACCCCCTTTTCCTTTATGTACCCCTCAAATTTTCCAAGTTCAGTTAGCTCTTGAAACTTTGCACGGTTCATTTCCAAATTTTATCCCCTGGAATCCTGTCCATGGTGCCAAATGAATCGCTAAGGCAGTGTTTACGGTACTGGGGGTAACTGTGAATATACTGGCATAGTTGTCAATTGCAAAGTGTAACAGATGCTCCATAGAGAAGGTAGAAAAAAAACATTGATTGGGACCTCAGAAAGCCACGTTCCCAAACCACCAAGCAACACCATGTATAGTAACAAAGAAGTCAATACACATGATGGCAAAGAATTTTTCATTTAAATTACGATTATTCAGGTACAGAGGGCAAGCTTAGTATGCATTTCCTCAGGAGTGTCTTACTGTATTTTCCTAGCAGATGAGAGGCATAGGCAAGGGAGGTTGAGGAAATGGTAGGGGTACCTTGAAATGGATGTTATTGAGGCCAGGGATTACCAGTTTTCCTTCCATGACAAGATAAGAATAGATTTGTCAGTACATCTATTTGTTCGATGTGCCCAGAGTTCAGACATGGATATTTTTTCCTCTTCTACAATAGCTGGTGTAAACAGCCTGCAGCCTTTACCATTCAACTTCATCAGGACCAGCTTGTCCTACCAAGACCACATGGATCACCCTGGTTCTGCCTATTTGTGTTCCATCAAAAGGACCTTGCAGCAGCTGGTGAGATTTCTCAGTCCCTACCCTGACCTTGGGATGCTCTAATGGACAAAAGCATTGGTTCTGGAGAGATAGGACACTGGGTTCAAATACGTTGTCTGGTGCTTCTTGCCTGTGTTACCTTGGGCTAATTATCTAATCTCCCTGAGCCTCAGGTTTCCTCATCTGTGAAATTAGGATAGCAAAGTCAGAATAAACGAATGAATGAATGAGTCTTTCATAATCAAGTGCATACTGTGTGCTGGACAGTTTGCTAAGTACTGGGAATACAGATACAAGTGAAGAAGACCATCCAAGCCTTCAAGGAGCTTGAATTCTAAGGGGCCCGGAAGGGGTTGAAGACAGCACATTAAGGCAATGTGGAAAATCAGCAGATTATATATTCCAGATTGCATTGTGTCACAGTGTTTGAGAAATGTCCTAAGGCTCTGGTTCCGGGGATGATAAGGTGAAAGCTTATATTTCGGTGGCGATGATTGTGTTGGGGAGAGAGGTATGATAGAACGAGTCAGGAGCAGAGTGTAAGCAGTTTAGTATGTAGGCAAGTCAGAAGACAGCTTCTAAGGTGTTTGGGAGCTCCAGATTTATGATGTCAAGCCCCCTCCTCCTCCTCAATAGTCTACTCCATTCTTTGGGCGTCATCTTTACAAGGCCCATTTGTTCACTCACATTTTCCTTTCCTTGCAGCTGAATCCCTTCTCCTCGGGAAGCACACTAACTTCACTGAGGTGAGACCTGGGAAGCTAAGACTTGGAGGTCTAGGTTTCTGTCCTGGGGCTACACTCACATAAGTAGGGCTCACGGTAGACAATATACATATAAAGTCTCCACAAAGTGACCTTTTCCTGCATTGCCCCATTCCTCAGTTGTTTCATGCCTCTCTGTCTTGGCCATGGAGTGTCAGGAATGGAGATCTTTGTGTCTTCCACAGTGCTTTCTCCAGAACAGTTGTAGGTTTGTAGGTCCTCTCGGGGGCACTATCAACTATTATGCAGACGTCTCTGACGTCCCAGTTTCACTGCCCCAATACACAAGTCTCTGTCACCGCAGTCAGCACCAGTCTTAGGAGATTGTTTCAAAATTTCCTTTCCTAGACCAATGACGTGTAGATCCATGACTAGAGTGGCTGTTGTATGCCACTGCTGGCAAGATCCTACCACACCCTTTCTGATCAGAGAGAAGTTTTCCTGCGAGCTGAACTACCAGACCTATGGCACCACCAGGCTGGGCGTGTATATTCTGAAGAATGACATCCTCTACCTAAATGGTGAGCTACCTAACTGAAGCAAGGTTTCGCACCCATGCCTTTTTTCTTTGTTCTAATCCCAACATTACCTTTTTTCTCATTTTCATTATGCTTTGGCCCCTCAGGCAGCCCAAACTTTCTTCTCATTCATCCCTTGTCGATACAATTGCACCAAAGTCATGTTACACATACCTAGTTCCCCAGAGAGTGGGTTCTGGCTTTTCTTCTTTTCAGTCAGTTTCAGTCACCAATCTCTGAGGAAGTAGCTGTTTGGTTCTACAGATTTCTAAACAACTTCAAGGAAGTCATACATAAAAGGAAGCAAATGTATAGATGACACAGAGTTGTTTGGTAGGTAGCTACCATACGGCAAAGAATCAGGATCTAGTAAGGACTCAACTCACTCGACAAACAGGCTGTTACATTTAACAAAATAAATTGAGTGAAGACGAATATAAGATTTTGGAATTAGGTTTCTTTCAATCAATGGATTGAGTTCAGAATGGAGGAGACATGGCTAGACAGCATTTTGTGGGGGTTCTCACATACTTCAAACTCCATAATGAATGACAAGTACAATGACAATGGCACAAGTTAGTTGAAAAGTATCGTGCATATATTTACAGAGACTCTTTTCACATGCAGAGCTTTAGAAGTGTTAGTCCTACCATGCTTTGGATGCATCAGAGTACATCTGAATACCGAGTTTAATCTCCCAGTTACAATTGAGGAGGGTGTTGGGCAGGGAGGGGCTCACTGAGGAACAGGGTGAAAATGGAGTGGACTTCCATTCAGGTCAAACCAATTATCTTTTGGATGGTTGTCTATTGAGTGTCATTCATTTTGCTGAGCTCATAAATTCAAATAGCATTTGAACTTAAGCAGCTTGCATGTATCCAGAAAGAGCAAAACATGAAATATATTTACAGCAAATACACGACCTCTCTTTCTAGTGGGGTACATCAAGAAAACGGTTCGAGGAGACAGGGTTTCAGGTGAACCAGTGAGAGGATGAGGGGTTCCTAGCAGTGGAAGTGAGGATGGACAGCTTTCCAGGGGTGTGTGAGCACTTATGTAAGGCCAGAAGATGGAATGTCAGGTACGGGTAAAATACAACAGCTAGAATGTATAGTGTATGACTGTGAGACATGTAAATGAAATGGATAGAGATCATTGGGCTTTAACTGGATTTGTTGTTGGCTTAAAATATGAAATAGGGACACTTCTATTTTATTCCATGGGTAATCTTAAAGAAGGCAGTCTGCAAATTTTAGACCAGTGAAGGTTCTTAAGGATGTGAGTGGCATGGCCAGACCGGGGCTTTGGGAACTTGAATTTAACAAGTGTGTGGAAGATGGTTGAAGTTTAGAGGGCAGAATCTGAGAGGCCAGTTTGTGGAGGCTATTGTGCTAGGCCATGCCAGCTAGTGGGGATGAGGACTTGAATGAAGGTAGTGTCTGGGTGAGTTAATGTGTGCGGTGCTGTAGAAATAGAATAGATGTTAATTTTGGAAACTGGAGGCAAGGGAGCAAGGCTGAGGGTGAGTGTTGTGAACCGGGTCACCATGGTGCCATCAGCAGCAATAGGTAGATGATGCTGAGATGTGGGTTTAGAAAGACATCTGAATCACCCTCTGGACAGGTTGTGTTTAAGATGAGTTTGCAACCTTTGTGTGGAAATGTCCAGTCATCATGTCCCTCAAGAGAAGAATTAAATCATATAACGCTATGAAAGAGAGAGTCTGGAGGAGAAACGGTGTGATCAGCAGTGTCTGTATCATAGAAATTTCCAAAGGAATAAGGACTGCGTAAAAGTCACTGAATTTAGCGATGAAGAGATGATTGGTCAAACTCAGGGAGTTTCAGTTAAATGGTAGGATCAGAAGGCAGATTGCAAGAGGGTGAGAAGTGAGGAGGAGAGGGAGAAGCAGCTTTTTTCTCGATTGACTGTAAAAGGGAGAAGACATGTAGGAATAGGGGAAGGTGAGGACAGGATCAAGTGAAAGGTATTTTTCTCCCCCTAAGGGTGGAAGACATTTGTAGTAAGCAGAAGAGGAATTGGTTTGTCAAATGTTGCCATGCTAATGTTATGGACAGTATGGACAAATGGTGACTAGATGGCATCACAGCTAAGTAGTTGACAACTGGAAGAATGGCTGGACCCAAAGAATAGTCAGTAATTATTCCTGGAAGGAGGTGTGTAGTGAATTGTCCCAGGGATATTTCTTGGTCTCTGTGCTACCTAGGGAAGGAAAACAGCTAGAGAATAGGTAGAAAACACGTTTACTGATTTTACATCTAACCCCAAGGTTTTGAGATAGAACCAATAGATCTACTGGATGACAGATTTGGAATTCCAAATCATAGGCTAGAATGGTGGGCTCAGATGTAGTAAGGTGAAATTTAATAGACATAGTAGAATTTTGCGTCTGTACTCTCAAAACCCTTTTATGAGTCCAAGATGGACAAGCAGAGGCTGGGAATTTCTGAACAAATATTGGGACATTTAATGGACTGAAGCTCAACATGGTTCAACAGTGTGATGTGTTAAATAACAAAGGTTAAGGAAAACCTTAGGGTACATGAAAGAGACAGAGTATTCAAGTGTCTTCAGGGAGTTAAAGGGCTGTCACAGGGAAATGTGCCTGGACTTGTTCTGCTTTGACCCAGAAGGTAGAACGAGCAATACAGTGTCACGTTACAAAGAAGCAAATATCCACTAGAAGTGAAGAAAAATTTCGTATCATGTGGTGGGATGGTCTACTTCAGGAAGGAGAAGGTTTGCCTTCCCTGAGGAATGTCAAATAAATGGTCGATCACCACTTCTTGGGGATGTGGTGGAGGGTATTCCTGGTCAGGTAAGGGTTGGACCAGGCCATGCCTGAGGTGTCGCATTTCTGTTCGTCCTTCATCCTGATGTGTTGATTTTCTCCTAGAAGTCAGAAGACTATGGAGAAGAGCCTGGTGACAATCCAAGGCAACCCATGGGAAAGTGTGCTGTTGTCTGTGTCTCTTTAGAGCAGAGGAGAGCAAGTCAAGATCCTTTGTTATGTTTGTCACGGTAGAGAGCTGACAGGTTCCCAGGAGAATTCTCTTGTCCCTTTGTTCAACGATCACATCCTCCACATCTTGTGTGGGGGAGGGTGACCCTCAAAGACCTCCTCCCAAACGCATGTGCACATATACCCACACAGAAGACAGGACATAAATTTCCTGCTGTGGAGTGAATGACTAAGTACATATACATATATATACATATATATACATATATATATACACACACACACATGTGTATATCATTTACATCTTTATATATATAACATACATATATATTTATAGATAAAGATAGATATATTTATATATATTTATATCTATATCTATGTATATATCTATATATATGTATATATACATGTGATTTGTTTCCACATGGGCATCCATGTATCTAAGCAATTAGCTACCATTCATGAATCAGTCAATATGTCACTCTGTCCTCCTTGGAATGTTTTGACAGCTTGATGCACTGCCACAAATTCAGCATATTGACCCCTTCCACCTGTGCAAGGACTTTCCAATATCCACCTAGTACTTGGCTTAGAGGCTACCGCTTTCCAGTGTATTCTGAGGCCCTAATATTCTGCTGCACCATCAGTAAATTATTCCTTTCCCTTTTCTTCAGTTAATCCTTCTAATCCCTCATTCCATTTTGCCAAGGGTTATACCAACTTTTGCTATGGTTCGGAGGGTATATCATTTCCCTTAATGGGTATGTTTGCTATTCATTCATAGAGGGTTGATTTAAATGTATTTTGAACATAGCATTTCCAATGACTTGTCCAATTCTTTGAGAAGCTGGTGTAATCATTACCCAGGTCTTGAATCCATTTGCCAGCATTAATGTTACCCCATGAGTCAAAGTCAGTTGTCCAGTCTCTACCAAAGCCCAACAGGCAGCTAACCACTGCTTTTCAAACGGGGTGTATTGAATGCCAGAAGAAAGGAGTTTCCTAGACAAAAATCCAAAGGGCACATTTCAGACAGGTTGAATATGCCATAAATCAAGGCTCAATTGGATCGTGGTCTATGCTTCCACAAAAGCTTTACTTTGTTCAAGTGACCAAGTGCCAATTCAGTGTTTTTTATTGTAATCTTCTATAAGGGTTCAAATTTTGTTCTTGATGTGGTACATGATGTCCCCAATATCCAAATAATCCTTGAAACTTTTGGGCCTCTATCTTATTGGTGCAGATGGAAAAATTCTGAATCTCTTGTCAGGTTTGTGGGAGGTGTCAACCCCCTTTTCCTTTATGTACCCCTCAAATTTTCCAAGTTCAGTTAGCTCTTGAAACTTTGCACGGTTAATTTCCAAATTTTATCCCCTGGAATCCTGTCCATGGTGCCAAATGAATCGCTAAGGCAGTGTTTACTGTACTGGGGGTAACTGTGAATATACTGGCATAGTTGTCAATTGCAAAGTGTAACAGATGCTCCATAGAGAAGGTAGAAAGAAAACATTGATTGGGACCTCAGAAAGCCACGTTCCCAAACCACCAAGCAACACCATGTATAGTAACAAAGAAGTCAATACACATGATGGCAAAGAATTTTTCGTTTAAATTACGATTATTCAGGTACAGAGGGCAAGCTTAGTATGCATTTCCTCAGGAGTGTCTTACTGTATTTTCCTAGCAGATGAGAGGCATAGGCAAGGGAGGTTGAGGAAATGGTAGGGGTACCTTGAAATGGATGTTATTGAGGCCAGGGATTACCAGTTTTCCTTCCATGACAAGATAAGAATAGATTTGTCAGTACATCTATTTGTTCGATGTGCCCAGAGTTCAGACATGGATATTTTTTCCTCTTCTACAATAGCTGGTGTAAACAGCCTGCAGCCTTTACCATTCAACTTCATCAGGACCAGCTTGTCCTACCAAGACCACATGGATCACCCTGGTTCTGCCTATTTGTGTTCCATCAAAAGGACCTTGCAGCAGCTGGTGAGATTTCTCAGTCCCTACCCTGACCTTGGGATGCTCTAATGGACAAAAGCATTGGTTCTGGAGAGATAGGACACTGGGTTCAAATACGTTGTCTGGTGCTTCTTGCCTGTGTTACCTTGGGCTAATTATCTAATCTCCCTGAGCCTCAGGTTTCCTCATCTGTGAAATTAGGATAGCAAAGTCAGAATAAACGAATGAATGAATGAGTCTTTCATAATCAAGGGCATACTGTGTGCTGGACAGTTTGCTAAGTACTGGGAATACAGATACAAGTGAAGAAGACCATCCAAGCCTTCAAGGAGCTTGAATTCTAAGGGGCCCGGAAGGGGTTGAAGACAGCACATTAAGGCAATGTGGAAAATCAGCAGATTATATATTCCAGATTGCATTGTGTCACAGTGTTTGAGAAATGTCCTAAGGCTCTGGTTCCGGGGATGATAAGGTGAAAGCTTATATTTCGGTGGCGATGATTGTGTTGGGGAGAGAGGTATGATAGAACGAGTCAGGAGCAGAGTGTAAGCAGTTTAGTATGTAGGCAAGTCAGAAGACAGCTTCTAAGGTGTTTGGGAGCTCCAGATTTATGATGTCAAGCCCCCTCCTCCTCCTCAATAGTCTACTCCATTCTTTGGGCGTCATCTTTACAAGGCCCATTTGTTCACTCACATTTTCCTTTCCTTGCAGCTGAATCCCTTCTCCTCGGGAAGCACACTAACTTCACTGAGGTGAGACCTGGGAAGCTAAGACTTGGAGGTCTAGGTTTCTGTCCTGGGGCTACACTCACATAAGTAGGGCTCACGGTAGACAATATACATATAAAGTCTCCACAAAGTGACCTTTTCCTGCATTTCCCCATTCCTCAATTGTTTCATGCCTCTCTGTCTTGGCCATGGAGTGTCAGGAATGGAGATCTTTGTGTCTTCCACAGTGCTTTCTCCAGAACAGTTGTAGGTTTGTAGGTCCTCTCGGGGGCACTATCAACTATTATGCAGACGTCTCTGACGTCCCAGTTTCACTGCCCCAATACACAAGTCTCTGTCACCGCAGTCAGCACCAGTCTTAGGAGATTGTTTCAAAATTTCCTTTCCTAGACCAATGACGTGTAGATCCATGACTAGAGTGGCTGTTGTATGCCACTGCTGGCAAGATCCTACCACACCCTTTCTGATCAGAGAGAAGTTTTCCTGCGAGCTGAACTACCAGACCTATGGCACCACCAGGCTGGGCATGTATATTCTGAAGAATGACATCCTCTACCTAAATGGTGAGCTACCTAACTGAAGCAAGGTTTCGCACCCATGCCTTTTTTCTTTGTTCAAATCCCAACATTACCTCTTTTCTCATTTTCATTATGCTTTGGCCCCTCAGGCAGCCCAAACTTTCTTCTCATTCATCCCTTGTCGATACAATTGCACCAAAGTCATGTTACACATACCTAGTTCCCCAGAGAGTGGGTTCTGGCTTTTCTTCTTTTCAGTCAGTTTCAGTCACCAATCTCTGAGGAAGTAGCTGTTTGGTTCTACAGATTTCTAAACAACTTCAAGGAAGTCATACATAAAAGGAAGCAAATGTATAGATGACACAGAGTTGTTTGGTAGGTAGCTACCATACGGCAAAGAATCAGGATCTAGTAAGGACTCAACTCACTCGACAAACAGGCTGTTACATTTAACAAAATAAATTGAGTGAAGACGAATATAAGATTTTGGAATTAGGTTTCTTTCAATCAATGGATTGAGTTCAGAATGGAGGAGACATGGCTAGACAGCATTTTGTGGGGGTTCTCACATACTTCAAACTCCATAATGAATGACAAGTACAATGACAATGGCACAAGTTAGTTGAAAAGTATCGTGCATATATTTACAGAGACTCTTTTCACATGCAGAGCTTTAGAAGTGTTAGTCCTACCATGCTTTGGATGCATCAGAGTACATCTGAATACCGAGTTTAATCTCTCAGTTACAATTGAGGAGGGTGTTGGGCAGGGAGGGGCTCACTGAGGAACAGGGTGAAAATGGAGTGGACTTCCATTCAGGTCAAACCAATTATCTTTTGGATGGTTGTCTATTGAGTGTCATTCATTTTGCTGAGCTCATAAATTCAAATAGCATTTGAACTTAAGCAGCTTGCATGTATCCAGAAAGAGCAAAACATGAAATATATTTACAGCAAATACACGACCTCTCTTTCTAGTGGGGTACATCAAGAAAACGGTTCGAGGAGACAGGGTTTCAGGTGAACCAGTGAGAGGATGAGGGGTTCCTAGCAGTGGAAGTGAGGATGGACAGCTTTCCAGGGGTGTGTGAGCACTTATGTAAGGCCAGAAGATGGAATGTCAGGTACGGGTAAAATACAACAGCTAGAATGTATAGTGTATGACTGTGAGACATGTAAATGAAATGGATAGAGATCATTGGGCTTTAACTGGATTTGTTGTTGGCTTAAAATATGAAATAGGGACACTTCTATTTTATTCCATGGGTAATCTTAAAGAAGGGAGTCTGCAAATTTTAGACCAGTGAAGGTTCTTAAGGATGTGAGTGGCATGGCCAGACCGGGGCTTTGGGAACTTGAATTTAACAAGTGTGTGGAAGATGGTTGAAGTTTAGAGGGCAGAATCTGAGAGGCCAGTTTGTGGAGGCTATTGTGCTAGGCCATGCCAGCTAGTGGGGATGAGGACTTGAATGAAGGTAGTGTCTGGGTGAGTTAATGTGTGCGGTGCTGTAGAAATAGAATAGATGTTAATTTTGGAAACTGGAGGCAAGGGAGCAAGGCTGAGGGTGAGTGTTGTGAACCGGGTCACCATGGTGCCATCAGCAGCAATAGGTAGATGATGCTGAGATGTGGGTTTAGAAAGACATCTGAATCACCCTCTGGACAGGTTGTGTTTAAGATGAGTTTGCAACCTTTGTGTGGAAATGTCCAGTCATCGTGTCCCTCAAGAGAAGAATTAAATCATATAACGCTATGAAAGAGAGAGTCTGGAGGAGAAACGGTGTGATCAGCAGTGTCTGTATCATAGAAATTTCCAAAGGAATAAGGACTGCGTAAAAGTCACTGAATTTAGCGATGAAGAGATGATTGGTCAAACTCAGGGAGTTTCAGTTAAATGGTAGGATCAGAAGGCAGATTGCAAGAGGGTGAGAAGTGAGGAGGAGAGGGAGAAGCAGCTTTTTTCTCGATTGACTGTAAAAGGGAGAAGACATGTAGGAATAGGGGAAGGTGAGGACAGGATCAAGTGAAAGGTATTTTTCTCCCCTTAAGGGTGGAAGACATTTGTAGTAAGCAGAAGAGGAATTGGTTTGTCAAATGTTGCCATGCTAATGTTATGGACAGTATGGACAAATGGTGACTAGATGGCATCACAGCTAAGTAGTTGACAACTGGAAGAATGGCTGGACCCAAAGAATAGTCAGTAATTATTCCTGGAAGGAGGTGTGTAGTGAATTGTCCCAGGGATATTTCTTGGTCTCTGTGCTACCTAGGGAAGGAAAACAGCTAGAGAATAGGTAGAAAACACGTTTACTGATTTTACATCTAACCCCAAGGGTTTGAGATAGAACCAATAGATCTACTGGATGACAGATTTGGAATTCCAAATCTTAGGCTAGAATGGTGGGCTCAGATGTAGTAAGGTGAAATTTAATAGACATAGTAGAATTTTGCGTCTGTACTCTCAAAACCCTTTTATGAGTCCAAGATGGACAAGCAGAGGCTGGGAATTTCTGAACAAATATTGGGACATTTAATGGACTGAAGCTCAACATGGTTCAACAGTGTGATGTGTTAAATAACAAAGGTTAAGGAAAACCTTAGGGTACATGAAAGAGACAGAGTATTCAAGTGTCTTCAGGGAGTTAAAGGGCTGTCACAGGGAAATGTGCCTGGACTTGTTCTGCTTTGACCCAGAAGGTAGAACGAGCAATACAGTGTCACGTTACAAAGAAGCAAATATCCACTAGAAGTGAAGAAAAATTTCGTATCATGTGGTGGGATGGTCTACTTCAGGAAGGAGAAGGTTTGCCTTCCCTGAGGAATGTCAAATAAATGGTCGATCACCACTTCTTGGGGATGTGGTGGAGGGTATTCCTGGTCAGGTAAGGGTTGGACCAGGCCATGCCTGAGGTGTCGCATTTCTGTTCGTCCTTCATCCTGATGTGTTGATTTTCTCCTACAAGTCAGAAGACTATGGAGAAGAGCCTGGTGACAATCCAAGGCAACCCATGGGAAAGTGTGCTGTTGTCTGTGTCTCTTTAGAGCAGAGGAGAGCAAGTCAAGATCCTTTGTTATGTTTGTCACGGTAGAGAGCTGACAGGTTCCCAGGAGAATTCTCTTGTCCCTTTGTTCAACGATCACATCCTCCACATCTTGTGTGGGGGAGGGTGACCCTCAAAGACCTCCTCCCAAACGCATGTGCACATATACCCACACAGAAGACAGGATATAAATTTCCTGCTGTGGAGTGAATGACTAAGTACATATACATATATATACATATATATACATATATATACATATATATATACACACACACACACATGTGTATATCATTTACATCTTTATATATATAACATACATATATATTTATAGATAAAGATAGATATATTTATATATATTTATATCTATATCTATGTATATATCTATATATATGTATATATACATGTGATTTGTTTCCACATGGGCATCCATGTATCTAAGCAATTAGCTACCATTCATGAATCAGTCAATATGTCACTCTGGCCTCCTTGGAATGTTTTGACAGCTTGATGCACTGCCACAAATTCAGCATATTGACCCCTTCCACCTGTGCAAGGACTTTCCAATATCCACCTAGTACTTGGCTTAGAGGCTACCGCTTTCCAGTGTATTCTGAGGCCCTAATATTCTGCTGCACCATCAGTAAATTATTCCTTTCCCTTTTCTTCAGTTAATCCTTCTAATCCCTCATTCCATTTTGCCAAGGGTTATACCAACTTTTGCTATGGTTCGGAGGGTATATCATTTCCCTTAATGGGTATGTTTGCTATTCATTCATAGAGGGTTGATTTAAATGTATTTTGAACATAGCATTTCCAATGACTTGTCCAATTCTTTGAGAAGCTGGTGTAATCATTACCCAGGTCTTGAATCCATTTGCCAGCATTAATGTTACCCCATGAGTCAAAGTCAGTTGTCCAGTCTCTACCAAAGCCCAACAGGCAGCTAACCACTGCTTTTCAAACGGGGTGTATTGAATGCCAGAAGAAAGGAGTTTCCTAGACAAAAATCCAAAGGGCACATTTCAGACAGGTTGAATATGCCATAAATCAAGGCTCAATTGGATCGTGGTCTATGCTTCCACAAAAGCTTTACTTTGTTCAAGTGACCAAGTGCCAATTCAGTGTTTTTTATTGTAATCTTCTATAAGGGTTCAAATTTTGTTCTTGATGTGGTACATGATGTCCCCAATATCCAAATAATCCTTGAAACTTTTGGGCCTCTATCTTATTGGTGCAGATGGAAAAATTCTGAATCTCTTGTCAGGTTTGTGGGAGGTGTCAACCCCCTTTTCCTTTATGTACCCCTCAAATTTTCCAAGTTCAGTTAGCTCTTGAAACTTTGCACGGTTAATTTCCAAATTTTATCCCCTGGAATCCTGTCCATGGTGCCAAATGAATCGCTAAGGCAGTGTTTACGGTACTGGGGGTAACTGTGAATATACTGGCATAGTTGTCAATTGCAAAGTGTAACAGATGCTCCATAGAGAAGGTAGAAAAAAAACATTGATTGGGACCTCAGAAAGCCACGTTCCCAAACCACCAAGCAACACCATGTATAGTAACAAAGAAGTCAATACACATGATGGCAAAGAATTTTTCGTTTAAATTACGATTATTCAGGTACAGAGGGCAAGCTTAGTATGCATTTCCTCAGGAGTGTCTTACTGTATTTTCCTAGCAGATGAGAGGCATAGGCAAGGGAGGTTGAGGAAATGGTAGGGGTACCTTGAAATGGATGTTATTGAGGCCAGGGATGACCAGTTTTCCTTCCATGACAAGATAAGAATAGATTTGTCAGTACATCTATTTGTTCGATGTGCCCAGAGTTCAGACATGGATATTTTTTCCTCTTCTACAATAGCTGGTGTAAACAGCCTGCAGCCTTTACCATTCAACTTCATCAGGACCAGCTTGTCCTACCAAGACCACATGGATCACCCTGGTTCTGCCTATTTGTGTTCCATCAAAAGGACCTTGCAGCAGCTGGTGAGATTTCTCAGTCCCTACCCTGACCTTGGGATGCTCTAATGGACAAAAGCATTGGTTCTGGAGAGATAGGACACTGGGTTCAAATACGTTGTCTGGTGCTTCTTGCCTGTGTTACCTTGGGCTAATTATCTAATCTCCCTGAGCCTCAGGTTTCCTCATCTGTGAAATTAGGATAGCAAAGTCAGAATAAACGAATGAATGAATGAGTCTTTCATAATCAAGGGCATACTGTGTGCTGGACAGTTTGCTAAGTACTGGGAATACAGATACAAGTGAAGAAGACCATCCAAGCCTTCAAGGAGCTTGAATTCTAAGGGGCCCGGAAGGGGTTGAAGACAGCACATTAAGGCAATGTGGAAAATCAGCAGATTATATATTCCAGATTGCATTGTGTCACAGTGTTTGAGAAATGTCCTAAGGCTCTGGTTCCGGGGATGATAAGGTGAAAGCTTATATTTCGGTGGCGATGATTGTGTTGGGGAGAGAGGTATGATAGAACGAGTCAGGAGCAGAGTGTAAGCAGTTTAGTATGTAGGCAAGTCAGAAGACAGCTTCTAAGGTGTTTGGGAGCTCCAGATTTATGATGTCAAGCCCCCTCCTCCTCCTCAATAGTCTACTCCATTCTTTGGGCGTCATCTTTACAAGGCCCATTTGTTCACTCACATTTTCCTTTCCTTGCAGCTGAATCCCTTCTCCTCGGGAAGCACACTAACTTCACTGAGGTGAGACCTGGGAAGCTAAGACTTGGAGGTCTAGGTTTCTGTCCTGGGGCTACACTCACATAAGTAGGGCTCACGGTAGACAATATACATATAAAGTCTCCACAAAGTGACCTTTTCCTGCATTTCCCCATTCCTCAATTGTTTCATGCCTCTCTGTCTTGGCCATGGAGTGTCAGGAATGGAGATCTTTGTGTCTTCCACAGTGCTTTCTCCAGAACAGTTGTAGGTTTGTAGGTCCTCTCGGGGGCACTATCAACTATTATGCAGACGTCTCTGACGTCCCAGTTTCACTGCCCCAATACACAAGTCTCTGTCACCGCAGTCAGCACCAGTCTTAGGAGATTGTTTCAAAATTTCCTTTCCTAGACCAATGACGTGTAGATCCATGACTAGAGTGGCTGTTGTATGCCACTGCTGGCAAGATCCTACCACACCCTTTCTGATCAGAGAGAAGTTTTCCTGCGAGCTGAACTACCAGACCTATGGCACCACCAGGCTGGGCATGTATATTCTGAAGAATGACATCCTCTACCTAAATGGTGAGCTACCTAACTGAAGCAAGGTTTCGCACCCATGCCTTTTTTCTTTGTTCAAATCCCAACATTACCTCTTTTCTCATTTTCATTATGCTTTGGCCCCTCAGGCAGCCCAAACTTTCTTCTCATTCATCCCTTGTCGATACAATTGCACCAAAGTCATGTTACACATACCTAGTTCCCCAGAGAGTGGGTTCTGGCTTTTCTTCTTTTCAGTCAGTTTCAGTCACCAATCTCTGAGGAAGTAGCTGTTTGGTTCTACAGATTTCTAAACAACTTCAAGGAAGTCATACATAAAAGGAAGCAAATGTATAGATGACACAGAGTTGTTTGGTAGGTAGCTACCATACGGCAAAGAATCAGGATCTAGTAAGGACTCAACTCACTGGACAAACAGGCTGTTACATTTAACAAAATAAATTGAGTGAAGACGAATATAAGATTTTGGAATTAGGTTTCTTTCAATCAATGGATTGAGTTCAGAATGGAGGAGACATGGCTAGACAGCATTTTGTGGGGGTTCTCACATACTTCAAACTCCATAATGAATGACAAGTACAATGACAATGGCACAAGTTAGTTGAAAAGTATCGTGCATATATTTACAGAGACTCTTTTCACATGCAGAGCTTTAGAAGTGTTAGTCCTACCATGCTTTGGATGCATCAGAGTACATCTGAATACCGAGTTTAATCTCTCAGTTACAATTGAGGAGGGTGTTGGGCAGGGAGGGGCTCACTGAGGAACAGGGTGAAAATGGAGTGGACTTCCATTCAGGTCAAACCAATTATCTTTTGGATGGTTGTCTATTGAGTGTCATTCATTTTGCTGAGCTCATAAATTCAAATAGCATTTGAACTTAAGCAGCTTGCATGTATCCAGAAAGAGCAAAACATGAAATATATTTACAGCAAATACACGACCTCTCTTTCTAGTGGGGTACATCAAGAAAACGGTTCGAGGAGACAGGGTTTCAGGTGAACCAGTGAGAGGATGAGGGGTTCCTAGCAGTGGAAGTGAGGATGGACAGCTTTCCAGGGGTGTGTGAGCACTTATGTAAGGCCAGAAGATGGAATGTCAGGTACGGGTAAAATACAACAGCTAGAATGTATAGTGTATGACTGTGAGACATGTAAATGAAATGGATAGAGATCATTGGGCTTTAACTGGATTTGTTGTTGGCTTAAAATATGAAATAGGGACACTTCTATTTTATTCCATGGGTAATCTTAAAGAAGGGAGTCTGCAAATTTTAGACCAGTGAAGGTTCTTAAGGATGTGAGTGGCATGGCCAGACCGGGGCTTTGGGAACTTGAATTTAACAAGTGTGTGGAAGATGGTTGAAGTTTAGAGGGCAGAATCTGAGAGGCCAGTTTGTGGAGGCTATTGTGCTAGGCCATGCCAGCTAGTGGGGATGAGGACTTGAATGAAGGTAGTGTCTGGGTGAGTTAATGTGTGCGGTGCTGTAGAAATAGAATAGATGTTAATTTTGGAAACTGGAGGCAAGGGAGCAAGGCTGAGGGTGAGTGTTGTGAACCGGGTCACCATGGTGCCATCAGCAGCAATAGGTAGATGATGCTGAGATGTGGGTTTAGAAAGACATCTGAATCACCCTCTGGACAGGTTGTGTTTAAGATGAGTTTGCAACCTTTGTGTGGAAATGTCCAGTCATCGTGTCCCTCAAGAGAAGAATTAAATCATATAACGCTATGAAAGAGAGAGTCTGGAGGAGAAACGGTGTGATCAGCAGTGTCTGTATCATAGAAATTTCCAAAGGAATAAGGACTGCGTAAAAGTCACTGAATTTAGCGATGAAGAGATGATTGGTCAAACTCAGGGAGTTTCAGTTAAATGGTAGGATCAGAAGGCAGATTGCAAGAGGGTGAGAAGTGAGGAGGAGAGGGAGAAGCAGCTTTTTTCTCGATTGACTGTAAAAGGGAGAAGACATGTAGGAATAGGGGAAGGTGAGGACAGGATCAAGTGAAAGGTATTTTTCTCCCCTTAAGGGTGGAAGACATTTGTAGTAAGCAGAAGAGGAATTGGTTTGTCAAATGTTGCCATGCTAATGTTATGGACAGTATGGACAAATGGTGACTAGATGGCATCACAGCTAAGTAGTTGACAACTGGAAGAATGGCTGGACCCAAAGAATAGTCAGTAATTATTCCTGGAAGGAGGTGTGTAGTGAATTGTCCCAGGGATATTTCTTGGTCTCTGTGCTACCTAGGGAAGGAAAACAGCTAGAGAATAGGTAGAAAACACGTTTACTGATTTTACATCTAACCCCAAGGGTTTGAGATAGAACCAATAGATCTACTGGATGACAGATTTGGAATTCCAAATCTTAGGCTAGAATGGTGGGCTCAGATGTAGTAAGGTGAAATTTAATAGACATAGTAGAATTTTGCGTCTGTACTCTCAAAACCCTTTTATGAGTCCAAGATGGACAAGCAGAGGCTGGGAATTTCTGAACAAATATTGGGACATTTAATGGACTGAAGCTCAACATGGTTCAACAGTGTGATGTGTTAAATAACAAAGGTTAAGGAAAACCTTAGGGTACATGAAAGAGACAGAGTATTCAAGTGTCTTCAGGGAGTTAAAGGGCTGTCACAGGGAAATGTGCCTGGACTTGTTCTGCTTTGACCCAGAAGGTAGAACGAGCAATACAGTGTCACGTTACAAAGAAGCAAATATCCACTAGAAGTGAAGAAAAATTTCGTATCATGTGGTGGGATGGTCTACTTCAGGAAGGAGAAGGTTTGCCTTCCCTGAGGAATGTCAAATAAATGGTCGATCACCACTTCTTGGGGATGTGGTGGAGGGTATTCCTGGTCAGGTAAGGGTTGGACCAGGCCATGCCTGAGGTGTCGCATTTCTGTTCGTCCTTCATCCTGATGTGTTGATTTTCTCCTACAAGTCAGAAGACTATGGAGAAGAGCCTGGTGACAATCCAAGGCAACCCATGGGAAAGTGTGCTGTTGTCTGTGTCTCTTTAGAGCAGAGGAGAGCAAGTCAAGATCCTTTGTTATGTTTGTCACGGTAGAGAGCTGACAGGTTCCCAGGAGAATTCTCTTGTCCCTTTGTTCAACGATCACATCCTCCACATCTTGTGTGGGGGAGGGTGACCCTCAAAGACCTCCTCCCAAACGCATGTGCACATATACCCACACAGAAGACAGGATATAAATTTCCTGCTGTGGAGTGAATGACTAAGTACATATACATATATATACATATATATACATATATATACATATATATATACACACACACACACACATGTGTATATCATTTACATCTTTATATATATAACATACATATATATTTATAGATAAAGATAGATATATTTATATATATTTATATCTATATCTATGTATATATCTATATATATGTATATATACATGTGATTTGTTTCCACATGGGCATCCATGTATCTAAGCAATTAGCTACCATTCATGAATCAGTCAATATGTCACTCTGTCCTCCTTGGAATGTTTTGACAGCTTGATGCACTGCCACAAATTCAGCATATTGACCCCTTCCACCTGTGCAAGGACTTTCCAATATCCACCTAGTACTTGGCTTAGAGGCTACCGCTTTCCAGTGTATTCTGAGGCCCTAATATTCTGCTGCACCATCAGTAAATTATTCCTTTCCCTTTTCTTCAGTTAATCCTTCTAATCCCTCATTCCATTTTGCCAAGGGTTATACCAACTTTTGCTATGGTTCGGAGGGTATATCATTTCCCTTAATGGGTATGTTTGCTATTCATTCATAGAGGGTTGATTTAAATGTATTTTGAACATAGCATTTCCAATGACTTGTCCAATTCTTTGAGAAGCTGGTGTAATCATTACCCAGGTCTTGAATCCATTTGCCAGCATTAATGTTACCCCATGAGTCAAAGTCAGTTGTCCAGTCTCTACCAAAGCCCAACAGGCAGCTAACCACTGCTTTTCAAACGGGGTGTATTGAATGCCAGAAGAAAGGAGTTTCCTAGACAAAAATCCAAAGGGCACATTTCAGACAGGTTGAATATGCCATAAATCAAGGCTCAATTGGATCGTGGTCTATGCTTCCACAAAAGCTTTACTTTGTTCAAGTGACCAAGTGCCAATTCAGTGTTTTTTATTGTAATCTTCTATAAGGGTTCAAATTTTGTTCTTGATGTGGTACATGATGTCCCCAATATCCAAATAATCCTTGAAACTTTTGGGCCTCTATCTTATTGGTGCAGATGGAAAAATTCTGAATCTCTTGTCAGGTTTGTGGGAGGTGTCAACCCCCTTTTCCTTTATGTACCCCTCAAATTTTCCAAGTTCAGTTAGCTCTTGAAACTTTGCACGGTTAATTTCCAAATTTTATCCCCTGGAATCCTGTCCATGGTGCCAAATGAATCGCTAAGGCAGTGTTTACGGTACTGGGGGTAACTGTGAATATACTGGCATAGTTGTCAATTGCAAAGTGTAACAGATGCTCCATAGAGAAGGTAGAAAAAAAACATTGATTGGGACCTCAGAAAGCCACGTTCCCAAACCACCAAGCAACACCATGTATAGTAACAAAGAAGTCAATACACATGATGGCAAAGAATTTTTCGTTTAAATTACGATTATTCAGGTACAGAGGGCAAGCTTAGTATGCATTTCCTCAGGAGTGTCTTACTGTATTTTCCTAGCAGATGAGAGGCATAGGCAAGGGAGGTTGAGGAAATGGTAGGGGTACCTTGAAATGGATGTTATTGAGGCCAGGGATTACCAGTTTTCCTTCCATGACAAGATAAGAATAGATTTGTCAGTACATCTATTTGTTCGATGTGCCCAGAGTTCAGACATGGATATTTTTTCCTCTTCTACAATAGCTGGTGTAAACAGCCTGCAGCCTTTACCATTCAACTTCATCAGGACCAGCTTGTCCTACCAAGACCACATGGATCACCCTGGTTCTGCCTATTTGTGTTCCATCAAAAGGACCTTGCAGCAGCTGGTGAGATTTCTCAGTCCCTACCCTGACCTTGGGATGCTCTAATGGACAAAAGCATTGGTTCTGGAGAGATAGGACACTGGGTTCAAATACGTTGTCTGGTGCTTCTTGCCTGTGTTACCTTGGGCTAATTATCTAATCTCCCTGAGCCTCAGGTTTCCTCATCTGTGAAATTAGGATAGCAAAGTCAGAATAAACGAATGAATGAATGAGTCTTTCATAATCAAGGGCATACTGTGTGCTGGACAGTTTGCTAAGTACTGGGAATACAGATACAAGTGAAGAAGACCATCCAAGCCTTCAAGGAGCTTGAATTCTAAGGGGCCCGGAAGGGGTTGAAGACAGCACATTAAGGCAATGTGGAAAATCAGCAGATTATATATTCCAGATTGCATTGTGTCACAGTGTTTGAGAAATGTCCTAAGGCTCTGGTTCCGGGGATGATAAGGTGAAAGCTTATATTTCGGTGGCGATGATTGTGTTGGGGAGAGAGGTATGATAGAACGAGTCAGGAGCAGAGTGTAAGCAGTTTAGTATGTAGGCAAGTCAGAAGACAGCTTCTAAGGTGTTTGGGAGCTCCAGATTTATGATGTCAAGCCCCCTCCTCCTCCTCAATAGTCTACTCCATTCTTTGGGCGTCATCTTTACAAGGCCCATTTGTTCACTCACATTTTCCTTTCCTTGCAGCTGAATCCCTTCTCCTCGGGAAGCACACTAACTTCACTGAGGTGAGACCTGGGAAGCTAAGACTTGGAGGTCTAGGTTTCTGTCCTGGGGCTACACTCACATAAGTAGGGCTCACGGTAGACAATATACATATAAAGTCTCCACAAAGTGACCTTTTCCTGCATTTCCCCATTCCTCAGTTGTTTCATGCCTCTCTGTCTTGGCCATGGAGTGTCAGGAATGGAGATCTTTGTGTCTTCCACAGTGCTTTCTCCAGAACAGTTGTAGGTTTGTAGGTCCTCTCGGGGGCACTATCAACTATTATGCAGACGTCTCTGACGTCCCAGTTTCACTGCCCCAATACACAAGTCTCTGTCACCGCAGTCAGCACCAGTCTTAGGAGATTGTATCAAAATTTCCTTTCCTAGACCAATGACGTGTAGATCCATGACTAGGGTGGCTGTTGTATGCCACTGCTGGCAAGATCCTACCACACCCTTTCTGATCAGAGAGAAGTTTTCCTGCGAGCTGAACTACCAGACCTATGGCACCACCAGGCTGGGCGTGTATATTCTGAAGAATGACATCCTCTACCTAAATGGTGAGCTACCTAACTGAAGCAAGGTTTCGCACCCATGCCTTTTTTCTTTGTTCTAATCCCAACATTACCTCTTTTCTCATTTTCATTATGCTTTGGCCCCTCAGGCAGCCCAAACTTTCTTCTCATTCATCCCTTGTCGATACAATTGCACCAAAGTCATGTTACACATACCTAGTTCCCCAGAGAGTGGGTTCTGGCTTTTCTTCTTTTCAGTCAGTTTCAGTCACCAATCTCTGAGGAAGTAGCTGTTTGGTTCTACAGATTTCTAAACAACTTCAAGGAAGTCATACATCAAAGGAAGCAAATGTATAGATGACACAGAGTTGTTTGGTAGGTAGCTACCATACGGCAAAGAATCAGGATCTAGTAAGGACTCAACTCACTGGACAAACAGGCTGTTACATTTAACAAAATAAATTGAGTGAAGACGAATATAAGATTTTGGAATTAGGTTTCTTTCAATCAATGGATTGAGTTCAGAATGGAGGAGACATGGCTAGACAGCATTTTGTGGGGGTTCTCACATACTTCAAACTCCATAATGAATGACAAGTACAATGACAATGGCACAAGTTAGTTGAAAAGTATCGTGCATATATTTACAGAGACTCTTTTCACATGCAGAGCTTTAGAAGTGTTAGTCCTACCATGCTTTGGATGCATCAGAGTACATCTGAATACCGAGTTTAATCTCTCAGTTACAATTGAGGAGGGTGTTGGGCAGGGAGGGGCTCACTGAGGAACAGGGTGAAAATGGAGTGGACTTCCATTCAGGTCAAACCAATTATCTTTTGGATGGTTGTCTATTGAGTGTCATTCATTTTGCTGAGCTCATAAATTCAAATAGCATTTGAACTTAAGCAGCTTGCATGTATCCAGAAAGAGCAAAACATGAAATATATTTACAGCAAATACACGACCTCTCTTTCTAGTGGGGTACATCAAGAAAACGGTTCGAGGAGACAGGGTTTCAGGTGAACCAGTGAGAGGATGAGGGGTTCCTAGCAGTGGAAGTGAGGATGGACAGCTTTCCAGGGGTGTGTGAGCACTTATGTAAGGCCAGAAGATGGAATGTCAGGTACGGGTAAAATACAACAGCTAGAATGTATAGTGTATGACTGTGAGACATGTAAATGAAATGGATAGAGATCATTGGGCTTTAACTGGATTTGTTGTTGGCTTAAAATATGAAATAGGGACACTTCTATTTTATTCCATGGGTAATCTTAAAGAAGGCAGTCTGCAAATTTTAGACCAGTGAAGGTTCTTAAGGATGTGAGTGGCATGGCCAGACCGGGGCTTTGGGAACTTGAATTTAACAAGTGTGTGGAAGATGGTTGAAGTCGAGAGGGCAGAATCTGAGAGGCCAGTTTGTGGAGGCTATTGTGCTAGGCCATGCCAGCTAGTGGGGATGAGGACTTGAATGAAGGTAGTGTCTGGGTGAGTTAATGTGTGCGGTGCTGTAGAAATAGAATAGATGTTAATTTTGGAAACTGGAGGCAAGGGAGCAAGGCTGAGGGTGAGTGTTGTGAACCGGGTCACCATGGTGCCATCAGCAGCAATAGGTAGATGATGCTGAGATGTGGGTTTAGAAAGACATCTGAATCACCCTCTGGACAGGTTGTGTTTAAGATGAGTTTGCAACCTTTGTGTGGAAATGTCCAGTCATCGTGTCCCTCAAGAGAAGAATTAAATCATATAACGCTATGAAAGAGAGAGTCTGGAGGAGAAACGGTGTGATCAGCAGTGTCTGTATCATAGAAATTTCCAAAGGAATAAGGACTGCGTAAAAGTCACTGAATTTAGCGATGAAGAGATGATTGGTCAAACTCAGGGAGTTTCAGTTAAATGGTAGGATCAGAAGGCAGATTGCAAGAGGGTGAGAAGTGAGGAGGAGAGGGAGAAGCAGCTTTTTTCTCGATTGACTGTAAAAGGGAGAAGACATGTAGGAATAGGGGAAGGTGAGGACAGGATCAAGTGAAAGGTATTTTTCTCCCCCTAAGGGTGGAAGACATTTGTAGTAAGCAGAAGAGGAATTGGTTTGTCAAATGTTGCCATGCTAATGTTATGGACAGTATGGACAAATGGTGACTAGATGGCATCACAGCTAAGTAGTTGACAACTGGAAGAATGGCTGGACCCAAAGAATAGTCAGTAATTATTCCTGGAAGGAGGTGTGTAGTGAATTGTCCCAGGGATATTTCTTGGTCTCTGTGCTACCTAGGGAAGGAAAACAGCTAGAGAATAGGTAGAAAACACGTTTACTGATTTTACATCTAACCCCAAGGGTTTGAGATAGAACCAATAGATCTACTGGATGACAGATTTGGAATTCCAAATCTTAGGCTAGAATGGTGGGCTCAGATGTAGTAAGGTGAAATTTAATAGACATAGTAGAATTTTGCGTCTGTACTCTCAAAACCCTTTTATGAGTCCAAGATGGACAAGCAGAGGCTGGGAATTTCTGAACAAATATTGGGACATTTAATGGACTGAAGCTCAACATGGTTCAACAGTGTGATGTGTTAAATAACAAAGGTTAAGGAAAACCTTAGGGTACATGAAAGAGACAGAGTATTCAAGTGTCTTCAGGGAGTTAAAGGGCTGTCACAGGGAAATGTGCCTGGACTTGTTCTGCTTTGACCCAGAAGGTAGAACGAGCAATACAGTGTCACGTTACAAAGAAGCAAATATCCACTAGAAGTGAAGAAAAATTTCGTATCATGTGGTGGGATGGTCTACTTCAGGAAGGAGAAGGTTTGCCTTCCCTGAGGAATGTCAAATAAATGGTCGATCACCACTTCTTGGGGATGTGGTGGAGGGTATTCCTGGTCAGGTAAGGGTTGGACCAGGCCATGCCTGAGGTGTCGCATTTCTGTTCGTCCTTCATCCTGATGTGTTGATTTTCTCCTAGAAGTCAGAAGACTATGGAGAAGAGCCTGGTGACAATCCAAGGCAACCCATGGGAAAGTGTGCTGTTGTCTGTGTCTCTTTAGAGCAGAGGAGAGCAAGTCAAGATCCTTTGTTATGTTTGTCACGGTAGAGAGCTGACAGGTTCCCAGGAGAATTCTCTTGTCCCTTTGTTCAGCGATCACATCCTCCACATACGAAAAGACAGCAAGCTGAGCCACCAGGTCTTCTTTTCTCAATGTAGCTTCTCAAGTGTTCTTTGCCTTCTATTCCCAACTCCTTTGATATTTACATTCATTTTCTGTCCTTTGTTTCCCAGTTTGTCATGAACACCATCCATTTCAATTCATGAAAACTAAATGCCTTGTTTCACAGATATCCGTTGAGTCGCAGGCAATTGTGATTTCAGAAATGTCTTCACAAGGGGAGTTGGTGCTCAGAACCAGAACAGTGAAATTGGCATGACTTTCTCTCAAATCTGTGCCTCTGTAACTCACTTGAGCCTTGTTAGAAAGGACTCCTAGTATTAGAATCAGCTACCCCAATATGGAATGACTTTCCTCTCACTGTAACTCTTTGGGCAGAGGGTGATTATCCTTTCTTTTCCCGGGGTTCTTTGGGAAGTCCTGTTTCGATGCCATCTAGGAGGCTTCCAAGGCTGAAATTCTATGTGGAAAAGTAGGATATCTCCCTCCTACTGGATCTTTCGGATAAGAGACATTGAATCAGACTCTGGGATTCTCATGTCCTCTCTCCAAGATTCCATGGTGAAAAGGTTGCCCTCACAGGACAATCCGGGTTATGGACATAATGTTCCATATGAAGCTCAGAAGGAAAAATGTTCCTGGAGCAGGAATTACGTGTTGAGAATCTTCCTTGAGAGCTTCATTCTATTTCTGCCAGAGACATTACCAGCAGTGAAAATAACCTTAGCCCCTGAAAGCCGTTCTGTGGTTACTTAAACACCAGTCAAATGAGTTTGATGACAGTCATGTATTTACTTTGTCATTTCCTGCATAGAGAACCCAGAGATGGTGCCCAGTGTGGAATCATTCCTTCATCTCCTACTATATGCCAAGGAATGTACTATGTCCTCGGAATGCAAAGAATGACATAAAAATACTCAGTCCCTGCCCTTAAGGTGTTAGCCAACTTAACTTTCTCCCACTTTATGTCCTCATTTTAATAAGACTCTTCTTTTGCAGCTTCTGGGGTAGCCACTATAGCAACCTTCCCATATTCCGTGGGATCAACAGGACCTGAAGCCTACACAGGTAGAATTGTTAGAACTTTAGCGTTCTGGAAAGGGCTCAGTAGGCTTTTCAAAGTTCTGGAAAGAAGGAGAAAAGGAAGGGAACGTAGAGTTTCCAAACAAACCCTACTAACTCTATGATGCAGAGGCTGGGCAAGACAGGAGTGGGGATTTGGCATGACTTCTGAAGTCCCTTGTAAGCAATTCCAGAGAAGATTTAAATATCTGGTAATTTGCCAGAGAGATCCCTGCAGGCACGTGGCACAAATTGTTGCATCTCATGCCAAAGATGAGGAAAAAGAAAGGCCCCTCGAACAGCCCCCCACCTTGTCTGACCAGAGTTAGCATTTGCCCAGAACCTGGTACCTCTTGTGATAATTCAGCTTCATGTTGAACTTCATTCTCTTCGAGATTGTGGGTCCCCACATAGTCATCTGGACATAGCTTGGGAGCTCTTTGAAAGCAGGGCCTTCTTTTGCTTCTGTTGGTATGTCTAGCACTTATTACAATGCATTGTATATGGCAAATGATGAATAAGTGCTTTCCTGATCAATCTTGACCAAATCAAGCAGAACCCTTTCCCCATCCAACGAACTTCTCTTGGTTCTCTAGTTTCTCAGTTGTGGTTCTATCAACGGTTTTCTTTCACCTTGATTTAGTTTGAGCTCCTTTGTCAACCACTTTTGCTCCAGGAACATCTTCCAGTCCATTACCATTCCTTAGCACCAGCCTTACCACTTACCAAAGTGCTAGCATCTCGGGATCCTTTGGTGGACTGTCTTTACGGATTTTGTCATTAGATTAGGACTTGAAGAAAAGCTGAATAAAGCGGAACTGGGAGAGTGAGAAATCGTACCTACCCAGAGATATCAGTGCAGCCAGGTTAATGGGTTTCCCTTGCAGAAAGGAATAGAATAGGAACTGGGTGACCTTGGGCATGCTAGTAGAGTGGATAATGCTCACACACAGATGTTCCTCTCTGACTCATATTTCAGTTAGTGGCACGTCCAGCATGGAATCTCTTGTTGCAAACTTTACCGTTACGAACTTCATCTGCTCAGAAGATATGGGGCAGCCCAGTTCTGACACATTCAACTCTGCTGAGAATGTCATGCAACACATGGTTAGTCTTCCCCATATCCGACCCCATCCGCCAACTACACAGCTGATTTCCCCATTCCTTGACTGGGATCCATCTTCTCTTACCCCAAGTTTACTTGACTCTTTCCTTGCTTTGCCAGATTGGCCTCTTGTTTAGGGAAACTACCATTGGGCCCTATTTCCCTGAATGCAAGGTGACTTCTTTGAGGTAAGAATTGTAACACTTTCCGCACACCCTTGAGGATAAACCTCTAATGGACTGCTATATGTAAAAGATAGTCAACTCGATTATACACTTACCTTTAGTCTCATTTTCTCTATGTTCAAATTCCCAAACAACTTTATCCCAGTGCCTCTAATCCCAGAAAGTGCAGGAAATAAAAGTGCGTTCATTCATAAGTACTGATTTGTAAGAAACAGTCTAATGTCAAGAATGTCTTCTCCAGTTGCGGTCCTACGGCTTCTCACCACTGCTACCCAGACAGGTAATGCTAGCTCACCGACCATTCCAAGGCCACTGTCAGCCTTTCTCAGGTCACTTCTGGCATATATTTAAGCCCCTCTCTACCCAGAATCCCAACACATTTCTCAGCACCAATTTCACAGATGTTCATATCACCTCCCATTGTTGTTTTTATCTAGAGCTATGATGAATGGATTTGCAACCAGAGTGGATTTCCTGTGTACCCATCGCGTTGTCCCTGTCAAGGCTGTCGTGGACAGTGAAGTGTACTGGGAGATGAGCAGGGAAACACATGGCATTACCATTCTGTGCCTCTTCACCCTGGCCAAGGACAGTCATTACCTTGATGGTGAGCTACCTAACTGAGCCATCATCTTGGCCACTGTCCCGACCAGTCTTCTGATATAACCTCAGTATTATTTTCTCTTCATTTTAAGCCTTATTCTTTTATCCCTTATTCCACCCCTGCCCAGAATCCTTTATTCCAATGTCCCATTTTTTCATCCAGGTCCAAAAGATAGAACCTACGTATAACTGAGTTGCTAGACTGCCCACTACTTGGTGCCATCTCTGGTGTTATCTGTGGTAGCTGGAGATAATTGTTGTTCTGTCCATTTTTTGGTCTTTGCAAATTGAAACTTTGAAGTAATTCTTTGGTTGGAGACTAGAGGTCAGCAAGGAGAAGGATGGATGAGGTGAAGTAAGGAAGGATAAGTATCTAAGAGTAGGATGGAATCAGGAGGACAAAAGGTTTCCACCTACGACAATGATGGCTCTGTTCCAATCAAGTGAAATTTAATAAGAATTGACATGTACTGAAGTGGAAGAAAGTGGATTTGAAGGAAGAGGGCCTGGGTTCTACTCCTAACTTTCTAATTCCTCTCAGTTTGACAGCTGACTAACAAATTACCCTAGATGAGCCTCAGCTGTGTCTTCTGTAAATTATAATGTTGGCCCAGATGTGGTCTTGGCCAGGTCTCAATATGTGATTCTGATTCAAACGGCTCTTTAGTGCTTTTGAAATCCAATCCACTTCTATATTAATGAAACAGAAGTATATAGTTTTGGGGAGACAGAACTCTATAACAAGTCATTGGAAAGTGACCTTGGAGATTATCTTGAGAGTAAGCTTAATAAGAGCCATCAAAGTGACAGGGCATGCATGCCAAAAACCCCAACAGAAACACACTGGTGTGCTAATATGTCTCTTGGTCTTCCTTGAGGGTGGAAATTCCCTCCCGGGAGGCAAAGTGCTAGCTGTCCAAAACCTATCATTTTAAGGACTTTCCTGAGCCTGAGACGTTAAGTGATTTGACAGGATCAGAGCATTCATTCAGTTTTAAGGGATGGGTTCTGATTTCAGAACTTCTGAATTCTGAATAGCCATTTCAAACCAGTTTGCCATATGATTTCTTGTCACAATTCTGTCTGCATTTAGCTGACTACAAGGAATCGTAGTTGAATCTACAACAACAGAAGTGTAGTAGCTTGAAAGGAGGGAGGTGACAGTTCTATCTTCCTCTGCCTTTACAAGTTGAAGCTAGTTCATTTTGAGGAGCCCCAGGATGGCGAGGCATCATGAAAGTATGGGGTAAAGGCAGAGAGGCAGTGCAGTAGCTAGTGTCCTGATCCTAGAGCCAGGGAAAACCGAGTTCCAGTCTTGCCTGACAAGCTCACTGGCTGTGTGACATAGGGACGTCACTTAAGGGAACAGCTTTCATGCTCCATTTGCTCGTCTGAAAAATGGGGATAATCATAGTAATACCAATCTCAAAATTCGACAGTGAGGAGAAATGGGACCACATTTCTAAAGTACTGTGAAAACCTTAAATCATCTTGCAGAGATATACTACTGATGATGATGGCGACAGCTAGAAAGAACTGTTCATGTTTAGCCAGGAGACATCATGATCACATTCTTTGATTTTTCAGGAGCCTATCATGAGCAAGAGGTTTTCATTCTGCTGAATCCCATAAGGCAGAATTAGGAGCAATGAATGATTGCTGAGGCCAGAGAAGAAAATGGGGGGTCCGGTACAAGTCGACATTTGCTCCCACAGGAAATCACATAAAGATACAACCCTGTTTTGTCTCTCACCCTTCCTGGCTGGGTCTCAGACAAAAGCATGAGTTAGGCAGTGCAAGGGAGGATTCTCTCTTTCTCCAGGATGCAAATCCCTTGGTTCCTCAGGGGTGATAAACTAAGGCCTTACTTCAGCTGAGTCTCTAAGTAACTCTCTTGCTTGACTGTCCATCCTTTGTTTTCCAGGTTACAAGGAAGAAAGCATGGTCCAATCTACTGAGGTTTTGTGGAGTCCTCTCATGCTACCTCCCTGGGCTACAGGGAAGAAGACCTCCTCAATTCACCCCAGGGCTGTGGCCTTGGAAGGAGAAGGCCACAGTGCGATGAGCAATTGGGTCCCCATCTGTGCCAGGCCCTTGACTGAATGTGCTCTTCATCAGATGCCCTTCGTGAGGGTCAACTGGAACTGCAGCTTCTCCTCCAACCTGGGTTCGAACTCCATTGGACAAGGTTTTCTGGACGGGACCAGGAAGACCACAGGCCACTGCCCCAGGGGCCTATTCAAGCTGGATAACCTCCACATGACAAGTAGGGAAAATAGAATCGAGTCAGGGTGGGGAAACTGCAGTGGGAAGAGGAGATGGGAAGGGGCCTTGAGGCAGAAGGAAAGCTTAGGAGGCTTGGAATCCAGCAATTGGGGGTGAAATTAAGACTGATGATTCTGAAACACTGCAGAGCAAGGAAGTTCCCTACAACAGAACGCATAACAGGTTAACAACAGGAAGGTTCTTAGGACCTACAATGTCAGGACTTGGAAAGCCTTTAGAATTGAGATTGTCAGAGTTTTGGGTGCAGCACACAGAAGCCAAGATGTCGGTGCTGGGAGGGCCCTTAGAAGCCAGGATGTCGGACATTGGAGAGCAGTATTAACATACAGAATGGAGAAGGTTTGATCTGGGAAGGGCCTCAGAGCTTCCAACCCTATAAATTTGAGATTGAGCAAAGTCAGATCCAGGGAACAGACTTGAATTTGCCCAAAGTCACTGAAAGTTAGTGTCAGAGGTGAGAAAAAACAATTCCAATGCCAGACCATCCCTACACTCCCCCAAACCCAAGCAAGGAGCTGACAGGGGTCTCTTTTCAGGGCAGAAACTTATGACCTTTGCAAATGCCTTCTGAGAGCCCCAGTCATGAGGGCCTCCCTGAGGACAAAGGGAGTCCTCCAAAGAGCCACAAGACACACAAACCTTGTTGCCATTTACCCCTTCAGGCTGCTCCTCCCATCTTTTCCTCTGTGGATCTTCAAACCTCTTTCACTTAGAAAACATTTATTAGCATCTCAAATGAGATATTATTTCTGAAGTAATTATTATGTAACATGTACTTAAGTGAATGCTTGTTCCTTTTTAAAAAAAAAAAAATTAATGAATATTTTGTTGGATGGTAAGTTCCCAATTGTCTCCCTTCTTCCCCACCACCGCGTAGAGAAAGCCACAGACAGATGGATAGAAATATACAAACTATGCCATGCATTCTTCGTTCATTCTTTCCTCTAGCCCCTCCTCCTCCCTCCACACTCTGCTCTTCCTTTCACTCCCATCCCTTCCACTCCCTTCCTCTCTTCTGCAGAGGTTCATGCATGGCATTTCATAGACACGGAGAACTCCTTTTAGGGAACTCATGTTTCCAGTGCACACCCATACATACTTTTATCTTAATATCTTCGAGAGTGACATTGAGAGGCAAAGTGATTTGCCCAGGGTCAAGGAGACAACATGTGCCCGAAGCCACTGGACTTGTAGTTATATCTTCCTGTCTCCGAATTCAGCTATCTACCCTCTTCTCCACATTTCCTCTCAAGGGCATAATGGAGGAGATAAGATTCGAGACTGGACCTGTGATTTCCTGTGTGAACGCAGCACTTGGAGGAAAAGCTTCCTTCAACAGAACAGATTTTAAATTCACTTGAGACTTAGGAGAGTTGGAGAGTTGGCTGTGGATAAGACAGACTTGCATTAGCAATGCAATAGATCTGAGTGTGACAGACAACTCTGTGAGAACCTAGTGGATTGACTTTTCGTGGCTCTTGGACTTGAAGAGAAAGTGATATTGGAGCTGGGCTTCCACATCTTGTGTGCCTGTTACATGTGGGGGCTAATCCTGTTGGGAACGCTCCACACACTGTGCTGTCCTCACATCCCTGTGATGGCCCCTTAGCATCATCTCTGTTTCTCCCCAGACATGCCCTACTGGACCATCAGCTTTTTCGGCCTGGCACTACTCCTGGTGCTCCTGGTTAACCTTATGTGATACTTCACAGTAAGAGAAACTGGGGAACCCCTAAGAGCCTGTTAGTACTGTGTGCATGTGTGTGTGTGTGTGTGTGTGTGTGTGAAAGTGAGAGAGAGAGAGAGAGTAAGGGAGGGAGGGAGGGAGAGAGGGAGGGAGGGAGGGAGGGAGAGAGGGAGAGAGACTTTGTGGTTGCACAGTGGAAAGACGATTGTGGTATCTGGAGCCAAAAGACCTGTGTTCAAATCCTCATCAAGTATGTCACCATCATCAAGCGCCCCCCCCCCCCCATGGGTAAGACTCAATCTTACAACCCAAAATCACTTGGTCACTTCTCTTCTTTTCCGAATTGTTGGATTGTTTTTGAATTCTTTTAATTGGCATATTTTTCATTATGAGGGAAGGTGAACACAGGAAAAGACTTTCAGGTTTTAGAACTTCTAAAAAGTTTTTAATTCGATGGTGAGGAAAGAGAAATATGAACAAGGGTGAGTACTGTGGCTCAGTTTGGACGATCTTATTGAGAGCCAAGAGGCAGTCCCTATTATTCCAGTTTTGTTGTTGTTGTTTTTTTTTTTACCAAGGAGAATTCTCTTTGTAGTAAAATCGCTGTTTAAGAAGGTGATACCTGAGTTAAAAAAAGGCACCTAACTGAGATGAGTTCCAGGGCACCAAGCACAGTGGATACTGAGAGAAATGAGGCAGATGCCATTGGAGAAGCCAGAATCAGCCATTTGGGGAAAATGGTGTGGCATGGAAGAGGATCAAAGGAGGGCGAATGTCCTCATCTTCAAAAAAGGGAAGAGAAAAAAATCTGCACATGGAGAATAAGGAGCTTGATTTCTGTTACTGAAAAGTTAAACATTAGGTTATGAAAGGTTTGGGTAGCAAAGTGATAGAAAAACAGGTCGTAGGCCTGGTGCTAGCGTTCCCAATGTCACCCCCCCCCAGCTCATTTCATCTCCCATGTTCTCCATGTGTTTAGATTGCTCAGTATGGCAAATGCTGCGGTTATCATTTAACAAGATTTTTGCAAATGATATGACCGAGTTTCCCGTGCAGTCTTTTCCAAAATAAGAGTGATGTGGGCTAGCAAGTAAAAGGATCTGGTGGATGTAGAATGAGAGGAAGGATCAGTCCCAAACCGTAGTCGGTCCTTCACCTTTCAGTATCAGCATGAAAATTGGTTTCTGGCAGAGCACCATAAGGATCTGGATGTGACCTGGATCTAAAGTTTTTCTAAGTGACGTCAGTGAAGGCTAAGACTGAATGCTTTTCAAAAAGAGCTAACCATTTTAGTAGTCAGGATTACAAAAGATCTAAAAGGCAACAAGTATTAGGTCGATTCTCGTAGGAAGAAACTGGTGTCTCTTTGATTGTGTATTACACAAGCTTCAATAAATATAACTATGTCGGTCACATTAATTTAGAAATAGTGAAGAAGAGGATTGCACAGGAAACCGAGAATCTCTTACATATAGTTTTGGTCATTTCAAAGTAGATACTTAATTTATACGAACCCCATAGAATTATTTGTCTATGTCCCCTTTCTGAACTTGGTTCTGTTCTTGCTGGATATTTTAAAATGTGATTTTTAAACTCTTTCTTCCATCAGGCTATTATGGGTACCCATCCATCTCAAGTAATCATCTCCTTCCCTCTTTTCCTCCCCAAGAAATGAAATCTGCCACCCTTCTAAGAGACAAATAAAATTGGGGGTTGGGATGCAAACATGTGTCATCTCTAAAGATAGTTTGCTTCTGCTCTTGTACTCTCTACCAACAGGATGTTGGCCTGGTTCACTAATCGTCTTCTGGAGAAGTGAAGACCTCAGAATACTTTTCCTTTACATCATTTTTGCCATTGAATATGAGTGTGCTTTACTCCATCTGCTCATTTGTTTCCCTAAATTTTTCTTAATGACTTTTATAATTCCATACTATTCATTTACGTTCACATACCACAATTTTTCAGCCATCTTCTCATTGCTGGACATGCTGTCGGCCTTCAGTTCTTTGCCTTAGCAAAAAGTGCTGCCATATTTTTGCATATTTCAATCTGTGGAGTATGAAATAATTGACTGAGAATGAAATAATCAAAGATCAAAAATCAGCTTCACTACTAACCTCTAGGGGAAGGTATGATGAGAGAGTGATGTAGTTGAAAGAATCTGGGCTTTTAGGGCTCTCCAGCTCCAGTTGAGTCAGTAGTGTAATATGGCATCCAAGAGAGTTAGAGCGGTCTTTGCTGCAGTAAGAAAATAATGTGGCCAGGCCTAGGAGGGCAATAGCGCACATGCCAGGGCTAAGGTGAAGCTCATTGGTAAGTTGGAATGTTCAGTGACAATGACCAAGTTTCTTCAGGCCTGGCCACCTGATCTGGAGGAGGACAAGGGCCGGATGAGCCCGGTAAAAAGGATATTTGCAGGAATTATGTCTGTTTTCAAGTCTTTGAAAGGCAGTCACAAGAAAAGGATCTAAACTCCATGTAGCAGAATCCCAAACAAAGGAATTAGCAAAGTCATCACACTTCAAGCTGGAAGAGATGGAGAGTTCTCCATCCCAGCAGAGATTTGGGCAGAAGCTAGCTGACAGGCCCTGAGGGAATGCAGAGTTAGGCCTATTGCTTGCTGTTCAAGGGTGTGTTGGCCTGTGTGTATGCTGAGGTCTTCAGAACTCAGAGCTTCTTGGTGGTTTCCCAGAGATGATTTGTGATTGGTGTATTGTTTGTCGGCTGTCTGTTGACAGATCACCTTTGATCCCTTAGGGGGTGAGTGTTTCCTTTGAATATTTGTATCATTTAAAAATGTTATATTCCATTAGATTGCACTTCCTGAGAGTATTTTGTCTCTGCAGTTTTTCTTTGAGTTCCGGTTATTTGTGACGTGTAAGGGTGTAGGGGTGTGAAGTGTGAGGTTTTTATGTTCTACCATATCATCTTCTCAACACATGAAAAATCTTGATGTATCATCTCAATTTCATCTCACTTTCTTTCAAAATGGTTAACCTTTTGACCTTGCAGAAACTTATGTTGATATATCCTCTTAAGGTTGGGAAGCCAAGTTTCTTTTTATCCACATTCCGTTGTTCATGAGAGGTTTTGGTTTGCCTTGAAGGCAATATTTTAATGTACATGTATAATTTGTAGAAACTTACGATACCTCTTTCTGCTCCTCCTGGATTCCATTCTTTTGATACAGTATTTATTCCTTTGACCTCTTTCTTCTCTTAAAGCCAAGTAATGGCTAGGATTCCGCAACAAATGAAAGAACACAGGATCACAACGTAGGAATCGATGGCTTCGTGGACGCCTAGATGGAAAGTCACTTAAAGGACACTCAGTTACCTGCCTTTGTGTTCCCTCTAGGGGTCACAAACACTCCAGCATTAACCCAAAGGAAGAGAACCAGCCTGTCCACACCTATTCAGTATTGGAAGAATGACTCTGGGCCTTTATAAACTTTATTATCCTGAAAAGAAGAAAACATTTGTACTGGATATTTTAATTTATTTTAAAATACATACGTCCTGTAGTTGGATGAGTATAACTAGTAAAAATAAAACCATGTAATTGTTACAAAATAACCTCATGTCTTTTTCAATTTACTTCGATTGTCCTTTTTTGTTCTTCTGTCTCCTTGCCATATTTATGTCTGCTCTTAGAGAATTTTGTATATAGATTATTTAGAGAAGCAGAGCAGTGTAGGTCTGGCTTTTCGAAAAATGATTTTTTTTTTGTCTGTATATTTGCAACACAAATGTGACTCTGTGAAATGTTTTGAGCCTTTTTCCAACACCATTCTGGCTTAGCTTTTTTACAAAGTGGACAGTGCTTCTCCTTCTTTAGGAGCAACCACCCTCACCCAGGCTCAAGCACCAAAAGTTCCCAAGTGAAGCATGGGGGACCTGTCACCAGAGGGTCCATAAAGTCCTGAGGTCCCCTCCGAATCAGAGAAAAAAGAAGCCAATTGGCAGGATGAGGGTGATGCATAGGAGGGAGGAAGAGAAAGGAAAGGGAGAGCTGGGCAAAGCATGGCGAGGGGTCGTATAGGGCGCTATAGCTTGGCTAGTTTCCAGTTTGGGTTACTGGATTCTTCTGCCCTTGGCAGGCTGTTCAGAGATGAGATAAGAAGGATCTCCACTGCCACCTTTGGCTGTAACAGTCTGAGGTTTAGACCTCAAATTGACATCAGGTCAGTCTTACCCAGCCACATGAAACCATTGTATCCAAGGAGAGAAACACGGTCCCTGCAGACTGCACTCATAAGCATGTTAGGTCGACTTGCCAAAACAAACTTTGGCATTTTAGTCTCTGTCCTGCTCAGGAATCATTGTTTCTGATGCAGATGAAGGGGAATGTATTAAGACACTAGCATCAGTGCAGAATTCTGGCTGTCTTCTTTGATCTAGGTCCTCTTGAACCCTAGAATAACATATTAACAAAGCGGCCAGCCCGAATAAGCCACACTTCACCTCCTCACACCATTCTACCCAAACTCAACATCATGAGAAAGCTCGATCAGGAGGGTAGCGGCCTGGGAAATTTGTGATTTGTTATGGTTAATTTCCAAAAAAAATCCCTTAGAAAAACAGTTGCAGTAGTTAGTGGGAGATTTTTGTATTGGTTTGTGTGGGAATTTCGTTTTCTAAGAACATCGACGATATCATTGAAATGATGACATGTTTTACACTTGGCTTTGTTTTGAGTCAGCTGTGCAAGCTCACCAACATCACTTTGTCTTCCAGAGCCATCTGTGTCCCTTTCATTCTGATCTCTCCTTTGACTCTGTCCCTCCTCAAAGCTGTTTGCTTCTGATCACCCCTCCCTAGTCTTCCCTGTCTTCTATCATGTTCCCCCCTCTTAGGCCCTTAAACTATGGAGCTCCTGGAGAACAAGGACAGTTTGTGTCTCTTTCTTTGCATTCGCAGTGCTTAGCACAGTGCCAGGCACATAATGAGATATTAATAATTGTTTGTTGAATCATTTGTGGCTCTAAAAGCCAACCCCTCCTCCTTCCTGTTCTCTCTTTGGATTCTGTGACATCACCTCTTGTTTACCTCCTACCAATCTGACACCTCCCTCTCCAAGGCCTTAACTGGCTTCCTAGTCCACAGTCTTCTCCCTAAGTGTGGGTGAGTATTCCCTAACGTTCCAACTTATTCCCCTTCCACTACACGTATACAACTTTTATCAAATTGTTTGCCTACTCACTGAGGCTGGGGAAGGAAGGGAGAGAAGAAGGGAGAGTTTGGGGATTTGAAATAAAAAAGAATCTTAAAATTGTTTTACATGTAATGGGGAAAAAAATAAAATATTAAATTTTGAAAAGAAAACAAATGTCACCCCCAGAACTGAGATTATAATAGGAATTTAATCCTATCCATATGCTTTTTTCCACTTAATCCTCTGTTTCATTGCCATTTGGACAGACCAGCACGTCTGGTATTCAGTAGCTCTGGCACCAATGATGGCAAGAATAGATTAATAAAAAAACGCTGTAAAATCTGTTTCATCAAAGCTATCTTTCTTTGGTGCCTCTGGATTCTTATGGAAATGTTGTTCGAGAAAATCTAGTTTAGTTGGGTCACATGCCAAGTTTTCTGCAAGCTTCTTTTCATCTCTCATATGAATTTTTAGACAGTAATGCTCATAAACTCCTACCATCCTCCAAACTGTGTAACTAGATTGGCAATTTTCTTGGCAGTAGCGTTTCACTGCTTGATAAAAAGATTAAATGTTTGCTGATATTCGCTGCTTGTCAGAAAGATTAAGTATTTGCTTCTAACACAATCTCTAGGCTCTTTTGTTCTTATTATTGGTTAAATATTTTTATTATAAAAATCAGAGTCAATCTATTCTTTGTTCATTTACAACTGCAATCATTCCTTTGAATAGTCCAAGTTAGAGCTCTTGTAATTCGATGCACAGTCTCATCGTCTGTATCATTTCTTCTAATTTCTGTTGATTTTGTCGTTGTTCTTGTTATTCAGTCGTTTCAATCATGTCTGAGTCTTCTTGACCCCATTCGGGATTTTCTTGGAAAGATCTTGGAGTGGCTTGCCATTTCCATTTCCATATCATTTTACAAATGAGGAAACTGAGGCACAATGCGGTAAGTGGCTTGCCCAGGGTTACATAGCTACTAAGTATCTAAGGCCAGATTTTAGCTACTGCATCACCTGCCACTTCTTTCTGACCATCTCCTTAATCAGCTAAATATCTGACTGCACATGGACAAGTAATTCTTAAATAACTCCCATGTCAAAAACCATTTCTTTGGGTGTCTGCTTAGTATAGCCCTTTAATTGGCTCTCAGGCTCGTTTTCCCCACACTAACTTCATAAGAATTGGTAAGTAAAATGGCCAGAACATGGCTACATCTCTCTGTCTCTCTGTCTCTGTCTCTGTCTCTGTCTCTGTCTCTCTCTCTCTCCCTCCCTCCCTCCCTCCCTCCCCCCTCTCTCTCCCCTCTCTCTCTGAGTTCTAGAAGTAACCCTCAAGAAATTGGGATAATTCTTATATGCTCCTCCTAAATATCAATCACCTAGTGATACTTACCACCTCCTCAATATCAACAGTATCAGGGATTAGCATTGCACTATCACTTTTACCACTTAATTTCTGCTCCCTATAAACTGACCAGTAAACTCCAATTACGTTTCATAATTATGCGGTGAGATGAGAAGAGATTGATATCCAGAAAGTAAAGAAAATGAGATATTTTTCCTGAATACCCTAAGCAGGAACTACATGGGAATGAGGAAAAAGCTCAATTTGGCCTTGGTCAGGTCTCCCCTACAGACTGCTCCTGTCTTTGAAGCTATGTCCACTGGTATGCTAGCCATAAGGCGAGTCAATAACAGATGAATACAAATGATTCCCATTCTCAGTGGAAGACTTCTTGATCCTGACAAAAATAGAAGGAAAAGGCGTTTCCAGCAAATGGGAATGGTGAGTTATCTTTTTGCCACATGTGACCTCTTAGCTTCAGTCCACTTTCCTTGACTCTCTCTATGTAATGGTAGGAAAGTATGTAACAGAGTTTTGGGGGGAGCGTTTTAAAGGACCTCTTTTTATTCTACAACAGTAGTAAATATTCTTTTCTAAAAGGCACTTTATGGCTAGTTCAATATAGGATTCTCAATTGAGAAACTTGGGAGAAAGCAGATTGTAGGGATTTTGACCCAATGCAATTAGACAATCACCAACTGACTCACTGTAGATATGGTCAAAATCCAAGGAGGAGATGTAGACACCATTGCTTTTGATTGATCTGTCAGAGTGGGAGTCGGCATAAGAGTCTTCAGGGATTGCATGGGCTGTAGCTATATCAAAGTACAGTCTTCATCCCTTGCTTCCAGTACTCTAACACTTGTTAGCTTCCTTACCAGAGGACTGGGGGTTTTCTTTGTTCAAATACTCTTTTATTTTATGGACGGAGGGCAGTGTGGCACAATGGAAAGGGAGATGGATTGATTTGGAATCTGAGAACCTGGGGTTCCAATCCTGCTTTTACAGTTTACTCATTGAATAACTGTCGGCAAATAATTGTATATCTCTGGGTCTGAGTTTCCTCCTCTCTAAAATGAGAGGGTTTAAGCTAGATAAATAACCTTGAAAGCACCTTCCTTTTAGCAAATGATCCTGTGAATGATGGAAGAGTCATGACATTATTAGTAGCTATCTGTGTCTTGGACATTGCAGAAAAAAGGAGAACGCTGTACCAAGGAAAATTATTGATATATCATTATATCAAATATATATCTAAATACAAAACAGAAATATAGGCCGTAACACAAATTTGCCCTGTTGGCCTCAGGATCTGCTAAAGATATAGTCTAGAAACATGATTCAAACTGAGTAGAGTTTATAAATAAAAGTCAAAACTCTATTAACATAAAAATGTCACTGAGCTGTTCTGGACCCGGAAAATAACACGTGCAAGATAGCAGTAGCAAGCAACGACACCTGTGGTGCTAACCTAGTCTCATCATATTCTCCTGGCCACAGCAATTTGCAAAATGAAAACAGGTGGAGCAAACAGGAAATTTTTTTTTTCAAAATTAGTTTTATTGACGCAATTTTTGTTATATTTCAATTTCCAAACTGTCTCCCTTCCTCCTTTCTTACCCTGAACTAGTGAAGGCTACCAATTATAAATATGGTGTAGAACTATACACCATAAACATATGTAAATTAGACTATGTGCGTCTCCATTTCTGAGTTCTTTCTCTGGAGGTGAGAGTGCCTATTACTTCCTAGCTCCTTTATAGATGATTTGATTAATTACAGTACTCAAAATAACGTGGTTGTTCACAATTATTCTTCAATCTATTGCTATTATTATATACAGTGTTTTCTTGGTTCTGCTCTCTTCACTTTCCATTATTTCATGCAAGTTTTCCATGTTTTTCTCAAACTCCAACAGCTCATCATGTCGTAGAGAATGTAAGTATTCCTTCACAACCATACATAAGAGCTTCTTTAGCAATTCCCCAATTGATGAGAATCCCCTCAATTTCTAGTTCTTTGCCACCACAAACAGAGCTGGTATAAATATTTTAGAACATATAGATTCTTTTCTTTTTAAACTGATCACCTTGTGACACATCTACAAGTGCTATTACTGGCTCACATGGTATATAGAGTTTTATCGCCCTTTGGGCATAATTCCAGAATGTGCTACAAAATGATTAGATGAGTTCACAGTTCCACCAACAGTGTATTCAAGACCCAAATTTTCCACATCCGCTCTAACATGTCTCATTTTCCCTTTCCTTCATTTTGATAGATTTGAGATGATGTCTCCATGTGGTTTTAATTTTCCTTTTTCTAATCGGTAATGATTTAGAGCACTTTTCAAATGAATTTTGAAGTCTTCATTGAGAAACAGTTCATACTTTTAGGAGTTTTTCCTAATTTAGTGGCCTTCATACTTCATATCACACTAATCACGCTCTTATATTAAGTTGACACTCAAATTACTGGAGTCATACTTAGCCTTAGGAGCAGATTCAAGCACGTATTAAGAAAATATTGGAGGTAAGTATATTAGCAGAGGATCCTGCTATTTCGTAAAAGGTAAAGAGTTGTAGAAATATACCTTTGCCTTGCCCCAAGCCTTGGATATAGAAAGAAGAAGTACCCTAAGAATTGCTCTTTCCTGTTGTGGCAGTTTCCCCTCTGATATCACAAAATCTCTCACTAGGAAAAACGCAGAAATCAAAGTTTCCTTCCTTTATCGCAGTCATTCCCATGAGGTAGAATGTCCCAAATTTGGTCATTTTATATTTTGGCTTTTATTCTTTTGTACTTTCTGCCTATTTTTATTGCTTATTTTTCTTTTCCAGGCCTCTGATAAGAACTGCTTTCAACTTCTCAATGTTTTTCCTTTTTCTCTGCTTTAATGGAAATGGTTTACATACTTCAACATGGAGTTACTGTGTTCGGAGGCAAATACATACACTTCATTCTCCAGTGAACATGGACTTATAAATTCATTCTTTGTACTTTGAAGCAATTTAATTTTGGCAGAGGATTATGTGAATTTTTTCATGGTCACATGATTTACTCAATGTGATACTTTCATTTTGTTTGTATCATTATGACTCAAAAACGTTTCTTCTTTCCAATGAACGTATCTTTGTTGGACTGTTTTTAACTAAATTAAAGGAGAAGACCATGAGACACTAAACTTTTACGTTCTTATTAATGGCAATTTTGCTGACAATTGAGCTTTTAAAAAATTTGTGAAATATATTTTGAATTCTATTCTTAAGATTACACAGCATTGAGCAATTCAGTCATCTGCAAAATTAATGAATCTGAATTTTAAATTGTGAAGGGACCTCCACATGGAGTCACTTAGTCCCATAATCCAAATGAAATTACCACTGCAATATATACAGCAAGTGCTTGAGTTTTGGTTTGCGTCAACACATACATTAAACACAAGGAAGATATAACCTTAACAGCATTGTTGCCCTTTACTCTCTTCAGGGACAACATGAGCTTGAAACTTCTACAAATTTCCTGGGGTTTTTTCTAGATATAAGACTTCTTCAAATGAAGGCCACAGGAAAGCAAATAAACACATTTTGGGAAGACATCTAAATGGAAAACTTAGATCTATATATGTAAAGGGTAAAGCTCCACTTTTCATACCTGCAGCAATGTCCTGAGTATAGAGTTTGTAGTTATCTGGGACATTTCCAATATCCCATTCAAAATTTCTCCATTCGTCAATAGGGTAGAAATATCTGAAGGTATCTCAAGACCTACAATCAACACAAGAAAGGCACTACTTGAGCAGCACTGGTTTCGTTACTCTCTTCAGGGACAACATGAGCTTGAACCTTCTACAAGTTTCCTGGTGTTTTCTCACTCTGTAAGAGTCCTTCATTTGAGGACCTTAGTAGTCCAAAAAAACACATTGTGGCAAATAAGGGAAGTTGAAAATTTGACGTAATACATGCACAGGGTAAACCTCCACGTTTCGCAGCTGATGCAATGACCTCATAATAGAGTCACTAGTTATCTGGGAGATATTTGAAAATAACCCATTGGAAATTTCTCCATTGGCCAATATGGTAGATATACTTGACGGTATCTAAAGACATACATTCAACACAAAGAAGATGTTCAATTAGCAGCATGGGTTCATTACTCTCTTCATGGACAATATGTGATTCCACCTTCCACAAATTTCCTGGTGGTTATCTCACAATGTTACATGTCTCCATTAGAGGACCCAAGAATCGAAAGAAACACATTTACACAAGGTACCTTCACATACAACTTTGAAGAAATAGAGGAAAAAGGTAAAACTCCAGATGACTTATCTGCAGCAATGAGCACAATACAAGGTTGGCAATTTCTTAGGGGTATTTTCAATGAACACATTCCCAAACGCTCATTTCGCCATTATGGTAGATACATATGAAGGTATCTCAACACATCCATTGAACACAAGGAAGATATAACCTTAACACTATTGATTCGCTTTACTCTCTTCAGGGACAACATGAGCTTTAACCTTCTCCAATTTCCTGGGTTTTTCTCTAGATAGAAGATTTCTTGAAACAAAGGCCATAGGAATCCAAATAAACACATTTGGCCAATAAGTGAAAGAGAAACCTTTGGAGTACTTTCTGTAAAGGGTAACCTCCACATTTCACATCTGCAGCAGTGACCTCAATAGAGAGTTTGTAATTATAGGGGAGATAATTGCAAATATCCCATTCGAAATATCTCCATTGGCCAATATGGTAGATATATAGGAAGGTATCTCAAGACATACATTGAACACAAGGAAGATATAACCTTCACAGCATTGATTCACTTTACTCTCTTCAGGGACAACATGAGCTTGAAACTTCTACAAATTTCCTGCGGTTTTTCCTAGATAAAACACTTCTTCAAATGAAGGCCATAGGAATGCAAATAAACACATTTTGGGAAGACAGCTAAATAGAAAATTTAGATCTATATATGTAAAGGGTAAATCTCTACATTTTGTACCCGCAGCAGTGTCCTCAGCATAGAGTTGGTAGTTATCTGGGACCTATTTCCAATATCCCATTCGAAATTTCTCCATTCGTCAATAGGGTAGACATATCTGAAGGTACCTCAAGGCCTACATTGAACACAAGAAAGGCACTACTTTAGCAGCGCTGGTTTCCTTACTCTCTTCAGGGACAACATGAGCTTTAACCTTCTACAAGTTTCCTGGTGTTTTGCCAGTATGTAGGATTCCTTCATTTGAGGACCTTAGTAATCCAAAAAAACACATTGTGGTAAATAAGGGAAGTTGAAAGTTTGAAGTAATATACACAAAGGGTAAACCTCGACGTTTCTTAGCTGATGCAATGACCTCATAATAGAGTCAGTGGTTATCTGGGAGATATTTGAAAATATCCCATTGGAAATTTCTCCATTGGCCAATATGCTAGATATACTTGAAGGTATCTAAAGACATACATTCAACACAAGGAAGATTTTCAATTAGCAGCCTTGGTTCTTTACTCTCTTCATGGACAACATGTGATTCCACCTTCCACAAATTTCCTGGTGGTTATCTCACAATATTACATTTGTCCATTAGAGGCCTCAAGGATCAAAAGAAACATATTTACACAAGGTACCTTCACATACAACTTTGAAGTAATATAGGTAGAAGGTAAAACTCCAGATGACTTATCTGCAACAATGAGCACAATACAAGGTTGGCAATTTCTTAGGGGTTATTTGCAATGAATGCATTCCCAAACGCTCATTTTGCCATTATGGTAGATACATATGAAGGTATCTAAACACATCCACTGAACACAAGAAAGATATAACCTTAACACTATTGATTCGCTTTACTCTCTTCAGGGACAACATGAGTTTTAACCTTCTCCAGTTTCCTGGGTTTTTGTATCTCAACACATACATTGATCACAAGGAAGATATTCAATTAGCAGCCTTGGTTCTTTACTCTCTTCATGGACAATATGAGATTCCACCTTCTACAAATTTCCTCGGGGTTACCTCACAATATTACAGTTCTCCATTAGAGGCCTTAAGAATCGAAATCAACACATTTACACAAGGTACCTTCACATACATCTTTGAAGGAACATAGGTCAAAGGTAAAACTCCAGATGACTTCTATGCAGCATATCAGCACAATACAAGGTTTGCACTTTCTTAGGGGGTATTTACAAGGAACACATTCCCGATTGCTCATTTCGCCTTTATGGTAGATATATAGGAAGGTATCTCAAGACATACATTGAACACAAGGAAGATATAACCTTCACAGCATTGATTCGCTTTACTCTCTTCAGGGACAACATGAGCTTGAAACTTCTACAAATCTACTGCGGTTTTTCCTAGATAAAAGACTTCTTCAAATGAAGGCCACAGGAATGCAAATAAACCCATTTTGGGAAGAGAGCTAAATGGAAAACTTAGATCTATATATGTAAAGGGCAAATCTCCACGTTTCGTATCTGCAGGCCTGTCCTCAGTATAGAGTTGGTTGTTATCTGCAACATATTTCCAATATCCCATCTGAAATTTCTCCATTCATCAATAGGGGAGATATATCTGAAGGTATCTCAAGGCCTACATTCAACGCAAGAAAGACACTAATTTACCAGCACTGGTTTCCTGACTCTCTTCAGGGACAACATGAACTTTAACCTTCTACAAGTTTCCTGGTGTTTTCTCAGTATGTAAGATTCCTTCAACTGAAGACCTTAGTAATGCAAATAAACACATTTTGGCCAATCATCGAAATTGAATATCTGAAGTAATATATGTAAAGGGGAAACCTCCACGTTTCGTAGCTGCTGCGATGACCTCATAATGGAGTTTGCAGTTATCTGGGAGATATTTGAAAATATCCCATTGGAAATTTCTCCAGTGGCCAATATGGGGGATATATTTGAAGGTATCTCAAGACATACATTCAACACAAGGAAGATATTCAACTAGCAGCCTTGGTTCTTTACTCTCTTCATGGACAATATGAGATTCCACCTTCTACAAATTTCCTCGGGGTTACCTCACAATATTACAATTCTCCATTAGAGGCCTTAAGAATCAAAATCAACACATTTACACAAGGTACCTTCACATACATCTTTGAAGGAACATAGGTCAAAGGTAAAACTCCAGATGACTTCTATGCAGCATATCAGCACAATACAAGGTTTGCACTTTCTTAGGGGGTATTTACAAGGAACACATTCCCGATTGCTCATTTCGCCTTTATGGTAGATATATAGGAAGGTATCTCAAGACATACATTGAACACAAGGAAGATATAACCTTCACAGCATTGATTCGCTTTACTCTCTTCAGGGACAACATGAGCTTGAAACTTCTACAAATCTACTGCGGTTTTTCCTAGATAAAAGACTTCTTCAAATGAAGGCCACAGGAATGCAAATAAACCCATTTTGGGAAGAGAGCTAAATGGAAAACTTAGATCTATATATGTAAAGGGCAAATCTCCACGTTTCGTATCTGCAGGCCTGTCCTCAGTATAGAGTTGGTTGTTATCTGCAACATATTTCCAATATCCCATCTGAAATTTCTCCATTCATCAATAGGGGAGATATATCTGAAGGTATCTCAAGGCCTACATTCAACGCAAGAAAGACACTAATTTACCAGCACTGGTTTCCTGACTCTCTTCAGGGACAACATGAACTTTAACCTTCTACAAGTTTCCTGGTGTTTTCTCAGTATGTAAGATTCCTTCAACTGAAGACCTTAGTAATGCAAATAAACACATTTTGGCCAATCATCGAAATTGAATATCTGAAGTAATATATGTAAAGGGGAAACCTCCACGTTTCGTAGCTGCTGCGATGACCTCATAATGGAGTTTGCAGTTATCTGGGAGATATTTGAAAATATCCCATTGGAAATTTCTCCAGTGGCCAATATGGGGGATATATTTGAAGGTATCTCAAGACATACATTCAACACAAGGAAGATATTCAACTAGCAGCCTTGGTTCTTTACTCTCTTCATGGACAATATGAGATTCCACCTTCTACAAATTTCCTCGGGGTTACCTCACAATATTACAATTCTCCATTAGAGGCCTTAAGAATCAAAATCAACACATTTACACAAGGTACCTTCACATACATCTTTGAAGGAATATAGGTCAAAGGTAAAACTCCAGATGACTTCTATGCAGCAATCAGCACAATACAAGGTTTGCACTTTCTTAGGGGGTATTTGCAAGGAACACATTCCCGATTGCTCATTTCACCTTTATGGTAGATATATAGAAAGGTATCTCAAGACACACATTGAACACAAGGAAGATATAACCTTCACAGCATTGATTCGCTTTACTCTCTTCAGGGACAACATGAGCTTGAAACTTCTACAAATTTACTGCGGTTTTGTCTACCTAGAAGACTTCTTCAAATGAAGGCCAGAGGAATGCAAATAAACCCATTTTGGGAAGAAAGCTAAATGGAAAACTTAGATCTATATATGGAAAGGGTAAATCTCCACGTTTCGTATCTGCAGGCCTGTCCTCAGTATAGAGTTGGTTGTTATCTGCGACATATTTCCAATATCCCATCCGAAATTTCTCCATTCATCAATAGGGGAGATATATCTGAAGGTATCTCAAGGCCTATATTCAACGCAAGAAAGACACTACTTCACCAGCACTGGTTTCCTTACAATCTTCAGGGACAACATGAACTTTAACCTTCTACAAGTTTCCTGGTGTTTTCTCAGTATGTAACATTTCTTCAATTGAGGACCTTAGGAATGCAAATAAACACATTTGGGCCAATCAGCGAAATTCAAAATTTGAAGTAATACATGCAAAGGGTAAACCTCCACATTTCGTAGCTGCTGCGATGACCTCATAATCGAGTTTGGAGTTATCTGGGAGATATTTGAAAATATCCCATTGGAAATTTCTCCAGTGGCCAATATGGTAGATATATTTGAAGGAATCTAAACATATACATTCAACAAAAGTCAGATATTACGTTAGCAGCATTGGTTCCCTTTACTCTCTTCACGGACAATATGATGATTTAGAACACTTTTCAAATGAATTTTGAAGTCTTCATTGAGAAACAGTTCATACTTTTAGGAGTTTTTCCTAAATTAGTGGCCTTCATACTTCATATCCCACTAATCATGCCCTTATATTAAGTTGACAGTGAAACTATTTGGGTCATACCTATAGTAGCCTTAGGAGCAGATTCAAGCATGTATTAAGAAAACATTGGAGGTAAGTACATTGGAAGTGTGTCCTGCTATTTCATAAAACGTAAAGAGGTGTAAAAATTTATCTTCGCCTTGCCCCATTCCTTGGATATAGAAAGAAGAAGCACCCTAAGAATTGCTCTTTCCTATTGTGGCAGTTTCCCTTCTGATATCACAAAATCTCTCACTAGGAGAAACGTAGAAACCAAAACTTGCTTCCTTTACCACAGTCATTGCCATGAGGTAGAATGTCACAAATTTGGTCATTTCATATTTTGGCTTTTATTCTTTTGTAATTTCTGCCTATTTCTGTTGCTTATTTTTCTTCTCCAGGCCTCTGAGAAGAATTGCTTTCATCATCTAAATGTTTTTCTTTTTTCTGTGCTTTAATGGAAATGGTTTACATGTGTCTATATGGAGTTACTGTGTTTGGAGGCAAATAAATACACTTCATTCTCTAGTGAACATGGACTTCTAAATTCATTCTTTGTAATTTGAAGCAATTTAATTTTGGCATAGAATTATGTTAATTTTTTCACGGTAACATGATATAGTCTATGTGATACTTTCATTTTGTTTGTGTCATTGTGACTGAAAATCATTTCTTCTTTCCAATGAACGTATGTGTATTGGACTATTTTTAACTAGAGTAAAGGAGTACACTATGAGACACTAAACTTTTACATTCTCATTAATGGCAATTTTGTTGACAATTGAGGTTTTAGAAATTTTGTGAAACATATTTCGAATTCTATTCTTCAGATTACAGCATCGGGCAATTCAGAGTCATCTACAAAATTAATGAATCTGAATTTTAAAGTCTGAAGGGACCTCCACATGGAGTCACTTAGTCCAATAATCCAAATGAAATTTCCACTGCAATATATATGGCAAGTGCTTGAGTTATGGTTTGTGTCCTTGATTCGATTACAGATGAAATGACCTCCAAGGGCCCCTCAAGGTATTAAGATGATATTGTCCTAGGGTGACTTTTGGCATGATCTATTTACATTTTTTAGGCATACTCTTGCTCAATCCATTAATTCCTTTACTTCCATTTACCTCTCTAACTTCCTTTCATCTGGTCACTGAAGAATCATCCCTCATTCTTACCAAGGCTAGCCTGGCTACTTTCAGGATTCTGAGTTCCCCTCCTGTCAGACCAGGATTGGAGAATTACCATCCAACGAGCAATCAATCAAGTATTTATTAAGCAGCTACTATAAACCAGGTACTAGGTTAGGCAGTGGAATACAAGTACAAAGGATGAAACATTTCTACTTCCAGTAAACTTCCATTCTAATGAGAAAGACGATATGAATACAGCCTAGATATTAAGTCAACAACCGCATATATGATTACATGTTTTTGTCATGGTAGTTAAAAACTGGAAACTAAGGGCGTGTACATCTATTTGTGAATAGCTAAAAGAATTGTGGCAGATGAAACGGGCCATTTCAGAGGAAACTGGGAGGGCCCATTGGAACCCATAAAATGAACAGAACCAGGCGACCATGTCCACACGCACAACTGTACAGAGAAAAACACTTTTGAAATGTTTTAGAACTCTGAGAAACGTAATGACACACCTTGAACCTAGACGATTTAATCATGCCGAGGAGGGATGGACTTGAAATTTATAAGGAGATCTGCATATTTGCATGTGGGCAATTTGGAAGTATCTTTTGTTGGACTAGGCATATTTACTAGGAGAGTTTTAAAAAATTGTTCTGTGAGGGCAGAGTGGGAGGGCATGACAATAAAAAATACTTACATAAAAGTAGAGAAGAAGGAAAAACAAGTTGCTGTGAAAGGGAGGCACTAGCTGTTGGAGGATGAAGAAAGGTTTTGTGTTGAAGATGATATGTGAGCTCCATCCAAGAAGAGATAGACTCTATGAGGTAGAGATGAGGAAGGAGTGCCTTCCAGGGGATTGGTCAGTGCAAAGGCACAGTGATTGGAGATGAAGTTTTGCGAGTGTAGAGCAGAGAGAAGACCACTTTGGCTGGATTACAGAATGTCGGAGGAAAAGTAATATACAGGAGGGCTGGAAAGACGGATGGGTGCTAGGTGCTGTGGGGTTTCCAAAGCCAAACAGGAAAACAGCTATAGACTTTCTATTTTGTTGTAAAGGCAATAATAAGCCACTTGAATTGGTTGGCTATAGGTATTGACATGGTCAGTTCTACACTTAAGGAAAATTACTTTATGAGCTGTGGTGTAGGATAGACAGAAGTAGGAAAGACGTGATGTGGGGAGAAATTAGAGAGCTGTTGCAATAATCTAGGCGAGAGGTAAAAAGAGCTTAATCGAAGGAGATAGTTTTGTGAGTCGATGGGAATGGATCCGAAGTGAGAGATGCTACAAATGCAGAAATAGCAAATTTGGCAAAGAGGAAGGGAACATTGGCAGGAAGGGTGGAAAAGGAGTGGAAGAAGAAGGCAGACTGGTTTTCAGTGCCTGTTCCTGTTGAACCCTCATGGTGAGACCTTGGTTGCCTAGGGACAACACCCTGATCAGATATCATCTGGAGGGCCCAGCAGGAGCATGTGTTATGAGGCCCTCCAACGTGTTAAAGAAAGTTTGACGTGATACGTAGCCTTTCACACCCACAGTGTCCCCCCATTTCAAAGAACAATTTCTGGAGTGGAGGTATCTTTCCATAGCAGTCAACATTTTTTAAAGGCTGATGATGTGGCAGTCATGACGCTAAACTATGTTTTTGGGGGGAAAGGATGGTTTTCTTTTCATAAAGGTAAAAGTTAAAAGTGGGAAAAGGGGGATACGGAAAGAAACACAAAGTGCAAGGTCTGCAAACTTGCAACAACTTTAACCCAGAACTTTCATTGATTTAAAAATTTTATCCTTGGAGAGAAGAGAATACAAAGGAGAAGATTCAGTACTGTGTCCCTACACAAATGTAAAGCAAGTCCTGTTCCTGATAATGAGTGTCATGAAAATAGACTTTTCATTAGCAACATCATTGAGGTTTCATGAAATTGGAATCCAAATTACTTCCTTCTTAAAGGGAATGTATTGTAAGCAAGAGAAGGAGAAAATAATTGGGACACAAATTACAGTAGCTTTAATCACAGAGAACAAATTGTAAAGAAATGTCAATATAATGAAGTAAATTGTCTTACGCAACATGTTAATCTGATACAACATGACCATTTTGGAAGGTTTTGCAAAACTACACATATATAGCCTATGTTGTATAGCTTGCCTTCTCAGTGGGGATGGGTGTGGAGGGAGGAATGGGGAGAAATGGGCATTCAAAGTATTAGGAACAAATATTTAGAATTGTTTTTGCGTACAAATGAGAAATAAGAAATAGAGGTAATGGGGTATAGAAATCTATTTGGCCCACAAAAAAAGAGTAAAGAAGGGGATGAGGGAAAAGAGTGATGTGATAGAAGGCAGAACATATAGAGGGAAGGGGCAATAAGAATGCAAGGCGTTGCGGGGTGTGGGGAGGGGAGAGATGGGGAGAAAATTTGGAACTCAAAATTTTGTGGAAATCAATATTGAAACCTAAAAAGAAATAAATAAACATTTGAAGAAAATACAACGGCAGTTATTGTACTGTGATGGAGAATCCTCAAAAACCTTGCCACAACTCTATCTTCCAATAATTCTTACCCCTCAAAACCAGTCTGTGACCTTGAGGAGCTCTGCTGGGATCACTAATGTAACAGAAAAACCTGTGGAAACAGTTAAGGCTGGTATCACTGCCTCCCTTTGAAGGACAATTACAGAAATCCTTCACATTTTGGTAGAGCTTTGTAGTTACCATGATGTTTTCCTGAAAACTCTGAGTTCTCTTGCTTTTACCGATCTACATGGCACTTAAACAATTTGTAAAGCACTTTCATTACAACTCTGTGATGTAGGCACTATTATTTTCCTCATGTTATAAATGAGGAAACTGAGGCTTGTGGTCACATAGCTAGTAAATGCAAGCACTCCAACGCAAGCCTTTTTGTTCAGTCCTTTTTCAGTCGTGTCCAGCTCTCTGTTGGGTGTTTTCTCGGTAAAGATACTGGAGAGATTTGCCATATCCTTCTCTCGCTCATTTTACAGAAGAAGAAACTGAGGCAGAGTTAAGAGACTTGCCCAGGGTCACAGGGCTAGTAAGTATCTGAGGGACAATTGGAACTCTCTCTCCTTGCTGACTCCAGGCCTGAAATTTTACCCAGTTTTATACGTAGCTGCCCAAGTATCCTAACTCCAAATCCACTGCTCTTTTTGCTATGTCACATAGCTGTTTCTGTGAAATGAAAGAATCAAGACATCAAATGCTGTGCCTTCAAGTGACTGCTGGCAAACCAGGATCCAAGACTAGAACCCGAATCTCCTGACTGCCAGCCCACTTCTGTGATTGAACGCCATCTTTATATTACATTCTTAGCTCTTACTATTCTAAAGCAATCAACTTTCCACATTTCTTGGCAGTCATATTGGGAACATTATGATTCTGATGTAGGGAAACTATGTTTTGTAATGTTATTCATATTATCATTAAACAGAAATAATAACAAAACGTGTTTTCTCTTTGGTTTGGTCCTAGTTTAATAAAAAAAAAAAATAAGAGTAAGTGGTAAGAAATGAGAAATTTTGAATTTGTTTTGCAGAATCTATTCCCTAAGAACTGAAGCATTAGAAGATCATACACAGAGTCAGTAAGACCTGGATTTAAATCCGGTCCAAGGCTCTACTCCTGCGACCTTGGGCAAATTACTTCTCTGTGCTTCAGTTTTGTGATTGATAAACAGAAGAGCATTGTGTTCCTTGCCTCCAAGGTCCCTTCTATCTTCTTAGCCTATCTTAAGGGCAGGAAATTAACACTGGATTTGCAGTCACCATAATTGTGTTAGCTAGCATTTTAAATAGTGCTTCAAGCTTTGCAAAGCACTTTGTAGAAATCATCTGATCTTCAGCCCTGTGAGGTAAACGTTTCTATACTCATTTGATGGATGAAGAAACTGAGGTTGAGAGGTTAAATGACTTCCCCAGAGTCACACAGCTAAGTCATTGTCTGAGGAAGGATTGGAACTCAGGACTTCTGGATTCCAAATCTAGCACTGTATCTATTGCACTACCCCCAGTGGCCAAAATTCTGGGTTCAAACGCTGTGTCCAACATCTCTCAGGTGTCTTAACAGAGTCAAGCCATCTCCTCCCGTTGGGATAATTCCTCCTCTCAAATGTGGGGAGAACAATTACTAGTCACAAGGTTGTTCCCACGATCAAATAATAAAATGTATATCATCGATTGATACGTCAGCCATAATTGTAAGTAGTTAAACAATTTACTGACCCTTGATTGGGAAGAACATGAATTAGGGCCTTCATGTTTTAGTCAATTGGAAGACCATCTGGAAATTTCTTAGGTCTATTATTTTAATAAGTTGAGTTCTATCAAGAAAATCCTTGGGATACCTGACTGTGAAAATGAAACGACACCTATTTAATTTGCCAGAGATGGTCTTTATCTCTTCTCTCCTCAGGTTTAGGCAATAGATCCATCAATAGCAAAGGAACTTCTTGGGAGGGTATAAGGTCATTAGAATTGGGAAGATATGGTTGCACTCCTCATATCCACTTTCCTCCAGTGACAACAAAAAAGAATTCTTTTCCAAGGATCATAATATTTAACTTTATAGCTGCAAATAAGGTGGAACATAAGAGGAAATTATGGTGAAAATAAATTGTCAATTAGATTATCTAGATATTACGTTTTAATTTGTCGCTTAATTTGAAATTCTAAGAACTGGTATAGAAAAAGGACACAAGACTTATATTGGGAGGTCTTATACAACCCTTTTAAAGACCCATATTTTTTTTAAAGGCCATAGAAGAAATGTATGTTCACATGTTCTCCGTAGGAGTGACACTTAGGCATTATTTTACCATGGAGAGATTGTTGTTTTTTTTCCAAGTATTCTACCCAGATATAACTCATTGTTTTCAGTTTGACTAACATGTCAAAGTGACTGGATAACACAATCCTAGTTATGATACAACTGCAAAAACTGACTCATATTTTGAGCAATTCAGAGAATGGAGTGTAATTATTATTATTAAGGAAATGATATTATTAGTATTATGAGCAACATTAATGGCTACTTTCAAACTAATTCTGTCACAGGCGTCAATGATAAAGTGTGTCTATTGAGTTTAATTTTTAAGGCTTAAAAAAGAAGAAAAATATGAAGCTCTGAGAATAATGTTGTGTTTGAATTTCACCTCTATAAATTGGGTAGGTTAAATTTCTGGAAGAAGATATCAGTAATTTCAAATGGAAATTGAAAAAAAAAAAAAGGAAATTAAAGAGGGAAAATCATCCAGACAGCAATCTGAGTGCTGGTAGAATAAAAAGAGCATATGTATGCAATGCAGGAGGAAATCCCATTTCAAATCTTTCATATTTAGGTGCCAAGAATGGTTTTAAGTAACAAGGGAGATCCCAAGTGAGTCTGATTAAGTACACTCAATTTTCAGCTGCCTGTGGATTGGTAAGATTCAATCTTCAACTATTATTTTTGACTTCTTCATTCATAAAATTTTCCTACTTTTCTTTTAAATTTTGATCACTTGGAGCACTTATTTCCTACAAAATGACCCTTTCCAAATATAACTGAAGAGATTAAATAATTTTCTCTAATACCTACCTATACATTGTCATAGCAGGATGTCGAACCAGAATGACTGACCCCTCACATCTTGGCCGTTGTTCTTTAAGTTGAATCAGTTCTTGCCTTGAATTTTCACTTCCTTTGGGGCTCCTCCAATTCTTCTCTTCTCTTCCTTTCCCCTCATCCCATTGGAACACATCATGGCAAAACATGCAACCCCATCATGGAATACGAAAGTAGCAATCTGTTTTTCTGGGCTCTTGACTGTTCAAATAGAAAGGAAAAATACGATTTCATATTATTTCTAATGCTACAATGAAGTACTTTGTAAGAAAAAGGGATCTTGAGTTGTAGGATAGTTATACACTTTCTAGCATGTTCCATCATCTTCAGCTTTATGTTTCAATTGCGATTTTGAAAAATCTAAGCAAAGGGTCCAAGAGAGGCATGAGTTAAGTCACAAGATGCAAAGGATTTAACTTGTCAGGACTTCAAGAGAGTAAGAGGTATTAATTCAGAATATTTTTAATCCAAAAAAAGGTTGGATTTTGATGACTGCACTTAGTGGAAAAACACGTATGTTTCGCTGCTTCTATTTGAACTCAGGACTCAATATAACATCTGGTGGAAAGCTCTTCATTTGAAAGAAATTGTAACCCACATAGTCATGAAGAAGTAAACATCTAAGTACAAGGGACACCTCCCATTTGTACAGAAATCTGTGATTCATGTGGCAGGCAGCAGCATGTGAATTTTAGGTGTTCTGCGGGAACGTTTTCCACCTCCAGCAGGCTCCAGCCCTCTGACAGGGTCAGAAATAGCCTGAATTGAGGGCAGCAGTTTGCACTGCGATTTCTGGGTCTACTTCAGGTTATTTTCACGCATGAAACAGGACTCCCTGCTGGTTCTATTGATAACAACGCTCGCAGACCACCTGCAAAACAGACCTAAAACGTCACTTCCACTTGAAAACAAGAAGCAGAGCTACGGGAATTGCTCCAAGCTAGCACAGCGGGCAGGCATGGCTTTGAAGGGACGAGAACGCCAGGACTTCCTTTTCGGAAGGAACGGGCACCCGAAGAGGTGACTGAAAACTGTGCATTTCGAGGACACATCAAAGGACCCCAAAGCGCGCTTGAGGAAGAAACAGAAAAATGGCTTTCAGGCTTCTGGCTTGATGCGGCACTTGCCTGGTCCGAGCCAGTCTGGTATCCCACGCAGCAGTCGGACGGGACTGGGGAGGTGCACAGAGCAGGTAGAATCATAGCTTCAGAAGGAAAGTGAAAAGTTTCACGGAAAAACGCGGACACGCACTCCCGAGAACGGCGGCGCCGGGGCGCGCTTCGGGGCCTGGCGAGTACTATTGTGCTGGCCCAGCCGCCAAGCGGCCTGAGGCTGACCACGGGCAGAGGCATCTACAGCCTGCTTCCTAAGCTCCTGGGGCTCCTGCATCCTCTGATTTAGGGAGCCACGCGGGAGGATGAAGGCAAGGGGGGCGGGGAGGCTGCTGCCAGCCCGAGGGTTGCAAAGGGGTGACCGCGGTGAGCAGCAGGCGGGGGGAGGGGCGCTCTCGGTGCATCCCTGGCTCTGGGGGTGCGGAGCGCTGCCAGCACAAACGTGCCCCGTGCGTGCACGTGAAGGACGTTTGCAGGCGCCTTTAAGCCCCACGCCGGGTCCCCCTCCGCATGCAGGCGTAACGCAGCCGCCTAGGCCCCTCCTACGGGGTGGGGTGTCCTGGTGGGAGGCACGTGGCGCATGGCGGGGTGGGCGGCGTCTGCCTTAGGGACCCTCTGGCTCCGCTTCCCCTAGCGCGAGGCAGACAGGGAGCGGGGAGGGAAGGCGGCTGACCCGGATGGCGGGGGAGGACCCGGGGGTGGGCAGAGAAGCGCGCGGCTGCCTTGCTCTTTCTGGCTCCCCCCACGCCTGAGGCTGCGAGTGCTGCGGAGCATGCGCGGCTCCGCCCAGCTCAAGGACGCAGGGCCGCGGGCCAGCCGTGAGCCGCGTGTCCGTGTGTGCGCCTTGGGGGTGGGGGGGGAGCGGCCGACGCCCTGCGTGGTGGGCGCTGCTGGGGCCCGCGCACTGGTCCTTGGCCCGCTGGCCGAGGGGGCACTCGCGGGCGCTGCTGCCGCTGCCCACCCCGCGTCCTGCGTGATGTTGTCACCCGGGGGTCCCGGGTCCTGGAGCACTTGGAGGTCTTTGCGGACAGTGGAGGGCTTGAGACCAGCTTCGCTTTGCCGGCTTACTCTTCCCGCCCGTGAGAAGGGAAGCAGTTCACTGTGGGCTCTCCACGTGGAGTTTGCCAAAGACTTCCAGGACTGTCATGCTGCGTTTGCTGTCCTGCCCCGGCTTCATCCAGTTCTCTCTCCTGACTTGTCCCTCCCCAAAAGTGGTTACTTCCGATGACTTCCTCCTCCCCTGTGTCCTCCCCCTCACCCCTCTTGTCCCCTTCTCCCCCACTTCCCTGTAGCGTAAGAAAGATTTTCACACCCAGTGGAGTGAGCGTGTTGTTCCCTCCTTAAGCCCAGTGTGACCCGAGGAAGCTTCCCTTCTGCCCTCTCACCTCCTCCCTTTTCTCCTCCGTGGAAAAAGCTTTTGCTTGCCCCTTTTGTGAGATAATTTGCCCCATTCCACTTCTCCCTTTCTCCTCCCACCCCTTATTTTGATTTTTTTCTTTTTCATCCCTTTTATTCAACTCACCCTTTGCTCTCCGTCTGTATATGCATATATGAGTGTGTGTGTGTTTAATCCCTCCAACTACCCAAATAGTGAGAAGAGTCTGAAGAGTTCCAAATACTATCTATCCACATATGAATGTAAACAGAGCAACTTTAGAAGGTGCCTTAGGATTTCTCTTTCCTGTTTACCTTTTCATGCTTCTCTTGATTCTTGTGTTTGAAAGTCAGATTCTCTCCTCAGTTCTGGGCTTTTCTTCAAGAATGCTTGAAAGTCCTCTATTTCCTTGAATGACTGTTGTTTCCCCTGAAGTAATATCCTCAGTTTTACTGGGTAGGTGGTTCTTGATTTTCATCTTAGTTCCTCTGACTACTGGAGTCCCTTAATGAAGAAGCTGCTAGATCTTGAGTTATCCTGATTGTATGTCCACAATTTTCAAACTGTTTCTTTCTAGCTGCTTGCAATATTTTCTCCTTGAGCTGGGAACTCTGGAGTTTGGCTGAAATATTCCTAGGAATTTCGCTTTTCCTATGTCTTCCAGGAGGTGATGGGTGAATTCTTTCAATATTTATTTTGGCCTCTGTTTCTAGAATGTCAAGCCAATTTTCCTAGATAATTTCCTGAAAGATGATGTCTAGCTCCTTTCTTTCATCATGAGTTTCAGGTAGTCCTATGATTTTTAGATTGTCTCTCCCCATCTATTTTCCAGGTCAGTTGTTTTTCCAATGAGATATTTCACATTGTGTTCTATGTTTTGATTCTCTGGTTTTGTTTGACAATTTCCTTGTTTCTCATAAATTCTTTACCTTACATCTGCTGAAGAAAATAGTTCTGTAAAAGTTAGAAGTGAACATTTTTTTTGGAATGTTGCGTTGAAGTAAGTTTCTTTTATTTGTGTCTACATATGTGTATGGACACATGCATATATACATATACACACACATCCAAAACCGCATACCTGTGTATATATCTTCACTGTCTCCAAAAATATAAATGTCCTCAAAAATCAAGAATGATTTCAGGTTGTGACAAAGTAAGGAGACAATCAGTGATGCTTGGGAAGTTAAAGTATTTTGTGGTTCTTTTTAAAAATAAAAAAAATGAATTCAATGGTAATCAAGTTTTCCATTCTTGACCTCTTTGAATAATGTTAATCATACTTTTGGTACCTCTGGAATTGTGGTGAGGGAGCATTGTTCTGAACCGAATGTAATTCTGTAAAGTTTGATGAGCTGCATTTCAATACTTTGGATAATAGGTTAATGGAATATTTAGTTTTGTGTATGAAAATACTAATTCCACAGCAATTTTTATTGTTTTCCTCAGTGTGTTATAATTCTTCTTGAACAATGTGTAACTGATTTTTAAGTGTCCATTTATTCATTGAGTTGGTGATTCTCTTTTGCAAGCCAGTTAATGTTTTGAATCAATTTGAAATGGCATTGGTTCCTATCTCTGCTGAAATATTACTGTGGAATAAGATGAAGTGTGCTATGAGGGGCGCTCTGGACCTGGGCCCCCCTGAGAGGATCGGAGACGCCCAAGGGTCTGGACCTGCTGACGCGGCTTTGCCACGCTGGCACTGGGGCGGCTCTTCTGGACTGGGCTGGGCTCCGCCCTCAGGGAGGAACTGGGGAGGGGCTTACCCGGAATAGGAGGGCGAGTTCTGGGGGCCATAAGGCACAACACGGAAGGGGACAGGGGGGACTTCTGGCTGACTATCATGTAATAAAGGTGCTCTTATCCACCTCCGGAGTTCTGCCTGGTAATTTCTCCCCCTGATCCCCAAGGGGGGAGCCAGATATGTCTGAAGACCCTGGGCAGGGTAAGTTGATGCGGTGGTCGGGGTTCCGCCCCTGACAGTGTGCCCCACCCCCAAGCTGATTACAGACTGACTTCTGCAGTTTTAACATTCCTACGCAGAAATTCTGCCAAATTGTTCATTGTATTCTGATCTGTTATAGATGAGCTAACCAGCCCAAGCACAGATGATGAGATTGCACTTATTCCTGCTTCTGCTGTCATTTTGGCATCCACCTGCCACTTACTCACTCTAGCCGAGATTCTTCCCAGCCTTACAGCTTCACCATCATGGTAAGTCTAAATTAGTCAATGCCTAGACGCAATTCTAACCTCAGTCTTTCATCTTGGAGGTCATAGCATTCTAGAATTTCAGTGTCATTGCAACAACTCCAAAGCCCAGCCGTGTGCATCTAAGTGCTCAGTTTGATGTGTGGGATCTTCTGCGCCATCCTAGATGGCCAGCGCAACTCAGAACACTGAAAGGTCAAAATCATATGAAGAAAGCCTGGGGGATTGCAGAGTAGAGGCCAAAGGGTGAGTACTGGGCGTTTGCTGTGAGACTCTTGCACATACTTGTCTGGGTAGAGAGACTTGGAGGAGTTCCATTTTAGATTTTCTCATACATGACATTGAAAAGCCTAAGAAATGAAGTCCCCTCCTAATAAGTATATACGTTTTATCAGATGATGGACAGAATGAATCAACTAACTTTAACATGGTCCTGTAAGTACACCTAATAGTTGTCCTTTACCTTGGGGACTGTCAGGGAGGATGAGGTAGGTATTTCTGAGGCTACATTTAAAGTAATAAGAAGATGCCATGTCATTCATTCTCCTCCCTAGAGGATACCACTTTTAATAGCAGTAAGGCACAAAGAATCCTCGATACTATTACCAGATGATCATACTTCATCTCTCAGGGACCTTTAATATATGACTTCATTTGGGAAAAAATTATAAAATTGAGAATTACTTATTTAGGTTGTCATTTACCCTTGAAAAAATTCTTGTAGAATAAAATTCTTGTGGAATCCACTTTTTTATTGAGTGTTATCTCTCTCATATGACATGTTCAAGTAACCTGCTGTATTTCCACTAATTTTTTGTTTGTGTTGTAAATAATCTGATACAGTTGACTTTTCTGACAGGACTTATAAGCATGTATCTACCTTGAAGGAAATCAAGGTACATGTTTAGTTTATGATTCAAGTATCTTATGTATGATTCTGTTTATTTTTCATTACTGTGGCTCTCTCATTCTGATCATGGACTTGAATGCAAGCAATCTACCTATGGTCATAATGAAAGATTTTGAGGTTTTTCTTCAGTGAGCTCTCAAAATATTGCAAAGTAGTAAATGTCAGCTCAACTCTTCATCCAGTTTTTACATAATACATATTTGTCAAGTATGTTCCCTCAAAGATTTTTCCAGATATTCCTAAATGACCCCATTTCCGGTTACTTGTCACTGATGAGGGGAACACATTCACTCTTAAAGCTATGCATAAATGTCCAAACTAGTTAAACACATGGCAAAATAACTTTGAAGTAAAATCTGTGGCTACCCAGGGAAAAAACATATGCAAGAACTCAGTCCTTCATTTGCCCACTTTTTTCCAGATTTGGCTATTTTGAAACGTTCTGACCAGTTTTGAATTTGGCAGTTTTGCCCAGATACTAAAACAACATAGATGCAAAGTTCCTACGAAGAAAGGAACATTCTTTGATCAGATTGGTGTAGGGTGGTGCAGTGGACAGAGCACCAGGGCAGGAGGACCTGAGTTCAAATCTTACCTCAGACACTTGACACTCACTGGCTGTGTGAATGCTCAAGACGTTTAACCCCGATTGCCTCCTCCTGGGTCATCTCCAGTCATCCTGATGAGTATCTGGTCATTAGATTCAGATGGCTTTGGAGAAGAAGTGAGACTGGTGACCTGCTCAGCCCTCCCTCACCCAAAACAAAGTCCAGCGCAGGTCATGTCTTTATTTCTCTGATGGCTTGGTCTTCTTCGGCAACCAAGGGTGAACATGCACAATATTAATCCAAGTAGTAGACACTTTAAAACTATCCATTTTTCAGTTTTACACATGACAAGGCTCTTGATCCATTTCTAGTTTGAATCTGTTATAATTTCACTTCCTTACATGTTAAATGTTTGTAAATTTTAGCTAGATATTATAACTTTCAGGCAAAATCTCATTGTAAACAATTTGCAAAATGACCATTGGCCATCTTGATCATGAGTCAAGTTCCTTTTAGTAGTCAGGATCTTTAAGAGTCTTCAGAATAAATTTATTGTCATGAATGGAATAAATCCCAGTTGTTGATTCATCCAAATCTTACTGTTCTACTTTCCCAATATTTTCCATATTTCCCATAACCAAGATACACTCTAGGTTATGAATAGAGTTTCTGTGATAGAATGTGTCTTCTAGGGATACTCATGTGGCAGATACTCCCTGTGAAAGTAGTTTGAACTTTCTTCATTTCATGCCAAACTTTCCCCAGCTTCCATTTCTTTCAAAGTTATTCTATAATGTCAGGCGTCTTTGACGAGGATTTTGTAGGTTCTAGCAATTTATTTGAAGTCCCACAGGGTTTCAGGGAGAAAATGTAAAGCTCCACTTAGTATATTTTAAAGAGTGGGCATTTCCATAAAGTGGATATTTCAATCCTGGCCTCCACTTGTTATATAAGGATCCTGGGGTCACTAATGGCGACCTCATGAGCTGGAGGATAAAGGAATATAGCAGTCTGATATGGTAAGGTGTCTACCATCTGTTATAGTTTTGGGTTTTTTTCTTTGTGGATTTGTAGAGGAGAAGGTGTGGAAATCAAGCCAGCAACTCTTTATTTTCTTGCTTCAGCCAAGCAGACCGTTTGCCAACAACACGCAGCCAGAGTGTCATTATGAGGCAGACTTTGCTTGGTAGTGAATTGGAATCAAAATTTCACAGTCCACCTTCTCCCAAAGAAGAGTCAGAAAGAAAGATGTCCTCAGTAAAGGACCATGCTTTTGCTGGAGAAATGTAACAATTCAGTGATTGAGACTACTTAGAATATTAAGTTCTCAAAATATTTTAACTTTCAAAATTCTTTCCTAAATATTCTTCCTAAGTCTTGGTGGTTGGTTTTACCTGGCTTGTAAGGGCCATAGTCCCGGGGGTCCTTTTCCATTTAGGCTTAGGCACAAAAATGTAGCTTTCTATAGTATGTATTACAAAAATAAAAAAGCAAGCAACATGTATTCCTGAAAATTGCAAATACAAAATTCATTTTTCACACCTATGTGGAAATGAATCCTGGGCAATTTAAGATATTATAGCGTGACATACACATACATGAGATGGGCTCTCCTAATGCTTGAAGATGCCCACATTGTGATCCAGTTCATTTCAGGCTCCATCTTTTCTTCACAGGACTCTCTCATGCTAGCATTAATAATGTAAATATCCCTTCCATAAACTCTCCCTAAGACCCATCATCAAGAATCCATCATGATCCTATTATCTGCAGTGGAAATATGACAGTCCCCACATATATTATCCACCCCTTTACTTTTCTCTGTAGATACAAGAGTGAGAGGCAGCATGGAATAGCAGGTAGAGAGCTGGCCTCAGAGTGAGTCAAAACCTGAGTGCAAATTTCGCCTCTGGCACATAGGGATTGTGGCTCTTTACCTCTGTGGGCTATAGGACACTCTTTAAGCCCCTTCGGTTGCAGAGCAGGAATGAGTATTTCTAGAATGAGCTCTACCTGCTGAAAATATCGCACAATATCTAGCCCAAAAGAAAAGAAATTAGAGTGTCAGCACTTGTACACACACACACACACACACACACACACATACACATATACATACACACATATACATATGCATGCATGCCTGAGTGTGTGTGTGTGTGTGTGTGTGTGTGTGTGTGTGTGTGTGTGTGTGTGTATATATATATGTATATATATATATATATATATATATATATATATATATATATATATATATTAGTATAAATAGAGGACCATTAGAAACTTGAAGATGTTGGGGTAGAAGATAATGGATCTAGAATATTTGAAGAATCCTTCTCTGTATCTCCAGCTTAGTTATACTAGATACTTTGTGAATATTTGTGGAGGTTTTCCTCAGTGAAAAATTCAGCATAGTTTACATTATAATGGCATGAAAAACACTTAGTGCACTTTAAAATATATGGAAGAAGTTAATTTTCTTTTACTGATGAATGGCAAGTGAGGAATTAGAATGACTTGCCACGTTGGTAATAGGTGCATCTTTCTTAAAAATTCAAATATTGAAGGGATGCCATTTCAGCCAAAATATTTTGTTCATGTATTTGAATGATGATTCAAACAATTTTGTTTCCTTTGCTTTTTCTCAAATAAATCACCTCCTTTTTCCCACAATAATCAGAGATGACTTCAGTCCTCCAAAATACAAAGGCACATGGAGAAAACTCATTGCAAACGTCATGAAGGAAATATTTGAGAAAAATCCAAGTGCTGTAGGAACCTTTGGTGTCAGACTGGATGACTGCCCCCCAGCACATATCCATCTGGCAAGAGACAAAATCTTTGCTCGTACCCTAAGAGTCTAAGATACCTGTAATCTCCTCAGTGTGGCTGCTGCTTCCAGTGATACAGAGAACAATGTGTGATGCAGAAAATCATGTATTTCCGTTAATTTGTCCCTGGCAGGGATGTACATACATGCCGGACCTTACTTTCATTCTCTTGACATTTTGTGCCACCACCCGTGGCACAAGGTATCCATTGGTAATCCCTTGTCCTCACTTCAGTGGCTGACTCATCTTTTTTATGTGGGTCATGGTTACTTCTGTGACATTCTCCACTTGTACACAACTTTTTTTTTTCTAGTGGATAACCTACTTGTGGCCTGCATGCACTTCTGTGTTGACCTTTGAATGTTGTGATCTGTGACTTGCAACCATGTATTGCCAGTCTCTCAGCACACATTGAAATGCCTACTACGTGCCAGGTGTTGTGCCTGCCTCTGGGGCTGTGAAGGCAAAAGAGGAAACAGCATTTGGCCTCATAGCACTTGCACTAACCGGTTTAAAAGCATGCCTGTGGGTAGCAGTGTACAGAAGAGATCCACAGTAACCTGGAGAGAGTGGGAAGCATTCGCCCCCGAAGGGACCAGGAGAGTCCTCCTGCTGAAGAAAGTGGTCACTTGAGCAGAATCTTGAAGCAAAGAACACTGAGTTAGATGCTTTGTCTCATGATTTGGGGAGTTCCCTCCATGATGCACTTTGCAAGCCGTCTGTGCCTGCTCAACCTGTGTGTCTATATTTTCCCCAAGATTCTCTGTCAAAATGCTGGGAACTTTTCTCTCTTTCTCCCTGCAACACAAGGGCAGTAGGAAAGTGCTCTTCCCCTACCTTCCTTTCTTCCTTCCCTCCCATTCCCCAAAATCAGTCCATCCTCTCTTTCTGCCATGTGATTGTTAGATGACCACCTTTACTCTTGCTCTTTGGAGTGCCTTGTTGATATGTTGCAGGCCGCTCACACCAACCAAGCCCCCTTCTCTGCCTGCCACATGAGGTTCGTCTCTAGGTTTTCCGAGGGAGTGCTGAATAGCTGGGCCTTTGTTGTTTGGGGAAGCTTGGGGTTGGTCAGTTTTCCAAAAGCAATCCGGAGAGCTCTCATCTTCTTTTTCCTCTCTGCACCCACATGGAGATACCGTTAGACAAATTCAGTAGGGGTCCAGCCAGACATAGGTTGGAATCTGGGTATCCATTTGGTCTTCCTTTTTTCTTTGGATGGTCAAGTCACTATCCTTTGAATGATTGCAGATCTCTTCCAGGAGGCTCTGCAATGTGTTGTTGCTTGATGCAGTGAACAGGATGTCATCTGCAAGCAAGAGTATTTGGAGAAACTCACCATCCACTGGGCATCCCTTTTTGCCTTAGGCACTGGGCTGGATGTGCTCAATACATTGCTGATATCTCCTATCTTATGCCTCACTAGATGATTATTATCAAAGAGTCATTCAACAGGATGATTTATGCCGTTAAGACTTCCAAAGAAGGATGACAATATCTGGGTGGCAGATGCCTTGCTGTAAGAGCTTGTCAGAGAGCATTTTGCTTTAATGATTCCAATGTTTTTTCATACTTGATAAGCATTTTGTTTCCATTAATTTTGAGATGTTTGATTGTCACGTACCATTTTTGAAAACCCACTTGTCACTACCTTTTATCGTTGGGAGACCTTGGAGATCTACCTGTCCTCCAAATACCTTACAAACAATCACTGAATATTCTTATACGTTGACATTCTCTTCAGGCTGAGCATCCCAATGGATATTATAAGATGTCTACCAGTAGACATTCTATGCCTTTGACTTCTTTTCTCCTGTGGCGAGTATTAGACCTACTTTTTTTGAGAAAATGGAGATGTCACTTAGGATATTGTGCATAAAGACATGGAAATTGTGGTCAGCTCAGTGTCACTTTTGAACAAGAGCATCAGTAGGATCTCCCCACTGATACCACCATGTTCTTGTTTTTCACCGAGGCATTATATTTTACACCCTCCATGACAATGCTGAACTCCTCTAGCAAGCTTCTGAGTGTCTGTTTTGTGCTTCCCGTGAAATGACTAATCCAAAGTTGAAGTTATCCCTGTTCCATCTTTCAAGGAATGCTTTATGATTTGTATGCAGACGTGGGAAGCAACATTAGAGAAGACCTGTTGTCAAATATTTCTTATGTTGTTGTTGTTGTTCTTCCTTCGTATTCCCAGAGGACTGATGATATCACAGTGTTGGTCCAGTGCATTGAAATATGGCTCATCTGTCTAATGTGAGATTGGAAGGCTCTACCGCCTTCTCCGTTCAGGAGCTAATTGCCTGACTTCTAGTGTTCTTTGCTCAGCGGACTAACTCAGTGATTTCTTAGTAATAAGAACAAATGTATATTTGCTACCTTAAGATTTACAATAACAACACTGTGAGAAAGATGTTGCCGTTGTCTTTCGATGCGTTTCATGCAAACTGGGTCTTCCCAGAGTTTTAGTAACTTGCCCACAATTCTCCCAACGAATAAATGTTGAAGGCAGCATAAATACCACCTGAGTCTTCCATACTCCCCCATGCAATACTCTATTAGATAACACTTGGCTGATACTCATTTCCATCCCAGTGTTCCAGATATGTTTAACTCAGTTACAACTGAGCTCACTATTCTCTAGCTACTTCCCATGACCTAAATCGGAAATCTTTTATTTGAGAAATATATAGAGATAAATAACAGCTTTACAAGACCATTTGAGGGGGGCCTATAATCATTAGAATTGTCTCTTTTTATTTTGTAGTAGATTCCACTAGGAGTTGACATATGCTGCAAATCAGTTGAAGAATGACGACTTGAATATACAGATGTTTACCGAACCCTTGGAAATAATGCTGCTATCTCAAGTATGCAAGAAGCACTCAACAAGGGAATGGTTGATATTGATAGACATGGTGATGTAAGCTAATTCGTTCCTTCCCATTGATCTGAATGTTTCAAAATCTCATGGTGATTAGAACACATAACCTGTTTCCCTTTTGAATTCCTAAAAATGGCTCGACTTGAAAGTGATGATAAGCTTACTGAAATCAGATGGTAAGTTATCCTCTATAAAACCAGTTGAAGTTCCCCACCCTTAGGTTTGAATTTCAAAGGAAATTAAACTGGAAATAGAGTTATATGGGGCTGAACTAGAATGTATTTTCTTTTTCTTTTTGGTCAATCCATGAAAACAAGTTCATATCCAAATTATATAAATACAAATTTATATACAAATTATTTACATACAGCGAAACTACCTTGTTGTGTCCCTCCTTATTTCTGGCACTCAGACTCTTTAAACATGTTATTCCATATTACTTATATTTACATGTTTTTAATAAATCAACAAATCTTTTCTGAGCATGTCTCACACAGACACGCACCTATGTTGCTATACACACAAAGCCAAAAGATCTTTCTGTTGATGTTGGGGGCAGGAAAAAGAGAGGTATGTTTAAGACAAAGTTCCTGCTCTCAAGGCACTTTTGCACTCTAAATTACTCTAAGGATTTTCTCATTAAAATTGATATCATTGTGGAGGCCTAAATTTTAAACCTACTTAAGACCCACTCTTTTTCTCCAAATCAACATTTGTCATTTCGTTAACAATTGAAAGAATGCATTCAGCCTAAGCGTTTGAGAGAAACAGTGTCTTTGTATTGTCAAATAAAATGTGGAGTTTATTGAAGCAATTCAAGAAGAAGATCCCCTAGAGCGTCTACAAACATTCAAACCACTGGTGAGTATTATTAGGCAGTTGGAGAATGACACCACAAAGTTCTCCAGAGTTTTAAATCCATCTCTAAAAGGATGTTTTTACTGATTCATGATTTGCCTGAACATCATTATGAGACCTTTAAGTTTCTCTCCGCACATCTGAAGAGAGTAGCAGAAAATTCCGAATCCAAACAAGGTGAGTAAATAAAGGATTGAAGTCATATTCTTTAACTTTTTAAATCAGAACTTTATGTTTTATGTAAGAAAATCAAGAGTAGCCTTCTAATTAAAAGGAAAGGGTACAGATTTGTCTACCTGGCTTTTTCACTAAGTAGACCCCAGATGCAGAAGCGGTAGAAGGAAAGGGCAGAGATGTTCATGAATTCTGATGGTTCAGATATTTTTCTTCTGAAAGTACTCGATGCTCTTACTAAACTAGCCTCCTTCCCACTCGCTACACGTGTCAGCTTTCTTGTCTCCTTGCCTTCACACACAGGTCATAAGTTGCTGACTCTCTCTCCTAACAGTGGGAAAAAATCATCGAAAGGATTGTAACATGAAGAATTACTTTGAACCTTTAAAATCATAGTAGATTTAGAACAGTGTGTGATACAGGGAGTGCTGTGATATGCACTACTGCCCTCCTTATGTAGGATCCTTCACAGTTTTGGGTTTTTTTCTGCCTCTGATATGTCCCTGAAGAAAATTAGTGGCTTCTCCCAGCTTATTGAGCATTCTTCACAGTTCTGGGGTTTTTTCTTCCTCTGATATGTGTCTGAAAAAAATTAGTGACTTCTCCCAGCACGTGTTTTCCTATTTTTCTTGACTGACATATTCATGATGTGCTTGTTTCCCGTTTAATAGTATATATTGCAGCAGTTCACGTGTTGGGTGCTTGAACATTTCCCTGTGGTCAGAGAACTTGATTTGCTGCTTTACATGAAATATTTTTTATATATATATATATATATATATATATGTATATATATATATATATATACATGAAATATTTTATATATATATATATATATATATACATATGTATATATATATGTATATATATATGTATATATATGTATATATATATGTATATATATATATGTATATATATATATATATATGTTATATCAAAGGATGGTAGTTTGAACCATGTAGCTAAATTAAATACTTCAAAAGCACTATAGCAAAATTTGGAAACTTAAGTATAATTCCAATTTCTGCTGATTACCTCCTGTTATGTGACCTTGAAACGGTTGCTTAATTTTAAGGCATAAGTTTCCTACTCTAAAAAATGAGCTAGTGGATTCTCTGACTCTATATCCTGTTGTCCCTTCTCCTTTGCTTCAGAGTGCTAGTCTCTGATGAAGAGGCAACCCTTCCCTTCAAAGCCAGTCTGTACATTTCATTGTCTCACTCCCACCTGGACTCTGTCTTCAACTTCTACAGCAATGAGGGCTACGGAAACGAGGCCAAACCCAGACTAGCAGATGTGGAGAAACACCCTGGAGAGCCAGGATACCCAGACAGTAACAGATCCAGTTTCAGCTGCCTTGTCCTCTCCTGTTACCACCATCATTACGATATCTGCTGGAGTGGACAGAAGCATTTTCTTGATGTCTCCAGAAGGGCCAACAGAGGCTAAAGCATCGTCCAGCACTTTCTGCGACACCCCTGGAATCGGTGCCAGCGAGCACGTGTTCACCAAAAGGCCAGGAGGGCCTGACAGCAGGGCTTCCACCTCTTCTCTGAGCCAACTAAGTGAAGGACCCAGCTACTGCAGAAGAGTCTCCTACCCCTCTGTGGGAAACATGACAAAACTTGGTCATGACTGCAGCCCAGAGAAGCCCAGCTGAACCTCCTCCCCCAGAGCTCACAGAACCCAAAGCCCTTGAGTGAGATACTCCCTCTGTTGCACCAATGACTGACTTCAGAAGCAGGGACAGTGAAAATTGACAGGGTGGTTTGGCCTCGCACCAGCGTTCTCATGTGGGAGGCCATCGGATCAGGTAACCCTGCAGCCTCAGATGCCAGCACACTCATCCCAGGAATGTTTCATCTGGGTGGGAGCAAGGCTGACCTCATGTCAAGTGGTGTGTGAGGGTCCAGCCCAGAGCCAGCTGGCTACACGACTCCATCGCAGACCCCAAGTACTTATATGGATCAGGCTTGTAGGAGAAATAGACTGGGTCTTGGTATTGAATATACCAGCACCTGCTGTATCCATCACCAGGATCGCTGGCATAAGAATGGTGATCCCTGAATCTTGACTTACCCTGAAGCCCTGGATCTCACGGTGATTGGTTGGTATTATGTCTGCTTTGCCACAGGCCTTCTGTCCTTTGTCTCCAGTCACCTTCTCTGGGGTTCCATACAAGTTCAAGCCATGAGCTTCAATAATCTTGGGACTGAAAGCCTGAGCATCCTCCTCAGCAGCAAGGTCGTAACGATCTTCTTTCTTTATCAGGAGACCACTCCCAACCAAGAACTTCTGGGTAGAGTGGGAGAAAATACCACAGGTGCTTTGCTGATCACTCCTTTACCTGGACCTCCTGTGTAATTATCTGCACTTATGGGAGAGGTACCAAGTAGGTTAGGTACCCCTCCTGGTTCAATCCAGTCGGGACTGTAGCTTACAATCTACACTGCAATTGATAGACTCAGCGTGGACCTGAAGTCTCCCATTGGCCACAATGGAGCACAGTCCATACTGTCACAGTCAAGATGACTGGGGATATCTGTCTGTGCTCCCATGGAGCACAACACAGAAGCTCAAGTGATCTCAGTCCTGCTTCTTAGCCTCAGCACCAGTTGCATGGTTCTCCCTGGACAAAGCACAGTTTCTCCTTCATCTACCAATTCTGAGGCCAGGGATCTGACGATTGGCTGAATCAGATACCATCCCTGCATAGCCAAGGACACTGTCTTCTTCTGCTCTTGTAAGTTCATCTGGTCTTACTCCCTGCACAGTGAACATGAGCTCAACTGCCCCAAGGCCTGATGCCAAAAGACTCATCTTCAGCACTAAAATCAAAGACGTTGGCCCTGTCCCTCCTGTGGTCACTCTCAGCCCTGAGTTCCCAAATACGTTATCAGAGAAAAGCACCAATGCCCCATTGACCACCCACCACTTGTACTGAAGATCCACTCTTCTCAAAGACTAATCCTGGAGGTTCATTGGTCAGCACTGGCTCAATTTTTGTGGGGACTGATGCCCATAGTGTTCCACATGCAGAGAGAGGGGAGCTCAGAGCTTCCTCTGACCACGTTAACCAGAGAGACCACAAAGAGCACCATTCCAAGCAGGGCTCAACACAGAAGTTGAAGTGAACTCAGCCATTGCTCCTCCTGCAGTTCCAGAAGACTCTCCAAAAATTCTGAAGCCATTCTGACCAGCAGAGTCATAAGCCCTTCCTCCACGTGGCAGGGGGCATGGGGAACCCCAGTGACTGCTGTCCATATTGTTATCAGGTTCAAGTGTGGCTGCTGTGTCCCAGACTCATCCACTTGAAATTCAGAGTTCATTAATTATCATCAAAGCCCCATGGGAGAGTGACCCAGAAGGTCCATTGTCTTCTCTTGCAATCGAGGCCAATAACAGAGTGACCCAAACAGATTAGACTCTGATATCAGGGCTGCAGGAGAGCCAGGTTTCCAACGGTGCCATCTCAGGGACAGAGCCCAGCAAGATCTACCCCAGCTTAATTTCTCCTTCAGAAACACCGTGACATGACACTAGTCCTGAGAGGGGAACATGCACTGAGCAAGCACTGTCCACTGAGCCAACTGAGCAGTTGCTTGAGACAGGAGCCAGGGCTGCTCCTTTTCTTTCCAAAACGCATTCTAAAGTCACTGTATCGGCACCACAGACAAGTAACCAAGGAACTGAAATCAAAGCATATCTACCCTGGTTGTTATAGGGACCCTAAGAGTAGGCACTGGCTGTAGCAGGACCTTTACGTCTCCAGTATCAAAGATCACAACTTCTCTCAGCATGGATATGCCAAAGGTGTGAAACTGAGCTCCTCAGGCAGCCAGCTGTCAAGGAATTTTCATTCTAATGGGGGAGACAACATATAGAAAGGAGTGGTCCCCAGTGAAAGACAACTGAGTTATGTATCTTGCAGGAATGGTCCGTGGGGGACCAAGAGAGTATATGGACACAAGATATTCGAGAAGAATGGCAGTGAGGATTTGGTCACAGTTCCAGATCTGGAGAGGATCTAGGGGATGAAATGAAGCATGACTTTGGATTTCATGAAAAAATAGATCAGGAGAGTCATTCACCAATGGGGACCATGGAAGTCCAGGGGAGACTTTCTAGGGACTAAGCATGAATCCTGCAAGAAGAGTCTTTGGTATGATCATTGGCGCAGTAATAAAGCTCAAGGAGAAATGGCCAGAGTGTAGGTTCAAGGCCTTAACAGGGCTTGTGAAAGGCCTTTAGAGGATGAAGTGCCCATGATGTGTATTGGAGAGGAAAATGGGGTCCTGGAGACTGGGTATTATCCAAAGGAAAAAAGAATCGCACTGAGAGGAAATGAGTATCCCTGCCAAAAGAAGACCAACCCTGCCCACATGCTAACCACCTCTTGTGCTCATAGCATTCTCCTCCAGGAATACAGTTGGTGGCTCAGTGGGTCTGCTGTGACAAGCAGCTCAAGAGAGTCTACCACCATCCTGAGGACTAGCTTCACAGTGACAAATTCTGTTTCAGAGACTGGAAGAGAGGCTTGATCAAGGAAACCCCTCTAGGCTCAGCGACCATTTGGTATCCATCTTCTCTTTGTGGGGATGATCACAAATTGGTTCAAATCTGAGACACCCAGAGGAACTCTGTTTTCCCATAGAAACATCAGTTCCACCTGAGACCCTCTGGAGTGACCATGGTTATTCCCATAAACCTGCCCTGCTCCTTGACTCCAGCAGATCCCACAGTCTGCCAAGGATCTTGTGAGCCATGAAAGACCACGCCAGTGGCATGGCATACTCAGGCAGGACCAGAGGCGGGTTCAGCTGCCTTGTCCTTCACTCCTCCAAGCACCATCCCAGCAGATGGTGGAGGGGACGCAAGCCCTTTCTTGATGTCTACACAAAGGCCAACAGAAGGTCAAAAGTTGTACAGCACCTACCCAGAGAACACAGACACTTTTGCAAGCACTAAGAGAAAACAGATGCGCTTTGCAAACACAGGGATAAGACTCTGGCCTGAGGGAACCCTCCCTACTTGTCTGTTCTGCCTGACTGAAGGACCCAGCTACTCACATTCCTTCAGCCTCTTGGGAATCATGGCCATGCCTGGAGCTCAGAGAAGCTCAACTACATCATCCAGCCTAGAGCCCAGAGACAGCATAGTCACCACAGTCCCTGAGGGGTAGTACTGTTGCTCCAAAGACTGAATTCAGAAGCAGGTACAGTGAAGTGTTAGAGAGTATTTTGGCCTCAGCTATCAACCCAGCGTGGGGGACCAGCAGACCAGGTGACCCTGCAATCTCAGATACCAGCACCCTCATCTCAGGGAAGTTTCATCAAGTCCTGTGGAAGGGTGCAGCCCAGAGCCAGCTGTCTATAGGACATCCTTCACCCTCGGTAATACAAAGTCCAGAAGACCAGGCCTGGAGGAGAAATAGACTCATCCATGGTAATAACTACACCAGCATTTGCTGTCTCCATCACCAGTATCTGTGGGTTTTTCTCCAACAAGAAGAGGTGACCCCTGGTCCTCATGTTTAGCTCAGGTCACAATTGCCATCATCACTAGGCCAGATACCCCCCTTCATGGCCAAGGGCGCTCTCCTTCCAGTCTAATAGCTTGTTCTGAGGTGAGCTATATAAGCTGGAGCACATGAGCTCAGCTTTCTCCTATATGTGTTAAACCGAAATCTGACTCTCAGCACCCAAATCACATACACTGTCTTTCTTTTCCTTACACTCCCTATTAGCCCTGAGCTCCTACATAGAGTGGCAGAGAGCAGCAGAGATGTTCCACTGACCAATTTCTTTCCCAAGGCCCCAGTGTTGTCAGTGAGCATTCCCGGAGGCTCATCGATCATCTCTGCTACCTTTGTTCCCCTAGAGAAAATCGTTAGTGCGATCCTGCTTATAGGCCTAGAGAAAACCTCCGAGCTATCTCTAAGCACCTTAGTCATCGAGGCCAGTATGTTTCAATCATCAAGGTGACTAGAGACATCTCTGCAGGTCCTCCACGATACAGCACCCAAACTGAAGTGACACCTTCACTTTCTCCTAGTGTTAACTTAGGAGAGATTGTAGCAAGTTGTGGGGTTCAGACTGCCAGAGAGAATAGCTCTTCATCTAGGTGGCCCACAGGGACCAAGGGAGGGTGAATCCGGTACAGATCTGGCTGCTGTGACCCAGGTTGAACTATCTGAGTCTCCAAGTCTATTGCTCACTCAGATTTTACAGGACAGTAGCCCAGAATCTTTATTGTCTCTGAAGGTGAGCCCATAATAGAATGTCCTCTGAGCCCAGCGCTAAAGGAGACCCAGGCATCCCTGGGCACAATTTCAAGCACAGAAGACTTAACTTATCCCCTGTGTTAGAAAGCCCTAGGACCACACTCATCCTGACTCTGCTCTAACGAAGCCCTCTAGCAACGGAAATCAGTGGGGAACAGGCACTGGCTCAGCTGCCTCTGTTTCCACAAAGCTGCCTGTAGTCACTGCCTCAGCAGCAGGGCTAGGGACCCAAGGATCTTCTGGGAGTCTAAGTACAGGTACCCTGAAGCCCACCATTGCTCTGGCAGTTGGGTGTTGCTGTCACTTTAAGGTTTCCTTATCGATGACTAGAATGTTTATGTAAACAGGGTCATAGTGACTTGCCTAGCAACAGCTCCTCAAAAGGGGATAAATCAGCTCTACCAGCCCCATTGTTTTACCACTTTGTTTGGACTTTCCTTGCACTCACCACCTCCTTACCTCCTACAAGTACCCACTCCTATACCACAACCCAAGAACCCAGCTATTCTACTTTTGCGTCTACAAGTAAGTAGACTTCTTTAAACCTCACAGTAAGGTACAGTGATAAGACTTTGGAAAATATGTTTGGATCACCAAATGAGAATTGTGTCTGGCTTAATCACGAAGATGATACTCCTGCTGCTGCTGCACATGATATAGTTAGTATTTTAGGGTTCACCGAGTTCCGTCTAGATATTTTTTAAATTTAGTTCTACAGGGAATTTTAACCATCTCCTCATTTCATAGATGAGGAAACTGAAAGGGACATTGATCAAGTGACCCTTCCTGGTTTGACCCATTGTTGTAAGTATCTGCAGCTGTATGTGAACTCAGATGTTCCTGATTCCTAATCCAGCACTCTCTACCCTTGCCATAAGAATTTCCTTGTGTAGGCATTTCTCTCTTGGCACCTCTGTTTTGGGGCTTTTTTGACTTGAGTGGTGTGACACTCTGTTCACTCCCTTGTCAAATCTAGCGGTCCTTGTGGTAAGTTCATTTTCCTCTTTTTTTTTTTTTTTTTTTTGGTGAAATGCTGACATTTCCAATTGCAAACAGCAAAGTAAAATTTGAGAGTTTCCAAAAGAAACGTGTAGGGACAACATACTTTTCACAGTCTCTCACGAACCTCATCTTACTGATCTGTGGATCCATCCATTTTCTTTACCATTCTTTCTTAAATTTTGAGTTCCAAATCCTCTCCCTAGTTTCGGTCTGTCCCCCATGCATTGAGAGGGCCAGGGATATGGTTCCTGTTATATATGTTAAAGTTATGCAAAGCACATTTCTGTATTAGCCATTTTACAAAAAAGCAAGAAAAATGTAGCAGGCCTCAATATGTACCAGAGTTCATCAGTTGTCCCTTTGAAATTAGAGAGAATTTTTCATTATAGTTCCTTTGCAGTTATGTTGGATGATTTTATTCATCAGTTTAATTTAGTCTCTCTCTCTCTCGCTCGCTCTCTCTCTCTCTCTCTCTCTCTCTCTCTCTCTCTCTCTCTCTCTCTCTGTCTCTCGCTCTCGTTCTTGCTCTGTCTGTCTGTCTCTCTCTCTTTCTGTCTCTCTATGTCTTTCTCTCCCCTCTGTCAGAATTAATAGCCTTCCAATGCAGCAAGAAGCAGTGAGTATTCAGTGTTGTAATTTCTCTATGGACCCATGACTTGGCAAAGTAAACTGTTGATCCTCTTCCCCATCCTATTTTCCTCTATACTCTTGAAGGAGAAGGGAAAGTGGTGGCCCAGTGATGACCTGTGGTCTCTCAGTAGTTTAGTCCTCAATTTCCATGGGATAGTTAAGGACCTAGCCTCGCACTGTCCCTTTTGCCACATACCACACTAAAACATTATCTTCTCCTGACATTCATATAGGTTGACCAGGGTGGTTTTCATCCTTAATTTTCCCCCCATCATTTCCCGTCTGCATTGACAGCGAGATTCTTTTCCATCTCTCTTCCTCAGTTCCTCCCATACTAATTCCATGTGTCTGTGCTCTGTGTCCTATATAGTGTGAAGTGAAGCGTTTCTTTGGGAAACTGACTGTAAGCAGAGGAGGTGGGAGTTGCAGAAGAAGGTGGTAGTGGAGGGAGGGGTTAGGGAGGTCCTATCACAGATGCATAATTGGAGTCAAGATGGCCAGTTTTCTTTCCAGTAAAGTATAGATGAACTTCACTTGGGTATCCTTTTTGGAGTTGATGGATGGCAACATGTTCCATTGAATAGGGCGTTTGTCTACAAGTCGTGAATACCTAGTTTCAAGTCTCACCTCTGTCACTGTGTATGGGAACGTGGCCACTACAGTGAATCCTCCCTGGGCCTCAAGTTCGTCACCTGCAAGATGCAGGGATTAGAAGGTCCATTCCAAGTCTAAATCTGTAATCCTTTGATCCTATGTATCCAAGACTCAATTTCTCTTCTCCCCAAAACAGACACTCGCCTTATGGAGTGTTTCACACTCGATTTTACGATTACCAATCTCCTCTGCAAGGCAGACATGGAACAGTCAGGCTCCAGGCAGTTCAGCGCCACTGAGAACATCCTACAGAGTCTGGTGAGAATCTTCCCTTCCTGTCCTGCCTTCCTCCTCTCTGGACCTGCAGCCCCATATGTCCAGGGGCTCCCTCAATCTCTGTCTTGCTTTTCAGGTCGGAGCAATATTTGAAAAGAGCTGCATTGCCTTCCATTTCTCTGGTTGCAAGCTGAAGTCATTAAGGTAAGGACACTGAGGGAGATGGGCCCAGGTTGTCAGGGAAACAGATGATGCCTGGTGCAGTTCTTCCTTTTTGTTGGGTCTATGGTCACTTTTTGGACAACACCAGGAAGACTACTGCCAGTACCAGAGGCTGTCCCACCACGATTTGCTTCAAGAAGCTTTGGGTTGCTTCCCAGCAGCAGCGCTAGGTAGCTATTCTCAAGACAAAACAGGCCCTGACCTCAAGGAGTTGGCATTGTGGTGGCGCTGAGGGGATACAATGTGTGACCTAAATACATGGTGAGTTGAGGAGAGAGAGGACACTGACAACTGAGAGGATTCAGGGAAGGTTTTCTATTGGTGGTATCATAGCTGCGTTCCTTGAAGGGGAGACTAAGGAGTCCAAGAGCATCTTGAAGAGGGAGTGCAATCCAGGCATGGGAGACATCTTATGCAAAAGCACCATGCAACATCTGAGTTCAAGGTACAGCTGGTAGGCCAGTCTTCTGCAAGTGCCAAGTGAGCAGTATGTACATCGCTCTGGAACACAGGACTGAAGAAGGCAAATCGAGAAGGATTTTAAAGGTCAGGTGGAGGAGTTTTTAATTCACATTAGAGGCAATAAGGAGCCACTAGACATTTGGGTTGTAAGAGAGTGACATAGTGAGAGATGTGTCTTAGGGAGATTATTTTGGCAGGCATGGGAAAGATGGATGGATAGAAGAGAGGAGGAGTCGGTGATGAATTGGGAGGGTAGGAGGCACTGCAAGCAAAGAGAGGAAGTGGGAGGTTATTGGAAGCTTCCAGGTCAGGGTTGTTGATATGGGCCTTTGTGTGAACAAATGTGAAAGATACTAAAGGAAATCAAGGAGCCAATAAACTGGTTATGGGAGCTGAGGTAGAGGGAAGAAATTGTAACAGAGACAGAGATTTGAAACCTGGTGATTGGTAAGATGGTGGTGGCTTTCACAAAATTACGGAAGTCTGGAAGAGGGACAGGCTTATGGAGGGGGCAGTGGAAATGGAAGAGATACCAAGTTCCATCTTGGTTATATTGGGTTTTGAGATACCACCAGGACACAGAGGTGGAAAGAATGACTTCCCCTTAGTTCACCTAAAGGCCAGTTTAGCACATATCAAAAGTGAATTTTACCCAGAGCAATGCACACGTACATGCGCACACACACACACACAAACACACACACACACACACACACACACACACTAAAACACACACACGCACAAACACACGAGACAAATGGCTAAAGTCTATGGGCATACAATTTTCAAGTTGTACGTAGTCAGTCAGAAAAGTATCCATGGATGGTAACAGTCAGAAGAGATGTAATTTAAACCATATGGAAGGATCGAGTCAAGGTAATGAAAATGGCAGAAATAACTAAATGACACTCAAATTTGTGGAGAAAGGGGAATACCTGTTCTCTGATATTTCAGTTGTGAAACTGCAGAATATTTTTGGAGCACAGATCACCCATTCATAGTAAAAGTAGGAGAAACGATCAGATTCTTCACATGGATAGCAAATAAAACTGTTCTATAGAACATCAGCCAAGCAGCTTGCACATGCTCATAAGGACTAGGTTCCTTGGCCCATCTTCCTATTATATTATGTTTTAGAAAGGAGTTCCAAGAATTCATATGAAGATTAGGAATGGTCCTGTCTGGTGAAATTCGACAAGTCATCCTGGTGGAAGAAGGGATAAGCGTTAGTGTGGAAAGTAGCTGCTGTGTCCTACCTCCTGGAAGCAGTGGAGCTACATATGCTCAAGCTGTGTCCCCCAGGTCTCACCTGTCTCTACTATGCCCCTGCCTTCCATTTCTCCCATAAGGGGCTAGAGATTTCGTCAGTTATGCCTTGCAATAAGAGTTAGCTCAGTTTTAGCTTAGGGATAATATAATGGGCCTCATTTTCACATGGTCCTTTTCTCTGCTATTTTATGCACTTTGTATAAGAAAATTGCCTTTAATTCCAATGACTTGTAATAGCTAATATCCCACTCCATTCAGGAATTTCCTCACATTCAGGGATTTGACTCTGCTTTCATTGGAGTTTTCTGTATTTCCCCTAGTGCCTGGCCTATTTATATTTGGAACAAAATCAAGGTAGACAAAAGAGTTAGGTAGCAGAATTAATCAGAGCTCCATAACTCTTTATACTGTATAGGCAGATAAAAAAAGAGTAGACCTTTAGGAAGGCACGTTCAATCCTTGCAACTTTTGGTTAGAATTCTCTGTTCTGAGGTCTGTACAGGAACTCAGTGACCTACCTTGAGATTTCCCTTCTCTAACAGAATCTCTTCTTTCACTTCCCTTATTTGCCTCTCATTGCTGTGTCGCCTTTTCCCCCCACCTCAACTTATTAACGTCTGCACATGGCTACAGACGCTATCTCCCTACTTTTTCTTGTTCTGTCTGTCTCTCTGTCTGTCACTCCCTTTCTCTCCCTTTCACTTCTCCCCATTTCCCTTTCCCCCTCTCCCTGTCCCTTTTGCTACCTCACTTCCCCATTCTCTGCCCTTTCATTTTCCTAGGCTCCTTCTCTTTTTCTAACTCTTTCTCTCCTTCTCCCCTTCTCTCCTTCTTTTCCTTCCTCCTCCTCTTCTCCTCCTCCTCCTCTCATTCACTCTTTCTCTTTCTCTCATTTCCCTCTCCTCCTCCACTTTCCTCTCTTACTCTCTTCCCTTCCTCTCACATTCTGCCTCCTGTTCTTTCACTCTTCTTTCTATATTTCCCCTCTTCCTCCCCTCCCCATCTTTTACTCTGTCTTTCCATTTCCTTTCTCTGTCTCAGCCACAGCCCCTCTACCTCTTGGTCACATGTTGCCTCTCCCGCTCAACGATTACAAGAGTCCAATTATGTTCACACCTGTGAGGGAATGGTATTCCCTCTGAACTACAAAGTTCTGTGTGCCATCCAGTTCTCAGCACTGTAGTAGATGAGGAAGAATAAGAATCTCCCACAAATGAACTTCTGAAGACCCAGAAGGTGAAACAGTTCCACAGAGGCAGCAAAATGGCAATTGTTCAAAGAGCTGGAAGTGGATGCACAAGGAGCTAACCAACTAGCTTGGATAATTAAGAAGTTACTTACAAAATATGTGAGTGTTGAAAGATGGTCCACAGAGGAGTGAACAGGAAGATTATAACAATATCAGAGTCTTGCAGAAGTTGTGTCTGGAGTGCTAGTGCTGCTCATCTTGATTCCATTATATCCATTATATTCCAGAGGTTGCCTGTTTTAGTGGGTAGCGAGTAGGCCCCAAGAGTCAAGAAGACCTGGGCTCAAGTCCCCTCTCTTGACACCAGGTGATTGTGTGAGCCTGGGCAAATCATCAAATTTCCCCAGGCAACCATCTGAGTATATGTTGCAGGGAAGGTGCTGACAGGCCTTACTCAAGAAAGGTCTATGCCTTTCCCTACCCTCAACCCCTTAAATCAATAAAGTGATAGTTCTACCAAACACTTCTTTTACAATCAAGAATTATTCTAAAATAAACCTGAAATAATTTGCGGCGCATTGATGGTCCCTTCTCACTGCACCTAACTTTGGCATGCCCATGAGAAGCCAGATATTTGACAGTCCTTACCAATGTGTCCTTCAACAGGTCTGTGAAGAAAGGCACTGGCGTGCATCTACTTTGTGCCTATTGGAATGTCCCCACCATTCCAGTCCTGGACGAAAGGAGGATGTACCATGATTTTCGCAGTCAGACATGCAAAATTACAAGACTGGGTCCCTACACCCTCGACAGGAAAAGCCTGTACATCAATGGTGAGCAGTAATTCTGTCCAGGACATATAGTTCTTTAACCTCCATGCTTGGCCCCACTCCTCTTAAGCACTCACCTGTCAAAGCAATCTTCCGTTCCTTGGAGGATCCAGCTTTGCCTGGAGGGCACCTACTTACTGAAAGTACTTTCCTCTGATGCTCTCAGAGTCTGAGGGGTAGCCAAGGCCCCACAGGACCCTAGATGGGCAAAGGGACTTCTGACCTGGGAACTACTTTCTGAAATGCTTCCTCTTAGCTGATGACCCATATGTTTTCAATTCCTTTGCTTTCAGATGCTCTCTCATGTTGCTCTTTCACACTTTCTCAAAATCTCTTGGTCCTTCCAAACATGGCTGTTTTCTCTGTCTCTCTCTCTCTCTCACTCTGTAGGTTACAACTATAGGGTGTCCCTGTTCTCCTGCGTAAGCTGTTGTGAGTATTCTTATCCTAGTATCAAAGAGAGAACACCCCTTGTCCTTACCGACCCTGTTCTCCCAGCATATTAGGAAGGCAAGAATGGACCACGAGTGTACTAGTGAGAGGAAGGCATAATGTCCCCCTCCTTCTCAGGTTGCAGTCTTCACTGCTTGACTCAGTACCCTATCCAAATGAAGTCTCTTTTCCTTGTTTGTCACAGTCCCTTCCCCTCCTTGTCACATGGACATTGGGTCCACAGTGTTCATTCATGATATTTCTCTTCAGTTCCAGTAACATCCAGGAGGCCAAATCCAAGTTCAGTTTGCACAGGTAAGGTCTGCTTCCACCTTTGATCCCTTCTCTGGAAGCTTTTGCTTTCATTTGGCTAGGAGACTGAGAGAGAGGGGATTTTAGGATCTTAGGCTGTCCTGGCAGGAGAATTCCAGGTCATCTAGTCTAGTCTGAGTTCTGCCATCATTTTGAGTTGAGGACACTGAAGCCCAGAGCCATGTAGATAGCAAGGGGGACAGGCAGGATGGGAACCCATGTCTCCTTTCTCCAAATACAATATTATTCTGTTGCCTTGTGTGAGCAGAAGAATAGTTTTATGGCTCAAGGTTTCCTAAAGGATTCATTCATTTATTCAGGTTGCTGAGTTTTCCTTGCACGAAAGAATAGGACATTTTCAGGTCAGTGTCCTTAAAGATGAGGGTGATTGTTTTCATGATGATTTTCTTAGAAAACATGCCTCCACATATTCAGTATTTGGCAGTTGTTAGAAGTGTGGAAAAGAAAAAACACAACAAAATATGAGTTTGCAAATACATTGAAGTATCAAAGAAGCAAAGCTCGGTGGTAGAACCATGGAGAACCATTCTGCTGCTTCTGAAGATAGAGATGTAATGGCTTATGTATGTAGCCTCCAGAGACAGTCATCATTATCATCATCTATCATGTATATAGTGCTTTCACAAGGCACTTTACAGACACTACATCACTGGGATGAATAGTTCCCAAGCCCACACGTGGGCATTTCAATCCTCCTTCATAGTAACCTTGCTTCATCATGATGCTGACAGATGGGAGAGGCTGAACCAAGTTTGGAGGGTTACAGGTTGCCTCAGGGATGCGGTGAATAGGGCCAGGTTACTGACTTTTCCTCCCAAGTACATTGCAATGGGGTGTCCCTGACTGTGCTGAATGACGCACATTGAGCATTTCAGACATCTCTCACTCTCTTTCTTGTAGCTCCGGACTGCAGATTTGAGTTCTTCACCCTCAAGTTCACCATCACCAACTTGATCTATACATGTGAAATGGGCCAGGTGGGCTCAAGTCAATTCTATGGCACAGAGAGTGTCCTCAAGTTCCTGGTGAGACATGACTCCTTCCGTTCCGCTTGGCCCAGCTGCTTTCCTCGTCCTTTGGTATAGAGGCTTGATCTTGAAATCCGACTGTCTCCTTTCACTTCCAGCTCAGGTGCTTGATGGCCAAAACCAGCATTGCTTCTGTTTATTGCGGCTGCAGACTAACCTCGCTCAGGTGAGATCCCTGGGAGTCACTGGCCTCATGAATCACGGTACCCAGTTGGTGCCCTTCAGAAAGGAGATTTCTCCAACCCGCTGTGTTGTGGGTCCAGGTCGATTTTCCAGTTCCTCATTGAATCGATCCACGTCTCCTTGCCACATCATCTCAGGGAGGTGAATCAGACTTGGAAAATTGGCAGTTCCCCACAAAAGTCTCCCTTTTCAGTCTCTTCTACTTCAGGGTTTACCTCAGCCTTCTCAGGGGTGCTGTTCCTACTTGCAAAATTCTTATCAGACTTATCAGTCCCATTTTGGGCTTCTGATGCCCATTTTTGTCTCCTTTCCCAGGCCTTGGAAAGAAGCAACAGGAACTGGAGTTGGTGTCACTTGTGCATGTTGGAGAGATGCAGACAGCCCCATCCTGCAGAAAGAACAACTTTATTGGGAGCTGAGAAATCACACCTGCAATATGACGAAACTGGGGTCCTACATGCTGGATGAGAGAAGTCTTTTTCTCGATGGTGAGTACAGAGCTTTGCACTTAGTAAGTCGTTGTTAAATGCTTTTTCATTCACCCATTCATTCATTCATTCATCTAGCCATGCATCCGTGTATCCATTCATTCATCTTCCCATGGCTAGTAGCCCAGGTCTGCAAATGAAGCTCTGTAATTTCGTTCCTTATTTCAAGGGATTGGTGCATGTGGTCCAATTCACACTCTCTCACTTTCGAGGGTCAGATTTCTTTCTCTTCCTTTGCCAGGTTCTAGGGAAGCTACAACCTGACCCAGACTCCTTTCATGCTTCTTCTTGGAAAGGTGTGGGTTCTCTGAGATGTATTAAGCCAGTACACAGCTAGCGACTAATCTGTCAATGAGCTCTTTGGAGGGGAGGCAATTTCTCTGCTGCCTGAAGTACAACCAATCCCTGACATGGATCTTCTTCCCTTTCAGAAGAGCACAAGCTGGGGCAGCTGGGTGGTGCAGTGCGGAGAGAAACAGTGCAGCAATCAGGACGAGCTGACTTCAAATCTCACGTCAGACACTTGACACTCACTAGCTGTGTGACCTTGGTCAAGTCACTTAACCCCAATGACCTCATCCTGGGTCATCTCCAGTCATCCTGATGAATATCTGGTCACTGGATTCAGACGGCTCTGGAGGAGAAGTGAGGCTGGTGAAAACTTTCCTCACAACGTGATTCTTTCTTTCTTTCTCTCTCCAGATGACAATTATCTGACCTTGGACTCCACCAAAAACTGTAAGTCTACAGTACATCAACATCTCCAGCCTTCTAAGGTCCCTATTGGGAAGGAAACAGCTCATTCACTCTACCCCTCAGCCCCAGCACTGTGTTCAGGCCTAGATAGAGAGGAACAGGGAAGGAAGGGTGGGTGTGTGCATAGAAATCTCTTGCTGGATCTTTCCTGTTTCTGCTTCTAGCACCATTATTCTCTTGATTCCTTAAGATTTAGTTCTGGGCCTCAGTTCACCTTGGGCTGACCAAGCTTAGGAGTGAGTTGACCACAAAACCTCACCTCAGTCATGGAGATGAATTCCTCAAGGTTCCCAGAGGCCTCTAATATCCTTCTCAAAATACTCTCATGGTGCTATGTTCTAGCGGGTTCCCCTGAGATTGCAGGATAGAATAGAGGGAGCATTCCAAAGCTGGAGTGAGGAGGTTTTGTTTCAAATCCTGATCCCAGTATGCTTTGTCACCCTTCACAAATCACTTACACTCTCTGAACCTCAGTTTCTTTAGCTGTCCAAGGAGAGTCATAGTGCTTGCTGTGGCTCCAGGTTGTGAGGAAGGGGCTTTGTCAATCTTAACTTGCCACAGAACTCTTGGTGGTGCTGCTGGTTGTCATTACTGTTCTCATTTGTCATATTCCCCAAGGCGCACCCCTTGGCTCTTCATTATTCTAAGTACGAAACTCGTTTGGAACGCTCTTTGAAAGACATCGGAGCTTTAATTTCCTCTCTGTCCTAAAGATCTGAAAAGTGTCCCTTGTTTTCCCGTGAATTCGAATTGTACAACACAAAGTTCATCTGTCCATTTTCACTTGATCACGTTAGTGCTGCCCAAAGCAGTATTTCCAGTTTGTACTCTGACTCATTTCTTCCGTATCCACTAATTGCCCTGTCATTTATTTGACTGCTGTATCCTTTACCTAGGCATCCACCTAAGAAGCCATCTCTGATTCTTCGATCTGCTTCTCCTCTACCCAATCAGTCACATGGATTCTTCTGAAAAATTTCATCTAAGATCTAGTCCTTCCCCATCGCCACTAACAACATGTAGTAGTCTGGGTTCTCAGAGTTGGACTCCTGGATTGCTGCATCAACTTGGAACATAGCTTTTCTGCCTCTAAGCTTTTCCTCCTTCCAACCCATTTAACATGTACTCCAATATTTCAATACTTACAAGTGTTTTCTTAACATTTCCCACGGGTAACAAACATTATTCCAAATGATGGAAGAACAAAGAAAAAGGGAAAATAATCCCTACCCTTAACAAGCTTACAATGGGTGAGTCATCAGGAGCAACATGCTGCAGCCTAATAATCTCTGACATATATCTTTCCATTGTGGTACACCTGCAGTTGTGTCCTCCCCAAATTGTGTTGTTCCATGGCAGCGTTACTCTTGTAAAGGAATGGCCTTTTGTTCATGGACTAGATTGGCAGCATTCAAAGTATTACATAACTGCCCAGAAGCAAGCTAGCCAGCTCCTTCTTCCTATTTGCTGCAGCATACAAGCCAGTCACCATATGATATAAATAGAATCTATTTCTTGAACCGGAGCTTTTACCCCGATATGCTGCAGAATTGAACAAACCAAACACAACACCTAACCTGGGCAATGGGTCACTCAAAGGACTCAAAGCTGTCCTGATGCTCAAGATACTTTTTCGATAAGAATCTTTTGAAAAAACCCTGGCTCCCGAACCATCATCCAAGGCTGATTGTCTGCTGCTTGCTCAGTGAAATGTAGCTACTTAGTGACCATTTCTGTGCAGGATAATGGGTGTAGCTCTTTGTTAGGCTAGACCTCAGCCACCGAGCAACCTGTTAATGAGTTAATGAGTCAGATCCACAGTTATACCTAGTTGGCACAGCAAACAACTTTCAGGTCAAGTTGTTCGTTTTTGGAAATCTTTCGCTTGCTGCATAATGGCAGTTCCTCCACTACCACCTGATATTTGAATGATTTTCCCAGTAAGTTTCATTCAGCTCCTATCTTACCATAGCTGTATGGCCATTTATACTTCTGGGATTGACTTTGAAAGATTGGAAGACACAAGGAGGAGCTGGGCACATTTTGCCAGCTCTCCTACAGTTTCAGTCAAATTGCTGCTCTTCCTACATCACAATGTCTCATGCTCACCATATCCAGCTGAAGCCTTTTGCACTGGCTTTGCAGAATTTTCTTTGTCAGGCCCATCTATGTATCTAATGTAGTCAACGCCACTTTCCCAAAGTCAGACTTATCTCCCCTAATTGCTTTTTGTAGACTTGAGTCAGTCTATTCCCCTACCTTGGCTGTGGCTTTCTTTTCCTCAAATTAAGCGGTTGGAGTAGATAAGCAAGGAAATGCGGTTCCTTCCAGCGCTTATAGGTTACGAATCTTTATTGCCCTCTGAATAGTTCATGCTTGGTTCTGAGCTTGGAGGGTGTAAGAAGTTCTGTTAGGAGTGCTACGACCACATCATATCCAAACTTTGAATTTACTTCTGCGTACATCCTAGGCCACATTACGATGTCAACGATGCATATTGTATCCTTTCTACGTATTAGTTTTAGGTCTATGCCTGAGGATCAGAGGGGCCAAGTGACTTGCCAATGTTCACCAAGCTAATAAGTTTTGGAGGTAAAACCAGGTCTTCCTGACTTCAAAGCCAGTCACTGAGCCAGTACGACTACTCCTTTACTCCACGCACTCTTAAGAGGCACGAGACAAATATGCCTCCAGTTGAAAACCTGGGCTTCTCTCTCCCTCCCTCTTATAGCCATGGAACCCAGCCTGAAGTGTTTCACCCTGAAGCTGACCATCACCAGCCTCCGGTATTTGGCAGACATGAGCTGTCCGAACTCAATCCAATTCAATATCGTAGACACCATGATGCAGCATCTGGTGAGACTGCCTGCTTCCAGCCACCCTGCCGAGCTGCCCTAATATCTTGAACATCCACCTGACATACTCACCATTTGTTTCTCTTTGTTTCTTTTTTGACCAGATTGGCCACTCATTCAAAAACACCACCTTTGGTTCCCTGTACTCTGCATGCAAAGTGACTGAACTCAGGTAAGGCTGCCAAGCTGGGGACTTGCAAGTGAGTCTCCTGGGAGAGAGCTCTACGTTTGAAGCACAGACTTCAAAGCTTCACTGTACATTGACTCACACATTCTGTTTCCTCTAGTTTCATGCTAGCCCTGTCAAAAGGAATCTCTTCTCCTTTCTCTCCCCGTCCTTTAGAAGACATATATTTTAGGATTTCTATCTAGAGCCAGTTCTACACCTCACATGCATCAATCCATTCAGCGAAATGCATGTAGTATCAGCGAGATTCTGTGAACAGTGGCAGGCACTGGGGTCAGAAAAGCAAAACAAAAACAAATGTCTTCCTCTCCCCCAATAAAACCACCAAACAATCTTTTTCCTCAACGAGCTTACATTCATTTGGGGGAGTCACTATAATCTGATCACAATTTTGGCTATGCCTGGAGTTCTTTCTTGCTTCTATTACCCCCAATTCCATTGGATTCAGAAGACCTGAATTCAAATTCCAGCTTTAATGCCAGTGTCTTTGAACATGGATGAGTAACGTGACTTACCTTTTCTGAATTTCTCCATCTGTAGAACACAGAAGAGAGTACTCATACCATATTCTTGATAAAGTTGCTTGAAGGGAGCGCTTTGCAATGTCACTACAGAAATGACAATTATCATTACTGTTTTCCTCATTGAAAAATAATCATAAAAAATTGTGTCCCTACCACTCTTTCTCAGTTTATCCAGAGTATCTGTTTTCCTAGGCCTGTGAAGAAAGGATCACAGACAGCTGTAGATGCCATCTGCACGTGTCTCCCATTTGCCAGCAGCACTCATCTAGATGCCAAGCAGATTTTCCACGAGCTGAGCAACCAAACTCGTGGTATCCGGCTACTGGGCCACTACTCCCTCGACAAAGATAGTCTCTACATCAATGGTAAGCAGTCTCATGGAAGGAAGTCTTAACATCTATCTCTGCCTCTGTCTCTTCTCTTCCTCCTCTCTTTTAATCTGAACGTTCGCCTTTCCTTCTGACGCTTCTGCTATGAACAAGGTTCTAATCTCATGCAGCAATTCAGAAGAGAGAAAGACAGACTCTAGAGACCTTACCTGTTCCTCTACGGAGACCTTTCCTCTGAGTTTGTGAGTTTCTTGACATCTGACGGAAACTATACAGAGCATTCCTTGGTCCTGTCTTCTTCAACCTTTTTCTCAATGGCTTAGAGAGATACGTAGATGGAAACCAATTATTGATACCGTGAGACTAGGCGAGAAAGGGTCATTGATGTGTTGCGTAGAACCAGAATCCAGAAAGCTGAGACAATTTGACAAATTTGACCAGGTAACTTTTAATAGAAATAAATGCAAAATTCTACGTGAGGATAGAACAGGGAAAAAACATTATGTCCTTTAACAATTTCTGGGAAGATGCTGCTGGAGCTCTTGTTGAGCTACAGTCAGCAGTTTAATGTGCCAACAAGAAACTCTCTGGCCCTGTGAGTCTATGTGGAAAGAATTCTAGTGTCTTGGACTAATTTGTTTGTAGTCCTAGTTTTTGGGTTTGTTAATTGAATATTTTATTTTCTTCACCTACTCCATGTAAAGAAGCATGTTTCCCATTTGTTTTGGTTTTTGTTTTTTACAAAAGTTCCAGATTTTCTCTCACTCTCTTCCCCCTATTCTCATTGGGAAGGCAAGCAATATTGATATAGCTTTATCGAAATCTTCCGTGCCCCAGAAGAAAACAGAGAGGAAGGGAAGAAGAGATGGAAGGGTATGAGAGAAGGGAGGGCAGATTGTGGGAAGGGGCAATCAGAAAGCACGCTGTCTTTGGGTGTTCAGAAGGGAGGGATGGGGGGAATAATTGGAATTCAAAATGTTGTGGAAGTCAATGTTAAGAAGCAAAAGTAAAGTGATTAATTATTGGAAAAAATAATAACTAGTGGAAGAAGGAAATGGATAAGCAATCCATTTTGTTTGCCAAGAAAACATCCGGATGGGATGATGAAGAGTCTCACAAAATTGAAAACTGACTGAACAGTAATTGTTATCATTGTGCCTCTGACAGCAATGTGAGGTGACTAGAGAAAGATGGTTAGCATTGTATTTTTTTGGAATTTTCCCACAGCACCAACTAGCTCAATAAAGGCATGTTGAATTCATTTGAACAGTGGCAGAAAGGATTCAAAATTAGGATTATTCTTTGAAGTTTTTGAGAAGAGAGAACCTTCTCTCTCCAAGAAAAAAAGAGAAGACATTGTTCAGATCTTACCCTAGGACACTTACTAGCTGGGTGACCTTGAAGAAATCCTTGTCATAATGAAAATGACCTTCTAATAATGATAATAACAATAGCATTTCTATAACACTGACAATGTTGGGTCATTTGGTCCTCTCAAGAGTCCTGTGAGGTAGGTTCTACCATAGTTCTAATTTTCCATATGAGGAAACTGAGACTGAATGAGGTTAAACCAAAGAAGCAAGGGCCTGAGGGAGGAATCCGACTCAGTGTCCCTGACACCAAGTCCATCAACAATCCAATCCTTTAGCATCTCAGAGCTTCAGTTTCTTCATCTGGAGAAGGAAGGGTGTGCATTGGAAAGCCTATGACGACCCTTTCTATTCTTTATGTGTGATCCTAAGCTTTCCATCAAGCCAGGAGTGGAAGGAGAGGAGCTACCATTTCCACTTTCCTATACACCAAAGGAGAAAGAATGCCTTATTTCAGGCACTTACTTATGCTTTGTCTTATTCTCATTCCTCACAAGCTGCAAGCTTCCCATTCCTATCTCGTCCTGGTGTGATAGGGTTCTCCTCCAAGAAGCAGCTTTTTCTCATAAGTGATCAGGTGCAGCAGAGCTGATCCACTTTACCTGTGTTATTCAGTATGAGAATTCCTTTCTGTTCTTTTCTGCCATGATGTATTCATGACCCTCATTGTCAACCTTTTTGTTTCCAGGTTATAATGAACCTGGTCCAGATCTACCCAGTGTTGGTAAGTATGTGGGCACTCTCATCTCATAATCTTGAGCCATCTGGGAGCACTGAACCTTACTCCTTTCTTGACCCCTAAAGTTGGAGGCCAGTGCCTTTGCCATGCCCAAGTCCCTGACCCTGGAGGCCATTTTCAGGTGATATGAGAAAGGAATCCAAGATATAGAGTTAGCATGTTTCCGTAAATCATGGGAAACAAAGACCTCCTGTCACTGGAGGTCTTCAAATGTCAGCTAAAGGGCAAGTTCTCAGGGATACTGGAGTGTGCATGTGTTCTTCAATTAGATTTCCTCTCAGCATGATTTTAGTTCTGATATAATAGGATTTGGTGAAACTGTGAAGAAAAGACTGAAATGTAGGGAAAAGGCACTCAAGATCCTTTGAGTATCCCTTGCCATGCAAAAATGGCTTCCTGTTTCATCACTCACCCTTCCTTGGCTCGAAACTGGGTGGAGATGACTTGTTAAGCTGTCTTCACCATCAGTCAATGATGCACCAAACATTGCTTAACTTCCATCTATGTATCAATCTCTGAACTCGGTGCTCAGAGTAGAGGGTGAAAAAATGTGGGAATCTTTGTTCGGAAGGGGGTTTACATTCTGTTGTGGGGGAATCCAGAGCCTCTGTCTGAGATAGCATGGTGAAAACTTAGCAAAGCATCCCCACGAGATGGTCAAGGGGATTAACAGTGGACCTCACCTCTTTTAGAGAGATATTCTAAAGGAGAACTCATAATGGTATTTAGGAAGTATTCCGAAGTGTCACTGGAGCTCATAGTGTCACCAGCTCGGCACCTTAGCCATGGCCTTCTGAAAGATTACTTCTGTAATAGCCCAGGCAGCACAGGCAACTAGAAATACCCATCCACCTTCAATCATGTAGTGATTTGTCAAACACTTATTTGACATCTCCTACAGGGGGAACCCGGAATTAATAACCCCATGACAATTGAGTTGATCTGAAAGAGTTTTAAGACACAATAGTTTCTGTCACGTTTCAGTGTCAGTATTTCTTTCTTTTTTGACACCTTTTGGCGTCAAACCCCATTCTGTCATCATTTGTGACTCTCCAGGCATCTTTAGGGCCTGCAGCCCGCGCAGGTAGAAAATCAGCAAGATTAGGATGCTAGGTGATGTCCACTGGGTCCCCCATGGAAGCTGCTTAAAGAATGTGATTAGGAAAATGAAAATGGCCACGATCCTTAAAAATCACCTCCTTCCAAATGAGCGAATCAGAATCTGAGACTTGGTGCATCATCTTGGGTGGGGGACAGTGACCTTGGTATGTTGGATATTGCAAGGCTCTCCCCTCATTAATCCTCACATACACTGAAGAAAGAAGGATATGAATTTCTGGCAGTTGATTTAACAGCTTCTCAAGAAATACTCCCATAGTTCTAGGAAATGAGTCCATGTTTCCCATTCAAAACCTAAAAGAAGTGAAGACCTGGACCATTCTAAACAAGAAGCGCACAGCTTGACAAGTTTGTCAGGAGAAGCCCATTTTTCAAATATCTGTTTCCACTGCTTTAACTCCTCCCCAAAGCATTCTGTGACTACATCCAGGTGTTCACTTTTCTCCCACATCCACTATGAAATTGTCCACAGTGTCTTTATCAGTGATTTCCACTCTTCATGATTTTTCCTCAGTTCCTGTGAGAACCAGTTACCCTGCAGACACCTCTCTGACTCCATCACAATCCTCCACTTCCTCAGGTAAAAAGAATGTGGCTGATAGGCATTCCCAGGAGTATCATTGTGTGCATAACTAGAAAAGGGGAAGAACAACTGTGGGGACATAGGCAAGGAAAAGAGAGGAAGTGGTTAGGGATTCCTTGATGTGAATGTCAGTGGGCCATGGAGTATGAGATTGCCCTCCAGGAAAGCGTAAGACAGTACAAGACATGCCCAGGATTCAGGGCTGGATCTTTTGTTTCCTTCCTCTGTAACAGCCGGTGACAACATGACATTTTTACCCATCCGCTTTACCATCACGAACTTACGCTACATGGAAGGCATGGATGACCATAGCTCTGGCATTTTCAATAACATCCAGAGAATGCTTCGTCGCGTGGTGAGATTTCACAGGCCCTGTCCAGACCCATTCCTGCATAGCAAGCTTCTCCACCGTGGGGGCTGAAAATCTGGTTATTCATTCCCCTTCTTATTTCCTTCACAGTTCAAACCCTTGTTCGGGGAAAGCAGCATTGCTTCCTCCTATGATGGATGCCAAGTGGTGGCCCTGAGGTGAGACCTGAGAAGAAGTTGTCAGGCCCACACATCATCTCCCATGATGCCCCCAGTTTCATGGCTAACGTGCAGGGTGGGTGGACAACAGAAGCACTGTCTCCATGGACGGTCCATTTCCTCCTTTTTCAAATCTGAGCAGGATTTCCTACCCATTCTCTTCCTTCCAGAGTCCTTAGGAAAGTGATTCCCCTTGTGTGTCGTGATTGGGAATAAATGCTGGCTTGTGGAAATACATTTCTCAAGTGGGAGTTGTGTGGCTGCACAGGCAAACTCCCCACACAAGGAATGGGCATGTTTCCACCATCAAGGATTCCGTATCAGCCTTTGTGATGGCAGGAAATCTCAGCTGAACTGTCCCCAATGTCTCCTAGAAGTAATTTTCTCAGCATCGAAACTCAGGAACCTCAGCATTTGTTTCCTTCCACAGATCTCTCAAGGGTGGCTCAAAAACTGGAGTGGAAGTTGTGTGCAACTTTCGAGGGGGGCCGACCAATCCCTCCTTAGACAAATACAAGGCATATTGGGAGCTGAGCAAACAGACTGAGGGTATCAGCAGACTGGGCCCCTACATTGTGGAAAAGGAAAGTTTCTACCTTGATGGTGAGATTCCTCACTGGCACAACCATTGATCTCTTTCCCTCCAGCATAAGCTTTGTAATGAGACCATAGTCCCAACATTCCTATCTTTTCCCTTGATTCCCCACTTAGATTCAGGCCATCTCTCCCACCCCAGCCCCACCCCAGCAGCTCATGTTCTCACTCTTCCCTTGTTCATCCACTTGCACTCAATCAGCCGTACCCATGCCTATTTCCTGGTTACCTTAAGCCATTCTTTCTCTTTGTCTGACTTTTTTCATTTGCTGCCCACTCTTGAACTCTGCTTTTGATCCTGTTATATGTAATGTTTTTAGCCATCAATCGTGTAGAATCGTAGATGGCAGAAAATAGACAAAGGATAGACAAGTAGAAGTGTTGGGTGGTCAATAATAGAAGGCAGAAAATAAACTCCACAAAAATTAGAAAGGTGCATCACATCTAAGAACCTGACATTTAACCAACGTAAGGCCAAAATATGGATGCAGAGTTACCCAGTAATCTGGCTGACCAGAGGGTGATGGGGACATGACCAGAAAGGATTCATGTTGCAAAGACACCAATTAGATTTCATGAAGGTAAATCCAGAGACTGTAAAGAGGAAGATGCTAGTTCCCTTATCATCTGGCCTTATCAGCCCTTGATGATAGTAATCTGTTGTGATCTGAGGATCCAGCCTTCAGAAAGAACATATATAGACAGAAAATGGCCATGATGGGAAATTGAAATGATGTGATAAGAAGATTGCTTCAAGGAACTTGAGGTATTTAGTCAGATGAAAGAGGTATAAAGATTGTCTTCAAACATTCCAGTACCTCTCATGGGGCATATTATATAAGATGCTTCTACTTGGCCTCAGCAGAATGTTAAGGAAGGCGTGAAAATTCCTGCGTCAAAATACTCATGTGAGTATTGATACTCACATGAAAGCAAATTGTTCTCATTGATTAATGCAGTGGACACCCATTCACAGAAGGTTTCCATGCTTAGGCTAAATCACATTTTGCTGGGAGTGGAACGGAATGAGTACATCTACAGGAAGCTTGGACCACAAGGAATGAAAAAGCTTTTGAAGTGGTACCTTTTGTCTATAAGCGTTCTTCCATGCTCTTAGAGATGAACGGGTTAGACAGTAGGGGGCTTGAATTCCTACCGAGTTTCTGCAAGCCAGGAAAAGGCAAAAATGAAAGGGATCAGGGCTCTTGGATCCATCTAAATCTCAGAAGATTGAAGGGTCCTTCTTACTTCTATCCTCATGTAAGAACTTCATGGAACAGATTACGGAAGGGCCCTGAAGAATTGCACTCTCCTCCCTTAAGGATATAACAGGAGAACTCAGACTCTGCCGTTCACGTCATGGCTAAGGTTCAGGGTGCACAAACAGGAAAGGCCATTCCCCATATCCAGCGTCCATGTCCTCCATTTACAAATCTGAAGATGTTTTCATTCCCAGTCTCTTTATTCGTGTCCTCAGGAATGCCATTCCTCTTCTCTTTCATGATTTGGCACAAATGAAATGTTGACAGCTCTTGCTCTCATCTTTGGGTCTCTCCCATTTCCTCTTCCTTCGTTTCTGATCTTCCCTTCATTATATCTTATTTTGCTTTACAGGTTGTAATGAACACCATCCCTTACAGCTCTTCACCAGTAAGTGTCTTGATATCCAAATCAACTTGCAGTCTTCTGTTCCTTCCACTGAAGTTAACTCTGTAGGCTTTACCAAGAAATTCTCCACACCATAGTAAATTTCCCAGCAATAGAAATCATTGTGAACACTCAAGATGTTAAGAATGCATTAGAAGAGGGTTAGATGGTCTCTGAGGGCTTTCCCTGAAGAAAATGTCCCAGGTTGTATAGAAATGGGCTCTCCATCCTTCTGGACCTTTGTGATCCAGAGACACTCTTTCATTTTCTGGGATTCTAGGTCTCTCTCTGAGGTTGCATGGTGATACCTTAGCAAGGCATGCGCATGGAATGGTCAGGGGAATTAGCAGGGTAAATCAACTCTTTCAGAGAGATTTTCTGAGGGAAAGTCATGATGGTGTCCATTGTACCACTGAATACCTCTTTTTCTTGGAGTGTCATCAGCAGGACCCATTAGACATGTCCTTATAAAAGGCTCCTCCTGTGTGGCCCCAGGCAGCTAAGTCAACCTGAAGTGCCTGTCCAGATTCACTCATTTATTGATACTTTCTTCATTCCTTCATTTTTCAAACACTTATTATGTATCCCCTACATGTGCAACTCTGAGTTAATAACCATATACCAATTGGAATGATCACAAAGAGTTATAGGACACAGTGGTGTTGGGCAGTATGCAATGTCAATACTTCTTCTTCATTTTTACAGCAGTTCCTGATCCCAATGCATCATCAGTCCCAACTCTCAAGGAACCCTCAGGTCCTCCATCCTCCAGAGGTAGAAAATCAGCAACATTAGGCGACTATCCATTAGATCCCACATGGAAGCTATGTAGAGAATATGATTGTGATAAGAAAGTTAAGAACCTTGCGTTAAATATGAAGAATCACCTCATTCTAAGAAAACCCTTCCAAACAAAGATAAAGCAGTACCTGAAACACAGGGTATAACATCTTGTGTGAGGGAGGGTGACCCTCAAAGACCTCCTCCCAAACGCATGTGCACATATACCCACACAGAAGACAGGACATAAATTTCCTGCTGTGGAGTGAATGACTAAGTACATATACATATATATACATGTATATACATATATATATATATATACACACACACACACATGTGTATATCATTTACATCTTTATATATATAACATACATATATATTTATAGATAAAGATAGATATATTTATATATATTTATATCTATATCTATGTATATATCTATATATATGTATATATACATGTGATTTGTTTCCACATGGGCATCCATGTATCTAAGCAATTAGCTACCATTCATGAATCAGTCAATATGTCACTCTGTCCTCCTTGGAATGTTTTGACAGCTTGATGCACTGCCACAAATTCAGCATATTGACCCCTTCCACCTATGCAAGGACTTTCCAATATCCACCTAGTACTTGGCTTAGAGGCTACCGCTTTCCAGTGTATTCTGAGGCCCTAATATTCTGCTGCACCATCAGTAAACTCTTCCTTTCCCTTTTCTTCAGTTAATCCTTCTAATCCCTCATTCCATTTTGCCAAGGGTTATACCAACTTTTACTATGGTTCGGAGGGTATATCATTTCCCTTAGTGGGTATGTTTGCTATTCATTCATAGAGGGTTGATTTAAATGTATTTTGAACATAGCATTTCCAATGACTTGTCCAATTCTTTGAGAAGCTGGTGTAATCATTACCCAGGTCTTGAATCCATTTGCCAGCATTAATGTTACCCCATGAGTCAAAGTCAGTTGTCCAGTCTCTACCAAAGCCCAACAGTCAGCTAACCACTGCTTTTCAAAAGGGGTGTATTGAATGCCAGATGAAAGGAGTTTCCTAGACAAAAATCCAAAGGGCACATTTCAGACAGGTTGAATATGCCATAAATCAAGGCTCAATTGGATCGTGGTCTATGCTTCCACAAAAGCTTTACTTTGTTCAAGTGACCAAGTGCCAATTCAGTGTTTTTTATTGTAATCTTCTATAAGGGTTCAAATTTTGTTCTTGATGTGGTACATGATGTCCCCAATATCCAAATAATCCTTGAAACTTTTGGGCCTCTATCTTATTGGTGCAGATGGAAAAATTCTGAATCTCTTGTCAGGTTTGTGGGAGGTGTCAACCCCCTTTTCCTTTATGTACCCCTCAAATTTTCCAAGTTCAGTTAGCTCTTGAAACTTTGCACGGTTAATTTCCAAATTTTTTCCCCTGGAATCCTGTCCATGGTGCCAAATGAATCGCTAAGGCAGTGTTTACGGTACTGGGGGTAACTGTGAATATACTGGCATAGTTGTCAATTGCAAAGTGTAACAGATGCTCCATAGAGAAGCTAGAAAAAAAACATTGATTGGGACCTCAGAAAGCCATGTTCCCAAACCACCAAGCAACACCATGTATAGTAACAAAGAAGTCAATACACATGATGGCAAAGATGTTTTCGTTTAAATTACGATTATTCAGGTACAAAGGGCAAGCTTAGTATGCATTTCCTCAGGAGTGTCTTACTGTATTTTCCTAGCAGATGAGAGGCATAGGCAAGGGAGGTTGAGGAAATGGTAGGGGTACCTTGAAATGGATGTTATTGAGGCCAGGGATTACCAGTTTTCCTTCCATGACAAGATAAGAATAGATTTGTCAGTACATCTATTTGTTCGATGTGCCCAGAGTTCAGACATGGATATTTTTTCCTCTTCCACAATAGCTGGTGTAAACAGCCTGCAGCCTTTACCATTCAACTTCATCAGGACCAGCTTGTCCTACCAAGACCACATGGATCACCCTGGTTCTGCCTATTTGTGTTCCATCAAAAGGACCTTGCAGCAGCTGGTGAGATTTCTCAGTCCCTACCCTGACCTTGGGATGCTCTAATGGACAAAAGCATTGGTTCTGGAGAGATAGGACACTGGGTTCAAATACGTTGTCTGGTGCTTCTTGCCTGTGTTACCTTGGGCTAATTATCTAATCTCCCTGAGCCTCAGGTTTCCTCATCTGTGAAATTAGGATAGCAAAGTCAGAATAAACGAATGAATGAATGAGTCTTTCATAATCAAGTGCATACTGTGTGCTGGACAGTTTGCTAAGTACTGGGAATACAGATACAAGTGAAGAAGACCATCCAAGCCTTCAAGGAGCTTGAATTCTAAGGGGCCCGGAAGGGGTTGAAGACAGCACATTAAGGCAATGTGGAAAATCAGCAGATTATATATTCCAGATTGCATTGTGTCACAGTGTTTGAGAAATGTCCTAAGGCTCTGGTTCCGGGGATGATAAGGTGAAAGCTTATATTTCGGTGGCGATGATTGTGTTGGGGAGAGAGGTATGATAGAACGAGTCAGGAGCAGAGTGTAAGCAGTTTAGTATGTAGGCAAGTCAGAAGACAGCTTCTAAGGTGTTTGGGAGCTCCAGATTTATGATGTCAAGCCCCCTCCTCCTCCTCAATAGTCTACTCCATTCTTTGGGCGTCATCTTTACAAGGCCCATTTGTTCACTCACATTTTCCTTTCCTTGCAGCTGAATCCCTTCTCCTCGGGAAGCACACTAACTTCACTGAGGTGAGACCTGGGAAGCTAAGACTTGGAGGTCTAGGTTTCTGTCCTGGGGCTACACTCACATAAGTAGGGCTCACGGTAGACAATATACATATAAAGTCTCCACAAAGTGACCTTTTCCTGCATTTCCCCATTCCTCAGTTGTTTCATGCCTCTCTGTCTTGGCCATGGAGTGTCAGGAATGGAGATCTTTGTGTCTTCCACAGTGCTTTCTCCAGAACAGTTGTAGGTTTGTAGGTCCTCTCAGGGGCACTATCAACTATTATCCTGACGTCTCTGACGTCCCAGTTTCACTGCCCCAATACACAAGTCTCTGTCACCGCAGTCAGCACCAGTCTTAGGAGATTGTATCAAAATTTCCTTTCCTAGACCAATGACGTGTAGATCCATGACTAGAGTGGCTGTTGTATGCCACTGCTGGCAAGATCCTACCACACCCTTTCTGATCAGAGAGAAGTTTTCCTGCGAGCTGAACTACCAGACCTATGGCACCACCAGGCTGGGCGTGTATATTCTGAAGAATGACATCCTCTACCTAAATGGTGAGCTACCTAACTGAAGCAAGGTTTCGCACCCATGCCTTTTTTCTTTGTTCTAATCCCAACATTACCTCTTTTCTCATTTTCATTATGCTTTGGCCCCTCAGGCAGCCCAAACTTTCTTCTCATTCATCCCTTGTCGATACAATTGCACCAAAGTCATGTTACACATACCTAGTTCCCCAGAGAGTGGGTTCTGGCTTTTCTTCTTTTCAGTCAGTTTCAGTCACCAATCTCTGAGGAAGTAGCTGTTTGGTTCTACAGATTTCTAAACAACTTCAAGGAAGTCATACACAAAAGGAAGCAAATGTATAGATGACACAAAGTTGTTTGGTAGGTAGCTACCATACGGCAAAGAATCAGGATCTAGTAAGGACTCAACTCACTCGACAAACAGGCTGTTACATTTAACAAAATAAATTGAGTGAAGACGAATATAAGATTTTGGAATTAGGTTTCTTTCAATCAATGGATTGAGTTCAGAATGGAGGAGACATGGCTAGACAGCATTTTGTGGGGGTTCTCACATACTTCAAACTCCATAATGAAGGACAAGTACAATGACAATGGCACAAGTTAGTTGAAAAGTATCGTGCATATATTTACAGAGACTCTTTTCACATGCAGAGCTTTAGAAGCGTTAGTCCTACCATGCTTTGGATGCATCAGAGTACATCTGAATACCGAGTTTAATCTCTCAGTTACAATTGAGGAGGGTGTTGGGCAGGGAGGGGCTCACTGAGGAACAGGGTGAAAATGGAGTGGACTTCCATTCAGGTCAAACCAATTATCTTTTGGATGGTTGTCTATTGAGTGTCATTCATTTTGCTGAGCTCATAAATTCAAATAGCATTTGAACTTAAGCAGCTTGCATGTATCCAGAAAGAGCAAAACATGAAATATATTTACAGCAAATACACGACCTCTCTTTCTAGTGGGGTACATCAAGAAAACGGTTCGAGGAGACAGGGTTTCAGGTGAACCAGTGAGAGGATGAGGGGTTCCTAGCAGTGGAAGTGAGGATGGACAGCTTTCCAGGGGTGTGTGAGCACTTATGTAAGGCCAGAAGATGGAATGTCAGGTACGGGTAAAATACAATAGCTAGAATGTATAGTGTATGACTGTGAGACATGTAAATGAAATGGATAGAGATCATTGGGCTTTAACTGGATTTGTTGTTGGCTTAAAATATGAAATAGGGACACTTCTATTTTATTCCATGGGTAATCTTAAAGAAGGCAGTCTGCAAATTTTAGACCAGTGAAGGTTCTTAAGGATGTGAGTGGCATGGCCAGACCGGGGCTTTGAGAACTTGAATTTAACAAGTGTGTGGAAGATGGTTGAAGTTTAGAGGGCAGAATCTGAGAGGCCAGTTTGTGGAGGCTATTGTGCTAGGCCATGCCAGCTAGTGGGGATGAGGACTTGAATGAAGGTAGTGTCTGGGTGAGTTAATGTGTGCGGTGCTGTAGAAATAGAATAGATGTTAATTTTGGAAACTGGAGGCAAGGGAGCAAGGCTGAGGGTGAGTGTTGTGAACCGGGTCACCATGGTGCCATCAGCAGCAATAGGTAGATGATGCTGAGATGTGGGTTTAGAAAGACATCTGAATCACCCTCTGGACAGGTTGTGTTTAAGATGAGTTTGCAACCTTTGTGTGGAAATGTCCAGTCATCGTGTCCCTCAAGAGAAGAATTAAATCATATAACGCTATGAAAGAGAGAGTCTGGAGGAGAAACGGTGTGATCAGCAGTGTCTGTATCATAGAAATTTCCAAAGGAATAAGGACTGCGTAAAAGTCACTGAATTTAGCGATGAAGAGATGATTGGTCAAACTCAGGGAGTTTCAGTTAAATGGTAGGATCAGAAGGCAGATTGCAAGAGGGTGAGAAGTGAGGAGGAGAGGGAGAAGCAGCTTTTTTCTCGATTGACTGTAAAAGGGAGAAGACATGTAGGAATAGGGGAAGGTGAGGACAGGATCAAGTGAAAGGTATTTTTCTCCCCCTAAGGGTGGAAGACATTTGTAGTAAGCAGAAGAGGAATTGGTTTGTCAAATGTTGCCATGCTAATGTTATGGACAGTATGGACAAATGGTGACTAGATGGCATCACAGCTAAGTAGTTGACAACTGGAAGAATGGCTGGACCCAAAGAATAGTCAGTAATTATTCCTGGAAGGAGGTGTGTAGTGAATTGTCCCAGGGATATTTCTTGGTCTCTGTGCTACCTAGGGAAGGAAAACAGCTAGAGAATAGGTAGAAAACACGTTTACTGATTTTACATCTAACCCCAAGGGTTTGAGATAGAACCAATAGATCTACTGGATGACAGATTTGGAATTCCAAATCTTAGGCTAGAATGGTGGGCTCAGATGTAGTAAGGTGAAATTTAATAGACATAGTAGAATTTTGCGTCTGTACTCTCAAAACCCTTTTATGAGTCCAAGATGGACAAGCAGAGGCTGGGAATTTCTGAACAAATATTGGGACATTTAATGGACTGAAGCTCAACATGGTTCAACAGTGTGATGTGTTAAATAACAAAGGTTAAGGAAAACCTTAGGGTACATGAAAGAGACAGAGTATTCAAGTGTCTTCAGGGAGTTAAAGGGCTGTCACAGGGAAATGTGCCTGGACTTGTTCTGCTTTGACCCAGAAGGTAGAACGAGCAATACAGTGTCACGTTACAAAGAAGCAAATATCCACTAGAAGTGAAGAAAAATTTCGTATCATGTGGTGGGATGGTCTACTTCAGGAAGGAGAAGGTTTGCCTTCCCTGAGGAATGTCAAATAAATGGTCGATCACCACTTCTTGGGGATGTGGTGGAGGGTATTCCTGGTCAGGTAAGGGTTGGACCAGGCCATGCCTGAGGTGTCGCATTTCTGTTCGTCCTTCATCCTGATGTGTTGATTTTCTCCTAGAAGTCAGAAGACTATGGAGAAGAGCCTGGTGACAATCCAAGGCAACCCATGGGAAAGTGTGCTGTTGTCTGTGTCTCTTTAGAGCAGAGGAGAGCAAGTCAAGATCCTTTGTTATGTTTGTCACGGTAGAGAGCTGACAGGTTCCCAGGAGAATTCTCTTGTCCCTTTGTTCAACGATCACATCCTCCACATCTTGTGTGGGGGAGGGTGACCCTCAAAGACCTCCTCCCAAACGCATGTGCACATATACCCACACAGAAGACAGGACATAAATTTCCTGCTGTGGAGTGAATGACTAAGTACATATACATATATATACATATATATACATATATATATATATATATACACACACACACACATGTGTATATCATTTACATCTTTATATATATAACATACATATATATTTATAGATAAAGATAGATATATTTATATATATTTATATTTATATCTATGTATATATCTATATATATGTATATATACATGTGATTTGTTTCCACATCGGCATCCATGTATCTAAGCAATTAGCTACCATTCATGAATCAGTCAATATGTCACTCTGTCCTCCTTGGAATGTTTTGACAGCTTGATGCACTGCCACAAATTCAGCATATTGACCTCTTCCACCTGTGCAAGGACTTTCCAATATCCACCTAGTACTTGGCTTAGAGGCTACCGCTTTCCAGTGTATTCTGAGGCCCTAATATTCTGCTGCACCATCAGTAAACTATTCCTTTCCCTTTTCTTCAGTTAATCCTTCTAATCCCTCATTCCATTTTGCCAAGGGTTATACCAACTTTTACTATGGTTCGGAGGGTATATCATTTCCCTTAGTGGGTATGTTTGCTATTCATTCATAGAGGGTTGATTTAAACGTATTTTGAACATAGCATTTCCAATGACTTGTCCAATTCTTTGAGAAGCTGGTGTAATCATTACCCAGGTCTTGAATCCATTTGCCAGCATTAATGTTACCCCATGAGTCAAAGTCAGTTGTCCAGTCTCTACCAAAGCCCAACAGTCAGCTAACCACTGCTTTTCAAAAGGGGTGTATTGAATGCCAGATGAAAGGAGTTTCCTAGACAAAAATCCAAAGGGCACATTTCAGACAGGTTGAATATGCCATAAATCAAGGCTCAATTGGATCGTGGTCTATGCTTCCACAAAAGCTTTACTTTGTTCAAGTGACCAAGCGCCAATTCAGTGTTTTTTATTGTAATCTTCTATAAGGGTTCAAATTTTGTTCTTGATGTGGTACATGATGTCCCCAATATCCAAATAATCCTTGAAACTTTTGGGCCTCTATCTTATTGGTGCAGATGGAAAAATTCTGAATCTCTTGTCAGGTTTGTGGGAGGTGTCAACCCCCTTTTCCTTTATGTACCCCTCAAATTTTCCAAGTTCAGTTAGCTCTTGAAACTTTGCACGGTTAATTTCCAAATTTTATCCCCTGGAATCCTGTCCATGGTGCCAAATGAATCGCTAAGGCAGTGTTTACGGTACTGGGGGTAACTGTGAATATACTGGCATAGTTGTCAATTGCAAAGTGTAACAGATGCTCCATAGAGAAGGTAGAAAAAAAACATTGATTGGGACCTCAGAAAGCCACGTTCCCAAACCACCAAGCAACACCATGTATAGTAACAAAGAAGTCAATACACATGATGGCAAAGAATTTTTCGTTTAAATTACGATTATTCAGGTACAGAGGGCAAGCTTAGTATGCATTTCCTCAGGAGTGTCTTACTGTATTTTCCTAGCAGATGAGAGGCATAGGCAAGGGAGGTTGAGGAAATGGTAGGGGTACCTTGAAATGGATGTTATTGAGGCCAGGGATTACCAGTTTTCCTTCCATGACAAGATAAGAATAGATTTGTCAGTACATCTATTTGTTCGATGTGCCCAGAGTTCAGACATGGATATTTTTTCCTCTTCTACAATAGCTGGTGTAAACAGCCTGCAGCCTTTACCATTCAACTTCATCAGGACCAGCTTGTCCTACCAAGACCACATGGATCACCCTGGTTCTGCCTATTTGTGTTCCATCAAAAGGACCTTGCAGCAGCTGGTGAGATTTCTCAGTCCCTACCCTGACCTTGGGATGCTCTAATGGACAAAAGCATTGGTTCTGGAGAGATAGGACACTGGGTTCAAATACGTTGTCTGGTGCTTCTTGCCTGTGTTACCTTGGGCTAATTATCTAATCTCCCTGAGCCTCAGGTTTCCTCATCTGTGAAATTAGGATAGCAAAGTCAGAATAAACGAATGAATGAATGAGTCTTTCATAATCAAGTGCATACTGTGTGCTGGACAGTTTGCTAAGTACTGGGAATACAGATACAAGTGAAGAAGACCATCCAAGCCTTCAAGGAGCTTGAATTCTAAGGGGCCCGGAAGGGGTTGAAGACAGCACATTAAGGCAATGTGGAAAATCAGCAGATTATATATTCCAGATTGCATTGTGTCACAGTGTTTGAGAAATGTCCTAAGGCTCTGGTTCTGGGGATGATAAGGTGAAAGCTTATATTTCGGTGGCGATGATTGTGTTGGGGAGAGGTATGATAGAACGAGTCAGGAGCAGAGTGTAAGCAGTTTAGTATATAGGCAAGTCAGAAGACAGCTTCTAAGGTGTTTGGGAGCTCCAGATTTATGATGTCAAGCCCCCTCCTCCTCCTCAATAGTCTACTCCATTCTTTGGGCGTCATCTTTACAAGGCCCATTTGTTCACTCACATTTTCCTTTCCTTGCAGCTGAATCCCTTCTCCTCGGGAAGCACACTAACTTCACTGAGGTGAGACCTGGGAAGCTAAGACTTGGAGGTCTAGGTTTCTGTCCTGGGGCTACACTCACATAAGTAGGGCTCACGGTAGACAATATACATATAAAGTCTCCACAAAGTGACCTTTTCCTGCATTTCCCCATTCCTCAGTTGTTTCATGCCTCTCTGTCTTGGCCATGGAGTGTCAGGAATGGAGATCTTTGTGTCTTCCACAGTGCTTTCTCCAGAACAGTTGTAGGTTTGTAGGTCCTCTCGGGGGCACTATCAACTATTATGCAGACGTCTCTGACGTCCCAGTTTCACTGCCCCAATACACAAGTCTCTGTCACCGCAGTCAGCACCAGTCTTAGGAGATTGTATCAAAATTTCCTTTCCTAGACCAATGACGTGTAGATCCATGACTAGAGTGGCTGTTGTATGCCACTGCTGGCAAGATCCTACCACACCCTTTCTGATCAGAGAGAAGTTTTCCTGCGAGCTGAACTACCAGACCTATGGCACCACCAGGCTGGGCGTGTATATTCTGAAGAATGACATCTTCTACCTAAATGGTGAGCTACCTAACTGAAGCAAGGTTTCGCACCCATGCCTTTTTTCTTTGTTCTAATCCCAACATTACCTTTTTTCTCATTTTCATTATGCTTTGGCCCCTCAGGCAGCCCAAACTTTCTTCTCATTCATCCCTTGTCGATACAATTGCACCAAAGTCATGTTACACATACCTAGTTCCCCAGAGACTGGGTTCTGGCTTTTCTTCTTTTCAGTCAGTTTCAGTCACCAATCTCTGAGGAAGTAGCTGTTTGGTTCTACAGATTTCTAAACAACTTCAAGGAAGTCATACATCAAAGGAAGCAAATGTATAGATGACACAGAGTTGTTTGGTAGGTAGCTACCATACGGCAAAGAATCAGGATCTAGTAAGGACTCAACTCACTCGACAAACAGGCTGTTACATTTAACAAAATAAATTGAGTGAAGACGAATATAAGATTTTGGAATTAGGTTTCTTTCAATCAATGGATTGAGTTCAGAATGGAGGAGACATGGCTAGACAGCATTTTGTGGGGGTTCTCACATACTTCAAACTCCATAATGAATGACAAGTACAATGACAATGGCACAAGTTAGTTGAAAAGTATCGTGCATATATTTACAGAGACTCTTTTCACATGCAGAGCTTTAGAAGTGTTAGTCCTACCATGCTTTGGATGCATCAGAGTACATCTGAATACCGAGTTTAATCTCTCAGTTACAATTGAGGAGGGTGTTGGGCAGGGAGGGGCTCACTGAGGAACAGGGTGAAAATGGAGTGGACTTCCATTCAGGTCAAACCAATTATCTTTTGGATGGTTGTCTATTGAGTGTCATTCATTTTGCTGAGCTCATAAATTCAAATAGCATTTGAACTTAAGCAGCTTGCATGTATCCAGAAAGAGCAAAACATGAAATATATTTACAGCAAATACACGACCTCTCTTTCTAGTGGGGTACATCAAGAAAACGGTTCGAGGAGACAGGGTTTCAGGTGAACCAATGAGAGGATGAGGGGTTCCTAGCAGTGGAAGTGAGGATGGACAGCTTTCCAGGGGTGTGTGAGCACTTATGTAAGGCCAGAAGATGGAATGTCAGGTACGGGTAAAATACAACAGCTAGAATGTATAGTGTATGACTGTGAGACATGTAAATGAAATGGATAGAGATCATTGGGCTTTAACTGGATTTGTTGTTGGCTTAAAATATGAAATAGGGACACTTCTATTTTATTCCATGGGTAATCTTAAAGAAGGGAGTCTGCAAATTTTAGACCAGTGAAGGTTCTTAAGGATGTGAGTGGCATGGCCAGACCGGGGCTTTGGGAACTTGAATTTAACAAGTGTGTGGAAGATGGGCTGAAGTCGAGAGGGCAGAATCTGAGAGGCCAGTTTGTGGAGGCTATTGTGCTAGGCCATGCCAGCTAGTGGGGATGAGGACTTGAATGAAGGTAGTGTCTGGGTGAGTTAATGTGTGCGGTGCTGTAGAAATAGAATAGATGTTAATTTTGGAAACTGGAGGCAAGGGAGCAAGGCTGAGGGTGAGTGTTGTGAACCGGGTCACCATGGTGCCATCAGCAGCAATAGGTAGATGATGCTGAGATGTGGGTTTAGAAAGACATCTGAATCACCCTCTGGACAGGTTGTGTTTAAGATGAGTTTGCAACCTTTGTGTGGAAATGTCCAGTCATCGTGTCCCTCAAGAGAAGAATTAAATCATATAACGCTATGAAAGAGAGAGTCTGGAGGAGAAACGGTGTGATCAGCAGTGTCTGTATCATAGAAATTTCCAAAGGAATAAGGACTGCGTAAAAGTCACTGAATTTAGCGATGAAGAGATGATTGGTCAAACTCAGGGAGTTTCAGTTAAATGGTAGGATCAGAAGGCAGATTGCAAGAGGGTGAGAAGTGAGGAGGAGAGGGAGAAGCAGCTTTTTTCTCGATTGACTGTAAAAGGGAGAAGACATGTAGGAATAGGGGAAGGTGAGGACAGGATCAAGTGAAAGGTATTTTTCTCCCCTTAAGGGTGGAAGACATTTGTAGTAAGCAGAAGAGGAACTGGTTTGTCAAATGTTGCCATGCTAATGTTATGGACAGTATGGACAAATGGTGACTAGATGGCATCACAGCTAAGTAGTTGACAACTGGAAGAATGGCTGGACCCAAAGAATAGTCAGTAATTATTCCTGGAAGGAGGTGTGTAGTGAATTGTCCCAGGGATATTTCTTGGTCTCTGTGCTACCTAGGGAAGGAAAACAGCTAGAGAATAGGTAGAAAACACGTTTACTGATTTTACATCTAACCCCAAGGGTTTGAGATAGAACCAATGGATATATTGGATGACAGATTTGGAATTCCAAATCATAGGCTAGAATGGTGGGCTCAGATCAGGTAAGGTGAAATTTAATAGGCATAGTACAATTTCGTGTCTGTACTCTCAAAACCCTTTTATGACTCCAAGATGGACAAGCGGAGTCTGGAATTTTCTGAACAAATATTGGGACATTTAATGGACTGAAGCTCGACATGGATCAACAGTGTGGTATGTCAAATAACAAAGTTTAAGGAAAACCTTAGGGTATATGAAAGAGACACAGTATTCAACTGTCTTCAGGGGGTTAAAGGGCTGTCACAGGGAAATGGGCCTGGACTTGTTCTTCTTTGACCCAGAAGGTAGAACGAGCAATACAGTGTCACGTTACAAAGAAGCAAATATCCACTAGAAGTGAAGAAAAATTTCGTATCATGTGGTGGGATGGTCTACTTCAGGAAGGAGAAGGTTTGCCTTCCCTGAGGAATGTCAAATAAATGGTCGATCACCACTTCTTGGGGATGTGGTGGAGGGTATTCCTGGTCAGGTAAGGGTTGGACCAGGCCATGCCTGAGGTGTCGCATTTCTGTTCGTCCTTCATCCTGATGTGTTGATTTTCTCCTAAAAGTCAGAAGACTATGGAGAAGAGCCTGGTGACAATCCAAGGCAACCCATGGGAAAGTGTGTTGTTGTCTGTGTCTCTTTAGAGCAGAGGAGAGCAAGTCAAGATCCTTTGTTATGTTTGTCACGGTAGAGAGCTGACAGGTTCCCAGGAGAATTCTCTTGTCCCTTTGTTCAGCGATCACATCCTCCACATACGAAAAGACAGCAAGCTGAGCCACCAGGTCTTCTTTTCTCAATGTAGCCTCTCAAGTGTTCTTTGCCTTCTATTCCCAACTCCTTTGATATTTACATTCATTTTCTGTCCTTTGTTTCCCAGTTTGTCATGAACACCATCCATTTCAATTCATGAAAACTAAATGCCTTGTTTCACAGATATCCGTTGAGTCGCAGGCAATTGTGATTTCAGAAATGTCTTCACAAGGGGAGTTGGTGCTCAGAACCAGAACAGTGAAATTGGCATGACTTTCTCTCAAATCTGTGCCTCTGTAACTCACTTGAGCCTTGTTAGAAAGGACTCCTAGTATTAGAATCAGCTACCTCAATATGGAATGACTTTCCTCTCACTGTAACTCTTTGGGCAGAGGGTGATTATCCTTTCTTTTCCCGGGGTTCTTTAGGAAGTCCTGTTTCGATGCCATCTAGGATGCTTCCAAGGCTGAAATTCTATGTGGAAAAGTAGGATATCTCCCTCCTACTGGATCTTTCGGATAAGAGACATTGAATCAGACTCTGGGATTCTCATGTCCTCTCTCCAAGATTCCATGGTGATAAGGTTGCCCTCACAGGACAATCCGGGTTATGGACATAATGTTCCATATGAAGCTCAGATGGAAAAATGTTCCTGGAGCAGGAATTACGTGTTGAGAATCTTCCTTGAGAGCTTCATTCTATTTCTGCCAGAGACATTACCAGCAGTGAAAATAACCTTAGCCCCTGAAAGCCGTTCTGTGGTTACTTAAACACCAGTCAAATGAGTTTGATGACAGTCATGTATTTACTTTGTCATTTCCTGCATAGAGAACCCAGAGATGGTGCCCAGTGTGGAATCATTCCTTCATCTCCTACTATATGCCAAGGAATGTACTATGTCCTCAGAATGCAAAGAATGACATAAAAATACTCAGTCCCTGCCCTTAAGGTGTTAGCCAACTTAACTTTCTCCCACTTTATGTCCTCATTTTAATAAGACTCTTCTTTTGCAGCTTCTGGGGTAGCCACTATAGCAACCTTCCCATATTCCGTGGGATCAACAGGACCTGAAGCCTACACAGGTAGAATTGTTAGGACTTTAGCGTTCTGGAAAGGGCTCAGTAGGCTTTTCAAAGTTCTGGAAAGAAGGAGAAAAGGAAGGGAACGTAGAGTTTCCAAACAAACCCTACTAACTCTATGATGCAGAGGCTGGGCAAGACAGGAGTGGGGATTTGGCATGACTTCTGAAGTCCCTTGTAAGCAATTCCAGAGAAGATTTAAATATCTGGTAATTTGCCAGAGAGATCCCTGCAGGCACGTGGCACAAATTGTTGCATCTCATGCCAAAGATGAGGAAAAAGAAAGGCCCCTCGAACAGCCCCCCACCTTGTCTGACCAGAGTTAGCATTTGCCCAGAACCTGGTACCTCTTGTGATAATTCAGCTTCATGCTGAACTTCATTCTCTTCGAGATTGTGGGTCCCCACATAGTCATCTGGACATAGCTTGGGAGCTCTTTGAAAGCAGGGCCTTCTTTTGCTTCTGTTGGTATGTCTAGCACTTATTACAATGCATTGTATATGGCAAATGATGAATAAGTGCTTTCCTGATCAATCTTGACCAAATCAAGCAGAACCCTTTCCCCATCCAACGAACTTCTCTTGGTTCTCTAGTTTCTCAGTTGTGGTTCTATCAACGGTTTTCTTTCACCTTGATTTAGTTTGAGCTCCTTTGTCAACCACTTTTGCTCCAGGAACATCTTCCAGTCCATTACCATTCCTTAGCACCAGCCTTACCACTTACCAAAGTGCTAGCATCTCGGGATCCTTTGGTGGACTGTCTTTACGGATTTTGTCATTAGATTAGGACTTGAAGAAAAGCTGAATAAAGCGGAACTGGGAGAGTGAGAAATCGTACCTACCCAGAGATATCAGTGCAGCCAGGTTAATGGGTTTCCCTTGCAGAAAGGAATAGAATAGGAACTGGGTGACCTTGGGCATGCTAGTAGAGTGGATAATGCTCACACACAGATGTTCCTCTCTGACTCATATTTCAGTTAGTGGCACGTCCAGCATGGAATCTCTTGTTGCAAACTTTACCGTTACGAACTTCATCTGCTCAGAAGATATGGGGCAGCCCAGTTCTGACACATTCAACTCTGCTGAGAATGTCATGCAACACATGGTTAGTCTTCCCCATATCCGACCCCATCCGCCAACTACACAGCTGATTTCCCCATTCCTTGACTGGGATCCATCTTCTCTTACCCCAAGTTTACTTGACTCTTTCCTTGCTTTGCCAGATTGGCCTCTTGTTTAGGGAAACTACCATTGGGCCCTATTTCCCTGAATGCAAGGTGACTTCTTTGAGGTAAGAATTGTAACACTTTCCGCACACCCTTGAGGATAAACCTCTAATGGACTGCTATATGTAAAAGATAGTCAACTCGATTATACACTTACCTTTAGTCTCATTTTCTCTATGTTCAAATTCCCAAACAACTTTATCCCAGTGCCTCTAATCCCAGAAAGTGCAGGAAATAAAAGTGCATTCATTCATAAGTACTGATTTGTAAGAAACAGTCTAATGTCAAAAATGTCTTCTCCAGTTGCGGTCCTACGGCTTCTCACCACTGCTACCCAGACAGGTAATGCTAGCTCACCGACCATTCCAAGGCCACTGTCAGCCTTTCTCAGGTCACTTCTGGCATATATTTAAGCCCCTCTCTACCCAGAATCCCAACACATTTCTCAGCACCAATTTCACAGATGTTCATATCACCTCCCATTGTTGTTTTTATCTAGAGCTATGATGAATGGATTTGCAACCAGAGTGGATTTCCTGTGTACCCATCGCGTTGTCCCTGTCAAGCCTGTCGTGGACAGTGAAGTGTACTGGGAGATGAGCAGGGAAACACATGGCATTACCATTCTGTGCCTCTTCACCCTGGCCAAGGACAGTCATTACCTTGATGGTGAGCTACCTAACTGAGCCATCATCTTGGCCACTGTCCCGACCAGTCTTCTGATATAACCTCAGTATTATTTTCTCTTCATTTTAAGCCTTATTCTTTTATCCCTTATTCCACCCCTGCCCAGAATCCTTTATTCCAATGTCCCATTTTTTCATCCAGGTCCAAAAGATAGAACCTACGTATAACTGAGTTGCTAGACTGCCCACTACTTGGTGCCATCTCTGGTGTTATCTGTGGTAGCTGGAGATAATTGTTGTTCTGTCCATTTTTTGGTCTTTGCAAATGCAAACTTTGAAGTAATTCTTTGGTTGGAGACTAGAGGTCAGCAAGGAGAAGGATGGATGAGGTGAAGTAAGGAAGGATAAGTATCTAAGAGTAGGATGGAATCAGGAGGACAAAAGGTTTCCACCTACGACAATGATGGCTCTGTTCCAATCAAGTGAAATTTAATAAGAATTGACATGTACTGAAGTGGAAGAAAGTGGATTTGAAGGAAGAGGGCCTGGGTTCTACTCCTAACTTTCTAATTCCTCTCAGTTTGACAGCTGACTAACAAATTACCCTAGATGAGCCTCAGCTGTGTCTTCTGTAAATTATAATGTTGGCCCAGATGTGGTCTTGGCCAGGTCTCAATATGTGATTCTGATTCAAACGGCTCTTTAGTGCTTTTGAAATCCAATCCACTTCTATATTAATGAAACAGAAGTATATAGTTTTGGGGAGACAGAACTCTATAACAAGTCATTGGAAAGTGACCTTGGAGATTATCTTGAGAGTAAGCTTAATAAGAGCCATCAAAGTGACAGGGCATGCATGCCAAAAACCCCAACAGAGACACACTGGTGTGCTAATATGTCTCTTGGTCTTCCTTGAGGGTGGAAATTCCCTCCCGGGAGGCAAAGTGCTAGCTGTCCAAAACCTATCATTTTAAGGACTTTCCTGAGCCTGAGACGTTAAGTGATTTGACAGGATCAGAGCATTCATTCAGTTTTAAGGGATGGGTTCTGATTTCAGAACTTCTGAATTCTGAATAGCCATTTCAAACCAGTTTGCCATATGATTTCTTGTCACAATTCTGTCTGCATTTAGCTGACTACAAGGAATCGTAGTTGAATCTACAACAACAGAAGTGTAGTAGCTTGAAAGGAGGGAGGTGACAGTTCTATCTTCCTCTGCCTTTACAAGTTGAAGCTAGTTCATTTTGAGGAGCCCCAGGATGGCGAGGCATCATGAAAGTATGGGGTAAAGGCAGAGAGGCAGTGCAGTAGCTAGTGTCCTGATCCTAGAGCCAGGGAAAACCGAGTTCCAGTCTTGCCTGACAAGCTCACTGGCTGTGTGACATAGGGACGTCACTTAAGGGAACAGCTTTCATGCTCCATTTGCTCGTCTGAAAAATGGGGATAATCATAGTAATACCAATCTCAAAATTCGACAGTGAGGAGAAATGGGACCACATTTCTAAAGTACTGTAAAAACCTTAAATCATCTTGCAGAGATATACTACTGATGATGATGGCGACAGCTAGAAAGAACTGTTCATGTTTAGCCAGGAGACATCATGATCACATTCTTTGATTTTTCAGGAGCCTATCATGAGCAAGAGGTTTTCATTCTGCTGAATCCCATAAGGCAGAATTAGGAGCAATGAATGATTGCTGAGGCCAGAGAAGAAAATGGGGGGTCCGGTACAAGTCGACATTTGCTCCCACAGGAAATCACATAAAGATACAACCCTGTTTTGTCTCTCACCCTTCCTGGCTGGGTCTCAGACAAAAGCGTGAGTTAGGCAGTGCAAGGGAGGATTCTCTCTTTCTCCAGGATGCAAATCCCTTGGTTCCTCAGGGGTGATAAACTAAGGCCTTATTTCAGCTGAGTCTCTAAGTAACTCTCTTGCTTGACTGTCCATCCTTTGTTTTCCAGGTTACAAGGAAGAAAGCATGGTCCAATCTACTGAGGTTTTGTGGAGTCCTCTCATGCTACCTCCCTGGGCTACAGGGAAGAAGACCTCCTCAATTCACCCCAGGGCTGTGGCCTTGGAAGGAGAAGGCCACAGTGCGATGAGCAATTGGGTCCCCATCTGTGCCAGGCCCTTGACTGAATGTGCTCTTCATCAGATGCCCTTCGTGAGGGTCAACTGGAACTGCAGCTTCTCCTCCAACCTGGGTTCGAACTCCATTGGACAAGGTTTTCTGGACGGGACCAGGAAGACCACAGGCCACTGCCCCAGGGGCCTATTCAAGCTGGATAACCTCCACATGACAAGTAGGGAAAATAGAATCGAGTCAGGGTGGGGAAACTGCAGTGGGAAGAGGAGATGGGAAGGGGCCTTGAGGCAGAAGGAAAGCTTAGGAGGCTTGGAATCCAGCAATTGGGGGTGAAATTAAGACTGATGATTCTGAAACACTGCAGAGCAAGGAAGTTCCCTACAACAGAACGCATAACAGGTTAACAACAGGAAGGTTCTTAGGACCTACAATGTCAGGACTTGGAAAGCCTTTAGAATTGAGATTGTCAGAGTTTTGGGTGCAGCACACAGAAGCCAAGATGTCGGTGCTGGGAGGGCCCTTAGAAGCCAGGATGTCGGACATTGGAGAGCAGTATTAACATACAGAATGGAGAAGGTTTGATCTGGGAAGGGCCTCAGAGCTTCCAACCCTATAAATTTGAGATTGAGCAAAGTCAGATCCAGGGAACAGACTTGAATTTGCCCAAAGTCACTGAAAGTTAGTGTCAGAGGTGAGAAAAAACAATTCCAATGCCAGACCATCCCTACACTCCCCCAAACCCAAGCAAGGAGCTGACAGGGGTCTCTTTTCAGGGCAGAAACTTATGACCTTTGCAAATGCCTTCTGAGAGCCCCAGTCATGAGGGCCTCCCTGAGGACAAAGGGAGTCCTCCAAAGAGCCACAAGACACACAAACCTTGTTGCCATTTACCCCTTCAGGCTGCTCCTCCCATCTTTTCCTCTGTGGATCTTCAAACCTCTTTCACTTAGAAAACATTTATTAGCATCTCAAATGAGATATTATTTCTGAAGTAATTATTATGTAACATGTACTTAAGTGAATGCTTGTTCCTTTTTAAAAAAAAAAAATTAATGAATATTTTGTTGGATGGTAAGTTCCCAATTGTCTCCCTTCTTCCCCACCACCGCGTAGAGAAAGCCACAGACAGATGGATAGAAATATACAAACTATGCCATGCATTCTTCGTTCATTCTTTCCTCTAGCCCCTCCTCCTCCCTCCACACTCTGCTCTTCCTTTCACTCCCATCCCTTCCACTCCCTTCCTCTCTTCTGCAGAGGTTCATGCATGGCATTTCATAGACACGGAGAACTCCTTTTAGGGAACTCATGTTTCCAGTGCACACCCATACATACTTTTATCTTAATATCTTCGAGAGTGACATTGAGAGGCAAAGTGATTTGCCCAGGGTCAAGGAGACAACATGTGCCCGAAGCCACTGGACTTGTAGTTATATCTTCCTGTCTCCGAATTCAGCTATCTACCCTCTTCTCCACATTTCCTCTCAAGGGCATAATGGAGGAGATAAGATTCGAGACTGGACCTGTGATTTCCTGTGTGAACGCAGCACTTGGAGGAAAAGCTTCCTTTAACAGAACAGATTTTAAATTCACTTGAGACTTAGGAGAGTTGGAGAGTTGGCTGTGGATAAGACAGACTTGCATTAGCAATGCAATAGATCTGAGTGTGACAGACAACTCTGTGAGAACCTAGTGGATTGACTTTTCGTGGCTCTTGGACTTGAAGAGAAAGTGATATTGGAGCTGGGCTTCCACATCTTGTGTGCCTGTTACATGTGGGGGCTAATCCTGTTGGGAACGCTCCACACACTGTGCTGTCCTCACATCCCTATGATGGCCCCTTAGCATCATCTCTGTTTCTCCCCAGACATGCCCTACTGGACCATCAGCTTTTTCGGCCTGGCACTACTCCTGGTGCTCCTGGTTAACCTTATGTGATACTTCACAGTAAGAGAAACTGGGGAACCCCTAAGAGCCTGTTAGTACTGTGTGCATGTGTGTGTGTGTGTGTGTGTGTGTGTGTGTGTGTGAAAGTGAGAGAGAGAGAGAGAGTAAGGGAGGGAGGGAGGGAGAGAGGGAGGGAGGGAGGGAGGGAGAGAGGGAGAGAGACTTTGTGGTTGCACAGTGGAAAGACGATTGTGGTATCTGGAGCCAAAAGACCTGTGTTCAAATCCTCATCAAGTATGTCACCATCATCAAGCGCCCCCCCCCCATGGGTAAGACTCAACCTTACAACCCAAAATCACTTGGTCACTTCTCTTCTTTCCCGAATTGTTGGATTGTTTTTGAATTCTTTTAATTGGCATATTTTTCATTATGAGGGAAGGTGAACACAGGAAAAGACTTTCAGGTTTTAGAACTTCTAAAAAGTTTTTAATTCGATGGTGAGGAAAGAGAAATATGAACAAGGGTGAGTACTGTGGCTCAGTTTGGACGATCTTATTGAGAGCCAAGAGGCAGTCCCTATTATTCCAGTTTTGTTGTTGTTGTTTTTTTTTTTACCAAGGAGAATTCTCTTTGTAGTAAAATCGCTGTTTAAGAAGGTGATACCTGAGTTAAAAAAAGGCACCTAACTGAGATGAGTTCCAGGGCACCAAGCACAGTGGATACTGAGAGAAATGAGGCAGATGCCATTGGAGAAGCCAGAATCAGCCATTTGGGGAAAATGGTGTGGCATGGAAGAGGATCAAAGGAGGGCGAATGTCCTCATCTTCAAAAAAGGGAAGAGAAAAAAATCTGCACATGGAGAATAAGGAGCTTGATTTCTGTTACTGAAAAGTTAAACATTAGGTTATGAAAGGTTTGGGTAGCAAAGTGATAGAAAAACAGGTCGTAGGCCTGGTGCTAGCGTTCCCAATGTCACCCCCCCAGCTCATTTCATCTCCCATGTTCTCCATGTGTTTAGATTGCTCAGTATGGCAAATGCTGCGGTTATCATTTAACAAGATTTTTGCAAATGATATGACCGAGTTTCCCGTGCAGTCTTTTCCAAAATAAGAGTGATGTGGGCTAGCAAGTAAAAGGATCTGGTGGATGTAGAATGAGAGGAAGGATCAGTCCCAAACCGTAGTCGGTCCTTCACCTTTCAGTATCAGCATGAAAATTGGTTTCTGGCAGAGCACCATAAGGATCTGGATGTGACCTGGATCTAAAGTTTTTCTAAGTGACGTCAGTGAAGGCTAAGACTGAATGCTTTTCAAAAAGAGCTAACCATTTTAGTAGTCAGGATTACAAAAGATCTAAAAGGCAACAAGTGTTAGGTCGATTCTCATAGGAAGAAACTGGTGTCTCTTTGATTGTGTATTACACAAGCTTCAATAAATATAACTATGTCGGTCACATTAATTTAGAAATAGTGAAGAAGAGGATTGCACAGGAAACCGAGAATCTCTTACATATAGTTTTGGTCATTTCAAAGTAGATACTTAATTTATATGAACCCCATAGAATTATTTGTCTATGTCCCCTTTCTGAACTTGGTTCTGTTCTTGCTGGATATTTTAAAATGTGATTTTTAAACTCTTTCTTCCATCAGGCTATTATGGGTACCCATCCATCTCAAGTAATCATCTCCTTCCCTCTTTTCCTCCCCAAGAAATGAAATCTGCCACCCTTCTAAGAGACAAATAAAATTGGGGGTTGGGATGCAAACATGTGTCATCTCTAAAGATAGTTTGCTTCTGCTCTTGTACTCTCTACCAACAGGATGTTGGCCTGGTTCACTAATCGTCTTCTGGAGAAGTGAAGACCTCAGAATACTTTTCCTTTACATCATTTTTGTCATTGAATATGAGTGTGCTTTACTCCATCTGCTCATTTGTTTCCCTAAATTTTTCTTAATGACTTTTATAATTCCATACTATTCATTTACGTTCACATACCACAATTTTTCAGCCATCTTCTCATTGCTGGACATGCTGTCGGCCTTCAGTTCTTTGCCTTAGCAAAAAGTGCTGCCATATTTTTGCATATTTCAATCTGTGGAGTATGAAATAATTGACTGAGAATGAAATAATCAAGGATCAAAAATCAGCTTCACTACTAACCTCTAGGGGAAGGTATGATGACAGAGTGATGTAGTTGAAAGAATCTGGGCTTTTAGGGCTCTCCAGCTCCAGTTGAGTCAGTAGTGTAATATGGCATCCAAGAGAGTTAGAGCGGTCTTTGCTGCAGTAAGAAAATAATGTGGCCAGGCCTAGGAGGGCAATAGCGCACATGCCAGGGCTAAGGTGAAGCTCATTGGTAAGTTGGAATGTTCAGTGACAATGACCAAGTTTCTTCAGGCCTGGCCACCTGATCTGGAGGAGGACAAGGGCCGGATGAGCCCGGTAAAAAGGATATTTGCAGGAATTATGTCTGTTTTCAAGTCTTTGAAAGGCAGTCACAAGAAAAGGATCTAAACTCCATGTAGCAGAATCCCAAACAAAGGAATTAGCAAAGTCATCACACTTCAAGCTGGAAGAGATGGAGAGTTCTCCATCCCAGCAGAGATTTGGGCAGAAGCTAGCTGACAGGCCCTGAGGGAATGCAGAGTTAGGCCTATTGCTTGCTGTTCAAGGGTGTGTTGGCCTGTGTGTATGCTGAGGTCTTCAGAACTCAGAGCTTCTTGGTGGTTTCCCAGAGATGATTTGTGATTGGTGTATTGTTTGTCGGCTGTCTGTTGACATATCACCTTTGATCCCTTAGGGGGTGAGTGTTTCTTTTGAATATTTGTATCATTTAAAAATGTTATATTCCATTAGATTGCACTTCCTGAGAGTATTTTGTCTCTGCAGTTTTTCTTTGAGTTCCGGTTATTTGTGACATGTAAGGGTGTAGGGGTGTGAAGTGTGAGGTTTTTATGTTCTACCATATCATCTTCTCAACACATGAAAAATCTTGATGTATCATCTCAATTTCATCTCACTTTCTTTCAAAATGGTTAACCTTTTGACCTTGCAGAAACTTATGTTGATATATCCTCTTAAGGTTGGGAAGCCAAGTTTCTTTTTATCCACATTCCGTTGTTCATGAGAGGTTTTGGTTTGCCTTGAAGGCAATATTTTAATGTACATGTATAATTTGTAGAAACTTACGATACCTCTTTCTGCTCCTCCTGGATTCCATTCTTTTGATACAGTATTTATTCCTTTGACCTCTTTCTTCTCTTAAAGCCAAGTAATGGCTAGGATTCCGCAACAAATGAAAGAACACAGGATCACAACGTAGGAATCGATGGCTTCGTGGACGCCTAGATGGAAAGTCACTTAAAGGACACTCAGTTACCTGCCCTTGTGTTCCCTCTAGGGGTCACAAACACTCCAGCATTAACCCAAAGGAAGAGAACCAGCCTGTCCACACCTATTCAGTATTGGAAGAATGACTCTGGGCCTTTATAAACTTTATTATCCTGAAAAGAAGAAAACATTTGTACTGGATATTTTAATTTATTTTAAAATACATACGTCCTGTAGTTGGATGAGTATAACTAGTAAAAATAAAACCATGTAATTGTTACAAAATAACCTCATGTCTTTTTCAATTTACTTCGATTGTCCTTTTTTGTTCTTCTGTCTCCTTGCCATATTTATGTCTGCTCTTAGAGAATTTTGTATATAGATTATTTAGAGAAGCAGAGCAGTATAGGTCTGGCTTTTCGAAAAATGATTTTTTTTTTTTGTCTGTATATTTGCAACACAAATGTGACTCTGTGAAATGTTTTGAGCCTTTTTCCAACAGCATTCTGGCTTAGCTTTTTTACAAAGTGGACAGTGCTTCTCCTTCTTTAGGAGCAACCACCCTCACCCAGGCTCAAGCACCAAAAGTTCCCAAGTGAAGCATGGGGGACCTGTCACCAGAGGGTCCATAAAGTCCTGAGGTCCCCTCCGAATCAGAGAAAAAAGAAGCCAATTGGCAGGATGAGGGTGATGCATAGGAGGGAGGAAGAGAAAGGAAAGGGAGAGCTGGGCAAAGCATGGCGAGGGGTCGTATAGGGCGCTATAGCTTGGCTAGTTTCCAGTTTGGGTTACTGGATTCTTCTGCCCTTGGCAGGCTGTTCAGAGATGAGATAAGAAGGATCTCCACTGCCACCTTTGGCTGTAACAGTCTGAGGTTTAGACCTCAAATTGACATCAGGTCAGTCTTACCCAGCCACATGAAACCATTGTATCCAAGGAGAGAAACACGGTCCCTGCAGACTGCACTCATAAGCATGTTAGGTCGACTTGCCAAAACAAACTTTGGCATTTTAGTCTCTGTCCTGCTCAGGAATCATTGTTTCTGGTGCAGATGAAGGGGAATGTATTAAGACACTAGCATCAGTGCAGAATTCTGGCTGTCTTCTTTGATCTAGGTCCTCTTGAACCCTAGAATAACATATTAACAAAGCGGCCAGCCCGAATAAGCCACACTTCACCTCCTCACACCATTCTACCCAAACTCAACATCATGAGAAAGCTCGATCAGGAGGGTAGCGGCCTGGGAAATTTGTGATTTGTTATGGTTAATTTCCAAAAAAAATCCCTTAGAAAAACAGTTGCAGTAGTTAGTGGGAGATTTTTGTATTGGTTTGTGTGGGAATTTCGTTTTCTAAGAACATCGACGATATCATTGAAATGATGACATGTTTTACACTTGGCTTTGTTTTGAGTCAGCTGTGCAAGCTCACCAACATCACTTTGTCTTCCAGAGCCATCTGTGTCCCTTTCATTCTGATCTCTCCTTTGACTCTGTCCCTCCTCAAAGCTGTTTGCTTCTGATCACCCCTCCCTAGTCTTCCCTGTCTTCTATCATGTCCCCCCCTCTTAGGCCCTTAAACTATGGAGCTCCTGGAGAACAAGGACAGTTTGTGTCTCTTTCTTTGCATTCGCAGTGCTTAGCACAGTGCCAGGCACATAATGAGATATTAATAATTGTTTGTTGAATCATTTGTGGCTCTAAAAGCCAACCCCTCCTCCTTCCTGTTCTCTCTTTGGATTCTGTGACATCACCTCTTGTTTACCTCCTACCAATCTGACACCTCCCTCTCCAAGGCCTTAACTGGCTTCCTAGTCCACAGTCTTCTCCCTAAGTGTGGGTGAGTATTCCCTAACGTTCCAACTTATTCCCCTTCCACTACACGTATACAACTTTTATCAAATTGTTTGCCTACTCACTGAGGCTGGGGAAGGAAGGGAGAGAAGAAGGGAGAGTTTGGGGATTTGAAATAAAAAAGAATCTTAAAATTGTTTTACATGTAATGGGGAAAAAAATAAAATATTAAATTTTGAAAAGAAAACAAATGTCACCCCCAGAACTGAGATTATAATAGGAATTTAATCCTATCCATATGCTTTTTTCCACTTAATCCTCTGTTTCATTGCCATTTGGACAGACCAGCACGTCTGGTATTCAGTAGCTCTGGCACCAATGATGGCAAGAATAGATTAATAAAAAAACGCTGTAAAATCTGTTTCATCAAAGCTATCTTTCTTTGGTGCCTCTGGATTCTTATGGAAATGTTGTTCGAGAAAATCTAGTTTAGTTGGGTCACATGCCAAGTTTTCTGCAAGCTTCTTTTCATCTCTCATATGAATTTTTAGACAGTAATGCTCATAAACTCCTACCATCCTCCAAACTGTGTAACTAGATTGGCAATTTTCTTGGCAGTAGCGTTTCACTGCTTGATAAAAAGATTAAATGTTTGCTGATATTCGCTGCTTGTCAGAAAGATTAAGTATTTGCTTCTAACACAATCTCTAGGCTCTTTTGTTCTTATTATTGGTTAAATATTTTTATTATAAAAATCAGAGTCAATCTATTCTTTGTTCATTTACAACTGCAATCATTCCTTTGAATAGTCCAAGTTAGAGCTCTTGTAATTCGATGCACAGTCTCATCGTCTGTATCATTTCTTCTAATTTCTGTTGATTTTGTCGTTGTTCTTGTTATTCAGTCGTTTCAATCATGTCTGAGTCTTCTTGACCCCATTCGGGATTTTCTTGGAAAGATCTTGGAGTGGCTTGCCATTTCCATTTCCATATCATTTTACAAATGAGGAAACTGAGGCACAATGCGGTAAGTGGCTTGCCCAGGGTTACATAGCTACTAAGTATCTAAGGCCAGATTTTAGCTACTGCATCACCTGCCACTTCTTTCTGACCATCTCCTTAATCAGCTAAATATCTGACTGCACATGGACAAGTAATTCTTAAATAACTCCCATGTCAAAAACCATTTCTTTGGGTGTCTGCTTAGTATAGCCCTTTAATTGGCTCTCAGGCTCGTTTTCCCCACACTAACTTCATAAGAATTGGTAAGTAAAATGGCCAGAACATGGCTACATCTCTCTGTCTCTCTGTCTCTGTCTCTGTCTCTGTCTCTCTCTCTCTTTCTCTCTGTCTCTCCCTCTCTCTTTCTCCCTCCCTCCCTCCCTCCCTCCCCCCTCTCTCTCTGAGTTCTAGAAGTAACCCTCAAGAAATTGGGATAATTCTTATATGCTCCTCCTAAATATCAATCACCTAGTGTTACTTACCACCTCCTCAATATCAACAGTATCAGGGATTAGCATTGCACTATCACTTTTACCACTTAATTTCTGCTCCCTATAAACTGACCAGTAAACTCCAATTACGTTTCATAATTATGCGGTGAGATGAGAAGAGATTGATATCCAGAAAGTAAAGAAAATGAGATATTTTTCCTGAATACCCTAAGCAGGAACTACATGGGAATGAGGAAAAAGCTCAATTTGGCCTTGGTCAGGTCTCCCCTACAGACTGCTCCTGTCTTTGAAGCTATGTCCACTGGTATGCTAGCCATAAGGCGAGTCAATAACAGATGAATACAAATGATTCCCATTCTCAGTGGAAGACTTCTTGATCCTGACAAAAATAGAAGGAAAAGGCGTTTCCAGCAAATGGGAATGGTGAGTTATCTTTTTGCCACATGTGACCTCTTAGCTTCAGTCCACTTTCCTTGACTCTCTCTATGTAATGGTAGGAAAGTATGTAACAGAGTTTTGGGGGGAGCATTTTAAAGGACCTCTTTTTATTCTACAACAGTAGTAAATATTCTTTTCTAAAAGGCACTTTATGGCTAGTTCAATATAGGATTCTCAATTGAGAAACTTGAGAGAAAGCAGACTGTAGGGATTTTGACCCAATGCAATTAGACAATCACCAACTGACTCGCTGTAGATATGGTCAAAATCCAAGGAGGAGATGTAGACACCATTGCTTTTGATTGATCTGTCAGAGTGGGAGTCGGCATAAGAGTCTTCAGGGATTGCATGGGCTGTAGCTATATCAAAGTACAGTCTTCATCCCTTGCTTCCAGTACTCTAACACTTGTTAGCTTCCTTACCAGAGGACTGGGGGTTTTCTTTGTTCAAATACTCTTTTATTTTATGGACGGAGGGCAGTGTGGCACAATGGAAAGAGAGATGGATTGATTTGGAATCTGAGAACCTGGGGTTCCAATCCTGCTTTTACAGTTTACTCATTGAATAACTGTCGGCAAATAATTGTATATCTCTGGGTCTGAGTTTCCTCCTCTCTAAAATGAGAGGGTTTAAGCTAGATAAATAACCTTGAAAGCACCTTCCTTTTAGCAAATGATCCTGTGAATGATGGAAGAGTCATGACATTATTAGTAGCTATCTGTGTCTTGGACATTGCAGAAAAAAGGAGAACGCTGTACCAAGGAAAATTATTGATATATCATTATATCAAATATATATCTAAATACAAAACAGAAATATAGGCCGTAACACAAATTTGCCCTGTTGGCCTCAGGATCTGCTAAAGATATAATCTAGAAACATGATTCAAACTGAGTAGAGTTTATAAATAAAAGTCAAAACTCTATTAACATAAAAATGTCACTGAGCTGTTCTGGACCCGGAAAATAACACGTGCAAGATAGCAGTAGCAAGCAACGACACCTGTGGTGCTAACCTAGTCTCATCATATTCTCCTGGCCACAGCAATTTGCAAAATGAAAACAGGTGGAGCAAACAGGAAATTTTTTTTTTCAAAATTAGTTTTATTGACGCAATTTTTGTTATATTTCAATTTCCAAACTGTCTCCCTTCCTCCTTTCTTACCCTGAACTAGTGAAGGCTACCAATTATAAATATGGTGTAGAACTATACACCATAAACATATGTAAATTAGACTATGTGCGTCTCCATTTCTGAGTTCTTTCTCTGGAGGTGAGAGTGCCTATTACTTCCTAGCTCCTTTATAGATGATTTGATTAATTACAGTACTCAAAATAACGTGGTTGTTCACAATTATTCTTCAATCTATTGCTATTATTATATACAGTGTTTTCTTGGTTCTGCTCTCTTCACTTTCCATTATTTCATGCAAGTTTTCCATGTTTTTCTCAAACTCCAACAGCTCATCATGTCGTAGAGAATGTAAGTATTCCTTCACAACCATACACAAGAGCTTCTTTAGCAATTCCCCAATTGATGAGAATCCCCTCAATTTCTAGTTCTTTGCCACCACAAACAGAGCTGGTATAAATATTTTAGAACATATAGATTCTTTTCTTTTTAAACTGATCACCTTGTGACACATCTACAAGTGCTATTACTGGCTCACATGGTATATAGAGTTTTATCGCCCTTTGGGCATAATTCCAGAATGTGCTACAAAATGATTAGATGAGTTCACAGTTCCACCAACAGTGTATTCAAGACCCAAATTTTCCACATCCGCTCTAACATGTCTCATTTTCCCTTTCCTTCATTTTGATAGATTTGAGATGATGTCTCCATGTGGTTTTAATTTTCCTTTTTCTAATCGGTAATGATTTAGAGCACTTTTCAAATGAATTTTGAAGTCTTCATTGAGAAACAGTTCATACTTTTAGGAGTTTTTCCTAATTTAGTGGCCTTCATACTTCATATCACACTAATCACGCTCTTATATTAAGTTGACAGTCAAATTACTGGAGTCATACTTAGCCTTAGGAGCAGATTCAAGCACGTATTAAGAAAATATTGGAGGTAAGTATATTAGCAGAGGATCCTGCTATTTCGTAAAAGGTAAAGAGTTGTAGAAATATACCTTTGCCTTGCCCCAAGCCTTGGATATAGAAAGAAGAAGTACCCTAAGAATTGCTCTTTCCTGTTGTGGCAGTTTCCCCTCTGATATCACAAAATCTCTCACTAGGAAAAACGCAGAAATCAAAGTTTCCTTCCTTTATCGCAGTCATTCCCATGAGGTAGAATGTCCCAAATTTGGTCATTTTATATTTTGGCTTTTATTCTTTTGTACTTTCTGCCTATTTTTATTGCTTATTTTTCTTTTCCAGGCCTCTGATAAGAACTGCTTTCAACTTCTCAATGTTTTTCCTTTTTCTGTGCTTTAATGGAAATGGTTTACATACTTCAACATGGAGTTACTGTGTTCGGAGGCAAATACATACACTTCATTCTCCAGTGAACATGGACTTATAAATTCATTCTTTGTACTTTGAAGCAATTTAATTTTGGCATAGGATTATGTGAATTTTTTCATGGTCACATGATTTACTCAATGTGATACTTTCATTTTGTTTGTATCATTATGACTCAAAAACGTTTCTTCTTTCCAATGAACGTATCTTTGTTGGACTGTTTTTAACTAAATTAAAGGAGAAGACCATGAGACACTAAACTTTTACGTTCTTATTAATGGCAATTTTGCTGACAATTGAGCTTTTAAAAAATTTGTGAAATATATTTTGAATTCTATTCTTAAGATTACACAGCATTGAGCAATTCAGTCATCTGCAAAATTAATGAATCTGAATTTTAAATTGTGAAGGGACCTCCACATGGAGTCACTTAGTCCCATAATCCAAATGAAATTACCACTGCAATATATACAGCAAGTGCTTGAGTTTTGGTTTGTGTCAACACATACATTAAACACAAGGAAGATATAACCTTAACAGCATTGTTGCCCTTTACTCTCTTCAGGGACAACATGAGCTTGAAACTTCTACAAATTTCCTGGGGTTTTTTCTAGATATAAGACTTCTTCAAATGAAGGCCACAGGAAAGCAAATAAACACATTTTGGGAAGACATCTAAATGGAAAACTTAGATCTATATATGTAAAGGGTAAAGCTCCACTTTTCATACCTGCAGCAATGTCCTGAGTATAGAGTTTGTAGTTATCTGGGACATTTCCAATATCCCATTCGAAATTTCTCCATTCGTCAATAGGGTAGAAATATCTGAAGGTATCTCAAGACCTACAATCAACACAAGAAAGGCACTACTTGAGCAGCACTGGTTTCGTTACTCTCTTCAGGGACAACATGAGCTTGAACCTTCTACAAGTTTCCTGGTGTTTTCTCACTCTGTAAGAGTCCTTCATTTGAGGACCTTAGTAGTCCAAAAAAACACATTGTGGCAAATAAGGGAAGTTGAAAATTTGACGTAATACATGCACAGGGTAAACCTCCACGTTTCGCAGCTGATGCAATGACCTCATAATAGAGTCACTAGTTATCTGGGAGATATTTGAAAATAACCCATTGGAAATTTCTCCATTGGCCAATATGGTAGATATACTTGACGGTATCTAAAGACATACATTCAACACAAAGAAGATGTTCAATTAGCAGCATGGGTTCATTACTCTCTTCATGGACAATATGTGATTCCACCTTCCACAAATTTCCTGGTGGTTATCTCACAATGTTACATGTCTCCATTAGAGGACCCAAGAATCGAAAGAAACACATTTACACAAGGTACCTTCACATACAACTTTGAAGAAATAGAGGAAAAAGGTAAAACTCCAGATGACTTATCTGCAGCAATGAGCACAATACAAGGTTGGCAATTTCTTAGGGGTATTTTCAATGAACACATTCCCAAACGCTCATTTCGCCATTATGGTAGATACATATGAAGGTATCTCAACACATCCATTGAACACAAGGAAGATATAACCTTAACACTATTGATTCGCTTTACTCTCTTCAGGGACAACATGAGCTTTAACCTTCTCCAATTTCCTGGGTTTTTCTCTAGATAGAAGATTTCTTGAAACAAAGGCCATAGGAATCCAAATAAACACATTTGGCCAATAAGTGAAAGAGAAACCTTTGGAGTACTTTCTGTAAAGGGTAACCTCCACATTTCACATCTGCAGCAGTGACCTCAATAGAGAGTTTGTAATTATAGGGGAGATAATTGCAAATATCCCATTCGAAATATCTCCATTGGCCAATATGGTAGATATATAGGAAGGTATCTCAAGACATACATTGAACACAAGGAAGATATAACCTTCACAGCATTGATTCGCTTTACTCTCTTCAGGGACAACATGAGCTTGAAACTTCTACAAATTTCCTGGGGTTTTTCCTAGATAAAAGACTTCTTCAAATGAAGGCCATAGGAATGCAAATAAACACATTTTGGGAAGACAGCTAAATAGAAAATTTAGATCTATATATGTAACGGGTAAATCTCCACATTTTGTACCCGCAGCAGTGTCCTCAGCATAGAGTTGGTAGTTATCTGGGACCTATTTCCAATATCCCATTCGAAATTTCTCCATTCGTCAATAGGGTAGACATATCTGAAGGTACCTCAAGGCCTACATTGAACACAAGAAAGGCACTACTTTAGCAGCGCTGGTTTCCTTACTCTCTTCAGGGACAACATGAGCTTTAACCTTCTACAAGTTTCCTGGTGTTTTGCCAGTATGTAGGATTCCTTCATTTGAGGACCTTAGTAATCCAAAAAAACACATTGTGGTAAATAAGGGAAGTTGAAAGTTTGAAGTAATATACACAAAGGGTAAACCTCGACGTTTCTTAGCTGATGCAATGACCTCATAATAGAGTCAGTGGTTATTTGGGAGATATTTGAAAATATCCCATTGGAAATTTCTCCAGTGGCCAATATGCTAGATATACTTGAAGGTATCTAAAGACATACATTCAACACAAGGAAGATTTTCAATTAGCAGCCTTGGTTCTTTACTCTCTTCATGGACAACATGTGATTCCACCTTCCACAAATTTCCTGGTGGTTATCTCACAATATTACATTTGTCCATTAGAGGCCTCAAGGATCAAAAGAAACATATTTACACAAGGTACCTTCACATACAACTTTGAAGTAATATAGGTAGAAGGTAAAACTCCAGATGACTTATCTGCAACAATGAGCACAATACAAGGTTGGCAATTTCTTAGGGGTTATTTGCAATGAATGCATTCCCAAACGCTCATTTTGCCATTATGGTAGATACATATGAAGGGATCTAAACACATCCACTGAACACAAGAAAGATATAACCTTAACACTATTGATTCGCTTTACTCTCTTCAGGGACAACATGAGTTTTAACCTTCTCCAGTTTCCTGGGTTTTTCTCTAGATAGAAGATTTCTTGAAACAAAGGCCATAGGAATCCAAATAAACACATGAGGCCAATAAGTGAAAGAGAAACCTTTGGAGTACTTTCTGTAAAGGGTAACCTCCAAATTTCACATCTGCAACAGTGACCTCAATAGAGAGTTTGTAATTATAGGGGAGATAATTGCAAATATCCCATTCGAAATATCTCCATTGGCCAATATGGGGGATATATTTGAAGGTATCTCAACACATACATTGATCACAAGGAAGATATTCAATTAGCAGCCTTGGTTCTTTACTCTCTTCATGGACAATATGAGATTCCACCTTCTACAAATTTCCTCGGGGTTACCTCACAATATTACAGTTCTCCATTAGAGGCCTTAAGAATCGAAATCAACACATTTACACAAGGTACCTTCACATACATCTTTGAAGGAACATAGGTCAAAGGTAAAACTCCAGATGACTTCTATGCAGCATATCAGCACAATACAAGGTTTGCACTTTCTTAGGGGGTATTTACAAGGAACACATTCCTGATTGCTCATTTCACCTTTATGGTAGATATATAGGAAGGTATCTCAAGACATACATTGAACACAAGGAAGATATAACCTTCACAGCATTGATTCGCTTTACTCTCTTCAGGGACAACATGAGCTTGAAACTTCTACAAATTTACTGCGGTTTTTCCTAGATAAAAGACTTCTTCAAATGAAGGCCACAGGAATGCAAATAAACCCATTTTGGGAAGAGAGCTAAATGGAAAACTTAGATCTATATATGTAAAGGGCAAATCTCCACGTTTCGTATCTGCAGGCCTGTCCTCAGTATAGAGTTGGTTGTTATCTGCGACATATTTCCAATATCCCATCTGAAATTTCTCCATTCATCAATAGGGGAGATATATCTGAAGGTATCTCAAGGCCTACATTCAACGCAAGAAAGACACTAATTTACCAGCACTGGTTTCCTGACTCTCTTCAGGGACAACATGAACTTTAACCTTCTACAAGTTTCCTGGTGTTTTCTCAGTATGTAAGATTCCTTCAACTGAGGACCTTAGTAATGCAAATAAACACATTTTGGCCAATCATCGAAATTGAATATTTGAAGTAATATATGTAAAGGGGAAACCTCCACGTTTCGTAGCTGCTGCGATGACCTCATAATGGAGTTTGCAGTTATCTGGGAGATATTTGAAAATATCCCATTGGAAATTTCTCCAGTGGCCAATATGGGGGATATATTTGAAGGTATCTCAAGACATACATTCAACACAAGGAAGATATTCAACTAGCAGCCTTGGTTCTTTACTCTCTTCATGGACAATATGAGATTCCACCTTCTACAAATTTCCTCGGGGTTACCTCACAATATTACAATTCTCCATTAGAGGCCTTAAGAATCAAAATCAACACATTTACACAAGGTACCTTCACATACATCTTTGAAGGAATATAGGTCAAAGGTAAAACTCCAGATGACTTCTATGCAGCAATCAGCACAATACAAGGTTTGCACTTTCTTAGGGGGTATTTGCAAGGAACACATTCCCGATTGCTCATTTCACCTTTATGGTAGATATATAGAAAGGTATCTCAAGACACACATTGAACACAAGGAAGATATAACCTTCACAGCATTGATTCGCTTTACTCTCTTCAGGGACAACATGAGCTTGAAACTTCTACAAATTTACTGCGGTTTTGTCTACCTAGAAGACTTCTTCAAATGAAGGCCAGAGGAGTGCAAATAAACCCATTTTGGGAAGAAAGCTAAATGGAAAAGGTAAAGGAAAGGGTAAATCTCCACGTTTCGTATCTGCAGGCCTGTCCTCAGTATAGAGTTGGTTGTTATCTGCGACATATTTCCCATATCCCATCCGAAATTTCTCCATTCGTCAATAGGGGAGATATATCTGAAGGTATCTCAAGGCCTATATTCAACGCAAGAAAGACACTACTTCACCAGCACTGGTTTCCTTACAATCTTCAGGGACAACATGAACTTTAACCTTCTACAAGTTTCCTGGTGTTTTCTCAGTATGTAAGATTTCTTCAATTGAGGACCTTAGTAATGCAAATAAACACATTTGGGCCAATCAGCGAAATTCAAAATTTGAAGTAATACATGCAAAGGGTAAACCTCCACGTTTTGTAGCTGCTGCGATGACCTCATAATCGAGTTTGGAGTTATCTGGGAGATATTTGAAAATATCCCATTGGAAATTTCTCCAGTGGCCAATATGGTAGATATATTTGAAGGAATCTAAACATATACATTCAACAAAAGTCAGATATTACGTTAGCAGCATTGGTTCCCTTTACTCTCTTCACGGACAATATGATGATTTAGAACACTTTTCAAATGAATTTTGAAGTCTTCATTGAGAAACAGTTCATACTTTTAGGAGTTTTTCCTAAATTAGTGGCCTTCATACTTCATATCCCACTAATCATGCCCTTATATTAAGTTGACAGTGAAACTATTTGGGTCATACCTATAGTAGCCTTAGGAGCAGATTCAAGCATGTATTAAGAAAACATTGGAGGTAAGTACATTGGAAGTGTGTCCTGCTATTTCATAAAACGTAAAGAGGTGTAAAAATTTATCTTCGCCTTGCCCCATTCCTTGGATATAGAAAGAAGAAGCACCCTAAGAATTGCTCTTTCCTATTGTGGCAGTTTCCCTTCTGATATCACAAAATCTCTCACTAGGAGAAACGTAGAAACCAAAACTTGCTTCCTTTATCACAGTCATTGCCATGAGGTAGAATGTCACAAATTTGGTCATTTCATATTTTGGCTTTTATTCTTTTGTAATTTCTGCCTATTTCTGTTGCTTATTTTTCTTCTCCAGGCCTCTGAGAAGAATTGCTTTCATCATCTAAATGTTTTTCTTTTTTCTGTGCTTTAATGGAAATGGTTTACATGTGTCTATATGGAGTTACTGTGTTTGGAGGCAAATAAATACACTTCATTCTCTAGTGAACATGGACTTCTAAATTCATTCTTTGTAATTTGAAGCAATTTAATTTTGGCATAGAATTATGTTAATTTTTTCACGGTAACATGATATAGTCTATGTGATACTTTCATTTTGTTTGTGTCATTGTGACTGAAAATCATTTCTTCTTTCCAATGAACGTATGTGTATTGGACTATTTTTAACTAGAGTAAAGGAGTACACTATGAGACACTAAACTTTTACATTCTCATTAATGGCAATTTTGTTGACAATTGAGGTTTTAGAAATTTTGTGAAACATATTTCGAATTCTATTCTTCAGATTACAGCATCGGGCAATTCAGAGTCATCTACAAAATTAATGAATCTGAATTTTAAAGTCTGAAGGGACCTCCACATGGAGTCACTTAGTCCAATAATCCAAATGAAATTTCCACTGCAATATATATGGCAAGTGCTTGAGTTATGGTTTGTGTCCTTGATTCGATTACAGATGAAATGACCTCCAAGGGCCCCTCAAGGTATTAAGATGATATTGTCCTAGGGTGACTTTTGGCATGATCTATTTACATATTTTAGGCATACTCTTGCTCAATCCATTAATTCCTTTACTTCCATTTACCTCTCTAACTTCCTTTCATCTGGTCACTGAAGAATCATCCCTCATTCTTACCAAGGCTAGCCTGGCTACTTTCAGGATTCTGAGTTCCCCTCCTGTCAGACCAGGATTGGAGAATTACCATCCAACGAGCAATCAATCAAGTATTTATTAAGCAGCTACTATAAACCAGGTACTAGGTTAGGCAGTGGAATACAAGTACAAAGGATGAAACATTTCTACTCCCAGTAAACTTCCATTCTAATGAGAAAGACGATATGAATACAGCCTAGATATTAAGTCAACAACCGCATATATGATTACATGTTTTTGTCATGGTAGTTAAAAACTGGAAACTAAGGGCGTGTACATCTATTTGTGAATAGCTAAAAGAATTGTGGCAGATGAAACGGGCCATTTCAGAGGAAACTGGGAGGGCCCATTGGAACCCATAAAATGAACAGAACCAGGCGACCATGTCCACACGCACAACTGTACAGAGAAAAACACTTTTGAAATGTTTTAGAACTCTGAGAAACGTAATGACACACCTTGAACCTAGACGATTTAATCATGCCGAGGAGGGATGGACTTGAAATTTATAAGGAGATCTGCATATTTGCATGTGGGCAATTTGGAAGTATCTTTTGTTGGACTAGGCATATTTACTAGGAGAGTTTTAAAAAATTGTTCTGTGAGGGCAGAGTGGGAGGGCATGACAATAAAAAATACTTACATAAAAGTAGAGAAGAAGGAAAAACAAGTTGCTGTGAAAGGGAGGCACTAGCTGTTGGAGGATGAAGAAAGGTTTTGTGTTGAAGATGATATGTGAGCTCCATCCAAGAAGAGATAGACTCTATGAGGTAGAGATGAGGAAGGAGTGCCTTCCAGGGGATTGGTCAGTGCAAAGGCACAGTGATTGGAGATGAAGTTTTGCGAGTGTAGAGCAGAGAGAAGACCACTTTGGCTGGATTACAGAATGTCGGAGGAAAAGTAATATACAGGAGGGCTGGAAAGACGGATGGGTGCTAGGTGCTGTGGGGTTTCCAAAGCCAAACAGGAAAACAGCTATAGACTTTCTATTTTGTTGTAAAGGCAATAATAAGCCACTTGAATTGGTTGGCTATAGGTATTGACATGGTCAGTTCTACACTTAAGGAAAATTACTTTATGAGCTGTGGTGTAGGATAGACAGAAGTAGGAAAGACGTGATGTGGGGAGAAATTAGAGAGCTGTTGCAATAATCTAGGCGAGAGGTAAAAAGAGCTTAATCGAAGGAGATAGTTTTGTGAGTCGATGGGAATGGATCCGAAGTGAGAGATGCTACAAATGCAGAAATAGCAAATTTGGCAAAGAGGAAGGGAACATTGGCAGGAAGGGTGGAAAAGGAGTGGAAGAAGAAGGCAGACTGGTTTTCAGTGCCTGTTCCTGTTGAACCCTCATGGTGAGACCTTGGTTGCCTAGGGACAACACCCTGATCAGATATCATCTGGAGGGCCCAGCAGGAGCATGTGTTATGAGGCCCTCCAACGTGTTAAAGAAAGTTTGACGTGATACGTAGCCTTTCACACCCACAGTGTCCCCCCATTTCAAAGAACAATTTCTGGAGTGGAGGTATCTTTCCATAGCAGTCAACATTTTTTAAAGGCTGATGATGTGGCAGTCATGACGCTAAACTATGTTTTTGGGGGGAAAGGATGGTTTTCTTTTCATAAAGGTAGAAGTTAAAAGTGGGAAAAGGGGGATACGGAAAGAAACACAAAGTGCAAGGTCTGCAAACTTGCAACAACTTTAACCCAGAACTTTCATTGATTTAAAAATTTTATCCTTGGAGAGAAGAGAATACAAAGGAGAAGATTCAGTACTGTGTCCCTACACAAATGTAAAGCAAGTCCTGTTCCTGATAATGAGTGTCATGAAAATAGACTTTTCATTAGCAACATCATTGAGGTTTCATGAAATTGGAATCCAAATTACTTCCTTCTTAAAGGGAATGTATTGTAAGCAAGAGAAGGAGAAAATAATTGGGACACAAATTACAGTAGCTTTAATCACAGAGAACAAATTGTAAAGAAATGTCAATATAATGAAGTAAATTGTCTTACGCAACATGTTAATCTGATACAACATGACCATTTTGGAAGGTTTTGCAAAACTACACATATATAGCCTATGTTGTATAGCTTGCCTTCTCAGTGGGGATGGGTGTGGAGGGAGGAATGGGGAGAAATGGGCATTCAAAGTATTAGGAACAAATATTTAGAATTGTTTTTGCGTACAAATGAGAAATAAGAAATAGAGGTAATGGGGTATAGAAATCTATTTGGCCCACAAAAAAAGAGTAAAGAAGGGGATGAGGGAAAAGAGTGATGTGATAGAAGGCAGAACATATAGAGGGAAGGGGCAATAAGAATGCAAGGCGTTGCGGGGTGTGGGGAGGGGAGAGATGGGGAGAAAATTTGGAACTCAAAATTTTGTAGAAATCAATATTGAAACCTAAAAAGAAATAAATAAACATTTGAAGAAAATACAACGGCAGTTATTGTACTGTGATGGAGAATCCTCAAAAACCTTGCCACAACTCTATCTTCCAATAATTCTTACCCCTCAAAACCAGTCTGTGACCTTGAGGAGCTCTGCTGGGATCACTAATGTAACAGAAAAACCTGTGGAAACAGTTAAGGCTGGTATCACTGCCTCCCTTTGAAGGACAATTACAGAAATCCTTCACATTTTGGTAGAGCTTTGTAGTTACCATGATGTTTTCCTGAAAACTCTGAGTTCTCTTGCTTTTACCGATCTACATGGCACTTAAACAATTTGTAAAGCACTTTCATTACAACTCTGTGATGTAGGCACTATTATTTTCCTCATGTTATAAATGAGGAAACTGAGGCTTGTGGTCACATAGCTAGTAAATGCAAGCACTCCAACGCAAGCCTTTTTGTTCAGTCCTTTTTCAGTCGTGTCCAGCTCTCTGTTGGGTGTTTTCTCGGTAAAGATACTGGAGAGATTTGCCATATCCTTCTCTCGCTCATTTTACAGAAGAAGAAACTGAGGCAGAGTTAAGAGACTTGCCCAGGGTCACAGGGCTAGTAAGTATCTGAGGGACAATTGGAACTCTCTCTCCTTGCTGACTCCAGGCCTGAAATTTTACCCAGTTTTATACGTAGCTGCCCAAGTATCCTAACTCCAAATCCACTGCTCTTTTTGCTATGTCACATAGCTGTTTCTGTGAAATGAAAGAATCAAGACATCAAATGCTGTGCCTTCAAGTGACTGCTGGCAAACCAGGATCCAAGACTAGAACCCGAATCTCCTGACTGCCAGCCCACTTCTGTGATTGAACGCCATCTTTATATTACATTCTTAGCTCTTACTATTCTAAAGCAATCAACTTTCCACATTTCTTGGCAGTCATATTGGGAACATTATGATTCTGATGTAGGGAAACTATGTTTTGTAATGTTATTCATATTATCATTAAACAGAAATAATAACAAAACGTGTTTTCTCTTTGGTTTGGTCCTAGTTTAATAAAAAAAAAAAATAAGAGTAAGTGGTAAGAAATGAGAAATTTTGAATTTGTTTTGCAGAATCTATTCCCTAAGAACTGAAGCATTAGAAGATCATACACAGAGTCAGTAAGACCTGGATTTAAATCCGGTCCAAGGCTCTACTCCTGCGACCTTGGGCAAATTACTTCTCTGTGCTTCAGTTTTGTGATTGATAAACAGAAGAGCATTGTGTTCCTTGCCTCCAAGGTCCCTTCTATCTTCTTAGCCTATCTTAAGGGCAGGAAATTAACACTGGATTTGCAGTCACCATAATTGTGTTAGCTAGCATTTTAAATAGTGCTTCAAGCTTTGCAAAGCACTTTGTAGAAATCATCTGATCTTCAGCCCTGTGAGGTAAACGTTTCTATACTCATTTGATGGATGAAGAAACTGAGGTTGAGAGGTTAAATGACTTCCCCAGAGTCACACAGCTAAGTCATTGTCTGAGGAAGGATTGGAACTCAGGACTTCTGGATTCCAAATCTAGCACTGTATCTATTGCACTACCCCCAGTGGCCAAAATTCTGGGTTCAAACGCTGTGTCCAACATCTCTCAGGTGTCTTAACAGAGTCAAGCCATCTCCTCCCGTTGGGATAATTCCTCCTCTCAAATGTGGGGAGAACAATTACTAGTCACAAGGTTGTTCCCACGATCAAATAATAAAATGTATATCATCGATTGATACGTCAGCCATAATTGTAAGTAGTTAAACAATTTACTGACCCTTGATTGGGAAGAACATGAATTAGGGCCTTCATGTTTTAGTCAATTGGAAGACCATCTGGAAATTTCTTAGGTCTATTATTTTAATAAGTTGAGTTCTATCAAGAAAATCCTTGGGATACCTGACTGTGAAAATGAAACGACACCTATTTAATTTGCCAGAGATGGTCTTTATCTCTTCTCTCCTCAGGTTTAGGCAATAGATCCATCAATAGCAAAGGAACTTCTTGGGAGGGTATAAGGTCATTAGAATTGGGAAGATATGGTTGCACTCCTCATATCCACTTTCCTCCAGTGACAACAAAAAAGAATTCTTTTCCAAGGATCATAATATTTAACTTTATAGCTGCAAATAAGGTGGAACATAAGAGGAAATTATGGTGAAAATAAATTGTCAATTAGATTATCTAGATATTACGTTTTAATTTGTCGCTTAATTTGAAATTCTAAGAACTGGTATAGAAAAAGGACACAAGACTTATATTGGGAGGTCTTATACAACCCTTTTAAAGACCCATATTTTTTTTAAAGGCCATAGAAGAAATGTATGTTCACATGTTCTCCGTAGGAGTGACACTTAGGCATTATTTTACCATGGAGAGATTGTTGTTTTTTTTCCAAGTATTCTACCCAGATATAACTCATTGTTTTCAGTTTGACTAACATGTCAAAGTGACTGGATAACACAATCCTAGTTATGATACAACTGCAAAAACTGACTCATATTTTGAGCAATTCAGAGAATGGAGTGTAATTATTATTATTAAGGAAATGATATTATTAGTATTATGAGCAACATTAATGGCTACTTTCAAACTAATTCTGTCACAGGCGTCAATGATAAAGTGTGTCTATTGAGTTTAATTTTTAAGGCTTAAAAAAGAAGAAAAATATGAAGCTCTGAGAATAATGTTGTGTTTGAATTTCACCTCTATAAATTGGGTAGGTTAAATTTCTGGAAGAAGATATCAGTAATTTCAAATGGAAATTGAAAAAAAAAAAAAAGGAAATTAAAGAGGGAAAATCATCCAGACAGCAATCTGAGTGCTGGTAGAATAAAAAGAGCATATGTATGCAATGCAGGAGGAAATCCTATTTCAAATCTTTCATATTTAGGTGCCAAGAATGGTTTTAAGTAACAAGGGAGATCCCAAGTGAGTCTGATTAAGTACACTCAATTTTCAGCTGCCTGTGGATTGGTAAGATTCAATCTTCAACTATTATTTTTGACTTCTTCATTCATAAAATTTTCCTACTTTTCTTTTAAATTTTGATCACTTGGAGCACTTATTTCCTACAAAATGACCCTTTCCAAATATAACTGAAGAGATTAAATAATTTTCTCTAATACCTACCTATACATTGTCATAGCAGGATGTCGAACCAGAATGACTGACCCCTCACATCTTGGCCGTTGTTCTTTAAGTTGAATCAGTTCTTGCCTTGAATTTTCACTTCCTTTGGGGCTCCTCCAATTCTTCTCTTCTCTTCCTTTCCCCTCATCCCATTGGAACACATCATGGCAAAACATGCAACCCCATCATGGAATACGAAAGTAGCAATCTGTTTTTCTGGGCTCTTGACTGTTCAAATAGAAAGGAAAAATACGATTTCATATTATTTCTAATGCTACAATGAAGTACTTTGTAAGAAAAAGGGATCTTGAGTTGTAGGATAGTTATACACTTTCTAGCATGTTCCATCATCTTCAGCTTTATGTTTCAATTGCGATTTTGAAAAATCTAAGCAAAGGGTCCAAGAGAGGCATGAGTTAAGTCACAAGATGCAAAGGATTTAACTTGTCAGGACTTCAAGAGAGTAAGAGGTATTAATTCAGAATATTTTTAATCCAAAAAAAGGTTGGATTTTGATGACTGCACTTAGTGGAAAAACACGTATGTTTCGCTGCTTCTATTTGAACTCAGGACTCAATATAACATCTGGTGGAAAGCTCTTCATTTGAAAGAAATTGTAACCCACATAGTCATGAAGAAGTAAACATCTAAGTACAAGGGACACCTCCCATTTGTACAGAAATCTGTGATTCATGTGGCAGGCAGCAGCATGTGAATTTTAGGTGTTCTGCGGGAACGTTTTCCACCTCCAGCAGGCTCCAGCCCTCTGACAGGGTCAGAAATAGCCTGAATTGAGGGCAGCAGTTTGCACTGCGATTTCTGGGTCTACTTCAGGTTATTTTCACGCATGAAACAGAACTCCCTGCTGGTTCTATTGATAACAACGCTCGCAGACCACCTGCAAAACAGACCTAAAACGTCACTTCCACTTGAAAACAAGAAGCAGAGCTACGGGAATTGCTCCAAGCTAGCACAGCGGGCAGGCATGGCTTTGAAGGGACGAGAACGCCAGGACTTCCTTTTCGGAAGGAACGGGCACCCGAAGAGGTGACTGAAAACTGTGCATTTCGAGGACACATCAAAGGACCCCAAAGCGCGCTTGAGGAAGAAACAGAAAAATGGCTTTCAGGCTTCTGGCTTGATGCGGCACTTGCCTGGTCCGAGCCAGTCTGGTATCCCACGCAGCAGTCGGACGGGACTGGGGAGGTGCACAGAGCAGGCAGAATCATAGCTTCAGAAGGAAAGTGAAAAGTTTCACGGAAAAACGCGGACACGCACTCCCGAGAACGGCGGCGCCGGGGCGCGCTTCGGGGCCTGGCGAGTACTATTGTGCTGGCCCAGCCGCCAAGCGGCCTGAGGCTGACCACGGGCAGAGGCATCTACAGCCTGCTTCCTAAGCTCCTGGGGCTCCTGCATCCTCTGATTTAGGGAGCCACGCGGGAGGATGAAGGCAAGGGGGGCGGGGAGGCTGCTGCCAGCCCGAGGGTTGCAAAGGGGTGACCGCGGTGAGCAGCAGGCGGGGGGAGGGGCGCTCTCGGTGCATCCCTGGCTCTGGGGGTCCGGAGCGCTGCCAGCACAAACGTGCCCCGTGCGTGCACGTGAAGGACGTTTGCAGGCGCCTTTAAGCCCCACGCCGGGTCCCCCTCCGCATGCAGGCGTAACGCAGCCGCCTAGGCCCCTCCTACGGGGTGGGGTGTCCTGGTGGGAGGCACGTGGCGCATGGCGGGGTGGGCGGCGTCTGCCTTAGGGACCCTCTGGCTCCGCTTCCCCTAGCGCGAGGCAGACAGGGAGCGGGGAGGGAAGGCGGCTGACCCGGATGGCGGGGGAGGACCCGGGGGTGGGCAGAGAAGCGCGCGGCTGCCTTGCTCTTTCTGGCTCCCCCCACGCCTGAGGCTGCGAGTGCTGCGGAGCATGCGCGGCTCCGCCCAGCGCAAGGACGCAGGGCCGCGGGCCAGCCGTGAGCCGCGTGTCCGTGTGTGCGCCTTGGGGGTGGGGGGGGAGCGGCCGACGCCCTGCGTGGTGGGCGCTGCTGGGGCCCGCGCACTGGTCCTTGGCCCGCTGGCCGAGGGGGCACTCGCGGGCGCTGCTGCCGCTGCCCACCCCGCGTCCTGCGTGATGTTGTCACCCGGGGGTCCCGGGTCCTGGAGCACTTGGAGGTCTTTGCGGACAGTGGAGGGCTTGAGACCAGCTTCGCTTTGCCGGCTTACTCTTCCCGCCCGTGAGAAGGGAAGCAGTTCACTGTGGGCTCTCCACGTGGAGTTTGCCAAAGACTTCCAGGACTGTCATGCTGCGTTTGCTGTCCTGCCCCGGCTTCATCCAGTTCTCTCTCCTGACTTGTCCCTCCCCAAAAGTGGTTACTTCCGATGACTTCCTCCTCCCCTGTGTCCTCCCCCTCACCCCTCTTGTCCCCTTCTCCCCCACTTCCCTGTAGCGTAAGAAAGATTTTCACACCCAGTGGAGTGAGCGTGTTGTTCCCTCCTTAAGCCCAGTGTGACCCGAGGAAGCTTCCCTTCTGCCCTCTCACCTCCTCCCTTTTCTCCTCCGTGGAAAAAGCTTTTGCTTGCCCCTTTTGTGAGATAATTTGCCCCATTCCACTTCTCCCTTTCTCCTCCCACCCCTTATTTTGATTTTTTTCTTTTTCATCCCTTTTATTCAACTCACCCTTTGCTCTCCGTCTGTATATGCATATATGAGTGTGTGTGTGTTTAATCCCTCCAACTACCCAAATAGTGAGAAGAGTCTGAAGAGTTCCAAATACTATCTATCCACATATGAATGTAAACAGAGCAACTTTAGAAGGTGCCTTAGGATTTCTCTTTCCTGTTTACCTTTTCATGCTTCTCTTGATTCTTGTGTTTGAAAGTCAGATTCTCTCCTCAGTTCTGGGCTTTTCTTCAAGAATGCTTGAAAGTCCTCTATTTCCTTGAATGACTGTTGTTTCCCCTGAAGTAATATCCTCAGTTTTACTGGGTAGGTGGTTCTTGATTTTCATCTTAGTTCCTCTGACTACTGGAGTCCCTTAATGAAGAAGCTGCTAGATCTTGAGTTATCCTGATTGTATGTCCACAATTTTCAAACTGTTTCTTTCTAGCTGCTTGCAATATTTTCTCCTTGAGCTGGGAACTCTGGAGTTTGGCTGAAATATTCCTAGGAATTTCGCTTTTCCTATGTCTTCCAGGAGGTGATGGGTGAATTCTTTCAATATTTATTTTGGCCTCTGTTTCTAGAATGTCAAGCCAATTTTCCTAGATAATTTCCTGAAAGATGATGTCTAGCTCCTTTCTTTCATCATGAGTTTCAGGTAGTCCTATGATTTTTAGATTGTCTCTCCCCATCTATTTTCCAGGTCAGTTGTTTTTCCAATGAGATATTTCACATTGTGTTCTATGTTTTGATTCTCTGGTTTTGTTTGACAATTTCCTTGTTTCTCATAAATTCTTTACCTTACATCTGCTGAAGAAAATAGTTCTGTAAAAGTTAGAAGTGAACATTTTTTTTGGAATGTTGCGTTGAAGTAAGTTTCTTTTATTTGTGTCTACATATGTGTATGGACACATGCATATATACATATACACACACATCCAAAACCGCATACCTGTGTATATATCTTCACTGTCTCCAAAAATATAAATGTCCTCAAAAATCAAGAATGATTTCAGGTTGTGACAAAGTAAGGAGACAATCAGTGATGCTTGGGAAGTTAAAGTATTTTGTGGTTCTTTTTAAAAATAAAAAAAATGAATTCAATGGTAATCAAGTTTTCCATTCTTGACCTCTTTGAATAATGTTAATCATACTTTTGGTACCTCTGGAATTGTGGTGAGGGAGCATTGTTCTGAACCGAATGTAATTCTGTAAAGTTTGATGAGCTGCATTTCAATACTTTGGATAATAGGTTAATGGAATATTTAGTTTTGTGTATGAAAATACTAATTCCACAGCAATTTTTATTGTTTTCCTCAGTGTGTTATAATTCTTCTTGAACAATGTGTAACTGATTTTTAAGTGTCCATTTATTCATTGAGTTGGTGATTCTCTTTTGCAAGCCAGTTAATGTTTTGAATCAATTTGAAATGGCATTGGTTCCTATCTCTGCTGAAATATTACTGTGGAATAAGATGAAGTGTGCTATGAGGGGCGCTCTGGACCTGGGCCCCCCTGAGAGGATCGGAGACGCCCAAGGGTCTGGACCTGCTGACGCGGCTTTGCCACGCTGGCACTGGGGCGGCTCTTCTGGACTGGGCTGGGCTCCGCCCTCAGGGAGGAACTGGGGAGGGGCTTACCCGGAATAGGAGGGCGAGTTCTGGGGGCCATAAGGCACAACACGGAAGGGGACAGGGGGGACTTCTGGCTGACTATCATGTAATAAAGGTGCTCTTATCCACCTCCGGAGTTCTGCCTGGTAATTTCTCCCCCTGATCCCCAAGGGGGGAGCCAGATATGTCTGAAGACCCTGGGCAGGGTAAGTTGATGCGGTGGTCGGGGTTCCGCCCCTGACAGTGTGCCCCACCCCCAAGCTGATTACAGACTGACTTCTGCAGTTTTAACATTCCTACGCAGAAATTCTGCCAAATTGTTCATTGTATTCTGATCTGTTATAGATGAGCTAACCAGCCCAAGCACAGATGATGAGATTGCACTTATTCCTGCTTCTGCTGTCATTTTGGCATCCACCTGCCACTTACTCACTCTAGCCGAGATTCTTCCCAGCCTTACAGCTTCACCATCATGGTAAGTCTAAATTAGTCAATGCCTAGACGCAATTCTAACCTCAGTCTTTCATCTTGGAGGTCATAGCATTCTAGAATTTCAGTGTCATTGCAACAACTCCAAAGCCCAGCCGTGTGCATCTAAGTGCTCAGTTTGATGTGTGGGATCTTCTGCGCCATCCTAGATGGCCAGCGCAACTCAGAACACTGAAAGGTCAAAATCATATGAAGAAAGCCTGGGGGATTGCAGAGTAGAGGCCAAAGGGTGAGTACTGGGCGTTTGCTGTGAGACTCTTGCACATACTTGTCTGGGTAGAGAGACTTGGAGGAGTTCCATTTTAGATTTTCTCATACATGACGTTGAAAAGCCTAAGAAATGAAGTCCCCTCCTAATAAGTATATACGTTTTATCAGATGATGTACAGAATGAATCAACTAACTTTAACATGGTCCTGTAAGTACACCTAATAGTTGTCCTTTACCTTGGGGACTGTCAGGGAGGATGAGGTAGGTATTTCTGAGGCTACATTTAAAGTAATAAGAAGATGCCATGTCATTCATTCTCCTCCCTAGAGGATACCACTTTTAATAGCAGTAAGGCACAAAGAATCCTCGATACTATTACCAGATGATCATACTTCATCTCTCAGGGACCTTTAATATATGACTTCATTTGGGAAAAAATTATAAAATTGAGAATTACTTATTTAGGTTGTCATTTACCCTTGAAAAAATTCTTGTAGAATAAAATTCTTGTGGAATCCACTTTTTTATTGAGTGTTATCTCTCTCATATGACATGTTCAAGTAACCTGCTGTATTTCCACTAATTTTTTGTTTGTGTTGTAAATAATCTGATACAGTTGACTTTTCTGACAGGACTTATAAGCATGTATCTACCTTGAAGGAAATCAAGGTACATGTTTAGTTTATGATTCAAGTATCTTATGTATGATTCTGTTTATTTTTCATTACTGTGGCTCTCTCATTCTGATCATGGACTTGAATGCAAGCAATCTACCTATGGTCATAATGAAAGATTTTGAGGTTTTTCTTCAGTGAGCTCTCAAAATATTGCAAAGTAGTAAATGTCAGCTCAACTCTTCATCCAGTTTTTACATAATACATATTTGTCAAGTATGTTCCCTCAAAGATTTTTCCAGATATTCCTAAATGACCCCATTTCCGGTTACTTGTCACTGATGAGGGGAACACATTCACTCTTAAAGCTATGCATAAATGTCCAAACTAGTTAAACACATGGCAAAATAACTTTGAAGTAAAATCTGTGGCTACCCAGGGAAAAAACATATGCAAGAACTCAGTCCTTCATTTGCCCACTTTTTTCCAGATTTGGCTATTTTGAAACGTTCTGACCAGTTTTGAATTTGGCAGTTTTGCCCAGATACTAAAACAACATAGATGCAAAGTTCCTACGAAGAAAGGAACATTCTTTGATCAGATTGGTGTAGGGTGGTGCAGTGGACAGAGCACCAGGGCAGGAGGACCTGAGTTCAAATCTTACCTCAGACACTTGACACTCACTGGCTGTGTGAATGCTCAAGACGTTTAACCCCGATTGCCTCCTCCTGGGTCATCTCCAGTCATCCTGATGAGTATCTGGTCATTAGATTCAGATGGCTTTGGAGAAGAAGTGAGACTGGTGACCTGCTCAGCCCTCCCTCACCCAAAACAAAGTCCAGCGCAGGTCATGTCTTTATTTCTCTGATGGCTTGGTCTTCTTCGGCAACCAAGGGTGAACATGCACAATATTAATCCAAGTAGTAGACACTTTAAAACTATCCATTTTTCAGTTTTACACATGACAAGGCTCTTGATCCATTTCTAGTTTGAATCTGTTATAATTTCACTTCCTTACATGTTAAATGTTTGTAAATTTTAGCTAGATATTATAACCTTCAGGCAAAATCTCATTGTAAACAATTTGCAAAATGACCATTGGCCATCTTGATCATGAGTCAAGTTCCTTTTAGTAGTCAGGATCTTTAAGAGTCTTCAGAATAAATTTATTGTCATGAATGGAATAAATCCCAGTTGTTGATTCATCCAAATCTTACTGTTCTACTTTCCCAATATTTTCCATATTTCCCATAACCAAGATACACTCTAGGTTATGAATAGAGTTTCTGTGATAGAATGTGTCTTCTAGGGATACTCATGTGGCAGATACTCCCTGTGAAAGTAGTTTGAACTTTCTTCATTTCATGCCAAACTTTCCCCAGCTTCCATTTCTTTCAAAGTTATTCTATAATGTCAGGCGTCTTTGACGAGGATTTTGTAGGTTCTAGCAATTTATTTGAAGTCCCACAGGGTTTCAGGGAGAAAATGTAAAGCTCCACTTAGTATATTTTAAAGAGTGGGCATTTCCATAAAGTGGATATTTCAATCCTGGCCTCCACTTGTTATATAAGGATCCTGGGGTCACTAATGGCGACCTCATGAGCTGGAGGATAAAGGAATATAGCAGTCTGATATGGTAAGGTGTCTACCATCTGTTATAGTTTTGGGTTTTTTTCTTTGTGGATTTGTAGAGGAGAAGGTGTGGAAATCAAGCCAGCAACTCTTTATTTTCTTGCTTCAGCCAAGCAGACCGTTTGCCAACAACACGCAGCCAGAGTGTCATTATGAGGCAGACTTTGCTTGGTAGTGAATTGGAATCAAAATTTCACAGTCCACCTTCTCCCAAAGAAGAGTCAGAAAGAAAGATGTCCTCAGTAAAGGACCATGCTTTTGCTGGAGAAATGTAACAATTCAGTGATTGAGACTACTTAGAATATTAAGTTCTCAAAATATTTTAACTTTCAAAATTCTTTCCTAAATATTCTTCCTAAGTCTTGGTGGTTGGTTTTACCTGGCTTGTAAGGGCCATAGTCCCGGGGGTCCTTTTCCATTTAGGCTTAGGCACAAAAATGTAGCTTTCTATAGTATGTATTACAAAAATAAAAAAGCAAGCAACATGTATTCCTGAAAATTGCAAATACAAAATTCATTTTTCACACCTATGTGGAAATGAATCCTGGGCAATTTAAGATATTATAGCGTGACATACACATACATGAGATGGGCTCTCCTAATGCTTGAAGATGCCCACATTGTGATCCAGTTCATTTCAGGCTCCATCTTTTCTTCACAGGACTCTCTCATGCTAGCATTAATAATGTAAATATCCCTTCCATAAACTCTCCCTAAGACCCATCATCAAGAATCCATCATGATCCTATTATCTGCAGTGGAAATATGACAGTCCCCACATATATTATCCACCCCTTTACTTTTCTCTGTAGATACAAGAGTGAGAGGCAGCATGGAATAGCAGGTAGAGAGCTGGCCTCAGAGTGAGTCAAAACCTGAGTGCAAATTTCGCCTCTGGCACATAGGGATTGTGGCTCTTTACCTCTGTGGGCTATAGGACACTCTTTAAGCCCCTTCGGTTGCAGAGCAGGAATGAGTATTTCTAGAATGAGCTCTACCTGCTGAAAATATCGCACAATATCTAGCCCAAAAGAAAAGAAATTAGAGTGTCAGCACTTGTACACACACACACACACACACACACACATACACATATACATACACACATATACATATGCATGCATGCCTGAGTGTGTGTGTGTGTGTGTGTGTGTGTGTGTGTGTGTGTGTGTGTGTGTATATATATATGTATATATATATATATATATATATATATATATATATATATATATATATATATATATATATATATATATATTAGTATAAATAGAGGACCATTAGAAACTTGAAGATGTTGGGGTAGAAGATAATGGATCTAGAATATTTGAAGAATCCTTCTCTGTATCTCCAGCTTAGTTATACTAGATACTTTGTGAATATTTGTGGAGGTTTTCCTCAGTGAAAAATTCAGCATAGTTTACATTATAATGGCATGAAAAACACTTAGTGCACTTTAAAATATATGGAAGAAGTTAATTTTCTTTTACTGATGAATGGCAAGTGAGGAATTAGAATGACTTGCCACGTTGGTAATAGGTGCATCTTTCTTAAAAATTCAAATATTGAAGGGATGCCATTTCAGCCAAAATATTTTGTTCATGTATTTGAATGATGATTCAAACAATTTTGTTTCCTTTGCTTTTTCTCAAATAAATCACCTCCTTTTTCCCACAATAATCAGAGATGACTTCAGTCCTCCAAAATACAAAGGCACATGGAGAAAACTCATTGCAAACGTCATGAAGGAAATATTTGAGAAAAATCCAAGTGCTGTAGGAACCTTTGGTGTCAGACTGGATGACTGCCCCCCAGCACATATCCATCTGGCAAGAGACGAAATCTTTGCTCGTACCCTAAGAGTCTAAGATACCTGTAATCTCCTCAGTGTGGCTGCTGCTTCCAGTGATACAGAGAACAATGTGTGATGCAGAAAATCATGTATTTCCGTTAATTTGTCCCTGGCAGGGATGTACATACATGCCGGACCTTACTTTCATTCTCTTGACATTTTGTGCCACCACCCGTGGCACAAGGTATCCATTGGTAATCCCTTGTCCTCACTTCAGTGGCTGACTCATCTTTTTTATGTGGGTCATGGTTACTTCTGTGACATTCTCCACTTGTACACAACTTTTTTTTTTCTAGTGGATAACCTACTTGTGGCCTGCATGCACTTCTGTGTTGACCTTTGAATGTTGTGATCTGTGACTTGCAACCATGTATTGCCAGTCTCTCAGCACACATTGAAATGCCTACTACGTGCCAGGTGTTGTGCCTGCCTCTGGGGCTGTGAAGGCAAAAGAGGAAACAGCATTTGGCCTCATAGCACTTGCACTAACCGGTTTAAAAGCATGCCTGTGGGTAGCAGTGTACAGAAGAGATCCACAGTAACCTGGAGAGAGTGGGAAGCATTCGCCCCCGAAGGGACCAGGAGAGTCCTCCTGCTGAAGAAAGTGGTCACTTGAGCAGAATCTTGAAGCAAAGAACACTGAGTTAGATGCTTTGTCTCATGATTTGGGGAGTTCCCTCCATGATGCACTTTGCAAGCCGTCTGTGCCTGCTCAACCTGTGTGTCTATATTTTCCCCAAGATTCTCTGTCAAAATGCTGGGAACTTTTCTCTCTTTCTCCCTGCAACACAAGGGCAGTAGGAAAGTGCTCTTCCCCTACCTTCCTTTCTTCCTTCCCTCCCATTCCCCAAAATCAGTCCATCCTCTCTTTCTGCCATGTGATTGTTAGATGACCACCTTTACTCTTGCTCTTTGGAGTGCCTTGTTGATATGTTGCAGGCCGCTCACACCAACCAAGCCCCCTTCTCTGCCTGCCACATGAGGTTCGTCTCTAGGTTTTCCGAGGGAGTGCTGAATAGCTGGGCCTTTGTTGTTTGGGGAAGCTTGGGGTTGGTCAGTTTTCCAAAAGCAATCCGGAGAGCTCTCATCTTCTTTTTCCTCTCTGCACCCACATGGAGATACCGTTAGACAAATTCAGTAGGGGTCCAGCCAGACATAGGTTGGAATCTGGGTATCCATTTGGTCTTCCTTTTTTCTTTGGATGGTCAAGTCACTATCCTTTGAATGATTGCAGATCTCTTCCAGGAGGCTCTGCAATGTGTTGTTGCTTGATGCAGTGAACAGGATGTCATCTGCAAGCAAGAGTATTTGGAGAAACTCACCATCCACTGGGCATCCCTTTTTGCCTTAGGCACTGGGCTGGATGTGCTCAATACATTGCTGATATCTCCTATCTTATGCCTCACTAGATGATTATTATCAAAGAGTCATTCAACAGGATGATTTATGCCGTTAAGACTTCCAAAGAAGGATGACAATATCTGGGTGGCAGATGCCTTGCTGTAAGAGCTTGTCAGAGAGCATTTTGCTTTAATGATTCCAATGTTTTTTCATACTTGATAAGCATTTTGTTTCCATTAATTTTGAGATGTTTGATTGTCACGTACCATTTTTGAAAACCCACTTGTCACTACCTTTTATCGTTGGGAGACCTTGGAGATCTACCTGTCCTCCAAATACCTTACAAACAATCACTGAATATTCTTATACGTTGACATTCTCTTCAGGCTGAGCATCCCAATGGATATTATAAGATGTCTACCAGTAGACATTCTATGCCTTTGACTTCTTTTCTCCTGTGGCGAGTATTAGACCTACTTTTTTTGAGAAAATGGAGATGTCACTTAGGATATTGTGCATAAAGACATGGAAATTGTGGTCAGCTCAGTGTCACTTTTGAACAAGAGCATCAGTAGGATCTCCCCACTGATACCACCATGTTCTTGTTTTTCACCGAGGCATTATATTTTACACCCTCCATGACAATGCTGAACTCCTCTAGCAAGCTTCTGAGTGTCTGTTTTGTGCTTCCCGTGAAATGACTAATCCAAAGTTGAAGTTATCCCTGTTCCATCTTTCAAGGAATGCTTTATGATTTGTATGCAGACGTGGGAAGCAACATTAGAGAAGACCTGTTGTCAAATATTTCTTATGTTGTTGTTGTTGTTCTTCCTTCGTATTCCCAGAGGACTGATGATATCACAGTGTTGGTCCAGTGCATTGAAATATGGCTCATCTGTCTAATGTGAGATTGGAAGGCTCTACCGCCTTCTCCGTTCAGGAGCTAATTGCCTGACTTCTAGTGTTCTTTGCTCAGCGGACTAACTCAGTGATTTCTTAGTAATAAGAACAAATGTATATTTGCTACCTTAAGATTTACAATAACAACACTGTGAGAAAGATGTTGCCGTTGTCTTTCGATGCGTTTCATGCAAACTGGGTCTTCCCAGAGTTTTAGTAACTTGCCCACAATTCTCCCAACGAATAAATGTTGAAGGCAGCATAAATACCACCTGAGTCTTCCATACTCCCCCATGCAATACTCTATTAGATAACACTTGGCTGATACTCATTTCCATCCCAGTGTTCCAGATATGTTTAACTCAGTTACAACTGAGCTCACTATTCTCTAGCTACTTCCCATGACCTAAATCGGAAATCTTTTATTTGAGAAATATATAGAGATAAATAACAGCTTTACAAGACCATTTGAGGGGGGCCTATAATCATTAGAATTGTCTCTTTTTATTTTGTAGTAGATTCCACTAGGAGTTGACATATGCTGCAAATCAGTTGAAGAATGACGACTTGAATATACAGATGTTTACCGAACCCTTGGAAATAATGCTGCTATCTCAAGTATGCAAGAAGCACTCAACAAGGGAATGGTTGATATTGATAGACATGGTGATGTAAGCTAATTCGTTCCTTCCCATTGATCTGAATGTTTCAAAATCTCATGGTGATTAGAACACATAACCTGTTTCCCTTTTGAATTCCTAAAAATGGCTCGACTTGAAAGTGATGATAAGCTTACTGAAATCAGATGGTAAGTTATCCTCTATAAAACCAGTTGAAGTTCCCCACCCTTAGGTTTGAATTTCAAAGGAAATTAAACTGGAAATAGAGTTATATGGGGCTGAACTAGAATGTATTTTCTTTTTCTTTTTGGTCAATCCATGAAAACAAGTTCATATCCAAATTATATAAATACAAATTTATATACAAATTATTTACATACAGCGAAACTACCTTGTTGTGTCCCTCCTTATTTCTGGCACTCAGACTCTTTAAACATGTTATTCCATATTACTTATATTTACATGTTTTTAATAAATCAACAAATCTTTTCTGAGCATGTCTCACACAGACACGCACCTATGTTGCTATACACACAAAGCCAAAAGATCTTTCTGTTGATGTTGGGGGCAGGAAAAAGAGAGGTATGTTTAAGACAAAGTTCCTGCTCTCAAGGCACTTTTGCACTCTAAATTACTCTAAGGATTTTCTCATTAAAATTGATATCATTGTGGAGGCCTAAATTTTAAACCTACTTAAGACCCACTCTTTTTCTCCAAATCAACATTTGTCATTTCGTTAACAATTGAAAGAATGCATTCAGCCTAAGCGTTTGAGAGAAACAGTGTCTTTGTATTGTCAAATAAAATGTGGAGTTTATTGAAGCAATTCAAGAAGAAGATCCCCTAGAGCGTCTACAAACATTCAAACCACTGGTGAGTATTATTAGGCAGTTGGAGAATGACACCACAAAGTTCTCCAGAGTTTTAAATCCATCTCTAAAAGGATGTTTTTACTGATTCATGATTTGCCTGAACATCATTATGAGACCTTTAAGTTTCTCTCCGCACATCTGAAGAGAGTAGCAGAAAATTCCGAATCCAAACAAGGTGAGTAAATAAAGGATTGAAGTCATATTCTTTAACTTTTTAAATCAGAACTTTATGTTTTATGTAAGAAAATCAAGAGTAGCCTTCTAATTAAAAGGAAAGGGTACAGATTTGTCTACCTGGCTTTTTCACTAAGTAGACCCCAGATGCAGAAGCGGTAGAAGGAAAGGGCAGAGATGTTCATGAATTCTGATGGTTCAGATATTTTTCTTCTGAAAGTACTCGATGCTCTTACTAAACTAGCCTCCTTCCCACTCGCTACACGTGTCAGCTTTCTTGTCTCCTTGCCTTCACACACAGGTCATAAGTTGCTGACTCTCTCTCCTAACAGTGGGAAAAAATCATCGAAAGGATTGTAACATGAAGAATTACTTTGAACCTTTAAAATCATAGTAGATTTAGAACAGTGTGTGATACAGGGAGTGCTGTGATATGCACTACTGCCCTCCTTATGTAGGATCCTTCACAGTTTTGGGTTTTTTTCTGCCTCTGATATGTCCCTGAAGAAAATTAGTGGCTTCTCCCAGCTTATTGAGCATTCTTCACAGTTCTGGGGTTTTTTCTTCCTCTGATATGTGTCTGAAAAAAATTAGTGACTTCTCCCAGCACGTGTTTTCCTATTTTTCTTGACTGACATATTCATGATGTGCTTGTTTCCCGTTTAATAGTATATATTGCAGCAGTTCACGTGTTGGGTGCTTGAACATTTCCCTGTGGTCAGAGAACTTGATTTGCTGCTTTACATGAAATATTTTATATATATATATATATATATATATATATATATATATATATATATATGTTATACCAAATGATGGTAGTTTGAACCATGTAGCTAAATTAAATACTTCAAAAGCACTATAGCAAAATTTGGAAACTTAAGTATAATTCCAATTTCTGCTGATTACCTCCTGTTATGTGACCTTGAAACGGTTGCTTAATTTTAAGGCATAAGTTTCCTACTCTAAAAAATGAGCTAGTGGATTCTCTGACTCTATATCCTGTTGTCCCTTCTCCTTTGCTTCAGAGTGCTAGTCTCTGATGAAGAGGCAACCCTTCCCTTCAAAGCCAGTCTGTACATTTCATTGTCTCACTCCCACCTGGACTCTGTCTTCAACTTCTACAGCAATGAGGGCTACGGAAACGAGGCCAAACCCAGACTAGCAGATGTGGAGAAACACCCTGGAGAGCCAGGATACCCAGACAGTAACAGATCCAGTTTCAGCTGCCTTGTCCTCTCCTGTTACCACCATCATTACGATATCTGCTGGAGTGGACAGAAGCATTTTCTTGATGTCTCCAGAAGGGCCAACAGAGGCTAAAGCATCGTCCAGCACTTTCTGCGACACCCCTGGAATCGGTGCCAGCGAGCACGTGTTCACCAAAAGGCCAGGAGGGCCTGACAGCAGGGCTTCCACCTCTTCTCTGAGCCAACTAAGTGAAGGACCCAGCTACTGCAGAAGAGTCTCCTACCCCTCTGTGGGAAACATGACAAAACTTGGTCATGACTGCAGCCCAGAGAAGCCCAGCTGAACCTCCTCCCCCAGAGCTCACAGAACCCAAAGCCCTTGAGTGAGATACTCCCTCTGTTGCACCAATGACTGACTTCAGAAGCAGGGACAGTGAAAATTGACAGGGTGGTTTGGCCTCGCACCAGCGTTCTCATGTGGGAGGCCATCGGATCAGGTAACCCTGCAGCCTCAGATGCCAGCACACTCATCCCAGGAATGTTTCATCTGGGTGGGAGCAAGGCTGACCTCATGTCAAGTGGTGTGTGAGGGTCCAGCCCAGAGCCAGCTGGCTACACGACTCCATCGCAGACCCCAAGTACTTATATGGATCAGGCTTGTAGGAGAAATAGACTGGGTCTTGGTATTGAATATACCAGCACCTGCTGTATCCATCACCAGGATCGCTGGCATAAGAATGGTGATCCCTGAATCTTGACTTACCCTGAAGCCCTGGATCTCACGGTGATTGGTTGGTATTATGTCTGCTTTGCCACAGGCCTTCTGTCCTTTGTCTCCAGTCACCTTCTCTGGGGTTCCATACAAGTTCAAGCCATGAGCTTCAATAATCTTGGGACTGAAAGCCTGAGCATCCTCCTCAGCAGCAAGGTCGTAACGATCTTCTTTCTTTATCAGGAGACCACTCCCAACCAAGAACTTCTGGGTAGAGTGGGAGAAAATACCACAGGTGCTTTGCTGATCACTCCTTTACCTGGACCTCCTGTGTAATTATCTGCACTTATGGGAGAGGTACCAAGTAGGTTAGGTACCCCTCCTGGTTCAATCCAGTCGGGACTGTAGCTTACAATCTACACTGCAATTGATAGACTCAGCGTGGACCTGAAGTCTCCCATTGGCCACAATGGAGCACAGTCCATACTGTCACAGTCAAGATGACTGGGGATATCTGTCTGTGCTCCCATGGAGCACAACACAGAAGCTCAAGTGATCTCAGTCCTGCTTCTTAGCCTCAGCACCAGTTGCATGGTTCTCCCTGGACAAAGCACAGTTTCTCCTTCATCTACCAATTCTGAGGCCAGGGATCTGACGATTGGCTGAATCAGATACCATCCCTGCATAGCCAAGGACACTGTCTTCTTCTGCTCTTGTAAGTTCATCTGGTCTTACTCCCTGCACAGTGAACATGAGCTCAACTGCCCCAAGGCCTGATGCCAAAAGACTCATCTTCAGCACTAAAATCAAAGACGTTGGCCCTGTCCCTCCTGTGGTCACTCTCAGCCCTGAGTTCCCAAATACGTTATCAGAGAAAAGCACCAATGCCCCATTGACCACCCACCACTTGTACTGAAGATCCACTCTTCTCAAAGACTAATCCTGGAGGTTCATTGGTCAGCACTGGCTCAATTTTTGTGGGGACTGATGCCCATAGTGTTCCACATGCAGAGAGAGGGGAGCTCAGAGCTTCCTCTGACCACGTTAACCAGAGAGACCACAAAGAGCACCATTCCAAGCAGGGCTCAACACAGAAGTTGAAGTGAACTCAGCCATTGCTCCTCCTGCAGTTCCAGAAGACTCTCCAAAAATTCTGAAGCCATTCTGACCAGCAGAGTCATAAGCCCTTCCTCCACGTGGCAGGGGGCATGGGGAACCCCAGTGACTGCTGTCCATATTGTTATCAGGTTCAAGTGTGGCTGCTGTGTCCCAGACTCATCCACTTGAAATTCAGAGTTCATTAATTATCATCAAAGCCCCATGGGAGAGTGACCCAGAAGGTCCATTGTCTTCTCTTGCAATCGAGGCCAATAACAGAGTGACCCAAACAGATTAGACTCTGATATCAGGGCTGCAGGAGAGCCAGGTTTCCAACGGTGCCATCTCAGGGACAGAGCCCAGCAAGATCTATCCCAGCTTAATTTCTCCTTCAGAAACACCGTGACATGACACTAGTCCTGAGAGGGGAACATGCACTGAGCAAGCACTGTCCACTGAGCCAACTGAGCAGTTGCTTGAGACAGGAGCCAGGGCTGCTCCTTTTCTTTCCAAAACGCATTCTAAAGTCACTGTATCGGCACCACAGACAAGTAACCAAGGAACTGAAATCAAAGCATATCTACCCTGGTTGTTATAGGGACCCTAAGAGTAGGCACTGGCTGTAGCAGGACCTTTACGTCTCCAGTATCAAAGATCACAACTTCTCTCAGCATGGATATGCCAAAGGTGTGAAACTGAGCTCCTCAGGCAGCCAGCTGTCAAGGAATTTTCATTCTAATGGGGGAGACAACATATAGAAAGGAGTGGTCCCCAGTGAAAGACAACTGAGTTATGTATCTTGCAGGAATGGTCCGTGGGGGACCAAGAGAGTATATGGACACAAGATATTCGAGAAGAATGGCAGTGAGGATTTGGTCACAGTTCCAGATCTGGAGAGGATCTAGGGGATGAAATGAAGCATGACTTTGGATTTCATGAAAAAATAGATCAGGAGAGTCATTCACCAATGGGGACCATGGAAGTCCAGGGGAGACTTTCTAGGGACTAAGCATGAATCCTGCAAGAAGAGTCTTTGGTATGATCATTGGCGCAGTAATAAAGCTCAAGGAGAAATGGCCAGAGTGTAGGTTCAAGGCCTTAACAGGGCTTGTGAAAGGCCTTTAGAGGATGAAGTGCCCATGATGTGTATTGGAGAGGAAAATGGGGTCCTGGAGACTGGGTATTATCCAAAGGAAAAAAGAATCGCACTGAGAGGAAATGAGTATCCCTGCCAAAAGAAGACCAACCCTGCCCACATGCTAACCACCTCTTGTGCTCATAGCATTCTCCTCCAGGAATACAGTTGGTGGCTCAGTGGGTCTGCTGTGACAAGCAGCTCAAGAGAGTCTACCACCATCCTGAGGACTAGCTTCACAGTGACAAATTCTGTTTCAGAGACTGGAAGAGAGGCTTGATCAAGGAAACCCCTCTAGGCTCAGCGACCATTTGGTATCCATCTTCTCTTTGTGGGGATGATCACAAATTGGTTCAAATCTGAGACACCCAGAGGAACTCTGTTTTCCCATAGAAACATCAGTTCCACCTGAGACCCTCTGGAGTGACCATGGTTATTCCCATAAACCTGCCCTGCTCCTTGACTCCAGCAGATCCCACAGTCTGCCAAGGATCTTGTGAGCCATGAAAGACCACGCCAGTGGCATGGCATACTCAGGCAGGACCAGAGGCGGGTTCAGCTGCCTTGTCCTTCACTCCTCCAAGCACCATCCCAGCAGATGGTGGAGGGGACGCAAGCCCTTTCTTGATGTCTACACAAAGGCCAACAGAAGGTCAAAAGTTGTACAGCACCTACCCAGAGAACACAGACACTTTTGCAAGCACTAAGAGAAAACAGATGCGCTTTGCAAACACAGGGATAAGACTCTGGCCTGAGGGAACCCTCCCTACTTGTCTGTTCTGCCTGACTGAAGGACCCAGCTACTCACATTCCTTCAGCCTCTTGGGAATCATGGCCATGCCTGGAGCTCAGAGAAGCTCAACTACATCATCCAGCCTAGAGCCCAGAGACAGCATAGTCACCACAGTCCCTGAGGGGTCGTACTGTTGCTCCAAAGACTGAATTCAGAAGCAGGTACAGTGAAGTGTTAGAGAGTATTTTGGCCTCAGCTATCAACCCAGCGTGGGGGACCAGCAGACCAGGTGACCCTGCAATCTCAGATACCAGCACCCTCATCTCAGGGAAGTTTCATCAAGTCCTGTGGAAGGGTGCAGCCCAGAGCCAGCTGTCTATAGGACATCCTTCACCCTCGGTAATACAAAGTCCAGAAGACCAGGCCTGGAGGAGAAATAGACTCATCCATGGTAATAACTACACCAGCATTTGCTGTCTCCATCACCAGTATCTGTGGGTTTTTCTCCAACAAGAAGAGGTGACCCCTGGTCCTCATGTTTAGCTCAGGTCACAATTGCCATCATCACTAGGCCAGATACCCCCCTTCATGGCCAAGGGCGCTCTCCTTCCAGTCTAATAGCTTGTTCTGAGGTGAGCTATATAAGCTGGAGCACATGAGCTCAGCTTTCTCCTATATGTGTTAAACCGAAATCTGACTCTCAGCACCCAAATCACATACACTGTCTTTCTTTTCCTTACACTCCCTATTAGCCCTGAGCTCCTACATAGAGTGGCAGAGAGCAGCAGAGATGTTCCACTGACCAATTTCTTTCCCAAGGCCCCAGTGTTGTCAGTGAGCATTCCCGGAGGCTCATCGATCATCTCTGCTACCTTTGTTCCCCTAGAGAAAATCGTTAGTGCGATCCTGCTTATAGGCCTAGAGAAAACCTCCGAGCTATCTCTAAGCACCTTAGTCATCGAGGCCAGTATGTTTCAATCATCAAGGTGACTAGAGACATCTCTGCAGGTCCTCCACGATACAGCACCCAAACTGAAGTGACACCTTCACTTTCTCCTAGTGTTAACTTAGGAGAGATTGTAGCAAGTTGTGGGGTTCAGACTGCCAGAGAGAATAGCTCTTCATCTAGGTGGCCCACAGGGACCAAGGGAGGGTGAATCCGGTACAGATCTGGCTGCTGTGACCCAGGTTGAACTATCTGAGTCTCCAAGTCTATTGCTCACTCAGATTTTACAGGACAGTAGCCCAGAATCTTTATTGTCTCTGAAGGTGAGCCCATAATAGAATGTCCTCTGAGCCCAGCGCTAAAGGAGACCCAGGCATCCCTGGGCACAATTTCAAGCACAGAAGACTTGACTTATCCCCTGTGTTAGAAAGCCCTAGGACCACACTCATCCTGACTCTGCTCTAACGAAGCCCTCTAGCAACGGAAATCAGTGGGGAACAGGCACTGGCTCAGCTGCCTCTGTTTCCACAAAGCTGCCTGTAGTCACTGCCTCAGCAGCAGGGCTAGGGACCCAAGGATCTTCTGGGAGTCTAAGTACAGGTACCCTGAAGCCCACCATTGCTCTGGCAGTTGGGTGTTGCTGTCACTTTAAGGTTTCCTTATCGATGACTAGAATGTTTATGTAAACAGGGTCATAGTGACTTGCCTAGCAACAGCTCCTCAAAAGGGGATAAATCAGCTCTACCAGCCCCATTGTTTTACCACTTTGTTTGGACTTTCCTTGCACTCACCACCTCCTTACCTCCTACAAGTACCCACTCCTATACCACAACCCAAGAACCCAGCTATTCTACTTTTGTGTCTACAAGTAAGTAGACTTCTTTAAACCTCACAGTAAGGTACAGTGATAAGACTTTGGAAAATATGTTTGGATCACCAAATGAGAATTGTGTCTGGCTTAATCACGAAGATGATACTCCTGCTGCTGCTGCACATGATATAGTTAGTATTTTAGGGTTCACAGAGTTCCGTCTAGATATTTTTTAAATTTAGTTCTACAGGGAATTTTAACCATCTCCCCATTTCATAGATGAGGAAACTGAAAGGGACATTGATCAAGTGACCCTTCCTGGTTTGACCCATTGTTGTAAGTATCTGCAGCTGTATGTGAACTCAGATGTTCCTGATTCCTAATCCAGCACTCTCTACCCTTGCCATAAGAATTTCCTTGTGTAGGCATTTCTCTCTTGGCACCTCTGTTTTGGGGCTTTTTTGACTTGAGTGGTGTGACACTCTGTTCACTCCCTTGTCAAATCTAGCGGTCCTTGTGGTAAGTTCATTTTCCTCTTTTTTTTTTTTTTTTTTTTTGGTGAAATGCTGACATTTCCAATTGCAAACAGCAAAGTAAAATTTGAGAGTTTCCAAAAGAAACGTGTAGGGACAACATACTTTTCACAGTCTCTCACGAACCTCATCTTACTGATCTGTGGATCCATCCATTTTCTTTACCATTCTTTCTTAAATTTTGAGTTCCAAATCCTCTCCCTAGTTTCGGTCTGTCCCCCATGCATTGAGAGGGCCAGGGATATGGTTCCTGTTATATATGTTAAAGTTATGCAAAGCACATTTCTGTATTAGCCATTTTACAAAAAAGCAAGAAAAATGTAGCAGGCCTCAATATGTACCAGAGTTCATCAGTTGTCCCTTTGAAATTAGAGAGAATTTTTCATTATAGTTCCTTTGCAGTTATGTTGGATGATTTTATTCATCAGTTTAATTTAGTCTCTCTCTCTCTCTCTCTCTCTCTCTCTCTCTCTCTCTCTCTCTCTCTGTCTCTCTGTCTCTCGCTCTCGTTCTCGCTCTGTCTGTCTGTCTCTCTCTCTTTCTGTCTCTCTATGTCTTTCTCTCCCCTCTGTCAGAATTAATAGCCTTCCAATGCAGCAAGAAGCAGTGAGTATTCAGTGTTGTAATTTCTCTATGGACCCATGACTTGGCAAAGTAAACTGTTGATCCTCTTCCCCATCCTATTTTCCTCTATACTCTTGAAGGAGAAGGGAAAGTGGTGGCCCAGTGATGACCTGTGGTCTCTCAGTAGTTTAGTCCTCAATTTCCATGGGATAGTTAAGGACCTAGCCTCGCACTGTCCCTTTTGCCACATACCACACTAAAACATTATCTTCTCCTGACATTCATATAGGTTGACCAGGGTGGTTTTCATCCTTAATTTTCCCCCCATCATTTCCCGTCTGCATTGACAGCGAGATTCTTTTCCATCTCTCTTCCTCAGTTCCTCCCATACTAATTCCATGTGTCTGTGCTCTGTGTCCTATATAGTGTGAAGTGAAGCGTTTCTTTGGGAAACTGACTGTAAGCAGAGGAGGTGGGAGTTGCAGAAGAAGGTGGTAGTGGAGGGAGGGGTTAGGGAGGTCCTATCACAGATGCATAATTGGAGTCAAGATGGCCAGTTTTCTTTCCAGTAAAGTATAGATGAACTTCACTTGGGTATCCTTTTTGGAGTTGATGGATGGCAACATGTTCCATTGAATAGGGCGTTTGTCTACAAGTCGTGAATACCTAGTTTCAAGTCTCACCTCTGTCACTGTGTATGGGAACGTGGCCACTACAGTGAATCCTCCCTGGGCCTCAAGTTCGTCACCTGCAAGATGCAGGGATTAGAAGGTCCATTCCAAGTCTAAATCTGTAATCCTTTGATCCTATGTATCCAAGACTCAATTTCTCTTCTCCCCAAAACAGACACTCGCCTTATGGAGTGTTTCACACTCGATTTTACGATTACCAATCTCCTCTGCAAGGCAGACATGGAACAGTCAGGCTCCAGGCAGTTCAGCGCCACTGAGAACATCCTACAGAGTCTGGTGAGAATCTTCCCTTCCTGTCCTGCCTTCCTCCTCTCTGGACCTGCAGCCCCATATGTCCAGGGGCTCCCTCAATCTCTGTCTTGCTTTTCAGGTCGGAGCAATATTTGAAAAGAGCTGCATTGCCTTCCATTTCTCTGGTTGCAAGCTGAAGTCACTAAGGTAAGGACACTGAGGGAGATGGGCCCAGGTTGTCAGGGAAACAGATGATGCCTGGTGCAGTTCTTCCTTTTTGTTGGGTCTATGGTCACTTTTTGGACAACACCAGGAAGACTACTGCCAGTACCAGAGGCTGTCCCACCACGATTTGCTTCAAGAAGCTTTGGGTTGCTTCCCAGCAGCAGCGCTAGGTAGCTATTCTCAAGACAAAACAGGCCCTGACCTCAAGGAGTTGGCATTGTGGTGGCGCTGAGGGGATACAATGTGTGACCTAAATACATGGTGAGTTGAGGAGAGAGAGGACACTGACAACTGAGAGGATTCAGGGAAGGTTTTCTATTGGTGGTATCATAGCTGCGTTCCTTGAAGGGGAGACTAAGGAGTCCAAGAGCATCTTGAAGAGGGAGTGCAATCCAGGCATGGGAGACATCTTATGCAAAAGCACCATGCAACATCTGAGTTCAAGGTACAGCTGGTAGGCCAGTCTTCTGCAAGTGCCAAGTGAGCAGTATGTACATTGCTCTGGAACACAGGACTGAAGAAGGCAAATTGAGAAGGATTTTAAAGGTCAGGTGGAGGAGTTTTTAATTCACATTAGAGGCAATAAGGAGCCACTAGGCATTTGGGTTGTAAGAGAGTGACGTAGTGAGAGATGTGTCTTAGGGAGATTATTTTGGCAGGCATGGGAAAGATGGATGGATAGAAGAGAGGAGGAGTCGGTGATGAATTGGGAGGGTAGGAGGAACTGCAAGCAAAGAGAGGAAGTGGGAGGTTATTGGAAGCTTCCAGGTCAGGGTTGTTGATATGGGCCTTTGTGTGAACAAATGTGAAAGATACTAAAGGAAATCAAGGAGCCAATAAACTGGTTATGGGAGCTGAGGTAGAGGGAAGAAATTGTAACAGAGACAGAGATTTGAAACCTGGTGATTGGTAAGATGGTGGTGGCTTTCACAAAATTACGGAAGTCTGGAAGAGGGACAGGCTTATGGAAGGGGCAGTGGAAATGGAAGAGATACCAAGTTCCATCTTGGTTATATTGGGTTTTGAGATACCACCAGGACACAGAGGTGGAAAGAATGACTTCCCCTTAGTTCACCTAAAGGCCAGTTTAGCACATATCAAAAGTGAATTTTACCCAGAGCAATGCACACGTACATGCGCACACACACACACACACACACACACACACACACACTAAAACACACACACGCACAAACACACGAGACAAATGGCTAAAGTCTATGGGCATACAATTTTCAAGTTGTACGTAGTCAGTCAGAAAAGTATCCATGGATGGTAACAGTCAGAAGAGATGTAATTTAAACCATATGGAAGGATCGAGTCAAGGTAATGAAAATGGCAGAAATAACTAAATGACACTCAAATTTGTGGAGAAAGGGGAATACCTGTTCTCTGATATTTCAGTTGTGAAACTGCAGAATATTTTTGGAGCACAGATCACCCATTCATAGTAAAAGTAGGAGAAACGATCAGATTCTTCACATGGATAGCAAATAAAACTGTTCTATAGAACATCAGCCAAGCAGCTTGCACATGCTCATAAGGACTAGGTTCCTTGGCCCATCTTCCTATTATATTATGTTTTAGAAAGGAGTTCCAAGAATTCATATGAAGATTAGGAATGGTCCTGTCTGGTGAAATTCGACAAGTCATCCTGGTGGAAGAAGGGATAAGCGTTAGTGTGGAAAGTAGCTGCTGTGTCCTACCTCCTGGAAGCAGTGGAGCTACATATGCTCAAGCTGTGTCCCCCAGGTCTCACCTGTCTTTACTATGCCCCTGCCTTCCATTTCTCCCATAAGGGGCTAGAGATTTCGTCAGTTATGCCTTGCAATAAGAGTTAGCTCAGTTTTAGCTTAGGGATAATATAATGGGCCTCATTTTCACATGGTTCTTTTCTCTGCTATTTTATGCACTTTGTATAAGAAAATTGCCTTTAATTCCAATGACTTGTAATAGCTAATATCCCACTCCATTCAGGAATTTCCTCACATTCAGGGATTTGACTCTGCTTTCATTGGAGTTTTCTGTATTTCCCCTAGTGCCTGGCCTATTTATATTTGGAACAAAATCAAGGTAGACAAAAGAGTTAGGTAGCAGAATTAATCAGAGCTCCATAACTCTTTATACTGTATAGGCAGATAAAAAAAGAGTAGACCTTTAGGAAGGCACGTTCAATCCTTGCAACTTTTGGTTAGAATTCTCTGTTCTGAGGTCTGTACAGGAACTCAGTGACCTACCTTGAGATTTCCCTTCTCTAACAGAATCTCTTCTTTCACTTCCCTTATTTGCCTCTCATTGCTGTGTCGCCTTTTCCCCCCACCTCAACTTATTAACGTCTGCACATGGCTACAGACGCTATCTCCCTACTTTTTCTTGTTCTGTCTGTCTCTCTGTCTGTCACTCCCTTTCTCTCCCTTTCACTTCTCCCCATTTCCCTTTCCCCCTCTCCCTGTCCCTTTTGCTACCTCACTTCCCCATTCTCTGCCCTTTCATTTTCCTAGGCTCCTTCTCTTTTTCTAACTCTTTCTCTCACTCCTTCTCCCCTTCTCTCCTTCTTTTCCTTCCTCCTCCTCTTCTCCTCCTCCTCCTCTCATTCACTCTTTCTCTTTCTCTCATTTCCCTCTCCTCCTCCACTTTCCTCTCTTACTCTCTTCCCTTCCTCTCACATTCTGCCTCCTGTTCTTTCACTCTTCTTTCTATATTTCCCCTCTTCCTCCCCTCCCCATCTTTTACTCTCTCTTTCCATTTCCTTTCTCTGTCTCAGCCACAGCCCCTCTACCTCTTGGTCACATGTTGCCTCTCCCGCTCAACGATTACAAGAGTCCAATTATGTTCACACCTGTGAGGGAATGGTATTCCCTCTGAACTACAAAGTTCTGTGTGCCATCCAGTTCTCAGCACTGTAGTAGATGAGGAAGAATAAGAATCTCCCACAAATGAACTTCTGAAGACCCAGAAGGTGAAACAGTTCCACAGAGGCAGCAAAATGGCAATTGTTCAAAGAGCTGGAAGTGGATGCACAAGGAGCTAACCAACTAGCTTGGATAATTAAGAAGTTACTTACAAAATATGTGAGTGTTGAAAGATGGTCCACAGAGGAGTGAACAGGAAGATTATAACAATATCAGAGTCTTGCAGAAGTTGTGTCTGGAGTGCTAGTGCTGCTCATCTTGATTCCATTATATCCATTATATTCCAGAGGTTGCCTGTTTTAGTGGGTAGCGAGTAGGCCCCAAGAGTCAAGAAGACCTGGGCTCAAGTCCCCTCTCTTGACACCAGGTGATTGTGTGAGCCTGGGCAAATCATCAAATTTCCCCAGGCAACCATCTGAGTATATGTTGCAGGGAAGGTGCTGACAGGCCTTACTCAAGAAAAGTCTATGCCTTTCCCTACCCTCAACCCCTTAAATCAATAAAGTGATAGTTCTACCAAACACTTCTTTTACAATCAAGAATTATTCTAAAATAAACCTGAAATAATTTGCGGCGCATTGATGGTCCCTTCTCACTGCACCTAACTTTGGCATGCCCATGAGAAGCCAGATATTTGACAGTCCTTACCAATGTGTCCTTCAACAGGTCTGTGAAGAAAGGCACTGGCGTGCATCTACTTTGTGCCTATTGGAATGTCCCCACCATTCCAGTCCTGGACGAAAGGAGGATGTACCATGATTTTCGCAGTCAGACATGCAAAATTACAAGACTGGGTCCCTACACCCTCGACAGGAAAAGCCTGTACATCAATGGTGAGCAGTAATTCTGTCCAGGACATATAGTTCTTTAACCTCCATGCTTGGCCCCACTCCTCTTAAGCACTCACCTGTCAAAGCAATCTTCCGTTCCTTGGAGGATCCAGCTTTGCCTGGAGGGCACCTACTTACTGAAAGTACTTTCCTCTGATGCTCTCAGAGTCTGAGGGGTAGCCAAGGCCCCACAGGACCCTAGATGGGCAAAGGGACTTCTGACCTGGGAACTACTTTCTGAAATGCTTCCTCTTAGCTGATGACCCATATGTTTTCAATTCCTTTGCTTTCAGATGCTCTCTCATGTTGCTCTTTCACACTTTCTCAAAATCTCTTGGTCCTTCCAAACATGGCTGTTTTCTCTGTCTCTCTCTCTCTCACTCTGTAGGTTACAACTATAGGGTGTCCCTGTTCTCCTGCGTAAGCTGTTGTGAGTATTCTTATCCTAGTATCAAAGAGAGAACACCCCTTGTCCTTACCGACCCTGTTCTCCCAGCATATTAGGAAGGCAAGAATGGACCACGAGTGTACTAGTGAGAGGAAGGCATAATGTCCCCCTCCTTCTCAGGATGCAGTCTTCACCGCTTGACTCAGTACCCTATCCAAATGAAGTCTCTTTTCCTTGTTTGTCACAGTCCCTTCCCCTCCTTGTCACATGGACATTGGGTCCACAGTGTTCATTCATGATATTTCTCTTCAGTTCCAGTAACATCCAGGAGGCCAAATCCAAGTTCAGTTTGCACAGGTAAGGTCTGCTTCCACCTTTGATCCCTTCTCTGGAAGCTTTTGCTTTCATTTGGCTAGGAGACTGAGAGAGAGGGGATTTTAGGATCTTAGGCTGTCCTGGCAGGAGAATTCCAGGTCATCTAGTCTAGTCTGAGTTCTGCCATCATTTTGAGTTGAGGACACTGAAGCCCAGAGCCATGTAGATAGCAAGGGGGACAGGCAGGATGGGAACCCATGTCTCCTTTCTCCAAATACAATATTATTCTGTTGCCTTGTGTGAGCAGAAGAATAGTTTTATGGCTCAAGGTTTCCTAAAGGATTCATTCATTTATTCAGGTTGCTGAGTTTTCCTTGCATGAAAGAATAGGACATTTTCAGGTCAGTGTCCTTAAAGATGAGGGTGATTGTTTTCATGATGATTTTCTTAGAAAACATGCCTCCACATATTCAGTATTTGGCAGTTGTTAGAAGTGTGGAAAAGAAAAAACACAACAAAATATGAGTTTGCAAATACATTGAAGTATCAAAGAAGCAAAGCTCGGTGGTAGAACCATGGAGAACCATTCTGCTGCTTCTGAAGATAGAGATGTAATGGCTTATGTATGTAGCCTCCAGAGACAGTCATCATTATCATCATCTATCATGTATATAGTGCTTTCACAAGGCACTTTACAGACACTACATCACTGGGATGAATAGTTCCCAAGCCCACACGTGGGCATTTCAATCCTCCTTCATAGTAACCTTGCTTCATCATGATGCTGACAGATGGGAGAGGCTGAACCAAGTTTGGAGGGTTACAGGTTGCCTCAGGGATGCGGTGAATAGGGCCAGGTTACTGACTTTTCCTCCCAAGTACATTGCAATGGGGTGTCCCTGACTGTGCTGAATGACGCACATTGAGCATTTCAGACATCTCTCACTCTCTTTCTTGTAGCTCCGGACTGCAGATTTGAGTTCTTCACCCTCAAGTTCACCATCACCAACTTGATCTATACATGTGAAATGGGCCAGGTGGGCTCAAGTCAATTCTATGGCACAGAGAGTGTCCTCAAGTTCCTGGTGAGACATGACTCCTTCCGTTCCGCTTGGCCCAGCTGCTTTCCTCGTCCTTTGGTATAGAGGCTTGATCTTGAAATCCGACTGTCTCCTTTCACTTCCAGCTCAGGTGCTTGATGGCCAAAACCAGCATTGCTTCTGTTTATTGCGGCTGCAGACTAACCTCGCTCAGGTGAGATCCCTGGGAGTCACTGGCCTCATGAATCACGGTACCCAGTTGGTGCCCTTCAGAAAGGAGATTTCTCCAACCCGCTGTGTTGTGGGTCCAGGTCGATTTTCCAGTTCCTCATTGAATCGATCCACGTCTCCTTGCCACATCATCTCAGGGAGGTGAATCAGACTTGGAAAATTGGCAGTTCCCCACAAAAGTCTCCCTTTTCAGTCTCTTCTACTTCAGGGTTTACCTCAGCCTTCTCAGGGGTGCTGTTCCTACTTGCAAAATTCTTATCAGACTTATCAGTCCCATTTTGGGCTTCTGATGCCCATTTTTGTCTCCTTTCCCAGGCCTTGGAAAGAAGCAACAGGAACTGGAGTTGGTGTCACTTGTGCATGTTGGAGAGATGCAGACAGCCCCATCCTGCAGAAAGAACAACTTTATTGGGAGCTGAGAAATCACACCTGCAATATGACGAAACTGGGGTCCTACATGCTGGATGAGAGAAGTCTTTTTCTCGATGGTGAGTACAGAGCTTTGCACTTAGTAAGTCGTTGTTAAATGCTTTTTCATTCACCCATTCATTCATTCATTCATCTAGCCATGCATCCGTGTATCCATTCATTCATCTTCCCATGGCTAGTAGCCCAGGTCTGCAAATGAAGCTCTGTAATTTCGTTCCTTATTTCAAGGGATTGGTGCATGTGTTCCAATTCACACTCTCTCACTTTCGAGGGTCAGATTTCTTTCTCTTCCTTTGCCAGGTTCTAGGGAAGCTACAACCTGACCCAGACTCCTTTCATGCTTCTTCTTGGAAAGGTGTGGGTTCTCTGAGATGTATTAAGCCAGTACACAGCTAGCGACTAATCTGTCAATGAGCTCTTTGGAGGGGAGGCAATTTCTCTGCTGCCTGAAGTACAACCAATCCCTGACATGGATCTTCTTCCCTTTCAGAAGAGCACAAGCTGGGGCAGCTGGGTGGTGCAGTGCGGAGAGAAACAGTGCAGCAATCAGGACGAGCTGACTTCAAATCTCACGTCAGACACTTGACACTCACTAGCTGTGTGACCTTGGTCAAGTCACTTAACCCCAATGACCTCATCCTGGGTCATCTCCAGTCATCCTGATGAATATCTGGTCACTGGATTCAGACGGCTCTGGAGGAGAAGTGAGGCTGGTGAAAACTTTCCTCACAACGTGATTCTTTCTTTCTTTCTCTCTCCAGATGACAATTATCTGACCTTGGACTCCACCAAAAACTGTAAGTCTACAGTACATCAACATCTCCAGCCTTCTAAGGTCCCTATTGGGAAGGAAACAGCTCATTCACTCTACCCCTCAGCCCCAGCACTGTGTTCAGGCCTAGATAGAGAGGAACAGGGAAGGAAGGGTGGGTGTGTGCATAGAAATCTCTTGCTGGATCTTTCCTGTTTCTGCTTCTAGCACCATTATTCTCTTGATTCCTTAAGATTTAGTTCTGGGCCTCAGTTCACCTTGGGCTGACCAAGCTTAGGAGTGAGTTGACCACAAAACCTCACCTCAGTCATGGAGATGAATTCCTCAAGGTTCCCAGAGGCCTCTAATATCCTTCTCAAAATACTCTCATGGTGCTATGTTCTAGCGGGTTCCCCTGAGATTGCAGGATAGAATAGAGGGAGCATTCCAAAGCTGGAGTGAGGAGGTTTTGTTTCAAATCCTGATCCCAGTATGCTTTGTCACCCTTCACAAATCACTTACACTCTCTGAACCTCAGTTTCTTTAGCTGTCCAAGGAGAGTCATAGTGCTTGCTGTGGCTCCAGGTTGTGAGGAAGGGGCTTTGTCAATCTTAACTTGCCACAGAACTCTTGGTGGTGCTGCTGGTTGTCATTACTGTTCTCATTTGTCATATTCCCCAAGGCGCACCCCTTGGCTCTTCATTATTCTAAGTACGAAACTCGTTTGGAACGCTCTTTGAAAGACATCGGAGCTTTAATTTCCTCTCTGTCCTAAAGATCTGAAAAGTGTCCCTTGTTTTCCCGTGAATTCGAATTGTACAACACAAAGTTCATCTGTCCATTTTCACTTGATCACGTTAGTGCTGCCCAAAGCAGTATTTCCAGTTTGTACTCTGACTCATTTCTTCCGTATCCACTAATTGCCCTGTCATTTATTTGACTGCTGTATCCTTTACCTAGGCATCCACCTAAGAAGCCATCTCTGATTCTTCGATCTGCTTCTCTACCCAATCAGTCACATGGATTCTTCTGAAAAATTTCATCTAAGATCTAGTCCTTCCCCATCGCCACTAACAACATGTAGTAGTCTGGGTTCTCAGAGTTGGACTCCTGGATTGCTGCATCAACTTGGAACATAGCTTTTCTGCCTCTAAGCTTTTCCTCCTTCCAACCCATTTAACATGTACTCCAATATTTCAATACTTACAAGTGTTTTCTTAACATTTACCACGGGTAACAAACATTATTCCAAATGATGGAAGAACAAAGAAAAAGGGAAAATAATCCCTACCCTTAACAAGCTTACAATGGGTGAGTCATCAGGAGCAACATGCTGCAGCCTAATAATCTCTGACATATATCTTTCCATTGTGGTACACCTGCAGTTGTGTCCTCCCCAAATTGTGTTGTTCCATGGCAGCGTTACTCTTGTAAAGGAATGGCCTTTTGTTCATGGACTAGATTGGCAGCATTCAAAGTATTACATAACTGCCCAGAAGCAAGCTAGCCAGCTCCTTCTTCCTATTTGCTGCAGCATACAAGCCAGTCACCATATGATATAAATAGAATCTATTTCTTGAACCGGAGCTTTTACCCCGATATGCTGCAGAATTGAACAAACCAAACACAACACCTAACCTGGGCAATGGGTCACTCAAAGGACTCAAAGCTGTCCTGATGCTCAAGATACTTTTTCGATAAGAATCTTTTGAAAAAACCCTGGCTCCCGAACCATCATCCAAGGCTGATTGTCTGCTGCTTGCTCAGTGAAATGTAGCTACTTAGTGACCATTTCTGTGCAGGATAATGGGTGTAGCTCTTTGTTAGGCTAGACCTCAGCCACCGAGCAACCTGTTAATGAGTTAATGAGTCAGATCCACAGTTATACCTAGTTGGCACAGCAAACAACTTTCAGGTCAAGTTGTTCGTTTTTGGAAATCTTTCGCTTGCTGCATAATGGCAGTTCCTCCACTACCACCTGATATTTGAATGATTTTCCCAGTAAGTTTCATTCAGCTCCTATCTTACCATAGCTGTATGGCCATTTATACTTCTGGGATTGACTTTGAAAGATTGGAAGACACAAGGAGGAGCTGGGCACATTTTGCCAGCTCTCCTACAGTTTCAGTCAAATTGCTGCTCTTCCTACATCACAATGTCTCGTGCTCACCATATCCAGCTGAAGCCTTTTGCACTGGCTTTGCAGAATTTTCTTTGTCAGGCCCATCTATGTATCTAATGTAGTCAACGCCACTTTCCCAAAGTCAGACTTATCTCCCCTAATTGCTTTTTGTAGACTTGAGTCAGTCTATTCCCCTACCTTGGCTGTGGCTTTCTTTTCCTCAAATTAAGCGGTTGGAGTAGATAAGCAAGGAAATGCGGTTCCTTCCAGCGCTTATAGGTTATGAATCTTTATTGCCCTCTGAATAGTTCATGCTTGGTTCTGAGCTTGGAGGGTGTAAGAAGTTCTGTTAGGAGTGCTACGACCACATCATATCCAAACTTTGAATTTACTTCTGCGTACATCCTAGGCCACATTACGATGTCAACGATGCATATTGTATCCTTTCTACGTATTAGTTTTAGGTCTATGCCTGAGGATCAGAGGGGCCAAGTGACTTGCCAATGTTCACCAAGCTAATAAGTTTTGGAGGTAAAACCAGGTCTTCCTGACTTCAAAGCCAGTCACTGAGCCAGTACGACTACTCCTTTACTCCACGCACTCTTAAGAGGCACGAGACAAATATGCCTCCAGTTGAAAACCTGGGCTTCTCTCTCCCTCCCTCTTATAGCCATGGAACCCAGCCTGAAGTGTTTCACCCTGAAGCTGACCATCACCAGCCTCCGGTATTTGGCAGACATGAGCTGTCCGAACTCAATCCAATTCAATATCGTAGACACCATGATGCAGCATCTGGTGAGACTGCCTGCTTCCAGCCACCCTGCCGAGCTGCCCTAATATCTTGAACATCCACCTGACATACTCACCATTTGTTTCTCTTTGTTTCTTTTTTGACCAGATTGGCCACTCATTCAAAAACACCACCTTTGGTTCCCTGTACTCTGCATGCAAAGTGACTGAACTCAGGTAAGGCTGCCAAGCTGGGGACTTGCAAGTGAGTCTCCTGGGAGAGAGCTCTACGTTTGAAGCACAGACTTCAAAGCTTCACTGTACATTGACTCACACATTCTGTTTCCTCTAGTTTCATGCTAGCCCTGTCAAAAGGAATCTCTTCTCCTTTCTCTCCCCGTCCTTTAGAAGACATATATTTTAGGATTTCTATCTAGAGCCAGTTCTACACCTCACATGCATCAATCCATTCAGCGAAATGCATGTAGTATCAGCGAGATTCTGTGAACAGTGGCAGGCACTGGGGTCAGAAAAGCAAAACAAAAACAAATGTCTTCCTCTCCCCCAATAAAACCACCAAACAATCTTTTTCCTCAACGAGCTTACATTCATTTGGGGGAGTCACTATAATCTGATCACAATTTTGGCTATGCCTGGAGTTCTTTCTTGCTTCTATTACCCCCAATTCCATTGGATTCAGAAGACCTGAATTCAAATTCCAGCTTTAATGCCAGTGTCTTTGAACATGGATGAGTAACGTGACTTACCTTTTCTGAATTTCTCCATCTGTAGAACACAGAAGAGAGTACTCATACCATATTCTTGATAAAGTTGCTTGAAGGGAGCGCTTTGCAATATCACTACAGAAATGACAATTATCATTACTGTTTTCCTCATTGAAAAATAATCATAAAAAATTGTGTCCCTACCACTCTTTCTCAGTTTATCCAGAGTATCTGTTTTCCTAGGCCTGTGAAGAAAGGATCACAGACAGCTGTAGATGCCATCTGCACGTGTCTCCCATTTGCCAGCAGCACTCATCTAGATGCCAAGCAGATTTTCCACGAGCTGAGCAACCAAACTCGTGGTATCCGGCTACTGGGCCACTACTCCCTCGACAAAGATAGTCTCTACATCAATGGTAAGCAGTCTCATGGAAGGAAGTCTTAACATCTATCTCTGCCTCTGTCTCTTCTCTTCCTCCTCTCTTTTAATCTGAACGTTCGCCTTTCCTTCTGACGCTTCTGCTATGAACAAGGTTCTAATCTCATGCAGCAATTCAGAAGAGAGAAAGACAGACTCTAGAGACCTTACCTGTTCCTCTACGGAGACCTTTCCTCTGAGTTTGTGAGTTTCTTGACATCTGACGGAAACTATACAGAGCATTCCTTGGTCCTGTCTTCTTCAACCTTTTTCTCAATGGCTTAGAGAGATACGTAGATGGAAACCAATTATTGATACCGTGAGACTAGGCGAGAAAGGGTCATTGATGTGTTGCGTAGAACCAGAATCCAGAAAGCTGAGACAATTTGACAAATTTGACCAGGTAACTTTTAATAGAAATAAATGCAAAATTCTACGTGAGGATAGAACAGGGAAAAAACATTATGTCCTTTAACAATTTCTGGGAAGATGCTGCTGGAGCTCTTGTTGAGCTACAGTCAGCAGTTTAATGTGCCAACAAGAAACTCTCTGGCCCTGTGAGTCTATGTGGAAAGAATTCTAGTGTCTTGGACTAATTTGTTTGTAGTCCTAGTTTTTGGGTTTGTTAATTGAATATTTTATTTTCTTCACCTACTCCATGTAAAGAAGCATGTTTCCCATTTGTTTTGGTTTTTGTTTTTTACAAAAGTTCCAGATTTTCTCTCACTCTCTTCCCCCTATTCTCATTGGGAAGGCAAGCAATATTGATATAGCTTTATCGAAATCTTCCGTGCCCCAGAAGAAAACAGAGAGGAAGGGAAGAAGAGATGGAAGGGTATGAGAGAAGGGAGGGCAGATTGTGGGAAGGGGCAATCAGAAAGCACGCTGTCTTTGGGTGTTCAGAAGGGAGGGATGGGGGGAATAATTGGAATTCAAAATGTTGTGGAAGTCAATGTTAAGAAGCAAAAGTAAAGTGATTAATTATTGGAAAAAATAATAACTAGTGGAAGAAGGAAATGGATAAGCAATCCATTTTGTTTGCCAAGAAAACATCCGGATGGGATGATGAAGAGTCTCACAAAATTGAAAACTGACTGAACAGTAATTGTTATCATTGTGCCTCTGACAGCAATGTGAGGTGACTAGAGAAAGATGGTTAGCATTGTATTTTTTTGGAATTTTCCCACAGCACCAACTAGCTCAATAAAGGCATGTTGAATTCATTTGAACAGTGGCAGAAAGGATTCAAAATTAGGATTATTCTTTGAAGTTTTTGAGAAGAGAGAACCTTCTCTCTCCAAGAAAAAAAGAGAAGACATTGTTCAGATCTTACCCTAGGACACTTACTAGCTGGGTGACCTTGAAGAAATCCTTGTCATAATGAAAATGACCTTCTAATAATGATAATAACAATAGCATTTCTATAACACTGACAATGTTGGGTCATTTGGTCCTCTCAAGAGTCCTGTGAGGTAGGTTCTACCATAGTTCTAATTTTCCATATGAGGAAACTGAGACTGAATGAGGTTAAACCAAAGAAGCAAGGGCCTGAGGGAGGAATCCGACTCAGTGTCCCTGACACCAAGTCCATCAACAATCCAATCCTTTAGCATCTCAGAGCTTCAGTTTCTTCATCTGGAGAAGGAAGGGTGTGCATTGGAAAGCCTATGACGACCCTTTCTATTCTTTATGTGTGATCCTAAGCTTTCCATCAAGCCAGGAGTGGAAGGAGAGGAGCTACCATTTCCACTTTCCTATACACCAAAGGAGAAAGAATGCCTTATTTCAGGCACTTACTTATGCTTTGTCTTATTCTCATTCCTCACAAGCTGCAAGCTTCCCATTCCTATCTCGTCCTGGTGTGATAGGGTTCTCCTCCAAGAAGCAGCTTTTTCTCATAAGTGATCAGGTGCAGCAGAGCTGATCCACTTTACCTGTGTTATTCAGTATGAGAATTCCTTTCTGTTCTTTTCTGCCATGATGTATTCATGACCCTCATTGTCAACCTTTTTGTTTCCAGGTTATAATGAACCTGGTCCAGATCTACCCAGTGTTGGTAAGTATGTGGGCACTCTCATCTCATAATCTTGAGCCATCTGGGAGCACTGAACCTTACTCCTTTCTTGACCCCTAAAGTTGGAGGCCAGTGCCTTTGCCATGCCCAAGTCCCTGACCCTGGAGGCCATTTTCAGGTGATATGAGAAAGGAATCCAAGATATAGAGTTAGCATGTTTCCGTAAATCATGGGAAACAAAGACCTCCTGTCACTGGAGGTCTTCAAATGTCAGCTAAAGGACAAGTTCTCAGGGATACTGGAGTGTGCATGTGTTCTTCAATTAGATTTCCTCTCAGCATGATTTTAGTTCTGATATAATAGGATTTGGTGAAACTGTGAAGAAAAGACTGAAATGTAGGGAAAAGGCACTCAAGATCCTTTGAATCTCCCTTGCCATGCAAAAATGGCTTCCTGTTTCATCACTCACCCTTCCTTGGCTCGAAACTGGGTGGAGATGACTTGTTAAGCTGTCTTCACCATCAGTCAATGATGCACCAAACATTGCTTAACTTCCATCTATGTATCAATCTCTGAACTCGGTGCTCAGAGTAGAGGGTGAAAAAATGTGGGAATCTTTGTTCGGAAGGGGGTTTACATTCTGTTGTGGGGGAATCCAGAGCCTCTGTCTGAGATAGCATGGTGAAAACTTAGCAAAGCATCCCCACGAGATGGTCAAGGGGATTAACAGTGGACCTCACCTCTTTTAGAGAGATATTCTAAAGGAGAACTCATAATGGTATTTAGGAAGTATTCCGAAGTGTCACTGGAGCTCATAGTGTCACCAGCTCGGCACCTTAGCCATGGCCTTATGAAAGATTACTTCTGTAATAGCCCAGGCAGCACAGGCAACTAGAAATACCCATCCACCTTCAATCATGTAGTGATTTGTCAAACACTTATTTGACATCTCCTACAGGGGGAACCCGGAATTAATAACCCCATGACAATTGAGTTGATCTGAAAGAGTTTTAAGACACAATAGTTTCTGTCACGTTTCAGTGTCAGTATTTCTTTCTTTTTTGACACCTTTTGGCGTCAAACCCCATTCTGTCATCATTTGTGACTCTCCAGGCATCTTTAGGGCCTGCAGCCCGCGCAGGTAGAAAATCAGCAAGATTAGGATGCTAGGTGATGTCCACTGGGTCCCCCATGGAAGCTGCTTAAAGAATGTGATTAGGAAAATGAAAATGGCCACGATCCTTAAAAATCACCTCCTTCCAAATGAGCGAATCAGAATCTGAGACTTGGTGCATCATCTTGGGTGGGGGACAGTGACCTTGGTATGTTGGATATTGCAAGGCTCTCCCCTCATTAATCCTCACATACACCGAAGAAAGAAGGATATGAATTTCTGGCAGTTGATTTAACAGCTTCTCAAGAAATACTCCCATAGTTCTAGGAAATGAGTCCATGTTTCCCATTCAAAACCTAAAAGAAGTGAAGACCTGGACCATTCTAAACAAGAAGCGCACAGCTTGACAAGTTTGTCAGGAGAAGCCCATTTTTCAAATATCTGTTTCCACTGCTTTAACTCCTCCCCAAAGCATTCTGTGACTACATCCAGGTGTTCACTTTTCTCCCACATCCACTATGAAATTGTCCACAGTGTCTTTATCAGTGATTTCCACTCTTCATGATTTTTCCTCAGTTCCTGTGAGAACCAGTTACCCTGCAGACACCTCTCTGACTCCATCACAATCCTCCACTTCCTCAGGTAAAAAGAATGCGGCTGATAGGCATTCCCAGGAGTATCATTGTGTGCATAACTAGAAAAGGGGAAGAACAACTGTGGGGACATAGGCAAGGAAAAGAGAGGAAGTGGTTAGGGATTCCTTAATGTGAATGTCAGTGGGCCATGGAGTATGAGATTGCCCTCCAGGAAAGCGTAAGACAGTACAAGACATGCCCAGGATTCAGGGCTGGATCTTTTGTTTCCTTCCTCTGTAACAGCCGGTGACAACATGACATTTTTACCCATCCGCTTTACCATCACGAACTTACGCTACATGGAAGGCATGGATGACCATAGCTCTGGCATTTTCAATAACATCCAGAGAATGCTTCGTCGCGTGGTGAGATTTCACAGGCCCTGTCCAGACCCATTCCTGCATAGCAAGCTTCTCCACCGTGGGGGCTGAAAATCTGGTTATTCATTCCCCTTCTTATTTCCTTCACAGTTCAAACCCTTGTTCGGGGAAAGCAGCATTGCTTCCTCCTATGATGGATGCCAAGTGGTGGCCCTGAGGTGAGACCTGAGAAGAAGTTGTCAGGCCCACACATCATCTCCCATGATGCCCCCAGTTTCATGGCTAAGGTGCAGGGTGGGTGGACAACAGAAGCACTGTCTCCATGGACGGTCCATTTCCTCCTTTTTCAAATCTGAGCAGGATTTCCTACCCATTCTCTTCCTTCCAGAGTCCTTAGGAAAGTGATTCCCCTTGTGTGTCGTGATTGGGAATAAATGCTGGCTTGTGGAAATACATTTCTCAAGTGGGAGTTGTGTGGCTGCACAGGCAAACTCCCCACACAAGGAATGGGCATGTTTCCACCATCAAGGATTCCGTATCAGCCTTTGTGATGGCAGGAAATCTCAGCTGAACTGTCCCCAATGTCTCCTAGAAGTAATTTTCTCAGCATCGAAACTCAGGAACCTCAGCATTTGTTTCCTTCCACAGATCTCTCAAGGGTGGCTCAAAAACTGGAGTGGAAGTTGTGTGCAACTTTCGAGGGGGGCCGACCAATCCCTCCTTAGACAAATACAAGGCATATTGGGAGCTGAGCAAACAGACTGAGGGTATCAGCAGACTGGGCCCCTACATTGTGGAAAAGGAAAGTTTCTACCTTGATGGTGAGATTCCTCACTGGCACAACCATTGATCTCTTTCCCTCCAGCATAAGCTTTGTAATGAGACCATAGTCCCAACATTCTTATCTTTTCCCTTGATTCCCCACTTAGATTCAGGCCATCTCTCCCACCCCAGCCCCACCCCAGCAGCTCATGTTCTCACTCTTCCCTTGTTCATCCACTTGCACTCAATCAGCCGTACCCATGCCTATTTCCTGGTTACCTTAAGCCATTCTTTCTCTTTGTCTGACTTTTTTCATTTGCTGCCCACTCTTGAACTCTGCTTTTGATCCTGTTATATGTAATGTTTTTAGCCATCAATCGTGTAGAATCGTAGATGGCAGAAAATAGACAAAGGATAGACAAGTAGAAGTGTTGGGTGGTCAATAATAGAAGGCAGAAAATAAACTCCACAAAAATTAGAAAGGTGCATCACATCTAAGAACCTGACATTTAACCAACGTAAGGCCAAAATATGGATGCAGAGTTACCCAGTAATCTGGCTGACCAGAGGGTGATGGGGACATGACCAGAAAGGATTCATGTTGCAAAGACACCAATTAGATTTCATGAAGGTAAATCCAGAGACTGTAAAGAGGAAGATGCTAGTTCCCTTATCATCTGGCCTTATCAGCCCTTGATGATAGTAATCTGTTGTGATCTGAGGATCCAGCCTTCAGAAAGAACATATATAGACAGAAAATGGCCATGATGGGAAATTGAAATGATGTGATAAGAAGATTGCTTCAAGGAACTTGAGGTATTTAGTCAGATGAAAGAGGTATAAAGATTGTCTTCAAACATTCCAGTACCTCTCATGGGGCATATTATATAAGATGCTTCTACTTGGCCTCAGCAGAATATTAAGGAAGGCGTGAAAATTCCTGCGTCAAAATACTCATGTGAGTATTGATACTCACATGAAAGCAAATTGTTCTCATTGATTAATGCAGTGGACACCCATTCACAGAAGGTTTCCATGCTTAGGCTAAATCACATTTTGCTGGGAGTGGAACGGAATGAGTACATCTACAGGAAGCTTGGACCACAAGGAATGAAAAAGCTTTTGAAGTGGTACCTTTTGTCTATAAGCGTTCTTCCATGCTCTTAGAGATGAATGGGTTAGACAGTAGGGGGCTTGAATTCCTACCGAGTTTCTGCAAGCCAGGAAAAGGCAAAAATGAAAGGGATCAGGGCTCTTGGATCCATCTAAATCTCAGAAGATTGAAGGGTCCTTCTTACTTCTATCCTCATGTAAGAACTTCATGGAACAGATTACGGAAGGGCCCTGAAGAATTGCACTCTCCTCCCTTAAGGATATAACAGGAGAACTCAGACTCTGCCGTTCACGTCATGGCTAAGGTTCAGGGTGCACAAACAGGAAAGGCCATTCCCCATATCCAGCGTCCATGTCCTCCATTTACAAATCTGAAGATGTTTTCATTCCCAGTCTCTTTATTCGTGTCCTCAGGAATGCCATTCCTCTTCTCTTTCATGATTTGGCACAAATGAAATGTTGACAGCTCTTGCTCTCATCTTTGGGTCTCTCCCATTTCCTCTTCCTTCGTTTCTGATCTTCCCTTCATTATATCTTATTTTGCTTTACAGGTTGTAATGAACACCATCCCTTACAGCTCTTCACCAGTAAGTGTCTTGATATCCAAATCAACTTGCAGTCTTCTGTTCCTTCCACTGAAGTTAACTCTGTAGGCTTTACCAAGAAATTCTCCACACCATAGTAAATTTCCCAGCAATAGAAATCATTGTGAACACTCAAGATGTTAAGAATGCATTAGAAGAGGGTTAGATGGTCTCTGAGGGCTTTCCCTGAAGAAAATGTCCCAGGTTGTATAGAAATGGGCTCTCCATCCTTCTGGACCTTTGTGATCCAGAGACACTCTTTCATTTTCTGGGATTCTAGGTCTCTCTCTGAGGTTGCATGGTGATACCTTAGCAAGGCATGCGCATGGAATGGTCAGGGGAATTAGCAGGGTAAATCAACTCTTTCAGAGAGATTTTCTGAGGGAAAGTCATGATGGTGTCCATTGTACCACTGAATACCTCTTTTTCTTGGAGTGTCATCAGCAGGACCCATTAGACATGTCCTTATAAAAGGCTCCTCCTGTGTGGCCCCAGGCAGCTAAGTCAACCTGAAGTGCCTGTCCAGATTCACTCATTTATTGATACTTTCTTCATTCCTTCATTTTTCAAACACTTATTATGTATCCCCTACATGTGCAACTCTGAGTTAATAACCATATACCAATTGGAATGATCACAAAGAGTTATAGGACACAGTGGTGTTGGGCAGTATGCAATGTCAATACTTCTTCTTCATTTTTACAGCAGTTCCTGATCCCAATGCATCATCAGTCCCAACTCTCAAGGAACCCTCAGGTCCTCCATCCTCCAGAGGTAGAAAATCAGCAACATTAGGCGACTATCCATTAGATCACACATGGAAGCTATGTAGAGAATATGATTGTGATAAGAAAGTTAAGAACCTTGCGTTAAATATGAAGAATCACCTCATTCTAAGAAAACCCTTCCAAACAAAGATAAAGCAGTACCTGAAACACAGGGTATAACATCTTGTGTGAGGGAGGGTGACCCTCAAAGACCTCCTCCCAAACGCATGTGCACATATACCCACACAGAAGACAGGACATAAATTTCCTGCTGTGCAGTGAATGACTAAGTACATATACATATATATACATATATATACATATATATATATACACACACACATGTGTATATCATATACATCTTTATATATATAACATACATATATATTTATAGATAAAGATAGATATATTTATATATATTTATATCTATATCTATGTATATATCTATATATATGTATATATACATGTGATTTTTTTCCACATGGGCATCCGTGTATCTAAGCAATTAGCTACCATTCATGAATCAGTCAATATGTCACTCTGTCCTCCTTGGAATGTTTTGACAGCTTGATGCACTGCCACAAATTCAGCATATTGACCCCTTCCACCTGTGCAAGGACTTTCCAATATCCACCTAGTACTTGGCTTAGAGGCTACCGCTTTCCAGTGTATTCTGAGGCCCTAATATTCTGCTGCACCATCAGTAAACTCTTCCTTTCCCTTTTCTTCAGTTAATCCTTCTAATCCCTCATTCCATTTTGCCAAGGGTTATACCAACTTTTGCTATGGTTCGGAGGGTATATCCTTTCCCTTAGTGGGTATGTTTGCTATTCATTCATAGAGGGTTGATTTAAATGTATTTTGAACATAGCATTTCCAATGACTTGTCCAATTCTTTGAGAAGCTGGTGTAATCATTACCCAGGTCTTGAATCCATTTGCCAGCATTAATGTTACCCCATGAGTCAAAGTCAGTTGTCCAGTCTCTACCAAAGCCCAACAGGCAGCTAACCACTGCTTTTCAAAAGGGGTGTATTGAATGCCAGAAGAAAGGAGTTTCCTAGACAAAAATCCAAAGGGCACATTTCAGACAGGTTGAATATGCCATAAATCAAGGCTCAATTGTATCGTGGTCTATGCTTCCACAAAAGCTTTACTTTGTTCAAGTGACCAAGCGCCAATTCAGTGTTTTTTATTGTAATCTTCTATAAGGGTTCAAATTTTGTTCTTGATGTGGTACATGATGTCCCCAATATCCAAATAATCCTTGAAACTTTTGGGCCTCTATCTTATTGGTGCAGATGGAAAAATTCTGAATCTCTTGTCAGGTTTGTGGGAGGTGTCAACCCCCTTTTCCTTTATGTACCCCTCAAATTTTCCAAGTTCAGTTAGCTCTTGAAACTTTGCACGGTTAATTTCCAAATTTTATCCCCTGGAATCCTGTCCATGGTGCCAAATGAATCGCTAAGGCAGTGTTTACGGTACTGGGGGTAACTGTGAATATACTGGCATAGTTGTCAATTGCAAAGTGTAACAGATGCTCCATAGAGAAGGTAGAAAAAAAACATTGATTGGGACCTCAGAAAGCCACGTTCCCAAACCACCAAGCAACACCATGTATAGTAACAAAGAAGTCAATACACATGATGGCAAAGAATTTTTCGTTTAAATTACGATTATTCAGGTACAGAGGGCAAGCTTAGTATGCATTTCCTCAGGAGTGTCTTACTGTATTTTCCTAGCAGATGAGAGGCATAGGCAAGGGAGGTTGAGGAAATGGTAGGGGTACCTTGAAATGGATGTTATTGAGGCCAGGGATGACCAGTTTTCCTTCCATGACAAGATAAGAATAGATTTGTCAGTACATCTATTTGTTCGATGTGCCCAGAGTTCAGACATGGATATTTTTTCCTCTTCTACAATAGCTGGTGTAAACAGCCTGCAGCCTTTACCATTCAACTTCATCAGGACCAGCTTGTCCTACCAAGACCACATGGATCACCCTGGTTCTGCCTATTTGTGTTCCATCAAAAGGACCTTGCAGCAGCTGGTGAGATTTCTCAGTCCCTACCCTGACCTTGGGATGCTCTAATGGACAAAAGCATTGGTTCTGGAGAGATAGGACACTGGGTTCAAATACGTTGTCTGGTGCTTCTTGCCTGTGTTACCTTGGGCTAATTATCTAATCTCCCTGAGCCTCAGGTTTCCTCATCTGTGAAATTAGGATAGCAAAGTCAGAATAAACGAATGAATGAATGAGTCTTTCATAATCAAGTGCATACTGTGTGCTGGACAGTTTGCTAAGTACTGGGAATACAGATACAAGTGAAGAAGACCATCCAAGCCTTCAAGGAGCTTGAATTCTAAGGGGCCCGGAAGGGGTTGAAGACAGCACATTAAGGCAATGTGGAAAATCAGCAGATTATATATTCCAGATTGCATTGTGTCACAGTGTTTGAGAAATGTCCTAAGGCTCTGGTTCCGGGGATGATAAGGTGAAAGCTTATATTTCGGTGGCGATGATTGTGTTGGGGAGAGAGGTATGATAGAACGAGTCAGGAGCAGAGTGTAAGCAGTTTAGTATGTAGGCAAGTCAGAAGACAGCTTCTAAGGTGTTTGGGAGCTCCAGATTTATGATGTCAAGCCCCCTCCTCCTCCTCAATAGTCTACTCCATTCTTTGGGCGTCATCTTTACAAGGCCCATTTGTTCACTCACATTTTCCTTTCCTTGCAGCTGAATCCCTTCTCCTCGGGAAGCACACTAACTTCACTGAGGTGAGACCTGGGAAGCTAAGACTTGGAGGTCTAGGTTTCTGTCCTGGGGCTACACTCACATAAGTAGGGCTCACGGTAGACAATATACATATAAAGTCTCCACAAAGTGACCTTTTCCTGCATTTCCCCATTCCTCAGTTGTTTCATGCCTCTCTGTCTTGGCCATGGAGTGTCAGGAATGGAGATCTTTGTGTCTTCCACAGTGCTTTCTCCAGAACAGTTGTAGGTTTGTAGGTCCTCTCGGGAGCACTATCAACTATTATGCAGACGTCTCTGACGTCCCAGTTTCACTGCCCCAATACACAAGTCTCTGTCACCGCAGTCAGCACCAGTCTTAGGAGATTGTATCAAAATTTCCTTTCCTAGACCAATGACGTGTAGATCCATGACTAGAGTGGCTGTTGTATGCCACTGCTGGCAAGATCCTACCACACCCTTTCTGATCAGAGAGAAGTTTTCCTGCGAGCTGAACTACCAGACCTATGGCACCACCAGGCTGGGCGTGTATATTCTGAAGAATGACATCCTCTACCTAAATGGTGAGCTACCTAACTGAAGCAAGGTTTCGCACCCATGCCTTTTTTCTTTGTTCTAATCCCAACATTACCTCTTTTCTCATTTTCATTATGCTTTGGCCCCTCAGGCAGCCCAAACTTTCTTCTCATTCATCCCTTGTCGATACAATTGCACCAAAGTCATGTTACACATACCTAGTTCCCCAGAGAGTGGGTTCTGGCTTTTCTTCTTTTCAGTCAGTTTCAGTCACCAATCTCTGAGGAAGTAGCTGTTTGGTTCGACAGATTTCTAAACAACTTCAAGGAAGTCATACATCAAAGGAAGCAAATGTATAGATGACACAGAGTTGTTTGGTAGGTAGCTACCATACGGCAAAGAATCAGGATCTAGTAAGGACTCAACTCACTCGACAAACAGGCTGTTACATTTAACAAAATAAATTGAGTGAAGACGAATATAAGATTTTGGAATTAGGTTTCTTTCAATCAATGGATTGAGTTCAGAATGGAGGAGACATGGCTAGACAGCATTTTGTGGGGGTTCTCACATACTTCAAACTCCATAATGAAGGACAAGTACAATGACAATGGCACAAGTTAGTTGAAAAGTATCGTGCATATATTTACAGAGACTCTTTTCACATGCAGAGCTTTAGAAGCGTTAGTCCTACCATGCTTTGGATGCATCAGAGTACATCTGAATACCGAGTTTAATCTCTCAGTTACAATTGAGGAGGGTGTTGGGCAGGGAGGGGCTCACTGAGGAACAGGGTGAAAATGGAGTGGACTTCCATTCAGGTCAAACCAATTATCTTTTGGATGGTTGTCTATTGAGTGTCATTCATTTTGCTGAGCTCATAAATTCAAATAGCGTTTGAACTTAAGCAGCTTGCATGTATCCAGAAAGAGCAAAACATGAAATATATTTACAGCAAATACACGACCTCTCTTTCTAGTGGGGTACATCAAGAAAACGGTTCGAGGAGACAGGGTTTCAGGTGAACCAGTGAGAGGATGAGGGGTTCCTAGCAGTGGAAGTGAGGATGGACAGCTTTCCAGGGGTGTGTGAGCACTTATGTAAGGCCAGAAGATGGAATGTCAGGTACGGGTAAAATACAACAGCTAGAATGTATAGTGTATGACTGTGAGACATGTAAATGAAATGGATAGAGATCATTGGGCTTTAACTGGATTTGTTGTTGGCTTAAAATATGAAATAGGGACACTTCTATTTTATTCCATGGGTAATCTTAAAGAAGGGAGTCTGCAAATTTTAGACCAGTGAAGGTTCTTAAGGATGTGAGTGGCATGGCCAGACCGGGGCTTTGGGAACTTGAATTTAACAAGTGTGTGGAAGATGGTTGAAGTTTAGAGGGCAGAATCTGAGAGGCCAGTTTGTGGAGGCTATTGTGCTAGGCCATGCCAGCTAGTGGGGATGAGGACTTGAATGAAGGTAGTGTCTGGGTGAGTTAATGTGTGCGGTGCTGTAGAAATAGAATAGATGTTAATTTTGGAAACTGGAGGCAAGGGAGCAAGGCTGAGGGTGAGTGTTGTGAACCGGGTCACCATGGTGCCATCAGCAGCAATAGGTAGATGATGCTGAGATGTGGGTTTAGAAAGACATCTGAATCACCCTCTGGACAGGTTGTGTTTAAGATGAGTTTGCAACCTTTGTGTGGAAATGTCCAGTCATCGTGTCCCTCAAGAGAAGAATTAAATCATATAACGCTATGAAAGAGAGAGTCTGGAGGAGAAACGGTGTGATCAGCAGTGTCTGTATCATAGAAATTTCCAAAGGAATAAGGACTGCGTAAAAGTCACTGAATTTAGCGATGAAGAGATGATTGGTCAAACTCAGGGAGTTTCAGTTAAATGGTAGGATCAGAAGGCAGATTGCAAGAGGGTGAGAAGTGAGGAGGAGAGGGAGAAGCAGCTTTTTTCTCGATTGACTGTAAAAGGGAGAAGACATGTAGGAATAGGGGAAGGTGAGGACAGGATCAAGTGAAAGGTATTTTTCTCCCCCTAAGGGTGGAAGACATTTGTAGTAAGCAGAAGAGGAATTGGTTTGTCAAATGTTGCCATGCTAATGTTATGGACAGTATGGACAAATGGTGACTAGATGGCATCACAGCTAAGTAGTTGACAACTGGAAGAATGGCTGGACCCAAAGAATAGTCAGTAATTATTCCTGGAAGGAGGTGTGTAGTGAATTGTCCCAGGGATATTTCTTGGTCTCTGTGCTACCTAGGGAAGGAAAACAGCTAGAGAATAGGTAGAAAACACGTTTACTGATTTTACATCTAACCCCAAGGGTTTGAGATAGAACCAATAGATCTACTGGATGACAGATTTGGAATTCCAAATCTTAGGCTAGAATGGTGGGCTCAGATGTAGTAAGGTGAAATTTAATAGACATAGTAGAATTTTGCGTCTGTACTCTCAAAACCCTTTTATGAGTCCAAGATGGACAAGCAGAGGCTGGGAATTTCTGAACAAATATTGGGACATTTAATGGACTGAAGCTCAACATGGTTCAACAGTGTGATGTGTTAAATAACAAAGGTTAAGGAAAACCTTAGGGTACATGAAAGAGACAGAGTATTCAACTGTCTTCAGGGAGTTAAAGGGCTGTCACAGGGAAATGTGCCTGGACTTGTTCTGCTTTGACCCAGAAGGTAGAACGAGCAATACAGTGTCACGTTACAAAGAAGCAAATATCCACTAGAAGTGAAGAAAAATTTCGTATCATGTGGTGGGATGGTCTACTTCAGGAAGGAGAAGGTTTGCCTTCCCTGAGGAATGTCAAATAAATGGTCGATCACCACTTCTTGGGGATGTGGTGGAGGGTATTCCTGGTCAGGTAAGGGTTGGACCAGGCCATGCCTGAGGTGTCGCATTTCTGTTCGTCCTTCATCCTGATGTGTTGATTTTCTCCTAGAAGTCAGAAGACTATGGAGAAGAGCCTGGTGACAATCCAAGGCAACCCATGGGAAAGTGTGCTGTTGTCTGTGTCTCTTTAGAGCAGAGGAGAGCAAGTCAAGATCCTTTGTTATGTTTGTCACGGTAGAGAGCTGACAGGTTCCCAGGAGAATTCTCTTGTCCCTTTGTTCAACGATCACATCCTCCACATCTTGTGTGGGGGAGGGTGACCCTCAAAGACCTCCTCCCAAACGCATGTGCACATATACCCACACAGAAGACAGGACATAAATTTCCTGCTGTGGAGTGAATCACTAGGTACATATACATATATATACATATATATACATATATATATATATATATATATTTATACACACACACACACACACACACACACACATGTGTATATCATTTACATCTTTATATATATAACATACATATATATTTATAGATAAAGATAGATATATTTATATATATTTATATCTATATCTATGTATATATCTATATATATGTATATATACATGTGTTTTTTTTCCACATGGGCATCCATGTATCTAAGCAATTAGCTACCATTCATGAATCAGTCAATATGTCACTCTGTCCTCCTTGGAATGTTTTGACAGCTTGATGCACTGCCACAAATTCAGCATATTGACCCCTTCCACCTGTGCAAGGACTTTCCAATGTCCACCTAGTACTTGGCTTAGAGGCTACCGCTTTCCAGTGTATTCTGAGGCCCTAATATTCTGCTGCACCATCAGTAAACTCTTCCTTTCCCTTTTCTTCAGTTAATCCTTCTAATCCCTCATTCCATTTTGCCAAGGGTTATACCAACTTTTGCTATGGTTCGGAGGGTATATCATTTCCCTTAGTGGGTATGTTTGCTATTCATTCATAGAGGGTTGATTTAAATGTATTTTGAACATAGCATTTCCAATGACTTGTCCAATTCTTTGAGAAGCTGGTGTAATCATTACCCAGGTCTTGAATCCATTTGCCAGCATTAATGTTACCCCATGAGTCAAAGTCAGTTGTCCAGTCTCTACCAAAGCCCAACAGGCAGCTAACCACTGCTTTTCAAAAGGGGTGTATTGAATGCCAGATGAAAGGAGTTTCCTAGACAAAAATCCAAAGGGCACATTTCAGACAGGTTGAATATGCCATAAATCAAGGCTCAATTGGATCGTGGTCTATGCTTCCACAAAAGCTTTACTTTGTTCAAGTGACCAAGCGCCAATTCAGTGTTTTTTATTGTAATCTTCTATAAGGGTTCAAATTTTGTTCTTGATGTGGTACATGATGTCCCCAATATCCAAATAATCCTTGAAACTTTTGGGCCTCTATCTTATTGGTGCAGATGGAAAAATTCTGAATCTCTTGTCAGGTTTGTGGGAGGTGTCAACCCCCTTTTCCTTTATGTACCCCTCAAATTTTCCAAGTTCAGTTAGCTCTTGAAACTTTGCACGGTTAATTTCCAAATTTTATCCCCTGGAATCCTGTCCATGGTGCCAAATGAATCGCTAAGGCAGTGTTTACGGTACTGGGGGTAACTGTGAATATACTGGCATAGTTGTCAATTGCAAAGTGTAACAGATGCTCCATAGAGAAGGTAGAAAAAAAACATTGATTGGGACCTCAGAAAGCCACGTTCCCAAACCACCAAGCAACACCATGTATAGTAACAAAGAAGTCAATACACATGATGGCAAAGAATTTTTCGTTTAAATTACGATTATTCAGGTACAGAGGGCAAGCTTAGTATGCATTTCCTCAGGAGTGTCTTACTGTATTTTCCTAGCAGATGAGAGGCATAGGCAAGGGAGGTTGAGGAAATGGTAGGGGTACCTTGAAATGGATGTTATTGAGGCCAGGGATGACCAGTTTTCCTTCCATGACAAGATAAGAATAGATTTGTCAGTACATCTATTTGTTCGATGTGCCCAGAGTTCAGACATGGATATTTTTTCCTCTTCTACAATAGCTGGTGTAAACAGCCTGCAGCCTTTACCATTCAACTTCATCAGGACCAGCTTGTCCTACCAAGACCACATGGATCACCCTGGTTCTGCCTATTTGTGTTCCATCAAAAGGACCTTGCAGCAGCTGGTGAGATTTCTCAGTCCCTACCCTGACCTTGGGATGCTCTAATGGACAAAAGCATTGGTTCTGGAGAGATAGGACACTGGGTTCAAATACGTTGTCTGGTGCTTCTTGCCTGTGTTACCTTGGGCTAATTATCTAATCTCCCTGAGCCTCAGGTTTCCTCATCTGTGAAATTAGGATAGCAAAGTCAGAATAAACGAATGAATGAATGAGTCTTTCATAATCAAGTGCATACTGTGTGCTGGACAGTTTGCTAAGTACTGGGAATACAGATACAAGTGAAGAAGACCATCCAAGCCTTCAAGGAGCTTGAATTCTAAGGGGCCCGGAAGGGGTTGAAGACAGCACATTAAGGCAATGTGGAAAATCAGCAGATTATATATTCCAGATTGCATTGTGTCACAGTGTTTGAGAAATGTCCTAAGGCTCTGGTTCCGGGGATGATAAGGTGAAAGCTTATATTTCGGTGGCGATGATTGTGTTGGGGAGAGAGGTATGATAGAACGAGTCAGGAGCAGAGTGTAAGCAGTTTAGTATGTAGGCAAGTCAGAAGACAGCTTCTAAGGTGTTTGGGAGCTCCAGATTTATGATGTCAAGCCCCCTCCTCCTCCTCAATAGTCTACTCCATTCTTTGGGCGTCATCTTTACAAGGCCCATTTGTTCACTCACATTTTCCTTTCCTTGCAGCTGAATCCCTTCTCCTCGGGAAGCACACTAACTTCACTGAGGTGAGACCTGGGAAGCTAAGACTTGGAGGTCTAGGTTTCTGTCCTGGGGCTACACTCACATAAGTAGGGCTCACGGTAGACAATATACATATAAAGTCTCCACAAAGTGACCTTTTCCTGCATTTCCCCATTCCTCAGTTGTTTCATGCCTCTCTGTCTTGGCCATGGAGTGTCAGGAATGGAGATCTTTGTGTCTTCCACAGTGCTTTCTCCAGAACAGTTGTAGGTTTGTAGGTCCTCTCGGGAGCACTATCAACTATTATGCAGACGTCTCTGACGTCCCAGTTTCACTGCCCCAATACACAAGTCTCTGTCACCGCAGTCAGCACCAGTCTTAGGAGATTGTATCAAAATTTCCTTTCCTAGACCAATGACGTGTAGATCCATGACTAGAGTGGCTGTTGTATGCCACTGCTGGCAAGATCCTACCACACCCTTTCTGATCAGAGAGAAGTTTTCCTGCGAGCTGAACTACCAGACCTATGGCACCACCAGGCTGGGCGTGTATATTCTGAAGAATGACATCCTCTACCTAAATGGTGAGCTACCTAACTGAAGCAAGGTTTCGCACCCATGCCTTTTTTCTTTGTTCTAATCCCAACATTACCTCTTTTCTCATTTTCATTATGCTTTGGCCCCTCAGGCAGCCCAAACTTTCTTCTCATTCATCCCTTGTCGATACAATTGCACCAAAGTCATGTTACACATACCTAGTTCCCCAGAGAGTGGGTTCTGGCTTTTCTTCTTTTCAGTCAGTTTCAGTCACCAATCTCTGAGGAAGTAGCTGTTTGGTTCGACAGATTTCTAAACAACTTCAAGGAAGTCATACATCAAAGGAAGCAAATGTATAGATGACACAGAGTTGTTTGGTAGGTAGCTACCATACGGCAAAGAATCAGGATCTAGTAAGGACTCAACTCACTCGACAAACAGGCTGTTACATTTAACAAAATAAATTGAGTGAAGACGAATATAAGATTTTGGAATTAGGTTTCTTTCAATCAATGGATTGAGTTCAGAATGGAGGAGACATGGCTAGACAGCATTTTGTGGGGGTTCTCACATACTTCAAACTCCATAATGAAGGACAAGTACAATGACAATGGCACAAGTTAGTTGAAAAGTATCGTGCATATATTTACAGAGACTCTTTTCACATGCAGAGCTTTAGAAGCGTTAGTCCTACCATGCTTTGGATGCATCAGAGTACATCTGAATACCGAGTTTAATCTCTCAGTTACAATTGAGGAGGGTGTTGGGCAGGGAGGGGCTCACTGAGGAACAGGGTGAAAATGGAGTGGACTTCCATTCAGGTCAAACCAATTATCTTTTGGATGGTTGTCTATTGAGTGTCATTCATTTTGCTGAGCTCATAAATTCAAATAGCGTTTGAACTTAAGCAGCTTGCATGTATCCAGAAAGAGCAAAACATGAAATATATTTACAGCAAATACACGACCTCTCTTTCTAGTGGGGTACATCAAGAAAACGGTTCGAGGAGACAGGGTTTCAGGTGAACCAGTGAGAGGATGAGGGGTTCCTAGCAGTGGAAGTGAGGATGGACAGCTTTCCAGGGGTGTGTGAGCACTTATGTAAGGCCAGAAGATGGAATGTCAGGTACGGGTAAAATACAACAGCTAGAATGTATAGTGTATGACTGTGAGACATGTAAATGAAATGGATAGAGATCATTGGGCTTTAACTGGATTTGTTGTTGGCTTAAAATATGAAATAGGGACACTTCTATTTTATTCCATGGGTAATCTTAAAGAAGGGAGTCTGCAAATTTTAGACCAGTGAAGGTTCTTAAGGATGTGAGTGGCATGGCCAGACCGGGGCTTTGGGAACTTGAATTTAACAAGTGTGTGGAAGATGGTTGAAGTTTAGAGGGCAGAATCTGAGAGGCCAGTTTGTGGAGGCTATTGTGCTAGGCCATGCCAGCTAGTGGGGATGAGGACTTGAATGAAGGTAGTGTCTGGGTGAGTTAATGTGTGCGGTGCTGTAGAAATAGAATAGATGTTAATTTTGGAAACTGGAGGCAAGGGAGCAAGGCTGAGGGTGAGTGTTGTGAACCGGGTCACCATGGTGCCATCAGCAGCAATAGGTAGATGATGCTGAGATGTGGGTTTAGAAAGACATCTGAATCACCCTCTGGACAGGTTGTGTTTAAGATGAGTTTGCAACCTTTGTGTGGAAATGTCCAGTCATCGTGTCCCTCAAGAGAAGAATTAAATCATATAACGCTATGAAAGAGAGAGTCTGGAGGAGAAACGGTGTGATCAGCAGTGTCTGTATCATAGAAATTTCCAAAGGAATAAGGACTGCGTAAAAGTCACTGAATTTAGCGATGAAGAGATGATTGGTCAAACTCAGGGAGTTTCAGTTAAATGGTAGGATCAGAAGGCAGATTGCAAGAGGGTGAGAAGTGAGGAGGAGAGGGAGAAGCAGCTTTTTTCTCGATTGACTGTAAAAGGGAGAAGACATGTAGGAATAGGGGAAGGTGAGGACAGGATCAAGTGAAAGGTATTTTTCTCCCCCTAAGGGTGGAAGACATTTGTAGTAAGCAGAAGAGGAATTGGTTTGTCAAATGTTGCCATGCTAATGTTATGGACAGTATGGACAAATGGTGACTAGATGGCATCACAGCTAAGTAGTTGACAACTGGAAGAATGGCTGGACCCAAAGAATAGTCAGTAATTATTCCTGGAAGGAGGTGTGTAGTGAATTGTCCCAGGGATATTTCTTGGTCTCTGTGCTACCTAGGGAAGGAAAACAGCTAGAGAATAGGTAGAAAACACGTTTACTGATTTTACATCTAACCCCAAGGGTTTGAGATAGAACCAATAGATCTACTGGATGACAGATTTGGAATTCCAAATCTTAGGCTAGAATGGTGGGCTCAGATGTAGTAAGGTGAAATTTAATAGACATAGTAGAATTTTGCGTCTGTACTCTCAAAACCCTTTTATGAGTCCAAGATGGACAAGCAGAGGCTGGGAATTTCTGAACAAATATTGGGACATTTAATGGACTGAAGCTCAACATGGTTCAACAGTGTGATGTGTTAAATAACAAAGGTTAAGGAAAACCTTAGGGTACATGAAAGAGACAGAGTATTCAACTGTCTTCAGGGAGTTAAAGGGCTGTCACAGGGAAATGTGCCTGGACTTGTTCTGCTTTGACCCAGAAGGTAGAACGAGCAATACAGTGTCACGTTACAAAGAAGCAAATATCCACTAGAAGTGAAGAAAAATTTCGTATCATGTGGTGGGATGGTCTACTTCAGGAAGGAGAAGGTTTGCCTTCCCTGAGGAATGTCAAATAAATGGTCGATCACCACTTCTTGGGGATGTGGTGGAGGGTATTCCTGGTCAGGTAAGGGTTGGACCAGGCCATGCCTGAGGTGTCGCATTTCTGTTCGTCCTTCATCCTGATGTGTTGATTTTCTCCTAGAAGTCAGAAGACTATGGAGAAGAGCCTGGTGACAATCCAAGGCAACCCATGGGAAAGTGTGCTGTTGTCTGTGTCTCTTTAGAGCAGAGGAGAGCAAGTCAAGATCCTTTGTTATGTTTGTCACGGTAGAGAGCTGACAGGTTCCCAGGAGAATTCTCTTGTCCCTTTGTTCAACGATCACATCCTCCACATCTTGTGTGGGGGAGGGTGACCCTCAAAGACCTCCTCCCAAACGCATGTGCACATATACCCACACAGAAGACAGGACATAAATTTCCTGCTGTGGAGTGAATCACTAGGTACATATACATATATATACATATATATACATATATATATATATATATACACACACACACACACACACACACATGTGTATATCATTTACATCTTTATATATATAACATACATATATATTTATAGATAAAGATAGATATATTTATATATATTTATATCTATATCTATGTATATATCTATATATATGTATATATACATGTGATTTTTTTCCACATGGGCATCCATGTATCTAAGCAATTAGCGACCATTCATGAATCAGTCAATATGTCACTCTGTCCTCCTTGGAATGTTTTGACAGCTTGATGCACTGCCACAAATTCAGCATATTGACCCCTTCCACCTGTGCAAGGACTTTCCAATATCCACCTAGTACTTGGCTTAGAGGCTACCGCTTTCCAGTGTATTCTGAGGCCCTAATATTCTGCTGCACCATCAGTAAACTCTTCCTTTCCCTTTTCTTCAGTTAATCCTTCTAATCCCTCATTCCATTTTGCCAAGGGTTATACCAACTTTTGCTATGGTTCGGAGGGTATATCATTTCCCTTAGTGGGTATGTTTGCTATTCATTCATAGAGGGTTGATTTAAATGTATTTTGAACATAGCATTTCCAATGACTTGTCCAATTCTTTGAGAAGCTGGTGTAATCATTACCCAGGTCTTGAATCCATTTGCCAGCATTAATGTTACCCCATGAGTCAAAGTCAGTTGTCCAGTCTCTACCAAAGCCCAACAGGCAGCTAACCACTGCTTTTCAAAAGGGGTGTATTGAATGCCAGATGAAAGGAGTTTCCTAGACAAAAATCCAAAGGGCACATTTCAGACAGGTTGAATATGCCATAAATCAAGGCTCAATTGGATCGTGGTCTATGCTTCCACAAAAGCTTTACTTTGTTCAAGTGACCAAGCGCCAATTCAGTGTTTTTTATTGTAATCTTCTATAAGGGTTCAAATTTTGTTCTTGATGTGGTACATGATGTCCCCAATATCCAAATAATCCTTGAAACTTTTGGGCCTCTATCTTATTGGTGCAGATGGAAAAATTCTGAATCTCTTGTCAGGTTTGTGGGAGGTGTCAACCCCCTTTTCCTTTATGTACCCCTCAAATTTTCCAAGTTCAGTTAGCTCTTGAAACTTTGCACGGTTAATTTCCAAATTTTATCCCCTGGAATCCTGTCCATGGTGCCAAATGAATCGCTAAGGCAGTGTTTACGGTACTGGGGGTAACTGTGAATATACTGGCATAGTTGTCAATTGCAAAGTGTAACAGATGCTCCATAGAGAAGGTAGAAAAAAAACATTGATTGGGACCTCAGAAAGCCACGTTCCCAAACCACCAAGCAACACCATGTATAGTAACAAAGAAGTCAATACACATGATGGCAAAGAATTTTTCGTTTAAATTACGATTATTCAGGTACAGAGGGCAAGCTTAGTATGCATTTCCTCAGGAGTGTCTTACTGTATTTTCCTAGCAGATGAGAGGCATAGGCAAGGGAGGTTGAGGAAATGGTAGGGGTACCTTGAAATGGATGTTATTGAGGCCAGGGATGACCAGTTTTCCTTCCATGACAAGATAAGAATAGATTTGTCAGTACATCTATTTGTTCGATGTGCCCAGAGTTCAGACATGGATATTTTTTCCTCTTCTACAATAGCTGGTGTAAACAGCCTGCAGCCTTTACCATTCAACTTCATCAGGACCAGCTTGTCCTACCAAGACCACATGGATCACCCTGGTTCTGCCTATTTGTGTTCCATCAAAAGGACCTTGCAGCAGCTGGTGAGATTTCTCAGTCCCTACCCTGACCTTGGGATGCTCTAATGGACAAAAGCATTGGTTCTGGAGAGATAGGACACTGGGTTCAAATACGTTGTCTGGTGCTTCTTGCCTGTGTTACCTTGGGCTAATTATCTAATCTCCCTGAGCCTCAGGTTTCCTCATCTGTGAAATTAGGATAGCAAAGTCAGAATAAACGAATGAATGAATGAGTCTTTCATAATCAAGTGCATACTGTGTGCTGGACAGTTTGCTAAGTACTGGGAATACAGATACAAGTGAAGAAGACCATCCAAGCCTTCAAGGAGCTTGAATTCTAAGGGGCCCGGAAGGGGTTGAAGACAGCACATTAAGGCAATGTGGAAAATCAGCAGATTATATATTCCAGATTGCATTGTGTCACAGTGTTTGAGAAATGTCCTAAGGCTCTGGTTCCGGGGATGATAAGGTGAAAGCTTATATTTCGGTGGCGATGATTGTGTTGGGGAGAGAGGTATGATAGAACGAGTCAGGAGCAGAGTGTAAGCAGTTTAGTATGTAGGCAAGTCAGAAGACAGCTTCTAAGGTGTTTGGGAGCTCCAGATTTATGATGTCAAGCCCCCTCCTCCTCCTCAATAGTCTACTCCATTCTTTGGGCGTCATCTTTACAAGGCCCATTTGTTCACTCACATTTTCCTTTCCTTGCAGCTGAATCCCTTCTCCTCGGGAAGCACACTAACTTCACTGAGGTGAGACCTGGGAAGCTAAGACTTGGAGGTCTAGGTTTCTGTCCTGGGGCTACACTCACATAAGTAGGGCTCACGGTAGACAATATACATATAAAGTCTCCACAAAGTGACCTTTTCCTGCATTTCCCCATTCCTCAGTTGTTTCATGCCTCTCTGTCTTGGCCATGGAGTGTCAGGAATGGAGATCTTTGTGTCTTCCACAGTGCTTTCTCCAGAACAGTTGTAGGTTTGTAGGTCCTCTCGGGGGCACTATCAACTATTATCCTGACGTCTCTGACGTCCCAGTTTCACTGCCCCAATACACAAGTCTCTGTCACCGCAGTCAGCACCAGTCTTAGGAGATTGTATCAAAATTTCCTTTCCTAGACCAATGACGTGTAGATCCATGACTAGAGTGGCTGTTGTATGCCACTGCTGGCAAGATCCTACCACACCCTTTCTGATCAGAGAGAAGTTTTCCTGCGAGCTGAACTACCAGACCTATGGCACCACCAGGCTGGGCGTGTATATTCTGAAGAATGACATCCTCTACCTAAATGGTGAGCTACCTAACTGAAGCAAGGTTTCGCACCCATGCCTTTTTTCTTTGTTCTAATCCCAACATTACCTTTTTTCTCATTTTCATTATGCTTTGGCCCCTCAGGCAGCCCAAACTTTCTTCTCATTCATCCCTTGTCGATACAATTGCACCAAAGTCATGTTACACATACCTAGTTCCCCAGAGAGTGGGTTCTGGCTTTTCTTCTTTTCAGTCAGTTTCAGTCACCAATCTCTGAGGAAGTAGCTGTTTGGTTCGACAGATTTCTAAACAACTTCAAGGAAGTCATACATCAAAGGAAGCAAATGTATAGATGACACAGAGTTGTTTGGTAGGTAGCTACCATACGGCAAAGAATCAGGATCTAGTAAGGACTCAACTCACTCGACAAACAGGCTGTTACATTTAACAAAATAAATTGAGTGAAGACGAATATAAGATTTTGGAATTAGGTTTCTTTCAATCAATGGATTGAGTTCAGAATGGAGGAGACATGGCTAGACAGCATTTTGTGGGGGTTCTCACATACTTCAAACTCCATAATGAATGACAAGTACAATGACAATGGCACAAGTTAGTTGAAAAGTATCGTGCATATATTTACAGAGACTCTTTTCACATGCAGAGCTTTAGAAGTGTTAGTCCTACCATGCTTTGGATGCATCAGAGTACATCTGAATACCGAGTTTAATCTCTCAGTTACAATTGAGGAGGGTGTTGGGCAGGGAGGGGCTCACTGAGGAACAGGGTGAAAATGGAGTGGACTTCCATTCAGGTCAAACCAATTATCTTTTGGATGGTTGTCTATTGAGTGTCATTCATTTTGCTGAGCTCATAAATTCAAATAGCATTTGAACTTAAGCAGCTTGCATGTATCCAGAAAGAGCAAAACATGAAATATATTTACAGCAAATACACGACCTCTCTTTCTAGTGGGGTACATCAAGAAAACGGTTCGAGGAGACAGGGTTTCAGGTGAACCAGTGAGAGGATGAGGGGTTCCTAGCAGTGGAAGTGAGGATGGACAGCTTTCCAGGGGTGTGCGAGCACTTATGTAAGGCCAGAAGATGGAATGTCAGGTACGGGTAAAATACAACAGCTAGAATGTATAGTGTGTGACTGTGAGACATGTAAATGAAATGGATAGAGATCATTGGGCTTTAACTGGATTTGTTGTTGGCTTAAAATATGAAATAGGGACACTTCTATTTTATTCCATGGGTAATCTTAAAGAAGGGAGTCTGCAAATTTTAGACCAGCGAAGGTTCTTAAGGATGTGAGTGGCATGGCCAGACCGGGGCTTTGGGAACTTGAATTTAACAAGTGTGTGGAAGATGGGCTGAAGTCGAGAGGGCAGAATCTGAGAGGCCAGTTTGTGGAGGCTATTGTGCTAGGCCATGCCAGCTAGTGGGGATGAGGACTTGAATGAAGGTAGTGTCTGGGTGAGTTAATGTGTGCGGTGCTGTAGAAATAGAATAGATGTTAATTTTGGAAACTGGAGGCAAGGGAGCAAGGCTGAGGGTGAGTGTTGTGAACCGGGTCACCATGGTGCCATCAGCAGCAATAGGTAGATGATGCTGAGATGTGGGTTTAGAAAGACATCTGAATCACCCTCTGGACAGGTTGTGTTTAAGATGAGTTTGCAACCTTTGTGTGGAAATGTCCAGTCATCGTGTCCCTCAAGAGAAGAATTAAATCATATAACGCTATGAAAGAGAGAGTCTGGAGGAGAAACGGTGTGATCAGCAGTGTCTGTATCATAGAAATTTCCAAAGGAATAAGGACTGCGTAAAAGTCACTGAATTTAGCGATGAAGAGATGATTGGTCAAACTCAGGGAGTTTCAGTTAAATGGTAGGATCAGAAGGCAGATTGCAAGAGGGTGAGAAGTGAGGAGGAGAGGGAGAAGCAGCTTTTTTCTCGATTGACTGTAAAAGGGAGAAGACATGTAGGAATAGGGGAAGGTGAGGACAGGATCAAGTGAAAGGTATTTTTCTCCCCCTAAGGGTGGAAGACATTTGTAGTAAGCAGAAGAGGAATTGGTTTGTCAAATGTTGCCATGCTAATGTTATGGACAGTATGGACAAATGGTGACTAGATGGCATCACAGCTAAGTAGTTGACAACTGGAAGAATGGCTGGACCCAAAGAATAGTCAGTAATTATTCCTGGAAGGAGGTGTGTAGTGAATTGTCCCAGGGATATTTCTTGGTCTCTGTGCTACCTAGGGAAGGAAAACAGCTAGAGAATAGGTAGAAAACACGTTTACTGATTTTACATCTAACCCCAAGGGTTTGAGATAGAACCAATAGATCTACTGGATGACAGATTTGGAATTCCAAATCTTAGGCTAGAATGGTGGGCTCAGATGTAGTAAGGTGAAATTTAATAGACATAGTAGAATTTTGCGTCTGTACTCTCAAAACCCTTTTATGAGTCCAAGATGGACAAGCAGAGGCTGGGAATTTCTGAACAAATATTGGGACATTTAATGGACTGAAGCTCAACATGGTTCAACAGTGTGATGTGTTAAATAACAAAGGTTAAGGAAAACCTTAGGGTACATGAAAGAGACAGAGTATTCAACTGTCTTCAGGGAGTTAAAGGGCTGTCACAGGGAAATGTGCCTGGACTTGTTCTGCTTTGACCCAGAAGGTAGAACGAGCAATACAGTGTCACGTTACAAAGAAGCAAATATCCACTAGAAGTGAAGAAAAATTTCGTATCATGTGGTGGGATGGTCTACTTCAGGAAGGAGAAGGTTTGCCTTCCCTGAGGAATGTCAAATAAATGGTCGATCACCACTTCTTGGGGATGTGGTGGAGGGTATTCCTGGTCAGGTAAGGGTTGGACCAGGCCATGCCTGAGGTGTCGCATTTCTGTTCGTCCTTCATCCTGATGTGTTGATTTTCTCCTAGAAGTCAGAAGACTATGGAGAAGAGCCTGGTGACAATCCAAGGCAACCCATGGGAAAGTGTGCTGTTGTCTGTGTCTCTTTAGAGCAGAGGAGAGCAAGTCAAGATCCTTTGTTATGTTTGTCACGGTAGAGAGCTGACAGGTTCCCAGGAGAATTCTCTTGTCCCTTTGTTCAACGATCACATCCTCCACATCTTGTGTGGGGGAGGGTGACCCTCAAAGACCTCCTCCCAAACGCATGTGCACATATACCCACACAGAAGACAGGACATAAATTTCCTGCTGTGGAGTGAATGACTAAATACATATACATATATATACATATATATACATATATATATACACACACACACACATGTGTATATCATTTACATCTTTATATATATAACATACATATATATTTATAGATAAAGATAGATATATTTATATATATTTATATCTATATCTATGTATATATCTATATATATGTATATATACATGTGTTTTTTTTCCACATGGGCATCCATGTATCTAAGCAATTAGCTACCATTCATGAATCAGTCAATATGTCACTCTGTCCTCCTTGGAATGTTTTGACAGCTTGATGCACTGCCACAAATTCAGCATATTGACCCCTTCCACCTGTGCAAGGACTTTCCAATGTCCACCTAGTACTTGGCTTAGAGGCTACCGCTTTCCAGTGTATTCTGAGGCCCTAATATTCTGCTGCACCATCAGTAAACTCTTCCTTTCCCTTTTCTTCAGTTAATCCTTCTAATCCCTCATTCCATTTTGCCAAGGGTTATACCAACTTTTGCTATGGTTCGGAGGGTATATCATTTCCCTTAGTGGGTATGTTTGCTATTCATTCATAGAGGGTTGATTTAAATGTATTTTGAACATAGCATTTCCAATGACTTGTCCAATTCTTTGAGAAGCTGGTGTAATCATTACCCAGGTCTTGAATCCATTTGCCAGCATTAATGTTACCCCATGAGTCAAAGTCAGTTGTCCAGTCTCTACCAAAGCCCAACAGGCAGCTAACCACTGCTTTTCAAAAGGGGTGTATTGAATGCCAGATGAAAGGAGTTTCCTAGACAAAAATCCAAAGGGCACATTTCAGACAGGTTGAATATGCCATAAATCAAGGCTCAATTGGATCGTGGTCTATGCTTCCACAAAAGCTTTACTTTGTTCAAGTGACCAAGCGCCAATTCAGTGTTTTTTATTGTAATCTTCTATAAGGGTTCAAATTTTGTTCTTGATGTGGTACATGATGTCCCCAATATCCAAATAATCCTTGAAACTTTTGGGCCTCTATCTTATTGGTGCAGATGGAAAAATTCTGAATCTCTTGTCAGGTTTGTGGGAGGTGTCAACCCCCTTTTCCTTTATGTACCCCTCAAATTTTCCAAGTTCAGTTAGCTCTTGAAACTTTGCACGGTTAATTTCCAAATTTTATCCCCTGGAATCCTGTCCATGGTGCCAAATGAATCGCTAAGGCAGTGTTTACGGTACTGGGGGTAACTGTGAATATACTGGCATAGTTGTCAATTGCAAAGTGTAACAGATGCTCCATAGAGAAGGTAGAAAAAAAACATTGATTGGGACCTCAGAAAGCCACGTTCCCAAACCACCAAGCAACACCATGTATAGTAACAAAGAAGTCAATACACATGATGGCAAAGAATTTTTCGTTTAAATTACGATTATTCAGGTACAGAGGGCAAGCTTAGTATGCATTTCCTCAGGAGTGTCTTACTGTATTTTCCTAGCAGATGAGAGGCATAGGCAAGGGAGGTTGAGGAAATGGTAGGGGTACCTTGAAATGGATGTTATTGAGGCCAGGGATGACCAGTTTTCCTTCCATGACAAGATAAGAATAGATTTGTCAGTACATCTATTTGTTCGATGTGCCCAGAGTTCAGACATGGATATTTTTTCCTCTTCTACAATAGCTGGTGTAAACAGCCTGCAGCCTTTACCATTCAACTTCATCAGGACCAGCTTGTCCTACCAAGACCACATGGATCACCCTGGTTCTGCCTATTTGTGTTCCATCAAAAGGACCTTGCAGCAGCTGGTGAGATTTCTCAGTCCCTACCCTGACCTTGGGATGCTCTAATGGACAAAAGCATTGGTTCTGGAGAGATAGGACACTGGGTTCAAATACGTTGTCTGGTGCTTCTTGCCTGTGTTACCTTGGGCTAATTATCTAATCTCCCTGAGCCTCAGGTTTCCTCATCTGTGAAATTAGGATAGCAAAGTCAGAATAAACGAATGAATGAATGAGTCTTTCATAATCAAGTGCATACTGTGTGCTGGACAGTTTGCTAAGTACTGGGAATACAGATACAAGTGAAGAAGACCATCCAAGCCTTCAAGGAGCTTGAATTCTAAGGGGCCCGGAAGGGGTTGAAGACAGCACATTAAGGCAATGTGGAAAATCAGCAGATTATATATTCCAGATTGCATTGTGTCACAGTGTTTGAGAAATGTCCTAAGGCTCTGGTTCCGGGGATGATAAGGTGAAAGCTTATATTTCGGTGGCGATGATTGTGTTGGGGAGAGAGGTATGATAGAACGAGTCAGGAGCAGAGTGTAAGCAGTTTAGTATGTAGGCAAGTCAGAAGACAGCTTCTAAGGTGTTTGGGAGCTCCAGATTTATGATGTCAAGCCCCCTCCTCCTCCTCAATAGTCTACTCCATTCTTTGGGCGTCATCTTTACAAGGCCCATTTGTTCACTCACATTTTCCTTTCCTTGCAGCTGAATCCCTTCTCCTCGGGAAGCACACTAACTTCACTGAGGTGAGACCTGGGAAGCTAAGACTTGGAGGTCTAGGTTTCTGTCCTGGGGCTACACTCACATAAGTAGGGCTCACGGTAGACAATATACATATAAAGTCTCCACAAAGTGACCTTTTCCTGCATTTCCCCATTCCTCAGTTGTTTCATGCCTCTCTGTCTTGGCCATGGAGTGTCAGGAATGGAGATCTTTGTGTCTTCCACAGTGCTTTCTCCAGAACAGTTGTAGGTTTGTAGGTCCTCTCGGGGGCACTATCAACTATTATCCTGACGTCTCTGACGTCCCAGTTTCACTGCCCCAATACACAAGTCTCTGTCACCGCAGTCAGCACCAGTCTTAGGAGATTGTATCAAAATTTCCTTTCCTAGACCAATGACGTGTAGATCCATGACTAGAGTGGCTGTTGTATGCCACTGCTGGCAAGATCCTACCACACCCTTTCTGATCAGAGAGAAGTTTTCCTGCGAGCTGAACTACCAGACCTATGGCACCACCAGGCTGGGCGTGTATATTCTGAAGAATGACATCCTCTACCTAAATGGTGAGCTACCTAACTGAAGCAAGGTTTCGCACCCATGCCTTTTTTCTTTGTTCTAATCCCAACATTACCTTTTTTCTCATTTTCATTATGCTTTGGCCCCTCAGGCAGCCCAAACTTTCTTCTCATTCATCCCTTGTCGATACAATTGCACCAAAGTCATGTTACACATACCTAGTTCCCCAGAGAGTGGGTTCTGGCTTTTCTTCTTTTCAGTCAGTTTCAGTCACCAATCTCTGAGGAAGTAGCTGTTTGGTTCGACAGATTTCTAAACAACTTCAAGGAAGTCATACATCAAAGGAAGCAAATGTATAGATGACACAGAGTTGTTTGGTAGGTAGCTACCATACGGCAAAGAATCAGGATCTAGTAAGGACTCAACTCACTCGACAAACAGGCTGTTACATTTAACAAAATAAATTGAGTGAAGACGAATATAAGATTTTGGAATTAGGTTTCTTTCAATCAATGGATTGAGTTCAGAATGGAGGAGACATGGCTAGACAGCATTTTGTGGGGATTCTCACATACTTCAAACTCCATAATGAATGACAAGTACAATGACAATGGCACAAGTTAGTTGAAAAGTATCGTGCATATATTTACAGAGACTCTTTTCACATGCAGAGCTTTAGAAGTGTTAGTCCTACCATGCTTTGGATGCATCAGAGTACATCTGAATACCGAGTTTAATCTCTCAGTTACAATTGAGGAGGGTGTTGGGCAGGGAGGGGCTCACTGAGGAACAGGGTGAAAATGGAGTGGACTTCCATTCAGGTCAAACCAATTATCTTTTGGATGGTTGTCTATTGAGTGTCATTCATTTTGCTGAGCTCATAAATTCAAATAGCATTTGCACTTAAGCAGCTTGCATGTATCCAGAAAGAACAAAACATGAAATATATTTACAGCAAATACACGACCTCTCTTTCTAGTGGGGTACATCAAGAAAACGGTTCGAGGAGACAGGGTTTCAGGTGAACCAGTGAGAGGATGAGGGGTTCCTAGCAGTGGAAGTGAGGATGGACAGCTTTCCAGGGGTGTGTGAGCACTTATGTAAGGCCAGAAGATGGAATGTCAGGTACGGGTAAAATACAACAGCTAGAATGTATAGTGTGTGACTGTGAGACATGTAAATGAAATGGATAGAGATCATTGGGCTTTAACTGGATTTGTTGTTGGCTTAAAATATGAAATAGGGACACTTCTATTTTATTCCATGGGTAATCTTAAAGAAGGGAGTCTGCAAATTTTAGACCAGCGAAGGTTCTTAAGGATGTGAGTGGCATGGCCAGACCGGGGCTTTGGGAACTTGAATTTAACAAGTGTGTGGAAGATGGGCTGAAGTCGAGAGGGCAGAATCTGAGAGGCCAGTTTGTGGAGGCTATTGTGCTAGGCCATGCCAGCTAGTGGGGATGAGGACTTGAATGAAGGTAGTGTCTGGGTGAGTTAATGTGTGCGGTGCTGTAGAAATAGAATAGATGTTAATTTTGGAAACTGGAGGCAAGGGAGCAAGGCTGAGGGTGAGTGTTGTGAACCGGGTCACCATGGTGCCATCAGCAGCAATAGGTAGATGATGCTGAGATGTGGGTTTAGAAAGACATCTGAATCACCCTCTGGACAGGTTGTGTTTAAGATGAGTTTGCAACCTTTGTGTGGAAATGTCCAGTCATCGTGTCCCTCAAGAGAAGAATTAAATCATATAACGCTATGAAAGAGAGAGTCTGGAGGAGAAACGGTGTGATCAGCAGTGTCTGTATCATAGAAATTTCCAAAGGAATAAGGACTGCGTAAAAGTCACTGAATTTAGCGATGAAGAGATGATTGGTCAAACTCAGGGAGTTTCAGTTAAATGGTAGGATCAGAAGGCAGATTGCAAGAGGGTGAGAAGTGAGGAGGAGAGGGAGAAGCAGCTTTTTTCTCGATTGACTGTAAAAGGGAGAAGACATGTAGGAATAGGGGAAGGTGAGGACAGGATCAAGTGAAAGGTATTTTTCTCCCCCTAAGGGTGGAAGACATTTGTAGTAAGCAGAAGAGGAATTGGTTTGTCAAATGTTGCCATGCTAATGTTATGGACAGTATGGACAAATGGTGACTAGATGGCATCACAGCTAAGTAGTTGACAACTGGAAGAATGGCTGGACCCAAAGAATAGTCAGTAATTATTCCTGGAAGGAGGTGTGTAGTGAATTGTCCCAGGGATATTTCTTGGTCTCTGTGCTACCTAGGGAAGGAAAACAGCTAGAGAATAGGTAGAAAACACGTTTACTGATTTTACATCTAACCCCAAGGGTTTGAGATAGAACCAATAGATCTACTGGATGACAGATTTGGAATTCCAAATCTTAGGCTAGAATGGTGGGCTCAGATGTAGTAAGGTGAAATTTAATAGACATAGTAGAATTTTGCGTCTGTACTCTCAAAACCCTTTTATGAGTCCAAGATGGACAAGCAGAGGCTGGGAATTTCTGAACAAATATTGGGACATTTAATGGACTGAAGCTCAACATGGTTCAACAGTGTGATGTGTTAAATAACAAAGGTTAAGGAAAACCTTAGGGTACATGAAAGAGACAGAGTATTCAACTGTCTTCAGGGAGTTAAAGGGCTGTCACAGGGAAATGTGCCTGGACTTGTTCTGCTTTGACCCAGAAGGTAGAACGAGCAATACAGTGTCACGTTACAAAGAAGCAAATATCCACTAGAAGTGAAGAAAAATTTCGTATCATGTGGTGGGATGGTCTACTTCAGGAAGGAGAAGGTTTGCCTTCCCTGAGGAATGTCAAATAAATGGTCGATCACCACTTCTTGGGGATGTGGTGGAGGGTATTCCTGGTCAGGTAAGGGTTGGACCAGGCCATGCCTGAGGTGTCGCATTTCTGTTCGTCCTTCATCCTGATGTGTTGATTTTCTCCTAGAAGTCAGAAGACTATGGAGAAGAGCCTGGTGACAATCCAAGGCAACCCATGGGAAAGTGTGCTGTTGTCTGTGTCTCTTTAGAGCAGAGGAGAGCAAGTCAAGATCCTTTGTTATGTTTGTCACGGTAGAGAGCTGACAGGTTCCCAGGAGAATTCTCTTGTCCCTTTGTTCAACGATCACATCCTCCACATCTTGTGTGGGGGAGGGTGACCCTCAAAGACCTCCTCCCAAACGCATGTGCACATATACCCACACAGAAGACAGGACATAAATTTCCTGCTGTGGAGTGAATGACTAAATACATATACATATATATACATATATATACATATATATATACACACACACACACATGTGTATATCATTTACATCTTTATATATATAACATACATATATATTTATAGATAAAGATAGATATATTTATATATATTTATATCTATATCTATGTATATATCTATATATATGTATATATACATGTGTTTTTTTTCCACATGGGCATCCATGTATCTAAGCAATTAGCTACCATTCATGAATCAGTCAATATGTCACTCTGTCCTCCTTGGAATGTTTTGACAGCTTGATGCACTGCCACAAATTCAGCATATTGACCCCTTCCACCTGTGCAAGGACTTTCCAATGTCCACCTAGTACTTGGCTTAGAGGCTACCGCTTTCCAGTGTATTCTGAGGCCCTAATATTCTGCTGCACCATCAGTAAACTCTTCCTTTCCCTTTTCTTCAGTTAATCCTTCTAATCCCTCATTCCATTTTGCCAAGGGTTATACCAACTTTTGCTATGGTTCGGAGGGTATATCATTTCCCTTAGTGGGTATGTTTGCTATTCATTCATAGAGGGTTGATTTAAATGTATTTTGAACATAGCATTTCCAATGACTTGTCCAATTCTTTGAGAAGCTGGTGTAATCATTACCCAGGTCTTGAATCCATTTGCCAGCATTAATGTTACCCCATGAGTCAAAGTCAGTTGTCCAGTCTCTACCAAAGCCCAACAGGCAGCTAACCACTGCTTTTCAAAAGGGGTGTATTGAATGCCAGATGAAAGGAGTTTCCTAGACAAAAATCCAAAGGGCACATTTCAGACAGGTTGAATATGCCATAAATCAAGGCTCAATTGGATCGTGGTCTATGCTTCCACAAAAGCTTTACTTTGTTCAAGTGACCAAGCGCCAATTCAGTGTTTTTTATTGTAATCTTCTATAAGGGTTCAAATTTTGTTCTTGATGTGGTACATGATGTCCCCAATATCCAAATAATCCTTGAAACTTTTGGGCCTCTATCTTATTGGTGCAGATGGAAAAATTCTGAATCTCTTGTCAGGTTTGTGGGAGGTGTCAACCCCCTTTTCCTTTATGTACCCCTCAAATTTTCCAAGTTCAGTTAGCTCTTGAAACTTTGCACGGTTAATTTCCAAATTTTATCCCCTGGAATCCTGTCCATGGTGCCAAATGAATCGCTAAGGCAGTGTTTACGGTACTGGGGGTAACTGTGAATATACTGGCATAGTTGTCAATTGCAAAGTGTAACAGATGCTCCATAGAGAAGGTAGAAAAAAAACATTGATTGGGACCTCAGAAAGCCACGTTCCCAAACCACCAAGCAACACCATGTATAGTAACAAAGAAGTCAATACACATGATGGCAAAGAATTTTTCGTTTAAATTACGATTATTCAGGTACAGAGGGCAAGCTTAGTATGCATTTCCTCAGGAGTGTCTTACTGTATTTTCCTAGCAGATGAGAGGCATAGGCAAGGGAGGTTGAGGAAATGGTAGGGGTACCTTGAAATGGATGTTATTGAGGCCAGGGATGACCAGTTTTCCTTCCATGACAAGATAAGAATAGATTTGTCAGTACATCTATTTGTTCGATGTGCCCAGAGTTCAGACATGGATATTTTTTCCTCTTCTACAATAGCTGGTGTAAACAGCCTGCAGCCTTTACCATTCAACTTCATCAGGACCAGCTTGTCCTACCAAGACCACATGGATCACCCTGGTTCTGCCTATTTGTGTTCCATCAAAAGGACCTTGCAGCAGCTGGTGAGATTTCTCAGTCCCTACCCTGACCTTGGGATGCTCTAATGGACAAAAGCATTGGTTCTGGAGAGATAGGACACTGGGTTCAAATACGTTGTCTGGTGCTTCTTGCCTGTGTTACCTTGGGCTAATTATCTAATCTCCCTGAGCCTCAGGTTTCCTCATCTGTGAAATTAGGATAGCAAAGTCAGAATAAACGAATGAATGAATGAGTCTTTCATAATCAAGTGCATACTGTGTGCTGGACAGTTTGCTAAGTACTGGGAATACAGATACAAGTGAAGAAGACCATCCAAGCCTTCAAGGAGCTTGAATTCTAAGGGGCCCGGAAGGGGTTGAAGACAGCACATTAAGGCAATGTGGAAAATCAGCAGATTATATATTCCAGATTGCATTGTGTCACAGTGTTTGAGAAATGTCCTAAGGCTCTGGTTCCGGGGATGATAAGGTGAAAGCTTATATTTCGGTGGCGATGATTGTGTTGGGGAGAGAGGTATGATAGAACGAGTCAGGAGCAGAGTGTAAGCAGTTTAGTATGTAGGCAAGTCAGAAGACAGCTTCTAAGGTGTTTGGGAGCTCCAGATTTATGATGTCAAGCCCCCTCCTCCTCCTCAATAGTCTACTCCATTCTTTGGGCGTCATCTTTACAAGGCCCATTTGTTCACTCACATTTTCCTTTCCTTGCAGCTGAATCCCTTCTCCTCGGGAAGCACACTAACTTCACTGAGGTGAGACCTGGGAAGCTAAGACTTGGAGGTCTAGGTTTCTGTCCTGGGGCTACACTCACATAAGTAGGGCTCACGGTAGACAATATACATATAAAGTCTCCACAAAGTGACCTTTTCCTGCATTTCCCCATTCCTCAGTTGTTTCATGCCTCTCTGTCTTGGCCATGGAGTGTCAGGAATGGAGATCTTTGTGTCTTCCACAGTGCTTTCTCCAGAACAGTTGTAGGTTTGTAGGTCCTCTCGGGGGCACTATCAACTATTATCCTGACGTCTCTGACGTCCCAGTTTCACTGCCCCAATACACAAGTCTCTGTCACCGCAGTCAGCACCAGTCTTAGGAGATTGTATCAAAATTTCCTTTCCTAGACCAATGACGTGTAGATCCATGACTAGAGTGGCTGTTGTATGCCACTGCTGGCAAGATCCTACCACACCCTTTCTGATCAGAGAGAAGTTTTCCTGCGAGCTGAACTACCAGACCTATGGCACCACCAGGCTGGGCGTGTATATTCTGAAGAATGACATCCTCTACCTAAATGGTGAGCTACCTAACTGAAGCAAGGTTTCGCACCCATGCCTTTTTTCTTTGTTCTAATCCCAACATTACCTTTTTTCTCATTTTCATTATGCTTTGGCCCCTCAGGCAGCCCAAACTTTCTTCTCATTCATCCCTTGTCGATACAATTGCACCAAAGTCATGTTACACATACCTAGTTCCCCAGAGAGTGGGTTCTGGCTTTTCTTCTTTTCAGTCAGTTTCAGTCACCAATCTCTGAGGAAGTAGCTGTTTGATTCGACAGATTTCTAAACAACTTCAAGGAAGTCATACATCAAAGGAAGCAAATGTATAGATGACACAGAGTTGTTTGGTAGGTAGCTACCATACGGCAAAGAATCAGGATCTAGTAAGGACTCAACTCACTCGACAAACAGGCTGTTACATTTAACAAAATAAATTGAGTGAAGACGAATATAAGATTTTGGAATTAGGTTTCTTTCAATCAATGGATTGAGTTCAGAATGGAGGAGACATGGCTAGACAGCATTTTGTGGGGGTTCTCACATACTTCAAACTCCATAATGAATGACAAGTACAATGACAATGGCACAAGTTAGTTGAAAAGTATCGTGCATATATTTACAGAGACTCTTTTCACATGCAGAGCTTTAGAAGTGTTAGTCCTACCATGCTTTGGATGCATCAGAGTACATCTGAATACCGAGTTTAATCTCTCAGTTACAATTGAGGAGGGTGTTGGGCAGGGAGGGGCTCACTGAGGAACAGGGTGAAAATGGAGTGGACTTCCATTCAGGTCAAACCAATTATCTTTTGGATGGTTGTCTATTGAGTGTCATTCATTTTGCTGAGCTCATAAATTCAAATAGCATTTGAACTTAAGCAGCTTGCATGTATCCAGAAAGAGCAAAACATGAAATATATTTACAGCAAATACACGACCTCTCTTTCTAGTGGGGTACATCAAGAAAACGGTTCGAGGAGACAGGGTTTCAGGTGAACCAGTGAGAGGATGAGGGGTTCCTAGCAGTGGAAGTGAGGATGGACAGCTTTCCAGGGGTGTGTGAGCACTTATGTAAGGCCAGAAGATGGAATGTCAGGTACGGGTAAAATACAACAGCTAGAATGTATAGTGTGTGACTGTGAGACATGTAAATGAAATGGATAGAGATCATTGGGCTTTAACTGGATTTGTTGTTGGCTTAAAATATGAAATAGGGACACTTCTATTTTATTCCATGGGTAATCTTAAAGAAGGGAGTCTGCAAATTTTAGACCAGCGAAGGTTCTTAAGGATGTGAGTGGCATGGCCAGACCGGGGCTTTGGGAACTTGAATTTAACAAGTGTGTGGAAGATGGGCTGAAGTCGAGAGGGCAGAATCTGAGAGGCCAGTTTGTGGAGGCTATTGTGCTAGGCCATGCCAGCTAGTGGGGATGAGGACTTGAATGAAGGTAGTGTCTGGGTGAGTTAATGTGTGCGGTGCTGTAGAAATAGAATAGATGTTAATTTTGGAAACTGGAGGCAAGGGAGCAAGGCTGAGGGTGAGTGTTGTGAACCGGGTCACCATGGTGCCATCAGCAGCAATAGGTAGATGATGCTGAGATGTGGGTTTAGAAAGACATCTGAATCACCCTCTGGACAGGTTGTGTTTAAGATGAGTTTGCAACCTTTGTGTGGAAATGTCCAGTCATCGTGTCCCTCAAGAGAAGAATTAAATCATATAACGCTATGAAAGAGAGAGTCTGGAGGAGAAACGGTGTGATCAGCAGTGTCTGTATCATAGAAATTTCCAAAGGAATAAGGACTGCGTAAAAGTCACTGAATTTAGCGATGAAGAGATGATTGGTCAAACTCAGGGAGTTTCAGTTAAATGGTAGGATCAGAAGGCAGATTGCAAGAGGGTGAGAAGTGAGGAGGAGAGGGAGAAGCAGCTTTTTTCTCGATTGACTGTAAAAGGGAGAAGACATGTAGGAATAGGGGAAGGTGAGGACAGGATCAAGTGAAAGGTATTTTTCTCCCCCTAAGGGTGGAAGACATTTGTAGTAAGCAGAAGAGGAATTGGTTTGTCAAATGTTGCCATGCTAATGTTATGGACAGTATGGACAAATGGTGACTAGATGGCATCACAGCTAAGTAGTTGACAACTGGAAGAATGGCTGGACCCAAAGAATAGTCAGTAATTATTCCTGGAAGGAGGTGTGTAGTGAATTGTCCCAGGGATATTTCTTGGTCTCTGTGCTACCTAGGGAAGGAAAACAGCTAGAGAATAGGTAGAAAACACGTTTACTGATTTTACATCTAACCCCAAGGGTTTGAGATAGAACCAATAGATCTACTGGATGACAGATTTGGAATTCCAAATCTTAGGCTAGAATGGTGGGCTCAGATGTAGTAAGGTGAAATTTAATAGACATAGTAGAATTTTGCGTCTGTACTCTCAAAACCCTTTTATGAGTCCAAGATGGACAAGCAGAGGCTGGGAATTTCTGAACAAATATTGGGACATTTAATGGACTGAAGCTCAACATGGTTCAACAGTGTGATGTGTTAAATAACAAAGGTTAAGGAAAACCTTAGGGTACATGAAAGAGACAGAGTATTCAACTGTCTTCAGGGAGTTAAAGGGCTGTCACAGGGAAATGTGCCTGGACTTGTTCTGCTTTGACCCAGAAGGTAGAACGAGCAATACAGTGTCACGTTACAAAGAAGCAAATATCCACTAGAAGTGAAGAAAAATTTCGTATCATGTGGTGGGATGGTCTACTTCAGGAAGGAGAAGGTTTGCCTTCCCTGAGGAATGTCAAATAAATGGTCGATCACCACTTCTTGGGGATGTGGTGGAGGGTATTCCTGGTCAGGTAAGGGTTGGACCAGGCCATGCCTGAGATGTCGCATTTCTGTTCGTCCTTCATCCTGATGTGTTGATTTTCTCCTACAAGTCAGAAGACTATGGAGAAGAGCCTGGTGACAATCCAAGGCAACCCATGGGAAAGTGTGCTGTTGTCTGTGTCTCTTTAGAGCAGAGGAGAGCAAGTCAAGATCCTTTGTTATGTTTGTCACGGTAGAGAGCTGACAGGTTCCCAGGAGAATTCTCTTGTCCCTTTGTTCAACGATCACATCCTCCACATCTTGTGTGGGGGAGGGTGACCCTCAAAGACCTCCTCCCAAACGCATGTGCACATATACCCACACAGAAGACAGGACATAAATTTCCTGCTGTGGAGTGAATCACTAGGTACATATACATATATATACATATATATACATATATATATATATATATATATTTATACACACACACACACACACACACACACACATGTGTATATCATTTACATCTTTATATATATAACATACATATATATTTATAGATAAAGATAGATATGTTTATATATATTTATATCTATATCTATGTATATATCTATATATATGTATATATACATGTGATTTTTTTCCACATGGGCATCCATGTATCTAAGCAATTAGCGACCATTCATGAATCAGTCAATATGTCACTCTGTCCTCCTTGGAATGTTTTGACAGCTTGATGCACTGCCACAAATTCAGCATATTGACCCCTTCCACCTGTGCAAGGACTTTCCAATGTCCACCTAGTACTTGGCTTAGAGGCTACCGCTTTCCAGTGTATTCTGAGGCCCTAATATTCTGCTGCACCATCAGTAAACTCTTCCTTTCCCTTTTCTTCAGTTAATCCTTCTAATCCCTCATTCCATTTTGCCAAGGGTTATACCAACTTTTGCTATGGTTCGGAGGGTATATCATTTCCCTTAGTGGGTATGTTTGCTATTCATTCATAGAGGGTTGATTTAAATGTATTTTGAACATAGCATTTCCAATGACTTGTCCAATTCTTTGAGAAGCTGGTGTAATCATTACCCAGGTCTTGAATCCATTTGCCAGCATTAATGTTACCCCATGAGTCAAAGTCAGTTGTCCAGTCTCTACCAAAGCCCAACAGGCAGCTAACCACTGCTTTTCAAAAGGGGTGTATTGAATGCCAGAAGAAAGGAGTTTCCTAGACAAAAATCCAAAGGGCACATTTCAGACAGGTTGAATATGCCATAAATCAAGGCTCAATTGGATCGTGGTCTATGCTTCCACAAAAGCTTTACTTTGTTCAAGTGACCAAGCGCCAATTCAGTGTTTTTTATTGTAATCTTCTATAAGGGTTCAAATTTTGTTCTTGATGTGGTACATGATGTCCCCAATATCCAAATAATCCTTGAAACTTTTGGGCCTCTATCTTATTGGTGCAGATGGAAAAATTCTGAATCTCTTGTCAGGTTTGTGGGAGGTGTCAACCCCCTTTTCCTTTATGTACCCCTCAAATTTTCCAAGTTCAGTTAGCTCTTGAAACTTTGCACGGTTAATTTCCAAATTTTATCCCCTGGAATCCTGTCCATGGTGCCAAATGAATCTCTAAGGCAGTGTTTACGGTACTGGGGGTAACTGTGAATATACTGGCATAGTTGTCAATTGCAAAATGTAACAGATGCTCCATAGAGAAGCTAGAAAAAAAACATTGATTGGGACCTCAGAAAGCCACGTTCCCAAACCACCAAGCAACACCATGTATAGTAACAAAGAAGTCAATACACATGATGGCAAAGAATTTTTCGTTTAAATTACGATTATTCAGGTACAGAGGGCAAGCTTAGTATGCATTTCCTCAGGAGTGTCTTACTGTATTTTCCTAGCAGATGAGAGGCATAGGCAAGGGAGGTTGAGGAAATGGTAGGGGTACCTTGAAATGGATGTTATTGAGGCCAGGGATTACCAGTTTTCCTTCCATGACAAGATAAGAATAGATTTGTCAGTACATCTATTTGTTCGATGTGCCCAGAGTTCAGACATGGATATTTTTTCCTCTTCTACAATAGCTGGTGTAAACAGCCTGCAGCCTTTACCATTCAACTTCATCAGGTCCAGCTTGTCCTACCAAGACCACATGGATCACCCTGGTTCTGCCTATTTGTGTTCCATCAAAAGGACCTTGCAGCAGCTGGTGAGATTTCTCAGTCCCTACCCTGACCTTGGGATGCTCTAATGGACAAAAGCATTGGTTCTGGAGAGATAGGACACTGGGTTCAAATACGTTGTCTGGTGCTTCTTGCCTGTGTTACCTTGGGCTCCCTGAGCCTCAGGTTTCCTCATCTGTGAAATTAGGATAGCAAAGTCAGAATAAACGAATGAATGAATGAGTCTTTCATAATCAAGTGCATACTGTGTGCTGGACAGTTTGCTAAGTACTGGGAATACAGATACAAGTGAAGAAGACCATCCAAGCCTTCAAGGAGCTTGAATTCTAAGGGGCCCGGAAGGGGTTGAAGACAGCACATTAAGGCAATGTGGAAAATCAGCAGATTATATATTCCAGATTGCATTGTGTCACAGTGTTTGAGAAATGTCCTAAGGCTCTGGTTCCGGGGATGATAAGGTGAAAGCTTATATTTCGGTGGCGATGATTGTGTTGGGGAGAGAGGTATGATAGAACGAGTCAGGAGCAGAGTGTAAGCAGTTTAGTATGTAGGCAAGTCAGAAGACAGCTTCTAAGGTGTTTGGGAGCTCCAGATTTATGATGTCAAGCCCCCTCCTCCTCCTCAATAGTCTACTCCATTCTTTGGGCGTCATCTTTACAAGGCCCATTTGTTCACTCACATTTTCCTTTCCTTGCAGCTGAATCCCTTCTCCTCGGGAAGCACACTAACTTCACTGAGGTGAGACCTGGGAAGCTAAGACTTGGAGGTCTAGGTTTCTGTCCTGGGGCTACACTCACATAAGTAGGGCTCACGGTAGACAATATACATATAAAGTCTCCACAAAGTGACCTTTTCCTGCATTTCCCCATTCCTCAGTTGTTTCATGCCTCTCTGTCTTGGCCATGGAGTGTCAGGAATGGAGATCTTTGTGTCTTCCACAGTGCTTTCTCCAGAACAGTTGTAGGTTTGTAGGTCCTCTCGGGGGCACTATCAACTATTATCCTGACGTCTCTGACGTCCCAGTTTCACTGCCCCAATACACAAGTCTCTGTCACCGCAGTCAGCACCAGTCTTAGGAGATTGTATCAAAATTTCCTTTCCTAGACCAATGACGTGTAGATCCATGACTAGAGTGGCTGTTGTATGCCACTGCTGGCAAGATCCTACCACACCCTTTCTGATCAGAGAGAAGTTTTCCTGCGAGCTGAACTACCAGACCTATGGCACCACCAGGCTGGGCGTGTATATTCTGAAGAATGACATCCTCTACCTAAATGGTGAGCTACCTAACTGAAGCAAGGTTTCGCACCCATGCCTTTTTTCTTTGTTCTAATCCCAACATTACCTTTTTTCTCATTTTCATTATGCTTTGGCCCCTCAGGCAGCCCAAACTTTCTTCTCATTCATCCCTTGTCGATACAATTGCACCAAAGTCATGTTACACATACCTAGTTCCCCAGAGAGTGGGTTCTGGCTTTTCTTCTTTTCAGTCAGTTTCAGTCACCAATCTCTGAGGAAGTAGCTGTTTGGTTCGACAGATTTCTAAACAACTTCAAGGAAGTCATACATCAAAGGAAGCAAATGTATAGATGACACAGAGTTGTTTGGTAGGTAGCTACCATACGGCAAAGAATCAGGATCTAGTAAGGACTCAACTCACTCGACAAACAGGCTGTTACATTTAACAAAATAAATTGAGTGAAGACGAATATAAGATTTTGGAATTAGGTTTCTTTCAATCAATGGATTGAGTTCAGAATGGAGGAGACATGGCTAGACAGCATTTTGTGGGGGTTCTCACATACTTCAAACTCCATAATGAATGACAAGTACAATGACAATGGCACAAGTTAGTTGAAAAGTATCGTGCATATATTTACAGAGACTCTTTTCACATGCAGAGCTTTAGAAGCGTTAGTCCTACCATGCTTTGGATGCATCAGAGTACATCTGAATACCGAGTTTAATCTCTCAGTTACAATTGAGGAGGGTGTTGGGCAGGGAGGGGCTCACTGAGGAACAGGGTGAAAATGGAGTGGACTTCCATTCAGGTCAAACCAATTATCTTTTGGATGGTTGTCTATTGAGTGTCATTCATTTTGCTGAGCTCATAAATTCAAATAGCATTTGCACTTAAGCAGCTTGCATGTATCCAGAAAGAGCAAAACATGAAATATATTTACAGCAAATACACGACCTCTCTTTCTAGTGGGGTACATCAAGAAAACGGTTCGAGGAGACAGGGTTTCAGGTGAACCAGTGAGAGGATGAGGGGTTCCTAGCAGTGGAAGTGAGGATGGACAGCTTTGTGTGAGCACTTATGTAAGGCCAGAAGATGGAATGTCAGGTACGGGTAAAATACAACAGCTAGAATGTATAGTGTGTGACTGTGAGACAAGTAAATGAAATGGATAGAGATCATTGGGCTTTAACTGGATTTGTTGTTGGCTTAAAATATGAAATAGGGACACTTCTATTTTATTCCATGGGTAATCTTAAAGAAGGGAGTCTGCAAATTTTAGACCAGTGAAGGTTCTTAAGGATGTGAGTGGCATGGCCAGACCGGGGCTTTGTTAACTTGAATTTAACAAGTGTGTGGAAGATGGGCTGAAGTCGAGAGGGCAGAATCTGAGAGGCCAGTTTGTGGAGGCTATTGTGCTAGGCCATGCCAGCTAGCGGGGATGAGGACTTGAATGAAGGTAGTGTCTAGGTGAGTTAATGTGTGCGGTGCTGTAGAAATAGAATAGATGTTAATTTTGGAAACTGGAGGCAAGGGAGCAAGGCTGAGGGTGAGTGTTGTGAACCGGGTCACCATGGTGCCATCAGCAGCAATAGGTAGATGATGCTTGCTAGGCCTACAGGCCTGTGTGGGCTACCCTAGTCTTTCTTACCTCACCTCCGAGGTCTTCAGTTGGCCAAAACCAGATGCACATATGAGAGAAAGGACGTTCCAGAGTCGAACAAGGGTTGAGCTTTATTTCAGGGTCTGGGTTACAAGTGCAGGGGTGTCTTCCTTAGGAGGAAGAGGGGGAGATTTCCTAAGGAGGCTAGGATCTTAAGGGCTTGGAAGTAGAAGTACAAGCGGGGAGAGAGGGGGAGGGGAGAGAGGAAAGAAGAAAACGGAGCCTACTGTCCTCTTGGCCCCTTAGATGCTAAGAGAGCTTTCAGGCTTCCTCAATCCTACTTAACCTTCAGCCACACAGTTTGCATCTCAATACCGTGCTGTTAGATAACAATAGTGTGCCCAGATCCGGGATGACCTCGAGGGCAGGGAGACTCCAACCATCACGTATCTCCCGGGGAGAGGCGGAAATACCCGAGCTAGCTGAGCTAGCTCAGTCTGACCTTCTCGAATCCCCGCTGTTCATGGAGGGCCTCGTAAGACTCTAAGATTTAGAAGTCCCACTTTTACCCGCCCAAGACCGTCCACACGGAATTGAGCTTCCAATCCCAACAGATGCTGAGATGTGGGTTTAGAAAGACATCTGAATCACCCTCTGTACAGGTTGTGTTTAAGATGAGTTTGCAACCTTTGTGTGGAAATGTCCAGTCATCGTGTCCCTCAAGAGAAGAATTAAATCATATAACGCTATGAAAGAGAGAGTCTGGAGGAGAAACGGTGTGATCAGCAGTGTCTGTATCATAGAAATTTCCAAAGGAATAAGGACTGCGTAAAAGTCACTGAATTTAGCGATGAAGAGATGATTGGTCAAACTCAGGGAGTTTCAGTTAAATGGTAGGATCAGAAGGCAGATTGCAAGAGGGTGAGAAGTGAGGAGGAGAGGGAGAAGCAGCTTTTTTCTCGATTGACTGTAAAAGGGAGAAGACATGTAGGAATAGGGGAAGGTGAGGACAGGATCAAGTGAAAGGTATTTTTCTCCCCCTAAGGGTGGAAGACATTTGTAGTAAGCAGAAGAGGAATTGGTTTGTCAAATGTTGCCATGCTAATGTTATGGACAGTATGGACAAATGGTGACTAGATGGCATCACAGCTAAGTAGTTGACAACTGGAAGAATGGCTGGACCCAAAGAATAGTCAGTAATTATTCCTGGAAGGAGGTGTGTAGTGAATTGTCCCAGGGATATTTCTTGGTCTCTGTGCTACCTAGGGAAGGAAAACAGCTAGAGAATAGGTAGAAAACACGTTTACTGATTTTACATCTAACCCCAAGGGTTTGAGATAGAACCAATGGATATATTGGATGACAGATTTGGAATTCCAAATCATAGGCTAGAATGGTGGGCTCAGATCAGGTAAGGTGAAATTTAATAGGCATAGTACAATTTTGTGTCTGTACTCTCAAAACCCTTTTATGACTCCAAGATGGACAAGCAGAGGCTGGAATTTTCTGAACAAATATTGGGACATTTAATGGACTGAAGCTCGACATGGATCAACAGTGTGGTGTGTCAAATAACAAAGTTTAAGGAAAACCTTAGGGTATATGAAAGAGACACAGTATTCAACTGTCTTCAGGGGGTTAAAGGGCTGTCACAGGGAAATGTGCCTGGACTTGTTCTGCTTTGACCCAGAAGGTAGAACGAGCAATACAGTGTCACGTTACAAAGAAGCAAATATCCACTAGAAGTGAAGAAAAATTTCGTATCATGTGGTGGGATGGTCTACTTCAGGAAGGAGAAGGTTTGCCTTCCCTGAAGAATGTCAAATAAATGGTCGATCACCACTTCTTGGGGATGTGGTGGAGGGTATTCCTGGTCAGGTAAGGGTTGGACCAGGCCATGCCTGAGGTGTCGCATTTCTGTTCGTCCTTCATCCTGATGTGTTGATTTTCTCCTAAAAGTCAGAAGACTATGGAGAAGAGCCTGGTGACAATCCAAGGCAACCCATGGGAAAGTGTGTTGTTGTCTGTGTCTCTTTAGAGCAGAGGAGAGCAAGTCAAGATCCTTTGTTATGTTTGTCACGGTAGAGAGCTGACAGGTTCCCAGGAGAATTCTCTTGTCCCTTTGTTCAGCGATCACATCCTCCACATACGAAAAGACAGCAAGCTGAGCCACCAGGTCTTCTTTTCTCAATCTAGCCTCTCAAGTGTTCTTTGCCTTCTATTCCCAACTCCTTTGATATTTACATTCATTTTCTGTCCTTTGTTTCCCAGTTTGTCATGAACACCATCCATTTCAATTCATGAAAACTAAATGCCTTGTTTCACAGATATCCGTTGAGTCGCAGGCAATTGTGATTTCAGAAATGTCTTCACAAGGGGAGTTGGTGCTCAGAACCAGAACAGTGAAATTGGCATGACTTTCTCTCAAATCTGTGCCTCTGTAACTCACTTGAGCCTTGTTAGAAAGGACTCCTAGTATTAGAATCAGCTACCTCAATATGGAATGACTTTCCTCTCACTGTAACTCTTTGGGCAGAGGGTGATTATCCTTTCTTTTCCCGGGGTTCTTTGGGAAGTCCTGTTTCGATGCCATCTAGGAGGCTTCCAAGGCTGAAATTTTATGTGGAAAAGTAGGATATCTCCCTCCTACTGGATCTTTCGGATAAGAGACATTGAATCAGACTCTGGGATTCTCATGTCCTCTCTCCAAGATTCCAAGGTGATAAGGTTGCCCTCACAGGACAATCCGGGTTATGGACATAATGTTCCATATGAAGCTCAGATGGAAAAATGTTCCTGGAGAAGGAATTACGTGTTGAGAATCTTCCTTGAGAGCTTCATTCTATTTCTGCCAGAGACATTACCAGCAGTGAAAATAACCTTAGCCCCTGAAAGCCGTTCTGTGGTTACTTAAACACCAGTCAAATGAGTTTGATGACAGTCATGTATTTACTTTGTCATTTCCTGCATAGAGAACCCAGAGATGGTGCCCAGTGTGGAATCATTCCTTCATCTCCTACTATATGCCAAGGAATGTACTATGTCCTCGGAATGCAAAGAATGAAATAAAAATACTCAGTCCCTGCCCTTAAGGTGTTAGCCAACTTAACTTTCTCCCACTTTATGTCCTCATTTTAATAAGACTCTTCTTTTGCAGCTTCTGGGGTAGCCACTATAGCAACCTTCCCATATTCCGTGGGATCAACAGGACCTGAAGCCTACACAGGTAGAATTGTTAGGACTTTAGCGTTCTGGAAAGGGCTCAGTAGGCTTTTCAAAGTTCTGGAAAGAAGGAGAAAAGGAAGGGAACGTAGAGTTTCCAAACAAACCCTACTAACTCTATGATGCAGAGGCTGGGCAAGACAGGAGTGGGGATTTGGCATGACTTCTGAAGTCCCTTGTAAGCAGTTCCAGAGAAGATTTAAATATCTGGTAATTTGCCAGAGAGATCCCTGCAGGCACGTGGCACAAATTGTTGCATCTCATGCCAAAGATGAGGAAAAAGAAAGGCCCCTCGAACAACCCCCCACCTTGTCTGACCAGAGTTAGCATTTGCCCAGAACCTGGTACCTCTTGTGATAATTCAGCTTCATGTTGAACTTCATTCTCTTCGAGATTGTGGGTCCCCACATAGTCATCTGGACATAGCTTGGGAGCTCTTTGAAAGCAGGGCCTTCTTTTGCTTCTGTTGGTATGTCTAGCACTTATTACAATGCATTGTATATGGCAAATGATGAATAAGTGCTTTCCTGATCAATCTTGACCAAATCAAGCAGAACCCTTTCCCCATCCAACGAACTTCTCTTGGTTCTCTAGTTTCTCAGTTGTGGTTCTATCAACGGTTTTCTTTCACCTTGATTTAGTTTGAGCTCCTTTGTCAACCACTTTTGCTCCAGGAACATCTTCCAGTCCATTACCATTCCTTAGCACCAGCCTTACCACTTACCAAAGTGCTAGCATCTCGGGATCCTTTGGTGGACTGTCTTTACGGATTTTGTCATTAGATTAGGACTTGAAGAAAAGCTAAATAAAGCGGAACTGGGAGAGTGAGAAATCGTACCTACCCAGAGATATCAGTGCAGCCAGGTTAATGGGTTTCCCTTGCAGAAAGGAATAGAATAGGAACTGGGTGACCTTGGGCATGCTAGTAGAGTGGATAATGCTCACACACAGATGTTCCTCTCTGACTCATATTTCAGTTAGTGGCACGTCCAGCATGGAATCTCTTGTTGCAAACTTTACCGTTACGAACTTCATCTGCTCAGAAGATATGGGGCAGCCCAGTTCTGACACATTCAACTCTGCTGAGAATGTCATGCAACACATGGTTAGTCTTCCCCATATCCGACCCCATCCGCCAACTACACAGCTGATTTCCCCATTCCTTGACTGGGATCCATCTTCTCTTACCCCAAGTTTACTTGACTCTTTCCTTGCTTTGCCAGATTGGCCTCTTGTTTAGGGAAACTACCATTGGGCCCTATTTCCCTGAATGCAAGGTGACTTCTTTGAGGTAAGAATTGTAACACTTTCCGCACACCCTTGAGGATAAACCTCTAATGGACTGCTATATGTAAAAGATAGTCAACTCGATTATACACTTACCTTTAGTCTCATTTTCTCTATGTTCAAATTCCCAAACAACTTTATCCCAGTGCCTCTAATCCCAGAAAGTTCAGGAAATAAAAGTGCGTTCATTCATAAGTACTGATTTGTAAGAAGCAGTCTAATGTCAAGAATGTCTTCTCCAATTGCGGTCCTACGGCTTCTCACCACTGCTACCCAGACAGGTAATGCTAGCTCACTGACCATTCCAAGGCCACTGTCAGCCTTTCTCAGGTCACTTCTGGCATATATTTAAGCCCCTCTCTACCCAGAATCCCAACACATTTCTCAGCACCAATTTCACAGATGTTCATATCACCTCCCATTGTTGTTTTTATCTAGAGCTATGATGAATGGATTTGCAACCAGAGTGGATTTCCTGTGTACCCATCGCGTTGTCCCTGTCAAGCCTGTCATGGACAGTGAAGTGTACTGGGAGATGAGCAGGGAAACACATGGCATTACCATTCTGTGCCTCTTCACCCTGGCCAAGGACAGTCATTACCTTGATGGTGAGCTACCTAACTGAGCCATCATCTTGGCCACTCTCCCGACCAGTCTTCTGATATAACCTCAGTATTATTTTCTCTTCATTTTAAGCCTTATTCTTTTATCCCTTATTCCACCCCTGCCCAGAATCCTTTATTCCAATGTCCCATTTTTTCATCCAGGTCCAAAAGATAGAACCTACGTATAACTGAGTTGCTAGACTGCCCACTACTTGGCGCCATCTCTGGTGTTATCTGTGGTAGCTGGAGATAATTGTTGTTCTGTCCATTTTTTGGTCTTTGCAAATGCAAACTTTGAAGTAATTCTTTGGTTGGAGACTAGAGGTCAGCAAGGAGAAGGATGGATGAGGTGAAGTAAGGAAGGATAAGTATCTAAGAGTAGGATGGAATCAGGAGGACAAAAGGTTTCCACCTACGACAATGATGGCTCTGTTCCAATCAAGTGAAATTTAATAAGAATTGACATGTACTGAAGTGGAAGAAAGTGGATTTGAAGGAAGAGGGCCTGGGTTCTACTCCTAACTTTCTAATTCCTCTCAGTTTGACAGCTGACTAACAAATTACCCTAGATGAGCCTCAGCTGTGTCTTCTGTAAATTATAATGTTGGCCCAGATGTGGTCTTGGCCAGGTCTCAATATGTGATTCTGATTCAAACGGCTCTTTAGTGCTTTTGAAATCCAATCCACTTCTATATTAATGAAACAGAAGTATATAGTTTTGGGGAGACAGAACTCTATAACAATTCATTGGAAAGTGACCTTGGAGATTATCTTGAGAGTAAGCTTAATAAGAGCCATCAAAGTGACAGGGCATGCATGCCAAAAACCCCAACAGAAACACACTGGTGTGCTAATATGTCTCTTGGTCTTCCTTGAGGGTGGAAATTCCCTCCCTGGAGGCAAAGTGCTAGCTGTCCAAAACCTATCATTTTAAGGACTTTCCTGAGCCTGAGACGTTAAGTGATTTGACAGGATCACAGCATTCATTCAGTTTTAAGGGATGGGTTCTGATTTTAGAACTTCTGAATTCTGAATAGCCATTTCAAACCAGTTTGCCATATGATTTCTTGTCACAATTCTGTCTGCATTTAGCTGACTACAAGGAATCGTAGTTGAATCTACAACAACAGAAGTGTAGTAGCTTGAAAGGAGGGAGGTGACAGTTCTATCTTCCTCTGCCTTTACAAGTTGAAGCTAGTTCATTTTGAGGAGCCCCAGGATGGCGAGGCATCATGAAAGTATGGGGTAAAGGCAGAGAGGCAGTGCAGTAGCTAGTGTCCTGATCCTAGAGCCAGGGAAAACCGAGTTCCAGTCTTGCCTGACAAGCTCACTGGCTGTGTGACATAGGGACGTCACTTAAGGGAACAGCTTTCATGCTCCATTTGCTCGTCTGAAAAATGGGGATAATCATAGTAATACCAATCTCAAAATTCGACAGTGAGGAGAAATGGGACCACATTTCTAAAGTACTGTGAAAACCTTAAATCACCTTGCAGAGATATACTACTGATGATGATGGCGACAGCTAGAAAGAACTGTTCATGTTTAGCCAGGAGACATCATGATCACATTCTTTGATTTTTCAGGAGCCTATCATGAGCAAGAGGTTTTCATTCTGCTGAATCCCATAAGGCAGAATTAGGAGCAATGAATGATTGCTGAGGCCAGAGAAGAAAATGGGGGGTCCGGTACAAGTCGACATTTGCTCCCACAGGAAATCACATAAAGATACAACCCTGTTTTGTCTCTCACCCTTCCTGGCTGGGTCTCAGACAAAAGCGTGAGTTAGGCAGTGCAAGGGAGGATTCTCTCTTTCTCCAGGATGCAAATCCCTTGGTTCCTCAGGGGTGATAAACTAAGGCCTTATTTCAGCTGAGTCTCTAAGTAACTCTCTTGCTTGACTGTCCATCCTTTGTTTTCCAGGTTACAAGGAAGAAAGCATGGTCCAATCTACTGAGGTTTTGTGGAGTCCTCTCATGCTACCTCCCTGGGCTACAGGGAAGAAGACCTCCTCAATTCACCCCAGGGCTGTGGCCTTGGAAGGAGAAGGCCACAGTGCGATGAGCAATTGGGTCCCCATCTGTGCCAGGCCCTTGACTGAATGTGCTCTTCATCAGATGCCCTTCGTGAGGGTCAACTGGAACTGCAGCTTCTCCTCCAACCTGGGTTCGAACTCCATTGGACAAGGTTTTCTGGACGGGACCAGGAAGACCACAGGCCACTGCCCCAGGGGCCTATTCAAGCTGGATAACCTCCACATGACAAGTAGGGAAAATAGAATCGAGTCAGGGTGGGGAAACTGCAGTGGGAAGAGGAGATGGGAAGGGGCCTTGAGGCAGAAGGAAAGCTTAGGAGGCTTGGAATCCAGCAATTGGGGGTGAAATTAAGACTGATGATTCTGAAACACTGCAGAGCAAGGAAGTTCCCTACAACAGAACGCATAACAGGTTAACAACAGGAAGGTTCTTAGGACCTACAATGTCAGGACTTGGAAAGCCTTTAGAATTGAGATTGTCAGAGTTTTGGGTGCAGCACACAGAAGCCAAGATGTCAGTGCTGGGAGGGCCCTTAGAAGCCAGGATGTCGGACATTGGAGAGCAGTATTAACATACAGAATGGAGAAGGTTTGATCTGGGAAGGGCCTCAGAGCTTCCAACCCTATAAATTTGAGATTGAGCAAAGTCAGATCCAGGGAACAGACTTGAATTTGCCCAAAGTCACTGAAAGTTAGTGTCAGAGGTGAGAAAAAACAATTCCAATGCCAGACCATCCCTACACTCCCCCAAACCCAAGCAAGGAGCTGACAGGGGTCTCTTTTCAGGGCAGAAACTTATGACCTTTGCAAATGCCTTCTGAGAGCCCCAGTCATGAGGGCCTCCCTGAGGACAAAGGGAGTCCTCCAAAGAGCCACAAGACACACAAACCTTGTTGCCATTTACCCCTTCAGGCTGCTCCTCCCATCTTTTCCTCTGTGGATCTTCAAACCTCTTTCACTTAGAAAACATTTATTAGCATCTCAAATGAGATATTATTTCTGAAGTAATTATTATGTAACATGTACTTAAGTGAATGCTTGTTCCTTTTTAAAAAAAAAAAATTAATGAATATTTTGTTGGATGGTAAGTTCCCAATTGTCTCCCTTCTTCCCCATCACCGCGTAGAGAAAGCCACAGATAGATGGATAGAAATATACAAACTATGCCATGCATTCTTCGTTCATTCTTTCCTCTAGCCCCTCCTCCTCCCTCCACACTCTGCTCTTCCTTTCACTCCCATCCCTTCCACTCCCTTCCTCTCTTCTGCAGAGGTTCATGCATGGCATTTCATAGACACGGAGAACTCCTTTTAGGGAACTCATGTTTCCAGTGCACACCCATACATACTTTTATCTTAATATCTTCGAGAGTGACATTGAGAGGCAAAGTGATTTGCCCAGGGTCAAGGAGACAACATGTGCCCGAAGCCACTGGACTTGTAGTTATATCTTCCTGTCTCCGAATTCAGCTATCTACCCTCTTCTCCACATTTCCTCTCAAGGGCATAATGGAGGAGATAAGATTCGAGACTGGACCTGTGATTTCCTGTGTGAACGCAGCACTTGGAGGAAAAGCTTCCTTTAACAGAACAGATTTTAAATTCACTTGAGACTTAGGAGAGTTGGAGAGTTGGCTGTGGATAAGACAGACTTGCATTAGCAATGCAATAGATCTGAGTGTGACAGACAACTCTGTGAGAACCTAGTGGATTGACTTTTCGTGGCTCTTGGACTTGAAGAGAAAGTGATATTGGAGCTGGGCTTCCACATCTTGTGTGCCTGTTACATGTGGGGGCTAATCCTGTTGGGAACGCTCCACACACTGTGCTGTCCTCACATCCCTATGATGGCCCCTTAGCATCATCTCTGTTTCTCCCCAGACATGCCCTACTGGACCATCAGCTTTTTCGGCCTGGCACTGCTCCTGGTGCTCCTGGTGCTCCTGGTTAACCTTATGTGATACTTCACAGTAAGAGAAACTGGGGAACCCCTAAGAGCCTGTTAGTACTGTGTGCATGTGTGTGTGTGTGTGTGTGAAAGTGAGAGAGAGAGAGAGAGTAAGGGAGGGAGGGAGGGAGAGAGGGAGGAAGGGAGGGAGGGAGGGAGAGAGGGAGAGAGACTTTGTGGTTGCACAGTGGAAAGACGATTGTGGTATCTGGAGCCAAAAGACCTGTGTTCAAATCCTCATCAAGTATGTCACCATCATCAAGCGCCCCCCCCCCCCCATGGGTAAGACTCAACCTTACAACCCAAAATCACTTGGTCACTTCTCTTCTTTTCCGAATTGTTGGATTGTTTTTGAATTCTTTTAATTGGCATATTTTTCATTATGAGGGAAGGTGAACACAGGAAAAGACTTTCAGGTTTTAGAACTTCTAAAAAGTTTTTAATTCGATGGTGAGGAAAGAGAAATATGAACAAGGGTGAGTACTGTGGCTCAGTTTGGACGATCTTATTGAGAGCCAAGAGGCAGTCCCTATTATTCCAGTTTTGTTGTTGTTGTTGTTTTTTTACCAAGGAGAATTCTCTTTGTAGTAAAATCGCTGTTTAAGAAGGTGATACCTGAGTTAAAAAAAGGCACCTAACTGAGATGAGTTCCAGGGCACCAAGCACAGTGGATACTGAGAGAAATGAGGCAGATGCCATTGGAGAAGCCAGAATCAGCCATTTAGGGAAAATGGTGTGGCATGGAAGAGGATCAAAGGAGGGCGAATGTCCTCATCTTCAAAAAAGGGAAGAGAAAAAAATCTGCACATGGAGAATAAGGAGCTTGATTTCTGTTACTGAAAAGTTAAACATTAGGTTATGAAAGGTTTGGGTAGCAAAGTGATAGAAAAACAGGTCGTAGGCCTGGTGCTAGCGTTCCCAATGTCACCCCCCCCCAGCTCATTTCATCTCCCATGTTCTCCATGTGTTTAGATTGCTCAGTATGGCAAATGCTGCGGTTATCATTTAACAAGATTTTTGCAAATGATATGACTGAGTTTCCCGTGCAGTCTTTTCCAAAATAAGAGTGATGTGGGCTAGCAAGTAAAAGGATCTGGTGGATGTAGAATGAGAGGAAAGATCAGTCCCAAACCGTAGTCGGTCCTTCACCTTTCAGTATCAGCATGAAAATTGGTTTCTGGCAGAGCACCATAAGGATCTGGATGTGACCTGGATCTAAAGTTTTTCTAAGTGACGTCAGTGAAGGCTAAGACTGAATGCTTTTCAAAAAGAGCTAACCATTTTAGTAGTCAGGATTACAAAAGATCTAAAAGGCAACAAGTATTAGGTCGATTCTCGTAGGAAGAAACTGGTGTCTCTTTGATTGTGTATTACACAAGCTTCAATAAATATAACTATGTCGGTCACATTAATTTAGAAATAGTGAAGAAGAGGATTGCACAGGAAACCGAGAATCTCTTACATATAGTTTTGGTCATTTCAAAGTAGATACTTAATTTATATGAACCCCATAGAATTATTTGTCTATGTCCCCTTTCTGAACTTGGTTCTGTTCTTGCTGGATATTTTAAAATGTGATTTTTAAACTCTTTCTTCCATCAGGCTATTATGGGTACCCATCCATCTCAAGTAATCATCTCCTTCCCTCTTTTCCTCCCCAAGAAATGAAATCTGCCACCCTTCTAAGAGACAAATAAAATTGGGGGTTGGGATGCAAACATGTGTCATCTCTAAAGATAGTTTGCTTCTGCTCTTGTACTCTCTACCAACAGGATGTTGGCCTGGTTCACTAATCGTCTTCTGGAGAAGTGAAGACCTCAGAATACTTTTCCTTTACATCATTTTTGCCATTGAATATGAGTGTGCTTTACTCCATCTGCTCATTTGTTTCCCTAAATTTTTCTTAATGACTTTTATAATTCCATACTATTCATTTACGTTCACATACCACAATTTTTCAGCCATCTTCTCATTGCTGGACATGCTGTCGGCCTTCAGTTCTTTGCCTTAGCAAAAAGTGCTGCCATATTTTTGCATATTTCAATCTGTGGAGTATGAAATAATTGACTGAGAATGAAATAATCAAGGATCAAAAATCAGCTTCACTACTAACCTCTAGGGGAAGGTATGATGAGAGAGTGATGTAGTTGAAAGAATCTGGGCTTTTAGGGCTCTCCAGCTCCAGTTGAGTCAGTAGTGTAATATGGCATCCAAGAGAGTTAGAGCGGTCTTTGCTGCAGTAAGAAAATAATGTGGCCAGGCCTAGGAGGGCAATAGCGCACATGCCAGGGCTAGGGTGAAGCTCATTGGTAAGTTGGAATGTTCAGTGACAATGACCAAGTTTCTTCAGGCCTGGCCACCTGATCTGGAGGAGGACAAGGGCCGGATGAGCCCGGTAAAAAGGATATTTGCAGGAATTATGTCTGTTTTCAAGTCTTTGAAAGGCAGTCACAAGAAAAGGATCTAAACTCCATGTAGCAGAATCCCAAACAAAGGAATTAGCAAAGTCATCACACTTCAAGCTGGAAGAGATGGAGAGTTCTCCATCCCAGCAGAGATTTGGGCAGAAGCTAGCTGACAGGCCCTGAGGGAATGCATAGTTAGGCCTATTGCTTGCTGTTCAGGGGTGTGTTCGCCTGTGTGTATGCTGAGGTCCTCAGAACTCAGCTTCTTGGTGGTTTCCCAGAGATGATTTGTGATTGGTGTATTGTTTGTCGGCTGTCTGTTGACAGATCACCTTTGATCCCTGAGGGGGTGAGTGTTTCCTTTGAATATTTGTATCATTTAAAAATGTTATATTCCATTAGATTGCACTTCCTGAGAGTATTTTGTCTCTGCAGTTTTTCTTTGAGTTCCGGTTATTTGTGACGTGTAAGGGTGTAGGGGTGTGAAATGTGAGGTTTTTATGTTCTATCATATCATCTTCTCAACACATGAAAAATCTTGATGTATCATCTCAATTTCATCTCACTTTCTTTCAAAATGGTTAACCTTTAGACCTTGCAGAAACTTATGTTGATATATCCTCTTAAGGTTGGGAAGCCAAGTTTCTTTTTATCCACATTCCGTTGTTCATGAGAGGTTTTGGTTTGCCTTGAAGGCAATATTTTAATGTACATGTATAATTTGTAGAAACTTATGATACCTCTTTCTGCTCCTCCTGGATTGCATTCTTTTGATACAGTATTTATTCCTTTGACCTCTTTCTTCTCTTAAAGCCAAGTAATGGCTAGGATTCCGCAACAAATGAAAGAACACAGGATCACAACGTAGGAATCGATGGCTTCGTGGACGCCTAGATGGAAAGTCACTTAAAGGACACTCAGTTACCTGCCCTTGTGTTCCCTCTAGGGGTCACAAACACTCCAGCATTAACCCAAAGGAAGAGAACCAGCCTGTCCACACCTATTCAGTATTGGAAGAATGACTCTGGGCCTTTATAAACTTTATTATCCTGAAAAGAAGAAAACATTTGTACTGGATATTTTAATTTATTTTAAAATACATACGTCCTGTAGTTGGATGAGTATAACTAGTAAAAATAAAACCATGTAATTGTTACAAAATAACCTCATGTCATTTTAAATTTACTTCGATTGTCCTTTTTTGTTCTTCTGTCTCCTTGCCATATTTATGTCTGCTCTTAGAAAATTGTGTATATAGATTATTTAGAGAAGCAGAGCAGTATAGGTCTGGCTTTTCGAAAAATAATTATTTTTTTGTCTGTATATTTCCAACACAAATGTGACTCTGTGAAATGTTTGGAGCCTTTTTCCAACACCATTCTGACTTAGCTTTTTCACAAAGTGAACAGTGCTTCTCCTTCTGTAGGAGCAACCACCCTCACCCAGGCTCAAGCACCAAAGTTCCCAAGTGAAGCATGGGGGACCTGTCACCAGAGGGTCCAGAAAGTCCTGAGGTCCCCTCCGAATCAGAGGAAAAAGAAGTCAATTGGCAGGATGAGGGTGATGCATAAGAGGGAGGAAGAGAAAGGAAAGGGAGAGCTGGGCAAAGCATGGCAAGGGGTCGTATAGGGCGCTATAGCTTGACTAGTTTCCAATTTGGGTTACTGGATTCTTCTGCCCTTGGCAGGCTGTTCAGAGATGAGATAAGAAGGATCTCCACTGCCACCTTTGGCTGTAACAGTCTGAGGTTTAGACCTCAAATTGACATCAGGTCAGTCTTACCCAGCCACATGAAACCATTGTATCCAAGGAGAGAAACACAGTCCCTGCAGACTGGACTCATAAGCATGTTAGGTCGATTTGCCAAAACAAACTTTGGCATTTTAGTCTCTGTCCTGCTCAGGAATCATTGTTTCTGATGCAGATGAAGGGGAATGTATTAAGACACTAGCATCAGTGCCAAATTCTGGCTGTCATCTTTGATCTAGGTCCTCTTGAACCCTAGAATAACAAATTATCAAAGCGGCCAGCCTGAATAAGCCACACCACCTCCTCACACCATTCTACCCACAGTCAACATCATGAAAAAGCTTGATCAGGAGGGTAGCAGCCTGGGAAATTTGTGATTTGTTATGGTTAATTTCCAAAAGGATCCCTTAGAAAAACAGTAGCAGTGGTTAGTGGGAGATTTTCGTATTGGTTTGTGTGGGAATTTCGTTTTTTAAGAACATCAACTATATCGTTGAAATGATGACATGCTTTACACTTGGCTTTGTTTTGAGTCAAGGAGGGCTGTGCAAGCTCAGCAACATCACTTCTTCTTCCAGAGCCATCTGGTCTGGAGGCTAGATGATTATCAGGAGGGCTCGAGATGGCTCTGGGTGCAGCTTACTTCCTCCATTCCTCCTTTCTTTCTCTCTTTCTTTTGGTTTCTTTGTTTATTTGTTTGCTTCTTCTCAACCACTGGACCTTGAACCCATTTTGCCATGGTGATCCTAGATGGAATCATTATAAATTCCTGCCCAAGGTCCATTTCGTTGTTAAATTTTGACCCCTTCTTGCAAAGAGTAAATGTGTATAATAATCGTTTCTGCTTTATGGGCAAATCTGAGTTGCTTCTCCTCCTAGTTTGATTTTTTGTTTCATTAAAGGGGCTATCCCTTGACTGATTTCCTCATGTAATGAATAATCTAGGTAGACAAAGTACATAACCCAAAGTAAATCTAAACGAAATAAACTAATTCAAGGTAAATAATCCAAAGCTTGTATGCTACAATCAGGTAAGATTTATACCAGGGATTCAAGCCTGGTTCACTATTTAAAAAAGAAAAAAAACCTACCAGTATAAATGATCACATCAGTAACAAAAACAACAAAAATCATTATCTCCATCGATGTAGGAAAACTTTTAACCTTACGGCATCCATTCCTGTTTAAAACATTAGAGAGCATAGGCATATATGAATGTCTTCTCTTTTTTCACTTCATAGTATTTTAAGGTTTAAGACATTATCTGTCAATATAGTTTTCAACATTTATTTTTATAAGATTTTGAGCTTCCATTTTTTCTCACTCTCTCCCTTCTCAGCTCCTTGAGAAAGTAAACAAAGTATTATAGTTTGCAGATGTACAGTGATGTGAACTGTATTTCCGCAGCAAGAAATACAAAAAAGTGCAAATATGATACTTAACTCTGCATTCACAATTCTTTCTCTGGATGTGGATGACACTTTCCATCCTGAGTCTTTTGGAATTCTCTTGGATCATTGCATTGTTGAGAAGAGCTAAGTCTATCAGAGTTGGTCATTGCATCATGTTGCTGTCACTGTATACAATGTTCTCCTGGTTATGCTCACTTCACCTTGCATCAGTTCATTTGACTCTTTCTTCTGTTCATCTGTTCATCATTTCATATAGCTCAGTACTATTCCATTGCCTCCATGCAGAAATTTTTCAACTCTTCTCCAATGAATGGAAATACTCTCATTTTCCAATTGGTTGCCACCAGAAAAAGTGGTGCTATAAATGTAAATGTGGGTCCTTTTCCTTTTTTTCTGATTTCTTTGGTATACAGATCTAGTAGTGTTATTGTGAAGTTTTTCTTAACGTGACAAGTAAAATCTATCTCACTACAAACATTATATATGATATGTATAAATTAGGAAGTCCAAAAATAAGTTGGGCAACTTCTCATGTAATTGAGCCACCTCAAAGTTTGGTCACCCTATAAAGTAACACAAGGGTGCAGAGACTCTAGTTAGCTTCCTCTGAGTAAGTAAATTAATTTACAATCAGTTAATATAATATAATGTAAGGTAAGATAACTTAATGTAATATATAATATAACAATAAATTAATCTGCAATCTGTTGATCACAGTTCTGAGGCTTAAGATGCAGAACTTATGATCACTGCCTCAGCAGAATCCCATCAAACTAATTCATGCTGATTGAAACAAACTCAGGGTTCAAACGAATCATTTCTCACACTGAGTAACTCTGAGTGTAGATCATTTTTCATTTTCTTCATATTTCTTTGCTTTTTTCATATGGGGAATATTGAAATGTTTTTATATTTTCACATTTTAAAACGTATCATTCATGTTCCTTGCCTTCTCACTGAACGGAGGAGAAGGTAGAACCCCAAGCAAATTTTGTAATGGGGATTTGTATAATAAAATTTCCAATTAAAAATTTTGAATATAAAATTTAAAATTCATTTATTTTCAATTTTCAACATTCTTATACGCAAGATTTTTTGTTCCAAATTTTCTCCCCATCTCTACCCTACCCGACCCCAGGATGTCCTCCATTCTGACTACCCCTTCCCTTTGATCTGGCCTCCCTTCTATCACCCACCCCCTTTTTGGTCATCTTCCCCTTCTGTTTCCTTGTAAGGCAAGATAGATTTCTTACCCCATTGCCTGTCTATCTTATTTCTCATTTGAACCTAAAAACAATTTTTAACAGTCGTTTTTAAAACTCTGAGTTCCATATTCTCTCCCTTGCTCCTTCCTTACCCACCGCCATTGAGAAGGTAAACAATTCTATCTAGGTTGTGCATTTGCAGCCATGCAAAACACTTCCATGACAGACATAATTGGAAAGACTATCCTACCCGGTGTCCCTTTCATTCTGATCTCTCCTTTGACTCTGTCCCTCCTCAAAGCTGTTTGCTTCTGATCACCCCTCCCTAGTCTTCCCTATCTTCCATCATCTCCCCCTCTTATGCCCTTAAACAACTGAGCTCCTGGAGAACAAGGACAGTTTGTGTCTCTTTCTTTGCATTCTCAGTGCTTAGCACAGTGCCAGGCACATAATGAGATATTAATAATTGTTTGTTGAATCATTTGTGGCTCTAAAAGCTAACCCCTCCTTCTTCCTGTTCTCTCTTTGGATTCTGTGACATCACCTCTTGTTTACCTTCTACCAATCTGACACCTCCCTCTCCAAGGCCTTAACTGGTTTCCTAGTCCACAGTCTTCTCCCTAAGTGTGGGTGAGTATTCCCTAACATTCCAACTTATCCCCTTCCACTACACATATACAACTTTTATCAAATTGTTTGCCTACTCAGTGAGGCTGGGGAAGGAAGGGAGAGAAGAAGGGAGAGTTTGGGGATTTGAAATAAAAAAGAATCTTAAAATTGTTTTACATGTAATGGGGAAAAAATAAAATATTAAATTTTGAAAAGAAAACAAATGTCACCCCCAGAATTGACATTATAATAGGAATTTTATCCTATCCATATGCTTTTTCCCACTTAATCCTATGTTTCATTGCCATTTGGACAGACAGCATGTCTGGCATTCAGTAGCTCTGGCACCAATGATGGCAAGAATAGATTGATATAAATACGCTGTCCAATCTGTTTCATCAAAGCTATCCTTATTTGGTGCCTCTGGATTCTTATGGAAATGTTCTTTGAGATAATCTAGTTTAGTTGGATCACATGCCAAGTTTTCTGCAAGCTTGTTTTCATTGACTTCAATGGGAGAGAAAATAAAGATTGTAACAACTTTAGGAAAAAGTCCAGGGATTCAACGTAATGAGGTTGATGAAGAGAGTAGAGCCATAAAATGCTATATATGTAGCAGCTTCTTTGTATTCAATGTATATGCTGATTTACTTTCAAAGAAATATTCCATATTGCCCAATGGACCATTAAAGAAAGACATGGTTGCAATTTTCTCCAATGTTACTTGTAGTCCTTGAATTTTGTGCATTGCCATAGATAAGGTCTCTGGAGGTTTTCCCATTTCAGACATCATTTCAGAGTTTCCTCTTTAACTGAGTTGCCAAAATGGGTTCATTCGGTTCCCCATTGACTTCTATGGCAGAGAAAGTAAGATTGGGACAACATCAAGGAAAAAGTCAAAAAACTAATACTAATGATGCAGATGAAGAGAGTAGAGCTAGACAATGCTATATATGTAGCACCTCCTTTGTATTCAATGTATTGAGCTACATTCAAAGAAATCCTCCATTTTGCCATATGGACCGATAGAGAATGATATGGTTGCAAATTTCTCCAAAGTTATTAGTAATCCTTGAATTTTTTGCATTGCTATAGATGAGCTCTCTTGAGGTTTAGCAGATATCGATATGTACCAGCTCCTTTGTATTCAATGTATTTGTTGAATTGCATTCAAAGAAATCTTCCATATTGCCCCCTGGAGCAGAAGAGAAATATAAGGTCGTACATTTCTCCATAGTTATTGGTAATTCTTGGATTTTGTGCATGGCTATAGAAAATGTCTCTGGTGGTTTACCCTTTTCATATATCACTTCAGAGTTTTCTCTTTAGGTGAATTTCAAAAGTGCATTCATTTGGTTCTCCACTGACTTCAATGAGAGAGAAATTAAGATTGGGAAAATGTTGAGGAAAATGTCAGCAGACTCAAACTAATGATGTAGATGAAGAAACTAGAGCTAGACAGTGCTATATTTGTAGCAACTTCTTTTTATTCAATGTATTAGCTGAGTTACATTCAAAGAAATCTCGCATATTGCCCAATGGACCAATAGAGAAAGATATGGTTGCAGCTTTTCCCAAGTTATTGGTAATCCCTGAATTTTGCGCATTCCTATAGATAAAGTTTCTGGAGGCTTACCATTTTCGTATATCACTTCAGAGTTTTCTCTTTAGGTGAATTGCAGAAGGACTTTCATTTGGTTCCCCATTGTCTTCAACAGGAGAGAAAATAACTATGGGGACAACTTCGAGGAAAAAGTCAAGAGACTCAAACTAGTGATATTGATGTAGAGATTTCAGCTAGACAATGGTATATACATAGCAGCTTCTTTGTATTCAATGTACTTGCTGAGTTACATTCAAAGAAATTTTCCATATTGCACAGTGGACCAATAGAGGAAGATATGGTTGCAAATGTCTACGAAGTTACTGATAATCCTTGAATTTTGTGCATTGCTATAAATAAGTTCTTTGGAGGTTTAAGCTTTTCATATATCACTTCAAAGTTTTCTTTTTAGGTTGCTTGCCGAACTGCGGTCATTTGGTTCTTCATTGTCTTCAATGGGCGAGAAACTAAAGACTGTGATAAATTCGAGGAAAAAATCAAGAGACTAAAATCAATGTAGCAGATGAAGAGAGGAGAGCAAGACAATACTCTACATGTAGCGGGTACTTTGTATTCCATGTATTTGCTGAGTTACATTCAAAGAAATCTTCCATATAGCCCAATGGACCAATAGAGAAAGATATTTTTTGCAAATTTCTCCGAAGTTACTGATAATCCTTGAATTTGTACATGAGTATAGATAAGATCTCTGGAGGTTTACCCTTTTCATATATCACTTCAGAGATTTCTCTTTAGGTGAATTGCCACAATGCGTTCATTTGCTTCTCCATAGACTTCAATGGGAGAGAAGTTAAGATGGCGAAAACTAGAGGAAAAACCAAAGAGATTCAACCAAACAATATGTATGAAGAGAACAGAGGTAGACAATGCTACATATGTAGCAACTTCTTTGTATTCAATGTATTTGTTGAGTTACATTCAACGTAATCTTCCATTTTGTCCAATGGACCAGTAGAGAAAGATATGGTTGCAAATTTCTATAGTTACTGGTAATCCTTGAATTTTGTGCATTGCTATAGTTAAGGTCTCTGGAGGTTTAACGTTTTTATATATCACTTCAGTGTTTTCTCTTTTGGTGAATTGCAAAAATGCGTTCATTTTGTTCCCCATTGACGTCAATGGGAAAGAAAATAAAGACAGTGACAACTTTGAGGAAAGAGGCAAGAGTCTCAACAAAATGATGTAGTGGAAGAAAGTCAGGCTAGACAGTGCTATATATGTAGCAGCTTCTTTGCATTCAATGTATATGCTGAGTTACATTCAAAGAAATCTTCCATATTGCCCATTGAAGCAGTAGAGAAATATATGGTTGTAAATTTCTCCACAGTTATTGGTAATTCTAGGATTTTGTGCATGTCTATAGAAAAGGTGTCTGTAGTTTTACCCTTTTCATATATAACTTCAGAGTTTTCTCTTTAATTGCCAAAATACGTTCATTTGGTTCCCTATTGACTTCAATGGGAGAGAAATTAAAAATGACAAAAATTTCGAAAAGAAATGAAAGGGATTCAAACTGATGATGTGTATGAAGAGAATAGAGGGAGACAATGCTATTTGTGTAGTAGCTTCCTTTTACTCAGTGTATTTGTTGAGTTACATTCAAAGAAAACTTCCATATTCCCCAGTGAACCATTAGAGTTAGATATGGTTGCAATTTTCTCCAAAGTGACTGGCAGTCCTTGAAATATGTGCATGCATACATAAGGTCTCTGGAGGTGTACTCTTTTCATATATCATTTCAGAGTTTTCTCTTTAGGTGAAATGCCAAAATGCATCCATTTGGTTCCCCATTCACTTCAATGGGAGAGAAACAAAAGATTGAGAACATGTCAAGGAAAAACTAAAGATACTTAAACTAATGATGCAGATGAAGAGAGTAGAGATAGACAATGCTATATATGCAGCAGCTTCTTTGTATTCAATGTATGTGCTGAGTTACATTCAAATAAATATTCCATATTGCCCAATGGACCATTAGAGAAAGATATGGTTGCAGCTTTTCCCAAAGCTACTGGTACTCCCTGAATTTTGTGCATTCCTACAGATAAGGTCTCTGGAGGCTTACCATTCTCATATATCACTTCAGAGTTTTCTCTTTAGGTGAACTGAAGAAGGACTTTCATTTGGTTCCCCATTGTTTTCAAAGGGAGAGAAAATAAAAATTGGGACAACTTCGAGGAAAACCTCAAGAGACTCAAACTAGTGATGTTGATGCAGAGATTCCAACTAGACAATGCTATATATGTAGCAGGTACTTTGTATTCAATGTATTTACTGAGTTACATTCAAAGAAATCCTCCATATTGCTCAATGGACCAATAGAGAAAGATATGGTTGCAAATTTCTCCAAAGTTACTGCCAATCTTTGAGTTCTGTGCATTGTTATAGATGAGGTCTCTGAAGGTTTACCATTTTAGTATGTCATTTCACAGTTTTCTCTTTGGCTGTATTGCCCCAATGCGTTCATTTGGTTCCCCTTTCACTTCAATGGGAGAGAAATTAAAGATGGCAAAAATGTCGAGGAAAATCCAAAGAGAATCAAAATCATGATGTACATGAACAGAGTGGAGCTAGATAATGCCATAAATGTGCCAGCTTCTTTGTATTCAAAGTATTTGTTTCAAAGAAATTTTCCATATCTCACAATGGACCAGTAGAGGAAGATATGGTTGTAAATGTCTACAAAGTTACTAGTAATCCTTGAATTTTGTGCATTGCTATAGATAAGTTCTCTAGAGGCTTATGCTTTTCATATATCACTTCAGAGTTTTCTCTTACGATTATTTGCTAAAATGCGGTCATTTGCTTCCTCATTGTCTTCAATGGATGAGAAACTAAAGATTGTGACAAATTCAAGGAAAAAGTCAAGAGACTAAAATCAATGTTGTAGAAGAAGAGAGTAGAGCAAGAGAATGCTCTACATGTAGCAAGTACTTTGTATTCAATGTATTTGCTGAGTCACATTCAAAGAAATCTTCCATATTTCCCTGTGGACCAATAGAAAAAGATATGGTTGCAACCTTCTCCATTGTTACTGGTAATCCCTGAATTTTTCCCATTCTACAGATAAGGTCTCTGGAGGCTTACCCTTTTTATATATAACTTCAGAGTTTTCTCTTTAGCTGAACTGCCAAACTGTGTTCATTTGGCTCCCCTTTGACTTCTGTGGGAGAGAAATTAAAGATGGTAAAGACGTCAAGGAAAATCCAAAGAGAATGAAGCTAGTGATGTACATGAAGAGAATAGAGCTAGATAATGCTAAAAAACCAAACAAACAATGGCCTGGCAGTCTGGGGACTTTAGTTGAAATGATGATTCTTCTACCCAAAAGTTTGTGATTGATTCATTAACTCTCTCTTGATATCAGCTTCCACCTTTACGAAAGGAGAATGTGCTAGACCAGATCCTCTACTATCCTTTCTTGCTTGTATGTCTGGCATCTTCTGGAATAGCAATACCCTAATGCCAGACTAGATCCCTGCAAATCAGAAAAATGTGCTACCTCCACCAAAGCTGCCTTATATTGGCTAAACTTTCTTGGGGTCAACTCTAAATCTCCGAAGCAGAGTTGTGGGGATGGGCAGTCTGGATTTTTACCTCATTTTCAATCAAAACTGTCTGTATACATGAAGGAAGACTTCCCAATCTTGGGCAGTACCTCAAGACACAACTGGTAGAAGACTTACTGTAGAACAAACTTGGGAAGCCTGCCTGGGATATTTTTGTTTCCTCAGCTAGTAAGAGTCTTTAGTGTTGACCTTGTTCCACTGCCATGTTGATTTGATTAAAAGGGTTTCAATAATCAAATAACTACTACAATGAAATAACATTTTATGTTAAAAGGAGTCAATCAATCAAACCCACCCTTGTACCTTGATTCATACTAACTCAGTCTGTTTTTCTGAGAGACAAATTATGGATATCCATTGAAAGAATGTGTCGAAAACTGCACTTCCTTGGACCAAGCAACACCAGTGTTTTTGGCTTTGGACAATTTAAGAAATATAAGTTAGAGATCAATCATAAAGACACTAGTCACAGAGTATCTTCTATACCAAGGATATCTTCTAAGTACTGTGTTACAATATATTTCAATCTGTTGTTAAAAAATTACCTTCCTCAGGACTTATATGACCTGATGCTGAGTGAAAGGAGCAGAACCAGGAGAACTTTATGCACAGCAACAACCACAGTGTGTGAGAGTTTTTTCTGGTAGACTTAGATTTTTGTAATAACACAAGAACTTCTTACCAAAAAAAAAAAAATCCCAATGGAGGATCTCAAGGCAAAATGCCTGCCACACTCAGAGAGAGAAATATGGAAGTCACTCACATATTGTAGCAGATCATGTTTGTGTATGTGTATGTGTTTGTGTATCATGTTCTGATTTGTTATACGATTTCTTTCATTTATCTTAGTCTGACTACATAGCATGACTATAGTGAAAATATACTCAATAGGAAAGTATATGTAGAATCTATACAGAATTGTATGCAGTCGTGGGGAGGGAGGGGGGGAGTGGGGGGTAGGTGGGGGGGATAAAATCACAATTGTATGGCAGTGACTGTTAAACATTACAAAATAAAAAAAAAAATTACCTTCCTCATTGCCTGATTCCCTGATAGAAGTCCCTACCATACTACTCACACATATGTTGGAGGCAAGATGGGAACATAGATGACAGGGCAAGTGTGAGTTCTAATTGCATCTCTACATTCAATATGCTCAATGATGTTTGTCCCTGATGGCCATTTTTGATAGCAGCAGGATTCTGTGGACATTTGTTGTTGCTTAGTCATTTTCAGTAATGTTGAACTCTTTGTGACCCCATTTGGGATTTCCTTGAAAAAGATACTGGAGGGGTTTTCCATGTTCTTCTTCAGTTCATTTTACAGATGAAGGAACTGATGCAAACAGAGTTAAGACATTTACCCAAGGTCATATAGCTAGTAAGTATATGACACCAAATTTGAACTCAGGTCTTCCTGACTTCAGACCTGGTGCTGATCTGTTGAGCCACCAAACCACTCCATTCTATGATTAGATGAATTAAAAAAACGTTATAAATGATCTTGACTAAATGTGCATTTGAATTGGTTATGCTACCTTGGCCTTTATCCTACTAATAAGATACTTAGCCCGCACAGGAGACCTAGGATCTCACAAAGCAAGTCACTCCCACTATGTCCTTCACAGAGTTGTTATAAGCCTTGTATAAATGTGAATATGTTCCCATAAGCAAGTCACAGAGGTAGCTGGTGGATAGAGTGCTGGACCAAGAAATCAAGCAGGTCTGAATTCAAATCCAGACTGAGACACTTACTAGCTGTTTCACCTTGGGCAAGTCACTTAACCTACATAAGGGAGGATATGACAACAACAAAGAAAGGTATACTGTTCAACATTTCCTAACTTCACTGAGCATGGATTACATTCACTGTGTCCCAAGTTGGGACAAAAAGATTTTCTTTTTCAAAGCTATACAAAAACATATTTACTTTTCTTGAAATTTGAAATGTCTAGAAAATTTGATACTGTAACTTTTTGCTGAATGTGTATCCTCTGTGTTGGGAAGGTAGGATGAAGGCAACTTGGGAGGAGATATGAAGATGATTAATATATAGTCTTCAAGATGCTTCTAATTTACTAAGACTTTACAATTGAAGTTTTAATTAGCAATAAGGAAATTATCAAGTTCATTATGTTAGATTTGTTTATCCAAAGTCTAAGGGAGAGAGCAGTATAGTCAGTAGAAAGCATCCAACATTTGTCTTTAGAACATCTGACATTCAAACATCCCAACTCTGCTACCCGTTAGCTGTGTGATTTTTCCCTGGTCACTCTCTTAATCTTCATTCCCATACCTGACAATGATGGGTTTGGCTTAGTTGATATCTAAGGTTCCCCCAGCTCCAATTCCTTTCATATTGTCTTCTATGACTGTGAGGTGGAAGATTGTCTGGTTCAGAAGATGATAACATGACCAAAATAGCCAAATTTGTTTGCAAAAACAATCATATTTTAAAGCGTGAGGCAGAGATTATCATTGTTATTATTATATTATTATTACATTATATACGATATAATTATTGGTTGTTGGTTGGTTGGTGTCCTTCATTTTTGAAGAGGACCAAAATGACATCGCCATTGTAAAGTGAAATTTCAGTGTGTCTGACTGTGGCTGATCAAACCAATACAAGCTTGGAATGCTCTACCACAGGTTGGAACAGATAGTCCGTGTGAATATTTGGGGTGGATATCCCAAATTTGCGCATCCTGCCTTTACTTTGTGCTATCTCAATTCTGCTTTGCTCAAAGAGCATAGCACCTTTTCTTTTATGGGCACACCATGCTGAGTGGTCCTATGCCAGTGTCTCCCATGTTGCACAGTCAAATCCAAAATTCTTGAGAGAGACTTTGAGAGTGTCCTTGTGTCATTTTTTCTGGACACCATGTGATCGCCTGCCCCATGCAAGTTCTCCATAAAATAGTCTTTTTGGCAAGCGTACATTTGGCATTCGAACAACGTGGCCAGCCCATCAGAGTTGCACTCTCTGAAGCATAGTTTGAATACTTGGCAGTTCAGCTGGAGCAAGGATTTCATTGTCTGGTACCTTATCATGCCAGGTGATCCTCAGAATCTCCCTAAGACAGTTCAAGAGAAAGCGATTCAATTTCCTGGCATGGCGCTAGTAGACTGTCCAGGTTTCACAAGCATATAACAATGAGGTCAGCACAATGGCTCTGTAGACCTTCAGTTTGGTAGTCAGTCTAATACCTCTTCTCTTTCAAACCTTTCTTCGAAGCCTCCCAAACACTGAACTAGCTCTGGCAATGCATGCATCAACCTCATTGTCAATGTGTATATCCCTGGAAAGTACACTACCAAGGTAAGTGAACTTATCCACAGCATTCAAAACTTCTCTATTTGTTGTAACCGATGGTTCCACGTATGGATAGTGTGGTGGCAGTGGCTGATGGAGCACCTGTGTTTTTTTGGTGTTAATTATTAGGCCAAAATTAGCACAGGCAGCAGAGAATTGATCCATACTTTGTTGCATCTCAGCTTCAGAGGCTACATTGAGTGCACAATCATCTGCAAACAGAAAATCATGCACCAACACTCCCTTCACTTTGGTCTTGGCTTGTAACCTTTTCAAATTAAAGAACTTACCACCAGTATGGTAGTTGACCTTGATGCGCCATGTTCATTCTCATTGAAATCATTTGTCAACATGGCTGAAAACATCATGCTAAAAAGCATGGGAGGAAGCACACAGCCCTGTTTCACTCCATTGGTGCCTGGGAAGGCATGAGAGTTTTGTCCATTATCCAGAACCCCAGCAAACATGCCATCATGAAATTGATGTGCAATATTGATGAACTTCTCCAGGTAACCAAGCTTACTGAAGCTGGAGCTGGATACACCCTTTTCTGGAGCGGACGCAGTAAAGGGGAGCCCCGTGAAGCTGGTGTGGGTTTTGCAATCAAAACCAATCTAATCAGTCAACTGGTATGCCTGCCAAAAGGAGTGAATGACAGGCTCATGACAACACGATTGCCACTCACAGGGAAACACCATGCCACCATCATCAGTGCCTATACTCCCACCATGACAAACCCTGATGAAGTCAAAGAAAAATTTTATGAAGACCTAGAGACCCCTATCATCAATGTGCCAAAAGAGGACAAGCTTATAATACTGGATGACTTTAATGCTAGAGTAGGCTCAGACTACCAGACTTGGCAGAGAGTCCTACGGAGGAATGGAGTTGGAAACAACAACAACAATGGTCATTTACTGCTGAAGACTTGTGCATCACATGACCTTCTCATCACCAACACTGTCTTCCATTTACCTAAACGCAATAAAACTTCATGAATGCACCCTCGCAACAAACACTGGCATCCAATAGATTATGTGATTGTAAGGAGACGAGACAGACAAGATATGAGTGACAAAGGCAATATGTGGTGCAGAGTGCTGGGCTGATCATAAACTTATCCTTTCCAAGCTAACTATTGGCATTCATCAAAAGCGCTGCTCCCAAGGCAAAATGACTACCAAAAGAATTAATGTCAACAAATTAGAGCTCTTGTCTGAGCATGAACAGTTTGCTGCCAAGTTGGAGGGAAAGTTGAGTCAACATACAGTTGGCAACAGTGGAGCAGAAAAAGAGTGGGCAGCTCTCAGAGATTTGGTGTTCAGCACTGCATTTGCTCATCTGAGTCAGAACATTCGCAAACACCAAGACTGGTTTGATGAAAATGATAGGGAAATTCAGAAGCTGCTAAATGGAAAGCGTGAACTTTACAGGATGTAACAGCAGGATAGTTTGTTGGGGGTGTAAGCTCAGTTCCATGTGGACAGTCTCGGGCAGGTAAAGGTGAGGACTTCTAAACCTTAGAGTTCTCATGAGGCCGCCCAGGGAACAGCTGGGAATTGAGGTGTGAGACCCAGGCTATCTCGTGCGTCTCCGCCTCTTCTCCGTGGGATACGTGCTGGGAGAGAGCAAGAGAGCATCCCCGCCCTCAAGATTGGCCCGGGGTCTGAGCACACCTATTGTTGTCTAACAGGCACGATATTCAGGTGCAAACTATGCGGCAGGAGAGCTTAAGTAGGGTCAGGAAAGCCTGAAGGCGCTCTTAGCGCTGAGGGGCCCTTAGAGGACAGAAGGCCCCTCTTCCCTCTCTTCTCTCTTCCCTCTCCCCTCTCTCCTTCTTCCACTTCCACTTCCATTCTCTTACTGTAAGATCTTTGCCTCCTTGGGAGATTCCTCTCTCCTAAGGAAGAATTCCCCCTGCACATGTAACCAAGACCCTGAATAAAGCCTAACCCTTGTTCGACTCTGGAAAGTCTCTTCTCTCATATGTTTATCTGGTTTGGCCAGCTGAAGACCTGCGATAGGTAAGGTAAGACTCGGGTAGCCCTTAGGCCTCTAGGCCTGACAATAGTTCATCCACCTCTAACAAAGCAGCATTTAATTCCATCAAAAGCAAAGTACAAGCAAAGCTTAGAAAGATGCAGGCTTCCTGGTTCAGTAAGAAGGCAGATGAAATTCAGTTTTATGCTGATAGTAACAATCCAAAGTGTTTTTATGATTCCCTGAAAGCTATTTATGGACCAAAAACCTATGGAGCATCACAGCTACTCAGTGCTGATGGAGCCACATTGTTTAGTGATAAGGATATGATCCTAGAGAGATGGGCTGAACACTTCCATATTGTTCTCAACAGACCATCATCAATCAATGCAGTCAATCCTTCCTTAGCTGAACTTCCAACTGAAGAAGAGGCTTTGAGGACAGTTAGACTCCTTTCATGTGGCAAAGCACCTGGTGCTGATTCTATTTCAGCTGAGATTTACAAGGTAGGGGGACGATTGCTCATACAAAAGCTGACTGAAATTTTCCAGGTTATATGGCAAGAGGAGGTTTCCCCCCAGGAGTTCAAGGATGCCTCCACTGTCCATCTCTATAAGGGTAAAGGCAATAGATTGTCTTGCAACATTCACAGGAAGATCTCTCTCTCTCTTAGTCATTGCTGGCAAAATTCTTGCCACAGTCCTCCTTAATAGGCTGATTCTTCACCTGGAAGATGGGCATATACCTGAGAGCCAGTGTGGCTTCAGAAAAGGGCTGAAGAACAGTCGATATGGTGTTTGCTACCCGACAACTCCAGGAGAAATGCCAGGAGCAGAACAGAGGTCTGTACACAATGTTTGTGGATCTGACAAAGCCCTTTCACACTGTTAGTCATGAGAACTTATGGAAAATTATGTCAAAATATAATTATATATAATTATCAAATATATCATAAGATATAATTATGTTTTATATACAAATCTTTCACATACTATAAAATTGTATTATTATTTAAAGTTCAGAAACTTTTTAAGGACTTCCTCTTTAACTAATCTTCTGTGAAAACTGAATAGTAGTCTGGTAGAAGTTAGAATTATACCATCTTCTCACAACATACACCAATATAAACACCAAATAATGCAACTAAAGTAGAAAAGGTCACATCATAAATAAATGAGAAGAGCAAGGAAGAAATTATTTTTCTTATCTATAGGTAGGGGAAGAGTGCTTAACAAAACATGTTAGAGAAGATCACATAGGGAAAAATGAAAAATTTTTATAATGTAAATTTAAAAAGTTTTTGCCAAAAATAAATTGAATGTAGCAATAATGTAAGGGAAACAAGTAATTGGTCAACAACCTTCACAATAAGTTCTTTCTAGGAACGACTGACCTCAATTCCAAGATAAACAAGGAACCAATTCAAATATGTAAGTATAAATCATTCTCCAGTAAACAAATTGTCCAAGATTGATTTGTGAAATTTGTGAATTTGAATTTAAATCGCTAGTCATTAGAGAAAAACCAATTAAAGCAACTTCACATCTATCAGACTGACAAAAATGATAAAAGGTGAAAATTACAAAATGTTGGAGCAGTTGTGAAGTAACAGAAAAATTAATGTACTATTGGTGAGCTACTGAATTGGCCCAGTCATTCTGGACAGAAATTTAAAACTATCATCAGGACATTACAAAAGATTTGTATTTGTGTATATAATGTATAAAATATTTCTATTATATTAATACAATATAAAGTTATACAGAATACTAAACAGATACATTATATGTATTATTAGATTACTATACATATCCATGCGCACACAGACACACATATACGTATATATGTATGCCAAAAATTTGGTGATATGTTAAAGTAAGGAAATATTATTGTTCCATAAAAATAATGAAGTGGAAAGCTTCAGAAGACCTTTATAAACCGATATAGAGATAAGTTAAGAAAACAATGTACACAATACTAACATAATAGAGAAAAACAAGTTTTAAAGACTTAAAAACTCTAATCAACTAAATGATAAAATATGAGTTCAAAGGAAGGAAGATGAAAGATGCTACTCACCCCTGACAGAAAGAAAATGAACTTAAAATACAGAAAGATACATATATTTCTGGGTACGACTAGTGTGGGAATTTGTTTTCCTGAACTACATAAATATATATGGAAGGGTTTTTTTGTTGTTGCTGTTAAATGTGGAACTGGATATTGGGGAAAACAGATTAACAAAAAAAACTTTTTACTTGAAAATAATAAACTAAAAATGCAAAAAAAAAATTTATTGTTCCACTATAAATATTTGTTATAAGGGTTTTGTTTGGTTTGGGTTTCTTTCATAATGAGGGATGAGGACAGGAGGAGAAAAAATGAATTATATAAATTTTTAAAACCAAATTTAATCAAAATTTAAAATAAATATTTGAATAAATAAAAGCAAATCACAAGGTCTAATTAGAAAATTTGAAGAAATAGATCACTCACAACTGAGAAAATCAGGAAAAGTCTTCATAGAAGAAGTGAAATTGGTTTAGAAAAGAATGATTTCTATAGAAAAAGCTTATCAGGAGGACATTGCAATTTTTGAGGCACACAAGACAGGTAAAGGCAAAGATGAGATTTATGGAAGTCTAGTATTCCAGTGTAGGTGGACTATGAAATCATGAGACACTATTTTAAAAAATACCCTGGATGGCTTTTATCTTGTCCAACCCCCAGTTTATAGAGGAGGAAAGAGAAGTCTTCCAAATTTCAAGGAATCACTGAAGCTCTTACAGTTAGTTTGCAGCAGAGTAGGAATGGCAGATGTTCTGTAAAACCAGTACACTTTGATCCTCAAATAAAATTTCTGAAAATAATGCTTTAGACATGTAGGTGGTACGATATTTAGAGCTGGAATCAGGAAAACCTGAATTCATATCCTACCTCAGACACATCTTCTGCAAAAAGGGTAGAATGAACAACTGTTTTACAAAGTTTTGTGAAGATCAAATAGGTCCAAATTTTACTTTATTTTTTTCAATTAAAGGGGTCATCCCTTGACTCACTTCTTAAATAGGCCTAATCACTGAATGGGCTCTAGCTCATTCAAAGTGAGAACTTGGAAAGATCATAACTTCAAAAGGCCAAGTCTCCAACAGTATCCTGGGTTATCTCCAGTTGTCTTGATCTCTATCAGGCCACTGGACCCAGATGGCTCTGCAGGAGAAAGTGAGACTTGTGACTGTGTAGAGCCCACCTTCACTCCAATCCAATTCAATTGCAAGTCACCTCATCATCTTCCTGATGCCATGGTGCTCTTCAAGAATAAAGGACAAACCACAACCTGTGAGCAGTCTAAGTTATCCAATGGGGATCCAGTTGGCCAGTTCCAGTTGGGCAACTCAGCTCATCCTCCTCTCCTCTCTTTTCTGCACATTGGGTATCATGCTCTTAACCTGAGACTGTTCTGCCAAAAGGAAGGTAGATTTTGATAGCTGAAACCTTGGGGTTTATTGGATATGTCAAGTGCTTTGAAAAAGAAAGTGCTATATAAATGTTTCCTATTATTGTGATGATGGTGAAGATTCTTGTCATTTTGTATGTAAACACTTCTGAGGCCATCATTCCTGTACTCAGGCATATGCTCAGACACCAGTCTAAAGATGGTTGAAAAAGATACTCCTGAAGGCAGCATAAGACTCTGTTGGGGGATGGAAATATTAAATAGGGATTAATAACTGCCCATTGGGGCCTGAAAACATTCTTATATAGGATTGTCAAATGCTGAGATGGTACTTGACATTTTCTAATGTTATAGTGGTTTGGGCTTGGGCAAGTATCTTTGCTGAGTCAGTATCACTGAAAATGGCAGAGGAAAGTCTTCAACATGAGAGTACTTGAATGCTACAACTCCTCTGGGTTAATTCTGTTTTTGAAATTACTGCAACATGCAAATAATAGAATGTCTGAGTAACAGAACACTTACAGAAATACTGAATTCCACATAATCTCATAACAGAATTTCAATGATAACCCCTTTGTGAATTCAACATACATTTATTAAGAATCTAGCACCACAAGATTATAGCCATAGATTTAAAAAGGACCTTAAAAATCAACTAGTCCTGTTCTCTCCTCTTTCAGATACAGAAATTGAGTCCCAGAAAGGTTACATGATGTAATACAGTGAAAGAGCTGAAAGCTGGACTCAGATATTCTCATTCCAGAGGTAGTGAGATGGCCCAGTGGATAGAGTGAAGGGCCTGGAGTGAGGAAGACTCATCTTTCTGAGTTCAAATGTGGCCTCAGACACTTACTAGCTGTGTGACCATGGACAAGTGACTGACCCATATTTACCTCAGTTCCTCATCTATAAAATGAGGGGCAGAAGGAAAAGGCAAATCACTCAGTATCTTTGCCATGAAAACCCCAAATGGGGTCACGAAGAATTGGACATGATTGAAAAACAACAGGTTAACACAATTTAACCTTCAGCAAAGGCCAGACTACTCAGAATGGGGGAATTGGTTTGTGGAGAAGGTAGAAAGGCCTTAAAGTATTAAATGCTTTTCTGCAATACGTCTGCTACTTGGAGAGGATTTTCATTATTTTGAACACAACCAAGGTGCTGTTAAAAAAAAACAAAACTATCTTGTGCATACTCAATTATTATGGCAAATAAGCAATCCTTTCTTGCTATGCTTATAAATGATGCATTTGCCTGTCTTCCTCCTGAGCCCATCAAAGAAAAAGCCATGCTTCTTATGAGTCTTGGATTTAAACCATGGTTAACAGGAAGAACGAATTTTCCTAAAGGAATGTTCTAGATTGATACATTGTTATCATATCATCATCATGATTATTAGGAATACATATGTGCTTAACCTGACAATTCATAATTACTTTTATCCTACTTGGGACACAGACAGAAAAACATGCTCTTCATATCCTTGATGTCAACCCCCTCAGTGTTACCTGTCTTTGCAAATCCATTGACAGCAAGTCAAATCCGTTTGTAAAGTCTCTGAAACTTCATTGAAGGGAGTCAGCTATTTAATGGCTCTTTGTATCTAACTGTTCTAGGGAATTTTTCTTTTATTATTTTGCTTTCCTCTACCTTTCTGACCTACCCCTCTCAAAAAGATTGTTCTAGAGGAACACTGTGTCCTAGAATTTGAGAATGTAGTTAAAGGCAATGATCCCGACTGATGTCCTTGCATCAAAGCCACTTGCATGCCTCAGCTTTCTTACCTGTGAAATTAGCCACAGACATAGTGCAATTATTACCCGAAAATAATTGTGAAATTCAGTAGTAAGAGTTTTAGAGAAAACTTTTCTCTGTTTAGTTCTCTAAAGCTGGCTAATCATCTGAGACCTAGACCTAAAATAAAAAGCTGTATGGGGTGACTGATGTGGCCTTGACCACTACTCAAAAAGTAGTAATAAAGTAGCTTGCAAACATGAACCAATTAGTAGGAATGAATTTCGAGTGGATCTGTCTTATCTTCTGCTAAAGGTAACTCAATGGCAGTTTACCAGAGCCAGGGATGCCTGGAGGCTCCTGCAAATGGGTGGGTTGACTCCTGGTGGCAGGATGCATAATTTTCAGAAAACTGTGGATAAGGAACCTACAAGCTGCTTGAGAAACCCACCAGGTTCTTGGGAATGGGTTTAGCTCCACATTCCAAAAGAGTCCACCAGATGAATGTAGGACTTTCACAAATGGTCAGATTGTACAGTATAGTAAAATGTACTATGCCACTACTACCCAGGACTAGGACCTGGAAGAGAAAAGAGACTGCGCATAGCTGTGAGGCAATTTGGCCTGAGTGAAGGACTGTGGGGGATAATGGCTTGAACCATGGATTGACTCTCCTGCAGCGAAGGGACAGAACACAAAGGAAGCTGCAAAGGTCGGGTCACAGGAAAGAGAAAAGTAGAGTAGTGTGTGCGTGTATGTGTGTGCACGCGAGCATAAGCATTGGAGAGAAGGTTGGAATGGGAGAGGGAACACCAATGTGCGTGATGGCCAGAGGGCGTGAAAGACTGGGGGAGAGGAGAGCCAGGCGCCCGTGGGAAAAAATGGCTACTGGGTGGTTGCAGGAGGACCTGCGCGCAGCAGGTAGAGGGCAGTACATGGAGATGGGAGTGCTCCGCGCAGCTGGGGACAGAACCCGCGGAGACTCGGGTCTCTGGGCACAGGTGTCAGTCCAGCTGGTGGAGCTCCCGCCTACGAAAGGCGGGATGCTCCAGAACCACGCTGAGCCGCTCTCAGCGTGTCTGTCCCGGGGGCTCTCCCAAGTCCCGCGAAGGATCCGCTAACCCTCCCCACAGGTGCGCCCCAAAGCTGTAGGGGCTCGTGGGGAGCCGAGACTGGGGAGCTGTCACGCCGGGACCGGAATGTCTCTCACGCAGCTGAGAACTGGAGCGGTTTTCTTGGTGGCTGAGTGGGGAACTGGGGCTCCTCAAGGGGAGGCGGGAGCCCGTGATGGAGAAGCCAGGTGAGGAAAGGGGACAGGATGAAGTTTTGCGCAGTCTGTGCTTTCTTTCTAATCTTGTTTGCATTGGTTTTGTTTGTGCAAATCCTTTTTATTTCATGTAATCAGAATTATCCATTTTACATCTAGTAATGCTCTTGATCTTTTTGGTCATAAAGTCTTCCTTTTTCCATAGATCTGACAGGGGAACTATGCCTTGCTCTCCTAACTTGCTTATAGCATCATCCTTTATGTTTAAATCATATACCCATAATGACCTTATGTGATATAAGATGTTGGTCTATACTAGTTTCTGCCATACCGTTTTCCAGTTTTCCCAGCAATTTTTGTCATATAGTGAGTTCTTGTCACCTGGGATCTTTGGGTTTCTCAAATAGTACATTACAATGGTAATTCACTACTATGTTTTGTGTACCTAAACTATTCCACAGATCCACCAATCTATTTCTTAGCCAGTACCAGATAGTTTTGATGATTACCTCTATAATGCAGACTGAGATCTGGTATGGCTGGCCTCCCTCACTTCACATTTGTTTCCTTTAATTCCCTTCATATTCTTGACTTTTTTCTTCCAGATGAATTTTGTTATTATTTTTTGAAGCTTTATAAATAGTGTTTTGGTAGTTTGGTTGGTAAAGCACTGTATAAGGATATTAATTTAAGTAGGATTATCATTTTCATTATGTTAGCTCAGCCTACCTATGAGCAGTGAATAGTTTTCCACTTGTTTGGATTGATTTTATTTGTGTGAAAAGTGTTTTGGAATTATGTTAATATAGTTCCTGAGTTTCTCTTGGCAAGGTAGACTCCCCAGTGTTTCAAATTACCTACAGTTCTTTTAAATGACATTTCTCTTTTTATCTCTTGCTGCTGAGCTTTGTTGACCATATATAGAAATGCTGATGATTTCTTTGGTTTTATTTTGTATCCTGTAACTTTGTTTTAAAGCTGTTAATTATTTCAAGTTTTTTTAGTTAAGTATACTATCTTATTTTTTGCAAAGACAGATAGCTTTGTCCCTTCATTGCCTAGTCTAACTCCTTCATTTACTTTTTCTTTTCTTATTCTCATAGCTAATATTTTTGTTACAACATTGAATAATTGTGATGATCATGAGCATCCTTACTTCAACCCTGATCATATTGGGAAGGGATTCTAGTTTATCCCCACTACATTTAATATTGTTAATGGTTTTAGATAAATATTACTTATAATTTTAAGGAAATCTCCCTTTATTCCTGTACTCTCTAGTGTATTTTTAATAGGAATGAATGTTGTCTTTTTTCCTAAGCTATTTCTGCATCTATAGAGATAATCATATGAATTTTGTTGGATTTGTTATTGATATAGCTAATTATGCTGATAGTTTTCTTAATACTAAACTAACCCGTATTCCTGATATGAATCCCACCTGGTCATAGAGTATGGTGCTGGAGACATATTGCTGCAAAAATTAAAATTTTTGCATCAATATTAATTACTGAAATTGGGCTATAGCTTTCTTTCCCAGTTTTGACTCTTCCTGGTTTAGTTCTCGGCATGTTTCATAAAAGAAATTTGATAGGACTACTTCTTTGTCTATTTTTCCAAATTATGTTCCAAATCATTTATATAGCATTGGAATTAATAATCTAATGTTTGGTAGGGTTCACTTAGAATTCATCTGACCCTGGGTATTTTTCTATCATAACTTTGATCTTGTTAGTACTCTTATAACATTAGGACTCCAGCACTCTAGTCTAAGGAATCCACCTCTACCCAATCAATGAATAATGAATGAAGGATGAACACAATCCTGTGACTAGACTGAGCTGCCTCAGTGGGGACCCAGCTAGCTGGGTAACTCAGCTCATCAGCTCCCTTCTGTCCCCACCTTTCCTTCTCTTCCCCAGAGGAAAGTAAATTTGGATGGCCAGAGGATTCCCAGTTAAGTTGGGGTTTATGGGTCAGGTTTCTTTCTTTTTTCTTTCCTTCTCTATTTTCTTTGTGCCTCACTCTTTCTTTCTGTCTATTTCTGTCTTTCTGTCTCTTTCTTTCTGTTTCTTCCTTTCTTTTTCCTTCTTTCTTTCTTTCCTTCTTTCTTCCTTTCTTTTTCTTTCTTTCTTTCTTCTTTCCTTCCTTCCTTCCTTCCTTCCTTCCTTCCTTCCTTCCTTCCTTCCTTCCTTCCTTCCTTCTTTCTTTCCCAAAACTTTTAACCCAAATAAGCTCATACAATAGGTCCCTGCCCAAACTCCACGTAATGGCTGTCTTTGGGACCTTCTGTCTTCAGAGTGATTATCAATAGTAACTGTGTCTTTTTTCTTCCCAACTTGATTTACTTGCTTTTTTCATTTGCTCATTAAAGGGGTTCTTCCCTGATTACTTCTTAAAGAAGTACTCACTGAATTGACATTACCTCAATCTAAGTGAGTACCTGAATAGGCCAAGGTCTCCCATTGCATCGTGGGCGTTCTTCAATCATCTGATGAATATCTGGTCACTGGACCCAGATAGCGCAGGAGAGAAAAGTGAGGCTGATGACCTTGCATAGCCCTTCTTCACTCAAATCAAAATGAAGTGCAGGTCATGTCATCCTTTCTCTAATTCCATGGTCTTCTTCAAAAATGAATGATGAACATAGACAGAATGAACAGTGGTGGGGGAAGAATTGCACCTAGAGAAGATGTGTCTGAGTGGGGTAAATTCTTTGGTTAAGATGAGAATGTCCTTAAGATGCTGGATTTTTAATGAGGGGAAGTGGGTCCAAAAGAATAGATCCTTGGGTCCCATACATAAAATTGGTCATAAATATAATAAGAAAATAATCATTTTCTCACATTTAATATTCTGCCTTTCTACATTTGATCGTGAGGTTTGCATTGCTCTACTACATGGCCAATTTTTGTGTAGGTGCTATGTACCACTGAGAAAAAGGTATGTTCCTTTCTATCACCATTCAGTTTTCTTCAGAGGTCTATTATATCTAACTTTTCTAAAATTCCGTTTACCTCCTTAGCTTCTTTCTAGTTTATTTTGTGGTTAGAATTATCTAGTTCTGAATGGCAAAAGTTGAAGTCCCCTACTAGTATACTTGTACTATCTGTTTCCTCCTCTAACTCATTTAACTTCTCCTTTAGAAATTTTGATGTATGTGATGCATATAAGTTTATTTCTTGATTTTCTATGGTATTTTTAACCCGATGTAGTTTCTTTCCTAATATCTTTTCATTAGATCTATTTTTGCTTTTTATCTGAGATCTTAATGGATATCCCTGCTTTTCTTAAATTTCTGCTGAAACAGAATAGATTCTGTTCTAACCCCTTCTATTTACTTTATGTCTTTCTGTTTTGACTGTGTTTCTCATAAACAATATGTTGTAGGATTCTAGTCTTTAATTTGCTCTGGTATTTGCTTCTATTTTATAGGTGAGTTCATCTCACTCATATTCACAGTTAGGATTACTATGTATTTCCCTCCATCCATTTTTCCCTGTTTTTACTTCTCTCACTTTCTCTTTGCCTCCATCCCAGTGTTTTGCCTCTGACCATCGCCTCTCTCAGTCTGCCCTCCTTTGTTTTACCTCCTTCCCCTTTTCTTCCCCCTCCTCCCTGCCCAGTTCCCTCTAGGGTAAGATAGATTTCTGTACTCATCTGAGTGTATATGTTATTCCCTCTGAGCCAAATTCAATGAGAGTAAAGTTAAATGATGGTCAACCCTTTCCCTTCCTCCCCACTACTGTAATAGGTTTTTTCATACTTCTTTATTTGAGATAATATACTCTATTCTACCTCTCCTTTACAATATACTCCATTCTACCTCTCCTTTACTTCTTATACCAGGTCAATCCTCTTTCTTATCCCTTAATATTTTTTATATTATCACATCATATCAACATATCCACACCCTTTATCTAAGTATACTCCTTCTAATTGCCCTAATAGTGACACAGTTCTTAAGAATTACAAGAATTAGGGTTGTAAAGAGTTTAACTTTATTTTATGGAATCCCTTATTGTTTTCTCTTTCTGCTTGCCTTTTATGCTTCTTTTTATTCTTATATTTGAAAACTGAATTTTCTGTTTAGCTCTGGTCTTTTCATCAGGAATGCATAATAGTCCTTTATTTCATTGATTGACCAATTTTCCCTTTGAAGTATTCTGCTCAGTTTTGCTCGGTAGGTAATTTAATTTTCGTTTGTAATCCAAGCTGCCTTGCCTTCTGACATATCATATTGCAAGCCCTCTGGTCCTTTAATGTAGGAGTTGATAAATCTCTTGTAATCCTGATTGTGGCCTCTCAATATTTTGAATTGTTTCTTTCTGCCTGGTGGGTGTATTTTCTTCTTGATCTTAGAGTTCTGGAATTTGGCTATAATATTCCTGAGAGTTTTCATTTTGGGATCTCTTTCAGTAGGTAATTAGTAGACTCATTCAGTAACTGTTTTACCATGCAGTTCTAGGATATCAAGGGCAGTTTTTCTTGATAATTTCATGAAAAAATTGTGTACAGGTACTTGTTTTTAAATGATAGTTGTCACACGGTACAGTAATTCTTAAATTATCTCTCCTGGATCTACTTTCAAGGTCAGTTGTTTTCCCCATGAGATATTTCACATATTTTTTTATTGATCCATGATGTCTCATAAGGTTCCATAAGCTTCCACTCTCTCTCCTCTCTTTCCATTCCCTTCCTTTGTCTCACAGCCACCCCCTCTCTAACTCCTGGTCTCAAGTCCTCCTACCAGCTCAACGATTGTAACAGTCCAAATTGCATTCAGAGCTGTGAGGGAATGCTTGTCCCCCAGAACTACATACCTCAGGGTGCCATCTAGTTCTCAGCCCACTCTTAGATGAGGAAGGGTAAGAAACTCACACAAATGAACTAATAGAGACCAAGAAGGTGAAACAATTGGAATGAGTCAGAAAAATGGGAACTGTCCAAAGAGCTGGAAGTGGATGCACAATGAGCTAACCAACCAGCTTCTTTTTAAAAAGAAGATACATACAAAATACCTGAGAATTTAAACATGTTCCAAAGAAGAGTTAACAAGTAGACTGTAACAATAGCAGAGTCTTACAAAAAAAAGTGTCTGGAGTGCTAATAATTCTCATCAATTGGAGGTTGGCTGGAGGTTGACTAAGAAGCTAAGGAACACAAAAGGAGGTGTGTTGTTTTCAAAAGCTGTGCTGGAGTAAGAGGAGGATCAAGGGATAGGCTTACTAATTGGAGGTGGATGAGATGATGATAATTGACAACAGAAAGAGGAGGCAGAAGTGCTTGATTTTTTATGACTTGTTTTCTCTATCAAAGTGGATGATTTTCTACTCGAAATGACAGAACCAAAATGACTAACAGGAAATTTATTTCCAAGATAAGTAGAGAAATCAAATGAGAACATTTGGATGCCTTAATGAATTTATTATAAGTAACTAATTATTCCTTTTAGTTATGGGATAGACTAGCTGACCACTGAGTTCTCCAACTCTAAATCAAGTGATTCTCTGAATTGGGAAGGGAAAAGGAGGGAACAAACATTTATTAAGTATCTACCATGTGCAAGACATTATGCATGCTGCTCCCCAAGCAGGCAGGAGCCTGGATCCATTGTTGAAGGTCTCTGCATAAACCCCCTGAGGGAACTGAGCCCAGTGAGGTGGCCCTGCCCCCACCTGAGCACCTCAACTTAATCTCACACAGAATAGCAGGTCCACCCCCACCCAAAGCCCTGAGGCTGGGAAGCAGCATTTGAATCTCAGACCCCAAGCTCTGGCTGGGAGGATCTGGAGGCGAAGTGGGTGTGGAGAGAATATTCAGAAGTCAAGTCACTGGCTGGGAAAATGCCCAGAAAAGGGAAAAGAAATAAGACTATAGAAGGTTACTTTCTTGGTGAACAGGTATCTCCTCCCTTCCTTTCTGATGAGGAAGAACAATGTTTACCATCAGGGAAAGAAAAAGAAGTCAAGACTTCTGTATCCCAGCCCACTCAATGGGCTCAGGCCATGGAAAAGCTCAAAAAGGATTTTGAAAATCAAGTTAGAGAGGTGGAGGAAAAACTGGGAAGACAAATGAGAGACATGCAGGTAAAGCATGAACAGCAGGTCAGCATCCTGCTAAAGGAGACCCAAAAAAATGTTGAAGAAAATAACACCTTGAAAAATAGGCTAACTCAATTGGCAAAAGAGGTTCAAAAAGCCAATGAGGATAAGAATGCTTTCAAAAGCAGAATTAGCCAAATGGAAAAGGAGATTCAAAAGCTCACTGAAGAAAATAGTTCTTTCAAAATTAGAATGGAACAGATGGAGGCTAATGACTTTATGAGAAACCAAGAAATCACAAAACAAAGCCAAAAGAATGAAAAAATGGAAGATAATGTGAAATATCTCATTGGAAAAACAACTGACCTGGAAAATAGATCCAGGAGAGACAATTTAAAAATTATGGGACTACCTGAAAGCCATGATCAAAAAAAGAGCCTAGACATCATCTTTCATGAAATTATCAAGGAAAACTGCCCTGAGATTCTAGAACCAGAGGGCGAAATAAGTATTCAAGGAATCCACAGATCACTGCCTGAAAGAGATCCAAAAAGAGAAACTCCAAGGAACATTGTGGCCAAATTCCAGAGTTCCCAGGTCAAGGAGAAAATATTGCAAGCAGCTAGAAAGAAACAATTCAAGTATTGTGGAAATACAATCAGGATAACACAAGATCTAGCAGCTTCTACATTAAGGGATCAAAGGGCGTGGAATAGGGTATTCTAGAAGTCAAAGGAACTAGGACTAAAACCAAGAATCACCTACCCAGCAAAACTGAGTATAAGTCTTCAGGGGAAAAATTGGTCTTTCAATGAAATAGAGGACTTTCAAGCATTCTTGATGAAAAGACCAGAGCTGAGAAGAAAATTTGACTTTCAAACACAGGAATGAAGAGAAGCATGAAAAGGTAAACAGCAAAGAGAAGTCTTAAGGGACTTGCTGAAGTTGAACTGTTTACATTCCTACATGGAAAGACAATATTTGTAACTCTTGAAGTTTTTCAGTATCTGGGTAGTTAGTGGGATTACACACACACACACACACACACACACACACACACACATACACACAGAGACAGACAGCGCAGAGTGAATGGAATAGGATGGGATCATATCTTTAAAAAATGAAAGTGGTGAGAGAGAAATACATTGGGAGGAAAAAAGGAGAAATGGAATGGGGCAAATTATCTCCCATAAAAGAGGCAAGAAAAATGGGGGAGAAAAGGGAGGAGGTGAGAGGGAAAAAGTGAAGCTTACTGTCTTCACACTGGGCTTAAGGAGGGAATAACGTGCTCACTCAGTTGGGTATGAAAATCTATCATACACTACAGGAAAGTAGGGGAGAAGGGTGGGGTAGGGGGATGATAGAAGGGAGGGCAAATGGGAGGAGGAAGTAATTAGAAGTAAGCACTTTTAGGGAGGGACAATGGGGGCAGGATAAAATGGAGGGAAAAATAGTGAGTTGCTTGCCTTCTCAGTGGGGATAGGTCAGGAGGGAGGAATGGAGATAAGTTAGAACTCAAAGTTTTAGGAACTAATGTTGAGAATTGTTTTTGCATACAACTAAGAAATAAGAAATCAGTCTTGCCCTCCAAAAAAAGAGAAAAGATGAGGATAAGGGAAGGGAGGGGTGTGATAGAAGGGAGGGCATATTGAGGGAAGGGGTAATCAGAATGCAAGGTATTAGGAAGTGGGGAGGAGGGGAGTGATGGGGAGAAAATTTGGAACTCAAAATTTTGTGGAAATGAATGTTAAAAACTAAAAATAAATAAATAAACAGTAAAATAATAATAATACTTTGAATTCCAACGTCTCTCCCTTCCTCCCTTCCCACCCATCCCCACTGAGAAGGCAAGCAATTCAATATAGGCTATATATGTGTAGTTTTGCAAAAGACTTCCATAATAGTCATGTTGTGTAAGACTAACTATATTTCTCTCCATCCTGTTCTGCCCTCCATTGATTCTATTTCCTCATTTGACCTTGTCCCTCCCCAAAAGTGTGTTCTTCTAATTACTCACTTCTGCCATTTGCCTTCCCTTCTATCATTCCCCCTCACCCCACTTGTCCCCTTCTCACCTACTTTCCTGTAGTGTAAGATAGATTTTTATACCCAATTGAGTGAGCATCTTATTCCCTCCTTAAGTCCAGTGTGAAGAGAGTAAGCTTCACTTTTTCCCTCTCACCTCCTCCCTTTTCTCCTCCACTGAAAAAGCTTTCTCTTGCCTCTTTTATGAGTGATAATTTGCCCCATTCCATTTCTCCCTTTCTTCTCCCAATATATTCCTCTCTCACCCCTTAATTTTATTTTTATATATCATCTCTTCTTATTCAACTCAACCTGTGCTCTCTGTCTATATATATACGTATATATATAAATATACATACATATATATACGTATATATATACAGAGAGAGAGAGATGTAGATATACTTATAGAGATATATAGAGATATATATGCATGTATGTGTGTGTCTCTGTGTATAATCCCTCCAGCTACACAAATACTGAGAAAAGCCTCAAGAGTTACAAATATTATCTTTCCATGTAGGAATGTAAGCAGTTCAACTTTAGAAGGTCCTTTATGATTTCTCTTTCTGTTTACCTTTTCATGCTTCTCTTGATTCTTGTGTTTGAAAGTCAAGATTTTCTATTCAGCTCTGGTCTTTTCATCAAGAATGCTTGAAAGTCCTTTATTTCATTGAATGACCATTTTTTCCCCTGAAGTATTATACTCAGTTTTGCTAGGTAAGTGATTCTTGGTTTTAATCCCAGTTCTTTTGACTTCTGGAATATCTTATTCCAAGCCCTTCAATCCCTTAATGTAGAAGCTGTCAGATCCTGTGTTATCCTGATTGTATTTCCACAATACTCAAATTGTTTCTTTCTGGCTGCTTACAATAATTTCCCATGTCAATGGGAACTCTGGAATTTGCCTACAATATTCCTAGGAGTTTCTATTTTGGGATCTCTTTCAGGAGGTGATCAGTGGATTCTTTCACTATTTATTTTGCCCTCTGGTTCTAGAATATCATGGCAGTTTTCTTTGTTAATTTCATGAAAGATGATGTCTAGGCTCTTTTCTTGATCATAGCTTTCAGGTAGTCCCATAATTTTTAAGTTGTATTTCCTGGATCTATTTTCCAGTCAGTTGATTTTCCAATGAGATATTTCACATTATCTTCCATTTTTTCATTCTTTTGGTTTGTTTTGTAATTTCTTGGTTTGTCGTAAAGTCATTAGCTTCCATCTGCTCCATTGTAATTTTTAAAGAATTATTTTCTTCAGTTAGCTTTTGAACCACCTTTTCCATTTGGCTAATTCTGCTTTTTAAAACATTCTTCTCCTCATTGGCTTTTTGAACCTCTTTTGCCAATTGAGTCAGCCTATTTTTAAAGGTGTTATTTTCTTCAACATTTTTTTGGGTCTCCTTTAGTAAGCTGTTGACTCGATTTTCATGATTTTCTTGCATTGCTCTCATTTCCCTTCCCAATTTTTCGTCCAACTCTCTTACTTGATTTTCAAAATCCTTTTTGAGCCCTTCCATGGCCTGGGAGCATTGCATATTTATTTTGGAGGCCTCTGATGGTAAGCATTGTTCTTTGTCATCCAAAAGATGGAAGAAAATACCTGATCACCAAGAAAGTAACCTTCTATATTCTTATTTTTTTTTCTCAGCCAGTTACTTGACTTTTGAGTTTTTTGTCAACAGCGGGGTGTACTCTGTGGACCTGTAAGTTCTAACTTCCTCCAGGGTGGCTGAATCAAGGGAGAGGAGTTTATTCCTCTTCTTGCCTGCGCTCTGGTCTGGGAGCTACCAAAGCTTTTCTGCCTAGGATCTGCAAGTAGAATTCCCTTTCCAGAGCCTCCACCAGCTCCACCATGCCAGCCAGCACTCTTCCTCACCCCTCACCCCAAATCAGCGGCTCAGTTCCCCCAGGGCCTTTAGGCCAAGGGGTCCAAAAATGGATGATGCTGCTGCTGCTGCTGCTGCTGCTGCCACTGCCACCACCACCACTGCCACCTGGGGTCAAGGCTAGGGGAAGACCCTGCTCCCTTCTCACCCGGGAGAAAAAGCTTTTTCACTGACTTTTGAAGTGTCTTTGGTATTTGGGGGTAGAAGGATCTGAGAACCACTGCTGCTGCTGAGGATTCTGCCCCAGAGGCCTGTTCCAGTCCTATCCCTGTTGCATTGCGTGGCCAAGGCTGGGCTGGGCTGAGTGGGCTGCATTCCACTCTGCGCTCCATGTAATAGACCTTTCTTGTTGGCCTTCCAGGCTATCTTGGGCTGAAAAATCTCTTTCACTCTGTTGTTTTGTGGCTTCTGCTGCTCTAGAATTTGTTTAGTCATTTTTTTACAGGTATTTTATGAGCTGTGGTGGAAGAATTAGAGTATGTGTGTATTTCTATTCTGCCATCTTGGCTCCTCCCCACCAAGTTATGTGTTTTGATCATCCTTGCACCATAATAACTTTCTCTAGTCAGGTTGTTTGTTTGTTTGTTTGTTTGCTTTCCATTTTTTGTTCATTATTCCAGGCTGATACCAGACTTTCACCTATTTGTAAAAATGTGTTTCTGCTTCCAGGGTGAAGGGCACACTATCCCAAGCTGCAGGAGTTTTGTGCAGCTGTTTTCAGTGATATTTCTAGGGACTTGTTAGTTTCCAGATCTCCAAGGTGAAATAATGTTGGGAGAGGTGTTTTCTACTCTCCTGGCATGTGCTCTTGTGTTTGAATGACCATAAGCTCCATTTTCTGCCCTGAAACTATGAGGACGTACCCCTCTATTGTGGCTCCAAGGTCTGCTATGCTAGTGCCCCTTATTGCCTTATAATGGCTACTCGAGTGGGACCTGGATCCAAGAGTGGGCAAAGCAACAGAGTCCTTTTTTAGTGCTGGAAAGAGACCCCTGTAACTCCTTCTGATGAGTTGTTCTACACCGTTACCTAAATCTGTGGGCTGAGAGCCCCAGATTCTGCCACTGCCAATCCAGTTATGCCCCTGGTTTGCTCCTGACTTGCTGTGGCTGTGCTCTGCTGGTGGGTTAAGTGCTGGGCTGCTCTCCTTTAGTACCCTTTAGACCCTTCCTACTGACCTTCTAAGTTGTCCCTTTCGGCTGAGAGGTTCAGAAACTGCCGCTACTTCCAGCAATTTAGTTACTGGGAGGCCTGCTCCAGGTTTGGTGGGTCAAGTCTGTGCTGCAGCAGCCTGTGCTGGACTATACTCCTCTCTTACCCTGGTGCAACAGACCTTTCCTGTTGACCTTCCAAGTCTTCTTGGACTGGAAATGTGTTTCACTCGATCTTTTTGTGTATCCTGCTGCTCTAGAATTTGTTTAGAGTCATTTTTTAAAGGTGTTTGAGAGGAGAGCTCAGGCAAGTCCCTGTATTTACTCTGCCATCCTGGCTCTGCCCCCCCCCCCCCCCATCTCAATTTACAAATGCTTTCATTTTTTAAAATTTATTTTTTAGTATATATTTTTCTCAATTGCTTTCAGTTTCTTGCAATGAAAGGCACTGTACACTTCGAACGAAATGAATCCCAGTGTACAGAATGGGGCCAGTGTATAGTCTGATTTCCAAGTGAACATGGATTTTAAAATCCCCTCAAGGTTTCCGAGGCTTTACATTAGATAGTTGTTTTATAGCAACACAAGATTATTGTTAACAACAAACATGGATATGTGAGGAGAAAGCATAACTATTTTCTACTGGCTGCTTCTGCCTACCCCATAGAACATTTTTTGGCATATGAAATATGACCCTGGAAGGATGCTCAGGTAGAAGAGCAACAGGGAGCCAAAAAGAATAAGGTGGCCCAAACTAAAAACTTGATTCCATTTCCCTCTTGAAGAAAAATGACCCAAAGGGGCTTAGTAATTTTAGTAAGATGTTTGGAACAATAAGCTTAAAAACCCAAAACACATAAAATCATCAAGGATTTCTTTCCATATTCTGGGAAATCTCGAGGACAGAAGAAGAAGTCAGGAGTGTCACATCATTCTAGGAATTATAGAAGAAATAGAAGGATTTCTCTTACTGTGTTTGACTCAGATGCCCCCAACATTGAAAATTTCAAAGAAATAATTCAAAAGAGAAAGAGAAATAGATATCAGAATGTGAATGGAAAAAGACATGACAGAAAGGGATGTTTAATCTTAGAAATTCCTTTCCCAAAACTCAAAGATTACCATTAAGAAAAAAGTGAAGATAGAATTGAAGTCATCCAGTTTGAGATGATGTTGTTGATCTCATGCTAATGACAAATGGGAGTGTTCTCCGAAAGACAAGTGTGTGTCCTATTGATTGGGTCCAAATTTTGACAAATAACTACCTTGATTATGGGGATTTGTTCTCAGAAGTTTGGATTAAACCAGAAGGCCAGACATGAGGACTAGAAAGCCAAATGTGGCCTCGAGTTCCCAATCCTTGGACTTAACTCCATTAGAGTGGTCAACTTTTCCTTTTCTGTGTGAGAGAGCATAGGTGTGTGAACAACTCCAAAATGTAGGAATAAGTTTCATAGAATTATTAATGCAAAAAAAAATTCAAGCCACCGCACAGCAAAACACATTCATTCACACTGGTTTTCTCAGACTTTGAAAGACACTGTGAAGCCTGGCATTTACTCCAAATGAAGAAAGAACACAACCCTTTTCCAAACTGGTATTCTGAGTGAAATGCAGTCCTGTTTGGGAAACATGGGAAGTAGTGATGCATATTGCGTGTGCTAAGGAGAATTCCTGAACTTTCCAGAGTCTCTGGATACTACTGGATAAACAGAGATTGGTCTAGAATTCTGAGGACCTTTCTAGCTCTGAATGTACACTATCTCAGTGGAAAACAACTGGTTGTCCTCGAAATATTTGTATGTTTGCAGTGTGGTGTTCATGGACAGTCAGATGATGAAGGGCTTTACAGACCCAAACCAGTTTGCAAATTTTTATTATTATTATTTTATTTGTTTACAGTGTTCTACAATCACTTCCATATATCTTAGATATTTTCCCCTCACTCTCCTCCTTCCCCCCTAACTCCCCACTCCCTCCCTGAGACAGCATACAATTTTATGTAGTTTCTACACATGTATTCCTATTAAATACATTTTCACCTTAGTCATGTTGAATAGAAGAATTAAAATGAATCAGATAGATAGATACTGGAGAAGATGTGAGAGCTGAAACACTAATTCAAGTTTGCAAACTTTTTCAGGTTCATTTCAGGAATTCAGTTGGCTTGACTGAATGCAAAGGGTTAGACTGGATGAGTTTTGCCCTCGAGTAGGGTGACTCTGACTCCAGATGAAGGAAGCAGTAGGTAGATTTTGGTGACAGGTAGACCATTCAGAAGGCTATTGTCACAGTCCAGGTTGGAGGGGATGAAGGCCTGTATATGGACTGTTACAATTATAGGGGAGAAAACAATGAGAAGAATAGCCTGGATTTGTGGTTGCTAAAAGTTATCAGCCTTTGATGGCCCATGAAGCATATGGAGGGGTTAGAAAGAAGGAGATGTGGAAAATGGCTTCTGGGTTGTTAGCCTGGGTGACTGGGATGTGGTTGTGCTCTCAGCCATGAATAGGAGTCAGGATTAAGGTTGGCTTAATTGATTAAGGAGGGGAAGACTCATCAGTTCAGTTCTAAAAATATTGAGCTGAATAAGTCTGTGGTCTTAGAAGAAAATGAGTGAAATCAACACCTACCTCAAATTCTAGAAAGTTTTCTTAAAGAATCATTGAAAAAAATATCTTTCCCTAGCTAAGGCAGGAATTAGCCACCACAGGTGCTGTCCCAAAGTTCTCCAGTGGAAGAACTGGGTCCACTTCTATAACCATGAAGACCAAGGAAAACCTTGGCTTTGTGATGTAAGCAACACATGGGCATTGGCAGTTGGGAGTTGTGCTCAATGAAGAAATTATAATAGGAGTCGAAATTATACTCCAATTTCCCTAATGAATATTGATGCAAAAATTTTAAATAAAATAGTAACTAAGATATGACAGCCATTTTTGTACCAGGCATACAAGGCTAGTTCAATATAAGGAAAATTATGAAAATATTTGAGCATATCAATAATAAACTAACAGAAATCATATGACTTTCTTGATAGAAGCAGAAAAAGGTTTTGACAACGTATAGCACTCATTCCTATTAAAAACATGAGAGAACATAGAAATAAATGGGGTTTTCCTTAAAATGATAAATGTTTGTTTTCAGTTTACTCAGAGGTGGAGGTGAAGGTATCCCACTAAGTATAGTTTTGCTTTCTTTTCTTCCTGTAACTCACATAACTTCTCCTCTGAGAATCTGGATGCTTATACTACTGGGTACATATATGTTGGGTATTGATATTACTACATTGTCAGTGGTACCTTTTAGAAAGATATAGTTTCCTTCCTTATCTCTTTTGATTAGATCTTTTGCTTCTTCTGATAAATCAATGGGTTTTTCCATAAAATGTTAAGAGATATCTATCTCACAACATCAGCAAATATTATATGTAATGGACAAAAGCTAGAAGCATTCCCAGTACAATCAGGAATGAAACAAGGATGCTCATTATTCCTAGTATTATTCAACACTATCTTTAAAATGTTAGTTTTAGCAAAATGAGAAAAAAATAAATGGAAGGAAACAAGATACGCAATGAGGAAACAACACTATCACTCTTTGCAGAAGATATGATGATACACTTAAGCGAATCCTAGGGAATCAACAAAAAAAAACTTATTTATTCATAATCAAGTTTAACAAAGTTGCAAGATAAAATAAATCCACATACATCATTAGCATTATGACCACCAAAGCCCAGCAGAAAGAGACATAAAGAGAAATTCCACTTAACATAACTGTATGCCACTTAAAATACTTGGGAATCTACCTGCCAATACAAAACCAGGAAGGCTTTTCACACAAATAAAGTTAAATCCAGACAACTGGAAAAATATCAATTGCTCATGCGGTTGGCTCAGCTAATTTAAAACAAATGACAATTATAGATTCAACAATTTACTTATTCATTGCCATACCAATTAAAATACAAAAAAAAAATTTTTTTTACAAAGCTAGAAAAAATAACAATATCCATGTGGAAGAATAAAAGGTCAAGAATATCAAGTGAAATGATGAAAAAAATGCAAAGGAAGATGGCCTACTTATACCAGACCTAAAACTACATTATAGAGCAGCAATCATCAAAACTACTTGGTAGTTAGTGGTAGATTAGTGGAAGAGATTAAGTAAACAAGAAACAGTTATAAATGACTATACTAATCTACTATCAACTCAAAACTCCAGCTTCTAGTATAAGAACTCATTATTTGACAAAAAAAACTGCTCAAAACCTGAAAAACAACATGGCAATAACTAGGCATAGATCCAATATGTCACACCATATTCAGGGATGGGGAACTTGTGACTTACCTTGGGAGTGGCCTTTTGACTGACTCATTAATTAACTGCGTTAATTAAGGTGATTTGTTCTGTGAAGTTTGAATTTGATCAGAGGACTGCACTTGAGAACCTAGATGGCCTTTCCTTTTAGAAATTTGTGGGGCAGAGCCAAGATGGTAGAGTAAAGGCAGGGACTTGCTTGAGCTCTTCCAAATTCCCTTCTAGACAGTGTCATTGCCTCAAAAAGAATTCTGAAATTGCAGAACCAACAAGTGAAACAATTTTTCAGTCCTACACAATTTAGAAGTGGGAAAGGTCTGCCTCACTGGGGTGAGAGTGGAATGAACTACATGATTTACACATAAAGGGTGATACTATAAGCAAATTAGACGAGTATCAGATATTTTACCTGTCAGATCTATAGATAAAGGAAGAATTTATAACCAAACAAGAGATAGGGAATAGTATGAGATATAAAATGGATAATTTTGATTACATTAAATTAAAATTTGTTTTGCACAAACAAAACCAATGCACTCAAAATTGGAGGGAAAGCAGAAAATTGAGAAAAAATATTCAAACCAAGTTTCTCGGTAAAGACCTCATTTCTCAAATATATACAGAATGGAGTTAAATTTGTAATACTAATAGTTATTTCCCAACTGATTAATAGATATGAATAGGCAGTTTTCAGATGAAGAAATCAAAACTACATGAAAAAAAGTTCAAAATTACTTTTGAATAGAGAAATGCAAATTAAAAGAATTCTGAGGTACCACTTCATGCCTATTAGATTGGCTAAAGTGACAGAAAAGGAAAATGATAAATGTTGGGAGAGAATATGTGAATATTGAGACACTAATGCCTTGATGATGGAGTTATGAACTGATTCAACCACTGTGGAGATGAATTTGGAACCATGGCCAAAGGACTATACAACTGTCCATGCCCTTTGATCCAGCAATTCCACTTCTAGGCCTATATCCTAAAGAGATTTTTTAAGAAACGAAAAGGACCTATATATACAAAAATATTTATAGCAGCTCATTTTGGGGTTGGTAAAGAATAGGAAATTGAGAGTATGTCCATCAGTTGGGGAGTGGCTGAACAAGCTGAGTTATATGACTGTGTTAAGATATTGTTGTACTATAAGAAATGACAAGTAGGATGCTTTCAGAAAAACCTCGACTTAGTTAAACTGATGCAAAATGAGCAGAACTAGGAAGAGAATATTGTACACAGTAACGATAGGTATATGATCAACTGTGAATGATTTCCTAATTCTCAGTAATACAGAGATCTGAAACAATTCTGAAGGACTTCTAATGAAAAAATACTAACCATCTCCAGTGAAAGAAGAGATGGAGTCCACATGCAGATCGAGGTGTAATTTTTTTTAATTATTTGTTTTCAGTGTTCTACAATCACTTCCATATCTTAGCTCTTTCCCCTCCCTCTCCCTCCTTCCCCACTCCCTGAGACGGTGTACAATCTTATATAGGTTCTACACACACATTCCTATTAAATACATTTTCACCTTAGTCATCTTGCATAGAAAATTTTAAATGAATGGGAGTCAGGATGACTGGAAATGACCCAGGATGCAATGGGAGACATTGGCCCCTTTAGGTGAAGGTCTGTTCAGGAACTCCATTCAGTAAATAGGCCTCTTTAAGTAGCAGCCAGGGGTTGGTCCCTTTATTTTATCTCTGAATACATGCAGTATCTCTACCCTTTTCCTCCTCCCTAAGGACATGGACTTCTTAAAGTCTGAATGTTTTTTGTCCTACCTCCAACAGCTGGCACATCTAAATTTAATGAACATTTACTGGAAGACTAAATTACAAAGAAAAAAACTAAACAGCGTGTAGTGCTAGCTTGTTTACACATCAAACAGTATTCATTTTCAGCTGATTGTAGTTGCATCTCAATTATCCATACTGTCAATCACCCATGCACTCTGGCTGCTGCCCAGCTGACAAGATACACAGTCTGTTGGTGGTTATGGCTCAGCTTGGCATCATCTGCAAGGAGAACTTGTCACAAGGTGTCAGTTAGGGCACCAAAATAATAGTTTCCTGGGTTTCCTTAAAGTTCTTGTCAATTGTTCTGTCGTTGCAGGTAACAAGACCAATGTAAGTATCACAGCCGCTAGAGGGCAGCGTCGCCTCAACACTTCTGTTGTTCCCTTCCACGTAACCTACTTAAAGAGTGATTTTTCAGCTTCTGGGAAAACTAATCTGTAGATTTTGACCAACTGTGCAAATATTCCTATCCTGACATAGAAAACTGAGAATGGGCATTAACCACTTGATCTTTTCCTATCATGGTAAACTTCTAATTTTTAAACTAAAACTTGAAAGGAAGGTCATCACATAAATGATAATCAGCACACTACAGGAGCTAAAATTTAAAGGGTATTCATCATATGCTTTATGAAGAGTTAATATACTTCAACACAATCTGAAAACTAAGAATAAAGTGAGTTAAAAAAATAAAAGACAGAACTGCAAGTTCCAACAATAAAAATTGGATAGAACAGTTTATTTTCCTGTATCTCTTATAAGTATAAATTTAGAAGGGATTGACAAATTTCATCATTAGTTTTCAACTCATGTTAAACAGAACAGGTATTATCTCTTTATTTTATACATGCTGTATCAGTGTTCTACTGCATCATCAATGACAGAGATGCAAAACAAGAACAAGGGCAAAGCACTGAAGGAATTAACTTTTTACTTCAAACTTCTAGCTAAGTGATAAATGACATTATATAAACATATTACATTAATGCCTCATCATGGCTTACCTAGAAAGCTACAAAATGAAAAGAATTTCCAGGGTAAAAAAGATCCAGAGGCTTAGTACCAACTTAGGATGTCAAAACTTATAAATCTATTATTTGAGGTGTTTACCCATCCTTGGGGTTATCTATTCTAGAGTGAGGTTTCAGTAGAAACTTTCAGTTTTGATCCTCTTATTTACAAAGGTGGGAGAAGGAATTTTCTAATACAGAAACAAAGATCTTAATGAAAAGTGTGATTCAGGTGGCAGTGCATGCTGAGGTGTACAATGGTCAGTGGTTCAAATTAGTGACTTCTCAAATATTAAAGATAATTATTGTACACTTTTAACAAACTTTGGGGCAGACAGAGGTGTTTGATGAGACCAGCAAACAACCTCTTTAGCCCTGAGAAACATTAAGAGCTAAGCAAGGTGACTGGTGCCATTTGGAGACTTAAGCTTTACAAAACAAAGATAAAGAGAGAGACAGACAAAAAAAAAAATTAAAGAAGAAGAAGATAAAATATATGAATATGCTGCGGAATATTAAGACTGCGAAAGCCAGCAGTGACCTTACCACAGGCTACTTACCCTTGGATTAGACAGTACCTGAGTTAGCTACAGAAAAACCTATAATTTAGACTAAATCAAATAATATTAATTTTTAATTAGGGAAACTCATTATCATACAATAGTTTCATTACTTAAGCACATAAAATGTCAACTCCAATTGTTAAAAAAGGATGTCCAAGTAGAAGCCCTTCCCAATCTGCTTTAGTAAAAACTCATTTTAAAATCAGCAGCACCTTGAACATGCCTTTTACAATGCTGTTTATACTCATTGGCTTAGGATATTTGGAGTATTAAGGTAAATTTCAGCTCAGATGCTTATTTTACATCAAAAATTCAGCTCTAACAAGTTAGACTGTGCTTATTTACCTAAAAACAACTAAACAGGTGGTTAACACCTGAATCTATAATTATTTTTAATGGCTAGATGCTTTCAAGTAAATGCTAATTTGTTTTTCATGACTGGCTGACCAAATTTAGTTACTGGGAAATTTTCTTCAGTATTCTGCCAGTGAAGTTTTGCTGTCATCCATATTTTCTAAAGTGCCAACATTTTCAAACCCATAAACTCAAAATTGTAAAATTTAAAATTGCAAATGGCCTATGATACCACCTTAGTAAAACCTTGTTTTTTATAAATAAACAGGGAGCTTTGGGGAAGAAAGTATTGATTAGAGCAGGGGGACAGCAACCAATTCTGAGAGCACCACTAGTGCAGATATACAATGAACATTAAATCATTAACAGGTCTTTCCCTATGGAAAATCCTGAGATCCGAAGCACTATGACTTTGTAGAAGGCAGGTTGGCTTTCTGAGGAAATTTTATCTTTATTAAAGACAACCACAATTATTTTAAATTGGGCACTTAAACAGCATTTCACAGATCCTCAACATATTTTGAGGTAGATTTAAGTATTGGCATCCTGTGTTAAAAAAATGAAACTGAGGCAGCACTTAAGTCATTTGCCAGAGGCCACAGCAACATTCTTCTCTTTCATGGTCAGGATTAGCACTGTTTTTAATCTTTCAGTGCAATTCCTATCTTCGATCACTCCTCTCAGATGAATGAGGGTTTCATGGCTGTAGCACTTAAATCTTTCATGAACAAGAATTGACAAAAATCCCTAAAATTCCATTTTAGATTGTTTTGTAATGTTGAAGTCACTCTCGTAACAACTAATTTGTAGATGAGAATTTCACTCCAACAAACCTGGTATCCTTTTTCAAATATATTTATGCTTTTTTTACTTAATATCATTTTCATTTTGTTTTTCTGCTTTTTTTGGAGGGCAGAAAGGTAACTGCAAAACTTTCTTAAAATGGTAACTTGCTACAAGTTTAGTTAATGCCAACAGAGATGATTAAATCCATGGACACCTGGTATTTTTGGTTGCAGGAATGCAATAATGGAAATTAATGTGTGTTCAGGGCCTAAAATTAGCCTGGACCCTTTTCCCCTTCTGACCTTCATTCCCCACATACACACCAAAAAGAAATTTTAGAAAGGAAAATATCATTAGTAGCATATTTTGGGCTAATACTGTAATAATGTATCACTACATAAAATTGGGGAAAGTGTACAAAACTACAAATGGTAAATTAGCCACAATAAAGATTTTTAACACCTTGGTAAGACTGCCTCCCTCAACTTGTTCTTACTCATGAGTGAGATTAAGGAAAGAGTGCTACAGGGGAAAAAATCAAATGGATATTATTTAAAATCTTAAAAAAAAAATGCAAAAAGCAAAATATCTAAGGCTTAAATATTTAACTGGGATACATTCATCTCTCTTTAAATGAGATGTTCTAATTGTAGCAAGGGTCAGCTCATTTAGTTTCTTCTTTCTAATTTAATACTAAAAATATTTACTAAACATTACAGGTCCATACATATTGACATATCTTTGGGATGTCAGTCTTCAAGTATGTACTTGTTCAAAACTCCCTTTTATGTGTACATTTAGAATTGTCAAATATTAGTTACCTAGGACCAGAATTTAATAGCTACCAAACAATAAGAAAAATATCATCCTAGTATGTCTTAAATACAGAATTCAGCAGAATAATTATAAATTAATTATATGCTTCTACCTCCAAATGCACAAAACGTCCTCAACTCCTACTCTTAAAATATGTCAAATAATAGCAACAAATGGGGTTAAAGCCCTGAAGACTTTTTATTGTAGAGCTTCCAGGAAGTTGAGTGTGAAAGTAAAAATATTCTCCATTTTAAAAAATCTTACAAATTATGTGACTTGTAATTTTGTAAGTCACAATGAAATGTTCTGCATAGGACAAAAGATATGCCTAAGCAACATATCGTATATGCACACAAGGCCACTGAATGTCATGGGCATTAGTAACAGATGAAAATACATAAGTTTCTACCTAAATGAGTAATCCAGTTTGGTGTTTTCTAAATCCAAGATTGTAAACTACTCTTACTTTCTAACTGTAGAGTAAGGGGTGGGAACTCTTGTGCTTCTGGCTGGCACATCATCTGTTTTTTAATTAGTGTGAAATTAATACACACATTTGCGAGAGGTTGTGCAAAACTATTATATTTACAAAAATGGCACAAAAGTGAATTCAACAGTCTATGCACATGCACACTTCATTCACATCTTCAAAAGAAAAGGTATTCTAACGCTACAGAACTAAAAAAAAAAACCCCAAAACCAAACAAAACCCAGCTTCAACAGGCAGCTGTTAATAAGCACTAAATTCACAAGAGCTTACATCAAGATGGGCAAATATTGCCCAAGTAAAATTCTATTGTTAAAGCTGAAACAGGTTTAAGGCCATTCAAGTTTAAGAGCAAAGATAGAAATCATTCAGAATCCCACCGCGTGTGTGTGTGTGTGTGTGTGTGTGTGTGTGTGTGTGTGTTCATTTTAAATACATGATCTAATAACTTGTGGTCTTAAACCTCTGTTTTACAAAACCAAACAGAAAATACAGAAAAAAGCAACACAACAGATTGTATTAAATAACATAAACATGTACAGCTGTAATTCAGAGCAATAAGGAAAGCCAAAACAGCCAAACTGTAAAACTTGCTTGTTACTTGCTGGAACCACTCCTACACTAAGGAATAGGCAATATATACATTCATTTTCAAGTAGATTACTTTACATTGCTCTAACATGTGTCCTTTCATCAGTGCATTGTTCAACTAGTCCAAAGTACTACAGTTTACTCTTAAAAGTTGACTCCCTTAACAATAGCAGCACGCACTACCGCTACCTGCAAAGCTGTCAGTCTCAATGACTTAGTATATGGAAGGAAAGAAAGCCAAGAAGTAACATGTTGGAGAGAAATAACAGGAATGAGGAGATTCATGCAGCTCAGCTCTTTTAATCAGCCAGCCAGTTTGCTAGCAACAAGGGATGGTTTCCGCTGTGGAAGATCCTGCGGAGTAGGAATGTGGTCACCAGTGACCTCTGTTTTGTCAGGAGCTGCTGCAGTAGGAAGCTGCTTGTTCTTCATCTTCGCTTTAGCCATGTTGTAATCCCCAGAGTCAAAATACTTTTGCTATAATAGAAATGGGGGGAAAAAACAACTTCAGTAAGGAATTTATAACAAGCATACATGCAACTGCACTGGTCTAACACTAAGAATAAACTGCCAGATGACAAAATGTAAGAATTTCAAGTGTGACAGATAGCCAAAAACTTACACTGTACTCCTGAACTGCAGGGAAAACTGAAAGTAAATTTTTCTCATTAGGCTTACAGAGCCCAGTCCATGGGTCTACAGATAAACACATCCACCTACCAGATGATGACTGAGCTGATTGGACTTAAAATAAATCATACTATTAGCTAAGTTCTCAATCAATCAATAATAAATGATTGGAAGAAGCAATGTCCAATGGTCAAAGCTTACTATCAATAATACTCTTACCATCTCTTGGTTAGATGGTATAACTAGCAGGTAATACCTAAGGAGGAGATACCTATCAAAAGAAATACATTAGCATTTGGGGGAAAATGGAGGAGGAGGGATAAATAAGGATAATGTGAAGGAAAGATGACATTGATATTCTTAAAACATTTTGAAAACCTGAAAAAAGCAGTTAAGAAAAATAGTATATAAAGGCTGTACCGGGAGCTGTGTTACTAAGGTTGTAGACTGTAGAAGTTAATGGACAGTTACAAAGCTAAAGTCTGTTTGTACAGTGGTGATGGAAGGGCTGGGCTCACTGCCTATATATTCATCCAAAAGCTGTACACCATTTCATTTTTACTGATAATCCCAACTACTAGTACCCTCCTACCCAACCATGAATTTATTACATATATACTTAAACATACATACATATTGTCTCCCTCAATAGAACTTGAGTGTAGGAATTATTTTTTTGCTCTTCTTATCCCAAGCAGCTTAGAACCCTCCCTGGCAGCATACAATTAAGAAAATTTTGTTAATATAGAAGTTGCAGCAATTGAAACTGTGCAGCTTGAGATAACATGATGTCTTGTTCTATAAATATTCAGAAGGTCCTTGAGACAATTTGCTGTCTTCTAGTCTGTAATATCACTAAATGTGGTATTTAACCCAAAGTAACGCTAGAGAGTAATTTTTCTAGTACATAAGCTGTTTGATCTTATCTGTCTCTCAGTTCCTGGGACTGCAATGGATTAAAACTCCCTGCAAATAGTTTGTAAATAATTAAAGAAATGTGACTGATGGATCTGACTTTAAAGTCAACATATGGCTTGTTTCTTTGACAAGATATCACTATTTATTGCTGTTGTTTTAGTTCATTAAAAATGCAAAAAATTATTTCAGAATTCCATTAATAAAATCAGTTTTTTTTGTGGGGTGAAGGGAAAGAAACTGAGTCAGAAAGTGAGAGGTAAACTATTTCCCCCTGCTATAGCTTCATCATTTTATTTGTTAATGAACATATAGGGAACAGGCCCTACCTGTTATCTGGCACTCTCCCTTGCTTGAATCAGGTAGAATAATGATGTCAAAAGTAAACTTTATGACTAGAAGGATTTTTTTCACTTCTGCACTAGCAAATTAATCATAAAACAACAGTCAGTGCTAATAGCAACAATTAAACTGCTGTTGGCTCCATAATGATGATTTTTATACACAGGTAATAGGGACTGAACTTATGATTTCACTAGTGCAAAACAGTTCCTGGTAAGGAATTTCTTCAGTCTATTTAAGCAGGCCTCTTCTCTGCAACTCTGAGAGTTTTCTAAAGCACTAAGAAGTTTAAGTGACTTGCCCAGAGCCACAGAGCCAGCATGTATCAGAGGTAGACTTGAAAGGATAGAATTAAATTTAAGGAATAATATATTTGGTCTAACTAAAACAATACAAACTCCAGATCCCTAACCTTTTTCAGGGGCTAATCAGTTTAAAGCTGAAAGAATCTAAAATAGGAACAATTTCAGGAAGAAAAAAATAAGTTCAAATATTGCAAGATAAACCAGAGCACAGTAAAGTAAAAATTCATGATACCATGGAAAATATGCTGGCTTTGGAGTCAGAGGACCTGGGTTCTAATACTGGGTAAGTCACCTAAACTCAAGGTCACAGTAAAATGAAGAGCAGATATACTTTGAAGCTTCTGCAACTTCTAGATTTATGACAGAACACAGCTTGCCAGATTTGATTATATAGATTATATAGAAGCCATAACATACAAAGTATGTTAATTAAGTGAATCAGTAATAAGTGTTACTATTATTACCCAATGGTAGCACTAATGGGTTTTAGTTTTTGTTAAATCAAAACTGAGATAGTTTCTGTTAAGATAGGAAATCTTTCACTAATTAGGTCATCTAATATGGAATAGAGTTGAATCATATTAATATATATGCAACACACACACACAACAACATAAATGCAAGTATAAGAGGAGCTCATTTTTAAAACTTAAAGGGAGTAAAGGTTAACATCCAGTCAACAGTCATTTATTAAGAACTGACCACATGCCAGGTACTATGCTAGCACTGGGGATACAAAGACAAAACCACAGGAGCACCTGACCTTACGTTCTTATGGCAGAAATGACATTCAAATATCTATGAAGGCATTAGACGTGAATCTATGAAGATATTAGATACATACAGTGCAAGTGGAAGGCAATCTCAGAGGGATTGTGCTGAAGGGATGCAGAGAGGGGAAGACATTAGAAAAGGCCACCTACAGAAGGTAGGATTTGAACTAAGTCCTAAAGGAAGTCAGGCAAAGAGAAAGAATATTCCAGTCAATGGTTATAGGCAGTGAGAAGACAGAGAGATGGGCAGTGGACTGTTGAAAGACAGACAGCAAGTCAGCTGATGTACTTGGAATGTAAAGTGTATGGAAGGGAGTGTGTAACTTGGTCATTCCTACCTCTTTAGTAAAATCACTCTGTATACATGGGAGTGGGTGAGACATGGACAACACCACAATGGCTGTTAGAACAGTCCAGGCATAAACTGACTCCTGCCTTTACCAGGGTGGCAGCTATGTGGAGAAGAGGGGAGGTATTGAAGGGATGTTATGAGGCAGATATGACAAGACTTGACAAAAGATTGGATAGTTGGGATGAATTATGAGGAGTCAAGGATGACATCAATACTATGATGATGCCAGTATTCTTGACTGTAATATGAAAGTATGGAAGAGTGGAGGGTGTAGGAAGAAAGATAAAATTCTTTTTTGGACATTTGGAATTTGAGGTGCCTGTTAAGACGCTCAATTCAAAATGTCCTAAACATAGTTGGTGATAGGAGATTGGAACCCAGGACAGTCAAGGCTTCAATGTCTAAAACATCCCCTGTAAAATGTAAAGAGTAATTTTAGAGAATTCTGAGATCAGCTCTACCATTAAGGAAGGAAAGAAAGTAAATAATTTAAAATGAAAAGAAATTTAAAGTAATTAGCACCTCTTCAAATTATAATAAAGCCCCAAAGCACAAATTAAATATATTCATATTAAAGATAACCAGTTTCTCTGGAAATAAAAAAACCCAGAAAACAGAATTTCCCCCCCAAACAAAATTTTTTTCTTAAAAAAAAAAAAAAAAGAAATACTAGATTTTATTACTTTATATATTTATATATGTATAAATATTATATATATTTATAAAATATTAGAGTTTATTACTTTAATATTCAGTAATTTCGGTCAAACTAGACCACAGAATTTTATTTATAATCAGTCTTAAACACACTGCCATTTCAAAAGACCACGCTGAGCTGTTGACCTTCACATGATTTCATTAAAGTTCAATCTTACTCTTTTTAGGTCCTACAGAAGGATGGGAGATGGTAATTATAATTAACATTGGTGGCTAACAGTTGGATCAGAGGGCAAAGTCAATTCAAAGTTACAAGCTGTTGTGTACCCCCAGATTGAGGACATGTATATGATGGAAAAAATAACCAGAACACTTAGTTAAAAATGGTTTCACTATGTAAATTATATTCTCCATTTAGTCTATTACAAAAAAACCATTTTCCACTATATTTTGATTTAGATGCTAATAATTTTTGTTTGATGTTATTCTCAAAAAATGCATGTTCTTCACATGACAACTCACTTTATTTCCCTAACTTTATTCAATCATTAGCCAGACCAGGATATTTTCAAGTAAAGGTTCTTAAACTGGGAATCTGTCAGCTGTTTAAAAATATATTGATAACTGCATCTTAATATCATTTATTCCCTTTGTAATCCTATTTTATGCATGCGAAAACATTTTATTGCTTTGCTTGTTTATACATATTTGTATTGGGTTTTGTTTTTCTTTCCTTCTCAACGGGTGAAAGAGGTGAGAGGAAGAGAATTTGGAACATAAAACTGAATTTTAGAAAGTATATTCTTTGAAAAAGTCCATAGGCATCAGCCGTGGGATCCTCTGGTTTGCCAAGAGGTCCATGAAACAAAAAAATATTAAGAACTCATATTTCTAAAGGGAAGTGGCTTGATGGTAACCAATAATGTTTCAAAGTAAAAGCTATAATTAATTGATGATATTTGCTAATAAGACATTGCAGAGACCTTAACAAATCTGTTAAATCTGTTCATCTGTGGCTAAATAAAGGTTTAAACAGAGACTCTGCAAATAGTTATCCCTTATTTAGCAATAACCTGTGCTAACAAGAAATAAAGTTTTCCCTATTTATTCACAAGGCTGTATTTTAAGAGCTTACAGAATCATGCATATAAAAAACTGCAAAAAAAAAAATGGAGTTCTAGACAGTGTGGAAAACTGGGTTTATGATAAGAATTCTCTGTAAATTTCCATCACAAACCCTCAGTATAATCTGTATGTGTTATATAACTCATTTTGAACCTTTAATCCTACAAAGTACAAGAAAGACTATCCAAGAAAAATAGTTAACCCATTTTAATTTGGGTTTTTTTAATTTAGCTCTCAACCTAACAATGCACCAAGCCTCAAAATAGCAAAATTGTCCCTAAGTAATCTGAATTACTTAAATCACTACAAATTTTGATTTTAATATATTTAAAAATACGCAGTAACTTTAATTACACTTAAAATAAAATACTTTTTAATACATTTAAAGATGGCAATTACATCCAAATAAACAATATCCCAAGTGTTTGGAGAAACCACTTTACAAAATAGCAAATTATTGTATTTTTAGAAAAACATACCAAAGCAAGGTAATGTTAAGTTGCCTAAAATCATATTGGTCATTTCATGCCAAGCAACACATTCAAATAGCACAAGGAAGTAAAACTTAAAAAGAGGAACTTACTCCTTTCTGCAGTCGCTTCCTCAAAAAATCGGAACCCCCAGGCTTCTGTCCCAGATGAGGATACCTTGCTTTTAATTTTGCTTCTTCTGCTTTCTCTGGACTAGTCACTTTATCTTCCATTTCCTGAAATTATTTAATATCAATTAGTTTTTTATTCCACCTATGGTTTTTGTTAAAAAAATAAAATATCCCTTTCATATATATATATATATATATATATATATATATATATATATATATATATATATATATATATATATATATATATATATATAAAAATCTGGTTCCTGCAGGTAGCTAGCTATCCAATGTCAAAGAACTCAATACCTAACTAATACCTTACTGAAAACCAAGTACATGAGAAGCCCTAAAGACAGAACCTCTAGTTAATGTATTTTTTAAAAATGATCCAAGAGATGGCTCTATTATAGCTGTGATACATGTGTACCACCCTACAAACTGGATAAAAATATCAAGATAGCTCAGCTCTGAAGTCTTTCCTGCTATTATTTTCCAGTCACGTAGAATACATTTATAGTTACCTACCTTTTATGGAACTCTTCAGCTCACATTTACCTATAATTAGATGTTCATTCTAATACATTTTTATGATTTCAAGATTCCAACTAGAGTAAAACCTTTCAAAACTGATGTTTACTCTAATTTGAAACACAGCTATTCCCCAGATTTTATTCAAAGTCATTTGTCTTTCTAAACCCCCTGAGTCTGGAATTAGATTGTATTGTCCTGTGCATATTCTGCAGATAAATTAATATGTGTACAATAAATGCCTAATTTAGGAATTTAAAGATAACTTCATGGTCTCTTATTTTCATAATAAACAATATTACATATTTACATATATATACATATATCCTTAAATGTTTTTAGGATTTCTCTCACTATACTAAGCTAAACAGGCTATTCTGAACTTACAATTGATCAACCTATACACCATTACAGAACATGTCATTTTGTAAATTTTTTTTTTGGTTGGGCCCTGTGATCTCATCGCACAGGGAAACGGAACTCCCAGTGAGGAAAACTACTTCCACTTATGCAAGCAAAAAACTGTTCTGAAAATTAAAGTCTTAAGAGTTAGTTGACTGGGAGCACATAGAGGTTAACCGATTTCCCCAGAGTCACACACAGCTAGTTTATTTATGTCAAAAAGAGGCAGTACTTGAACTCAGAGCTTCCTAACTCTGCAGCCTCTATCCACTAACAACACTGTCCCCCAGTTTTACAATAAATCATAGAAAACTTTTTTCATTGTTTCACTTTTGTAGACACTTTGCAAGATCCTAGCTAAAATCCTTCTGAGCTACAAAATAATTATCATCAGTATCCCGAACTGCAACATGACTTAGACCACACATAATTACAGTAGACACCACAACATGCACTAATTACACAATAGATACAGAAAAGATGAGGTGAGCATTTACAAGTTTCAGGTCAACCTTGTAGCTACTGAGTGTGAGTAAATTAAGAAATTAATCAACAAGCAGGCACAACAAGCAGTTGTGTGCTGATGATGCCACACCTGAGACAAAAGAGTGAAAAAAAATTACAAACCTTCAGAGAGTAAGCAATTTATTGGACAAAAAATTCTGCCTGAGGCTACATTTTAAACCTACAAGTGACCCTGAAGTAGGTCTCACAACACACTTTTGGCTATCTAGTAAACAGTTCTCCAAGTCAGTTTCCCAGTACTCTTCAATAAGTCAAACTTTGATTATGTGCCAGATACTGTGCTAAGCATAAGCACCTGCCTCTTTTCAGTCTCCAGTCACTAGATTTAGAAACATGAAAGGAAATTTAGCTTCAATAATACAGCTGCAGTCCAACACCCAACATGTTAACAGATTCTCTCAGGAACCTGAAGTTAAATTGCTAAAAAGTATTATGCAATCACTTTCATTTTGATGATCATTCTAGGAGGAGCTAGAAAGTATCTACACTAAATGCACTAAAGTTTTCTAATACAAAAAATAGGATGAAAAGCTACAAGAGGCATCAGAGTTCATCTAGTCATACTGCCAGCCTCAGTTGAGGAGACAGACAGCAGTCAAATGACTTGCCCAGTGGGTAAAGAATAAAGCTTAGATTCTCACCAAGAATTTCAGACTCTAAATCTAGAAGGTAGCAAGTAGACTGAATGCTTTGCATGTAGATTGTGCTTTGTTAGTATTATATGTTAGTATTTTACATAAGTTCTTTATTAAAGTTACTAGGAACAGAAGCAACAACTACAGACAAAGCTACCCTAAATTCCTGCATCTAAGAGACTATTTGGAGGCAAAAGGAAACATGTGAATGAGGGTGGGTGGGGAGGGAAGTACAAGAATAAGGAACTCAAAGCTTTAAAAATGAATGTTAAAAATTGTTTTTGCATGCAACTGGGAATTAAGGTGTACAGGCAATGGGATATAGAAATCTGTTTTGCCCTACAGGAAAGAAAATAAAGGGGAAGGGAATAGAAGGACAGACTGGAGGAAGGGATAGATGGAATGCACACTGTCCTGGGGTGTGGTGGTGGGAGAGACAGGGAGAAAATTTGGAATTCAAATTCTTGTGGAAGTGAATGTTGAAAACTGAAAAATACATAAATTATACACACACACACACACACACACACACACACACACACACACATATAATAAAGGGAAAGGTTTGTACTTAGGACCTGACTTTAATGCTTTTCTTGCATATCCTAATTTTTTTGATTAGAACTGAGAAAAATTACTTGAATCTCTTCATAATTCCATTTATTTTTAGGAAAGATGAAGAAAGCAATGTTCCTGCCAACTGACAGTTCAGAAGGAGCTGATCAGAGAAAGGTATGAAGGCACATAAAATAGTATGAATTATTCCAGTTAATTAAGGCCTATGGAATATGATTTTTATGGTTAAAAAGGAAAAATGTCCTCTCTCATTCTCTTGTTTTGGCAGAATTGGGACAAGCATCTGATAAAGAGTAAATTTAAATAATCAGTGGACAACTAAAAAGAGGCTTTGAATGACAACTGCCCTAAAACTATGCCAGTTACTTTTTCAAGCTTTCAGGCCATCAGTTTTATCTGGGGTACTAATCAAAATAATAGAGATGCTGTTGGAAAGTTTCCATAAATAATTAGTAAATAATGACTCATTTACATGGCATTCTAAGCACTTTGCTCATAACAAGCAAAAACTCTTTAAATTTGGAATGGTTTGTAAACTTTTTTTTTTGAAGTCTCAGAAATCTGACAGGATAGTTGATAAGCAAGAATGATGGGTCTGGAGTAAAAAGACTTGGATACAAATCTTAGATTTGTCAACTATGTCACTTTGGGGTAGTCAATTAATTTGCCTGGGTATCAGTTTCCTCATCTGTAAAATGAGGGAGCTGGAGTAAATGGTCACTAAAGTCCCTTCCAACTCTTTATTTACCATCCCTCAAATCTAAGGATCCATTTACTTGTGGATGATCTTTCAAAGGGAAAAGAAAAGAGATCCAGGCTTCAGCCAACTAAGCAATCAAGAGGGTTTGAGGAAAACCAGGACATTTTCAAGAAACAATGATTTGATAAGTTCATTGGAAAAAATAGATGAGTAATTCTCAAACTTTTTGGTCTCAGGACCCCCTTTACACTCTTAAAAAACTGAGGACCCTTTCCCAAGGAGCTTTTGTTTATATGCTAAATCAGATACTTACCATGTTCAAAATTAAAACACCTTAGTATTATTATGAAAATAGTTTTGAGCTCACAGAACCTCTGCAAACAGTATCACAGAGCCCCAGGGGCCAATGAATCATACTGCTGGAATAGATCAAAATCATTTAAAGTAGTATTCTTGGCTTAGAGTTATAACTTTCTTTTTAAAATATTTTTGCATTTTTTTATTTTAATATGTAACTTATTTATTTTTCAGTTTTCAGTTTTTCAGTTCACTTCCACAAGAATTTGAATTCAAAATTTTCTCCCCACCCTCTCACCCTAGGACAGCATGCACCCCCATCCACCCCTTCCTCCAGTCAGTCCTCCCCTCTATCACTCTCTTTCTTCCATTCCCCTCCCCTCTATTTTCCAGAAGGGCAAAATAGATTTCTATACCCCCATTGCCTATAAATCTTATTTCCCAGTTGCACACAAAAACACTTTTTAACATTCATTTTTAAAGCTTTGAGTTCCCTTCCTGCCTCCCCATCAACCTTCACTGAGAAAGCAAGCAATTAAATATAGGTCATACATGTGTAGCCATGCAAAACATTTCCATAACAGTTATGTTACAAAAGACTAACCACATTTTCCTCAGTCCTGTCTTCCATTCTCTCCCTTGACCTATGCCCCCACAATAGTGTTTGTTTCTGATTATCCCTGTCACCAATTTGCTGTCCCTTCTATTATCTTCCCTCTCCTATCCCTTTCCCCCCTGCCTTCCTGCAGGGTTGAAATAGATTTCTATACTCAATTGAGTGTGTGTTATTCCCTCCTTAAGCCAAATCCCATGAAAGTAAGGTACACTTATTTCCCTTCATCTCCCCTTTCTTCCTTTCCATTGTAAAATTCCATTGTAAAATCTCTTTCTTACCTCTTTCATGTAAGATGATTTGCTACATTCTACCTCTCCCCTTCTCTTACTCCTAGTACATTCCACTCAACAACAAATTTTATTTTTTAGGTAATCTCTTAGAGTTAAAAATATAATAGAAGAACCAGGTACAAAGCACATTTTTTGGTATAAAACAGATATTTAAAATAAAGGTTTGTTGAAGTTAATTAATATACAGATCACAGGATCAAACATCTAGAGATGAAAGGGACCTTAGATGTCATCTAGTTGGAAGTGAAGGTCACACAGACAGTAAGTACCAAAGCTGGGATATGATCTTCTGACTTTCTGAACATGGAGTACTCATTCCACTCTAACCCAATCTCCATAACCAAAGTGTTTAGAGTTGGAAGCAGCTAGAATTTATATATTACAACTCCTAATTTCATAGATGAGAAAATTGAGACCCAAGAGAACAAATTGAGTTGCCTAAAGCCACATATGTATAGTAGATAAATAGTATGGCCAAGATTCCAAACCAGGTTCTCTGATTCCAAATCAGAAGCATTCTCTTTCCACAGTACTGTTATCATTGACCATTTTGTGCAATAGATTAGGGACCCTATCTAGAAAAGTGATTTCACATGTCAACAAGCACTGAATATGAATCAGAAATGCTAGGTTCAAATTCTGATTCTGCTTCTTACTACCACTGTGGCTAGAAGCATGTCACACCCTCTTTGACACATCAACTTCCCACTCTTCAGTAAAATGAGGGTATTGGTTAAAATCAAAGGTCTTTAAATTACAGCACAGGCACCATCCACTACTAGGTTTTTCAAAGGTCCACCAGGCTTTAAGAATGCTTTTTACATTTTTTAGATACAATAAAACTTGGGGTCAAATTAGATGATCTCCCCCTTACATTAGTATTAAAAGCTGCCCACTATCATTGAATCTACTTGCAGAATGGTCAATGATTCACTGATTGTAAAGGGAATAGAAAACAATCATCCTATACATTCTTTACTGGGGTATCTGCAGACTGAGGTGTGAACTTTCACAACACCACACTCCAAACCAAAATGAATATACAGTGAAAACCTCAGTTTCCTAAACCGGTTTCTTCAACTTAATGCAAGAAGAGCTCATTATACAAGTTTTGGAATGTAGCTAATTTACTAGCATCATAAAGTATTTGCTGAATCGGACAAGTGAAGACAAAAAAGACTATTCAAACAGGAGTTAAGAGTCCAAGACCTCCCTCAAACAAACAAAAAAACCCCCAACTTTTTAAGGATGCAATGTTCTTTTTTTAGTCACCCTAACACATGAAGATGAAATCATTATCCCTAATGGTAATGAACAATATTTATATCAATTGAGGGATCAGGTTTTATTTCAGTTTCTTCCCAAAATTCAACAAAATATAAGAGCAGTATTTACCGTTTTGTCTACTTTTCATCTTTTTCAGACTTTTTACATTCATCCTACATGCTTAAATCGAATTATAAATGTCCTCACCCCTACTACATACTTCATGCCCCTGAAAAGTGGCATTTTTCTGAGCAATTCCAATAGCAAAGCCCTCAGAAAAATGTCATTATTTGTGTGTGTACAGGTGTGTGTGCATATGCACACTCAGATAGGCAACCAGACTGCCTCACAGTCAATGTCCCCTTACCTTAAGTTATAGTTCTCATAGGAGTTCAGAGGATTTAGAACTGCAAAGGGACTTCAGAGGTAGTTCAGGCATGCAGTCTACAGATGAGGAAATAGGCCCAGTCCAGTGGAAAAAAAAAATCTTTATCTGAATTTCTGACAAGAAATTAGATCTCCTGATAAATACTTGTTCATGTATAGACAACTGAAGAGAGTCATTTTACCGAGTAAAAACATAGATTTCAGCCAAGTATTTAAGTTCTGCCTGATGGAGATCAATTAGTTGCACAAACACTACTCACATCCTTTAGGTCATTTCTAGACAGTCCTTCAAATAAAAGAATCCACTAATCTGGCCATGGTTCCAATAGAAGTGATGCTGCAAATCTTTTTTTTCCAGTAGAGTCAAGACAACAAGATCTGACACACATCCTGGGCTCATAAAAAGTAATTTATGTGAATGTGCTATGAAATATTAAAGTTTTATCACAAATTTAGGCAAAAAGTAAAAGCTGAAGTTTACTTTTCTTAAAATCCAAAAATCAATCATGAAAGAAGATCATTTGCTCCTCCTTTTAGTTCCTAGGACAGTGCCACAACTTTGGCTTTAAACATTATTATAAAAGGCTTTCAGTTGTACAAATATTTAACTTTCACGTTAAAAAATGCAAAGATTTTTGTATTAAGAAAAATTCCCAAGTACAGTTTAACTAATAATAATACTCAGTTTTCCTCCCCGTGTTCTTGTAGCATTAACAACCAGACCAGATCTGAAAAAGTTCAAATGGGTTAAGTAGGCAAAAAAAAGTGAATTCTGATGTTATTCTACTAAGTAAACATTGAAATTAATCAACATCCTTATATGATTAGGAAACTAATTAGACCAAATGAACTGTGACATCAAAGTAAGAAACTGATTTGTGATACTTAACAGCCTTGGATTGATTTTCCTGTTCTCTAACCTTGGGATCTTCAGAATCGATGACCATTTCCAGATCAATTCAGGAAACAGAAAGCTTACCCAACTTAGCCCCCAGCAACACAGGATGACAGCGAAATGAACGCTGATTTACGCACAGTGAAGAACTACATGAAGGGCAGATGCTGAAGTTAACTTTATGTTAAACATATCGTGTGAAATATCTGGGGGAAAACTGCCAGAAATCTGCTTTAAATGCCCTCTGGACCTTTCTGTGCACAGTGAAAGAGAAAAAGTAGAAGATAATCTGTATTCCCAAAGTTCTCAAGCAATCAATCGCAAGCACCGCGCACAAGATAAACATGTATTCGGCATGGAGGGTTGGGATCAGAAATCAACCCTCCGGGGTCAACTACGCGTTTCCCTTGGCAAGGAAATAGAAGTAGAAACTCGGAGAGAACACGGCCAGGCGGCGGGGGGCCGCGGGGCTCGGGATCCCCCAGCGGGCCGCGAAGGCCACTGGGCCTTCCCCTACTTCTCACAAAGAAACCACCCAAGGCCAGCCGGCTCAGAGCGGGCCTCGCCGAGACGTGCGGCCTGTGATCCGGAAACAGGTGGCGAGCGGCGCAAGACGGATGGCCCGCGGGGCCCTCCGAGGCCCGGGCCTCCGCGAGCGCGGAGCGCCTCCAGCGGTCGGGGCGGAAGCGCAGGCAAGCCCCGGGACCGGCTCCAACAGGGCTGGGGGAGAAGGAGTGGCCGGATCCGGCTCCCTCCCAGCGGGAATGGAAACGGCTCCGCTGTCCGGTCTCCGGTCTCCACCCCCATCACACTCCTGGAAAGCGGCCTCTCTGGCCCAGGCCGAGATGCTTCCCGAACGGGTCCGCAGAACGACAGGCCGGCCGGGCGAACTCCGCTCCGTCCCCGGCCTCTTCCTTACCTTTTGCTCCTCAGCTGAGGCCGCCTCGGGGATCTCCGCGGACATTGCGCCTCTTCAGTCGGTCGGGAGGACACTGAGAAAAAGGAGACGCAGAAGAGCAGGGAAGAGGAAGCCCCTACAGCCGCCAACAACGTTCCCCGGCAGCCACCGCCCGCACAGCGTTCAATCCCTCAGCCTCCTGCTCCCGCCCTCCAGTCCGCTCTCTCTGCGCGCCCACCGCCGTCGCAGTAGTCTCCTCCCTCCGAAAATGGCCGCCGCCTTATGACGGCATAGCGTCTCACCGCCGTGGACGGCTAGTCGCAGGGGCCTTATTTCCTGACTCCTCGGCTCCACCCCTCTCCTTTGGATCGTTTGGCCTATAAATTTCCCCAACTCCTTTCCAGACCCCGCCTCAAAAACGGTTCCTTTCTTCGGCATTTCTAGGTCGTCACCGACTGTGAACGTCATTTCCGAGTTTGGTCGCTTTCGGTGCTTTCTGGGAATTGTAGTTTTTGGTGTATCCTTTGCCCGCTTTTTGATCCATTCTCTTCAGAATCTCAGAATGCGAAAGCCGGAGAAGTTCTCACTTAGAGACTTCAGTACAATCTTGTTTTATATACGAGGAAACTGAGGCCTGGGGAAGGAAGAAGGGCCTTGCCTATCCAAGGTCACTCAGGTGGCTAAATAGCGGAGCCTGCGCTTCAACTCACATCTGACAGCGTAGGGAAAAGACACCTGTCCAGAGCCCAGCGTCCCCGATCTAGAGATGGAGGGGAGGGAAGTCCAACTCGCTCGTTTTACAGATGAGGAAACTGAGGACCCAAAGAGGCCAAGCCCTTTGTCTAAAGTCACGGGGCTAATACGTGGCTGAGCCCCGCTTCGAGCGACTGGGTCTTTGGGCAAGCCCTCTTTTTCTGGGTTTCCCTTTATTCACCCGATCCCGTGCACTTTGGCTCCGAGGCAGGATTTCGTAGACGGTGGAAACACTGCGCACATGCGGGCTGGCAACGTCCCTGTGATTTACAGCCTGTGGCGGCTGCAGATTGCACTGAGCCGCGCCTGCATCCCCAGTCACAAAGCTAGGATTTCTGAAGAAAAAGTATCTGTTGCTTCCACTTGCTCCCTTCTCACTCACTGGCCATCGTGTCAGTTCAGCACACTGAAATTCTTCTCTCCAAGGTCGCCGGTGATACTTTTAGTGATGACGAGAGAAATACAAATAAAAACAACCCTGAGGTTCCACTGCACTGCATCAGACTGACCAAGTGAACAGAAAAATAAAATTATAAATGTTCAAGAGCTGCAGGGAAATAGGCACATTAATGCACTACAGGTTGAGCTGTACATTAGCCAGGCCATTCTGGGAAGCGACTGAGAACTGCAACACCCCCACCCCCTACCCCCACCAGTCACCAACCTGTCCAGACTCTGACCCACCAATACCAAGAACAAGGATCCGAACAAGATGTCCCCAAACTCTCAGTGCAGTTAAACTTTTATAGCTAAAAATTAAAAAAAAATAAGCTACTAAAGCTCAAAGCTGCACTAACCGTTTTGAAAACTCTATACAAAAGTATAGCAATAATTTTTGTAGTAACAACTGACAACTAAGGGAGTTCTCATCAATTCAGGAATGATTAAACAAATCATGGCACCGGAATTCTATGGAATGCTACTGTGTCACAAGAAATTATAAAAGGATGGTTTCTATGAAACTTGGAAAGACCTGCACGTTGGACCAGTAATTAGATTCAAAAATGAAATTTTCCTTATTGATTACTCCATTTCACATTTTGTCAGAAGCTACGTTTGCAATTTAGAGAACTTGAACAGAAGCTACTTGGAACATTTCCCAAGACACCTTTCTACCTGGTAGAAGTCCTCAGAGATCAGATCTGTACTGGCTAGTATTTCCTCTTCACACTTTAAAGCAAATACATATGCGCCTGCTTCATGAACAATAAGCTATGAGCATAGCACACAACAATCTAGTGTTGTAATAAAATAAACTCAGATTTAATTTGATGCCTTTAAATGAGCATGTGTAATCTTTATACTATATGGTAATTCAGTATAAATTAAAAACAGTTTGATGAGACCATGAAAAGTATTTCTTTTATATAAACAAGACAAGATCTTAAATATTTTTTCTCTTTAGTTTTCTAGTTTAACATTCTCAACCCAATCCCCTTGCTCCCCTTGTTATGACTGTAAGCAGCCTCCTTGGGAGCAAAAAACAGCTAAGTTCAGCCTTCAACTGGAAGAAGTTAAAGGGAAGATACAATTCCTTCCACCCCATGTAAAGTGGATACAAAGAGAGAGAGGAAAAATGAACATTAAAGAGGGACAAAGAAGGCAAGCTATAGACCAGGACAGAATTAATCAATTAATTAATCAGTAAATGAGCTTTTTATTAAGCTCTTACCATGTGACAGGCACTGTACTGGGTGCTAGGGATACAAACACAACCTCAAGGAATTTAAATTACACTCCATGTCTGACCTGCCAGGAACCACATCCACCACTGTGTTATAGAGGAACAAGAAGTGAGGAACAACTGGAATCCTCTAAAGCTCATTCAAGTGAACATAGTGCAAGAATTCAGTTAGAGAGATGACTAGAGGTTGCTGTGCCTGAACTCTGAGTAGAGGCCATGAGCCCTGTTGGCCTGTGAGCTTGTAAAGGGAGATGGGGCTTGATGGTCTCTTAGGTCCCTTCCAATTCTAGATCTATTCTACTGTTATAAGGCAGCTAGGTGGCGCAGTGGATAGAGTACCAATGCAGGAGTCAGGAGGACCTGAGTTCAAATCTCACCTCAGACACTTGATACTCACTAGCTGTGTGACCTTGGGCAAGTCACTTAACCCCAATTGCCTCATCCTGGGTCATCTCCAGTCATCCTTGTGAATATCTGGTCACTGGATTCAGATGGCTCTGGAGGAGAAGTGAGGCTAGTGACCTGCACAGCCCCCCCTCATTCAAAGTCAAGTGCAAGTCATGTCATCATTTTTCTGATGGCATGGTCTTCTTCGGCAACAAAGGATGAACACACACACCCCTGTACTATTATATAGAGATTGTAACCATTTCCTTTTTTAGGAAAAGGGTAGAAGCTTTGCATTATTTTATGGTATAGAAGGAGGTGTGAACAAATAAAGGGCTTTTGAGCAGTCTCATGAGGTTGAAAAAAAGGAAAGAGATCTCAAGGAAGGGAGGACATGGTGTCATCACCCTACTAAAATCATTGAAAACCAAGACACGATAGAGTAGAGAGACAGGAGGAAACCATGATGTGCTGAATAAGTAAGCAAGGGAAAAGACAGTATTTTTGTGGGGTAAGACTATAAAACAAACGACTCAGCAGGCTGGGTGGAAGGGGGTGGGGTTGAACCTAGGTAGAAATTAAAAGATTTTTTTTTTTCCATCTTTAGGGACATAATGAACTACTAGTGCCAGAATTGGTAAGAAAAGACAGTGAAAGTAAGGACCACCTGGAAGAGATTGTTCACAGCTTTAGCTCTATGCCAAACAAGTTGAACAACCTCAAATTATAGACCTGTAAATTATCTTAATTGTAGATTATTTGTACTTCAAGCTTCCCTCATTACATAGCAAAACTAATTTCACATTTGAATGGAAAATTTAACAGGCCGTACTGAATTAGAAATGGCAAAGGAGGCTATTTCGGAGAGTAAAGAGGCAAAGACAAAGAAGGATCCCAGACCTGTCATTTTTCAGAAAAGAAATTCCTCCCTCTTCATTCTCCCACTGGCTGCTAGTGTAAAGTTAGGGAAGAAAAGCAGCATAGTAAACCTGGATTGCAGGTTTTTAGTGAGTATGGATTGGACTAGATGACGTGTAATCCCATGACATGCTAGAGCTGGCTCTTGCCAACTTGTGAGAGCTAACTGTTAAATTTTCAGTATGAGCATTTCTGTCTCAGAAATCAGCAAATACTACAAATCAGGACTTGATTTATTATTTTGTCAGTTGTCTAGTATTAAGGAAATTATAAAGAAAATGTTAATTTTAATATTTGATTAATTCATTGCTTTTAAAAATTATTTAATTTAAGATGCCCTTTTTAATGTTAATTTTAATAATACAGTTTAAACTTAAAAGTATACTATATGAACATTTTTTTTCCCCAGGAGAGATGGATGATCAATATCTACTGCTAGTAACTGACGCAATGAAAGTGAGTATCTGCAAGAGAAAGCCTGATTCTTCCTTGTAATAGACGTAGTCTTCCTCACTTCGAAGTTTTGTGCCAGCTCCAGCAAGCTGCCTCCTCGGGTTTTGCTTCTGGGGAATTCCTCTTCTGGCCCCATCTCCCCTAATTCCAGTTTTAAGGGGGTGTGTGGCTCAAGGGCCATTTAGTTCCTCTTCCCCGAATACATGTGTCCACGATCAGACTGTTCTTTATATCAGCACCTCCCCTTTCCTTCAGCTGGTTTTGCTACAGGTGAAATGTGTTAGGGTTGGTTTGTTTTTTTTTTTATACTGGGTAAAGATTTTATTAACCTCTTTTTCAAACTTTAATTCCAGGCTTATTCAGCATAGTTAATCTGCAAAAAATTAATTGTGTATGAGCAGTAAATGAAAAGAGCTGCAGTGACCAATGGATTTCAAAATATTAGAGATCTAATTCTCTAGATCCATAAACAAAAACAAAAGCAAAAAAAAAAAAAACGAAAAGAAAAAAGCAGTCACATGATATAAAACAGCAGCTACACATAACTTTCAGAAGTTGAGACCCAATTCGGCTTGCCTCCTTCTTAGAAGCCTCATCAAAATTCTCTAGGAGATGTGGAACTTCACCATCATCATCCGCCCCAGTGGCAAGCGGCGCTTTTCCATCAACCGGTAGTGTGGGCATAGGCTAGTCGGGCTGTCTGTCTGGGCAGGTATAAGGTGCTGGGGGCGTTTCTGACAGCTGCTCTGTCTCCGCATAGCCTGTAATAGTGAACGTGCGGTCCACAAAGCCGAACTTTAGGATGGCTTCAGTGGATCCCTGTGCCTTGGCTGGACCAGCGAGGTTGTCAACTTTTAGGTTCTTTAAGGAGAACTGAAGTTTCTTACCCGCTTCTGTACCTGTTGTACGAAGCACCTTCTTTCTCGGAGGAGCTTCTTTTCCTCCACCAAGGCGCACTTGTGCCTGCAGCTGGGCAAGTTTCCCTTGGTTCATCATGGTTTCTGTAATCTCTCCAGAATGAAGCGGAATGGTGCAGATGGAGGCTGGGGGAAAGGGTTACTCTCAGGGTCGCAAAGAGAAGATCCAGAGATGGGCAAACACGCGCAGGGATGGCAAGATGGCAGCCAGAAAGGAGCCGGCAGGGAGGTGTAGGTGAAACAGTTTTAATTATGGCTCCACCTCTGAGATCCTTTCCAACTGTGATTTTGTTTACGTCTGTACTGAGTATTCTTTACTTTTGTTTCTCTACTCCATTTTGTGACACTGTATCATTCCTACAATCATTCGTTGGTTCTGGGAAAATACGATTTTAGGTGAAAAGAGCAGTTCCACATGGGATCATATTAATGAGTGATTGGCTTAATGGTCGACAGTTATAGTTTCAGTCCTTTACAGTGGAGTTTAGTTATAATGATGAAAAATATTAAGGGGCAACTTTCAATATGTACCAGAGTTTTTAAAAGTAAGAACATTGTTCTTGTTATTCATCCTCTATTGTCTCACAGGACCAATAACGTGATGGGATGATGTCTTCACTTGATCAAGAAGTGGATTTTAAGGGAGGCACAGTTGTGAAGAGCTGTCAGCCTTAGTCTCTCTTCCAGAGTCATCAAAGTCCATCAGTAAGACAAGTCAAGAAGACAGACACTATCCCTTTAAGTAGTGTTGGGGAAAGAAGGGCTTGCCTTGGTCTTTGCCAACTATCTGGAGAACTAATTAATGATGAGGAAATCTTAAAGATCATTGATTTAGAGCCAGAGAGCACCGTAAAGGTGGTTAAGTTCAATCCTCTCATTGTACAGATGAAGAAACTGAAGTTCAGAGAAGGTAAGGGACTTGCTCAAGATCACACAAAGAGTAAACAGCAGAACTTTCATTTGAATCCAGTTCCTCTGATTCAGAATCCATCACTCTCCCCTGTACCACTCTGTGAAAAATAGAATATCAACAGAGCTATCAAAGACTTTCTACATGTCTCCTTTGACATTGTTGGCTCAGGGGGATCCTATTGAAAGGGAGTCATGTCTGTGCAAATGAGAGTGCTGTCTCCACATTATCAGTTTTAAATACCATGCTAAGTGAGCATGCATTAAGTGAGGTTCCCCTGAGTGTATTCTTTGTAAAGTGTTTAAAGTTAATCATAGTAGCAGTCTGCACCTAGCTGTACTTCAATACACTGAATAAGCATCACTATCCGTAGAATCTTTTAATATTAAAAAAAGCAATATATGTTGTGCTGTGTGCACTCACACAGAGGTGACAAAAAGTAATCTTTTGGGTCCACAGGAACCGGGCAATGTAAATCTTGATGACTATTTACCAATTATGAGAATGCCCAATAAACCAAAAACAAAAAACTAGTCTTTCAACATCCCACTCCCTGAAATACAGTGATGCTTAAATGTTTTGGTCTTCAGACTACTTTTGAGAAACAAAATGATCACAATAGTCTAATTTTCATTGTTACCACCAACACAAATGGTACTTTTAAGTAGGAAGATAACTATTCTCATTTCAATTCTGCATAATTCTATTCCACTTAAAAGCATAAATTTTTATATGAAAATATTTATAGCAACTCTTTTTGTGGTGGCAAAAAAGTTGAAAATAAAGGTATGCCCATGAAATGAGGAACAGCTAAATAAGCTGTGGGAGATGAATGTGATAATATCCTATTGTGATATAAAAAATAAGGAAATAGATGATTTTGGAGAAGATGTGGAAAAGATTTATATTAATTGACCAAGAGTGAAGGGAGCAGAACCAGAAGAACAATTTATACTATAACATCAATATTATATAAAAGAATAATTTTGAAGACATAATCTGAAGAATAATGACATGATCAAGACTAGGGAGCCAGGGTAGGGAAGCAGGAAGAAGTGCAGCAAGTTCTTCCAGAAAACAAACCAAAAAGTTTACCCAAGTTGATTAAGGAAATGCTCTAGACCAGGATTTCTTGAACTTTTTCCACTCCCAACCCTTCAGCACTTCTTAAATTGTAGTTCATGCATGACAGATCATGACCCACAGTGTCTAGACCAAAATCCCAATCAAGCAATAGAAGAAAAAAAAATCTCTCAGTGTATCATTTTCACAGCCCAAGTTAGCATAGAGAGACAGAGAGTTGGACACAGGGGACAGGGTCCAAGTAGAGACATGCTGAACAGAATATGCACAACAAAACCTTCATACCAGGGCAAAAACCTGAGTCCCGGATTCAGAACAGAGGGAATTAATCTTGTCTTTGGTGCCAATTATCAGTTCTGTTGCTCACTACTTAGTCCTGATTCACAGATCCAGGGCAGATTGAAGAGATGATTTGTGTCCAGGGGTCATATTCCGGGCTAAGGAATGTTAGTGGACCCTGAGGATTTTCCAATCCTGAGACTGGAAAAAGTTCAGAAGTAAGAAGCAGCTGTGTGGCTTGGACCCCAAGGGAACAAGGTCTCAGTATCAACTTCTAGCCTAGTCTGAAGCCTGCAGTGGAATAGCCACAGCAGGAATTCCAGACTTAATGGTAATTTGAGGCTTTTGTCACTCTGAATAGGTTGATGGGGCAGAATCTGTCATCAATCTACTGTAACTCTAAATAAGGCAAGCCCATAGGCATGTTACTTAGACTCAAAACTACAGAACTTGCAGAACTCAGAAGGGGGATGGGTAGCAACCAGACTTAGCTCTGCCTCAGACCACTTTGGGAAGAAGGATCTTTAATGAAATAGAGGACTTCCATGCATCCCTGATGAAAAGACCAGAGTTGAATAGAAACAAGTGCAAACATAGGAGTCAAGAAGAACACAGAAAGGTAAACATAAACAACTGTAAGAGACTAAACAAGGGTAAACTGCTTACATTCTAATATGGTGAGATGATTACATGTGTTCCCTCTAAACCCTATCATTAGAGGTCATAGAGGGAGTCTAATTAAACAGAAGGCTTAGGAGTGGTTCTTTTATGCCATGACAATCTTAAAAGAGGAATAGAAGGCAAGGGGAAGAAGAACATACTAGAGCAGAAAAGAGAAAGATTCGGAAAAAATGATTTCATCAAAGAGTATAAGGCTATACAAACAAAGAGGAACGGTGGTGTGGGAGCCACTGATGTTTGAATTTTACTCTCATCTGAATTGGTTAAAGGAAGGAAGAATTCACAAATTGGGTACAGAGATACATTTCACTCAACAGGGAAATAAAAGGGAAAAGAGGAGAAGAGGGTATGGGGAATTAGAGGAAAGGCAGATTTAGGGAAGATTAGTCCTAAACAAAATGAACTCTAAGAAGGTACAAAAATATTTATAGCTCTCTTTTTAAAACTGGCAAAAAATGGGGATCTGAGATAGTGCCCATAAGTTGGGGAACAGCTCAACAAGGTATGGTAAATAAATGTGACAAAATACTATTGTGTTGTAAGAAATGATGAAGGGGATAGTTTTAGCAAAACCTGAGGGAAACTTGAGTGAACTGACCCAGAATGAAATGAGCAGAACCAGGAGAATAACATATAAAATGACAACTTTATAAAGACAAACAACTTTAAAAGCCTGAGGAACTCAATATAATGATCAACCAAAATTTCAGAGGTCTAATGATGAAACATGCTACCTACCTCCCTTTCCTATCTTCCTTCTAAGACCATAAAAATAGAACAGTCACCTACAAATCTTTTAACTTTTTTTCTATGACTTTTAAAAGTATTACAATTCTGAGAAAATATTTGTTCCTTATCCCTTCTTAATATGTAAATAATTTATTTCTACATATTCCTTTTCAAATAAACATAGGCATATCTTCCTCTGTTTCTCTTGCCACCTACATTTTTATTTCCAATTCTCTATTCACTTTTCATCAGAAATGCTTGGAAATCCTCTTCCGTCCTCTAAATCCATCTATTTCCCTAACCTATCATATTATGATTCGTCATTTTGTCAGATAGTTTGTACTGCATTGTAAACCATTATCTCTTGCCTTTTGAATACTATATTCTAAATTCTCTTTTCCTCTATGGTGGCAGCTGCCAAATTTTGCGTAGTAATCCTTATTGTGGCTACATATTGTGTGAACTTCTTTTCTGGCTGCTTGTAGTATTTTTTCTTTAAGAAAAGCTCTAGATTTTGACTATGATGTGTTCCTGGGAGTTTTCATTTTGGAATTTCTTTCCTAAAGTGACCAGTGCATTTTTTCTATTTTTATCTTACCTTCTGGTTTGAAGAGTGTTGGATAATTTTGTTTATGATTTTATAAAATATGGTGTCCAGACACTTTTAAAAAGTCATAGTTTTCCAACAATCCAACAATTCTTAGATTGTTTCTCCTTGACCTGTTTTCCAGGTCAGTTGTTTTTGATTATATATCTTATATTTTCTTGTGTTTTTTTTCTTTCATTTTTCCAGTTTTGTTTTGGTACTCCTTGTCTTAGTGAGTCTTTTTTTTCCCTGTTTGCCCCATTCTAATTATCAGGACATTCAGTTCTTTAGTGAGGTTTCCACCACTCTCCTAAGGCATCAATTTTCCTTGCCATCTTTTCCTCTCTAGCTTTTCCATTTTGGTTTGGTTTTATTTCCTTCCATTTCCTTCCTTTTCCATTTTGGTTTTATTTCCTTCAGGTAATAATACAGTGCCTATAGCCAGGACATTTTTTTCTTCTGCACTGACAGGGTCCCTATCCTCATATTTTATCTTCTCCCCTCCCCCAGGTGTCTCTCCAACAGAGGTATTTTCTCATGGTGTTCAAGGTTTTCCTTGGTTTGCTCATGAGGAGTTTGCACTAAAACTCAATGGTATTGGTTGGGTATGCTTAGTCTTGAGTACAATGGGTCAGACTACACTCTCCTTCAATAGAACTAGGGCTATTGGGTTCTGCCTGGGTCTTCCCTCTTGTCACAGAATTCTAGGACCTTTGTTTGCTGTAGACTTTGCTTGTGGTTCTTCTCCCACCCCACCCACCTCAAGGGCTATTCTCATTCTGGTCACCCACCACAGGCTCCAGAGATTGTTTAGGCTGGATTTTTCCAAGGGTATTTCTCCTACAGCTTGGCTTGGATTACTCATGACTATACATGCTGGATCCTGCCTAGAATGCCTTGAAGTTGCTCTCTTTGCTAGGCAAGGGCTGGGTTCTGGTGCTGTTGGGTTAGCCTCAAGTACTGTATGAACAGCTTAGATAGAGTATGCTATACTGGACCACCTGAATTGCCCTTAGACTGCTCTCTTTTGAGCTGGACCCTGGCAGCAAGGTACTGCCTTGAGAAAGGCTCTGGCTAGGCTCCAGTTCTGCTTGGCTTAGGCAACAAGTGTCATATTGGAGCCATCCGGAATGGCCCAAAGTAGCTTTAAAAAAAAAATTAATTTAAATAGCAACGACCTCCAGAAAGACTCTGCCTGGGTTGGGTCGGGCTTGGTTACTGCCAGGCTTAGGTAGGGAGTGTTGGAACTGACCTAAAAGCTCCAGCATCCCCTCCCTCACACTTAGCTTCTGAGTTTGGTTTGACTTGTTCAGGATTGTCCATCCTCAGATTTCTGCCTGACTCTGGGGGTGATTCTGTGGATTACTGGCCTAGATGGGAGATGCTAGAGGTGGTACTTTGAGTAGAGTGGTATATCTTTGAGCACCAATGAAATGTTTCCAGGGGTAAATTTTATATGTGTGCACATGCATTTCTTAAAAAAAAAAACCTATAAAGAGAATTGTGGGAAGATAGTGACATGCTAAGATACAAGATGACCTTCTGGACCTTTTTGTCTTCTGTGCATTTAAAAAATGTTTTATTGATGTTTCTTATGTTTATCACTATCTACTAACCTATGTTCCCTACTACTTTTCCCTTTGAAACACATAAGTACTATAGGCAAGCAAAAAAAAAAATACATTTTCTATGTCTGAGCATATATTCTGCATTCTCACCCCTTTACTTTTCTCCCAAGAGGTGAGCTATGTTTAGTTTTCATTGAAGTCATGATTCATTGCTGCTTTGGTCAGAGTTCTAAGGTCTTTCAACCTTGTTCCCCCTCCTGTTATTATTGTCATTACTGTATAAATTATTCTCCTTCAGAACCAAGAGAACTTTGTGCACAGCAACGACCACAGTGTGTGTTTTTTCTGGTAGACTTGGAACTTCGTAACAACTCAAGAACTTAAAAAAAAAATTTCCCAATGGTCTTCTAACACAAAATGCCTTCCACACTCAGAAAGAACTTTGGAATTCATTCGCAGAATGTAGCAGATCATTTTGTGTGTGTGTGTGTATGTGTGTGTGTGTGTGTGTGTGTGTGTGTGTGCGTATTATGTTTTGATTTGTTATATGATTTCTTCCATTTATTTTAGTTCACCTACACAGTATGACTATAGTGAAAATGTATTCAGTAGGAAAGTATGTGTAGATCTGATATAGAATTGTATGCTGTAGGTAGGGTAAAAAAATCTAAGTTTTATGGTACTGATTGTAGAACATTAAAAATAATTGTTCTCCTTGTTCTGCCCATTTCACTCTACTTCATATAAATGTAAATATTTTTATATTTCTTTGAATCCCTCATATTCATAGTTTCTTATGGTACAGTAAAACTCCATTACTTTCATATGCCACACTTTGTTCAACCATTCCCTGACTGATATGCACCTGTTTCATTTCCGGTTGTTATAACAAAAAGTATTGCTATATTCTTGTCTGTATGGATCAATCAGTCAATATTTATTAGGTTCCTAGAATGTGCCAAGCAGTGTGCTAAACACTGGGGACACAGAAAGAGGCAAAAGCTCCTTGGCCTCAAGGAATGGAGGATGATGCCTAAGTTTTGAGCCTGAGGGACTGGGAGGATGGTGATGGCCCTGACAGTAATATGAAGGAGGTAGTGGTGGGGGTTGTAGTTTAAGGGAAATATAATGAGTTCCCTTTTGGACATATTGAGCCTAAGAGATCTGGGTTTCAAGATTTCAGGAAGGCAGTTGGAGATGCAGAACTGGAGGTCAGCAGAGAGGATGGGGCAGGATAGAGTAGATTTGAAATGGTAATCAAATTATGATAGTTTATGAGGTCACCAAGTGAAATAATATAGATGGAGAAGAGGACCCAGAACAGAACCCTGCAGTTAGAGGACATGATCTGGATAAGGTTAAAGCAAAGGAGACAAAGAAGGAGCAGTCAGATAAGTTGGAGGAGAACCGAGAGAGTGCTATCCCACAATATTAGAGAGAAGAGAATCTTCCATTTCCTTGGGATACTTGCTTAATGGATGCATCGCTGGGTTAAAGCACACTTAGAGTTTATTACCTTTTTTGATATAGTTCCAAGCTGTTTTCCAGGTCGGTTGAACCAATTCATAGCAGTTCCTTGGTGTGGACTCTCAAAACCCAATAACTGCCATTTTCCTCTTTTGACATCTTTGCAAATCTGATAGACATGAAGTTGGACTTCAAAGTTGGTTCAATTTATATTTCTATTATTACTAGTGATTTGTAACATTTGAAAACTATGTGTATATCCATGTACCATTTATGTAATGGGGGGATATCACTTGGTTTTTTTTTTTTTTCTAGAATGGTTTACTATGATTTAGAATTGTCTCTAAAGAGAACAAAATCACATGTAAAAATTTAGGCATCAGAAAGATTGAGAAGGCTGTTTCTCACTTGGTTCAAATTTTGTTTCCAGGTATTTAATGTGTCATATAGTTGTTGCCATTGCTATTTTCCAAATGTCTGATGTGTGCTATAATAACTACTTTTTTCTGTTTGGTCAATTTTGCAGTAGACCATTTTAGTTCTTACAGCATCAATAACAAATACTTTCACATCATCAGCTTCAATCTGAAGTTCTTGCTGTATTGTGTCAAAAGAGATTTCTTTATTCTTAACTGCCATTCCCATAAAAGTAAGAAGTCTCATTTTTGCCTTATTCTGTTCATGCAATGAGCCAAGAGAATCAATGAAGTCTTTATTATTCTGGTAAAACAACATATGATGCCAATTTAGCACTCACGAAAATGGTTAAAAAATCATGAATCAGCTCTCCTTTCAAAAACTTGACTGGTTTTAAAGAAGATGGTCAAAAAGGAAGGTATATGGATCTTTCAGAGCTCTTACAATACACCTGTGGGCATCCACCTGAGCCTGAGAAGCATTGTCCTCTCTGTAACTTCCTAATAATTCCACCATGACTTTTGAAGTAGAGTCACTCTTCTTGCAGTCCACAAGTGCTTCATAAAGTAGCCTCAAAAGAATGGTTTTTTTCAGTGTTGAGGTTCCAGTCAGAAATCCATTTCCAAACTTGATCCAATTCAGTTGGAATGTATTGGGTAGCGCCGCAAGATGACTGCAGTAGACTGTATATCCTACAGGGGTATTCTTATCCATCCCATGGAAAAGATTGCTCAACAATTGAAGCCTCAGGGATGGACATTCACCTTCTCAAAGTTTAACCAGTTTTTCACACAGGCTTTCAATGAAAGCTTCTTGTCAGGCAACAGGATCAAGAGGAGGGATACAACACTGTTCATCACACTCTCAACATCTTTATCATTTTCTTTTAGACAAACATCACATGCTTCAATGATCTGAGAAAAGTCTACATGGAGTCCACCTTCAGAGTTCTCTTCTGAGATTTCGGCTTCTTCAGATTTCAGGTAAGCTCGAAGTTCTACAGCCTGGTCCTCCTCGGTGATATCAATGAAGGCCAGGATGTTCATGGCGAAGGTTCCGGATGCCCCCTTGGCCACCACACCAACCAGAAAAGAGTCCTGCATCTGGCTCCGTCGGCACACAAGCCCTTCTGGGCTATCACTCTTATTCTTACCAATTTATATTGCTTATATACTTTGGCTTTTACAGAGAAATTTCCTACTTATTAATTATTTCCCCCAATTGTTTCCCTTTTAATTTTACATCTATTTTGCTTGCGTAGAAGCTTTTTAATTTTATGTAATCAAAAGTGGACATTTTGTGTGCAAAAAACAATACTCTCTTTTGTCTATGTGTATTCCACCAATTTCTTTCACTGTACTGATATAATTAACAATTCTAAAATTATATGAAATAGTGGTGACAATGGATATTAAATGGATAAAATGGACGGTGAATGCATTGTTGCTCCCTTTATCTTTTAATCCGTGTGACAAACAGCAGTATACCATGCAAAGATTACTGGATGAAAGGCCATAAACCAATGTTTTGGACTGGAAAAAAAAATGCAAACCCATCCACTCTGGGCGTGACAATTATGTAAATTCAGCAACTTCTGCTTTCCTGCTGCATCCTAAGAATCATGGAATTCTTCCATCTGACTTGGTCAGGAAGTTAAAACCTTCCACATGAGTTGTCTCCCCCATTAGAATGAAAGCTCCTGGAGCATGGGGCGTTTGCCTTTTTCATTTGTGTCCCCAGTGTTGGGGTTCTGGGGTGCTGGGGACCCCGAAATACCAACATGCCAGGTCTTGCTTGAATGAATTTGACTCAAACCTTCTTAAAGTCAAAGAAAAACAAAGTTTATTAAAGACTCGCCACCTTGGGTTGACTCTTAAGGAGCCTTACCATTTGTAATGCTCATATTGACAAGCGGGCCAGATAGAATCTCAGCCAGACAGTCAGAGCTGGATTAAACCTGAGTGACTTCATGGAGGCAAGAATGAACTTAAATACAGAAAAGACTATAGGAGCAATCTGGGGTTGGTCTGGTAGTCTAGGGTGATAGGAGGAGGGCTTTAGGGAGGGTCTTGAGAAGTCCAAGGAGGACCTCAATAGTACTGGGGTGACTGGTCAAGGGTTGGAAACTGCCGGAGGTAATCAGGAGATATCAGACAATGGAGGGCTTGGGTCAGAAGCAGGTGGGGCAATCCAGAGGTCTTGATGAGAATGACCAGTACCTTGGGTGAAGGGAAGAATCCAAGTGCCTCCAACTTGTCTGGTGTCCCAGGTATGGTCTTGATAGGGGTTGTATGGAAATGACCTGTACCCTGGGGTGAATATAGATAGACTCTAGGGAGGATCTTGATGGGAGTGACTAGTAATAGGAGCAAAGGGAGAGATATCAAAAGAATGCTAAAGAGAAGATAGGGAATATCTGGCCTGGGAGAAATGGAAGGGGAATCTAAGGAGCCCTACCCCCCAAAGGCCAGACTTTCTGGTGGGCACTTTAGACTAATGGAACAAAAGCCCTCCCAATCCAAGGGAAAAAAAAGTCTTGGCTTGGGCTTGTACCTCATCCCCCAGCAATGGATACAGTGCTTCACACATCCTCTTTTTATAGACCTGCTTGGAAGGGCTCTTACCCTTTGCTTTCAATACCTTTACAATCTGTCCTCCTTGGTTGAAGAATGTTTTGCTTGTGATTTATTTCCTTCTCAATACTACCTTCATACAAACTTCGTCCCGTTCCTATTTCTAGATTGACTTTAATACCAAATTCTGCATGTCTACCATCCTTCTTCATTATATGTCTGCTTTCTCCCATGCCCACTTCCATGTGCTGACCTACGGCTTTTAATATAAATCATAAAACTGCTTTAGTATATTCTTATAATACTCCCGATTTTAAGAAATAACATCAATTTTCCTCATTTCTTCCTTAATGCTTTTCATTTTCACTCCCCTCCCCCTTTCTTTATTCTCTTAAATCAAATGAGAGGACAAAACTCCACTAGCACCAGGTTTTGTCTTTCTTTGTTCTCCAGAGGCAAAAGCTTCTTAAAGACAATGGGGTTTTGAAGGGACGATGGTCCCTTTCCCCCACATTACAATGTAAGCATTAAAAAAAAACAGAACTCTCAGATTTATTTCAAAAAATACTTTACAAAAACTTACGTTTCGCCCTAAAATACTTCAATTTACTTTGTTCACAATGGAAAGTGACGGCCAATAATGGCTCTGCTGTTTGCAAGAGGTAAAGGTTAGTGTGTGTGTGTGTGTGTGTGTGTGTGTGTGTGTGTGTGTGTGTGTGTGCGCGCGCGCGCGCGCGCACATGCAGACTGTGTCAGTAGGAAGGTAAGGATTTAAGTGTATGTGCTGGCAGCTCCCCCCCAGTATTCTCCAGGTGGGCTTCCTTCAGGTCTTGGCCAGAAACAATACAAGGATAAAAAACTACATAGTTATACATGTCTAGAGGAATTGGGGTGGGTGGGGAGGGGGGAAGGGGCAAAGGAAGTAGTGAGAGTGTGGGGAGAGAAAAGAATGGAGGGGGAGAGGAGGTCTACAAGTTAAGAGAAGAGGTCTCCAGAATCAAAGAGAACATGGGTAGGGTGGGGTAGGGGAAATGGGACTGCAGCAGGGGAGAGGGACAAGGATACTAGGATACAAGGCACAAGGGATACTTAGCAGTGACATTTCAGGAGTTGACCTTTAAAATTCTGAGTGACTCTAAGACTACAGTTAAGTCAAAATAACCCTTTAGTAGCACCCCGTCTTAAAGCAGCTGCCCATTTTTTTGATAGTATATATTTCTTCAGTAGACAGTATTTTATTTTTCCAATTACATGTAAAGACAATTTTAACATTAATTTTTTACGTAAAATTTTGAGTTTCAAATTTTCTCCATCCCTCCTTCCCTTCCCCCCCTCAAGACAGTAAGCAATTTGATATAGGTTATATATGTGCAATAATGTAAAACATATCAATATTAGCCATATTTAAAAAAAAAAACTTGAAAAGGTATGCTTCAATCTGTATTTAGACACCGTTAATTCTTTTTCTGGATATGGATAGCATTTTCCATCATGAGCGTTTTGAACTCTCCTTATAGCTGATCATCACACAATGTTGCTGACTGCTGTGTGCTAGTTCTCCTGGTTCTGCTCACTTTACTTTGCAACAGCACAGGTAAGTCTTTCCAGGGTTTTCCGAAATCAACTTATTCATCATTTCTTACAGCACATTCACATACCACAACTTGCTTCAGCTGGCCGTTTTCTCAAGAATTTAAGTTGGGATCACTTCATCTTTCAGATTGTTCTTCTAGGTTTCTGTTGTCTCCTAAAAAAATCCTATTTATCTCCAGAATTCTCAGAATGCTTGAAAAGCTTCTATTTTAGTGTTAAGGTCAAAGTCAATTTCTCCCTCTGTCAAACCTTTTGATAATGTTATCCTGAGCTGAATGTTTATCTTTTGCTTTTTTTCCCCTTTCTTTTATTGTAGTTACTAAATCTTGTGTAATTCTGATGGTAGCTCTTTGGTACTTGATGACTTTGTTCCTGGATAATTTCAGTACTTTTTCTTTAACTTGAAAAGTCAGAATTTAGATTACAATATTTCTGAGTGGTTTGTTTTAGATAGTGATTTTGGCTGGTTCTAACAGTTCTGGACAGTTTTCTTGAAATAACGATATGAAGAGTTTGTTGTTTTTGGGTCGAACTATAGTTTTCAGGGATTTCAATGATTCTTAAATTTTTTTCATCTTGTTTTTAAAGTCAGTTCTTTTTGATAACAGATTATTTTTGGTAACGTATTACCTTGTTATTCTGGCTTTCTCATCTTTTGACTTTGTTCTAATATTTCTTGTTGTATCTGCTTCTTTTAACTTTAGTGAGTGTTAATTACTTGGTTCAGCTTGTTTGCTTTTTGTTCTAACCTGTTTATTCCCTTTCCAAGTGTGCTAGTTTTATTTCTTAAAGTTTGTTTAAATCTTTCTGAATTTCTTCCACCTACTGTTGGAATTCTTATAGCTAATGCATTTTTTCCTAAGGTTCAGCTTATAAATTATTCATTTATTACCTTCAATGATTTCATCTTTAGATTCTTTTAAATTTTATTTGTTAAATTTAAGTTTTCCTGTTTGTGCTATCTATAGCTTTTAGTCTTGAGTTAGGATTTTGTGCCAGAACCAAGCTCTATTCCTTCCTGCCTTGCTGGATGAAGTGACTAGACCCAGTCATGTCTCTTGTCACTGTCCTGAAGTGGCATTATGAACTGGGTCTAGGTCCTGTCTCTGTTGAAGACTTGAGGGAGATGCTTTTTAATGTTCTGTAGCGGGTATTTGCCTGGGGATAGACTGTTCCTTCTTTTATAGCCTTAGACTGCAATTACAGTCCTGGCATGCGACCAGGAGCTAGATGCAGCTTGGTACCAAGGTCTACCCCATGTAGCAGTCTGCAACTTCCATCTATCTTCTGGGTTTTCCCTTGACCTTGAGTTGCACTGACTTTTGTAGTCATCTACCAGAGAACCATGGCTTCAGGCCCTGGGGCAGTCTGACTCAAACAGTACTGGCTGTAGTCTAGTTTCTTATGGTACATAAGTTCCTGTACCATGCTATCTGTAGGTCCTCCCTTTTAGGCTTCAGTCCCAGGCCTCAGCCCCTGGAGTAGCTCCAAACAAGCTGGCACTGGCCTCAGGCTAGTATCTTAGGATGTCTTCAGATAGCCATTTCACTGTTTTGTTTCATTGTGTAGTCATGTGTCGAGAAATCTATGACTTCAAGTTGTGGCCCTTGGAGCAACCCCATAGCAGGTGGGACTGAATTCAGGCCAGTCTCCTAGGCTATTCCTGGATTTCTGGTCATGTTGGCCTCAATGCATGTCTTTGTGCTGTCACCTACTAGAAAGTTTCGATCCCTGGAGAGCCCCTTGCTTCAGATTTCAGCTCCTTGTGCCATACTTGATAGGACAGGCACATTCAACGGTGTTTTTCTTTGGTTCTGTTGTTTCACATGGTATTCTTGTTAATAAGGTTTTCCTCAGAGATCTGATCTTGGCTAGAAACTTTCACATTGCTAACTTAACAAGTACAGAATAATAAATGGTTAACTTGTCAGAGTGTTAGTGATAACCACTGTGTCAAAATATGGAATGAAGCTAATCCCTTACTAGGAAATTCAAAAGTGTACATAGAAGTAAAATCATACTGATGGTAATTAAGAACTCGGTTCAAACCAACAAATAATCAGACCTAATTATAAAATGTAACCACTCATTTGGTAAGTGTTGCTATTTATATTAAAAATTTGGTTCCTTATTTATGACTTTTGGGGTTCCAAAGAGTTATAGCACTTACTTTTCTCCTGAATTTTAAAGCAAAATACCATTATAAGGCCTACTAAATATGGTGTATCCCTTACTATCCCAAGTTATTTCCATAAGTTGGTAGATGACCAACAAATATAAGACTTCATCCATTCTCAGTAGATGCACAAGCACTTTCTCGGAACCCTGCTCAGCTAACAGGCATATCTCATAGTTAAAAATGTCTCAGTTGTAAGTTCTTCTTAAGCAGAAATCACTCAGCTTGACAGAAAAATAAGCAAACAGTTCAGTGTTTTGTGTCTATTATCTACCACCAATAAACTAGTCCAACTGTTCTGAAGGCAGCTGGGAACGTGCCATCAAATTTGCTCATCTGTGCATACTTTTGGATGAGGGAACACCACTGCTAGGCCTGTATCAAAAAGAAATCAAAGAGAAAAAGGACCCACATGTAGAAGAATATTTATAGAGGTGCTTTTTGTGATGGCAAAGAACTAGATACTAAGGGGGTATGCCTGAACTGGGGGAATGGTGGAATAAATTATGGTCCATAAATATAATGAAATACTATCGGATCTTCAATTACTTAAGGGACTATTCCAGAAAAACCTAAAATTTTTATAAAACTAATACAGAGAGAAGTGAGCAGAACCAGGACAATTTATACAATAACACTAAGACAAACTTGGAAAGACTGAGTAACACTGATCACATTTCTTAAGGACAGTCAATGAAGCATTCTACTCATCCTGACAGAGCTGATGGAATCAGAGTACAAAATGAGACATTTTTGGGGTTATTTTATGTGGAAACTTGTTTTGTCTGATTATGCATATTTGTTATGAGGATTTTGTTTTTCTTTTTTTAAATAGGTGGACTGAAGAGAGAAAATACATTTTTAATTGAAAAAAGTAAATTAAAAAAGAATTATCATTCATTAAAAGCAAGTAAGTGATCTAGAAGTTTGGTGGAGAAAAAGAGTAGGAGTGAAGGCACGTGTGCAGCACTCTTGCTTCTACTCTTATTAAAAGTTTACTTTTTAAGCATCTGGATGTTTTTTATTCAGAAAAAAATAAATTTAGTGCTTACATTTTTTTAAAATTTCACTTCCATGCCTGCCTGGTAGCACTATGCAGGGCATGGTGCTTAAATGGTACTAGGAAAATATCCAGATGTCACTGTACTAAAGGAGCTGCTACTTCCCCTTGTCTGTATACTTTTCACCACAGGTAATATTTGCTTCTTTGGACCCAGGCTAAATACGAGGCAGAAATGGATTTCTTGTTGCAAGGACCACATGAAAGCTCTGGGAGTACCCACCTGAATTGGAAAGGTGCTGGTCACATTTGTGCTAAGCTTCTGCCACACTGCTGAGACTGCTCCTTGACTCAGATAGCCTTCTGTCCCATTCAGTGCTCCTGATTTTAACTTCCTTTGATTACTGGCTTTAGGGCACTGCCCTTAACCAAGCCCATTCCTGGGCTTATGTTGTAACCCCTCCTTTGCCTTGCCTTAATGTCTCCCAGAAGTGACTCTTTGCCCTGAGTGACCTGCTTCTGCTTATAGTCCCCCAAACTAGGTATTTAAATTCGCCCCATGTGACCTTTTGCAAGAGAGAGGAGACCAAGATTTCCTGCTCTAAGCAGGTGGAAAAGGCACAGAAGATCCAGTGAAATCCAATGCCTGATTATAAAAGGGTTCTGAACACAGATGATTCTTCCAACTGGATGCTGCTTTCCTTTGTCCTTGGAACAGGGAAAGGTTATATTTTGTCAATGGACAACACTTTTGCTCACGAGTCTGGCAGCTGCCCAATCAGAACGGAAATTGATACTAAGCTACCAGTCACTCATCTAACCAGATGTAGGATCTCTTAAGTAAAGAAGAATGAAGAATGGCCCTTGAATGTCCATACACAAGAAAATTAACACTCAGTCAAAATAATAGAAGTAAAAAAAAATCTCACTTAAAAATAAGGCCAAAATACACATTTTTAAAAGTTTTTGTTCATATATTTACAATATAAATACTAATTTGTTTTCAAAGTACATATTCTTATAATTTGAAAAAGTTATCAAGCATGGGACAGCAACTTAATGTAAAAACTCTACAGTGGAGATTAAAGGAGAAATTGAACTGTTCTTGGCATGAATTCTAAAAGGAAAGCAATCAGGGAAACTATATATGAAGCAGTGTGAAGATGTGAATTTTGCAGTCATTAAAGCAGCATATCCTGCTTAGACTGCAATATTTTTCAAGACTGCTATGCAAGAAGCACTTAGGATAAGGTGTTTGAAAAAGAAACTTGTAAAAATATATAAAAACGAAAGAACACATGCTTGCATAGATAAGGAAATCCAAAAGTTCGTTCTCATTTTCAATAACTTAAATGAATAACTACTTAAAAACACATCACACAGAATTAAAGACTTGTGCATATATTTCAGATTTCAACATTAATGTCAAAAATACATATTATGATTTTACACAGGATTTGTGCTACGTTAGAACACTAGACAAATATCACTTTAGTATTAAAGGAAACATTAAATATTAAATAACTGAAAAATAAAATGTGTAAACACTAACCTAACTGGGGATTTTGCTATTGCAACACATCCAATGAAGTGGTTTAAACAGTACCAATAAAAAAGGATTAGGACTTAGGTTTGTGTTTCCAGTCTATTTGGAATATATGGAGCTCGTTTCAGAAATCTTAATGGTCCAGGGTCATAGGAAAGGATTCACTCTTAGCTGTAATTTGGTACATTCTGTTCTATGCCATTTTTTGCTCTCAAACTTGACTACTGAGTAAATACTTCACATTTTCAGTCCTTTTAACATCTTGGTGAAAACTGAGGGTTTGTTGGTGATTCAGTGTATGATTTGAGTTCATATGCAGCACCACTATCAACTTCCATGGACTTTCTAGAGAACAGGAGCCGAACATCTCTATGGAGGTAGATCTTTCCAGATTTAGAGCTCTGGAACCTAAACAGTATAAAATGAAATGCAATAGTTTAACATCATTTAAGAAGAAGTGCTAATAATTAAAGGTGAATAGTAATACATTTTGAAAGCAAGAGGAAATTCACTTTTAGAAGTACTTTTCAAATACATGTTTCAAATACTACATAGTTGCAGCTATTTATTTTAAGGGTAAACCACTGTAAGCTGCTGGACTTCAAATTCTTCACGCACAAAAATAAGTGATACTGTGTTCACAAGCAGTCACGTTTTCAGGGGCCAGCTTGCACTGGACAAATTAATGAGAACAATCCATTTGTAACATTCTTCTAGTCAAAAGTTATTTCTTCCTCAACTGAATTCCTATCATAGTTTGCTTTTATGATATATTTTCATGTTACATTCTGTGCTAAAGTGTACATGAAAAATGCACATCTTCTCATGTCTATTAGTTTGTAAGGTCCTTGAGAGTACAGGGCCTATGTCATTCATATGTTGTACCTCCTCCAGCACTTAAGACAGTATCTTGTACATATAAGGTGTTCAATAAATGTCAGCTAACAAGCATTTATTAAGCACCGTCTATGTGCCAGGCACTATGCTAAGAACTGGGGACACAAAGAAAGGCAAAAAACAGTCCCTGCTCTCAAGGAGCTCATGGCCTAATACAATATGTAAAAAGCTATGAACAAACAAAGAAAAAACTGGAGATAATCAACAGAGGGAAGATATTAGTATTAAAAGAATCAGGAAAGACTTCTTGTAGATGGTGGGATTTGAGGTTGGGAACTGAAGGAAGCCAGGAAAGTCAAGGGGCTGAGATGAACAGGGATAGAATTCCAGGCATCAGAACAATGAGTCAGGATACCTAGAGATGGCTGAATGAACAATTAACTTTTATGCTTATCATTTTTTCTCCAACCCTACAGGTGCTACCTTCACCTTTGATTATCTCACATTTCAAATGTTATAAATACTGTCTCCTATTTTACCTCCTTTCTTCTCCCTCTAATTCAATACATGCATGCCAAATTAGTCTTCCTAAACTATCCATTATTCATACTACTCCTCCACAACTACTTTCTATTTCTTATGAAATCAAGCCTTAACTCCTGAGTGTAGCAAGCAAAAATCTATCAGGTGATCTACCTATCTAGCTATAACTCTACCTGCTCTCTAACACCAAGTTCTGCTCCAATTAGGCTGGTCTTCTCCTTGCCTTTCTGCATACTTTTTTCCCCCAACATAAAGTACCTATTTTCCTACATATCTTGGTTCCAAAAGCAATGCCCTTTCCTATGCCTGACATTATGGTACACACATTCACTCACATGTGGTGACAGTTTCACATCAACTCAAATAGATAATACGTTGGCTTTGCTGTCCCCAAATTTCCTTGCCACATTAGCCTATTTCATAATTATATGTCTCATGCTCTGAACTCAGAGAGTGTAAAAGCTGCTATTGATGATAGAAAATATTTGAGATCAATGACAATAAAGAAGTACAGCCATAAAGTAAGCACTAACTTAACCATCATCAAGTCAAGGAAGAGAAAAACATGTTAGCTATGCAGAAATCATTCAGTCATCTGAAATTCAAACAGTTTTTTAGACTGTTTATAGTGTAGCCCAAAGTTAAGACATATAACCCACATCATTTTGCTTAGGAGTTAGTCAAATACATCCTCTAAACTTAAGATTCTTTTTTCTGTCCTGCACAAGCATGCAGAAATTTTCTCAGGGTTATAGGGAAAAAGGGAGTTTTTTACCACCTGCCAAGCATAATGATCCCACATTTTCTGCATAAGCTTGAAAAAGAATACTGTATGAAGTTTACCTTTAAAACACACCTATGGCTATTTTCTTGTTCTTCAAGTTCTATGTCCTCAAATACACTAAGTTTCAAGGGATGTAACATTCTCAAAGGAAAATTATTTACAACATCTGAAATATAATTTATAACTTGGTTTCTATAACTAGAGTAGCTGCTTTGAGAGAGTCACAACTTCTAACTTGAGGATGTAGTACTTTAAAATTAGCTAGGGTTACTGAAGAAAGACATGCCTTGAAAAGGTTAGCTCAGATATGTAATTTCTTCCTGAGGCTGGGTTAAGGTCTGTTTTTGGCTTATACTTTTTTCACTGAAATTCATGAAGTTGGAAGGCTATTTTCTGTAGTCCTCATATTCTATTCTCTCTTTTTGGTAGATTAGGTACTTTAAATGTACAACAAACTTAGACTTTCCTGTTCATGTCAATCTCATTAATACTCCTGACGGGTATCCTTCTGGTCAACTCCTGGGCTTAATCCATTGCTCTGAGTGAATTCCTCCTTTCACAACAGTACAGCAGGTTAGCCCCTTAAGGTGTGAAATCAAGATGGGAAGACAAATGAAGCGTCATTATGCGTGCAACTAACTGAACAACTAAAACTACCTTCCTAGGCCTTTTAGCTCACAGACCTATTGTATAGTTAAGTTCACTACCTCGTCTCTAAGTATAAAATGTCTGTTACATTCCTCTAACTGGAGCATCCTTCCAAACCCAGTCTGATACTTGTCCCCACAGACTCCACGAAGGACTTTTGTTTTGCACCTTTCTAGTTAACACTGTTATCTGTCCTTTGCTAAATATATTTAATGTGGTGTCTCAGAGGCTATGCCAGCAAAACACAAACTTGCAGATTCTGCACCACCCTGAGAAGATTTCAAGAATAAGCCTGGTGGATGAAGATTCCTTAAGATTCTGGTCCACTGGCCAATACAAGCATCGCAAATGTTCAGATTCTCGAAATCTGAACAATAGTGCAGACTTATCTGTCTCTGACTGATAGAAGGCTTGGGATGAATTCTGTTGAGGCAGACCCATGCCTTTTCCATTTAATTTCATTGTTCCCAGCACCCTTAGACCTCAACATATGCTTCTCTAACTAGGAAATTGCCTAATCTCAAGTGCTTCTCCAGCCAAGACCAGAAAAGCAAGTAAGTTTCTCACAATTTGGGGGCTGATCTAGGATCCAAACATTGGAAAGGCGAACTACCACTAGGGAGAATAGGAGGGGCCCCGTTGATTCTCAGCCTCTCCACAGGCAGATGCTCTCCCCGTCTGACCTGCTAACTTTCCAAGACTCTTTTTTTGTTGTTGTTGTAATTGTTGTGAACTCAGGAGAGTGGGTAAAATAATAAGAGACAAATTTCTGTGGCAACCAGGAGACCCTGAGCATAGAAACCAAATCAACAAAACCAAAAGAATGAAAAAGTAGAAGACAATGAGAAATATCTCCTTGGAAAAACAACTGACCAGGAAAATAGATCCAGGAAGAAAAATTTAAAAATTATTGGACTACCTTGAAAGTCATGATAAAAAAAAATGAGCCCAGACATCATCTTTCAAGAAATTATCAAGGAAACTACCCTGATATTCTAGAATCAGAGGGAAAAATAGATATTGAAAGAATCCACTGATGGCCTTGTGAAAGAGATCCCAAAAGGAAAACTCCTAGGAATATTGTAGACAAATTCCAGAGTTTCCAGATCAAGGAGAAAATATTGCAAGCAGCCAGAAAGAAACAATTTGAGTATTGTGGAAACACAATCAGGATAACACAAGATAAGGGATTGGGGGACTTGGAATGATATTCCAGAAGTCCAAGGAGGTAGGATTAAAACCAAGAATCACCTACCCAGCAAAAGTGAATATAATACTTGAAGGGAAAAAATGGACATCCAATGAAATAGAGGCCTTTCAAGCATTCTTGATGAAAAGATGAATAGAAACTCTGACTTTCAAAGACAAGAATCAAGACAAGCATGAAAAGGTAAACAGGAAAGAAAAACCATAAGGGACTTACTAAAGTTGAACTGCTTAACTTCCTACATGGAAAGATAATATTTGTAACCCTTGAGAGTTTTCTCAGTATTAGGGTAGTAGGAGGGAAGATATATATAGACAAAAGGCCACAGGGTGAGTTGAATATGAAGGGATGATATTTTAAAAATAGATTAAGGGGTGAGAAAGAAATATATTGGGAGAAGAAGAAAGGGAGAAATAGAATGGGGCAAATTATCTCACATAAAAGAGGCGAGAAAAAGCTTTTACAATTGAGGGGAGAGGTGAGAGGGAACGAGTGAACCTTACTCTCATAAGATTTGGCTTAAGGAGGGAATAACATACACACTCAATTGGGTATGAAAATTTATCTACCCTACAGGAAAGTAGGGGGAAGGTGATAAGAGCGGGGAAGGAGCTGATAGAAGGGAGGGAAAATGGGAGGAGGGGGTAATCAGAAGTAAACAATTTTGAGGAGAGACACTGTCAAAAGGCAGAATAGAATAAATTGGGAGCAGGATAGGATGGAGGAAAACATAGTTAATCTTTCACAACATGACTCCTATGGAAGTGTTTCATATAACTACACATGTATAACCTATATTGAATTGCTTGCCTTCAATAGGAGTGGGTGGGGAGGTAGGAAGGGAGATAATTTGGAACTCAAAGTTTTAAAAATGAATGTTAAAAACTGTTTTTACATGCAACTGGGAAATAAGACATATAGGCAATGGGATATAGAAATCTATCCCTACAAGAAAACAGAGGGGTATGTGTGATAGAAGGGAGGGCAGATTGGGGGAAGGGGTAATCAGAATGCACACTATTTTGGGATGGGTGCAAGGAGAGATGGGGAGAAAATTTGGAACTCAAAATCTTGTGGAAATGAATGTTCAAAACAAAAAAGAAATTAATTAGTAATTAAAAAAAGAATAAGCCTAGTGATGGACTGTGAGGATCATCATTAGGTTGATTACTACTAGTGATACAATTTCAGTCATACCAACTCATGAAGGCTAAGTTTTAGGGAAATTATGATTTGCATCACTTAAGAGTACTCACACTGACAAAACTACATTTCTTTGACTTGTTATTTATTTGTATTTTGCTTCTTAGCTAGACTAAAAGCTTCATGAGTTCAAAAAACATGCCTTTTCTAAAATTTGTGTATCACCCAGCACAGTGCTCTAAACAAAATAAGTGTTTAACAAATTCTAACAGATTTCATTTAGAAATATGCCTTTTATGAGTAATTTATTCATGGTATATATGGGAGAGTTATGTACACATTATGTAGATGGAGACTAACGTATAATATGATGGAAAACAGAAACTGATTTTACAAATTTTGTTACATAACTTCTTCTTGAGACACAGAAGCAAGAGATTAAATAAGAATTTTTGGGTCAACGTATTAATGTAAGAGAAATGCATATACCAAAGCCTAGGCATGAAACTAGGAAAGACATCTATCTTGAACAGAGTACATGGAAGTAGATATGATCTCTGTATATCCCACGTGGGGGCAACTAAGGAGACTGAAGCAGGAAAATATATCTAATAACTGCAAACAACATATTGATTTTCTGACAGATAAGCATGTCAACTTTTTTGGATTCATCCAGAATTTCCTGAAATTACTGGAGAGGCTCCTTAATGCTTAGCTTATATATTTTTTCTTCCAAGATGTTAGGTCATGAACATGAGCACTAGGAAAAAGGAAGGCTGGTAACAAGTCTTAAAGACCTCTCAAAGAAAACTAAATATATTAAAGATTATTTTCACTGAAAAATAATATGGTATAATACTAATGCTATATTCTCAATTTTTTTCTCCTATGAATACCTTGACTTATCAATTGAGCTGTCAGATCTTCAAGGTAAATAACTGACTTAATTCCTTTTAAACTCTGTAGAGAGGCAGCATGGAAAAGTAGGTTAGAAGGCTAATCTTTGAGTAAAGAAAACCTCATTTAAGTCCTGCCTCCTTCACAGACTTCCTATGTGACCATGAATAAATCACTTAACTTCTTGGTGCCTTCAAGAAACTTTTTAAGACTACAAATTATAGATGAGTTGCCCAACTATACTGTAGGGAACTCCCAACAGAGATGAAATCACACATCTGAATTTCACTGAATCCTCAAAAGGTAATAATCATCACCATTAGCATCTTACCCTTGTAACAATTTAAGTTTAAAAAAAAAAACACTTTATAATACTGATCCTCACAACAGAGCTAAACAGAGAAAGGTTAATAAATATTTTTTGACTAAAAAAAGTCAAGAAATGATGCTTAGGGAATTCTGAATGGAAGCATTTTAGCCAAGACAGAAGTACTGCTCCAAATTAAATTTTTATACACCAATAAAAGACCAAAGGAAATTCAATATTACTACATCCAACAATGACAAAGAAAAGGGAGTATCAAGAGAACAGCAACAAATCAATCACACAGAACTAAATGAACACTTTTCAGTTACTCACGTTGCCCCCAAACTGCGTATCTTGCCCAAACAGCATCCTTTCACACAAAGATAATACATGGCCATGAAATACTCACAGATAATAAACTTCTACAATCAAGCAGTAAAAACAAAAATGATTTTTGGAAGTTGGGCCAAGAATTCTTAAACTCTAAACATAGTAACTTAAAAATCTAACCCATTTCGGGAACTATCATTCATGTGTTCATTTTCATCTGAAAAGTTACCTCAGATGTATGAGGTAGCGTAGTAACTTTTCTTCATTATGTCGAATGTTCTCTTTATTAACACTTCTCTTCATGTCTTTTTTTGCAGGAATAGAAAAAGTTCTTTGTCGTAGGAATGTCTGATGATTGGCTGGCATATCTCGTAAGTCATATATCACAACAAACATCTTCACCACAGTCTTGTTAGGATTAAATAAGGTCTGAAGAAACAATAAGAATTATTTATTAAAGTTATAATAAGCAACAAATCTGTACCAAAATTAAAATAGGCTTTATAAAATAAGGTGATCTTATTGGTCTTATATTCCCATCTGGAGACTCACCTAAGTTAAAAACTTAAGAAATATCTATAATCACACATTTAACATTTAAAGAGACAGTCCAAATTAAATTTTCCTCTCTTCACATTATTGGAATTAAAAAGGAGCCCTGAAACAAAGAAGTACATTTCGAGACAATTTCTCATATTCGCCAAATCTACCATGTATTCAGGTGTTCTTCTAATCCTTGTCTACATTATACATTTGAGAAATGTTTCCAAGTGAATAACATTCTCACAGTTAAAATTCTCTAGCTTAGTGTTTTTAACCATTAAATGTCAAATACAAATTTTGCAAAATAGAATTCATTCTGAATACTATTTTCAAAGGTAAGCTTTAGCAGAATTTTGTTCTAAAATAATGAAAATATTCAATTTTACTGAATTCAGATGTGTTTGGGCAAGCAATTTTAGCATAGAAACTGAAAATTACTGTACTTGAAGTTTGTTAAAATGATAAAAATTATTTTCCCATGTGAAATTTGAATTAACTGACTGAGAAAAAGGCAATCAATATAATTATAAAAGATTCACCACAGAATAAAATATCTTCTCACACATTCATTTCACGCTGGATTACAATCAGTTGTTAAAATTGCAGGATGAATTGATTAAACTGATTTTAATGGGCGGTTGGTTATGAGTATCTGAGTGAACACTAGATTATGTAAGACCAGCAATTTTCAGAAAGAATTCTATTTTAATGATCTAATTAAAGTGTCAGTGTGTCAATAGTTAACTCGGTGCCAGTACTTTTAGAGATCCCATCCATGGCACTGGATTTCACTCACTGAACCAAAATGAGAAATACATGAGTATTATGATCCAACTTTCAAATCCTAATGAATGAAAGGATAAAGACTTAATATACATAATAAGATAACTACAAATCAGTAAATAAAAACTTCTGAATATGAGTTTTTAACTACACAGACAATAAAGGACATACTCAGTTTTCAGGCTTGAAAATTAGACACAAAAGTTGACAGTCTTACTCTGGTGGAAAGTAGACTATCCTTATACTCATGTATTTTATAATTTTTCATTATTATTAATATGCTGACTTCTTTGTACCGGTCCACACTTCCTCAGTTATGTATCATTGTACAAAATGTTTTATTAATGAAGTATTAAAAAGATATAACAAATATTATAGAATTCCTTGCAGATGTGAAACAAGAGGGTCAATGAATAAAAGTGGTCTGATGAAATATTAAGTAAATAAAAGCTACTGGCTAGGAAAAGGTATTTCTACCTTACCAAAGAGGCTAGTTTGGTTTGATCCCTGTCCTGGGGACCTAAGTTTGTCTAGAAAAGGTCCATTCAGGGCTGAATACCTCTAGGCCAATTGGTCAGAAATTAAATTGTCCCCAGTCTAGAGGAATACAGGAAATGAAGTTGAATTCACTGTGAATTTGGCTTGTTATCTTGGATCTCACTTGAAGAAGACCTAAATCTAGGACTGGCCTGTAAATCAAACTGCCCTTCTCAGAAACCTCTGTATCATTCATAGCTGTTCAGGACTAGAACAGTCAGTCATATAAGGCCTGTTCCACAGGTTTGGGATGGAACCAGAATAACTCTAGCCTTCAGAAGTAAAGCAGGTAAATTGGTTTATTTGCCTGGGAAATGTTAAGCACAATTTATTATGCTTTGAGCAGCCTGCCAATGGTTGAAACAGTAATATTGTTTTAGTTTCTAAGTTTTCCTATATAGGGTTACACTATGGTTTTAGGTACTTTAGAACAGAGGAGTTGAACATTTCAAATAGCCCACAACACTCTTGAGTGGGGGCTGAACCAGATTAAAATGTAACTGGGAGATGTGTAACAAAAATAAATAAAAATACAATACAACATAGATAATGTTTTGTGGTTCTAAGTCAATACATGCCTGGTAGGGATTTTTTATTTGAATTTGATAGCACTGCTTTAGAAAAGGGGCTTATCTCCTAAGAAGGCCATACATTACAAGAAGACATTCAGAATTTCTACTTTCATTACTCTGAAAGTAAATGTTTTCATTTAAATAAATTGTAAAATAACATCTAATTCTAAATCATTCACCTTGCTTAGTTTATTAATTCTTTCCTTTTATGGAGGTCCCCAAATGGCCATTTCTGTGGCAAAGCTGGAAAGCTCCAAACAGAGCTGCGGTCCCACTGTTACTTACCAAAATTGTTGCAGCAGCAGCAGCAGGAGCAAGTGCTAAGTTCTATATGTATGTGAGAGAATTATTATTGCAATTGTAGGCTATAAAACACATACCACTTGTATTGTTCCTGAAGGAGGTACTCGATAACCCCTTTTACCAAGGGACTCTAAAGTAATCACACCCTTAAAATAAAAGAAGACAAATTTAGTACAAAGTAATATATCTATGTATATATCTATATAAAATATGTCTATGTATATATCTATAAAACTACTGAACTTTTATAATTATATTTGCAATGAAGGGTGAGGTGTATGGATGAAGACTTTACTTTCTGCAGTTCTTGCTTAAAAAGATATGATGTGCTACATAATATCAATGATTACATCACTTACATTTTCTATTATGAGATGCAAGATGTGAACAGTAAGTTCTTTGGCCTTAAGAAGGAGAAAGCGTTACATCCAAAAGACACAGTTGGAATGTTAAGTAATGCAAATACTAGGATTTTGCAAAGCGAAATGTATAAGTAAGCTGAAGAAATATTCTTTGGGTAAGTGATACAGAAAATTAGGCAAAGATACCCTGTCCTATAATGAAGTCAATCATTAAAATTTAGGTATCTGAGTCAAATTATACTAGGATCCAAGTCATAAGAATATTTGGTATTTGAAAAGAAGATGCATACAAATACTACATAAATTTAGTGTTTTTGCTTTCTGGTCACATCCTTGAAGAGTGAGTTATAGCTTCTAACATATCATGTTTTACTTTTAAAGCAAGATGAAATAGGTGAAAAATCAATGCCTAGTTTCAAAGTCAAGTTAATATTTTTACATGTTATTTTGGCATATGTTTAATAAAGGAGGCAGTATTTCTATATAATAAAATGCAAATAATCCCTTCACTTTTATTCTAGATTCTTCAGAATCCTAAGTACAGAATCCAGTCTTATTTCACTGCACTTTAAAAAAAGTGGGCAATATGAAAGGACTGTTTTCTTATGAATAATATTTTTTTATAAAAAGGCCAGCTATTTTCTATTTTATGGAAGACCTAGGGTAAAACAAAAATAAATTAAGAAATTTCAGCTGGATACAAGGAATAAGTTATTAACCAACAGGATGATCAAATGCTAGGAAAGATATGATTCTATTTCTGTAACTTAAAAAAAAAAATGGAGAACCACCTATCCTGCAATGTTCAGTGACAACTGAAGATTATCCAGTCCTGTATCTCTATGATCATAAACATAAACAGTACTATCCCATCAGATTTCTTTACTGAACTGAAAAGTCGGGAGGAGAAGGGGCAGAGAGAACTCCATGGACTTTAATTCCTCAAGTATATATAGCACTTTCCTTGATATAGGCCACTTGAACAATACATTAATACTGTAAAAATATTCATGGAGAGAGGCACTGAAAACATGCTTCTGGTCCCTGGTATATCCTGTAATATGGTCAATTAAAACAAATGGGTGGGGCAAGCAGGTAAGAGGACCAACGTATTACAACTGTGACAAAACAAGCGAAAAAACACCCTTTATTTAAGTTAATCAAAATGATATTTTAAAACAAGCACCAAATAATACCACTTTCATGGTAAAAGAAAAAAAGGCTAAATATCTGCTTTTTAAGGAAAATAAGAATACTAGCTTCTCCCCATATTTCCAATCGAAGTAAGAAAAATAATAAAGTATTATATCAGTTATATTCACAAACACCCTACAGATTACATCCTCCAAGTATACATTTCATAATATCCTGAATATATTGAATCTAGTCTTGTGATTTCATTGGTGTAGAAAATCTCCAGTGAGAAAACCCCTTCTACCACAGCAACTCAACAACTGTGCTGCAATTCACATCTTAGGGAGCTGTTTGGGGTACTGAAAGATTCGGTTACTAGCCCATAATCACTAAGCCAGAGGGAACACTTGAACCCAAGTCTTTGTGACTTCACTATATCATGCTGCCACTTTCATATTAACGCATTTTATTTAAGCCAAAACCAAATTCATTTTAGTTAATAGTTTTGCTTCTATCTTATCTTTACTACATATCTATGTATGTAAACATATACCTTCATAATAAGCACTGTTTTTATATATTCATTTAGATCATAAAAATGCTTATACCATAGGACAGATTGCTGAGTTGGTTGAATGATCTATTAAAAACAAAAGCTTATAGCCAAGTCATTCTGTGTATGTATACATATTTTTTAGTTGTGTGAAAAGACATCAATTAAAAAAATGAAACCAAAATTAAAACTATACGAACAGTAAGGATATATAACATGAAAGCACAAAATGAAATTAAGAGAAATAGCACATGAATTGTTAAAGTCCTACTTTAAAGCAATTTCTAAACTGCATGGAGACCAAGAGGCACATGATTTAGGGCCAACAATAGATACTAAAATAAATGTACATATTAATATCCATATATTTTACTGTGGTCTTATTCTGATACCTCATTATCGTAAGATGGCCTGGAGTTTTCAGTGACTGCCAGTGATATATAACCTGACAGCTTCTACAATAAAATGAAATTATTTAGGTACTGGCTTAATGGCTGGATATATGTCTGCTTTTGATGACCAACCTACCTAAGCTCAGAAAATATTCTGAACCAGAGTAGCAGTAGAATGAGGAATTTTTTGGCTACATTTACTGTTGAAAATTACCTACTGAGTTTGTAGAGGAAAGATGATTTGCACTGGTTGGGAGAATATCTACACCAATGGAATAACATCTTTCTTAGTGAAATAAGCACACATGTAACAAAACATTAGTGGCTTTCTGAACTGTATTTCTTACTAGTTAGAAATACACATATTTTTGCAACCTCTACCTACTAGATTTCACTGGATTCTATTAGGAATCATAGAAGATATGCCCATTTCAAAGCTTTTATTACCAATTTATTTCGAGATGGCATGCAAGTAGAATTCAAACTTAAGCCATGCGAAACTTGGTCAAAATCCTTCAAAAGAGTGCTTCCAAGTTATTATGGAACAGAAACATGAAATGCTGAGCTGCAGAACAGAAACAGAAACCTCTCTTTTCAATTTTGTCAACTACGGAAGACTAGTTTGATACAACTATTTAACCCTAAAGTGACAGAGGCACCCACAGATGGCACATCAGAAATCTGCCACTGACATGGGATTAACTTTGGAGTTTTTCTGGTTTTGTCATTCTTCTTTCATCATGTGATGTTTTCCAAGCAGCAAGATTATGTTGTAAAAAGTCTTATAATATATGGAGTCTATTTTTTTTTTAAATTAAAGCCTATGTGCTAAAGGTAGAAACTAGTTTTATCTTTATGGAAACTTTGTTTCATTCAGTAATATCATAAAAGTAAAATAAAAAATTAATTTAAGACTTCAGAGACTTTTTTTTATGGGTAGGCCCTCTACAAAAACCACATTATAGAGCAGAGGACTGCCTGGTAAATATAGTCACAACAAAGAAAACTGGATATTTTTCAGCTTCTTGAAACCTGATATATTTAACCTTTCCCAATTTAGGGATATTTTTATTCAACAGTCTGGTACAATTTTAATCTAATCAACAGGACAGTATGCATGAATCTTGTACTACTGTAGCCCAAGCAATATGCACGATATGAAATGCAAGGGGAGCCTTACAGGTAGGATCTAGGAGACCCTAAATAGGGTAATACACCTAAATGATTTACTGTGGAGCGGGGAATCACACAGTCCTTAGTAGGACGCACTCTCACTGCAAACTTCTTTCTTCCAAATTTTAATCCAAGTGAAATGTTCCTTTCTACCACCTCTTCCTAATTACCACTCAATGTGTTAGCAGCACACAAAAATATAATTTTCTATGATGCTTACCCAATTCACTTTTTTACCCTATTTCTGATTTCCATTCCAGTATCCATTTTGCCTTAGGACTTTGTTTACTCAAAACATCATATCAAGATAAGATTGAAAATACTGTAGCATACTTTGCTATCTTGTGTTCTTATTCCAGCAACATATGTGAAACAAGTCAAGCTGCATATCAAAATAGTATCACATACTTTTTCTGCTACTGATCTCAGCTCCGTGGTCCATTCCATAAATAGTCAGCTACCTAAAATTAGCATGGGATTTCATCAATCCAACAACAGTGAGTTCTTTAAGGTGTTAATGCCAAAATAACAAGATCACTTACAGTTTTCTGTGGTAAAGAACTCAGATAGGCCACTTGTAGAGGGAGATCTCTGCCATTTTGGTACCACCAAAGCAAAGAACAGCTCTGACAAACTGATTTAATAATTTTCTTGCATCATTTCTAATAAAGACTAATAAATGTATAATTACTAGCACTGAGAACTTGAATGGACAATGCTAATATTTGTTGCTATCAAGTGTCATAAATTGAATACCTTCTCTAATTGTTCCGTCAACAGTGTCAAACTCAAATACAAAAATTGGGCATTACCCTGTATATAAGGATTTCTGCCAGCCCCTTTACTAACTTAGAAAATCATATAATAATGTTATATATGATCCATTGTAATTTTATTTCTTTTGTTAAATACACCTCAATTTTAATTTTACATTTTAATCTGGTTCAGGCTGCACGGGGGAGCGTTATGGGTTGCAATTAGGTCTGTGTCTTCTGACACCTTTTTTGTAGAGAGATGAACAATATACATAAAGCCAGTCTGGACCACTTTCTTGGAAGACAGATGACCTAATTTTCTGGATAGTAGGGATAGGATACAGAGACTGGCAAAAAGCTTCAACTTGGAACTCTATGCTTTTTTTCTTTCCCACTCATTGCCTTTACCTGTTTTGAATTTCATCCACTCTTACTGAAATTTAACCTTCCCCCTTTCCTCAATTCCTCAATCAAAATGGCAAATCTGGGAAACTGGAGAAGTTTGGGATCTAGGGTCAAGGTGTCTGTGTTGATTTAAGAACTAGGGTTAAAATTCAGGTTATAGCATTCTAAGTCTTATGACATTAGTATTATCTTCTTGGCTTTTCCCTAATTCTATTTTAACAGACACCCTTCTTCTTCTCCAACTCTACCATTTCCACAATCAGTGTCCCTTTGCTATATTTTAGTAGCAGATTCAGTTTCTCTCAACATTTGGGAGAAGAGGCATGAGGAAGATCAAGTTATTGAATCCTTAGGCAAAGGACTAGAAGTTCTTGATTCCACAAATCCATCTGAGCGACCAACCAGACTTCTACACTTGAAGTAAGACTGCTGAGAACCCCAATATGATGTTGTAGCAGTACTGAAAATATGACTAGTTCAAGATTGCTAACCAAGAAAATGAAGTAAGCAGAGAAATCACAAAGATGTGGGGAAGCCCTGGCTATCAAACCATCATATCCAGGCCTGATTGGAAAAAAACTACAAAGGGAGGGATGCAATCTAGAATAGGACCACAATAAATAATGGAGATTCTGAATGAATGAAGCTACAAGCGGTTTCAGCTAAGGCCTTGTCTGTTTTAGCTATATGTATATATACATATACACATACGTGTATATATTATGCATGTATGTATGTATGTGTATATATAGATACATGTATATTTACATTTTCATAATCCTACACAAATCCAAAGGAAGATATATATTACCAGAATGAGCTCATAGAAGAAGCAGAGATATGTTCTGGCACAGATTTTATTCAGTTTTTTATTAGGAAATAGGGTATGACATTTTCAAACAATGCACCAAAGAAACAACAAAGCTATTAATTTATAAGTATTTTCATTAGTAGGATAGATTCAGGAAGAAAAATCAATAAAAGCTGTCTACTTGCCATATAAGGAGAAGGGGCATTATCATCTGAAACACTGTAGAATGACACTTCAACAGGAAGTGTCATATGAGTAGGGCAGAAAATTCCACTTGCCCCCACCTCAGCAGTAAAGCCATCAACAATGCCAAGAGGATCTAATCGATAGTTCAAGACAGATTCCTGTAAAACAAAAATAATGATATAAATTAAAGGTAATTTAAATATTTAATTCATTTTCTAACAATTTACCTCATGTTCTTTTTCTAATGCTCCAGAGTTCTTTCACATTCTTCCCTTTCACACTTCCTACATTCCAGCCAAACTTTCCCACTAGCTATTCCTTGAATGTGGCACACCATCTCCTGTCTCTAGCCTTTGCCTTGATTCCCCCACAATGGGAAGAAGCTGCTTCCTCACCTTTCGCCAGATGAATGTTTCTCTTCCTTCAAGGGGCAGACAGGTGGCACAGTGGGCGGATACAGTGCCAAGCCTGGAGTCAGAAAGACTCATTTTCCTGAAATCAAATCTGGCCTCAGACATTTTCAAGCTGTGTGATCTTGGGCAAGTTATTAGTTTTCTCACCTGTAAAATGAGCTAGAAAAGGAAATGGCAAACCACTCCAGTATCTTTTCTAAGAAAACTCCAAATGGAATCATGACAAGTTGGACACAACTGAACAGTAACTTCCTTCAAGTCTTCTGGTGTCGTTCCTAATCCTTCCAGTTGTTAGTGCTTACATTTCCCTCAAACCATCTTATATTCATTATTTGTGTACATACCGTATCCCCCAGTAGGATGGAAGGACATTACGGAATTCGTTTTGCCTATGTGACTTGTTAGCACTTTGTGTTCCCTTTTCTGCTACATGCTCACTGACATCACAGAGACAGAAGAGAGGAAACCCAGGATTGGAAATAATTTTTTTATTTTTCTGGTTCATAGATCATCATGGACCAGTAATGGCTAACATTTTTGTACTTATTGAGGTTGGTTCTTGGAAAGAGAAGAGGCTGCTGAAGGGAACGACAAGATATGCAGAAGAGTCTCAGGATAGCTTCTGATTTGTATAATTTGAAAGAACACCCACAGATAAAATTAGACAATGCTTAATATTTGAGAGGATATCCAGAGCCTAATACCTTGCATATTGTAGATGTCAAATAAAAGTTTATTAATTTCTATGCATAAATGCTTTAAGAGAGAGTGTAGTATAGCCTTTTTAAAATCTGTTCTTCGGCTGAAAAGTGTCACATTTATCAGGCACCAAAGGCAAGTCATTCAAACTCTGAGCCTCAGTATCCTAATTTGTCAAACACAGACACAACATCTGCAATGCTGAGTGCTGTTACAAAGCACAGGTGAGATAATGTGTGCAAAGTGCGTTGCAAATCTTAAATTGTTATATAAATATCAGCTACTACTATTTTCCCACTAGCTGACAAGTTTTCCAGTCAGTTCTACTACAGATCATACCATTATCCTGTCCATGTTTTCCATAAGTTCTACTCAGAAGAGCTACCTTTCCTTCCTTTAGAGAAACCTATACAATGTATTCCAGACTGGATTACAGACTTTATGACCTTCAAAAAGTGATTGGCCTTTGCTTATGCTGTTCACCCTCCCTATGTTGTCTTTCAACATCCAGCAAGTCTCAGTTCTTCCATGAAGACTTCTCTTACTTTTCTAGGTTACATTAATCTCTTTCACTTTAGGAACCTTATTGCATTTTAACATGTAAGAGAACCATAACTGATTTTTCAAGTATTTTTTTCTCCAAAACTAAGCTTTTTTATATCCTATGAAGGCAATCACTATGCTATAAGCTTCTTTATCTCTCACACTACTTATATAACTTTGGACACTAAAAAAACTTTTTTAATAGGCAACCAAAAGATAAATACAAAAAGAGATAATTATCAAACACATAGAATGACTTTTCTAGTTTTCTTTTTTGAATTTATCTTCTTTCATTTGCTACTAACTCATTATGATTCTACAAATATCATGTTATCTAAACTTGAAACACTGATGTTAATTTAAAAATGTCGATTGTAATGCTTCAAAATTTCAATTAGTATTGATTTGTAAAACTAAACATAAAGGTTTTTAAGGCAGTACCCCCAGAGCTGACTTTGGATAATGTTGACCTCATATTAGTTGAATTATTTTGAGTAATAAGCTTAGGCTTTTGATAATGTTAAACAGGCCAACTTATGGAGAGTGAGAATGTCAGTATGCTATTTATATCTATTGTAGTACTACTATCAGACCTCCCTCTAACCACCATCATTCCATCAACTTTATATGTTCTCATGAAGTTTCCCAGGGCCAATGAACAGACATATCCTAGGGCACAAAGTATAACCCGAGAAACAAAAAAGAACCAAAACCACTATGCAACTAAGAGAATAAAAACCATTTCTAAGCTTTAGGGCCCCTGGAATATATACACAACTATAGACCTGACCATTTAAAGCCAGGATTTGAGAGGGATTACTTGAGCCTAAGCACTGGATCATGGCAGCAGAGGAGACAGGAGGTATTTGGGTCCCAAGTTAGAAGATGAAAGTTTCCCTATACTATGTGGAAATCAAGAATCCTCAGTATAGCGAGGGCTTCATTAAAGTTAAAGGCAATTAGGCTGCAGATTTGACATTTCATTAAGGTGAGAAGAGAGGTAGGAGATGTAAACCTAAAAATGATGACTCCCTGAGGATTCTGGTACCCTAGCAAGTGAGAGACTGAAAGCATAGAAAAGATAATCATGTAAAGATCCAGTTCTCAAGAAAATTGGGGTTGTAAAAGAGACCTTTCATGCAAAAAGCATAAAGAAGTTTTCTGAGCACGCAGAAGTAAGCCAACCAATGTATATACTGTTTGCACTCTAAGATTCTCTCATACTATAGAAATGAAAAATAACTACTTTTGAAGAAAGTAGATAACAAACCTAGATTCAGTTTCATTCTAAAAAAGATACAATGGGTAAGCAGGAAGGATAAGTATACAGGGGTTCGCTTAGAATCTAGAGTCACGTAGAAGAAAAAAACTTCACAAGAAATATCAAGTATTAAAGATCAGCAAGATCTGCCCCACATTGCTTTTTCAGCATTACACCATTAAAGCCTGTGAATTTTTCCTTCTCTTGGTGCAGCTGAATTAGTACTAATGTCTAAGTCACTTTTGTGACTTCAGGTAAGAAACTTATCAACGGACCTCAGTATCCTCATCTGTAAAACAAGGGAACTGGACTAGAAGAGCTTTATGGCCTCTTCCCAATCTAAGCCATGATCTCATGGTCTCTGGTGCTGATTCTGGTCTCCCATTCCAGCATGACAACCTAACTCCCAATTCCTAATCCCTTCCTTTGCTCAGCGACTTTGCTTAGTATTTTTTACCATGAGCTGAAACCTAAATTCCATTAATTCTAGTAATAGGAAGGACTTGAGTCCTTTCTCCCAACAACTACAGGCAAACTCTAGAAACTATACTTTACAGCTCACTTATAATCCGATAGGGTTAGTTTCCCCGGAAAATTTTACCAAAAGACATAGGTTCATAGGTCTGAATCCAAGCAGGCCAGGCCACATAGAACCCTACTCTAATAGAAGGAGTATACATCTCATCAGCCTTATTTCTGCTGAGACGGGCAACCGCATTGTGAGAACTATTCCTGCTTCTAATCTGGTGAAGTAAAATGGCAAATCACTCCAGTATCTTTGCCAAGAAAACCCCAAAGCAGGTCATGAAATCAGACAGGACTGAAATGACTGAACAACAACATCTGGACTCAGGTCTACAGAGACAAAAGTTGACTTCACTTCACTGGGCTTATCCAACTCTAAACCTATGATCCTATGATATCATCAGGAATTTAGAGATAAAAGAAAAGAAAGGACCCATGATGGAAGAACCTTAAGACAAACGCATTCTTAGTGAGCAAGAGGTATGTGATAATCCAGCAAAGAAGACTGAAGAGTGGTTATAAACAGGTAGGAAAAGAAAAGATTCACAGAACCATTATGCCTCTCCTGCTGGAATTACAGTAATAGGCTTCTAACTGGTCTAGCCCAGGGGTGGGGAACCTATAGCTGGCCTCGAGGCCACATGTGGTCTTCTAGGTCCTTGGGTGTGGCCTTTTGAATGAGTTCAAGTTTTACAGAATAATTCCTTTCATTAAGGGGATTTGTCCTATGAAGTCTAGATTTAGCCCAAGAGCTGAACTTGAGGATTTAGGAGGCCATATGTGGCCTTGAGGCCACAGGTTCCTCACCCTTTGCCTCTCACCTCCCTAATTCATGCTGCAAATAGCTGTTAAATCAGTACTCCTAAGAACTATATCTGACCATGTCACTCTTCTGCTCAGAGATCTTCAGTGCTTTGCTATCTTCTGGGAAAAAAAAACAACAAAAAACTCTTCAGTTGATCATTTAGAACACATCACAACTTGACTCTAATTTAACCTTTCCAGACTTATTTCATATTATTCCCCATCACACTCTAGATTGAGACAAACCAGCTTAGCTATTCCTAGAATTTGACGGTCCAACCCTTACTATTTCTGTTTTCTTTTTTGTTTACACTTTTAAAAACAAATTATTTCTGTTTTTTTAAAGTATATTAATTTTTTTAATTAATTTTTTTTCAGCTCCAAATTCTCTCCTTCCTATAATCACTTCCCTTACCCAATTACAAGGTACAAAAAAACCAAAACCTATTGTGAACACATATAATAACAAAAAAAATTTCTGCATTAGCCATGTTCTGAAAGATAAGAAAGAAAAGGAAGAAGGAAGGAAGGAAAAAAGGAATAAATCAAGAAAAAGGGGGAAACTATGTGTTAATTTATACTCTGAATTCATCAGTTCTCTATTTGGAGGTAGATAACACTTCATCATGAGCTTTTCGGAATTCTCATATGTCGTGCTGATCGGTTACTAAGTCTTTCAAAATTGGTTATCTTTACATTACTTCGATCGCTGTGGAGATTATTCTTCTGGTTCTGCTCAGTTTATTTTGCATTAGTTCCTATAGGTCTTCTCAGGTTTTTCTGAAACCATCTCCTTCATCATTTCTTGTAACACAAGAGTATTCCACTGAACTTATATACCACAACTTGGTCAGCCATTCTCCAATTAATGGGCAGTTTCCAATTCTTTGACACCACAAAAAGATCAGTTATAAATATTCTTCTATGGATTTTTTCCCTCTTTTTTGAGGGGGGATCTCCTTAAGGTATTGTTGAGTTAAAAGGTATGCATAGTTTAACAGTCTTTTGAGCAAAGTTCAAAATTGTTTTCCAGAATGACTGGACTAGTTCATAGCTCCATCTACATTAGTACATTAGTGCACCTGTTTTATCACATTCCTCTTAGCTTTTATCATTTCCCTTCTATGTCATCTTAATCAATCTGATGAGTATATGGTGATACCTCAGTTTTTAAATGATCATTTCTCTAACTGTCAGTGACTTAGTGCATTTTTTCATAGAGCTACGAAGAGCTTTGATTTCCTTCTCTGAAAATTGTCTATTTGTGTCCTCTGATCACTTACCAGTTAGGGAACAGCAATTATTCTTAAAAATGTGACTCAATTCTCTATATATTTTAGAAATGAAACCTTTATCAGTGAAACTTGCTGAAAAGATTCTCCCTTCCCCAGTCCTCCTGCTTTTCTTATTAGCTGTGCATGTTTTTGTTAGTACAAAACTTTCACATTTTATACAATAAAAATTATCCATTTTACCTCCTGTAAACTTCTTTATTGCTTGTTTGATTATGAACTCTTCCCTTACTGACAGATATGACAGGCAGTTTCTTTATTACTCTGTTAACTTAGAGTACCTCAGAACAACCTACATGCATTTTCATAAACTGTCCCCCATGTCTGGAATGTTTTTCTTCCTACCCTCTACAACTTGGAATCTCTAGCTTCCTTCAAGCTTGAGATTGGGTGCCAGCTCCCATAAGAAGCTCTTCCTGACTCACTGCCTAATTCTCCTCCCCTTCCCCTACCCTAATCCTACCAAGTCAGTAGGGTTTCCCATTCCTTAAATTATCTTCTATTTACTTCTCTGTAGACATGCTTCATTTCCCCAGGTAGAACGTTAAGCTCCTTGCAGGCTCGAAATACTATGTTGTTGTCTTTGTATCCCCCAGCATATCATAGATGTTTGATAAATCCTTGCTGAATTTAATTGGAGAGATAGCATATATACAATAACTATAACACAAAGTGGGAACAAAGGGCAAGGAAGAGGTTCATTGTAAAGTTCATTTACTCATAACTGTTAAATTAAAAATAAACAAGAATTCTTAAAAAAAAGCACTGCTATAAATACAAGATATGATTAAATTTGCAACTAAGTTATTAAACTTCAACAATAACATATTAAGTTGTTAATACGAAAAACTAATTTCCATTATATATAGTTGAAATTACTAGAAAGTTTTACCAGACTTCAAGCCAAAATTTGCCATTCTGAAACTTGTACCACTTCTCCGTTTTGCTGCCATAAAGAGACCAAGTCTATTATGTTTTCAATATGGCAGTGCCTGAGGACCACACATCTCTCTTTTCTTCTTTTCTCCAGGCTATACATTCCCAGTTTCTCACATGACCTGGATACAAATGCCTTTACTATTCTGTCTGCCTTCCTCTGGATCTTCTTCAGCTTATGAATGTCCATCTTAAATAAACTATGAAAACCCCAAACTGAACACAATAACCCAGATATGGTGTGACAAAGGGAGAATACAGACAGACCTTATTCTTGGCTATATATCTCTCAAAGAAAGACAGAAATAACCATTTTTGTTCGCCCATTGCATCAGTTTTATCAAGAATTAGCTTTTTTCGCTGCTTATTATATTATTTTACCTGGAGGGGAAACAATTGCTAAGGGAAGCATTTAAGTAAGAGTCCCCAACCAGTCAGTATCAAAGCTCATTTTGGCAAATTGATGGGTAGGAAAGTTTCTCTCAAGTAATTCCCTTCCTGTATTTCAAAGGAATTTCCAGCACAAAGGACCAAACTAATGGGCAAAGATTTCCTCATTATCCCAGACTTCATTTGCTGCCTCTCCCAGTTCCCCTACTCAAGGATTCATGGTTAGCAATGTCTTCTATACCCAAAGTGATATGGGAGACTTTGAAGAAATATAAAGCATCTCTTTCCCACAAAATGTTGGGACCTTGACTCAAATGATATCATTCTAGGAGAAACCTTAGTTCTTAAAAGCAAGTTAGATTGCACAGTACCTCAAAATTTCCTAGAAGACTAAGACTTGTTATGGGTGGAGCACTAGAACTCAAAAATGGTTTTCCATGGATATCTGGATCACCTTCAACATTTAAACATTGCTGTGGACTATAAAAGAAGAAACAAAAATCATCAAAAAGCTGTATCATTCCCAGTGATTTAGTTATATGACTTTCATTACTTTTGTTTAGTTACAGAATTTGTTATATAGAGAATAAGCAGCTTATTTTACATGAAATATTTATCCCTGATGAAACAGCTTTAGACACTGAATTTTAAAATAGAAATTTTATTTCTTATCTATGTTAAAACTTTCTACACAGCTATTATGTTGTTTCCAAACTACAGACTTGAAATGGCTAGCCTTATATATTTATAAATCTATATAATAACAAATTAATAATTACAAACCTACTATAAATAGCATTTAAAATTATTTATTGATATATGTTGATGCATAGCTAGCTATTCTTTTTTGAACTTTTACTCATATTTATTGGTGAAAATATTTTTGTTTTAATAGTTATTAATTCACAATTCTGAATTAAATACCAAAAATCTATTGACCAGGATGACCTAATTTATGTGTACTATGTGTTTATACATGCATATACATACATTACGTATGCATAAATAAAAACCTCATTTTTTCTAGGGACAAGAATCCAAAAATGTAAGAGCAGAAAAAAATGGAAATTCAAAAAAGGTGATGATTTTTCTTCTGTGAGCTAATTTCTTTTTAAGATTTGTTCATAAAATGAATTAGAAGTAGCTGAAATTTTTTAAAGAATTAAGATCAATGTTTCTTAACCATTGGCAATCAGGCGAAGCCTATGTATATACCCTTCTCAGAATGTTGTTTTTTTAAATGCATAAAATAAAAAACAATTACAAAGAAAACCAATTATAATCAAATAATTATCAAAATACCAAAAAAACAAATTTACATAAATCAGATTAAGGATTCCTGATTTAGATGTTACAGAAACTTAGACCATTTAATTTAACAACTCTGGACTCTGATTCCATGCAGAGATCATGAATAAATGTTCATTTTAAAAATGGTTCATCAGAACACATGCAAACCATGAAGAGTTCAGGAATTAAATGGAGAAAGATGCATGCTTAATAAAAAGGGGAGAATCTTTTAACGATTGCTTTATAATTATGTCAGAATCATTGGAAACCTTGACCTGCTATTACTGTCCTAATCTTCAGTCAAAGCATTTTTTGTTCTACATGTTTTTAATGATAATCTGACAAATCTAGTTAGAGATTACATCTATTTGTACAAAGGCGTCTTTTATTCCAACAAACCTAATTAATACATAAAATGGAGCTTTAAAACTAAGAAATTTTCAAGGTGCAATGCAAAATATTATGTGGAAAATATGTATATATATTATGTGAAAATAAATATTATATATAATGGAAAAGTACAAAACTGAAGACTTCTGAAATCATGAATAACCTAGTTAGGAGAAGATAGAGAACAAAACTGTGGGAATCATGAGTATAGAGTCAACACATCCAAATATATAAGGAAAAAAATCCTAAGGGTTCATTGGTGGGAATGAGACAACTATAAATTCACAAAGATACAAAGTCATGAAAATGGTAGAAAAACAAAACATACTACTAAGTGTTGGATATAAGTTTCTTACAGTTATGATCTACTGGTTTTCCATCATGACCAATGCATGATGGGCTTAGCCAGCATCTTTATTTATTTCTCTCTGGCAATTCTGTAGAAATAAAATTTGTAAGGGAAATCAAAAGAAAGACTAAATTGACTTTTCCAGAAAATGCAAGTATTCCTTACTGTGGAGATGGCTGCAAAATGAATGTATTTAATCTGAATTATATATATGAAATCAAACGAATTTCAGGGTAAATACCTTTTGGATGACAAATTTTTCAAATGGAGTAAGGAAGTGTCCAGATCAAAGCAGCCTGATTGTGTTTTTCTTTGAGGAACCTAAGATAAGAATAATAATTTGAAATACCAGGAACAACCACAACAAAATGCCCCTTTCCCCCCAATAAACACACAAAAGTCTCATTTGGAATATCAAAGAGTTTTGGATGAAAGTTAACCTGTTTTTAAAAACAGGTAGCTTTCTTAAAAAAAAAAAAAAGTATTTTCCTCTTATGTTTCCCCTTAATGTTAATCTAGTTAAAAACTGGATGCAATCTATAATCAGTAATATTATTCCTAAAGTAATTATTCTAATTTTGCTACTGTTGAAAATAAAGCTAATTTTAAAAATATTTAAGCAGTTTCCACAAACTTAAGCCACTAGCTTGAAAATACCTTAGGAAAGAAATAATCAAGTTGAAACATTATGATGTAAAAAAAAATTGTGGAGGGGTGGAGCCAAGATGGCGGAATAGAAAGACACACATACAGAGGCTGCCACCACACAGCCCATAAAACCCCTGTAGAGAGGGACTCTCAACAAATTTTGGAGCAGCAGAAGTGCAGAAAAACAGAGTGGAGGAGATTTCCAGCCCAGGATGACCTGAAAGACCCACAGGAAACATCAGTGGCACTGGACTGTGGAGTGGAGCGTGGAGTGCAAAGCGCAGAGTGCAGAGCCCAGCCTTGGCCATGCTCACGGCTCGTGAACAGCCCTCCAGGCAGAATCTCCAGTTGTAGAATCCCCAGTCCCAGCAGCAGAGGTCCACAGATCCCTCAACCCACAGGCGCCAAAGGTCAGTGATGGGGTTTATTCAGCTGGCCAGGAAGGGAGAAGGGCCTTCACATTGGGCAGATGGCAGGAGTTCTCAGGGCAGCCCGTACAGCAGCCTGAGACCATAGCTGGATCGTAAAAACCCCTGGGGGCACTTCAGAGCTGAGTCTTACCTCAGCCCTGTGTAGACACCCTGAGGCAGCAGGTCTTTGTCTCACACTGAATGGAGGCCCTGCCTCCACAGCTTGACTGAATCCCACCCCCCAAGAACTAGCTTGGTGGAATTGGAGGTCAGGTGCCTGTGGAGAGGAAATGCTGCTAAGATTCTGGGCACAAAAATCCTTCCCTGAGCCCAGACCAGCATACACTTGATTGTGCCACCTTGGAGGAACTGATTGATACCTTACAGGTCCCCAGAGTATACCCTACTCTTGACAAAGACCCAAAAGTCAAGTAACTGGTTGGGAAAAATGCCCAAAAAAGGGAAAAAAAATAAGACCACAGAAGGTTACTTTCTTGGTGAACAGATATCTCCTCCCATCCTTTCAGAAGAGGAAGAACAATGCTTACCATCAGGGAAAGACATAAAAGTCAAGGCTTCTGTATCCCAAACATCCAAAATAAATATTCAAATGGAAGGGCTCAAAAAGGATTTTGAAAATCAAGTTAGAGAGGTGGAGGAAAAACTGGGAAGACAAATGAGAGAGATGCAAGAAAAGCATGAAAAGCAGGTCAACACCTTGCTAAAGCAGACCCAAAAAAATGCTGAAAACAATAACACGTTTAAAAATAGGCTAATTCAATTGGCAAAAGAGGTTCAAAAAGCCAATGAAGAGAAGAAGGCTTTAAAAAGCAGAATTAGCCAAATGGAAAAGGAGGTTCAAAAGCTCACTGAAGAAAATAGTTCTTTCAAAATTAGAATGGAACAGATGGAGGCTAAGGACTTTATGAGAAAGCAAGAAATCACAAAACAAAACCAAAAGAATGAAAAAATGGAAGATAATGTGAAATACCTCATTGGAAAAATAAATGACCTGGAAAATAGATCCAGGAGAGACAATTTAAAAATTATGGGACTACCTGAAAGCCATGATCAAAAAAAGAGCCTAGACATCATCTTTCATGAAATTATAAAGGAAAACTACCTTGATATTCTAGAACCAGAGGGCAAAATGAATATTGAAAGAATCCACTGATCACCTCCTGAAAGAGATGCAAAAAGAGAAACTCCTAGGAACATTGTGGCCAAATTCCAGAGTTCCCAGGTCAAGGAGAAAATATTGCAAGTGGTTAGAAAGAAACAATTCAAGTATTGTGGAAATGCAATTAGGATAACACAAGATCTAGCAGCTTCTACATTAAGGGATCGAAGGGTGTGGAATATGACATTCCAGAATTCAAAGGAACTAGGACTAAAACCAAGAATCACCTACCCAGCAAAACTGAGTATAATACTTCAGGGGGAAAAATGGTCTTTCAATGAAATAGAGGACTTTCAAGCATTCTTGATGAAAAGACCAGAATTCAAAAGAAAATCTGACCTTCAAACACAAGAATGAAGAGAAGCATGAAAAGGTAAACAGCAAAGAAAAATCATAAGGGACATACTAAAGTTGAACTATTTACATTTCTACATGGAAAGACAATATTTGTAACTCTTGAAACTTTTTTCAGTATCTGGGTAGTTGGTGGGATTACACACACACACACACACACACACACACACACACACATACACACAGCACAGGGTGAATTGAATAGGATGGGATCATATCTTTAAAAAATGAAATTAAGCGGTGAGAGAGAAATATATTAGGAGGAGAAAGGGAGAAATGGAATGGGGCAGGTTATCTCTCAAAAAAGAGGCAAATAAAAGACTTTTCGGTGGAGGGAAAAAGAGGGGAGGTGAGAGAAAAAACATGAAGCTTACTCTCATCACATTCAACTAAAGGAAGGAATAAAATGCACACTCATTTTGGTATGAAAACCTATCTTACAATACAGGAAAGTGGGGGAGAAGGGGATCAGGAGGGTTGGGGGGATGATAGAAGGGAGGGCAGTGGGAGGACAGAGCAATTTGAAGTCAACACTCTTGGGGAGGGACAGGATCAAAAGAGAGAATATTAGCAATGGGGCACAAGATAGGATGGAGGGAATTATAGTTAATCATACACAACATGACAATTATGGAAGTCATTTGCAAAACTACACAGATATGGTCTATATTGAATTGCCTGCCTTCCCAAAGGGAATGGGTGGGGAGGGAGAGATGGGGAGAAGTTGGAACTCAAAATTTTAGGAACAACTGTTGAGTATTGTTCTTGCAACTAGGAAATAAGAAATACAGGTAATGGTGTATAGAAAGTTATCTTGCCCTACAGGACAAAAGAGAAGATGGGGATAAGGGAAGGGAGGGATGTTAGAAGAGAGGGCAGATTGGTGATAGGGGCAGTTAGAATGCTTGGCATTTTGGGGTGGAGGGAGGGGAGAAGTGGTGAGAAAATTTGGAACCCAAAATTTTGTGGAAATGAATGTTGAAAAGTTAAATAAATAAATAAATTAGAGAAAAAAACATTTAGATCCATAAGCTTGAAAAAAAATAAAAAATAAAATAAATTAAAAAAAAGAATTAAAGCAAAAAAAAAAATTGTGTAAAGTTTAACTCATTGGACTAAGAAAAAAATTGAAATGAGGGAGCCAAAATTATATGACCCTAAACTATCTGAGGATTTAATGTAACAGTTGCAAAAGCCTACAGTATCATTTATACCACTATATTTATCAGTAATGATTTTCCTCTATAACTTTCGCATTTGGGGACATGTCTGTGTAACACTGAGAGTAACGTAAAGTACATACTCTTCTATTTCCCCACATTACATACACTATAATATGAGGTTCAATTATGGTTCTTTAAGTACAAATTTCAAAAAGACCATTTTGCCTTACTTTTGAAAAATGCAGTTAGTATGAGTAAAAGTGACAAAGGACTAAAGAAAAGTATTTTAGCGTAACAGAAAAGCAAAGACTAACTCTGGAGGTTAAAAATAAGAAATATCAAGAGTATCCAGAATAAATTCTTGTTTGTCTTATAAATTAATACCTAAATCTGAATGGAGTCAGGTGAGGACAATCCTGAGATATAATGGCCATAGTAATTCAGTGGGACTGAACACTGGTCTTCAAACACATAATAATATAGTCATAGAATTTACAATAGCATTCACAGAATTTAGGAATCAAAGGGACCTTAGAAATCATTTAGCAAAACCTCATTTTACACATGAGGAAACTCTTACCCAGAGAGATTAAGTAAACTGTCCAACATCATATCACAGATACTAAGTACAACGCTAGGATTCAAACCTGGGTTCTTTACAGTAGCAATTCTAGCATTCTTCCAACTATACTATTCATCATGATCAGTAAAAAACCGGGGAAGTTCAACATCCTCCAGCAATCTACTTCAGGGATCCTCAGAGGTTTATATCAACATTTTAGCCTTACTTCACTGACTTTTACCCATAGATTCCTTATAACTCAGAGGTAAATGGTGCCCCCGTTGTCAGAAATGAAAAACGTTGACAATCTGTGTGTTTAAATAAACTATTATGAAGTTGTAATTGATTATAGCACAAGTGTAAAGGGAAATTATGAATCATTTTTTTTAAGGAATCAATTATAATCAAAACATTCTTTTCTTGAAATGGTCCTGCAAAATCAATATAGACTGATAAATATGGAACCTTGATTGAAACTTCTTGGTCATTTTCCATGAGAAAAACAGGTGTCTTCTGAAGTGAGTTATTCGAAATAGGAAGGCATGCATCAAATTTCATTATTCTTTTCAACATCAGAAATTACAAGTCATGAAACATAATTTATAGTCAGTGATTTTATATAAACAATTCCCAGAGGTACTACTTTTGGCCAAAATAATGTGCTGATTTCCTTCTAGAATAATTCTTATTAAACATATATTATCTAGCTTCCCTGATTTCATTCAAATCTGAGCTCGAATCTCATCTTCCATTAAGTTCTTTCTTTGCTATAGTCTGTTCTACACAAACATACTGGTTCATTAGCCTCCATTTATACTGTATATATCTGGTATGTACATGGTTTTCTGCATGTTATCTCCCTCATCAGAATTTCAACTCCTTGAAGGCAGGAACCATTTCCACCCCCCTTCCTCTTACTTTGCTTCTTAAGTGTGTAGCACAGTGAATGGCACACAGTAAAGGATTTAATAACTACTTGATGACTTCACTGACACGTGTGTTGAAAGTTTCTCAGACACTTGAGAAGACAGAGGATTTAGAAAAAATAAGATTCCTTCCCCTCAGGGAGCTTAAAAATCTAATAGGGTAATAAAACACACACACACACACACACAGATAACTACAACACATGTCAATTACATTGGAGAGGTGTAAAACAGTGCTAGGTGAGATCTAGAGCTGAATGATCATTATTTATTTTGGAGAGAAAAAACAAATTAGCAAAGGTGTGGAAAAGGGATAGAAATTGAATTGGGCTTTAAAGGACAGACAGGAATCTGATAGACAAAGGGGGAAGGGAGAACATTTTACATATAGTGAACAGTATGAAAAAATATATAAAGGTAGGATAACCAAATGGGATTCTCCAGTAATCTGCATATCATTGTTTGTCCTGACTTTTTGAAGGGGACCACGATATTAGGAAGGTGATGCCATGACTTGCAAGTGAATTAGATTTAAGTGAGGGAGGGCTGGGCAAAGTCACCAGCCTCACTTCCTTCCCCAGAACCATCTGGGTGCAGCGGCAAGATACCAATCAGGATGACTGGAGAAGGCCCTGGATATCTTTCCCAGGTCTCAGTTTGACTGGGACAATGCCCATTTGGTGATTAAGGCTAGGTAAGAAATAGACAAAGAATGGTCTCTTTTACCTAGTTAAAAAAAAATCAATCTGGGAGGGGGAAAATCCTCATGGTTTCAATATTACTGAGTAGTAAGCAGTTGTGTTATTGCTACAGATAGCCCCAACATTGTAAAATGATGCCTCAGACGTGTAAGAAACGTTTAACGTTCATTACAACACTATACTCCATAACCTGACTAGGTGCTGGTACATCTGAATTAATACGGGAATACAGCGAAGCCTGCATTTTCTTTTCTATTTAACTGGATAGTAAAAGCTCAAGGGTCAGAACAGGCTGGACATCAGAGATCTTCTAGTAAAAGCCTTCATTTTGCAGATGAGGAAACTGAGAAAGGTTAAGTGACTTGCCCAAGGTCACAAAGGTAGTAAACAGTAGAGCCAAGACTTAAACACAGGTCCTCAAAACTTCAGTTTCTGTGCTCTCTGGTGCCTAGAAATGCAACTTAAATTACCTAGGACCTTCTCTTGGGCCATTATAAATGTCAAATTTATTCATGAGCTGCTATTGGTTTACTTTATCGTGAACACTATCTAATAAGAATGATAAAAATAATAGATAACTCACATTGATAAACTGAACTCCCTTTAAGGTGTATAAAGTGCTTCCTCATCTACTGTGAAGTAGGTGTTCAAGTTTATTATCATTTCCATTTTACAGATGGGGAAACTGAGACTCGGAGGAGTTACGTGACTTACCCATGGTTAAATAGCTAGTCAGTGTGAGAGCTGGGACTTGAATAAACCTCTTGACTCCAAGTCAGTACTCTTTCCACTGTGTTGGGCTGCTTCTCACATAAGCTGATGCAATATGTAATCCAAGAAATCACTTGTTTCTTTTCAATAGGAGTAAACAGTCTCTGTATGCAAGGATCTTAGGATACTGGCTGACTGACCAACTTTTCAATATGTTCCCATATAATTAGTTTTTGTGAGTGCCAGGTTATAGACAAGAGTCACTTCCCCTCCACCCACTACCCACCCCCACAACACAAGTAATAAAAATTTATTGAGAATTCCTAACAGCAACTACTTTCTCCACAATTTGAAAGGAACCCAGTTAGAGAGGAAATCCCTGAGAAATAACAGTCCTTATAGCCTAGGCCCCCAACAAAATACACATAGGGAAAAGAGCACCTGTCATTCTTCATTTATCCAGGTTTGGTGAGGGGTGGTAGTAGAGGTTAGGTTAAAAGTCACATAATGGTAGGGTGGAATATTTGAGAGTGGAATGACACGGTCTATGGCTATCTTATTGCCAGGTAAAATGTAACGAAAGTAAAAAATATGCAAAAGACAAATAGACCTTCAACATGTCAGAACTTTATTGCCATAGAAACTATTCTATGGAAAAACTTCATCCCCAGAAATCACCGAAGTATATACCTATATAGGAACTCGAGGATAAAATACTAGCAGAAACTAAAGCAGAATAAAAACATTACACCACAATGATCCTGGTATACATACATAACACAAATCTATCTCCTCTGCAAAAGGACCACAAAGGCAGAACTTCTTAAGTGTGTAAATACAAATGTTTGTGTGTATTAAAACTTAAGCTTAAAGATTAATAGTCATATTCCTCATTTTCTAGGAACCTAGATAGTTTCTTTAAGTGGCTAAACTGTTTAATACTGTTTTGAGTGTGTCTTTTATGTTTCTGACTAGGCTAAACTTAAGTAATCCCTAAAATATTTAACTTTACTAAAAGTTACAAGTCTACAATTTCCTAAAATGTTCTACTTCCATACAGAATTTAATTTTTAATTACTTCAGTTAGATATGGTCTGTACTGAAAAGAAGTAGCATTTTACAAATGACAAAGTATAAGGGAACATTTAGATAAAGTTAAAGTTATCTGGTTTACATACTGAATAACAAGCTACAGTACTTACAGGACTTGAAAGAAGAGGTAATCCAGTTTGAGGATGGAAGGCTTTGGTTGAGGTTCCATCTAATGAATGAAAATTACGTTTTCGCCAAACACTTGAATGCTTCACTGATATAGTTCTCTGTCAGGAAAGAATATCATGTCAAAAACCTCAGTTTCAAGACTCATTTTAGTTGAAGTCTGGTCCTAGGCAGTAAATCTGCATTTTCTCAATATTACATGAACGGTTATTTACAGGATTTCAAAAATGTCTTTTTGCCATTTAAAGTAGAAGCTCCTGAATCATCTTAGAGAAAACTCTAATCATTATTTTTAGAAACAGAATGAAGAAATTCCTAAACAATTTGAATAAAGTAATTATAAAATGACTTTACAAAATATTTGACCTTAAAAAGGCAGATTCACAAGTATAATGTAAAAAGAGTCACCACCAAAGTATACGACTATGACTATCTTCTCCTCTTCCTCTTTCTCTACTAGACACTTAGATGACATTTTGTTTTACAAAAAAATTTTTTTATCATTTAATCATTAGAGGATGGAGCTGTTGGAGAACCAGAAAGTTCCTGTGTCAATACACATAAAATTTCTTGGACACTTGAATCTATCACAAGTGAAGCCCTAACTACCAGGTTCAAAGAGTGGTCTTTATGGATAAAGATATTTTAAAAGTGGCAAATTTGAGGCTAAGGTTGGATTTGTGACAATCATAGTTTTACAAGACAGGGACATAATGAAAAAGACAGATTTTAGAGGTTCAGGATCCTCTCCCTATATGACAAAAATATATTTTAGAAGACAGGCAGGAGACATAAGAGTCCTATTTTTTTTAAAAAAAGGCACTCAGTTCAGGATAAGAACAGTAAAGAAACAGCTAAGTCATTGGGGGAATCTGTTGTTGTTTACGTTTTTTTGAAGATGAAGGTTTGCTTTGTAAACACCTCTGAAAGGAAGGAAATTTGAGATGGACATAGCTTTTAAATACAGACTAATTCTGACATGTCTATGATGATGTTAGATCAAGAAGGAAAGAATATAAAACTGAAACATATCAATAGCTTTGGTCTGGCTTGCCCATCTAAATGGACACACAGAATTCCACTAGAGTCAGCAGCTAACGCGCTAAGTTGAGTTTCCCTTCTGGGCACTATTCGTGCTCATTTAACAGTCCTGGATTCTAATGAACAGCAGCAACAACAGCATCACAGAACAACATGAAATAAAACACCTGATGATTTTGTACAGAGAATCCATATGGATGACATTCTGAAAGCACAGACCACATGGAAGAACATCTGAGGTTCTGACAGGAAAGGAACTGCATAATATACCTCCTAGAAATTATGAATGTCATTATCTTGCAAAAGATATTTTTAGAAATGCAGCAGTTCACATGATTTTTTAAACCAGTTTTACTCCTTGACCTGGTCCCTACTGTTCACCCAAATAAGTTATCTGTCTGAGGGAAAAGACTATTTATGAAACGACTACTTGTGACTATTACTAGATTCTATATATATGGTAAAAAGAAAATTTAAAATCACACTTTTTATGTTTGTTTTTTATTCTTTTTGATAGGACATGTGATTTCATCATGATATGGAACTCGCAGTGAGGCCCTCTTGTCAATGCAGTACAGCACCTGCTCTGGTGGTCCAGGTATTAGGAGACTAGTTGACTTGTCCAATGTCACATGCCTGGGTACATCAGAGGTCGGATTTGAATTCAGATTTTTCTAACTCTGAGGACCAGTTCTCTAGCTACTATATGTTATGGTACGGTGTTTTAAACAAAAACAATCAGATTTAAGAATTAGGTTTGAAATCCAAGTTATTACCTACCAACACTTCTGTATTTTTCAGTTGTTCACACCTAAAGGAGCAGTCTTCTCTGATTTTTCTCTGAGAACAGTTTTGAGATTCTTCATCAACTGGATCCTCATTCTCATCCTGTTCTGTTTTGAATTGGCCTGGCTTACTTTTACATTTGAAAGTCTCAGTGTCCTTTTCCTGATAGTTTTCTATGCTAACAAGTTGAGTATTTTGTTTACAAGTCTTGGAGGTTTTAGGGTCTTTGTTTGGGCACTTGAGCTCATATTCATGCAGATGATCAGATGCTGGCAACATAAGAGATTTTACTGAACTGTCAAGTGTCTTTGAATTATCTAATTGGTGGCTGTGAAAAGAATCTGGATTACTAGTCTCACTTTTTATTGTTTTTTCCTTATGTTGATTTTTGTATATCTGTTCATCAATATTGCTAGAATTTGAATATTGTTTATCAATTCCATTACTAATTTCTTGATCTTTAAATTGACATCTGTTTTCCAACCTGCCTGGTGATTCTAATTTAATTTCTTTGCCATAAGATGCATTTAAGCAAGACAACACATTTGTAGGTTTATTTTGTATTTTTTGAAATGTGCTTTGGACAGTTTCACTAGGATCTTCCTGACGTACATTTCTTATGATTTGAGTTTTCAACGGTGTCTTTAATTCACTGCATTTAAAAGAACTACAAGATTTATCAGTAATTATTATACTTTTGCCTTCACTATTGTCTCCTGACAAGGACAAATCTTTATTAGAGAAGGAAATGGAGTTTTCCATGCTTTTCTTCAGCAAAGTTTTGTCTTCATATGAACTCCGAAAAATTTTTGAATGAATAGAATTTGAGTCATTCATGTTGAATGAACGTCTAGGGATATGTGATACAGACGAGTCACAATGAATCAAGTGCTGGGCAATCCTTGCAATAACTTCTTGTCGTTCTTGAAGTAGGGAATCTATCAAAGGATTAGTCTCACCAATGGATGGCCGAGAATAAATGTTACTGGAAACATAAGAATCACGGTGAGAGTTTTCTGGTTTTAGCCTTGTTTTCCCCTCACCACTGTTTTCTGAGGATATATATTCTGAGCTAACAAAGGAAAAAGAGCTGTTTTCCTTATTTTTCTTTAATAAATTTTCATTTTCATATGAACTCCGGAAAATTTTTGAGTTAAATGAACTGGAATCTTGCATGCTGAATGGACGCCCAGAAGCATGTGAAGTGGTTGGATCACAGTCAATCAAATGCTGAGCAATCCTTGCAATAACTTCTTGTCGATCCTGAATTAAAGACCCTATTAAAGGATTGGTTTCTCTTGAAGGCTGCCGAGAACTATGATTACTACAAACATTGGGATCACCCCAGGACAACGATTTTAAAGTTCTCCCTGATGTTTCGAATGATTTTGCATCTCCTGTAGCATTAAAACACTGCACATTTGACTGACAGGTCCCAAGATCAGAATCAACACCTGGATATAGTTTGAAGTTTTTGACAGTTGTGTTAAATTCTGGAGTTACGGATTTTTTTGCACATAACAAACCTTCAGGTACTATGGTCCAAGTTTGTTTGCTACACAGATGTGAAATGTGCATATTGCACTGCTCTACTTCCTTGGAATTACAACGTTGATGAGTTTTCAGTTCATGTTCTTGAATCCTCTTTTCATAAAATTCAATGTTAGTATGAATACTACAGGTCAAAACTGGGTAACTGGATTGTCGAGGCAAGGACTGAACGCTGACTTTCAAGGCCACATTGTGAGAAACGTTGGGAACAGGAAATACATGCTCAGTGGGAGTCTGAGAAAAATTCCACTGTAAGTCAACATCAGCAGCACTGATTCTGAAACAAGACAGATAACAAATGTTAAATCAATATCCATACAAGTTGTATACTTTTAGTTACTTATCTTGTATCAATATAACATCAAATACAGAGAGGCGTACTCTGGATTCATTTAATTCTATGACTTCCTCTACTGACTAATTTTCTGTCTACTGAGCAATCCCCTTCCCCTTATTGCTAACATTTTAGTTTGCCTAAATGAGCAAGCCTTTTACTTCATTGAAATCTAGGTGATTCAACTGAAATATCTCTTAATTTCCCTGCTCTACTTCTTAAAACTTCCCAGTATTAACATCTGTTCTCACCTGCTTCCTCACTATTTTTCAAGGAAAAAAAGTCTATTTTTTGCCAAAACTAATCCCTCAAAAATTAAAAAGAAAAGTACTCCTATCTCCTTGCCTTCTCTCTGGCTAACGAAGTGCTCTTTCATTCCTATAATGCCTTCAATCTATCTCTTTCCATTAATTCTGTCCCACTGTATGCTTGGATATTTCAAAAGTCTTTTCTCATTTTTTCTGCTTTCATTTCACATCTCTCCTGTCTTCAATCACCTAATTATCTAAAAAATAAGCTTATCTCAGATATGCCTTACAACCTATGGTCTTAACACCTTGCAATTTGATTTCTATTCCTTTCACTTTCTTTTATAACTTCTCACAGAAACAAAAATCATATCTAATGTAAGAATTGTCAAATCCAATACTCTTTTCTCAATTCTCATTTTCTGTGATCTACCTACAACATCTGACATGGTTAATCAAACATTCTCTCTGAATACTTCCCCTTTGTTCCTAGATATCACATTTTTTTTGACTTCTTCTGGAAGATTAGACCTCCTTTGTCTCCTTCACTACCTTCCTTTTCTTTTGCACAGGCTTGTGGAATCATAAATTTGGAGTTAGAAGGAGCTGCTGAGATTATCCAGCATATTTTAACACCTTCATTTTATATGTAAGAAAACTGAGACACAAAGAGGTAAAGATCACACAGGTAGTAAGAGGTAGAATCAAAATTTGAATATCCATCCTTCTCACTCTGGAGACAGTACTCTTTCTAGGCAGCTAGCTCACCACTAGTTGCAGTGGACAGACTGCTATACTTAGAAGATTTGAGTTCAACTGCTACCTCAGACACTTTCTAGCTGTATGGCAAATCAGTTAGTCTTTATTTTTGCCTCAATTTCCTCACCTGTAAGAAAAGGATAACAGTACCTACCTGCCACGGTTGTTGTGAACAGCAAATGAAATGATATTTGTAGAGTGTTTTACAAATGTTAAAGCTCTGCATAGATGCTAATTATTTATTATTTATGCCCCATATTTTCTAAGCCATTTAAGGTATAGGAGTACCTCTAAGACAGGCTTTTTTTTTTTTTTTTTAACATTCTTAGTGTCACGGAGCCCTCTGGAAGTCTGGTGAAGCCTATGAACCTCCTCTCAGAATGTTTTATAAATACATAAAATGAAATAGATTACAAAGAAAACCAAATCATTGAAATATGTTTATCAAAATATAAAATAACTAGTATACAGAATCCAAATTAAGACCAGCCCAAGCTTTTGTTTTTAGCTGTCTTCTCTCTCTTTTGGACACCTCATTCTCTCTCACACCTTCAATTACAACCTTTATAAAAGTGACTTTCTAAGTATATTTTTCCAACCCTGCCTGACTTATCTTCCTGAATTCACTATTTGTTTCATTCAGTTTCCAAGTTCAAAACCTTGCTGTTGTATTTTACTCTTTCCTTTCCTCAGCTCCCAAATCCAATCCCTGGTGTACCCTCCATGCTTCAGTTTAGTAAATCTCAGCCCAAATCACCCAATACTGCTTACATGGCTGCTCCTCAACTTCAAAATATTAGTTATTTGGGTATTATGTCATATACTCCTATAAAACATATTACTAAATTCACTCATTTTACAAAAATAGAAACTAAAGACCAGTAACTGACATGTCTGATGTCAAAGACCTAGTAAATAAACATTTATTATTGCTTTCAGGGATGCAAACCATGCCATTCTGATAAACAGTATAAAAAACAGGATGGATAGTGAGTGCTAGACATGGGGAAAGATTTATGGGCATATATAATATTTTATTTACTACTAAGTTTATCTGGACTTGGGCAGCTAGGTGGCACATCCAGATGGATAGAGTGCTGAGCCTAGAGTCACAAAGATTCATCATCCTGACATGGCCTTTCAAATATGGCCTCAGACACTTCCTATGTGTGTGACCCTGGGTAAGTTACTTAACCCTTTTTGCCTCCGTTTCCTCATCTGTAAATGAGCTGGAGAAGGAAATGGCAAATTATTTCAGCATCTTCACTAAGGAAACCCCAAATGAGGTCATGAAGAGTCAGACAAGACTGAAACAACTCAAAAATAACAACAATATTTGGACTCAGGTCTACAAAGACAAGATAGTATCAACTATCTAAAGGTGTCAATTAAACATTCCTTCAGAAGCTTATAAAACTAGCCTGCATTTGGAAGTTTTCCACCCAACTGTTCAAACTAAATCTAGTTTGCAAAAAAAAAAAAATACATATAAACAATTATTAACGTTCTAGCTCTTATTTTTAAGGCTATCAGAGACAATATAAACAGGTAAATTTTCCTAACAATGGAATTTTTAGAATAGAAGAAAATTTACAAAAGTTCAGTAGGAAACCAATGGAATTACATTGATGTCTATTTCTACCCCTGACATACCTGTAAAGAATATTTCGTGGAATAGCACCATGGGAAACGCTCAGCCAAGCACTTAACTGAGAAAAAAAGACAAAAGACCGCACAGCCAACAGAAGGGTCTTCTCCTCAATAAATCGATCTCCATTTCTAAATGCAGTAGAAAAAAATCAAGTCTTAGAAAGCATCATACAAGAAAATGTCGAATTTAAGAAACGTAGGCTATCAAGTGAACCAAATTTCTCCAAATAAGTATAACAAGAACAAAAATCATCTTATCAATTTTGCCTTGATAATATCTCTCCCATTTATCCCCTCCTCTGAAAGCTTCTACCCTCACTCAGGTCCTATAGCCTCATTCCTCTATCATCCATCCTCCATAGAACTGCCAAACTGAAATTCCTAAAATACAGAACTGACCCCATTATTACTCTTGGTCTCCGTTCTATCTACTTATCATCTAGGATAAAATACAAATTTCAGTCTGGAATATAAAGACTTCCAAAATATGGCTCTTACCACCATTCCCTGGCATGCACTGTCCACACTGCTGATCCCTGTGCACAGCGTTTTGTTTCTTCTTTCCATGCCTTTAAGCAGATGGTCAGCCCGTGTGGAACACTGCCCTAGCTCCCCTAGGATACCTAGCTTCCTTCAAAATGGAGCCCAGATTCCCTCTCCTACAAAAGACTTTTCTTGGTCCCAGTTGTTAAATGCTGTTTCTTTGACAGATCTGTTTGTATAACTTTGTAGACACTTGGCATTTACTTTTCTGGGCTTATATTGTATCCTCCCAGTAGATTTTAAGTTGCTTGAGGGTGGGTACTGTTGAGTCTGTCTTTGTGTTGCGGATACCTAGCATATTGCCTTATACAGCAGGTGCTTTTTAAAGGTTTGTGGAGTTTTAATTGAGTGGGGTGGAGAGACACCAGCAAATCATCAAGTCACACAAGTATACTGTAAGTCTTTTTGGAAAAGATGATTCACTAATTAATTGTAAACACATATAAAGACATGACACACTACCAGTATGATATATAAAGAAACTAATGGAAAACTGTTTTTAAATCAAACTAAATTCCACCACTGTGATTATTTTATACTGTACATAGTGGTAGTTATGCAAATGTGAAAATGTTAAGTTCAAAAATGGCCTAAAGTTTTAGAAATAAAACTCAATCATTTTCCTTTGTCTATGAGTCTGAACTTAAAATCACAGACAATACTTCTCTGCATCTATAATCTAAGATAAAATTATAATTAAAGTTGTTATTTTGCAACCCAGTGCAAGGAACACTATCCTGCCAAAAATTATCACGTAAACAATAGCAATAAAGAAATTATTAAAAGTGAATGTGACACACATACATATTTTACTTTAAAATTTTTGAGAATAAATAAATGAAGAGAAAACACAGAAAACCAAACTCCACAACTTACTGTCGAGGAACTGGCTCCAAGATCCACCTTTCTAGTAATAATGCATCCTGTTTAATTGCAGGATCATTTAAGTCATTCCCCTCTGTATTAGGCCCATCATCACTATAGCAGCAGTCTGGAAGGAGCATCACTTCTACCATAACTGGAAGATTGTTTTTCCAAAGCAACATAACCTCTGACCTGGTTCGTCTGGCTTGACGACACTTAATAAAATGACACAATTAATTAAATAAAATGAATATAAGCAATTTTTTTTAAAAACAAGATATTATAGACATATATGTGAAAGATGATTCAACTATAGCACCGGATGGCTAAAATACTTATATTTCCTGATCTAACAATGAAATTGGATCCCAACCCCCCAAAACAACTAGTCTGGAGCAGGAATTACAGTTGTGTTTCTCCACAGAGCAAAGTAAATTTCTTATCATGTTAAGGTAGTAGGTAGAATTTCTAGGGACAGCAGGTTACTTTGCTCTCACAGCAAAAGTACAGCTTTTCTTCACAGGCTATCACACAAGTCCCTCACTGAGAACTCTAGCTAGAATAACTTATTCAAATAATTTGGTATAAAAATGCTATCTAGAGTATTACATGTCTCAACTAAGCCCAGAATATTTGATTATATTTAAATGAACCAAACACTAGGAAAAGCTACATGGGCAAAGTGGGTAAAAATCTGCCACTGGAGCCAGGAAGTCCTGGGTTCAAGACTGTCTCTGATTCATAATGGCTACTCTGGGCAAGTCAGTTAACTTATTAGTACTCTAAGTAACTCTCTAAGACTATAAGTTACAGAAAAGGTGCTGTACTTCATTGTAGAGAAACTCATCAGGGATTTCCCTATTTTTATTTAAATACTTGGAAATACCTAAAAAGCACATACTAACTAAACACCTGCCCATATTAATTTTATCCTCATCTTTTATGTAATAAATTATACAACATTTTACTATACTTCTATATACTAGTATATACTATAGTATATACTATACTATACTTCAACAAAAGCAAGAAGAGACACCTTAGAAAAATCTATTAATCTGAGTTTCAATGTCATCTATAAAATGAAAGGGAATGGATAATTTCTAACTCTATGACACGTAAGTAATGTATTATCATAACAGGTAGTTCTTTACCCTGTAAAATGGAAGAATAGATAATATAATACAATCTGAAATAGAAATCAACCTATTTTACCTTAAATACTCAGACTGTGGCCTATTTAATATAAGCTAATTTCTCTCTCTCTTGTCATTCTGACTCAGATTTACCACTAAACAAAGACAACTTGTGCTAAAACCTTTCTCCCTACAGAGAACAGCAAGCTGGATCAAGACATTTGTATTGGATTTATAGCTAATGGTGACCAGCATAAAATCAAGGTAATAACACATTTATATAGTCATACCTGGGCCAATTTATCACTGCATTCATGTTTTGCTTTTACTGGATAACTTGACTGTGCTGGAGGGCAATGAAAGCTTTCAGTTCGACCTTTCACAGAACATTCAGGTGTTCGGCCTTCTGTAATTAACAAGGCCAGGGAGACCAAGAACTCCTCTGCATCATATTCAAAGTATTCATCTAATGTATCTGCCATGAAAACAGATAAAAAGTTTAATATTAATAGATCTTTAAGAAAAAAATAAATCTTTTGAGTATCACTCCTCAAAATGCTTTTAATAGGATGCAATATTTCAATTTCAAGAATATTACTTATTCCCAGTATAGGAAAGTAAAGAAAAACATGATACCTAGGTTCCAGTTCTACAACTGATTTAATGTGTACCCTATATAAGATAGATATTCTTTGTGTGCCCAATAAAAAAACAAACATTCTATGAACCTATATTCTATGAGTATATGGTGTATACGGAATACGTGGTATATATGCCACAGGTTTTCTCAGACAGTACCAACTTCAAATATTTCTCTTTTATCCCCACAAATCATCAAAATTATCCAAGAAATGCCAAAATTTTGGCAAATAATGTATTTTAAGGGAAAGAAGGCATATTTCTCACAAGAACTCTTTGAGGTAGTAACTGAAGTCAAATGACACTATATGCTAAATACTCGTAAGTTTAAAAAGATGGAAAATCACTTCATCAACAAGACCTTATTAAATACTTGCTATATGTTAAGTACCACATGAGTACTTAGGGATACAAAACCAGGGGGAACAATGGTCCTTGCACTTAAGAAGTTAGCCCTCTAATATGGGGAGGCAGTATGCAAACAATTAACATTCAAGACATATATATCTCAGAGGGAAGGCACCATGGGGAGGTTGGAGGAGGGTACAAGGAGTTGATGATGATAAGACTGTTAGAGCTAAAATTATACACTGGAAAATCATATGTACGGAGATGATAACTGAATCTGTAGGATAGAACTAGATCACTAAGGGAGATAGCATAGAAGAAGAAAGCCTAGAGCCTAGGTGATCAAAGGACCTGGGTTTAATTCCTGGCTCCATTACTCTCCACTTAACCTATGTGAGCCACAGCTTTCAATAAAATGAAGGAGTTGGACTAGAGAACCTCTAAGGTCTCTTTATCGCACTAAATATACATTCCTAGGAACAAACAGAATAAAATATTATAAAAACAAGTATCAAACTGAGTCTAAAGAATACTGTGGAATGGGCTGGGACTCTGGAGCAGAGTAAGACTACACCTGGGTCTTTGGATGATAGGTAGGAATAAGGCAAAAGGAGAAAGAAAGACATTTTAAAGCAAGGATCAGAGGCCCAGAGGCAGGAATACAGGAATACACGTGAAAAGAACCTGATACTAAAGACTAACTAGTTAGGCACAGGAGTCTGAAAGGTTAAGACTGGGGCTAGATTGTGGTAGGCTTTCAATGCTAGCTAGGCTCAAGAAGATGGACATTGGACATCACATAATATTGATGAGAAAGGGAGTGATTTAATTAAAGTAGTATTTTAAGAAGATTAATGTCACAATAATAGTCAGGATGGATCAGAAGAGGGGGAAACTCAGACAATTGAGAGGATTTGATAATTGGCTAAACATTAACTATAAAATTTTATACCTGGAAGCAACCACAGAGGCCATATAATTCAATTCCTTCCCCCTCCTCCATAGAAACAATGGTCTAAAGAAATAAAATGACCTTCCCAAGGTCACATGACAATTTGAACCTAGATCTCAACATAAAGTGCAATATATTCCTTCCACTACTAGCTCCTACTATTTGAGTTGACAAAATTGTAAGGGGTCAAGGAATGAGTGAGTAGAGAGAAAATGAAAAACAAGTGACATTAACTATATCATAAAATTATTTTGGCACCCCCACCCCCATCACTGTCTTGCTGTGGTAGAGGGGCTTACATAGCTTAACGAAACTATGAGCTATGCTGTGCAGGGTTACCCAAGATGGACAGGTCATAAAAGAGAGTGATCCACTGGAGAAGGAAATGGCAAACCACTCCAGGATCTTTGCCAAGAAAACCCCATGGACAGATTTAAAATGATAAAAAAAAAAAAAAAGGAAAAAAAAGATATGACATCTGAAAATGAGCTCCTCGGGTTGGAAGGTGTCCAGCACCTTATTGGGGAAGAGTAGAGAACAAGTACAAGCAGTCCCAAAAGGAATGAAGCAGCTGGGTCAAAGTCAGAAGGAAACTCAACAGTGGGTGAGATCAATGGTCAACTGGGTATGGTCAAACAGGAGACAAAAAGTCAACATCAACATCCTGGATGTCAATGTAGGTAGGAATGGGTGGATTTAATTCAGTGATCATTACATATACTACAGTGGGGAAGAATCCTTAGAAGAAATGGAATAGCCCTCATAGTTAATAAAAGGGGGAGAAAAGCATTGGGATATAATCTTAAAAAGATGACAGAATGCTGTATGTTCAAATCCAAGGCAAACTGTCCAACATCAGAGTAATACAAGTCTATGGCTCCAACCACTGATGCAGAAAAGGCCAAAGTTGCTCAATTCTATGACCTACAAAATCTTCTATAAATAGCACCATAAAAAGATGTCACATTCATCTTAGGGGATTAGAATGCTAAAGTAGGAGATAAAAAGATAATCAGAATAGGGAAATTTGGCTTCGGAGTACAAAAATGAAGCATGGCAAAGACTAATAAAGAGAGTTTTGTCAAGATAACTTGTTGATCACAGCACTCTTTTTCAACAACTGAAAAGGTGACTCTACACAGGGACATCATGGACTTCAATTTTAATTAAGGGAAAACCGTCAGACCACATCCCTTATGAAGATGAAATGGGAATGATGAATATATTTAAGGGATCAGGTCTGGTAGACAAAGCACCTGAAGAACTGTGGACAGAGATTTGCAATACTAATATGGAAGGCAGCAACAAAACACATCCTAAAGAAAGACAAGAAGGCTGTCTGAGAAGGCTTGACAAATAGCTGAGAAAAGAAGGAAAACAAAAGGTAAGGGAGAAAGGGAAAAAATATACACAACTGAAAGCAGAATTCCAGAGAATAGCAAGGAGAGACAAGAAGGTTTTCTTAAATGAAAAAATGAAAAGAAATAGAAGAAAACAACAGAATGAGAAAGACAAGAAATCTCTTGAAAAAAATTAGAGGTAATCAAGGGAAACTGATGCAAAAATGAGCATGATAAAGACAAAAATGGTAGGGAACTTAACAGAAGTAGAAGAGATTAAGGAGAAGTGGCAAGAATACACAGAAGAGCTATACAAGAAAGATTTTAACATCACTGATAACCATGGTGATGTGGTTACTGATCTAGAGCCAGACATCCTGGGGAATGAAGCCAAGTGGCCTTAGGAAGCATTGCTAACAATAAGGTTGGTGGAGGTGATGGAATTCCAGCTGATCTATTTAAAATCTTAAAAGATAATGTTGTTAGAGTAATGCAACTAAATATTATAGCAGATTTGGATAACACAACAGTGACCACTGGTTTGGAAAAGATCAGTTTACAGCCCAGTTTTAAAGAAGGGTAATGCCAAAGGATGTTCAAATTATTGAACTATGCTCATTTCACACACCAGCAAGGATTTGCTTAAGGTTCTGCAATCTAGGCTTCAGCAATACGTGAACTGAGAATTACCAGAACTGCAGGCTGGTTTTCAAAGAAGCAGAGGGGTAGGAGTTCTAGAAAACATCGACTTCTGCTTCATTAACTACACTAAAGCCTTTGACTACGTGGATCACAACAAAATGTGACAAATCCTCGAAGAGAAGGAAGTACCAGATGATCTTATTTGTTTCTTGAGGAACATGTATATGCATCAAGAAGCAATAATTGCAATCAAACATGGAACAACTGATTGGTTTAAGAGTAGAAAAGGAGTATAACAAAGCTATTTATTGTCACCTTACTTTTTAATTTATGTGTAGATAGGAGTTATTTAAGTATTTGATTTCCTGTTCTATTAATCCTGGCAATTCATTTTTTTGTAAATATTCACCCATTTCATTTAAATTGTTAGTTTACAGACATATATAGTTGGGCATATTAGCTCTCAATAACAGCTTTTATTTCTCTTCACTGGCTATGAATTCACCCTTTTCATTTTTGGTACTGGTAATTTAGTTTTTCTCTCTTTTTAAAAATCAAATTAACCAATGGTTTATTTTTTTAAACCAAGCGCCTAGTTTTATTTATTCCTTCAATAGATTTTTGTTTTGTTTTAGTTTTCAACTTAAATCTCTTTTGATTTTCAGTATTTCTATTTTGGTGGTAATTGGAAGACATAATATATTCTTCTAGTTTTTTCAGTTGCAAGCCCAATTATAGTTGATCTGTTCTTTTCCATAAACATAATCTACAGGAAGCCTTTGATCCCCTGACGAGATATTTTCATCTTGACTCTGCTTTGTCTTTTAATTGATAATAAGAACTATGACCACTATGTATCTTCACCAATAAATCATTTAAATCATTTATTTCTACTGCTTAGAGTGCTATGGAAAATCCCGGGCCAGATTTTTAATGAATGTATATATATATATATATATATATATATATATACACACACACTCTAATACAATTATTTCTGGGGGGGTCTATTGAGGTAGCACTTACTGACTTATCTTGTGGCCTGAAAAAGATAATGCATCTCCTAAAACACCAAACTAATACTTATGGAGTAGCTTGCCCTACCCTACTTATCCACTAGGATTCTTCATCTTTAAGGATAAGAAAATACTGAACCAAAAAAAGAAAAGACACTATTTAATTACACAATGCAAAAACAAAATCTAATTGCTTTTGATAGGTTCTAAGATACATACATGAACTAAATAGATAAAAGGGATTTGAAAGTTAAATTATAAATATAGTTTCTGGGAGCACTTACTTGCTTTGGCCCAGTTATTGGATTCCTTTGTTTTAGTGTTTTCCTTCACATAAACTAAAAATGATAATAGTTGCCATTCCGCTATATCATGAGTAGAGTTAAAAGAGAATTACATAAAATATGCATGCAAGAAACTTGCTATATGCTACATAAATTCATATGACTATATAATAACCCAAATAAGTTTTATTGTGAACTACCATAGCTGTCCACTCCCATCCCCAAATCTTGATCATGGGGTGGCATACCATGAAATGAAGAAGTCTCAGAATTTTGGTCATACTACTGAAGCAATATAGTTAACCAGAATAAAATTTAGGTGATAATCTCTCTAATGGAATATATGAATCAGTGTATCTACTGATATGTGATTAGGAAAGTTCCATATGACTTCTTGACAAATTTTTGGCATTAAAAACTTAACAAGAGTAGAGGAATTGTTACTGGTTCATGAAAACATAGTGCAAGGAGGAAACTAAATCAGGATTTAGAACATTTGAAATAACTTCTTAAAAAACCCCACACACATTCCAGACATAAAAATAAGTAGAGATCAACAATATCTTACTTATGAGCTAAACACCAATTTTTGCAGGTCATCTTATATCATAGTAACAACATGATTTCACAGAAAATAAGTTTTATAGCAGATAAATATTCCAAGATGGTTAATAATTAGATAATCAAAAAGCTAGTGAAGTTCATACTTACTGTATTTCTTCTCTTTTGACACCTTCTAAGCATAATCATCAAAACTGTTTCATACTGGTTAAAAAAGATTTATATATGGAATAGCTTAGAGGTAAGAAAGGAAGAAGATAAATATTGTAGAATATTTTGGGTAACCTTACATAGAATTTCAGGCTAAATAATTCTAAATATTACTAAAATTTCCGAAAAAAATGTAGATGCACTTTGAAAGAACAAAATGATTCAGTTTATGTTTCCCAAATCTAAATAGAACCAAAAAGCAACTATGCTTTCGGAGTTCTCTCAGTCATGAAATAAAGCAGAGTTGATTACTACAAAACTGACTGCCATAATATGGTAATATACAATAATAGCTACAAAGCAAGCACACCTGAGACTCAGTGTTCCAATAGAACTAGACTCTAATGATGCTACTGAAAGAAAAAAAAAAGCATTAACAGCAGCCTTATTCTTCATACCAACAAACTGCTCAGACAGTTAAAAGATTTACTCATGAAAAGTTAAACAAAAATATTAGAGAAACAAAAAGAGAAAACTCAAAGAGATAGGATAAAACAATACCAAATGAACTACGAAGAAAGATTACTATAGTTGGGTTAGTCAGGGAAGAAATTAAGATGGTTTAAATAGGATTTAGATAAATTATAAGAATAAGAAGATATAGACCTAAGCAACTGGGAGGTAAAACTGTAGTCTGTTGGGAGTCTAAGTTTGGCTTTGTAGAATAAATAGTAAGACAACATACTGGATGCTACTTTTATTAGAGGATAGAGACTGGGCCTAGAGGAAAAGGACAGGTGATTTAAAATTTTTTTATTATGAAAAAGAAAAGCCTAAAGCATGAGATACTGTAGTAGAAGGCCTCAGGTAGCAACAGAGAGGAACAGAATGGAGGCATTGAGAGAAAGAATATGTAAACAATTATTTACAAACAAGTTACATAAAAGAGCACTTAGAGATAATCAATAGAAGGAACGCACAGAATTAAGGAAGGATCAGTAATAGCTTTTTGTAAAATGGAGAGCTTAAAGGAAGCTAGGAGATGGATATTGGGAGGAGAGAGAACATTCCAGGTAATGAGGAAAGCCAGTGAAAATGCCCAGAGTTGGGGCAAACTATATCTATTTTACAACTTTTCTTATGGGCAGCCTTATTTTTGAAATCCAAACCCTGAAGACTACTGGTATAGTATTCTCTTCCTCATGGATGGAGGTCAATGACTCAGCATGTGTAAGGAGTGGGGAGGAGCTAGCAGGAGGGAAGGAACAGAGATGCAAGGTTCTTTTAGCTTCCATCTTTGAAATGGGATGATGATTGTTCAATGCCAATCTCTTTTCAGGCTGCTGACTCTGGAAAGAAGCCAATGTGAGAGGAGCTGGTAGTGTCTATAATGGCTCCATCCTCAGCTCGCTATACCAGAAATTTCATAAAATTTTCTCCTTGGGTGAGATTTGGAACTCTCTTTCTTGGTTGAACTGAGAGAGCTCCTTCATTCTGTACTTTCTGGTATATATTCTTACATGTATACCTTCTCTGATTTCTATTTTGAATAAAGGGGTTTCTTTGTTATTTGCATCCATTGCAGAAATAGCATGTGGTGAAAAGAAAGTCATACCTTGTATATAAAGCTTGGGGATCCCCTTTCCCCATTAATGAATAGTGATGAGGAGTTTAGCTAGAACATTAATGTTACTTTCCCTAGACTAACAATACTTAAGAGAAAAAATAATATATAATTCCAGCCAAATAGTCCCTTCTCTACTGCGGAGAGCAGGATGACTGAACTCTGGTCCCCACCTCCTGATTCTCCTCCTAGCAGGACTCAAAATCACCCTTATAGAAAGGTCAAGGAGAAATTACCTCAGAGATGTCTATTCTTGCCTTCTTGCAAGTCATATCAGAAGAGCAACATTACATAATTTATGCAAAAGTATATATACACTTAAGAAGAAAACTAACTATATTTCAACAAGGGTGTTTAATCAGTTGCTCAGGGCCACAAGGCTGAGAGTGAGCCACTGTACTCCAGAGATAATTGATATTTTTGAGCAGTTCAATGAGTTAACTAACTTAGCCTCACTGAGCACAGTGCCTGAAACATAGTAAATATTCAATAAATTTTTACGGGCTGACTTAACTAGTATAGAGGAAATAATAAAAATTGCTGGGTAACTGCATCTGGTGTCTTTACTTTTCCTGACAGAACTAGGGGTGGGGAAGCCATGATTTGTTCTGTGAAGTTTGGATTTAGTCAAAGGGTTGCCCTTGAGGACCTAGAGGGCCACACGCTGCAAGTTCCCCACCTCTGGAATATACCCTATTCCTGGGCCATGAATACATTATCTTTGCCCTCGTCCCTTTTTTCCACAAGATCTCCCTTGAAGTGGGTCTGGCCTGCAAAACCTTTGCATTGTATTCATTACAGAAGAGAACATGGAAGTAATCTTGAGAGAAGATGAAGAGAAGCCTAGATTACACACCTTTACAAAACTAAGAGAAACTTCTCTATTTCTCTTTACATATTTTAAGCTTCTCTCCAATCAATAATGCATCATTACTAATATAAAATATTGTGAATTATGGTGAATTAGCTAATAGTAATAGTGCTGGCTTAATAAGAACCCTTCTTTAATTTCCAAAGTAAGGTCACCAAAGAATCTGGGAGGGACACAGGAATTCTCATTTATTTCTGTAAACTCAGTAAACAAAATAAACACAAACCTGAAAACTTACCAGTTTTAGGGTCTGAATTCTACAGAGAGTAAGTAGAGAAAAAGGCATCAAAGTTAAGAAATCATCCAATTAGGGGAGTGGGGATGGAGCCAAGATGGAGGAGTGAGAGCAAATACTCACCTAAGCTCTAAGACAAACTCCTTCAGATACCTCTAAAAAGAGAATCTGAACAAATTTTTGAGTGGCAAAAATCCAATAGGAGACAAAGTGTGGCAGATTTCCAGCCCAGGACAGCCTGGAAGGCTGATGGGAAAGATCTGTTGCATGGGGATGGAGGTGCGCAGAGCACACAGGTTGTACCAGCCCGGACCCTGCCATAGCAAAGCTAAGCCAGAATCACCTGGCAGTCTAAAGCTGTGCAGCTTCTCAAACACACCAGCCCAGGATGGAAGGCCAGTGAAAGTGAGCGAGAGAGAAGTGTAGAACCCCAGGTAAAAGCAACAACCACTCCTGAGATATCAGCCAGCAGATTAAATGTCTGTAAGTCACCTACTTGAACTTCCAAGAGCCAAGATGGAGGAGTGATCTGTAAATGCTATCCCCCTTCCTTTGTCGACCTTGAAAAACCTAGAGAATGTTTCCCCAGGAAAAATCCTGGAACAGTGGGATTGGCTGAAGGGGTAAACAGTCTCTTAGCCTGTGAGGCTAGGAGAATCACAAAGGGAAGTCCCTCTTGCTGTGGCTAAAGGAGACAAATGTAGGACAGAAGCTATTCAAGACAGCCCCATCTCAGCGAACCAGGAGGAGATCCTGAGCTCCAAGGTGGTGGAGCCCACAATCACCAACACCAACACCCCAGGTGTGCCTCAGCACAGCCAGGGTAATCGGGAAGACACTATTGCAGATGGGGTTCACTAACCGCTGAGCCTGCCTGTGCTCTAGCTCAGGAAAGGAGACATCTTGGACTCAGACCACCCCTCCCCCACACCTCTTTCACTTCTGGGGAAACTCTGAAAGCCTTCACCTGGCCTCTGCTTTGGCACACCCGCCAGCTCAGCCCCAGGTAAGCTGCAGCACATTAGCTTCTAGCTGAAAGAACCAGAGGCCCAATACACAAAGCCTCAAGTTCTAAGCACAAGAACCATGGGACTGAGCCCCCTGTGCCCCAGAAGCAGAAATCCACTCTAAAAGCCAGGAAAAGGGTGATCATCATGAGCTTTAGAAAGCAAACTAGAAAAAAAAAAAGACCATAGAAGCTTACTATGGGGACAAGGACCAAAACATGAATACTTAAGAGGCCAGTATTGAGACTGTACTCTCATCTGAAATTTCAGAAAGGAATATGAACTAGTCTCAAGCCCAAAGAGCATTCTTGGAAGAGCTTGAAGGTTTTAAAAGCCAAATTAGACAAGTACAAGAAAAACTGGCCAATTATTTTAAAAATATGAAAAAAAGAATTCACTGAAGAGAACAGCTCCTTAAAAAGGAAAATTGGACAAATGGAAAAGGAAGTGCAAAACCTAACTGGAGACAATATCTCCTTAAAAGGAACAATTGGACAAATGGAAAAGGAGATGCAAAAGTTAATTGAAGAAAACAATCTATGAAAAATTAGAATTGGGCAAGTAGAAGCTAATGACTCTGTGAGACATCAAGAATCAATTAAACAGAACTGAAAGAATGAAAAAATAGAACAAAAATGAAAAAATATCTCATTGGAAAAACAACTGACCTGGAAAATAGATCCAGGAGAGAAAAGAATTGGTCTACCAGAGAGCTATGATGAAAAAATGAGCCTGGATGATATCTTCCAAGAATCATCAAGGAAAACTGCCCAGAGGTCCTAGATCCAGGGGGCAAAATAGTCGTCGAAAGAATCCACCATTCATCTCCTGACAGGGATCCCAAACCAAAAACACCAAGGAAAATCATTGTCAAATTCCAGAAGTATCAAGTGAAGGAGAAAATACTGCAAGCAGCCAAGAAGAAACAATTAAAATATCGAGGAACTACAGTCAGGATCACACTGGACCTTCCAGCTTCTACAGTAAAAGATCGGAGGGACTGGAATATGATATTCCATAAGGCAAAGGAGCTGGTACTACAACCAAGGATCAATTACCCAGCAAAATTAGCATAATGTTTCAGGCAAGGAGATGGACATTCAATGAAATAAGGGATTTCCAGGCCTTCCTGATGAAAAGACCAGAGCTCAATGGAAAATCTGATCTTCAAACACAAGTCTCAAGAGAGGCATAAAAAGGTAAACAGGAAAAAAAACAAAAACTTATTATTTAAGGTGGGCAAACTGGTTACATACCTATAAGGGAAGATGATACTTGCTAATCTTAGGAATTGTATATTTATTATGATATTTAAAAGGGATATACACAGATAGAGGGAGTGGATATAAATTAAATTATGTCATGTTAAAAAATGTGATTTAAGGGTGAGAAGGGATTGTCATAGGAGATGTGAAAAGGAGGCAGAAAAAGGTAAATTACATGACAGGAAGAGGCACAAAAACATTACAGTAGGGGGAAAGAGGGGAGGGAGATGAGCACTATTTGAAATTTACTCTCATCTGATTTGGTTCAAGGAGGGAACAACAAACTCAGTTAAGTACAGAAATCTAACTAGCTGTATAGGTAATAGGAGGGGAAAGGGGAAAGAAAAGGGAGAGGAGGCTAAAAGGGAGGGAAGAAGTAGTAAGGGAAAAGGAGAGTAAAAGGGAGGGGGGCTGAAAGAATGGAGAGAAGACTGAGGGAGGCGGTGGTCAAAAATTAAAACTCTATTAGGAGAACTAAAAGCATAAATGGGGATGTATATAGGATGGAGGAAAAGACACAGGTAGTAATCGTAACCATGACTGTGAATGAGATGAACTCTCCCATAAAACGGAGGCAGATAGCAGAATGGAATAAAAACCATATGTTGCTGTTTACAAGAAACACATGGAAAACAGGGATATATGAAGGGTTAAGGTAAAAGGCTGGAGCAAAATATATTATGCTGATGTAAAAAAAACAGGGGTAGCAATCCTAATCTGAGACAAAGCAAAAGCAGAGATAGATCTAATCAGAAGAGATAAGGAAGGAAACTATATCTTGCTAAAAGAAACCATAGACAACAAAGCAATATCATTACTAAACATATATGCATCAAGTAGCACAGTATCCAGATTCTTAGAAGTTAAGGGAGTTGCAGGAAGAAATGGCAAAACTATACTAGTGGGAGATCTCAACCTCTCCCTCTCTGAACTCGATAAATCCAACTTCAAAATAAACAAGAAAGAAGTTAAGGAAGTGAATAAAACTCTGTTTAAGACAGTTCTGGGGGGAGGAGCCAAGATGGTGGAATAGAAAGATGCTTAGCTCTTACCCCACAGCCCAAAAAATACCTGTAAAGAAGAACTCTCAACAAATTCTAGAGCAGCAAAAGCCACAGTGGAGGAGATTTCTGTTCCAAAGAGACCTGAAAAACCGACGGGAAAGGTCTGTCGCACACTGGACCCGGAGCAGAGCCCAGCCCTGCCTTGGCCACAAGGCACCAAGAGGAGCAGATCCAAGCAGGCTTCAGGGACAGAATCTCCAGCGGCAGCACAGGTCCCTCAATCCACATGTGCCAAAGGTCAGTGAGAGGGTCTTTTCGGGCTGGCTGAGAGAGGAGCGGGGTGTCCCCATAACTCAGGCCCCCTTGGGAGGCAGCAGTGGACAGGGGCTCCCAAAGTAGGCAGTGGCCTACATCCATTATTGAAGTTCTCCTCATAAACCCCCTGAGGGAACTAAGCCCTTATGTGTGGCGGCCCTGTCCTACCCTGAGCAGCTGAACTTAATCTCATACTGAATAGCAGCCCTGCCCCCACTGAAAGCCCCTAAGGCTTGGGAGCAGCATTTGAATCTCAGCCCCCAAGCACTGATTGGGTGGAACTGGAGGCGAGGTGGTAGTGGAGAGGAAACTCAGAAGTCAAGTAAGTGGCTGGGAAAATGCCCAGAAAGGGAAAAAAAATAAGACCATAGAAGGTTACTTTCTTGGGGAACAGGTGTCTCCCCCATCCTTTTCGACGAGGAAGAACAAGGCATACTGTCACAGGAAGTCAAGGCCTCTGCCTCCAAAGGGAACTTAAAATGGGCTCAGGAAATAGAAGACCTTAAAAAACAAGTTAGAAGCTTACTAAAGGAGAACCAAAAAAATGCTGAGGAAAATAACAGCTTTAAAAAGAGGCTAACTCAATTGGAAAAAGAGGTCCAAAAAGCCAACGAGGAGAAGGAGGTTTTAAAAAGCAGAATTAGGCAAATGGAGGAGAAGGTTCAAAAGCTCACTGAACAAAATAATTCACTGAAAGAGAGAATTGAGTCCAGGGAAACAAATGACTATGAGTTAAACCAAGAAGTTAGTAAACAAAATAAAAAATTTGAAAAAATAGAAGATAAGGTGAAACAATTCATTGGAAAAACAACTGACCTGGAAAACAGATCCAGAAGAAATAATTTAAAAATTATTGGACTACCTGAAAGCCATGATCAAAAAAAGAGCCTAGACATTATCTTCCATGAAATTATCAAGGAAAACTGCCCTAATGTTACAGAATCAGAGGGCAAAATGGATATTGAAAGAATTCATCAATCACCTCCTGAAAGAAACCCGAACAGAGAAACTCCTAGGAATATTGTGGCCAAATTTCACAGTTCCCAGATCAAGAAGAAAATACTGCAAGCAGCTAGAAAGAAACAATTTGAGTACTGTGGAAATACAATCAGGATAACACAGCATCTGGCAGCTTCAACATTAAGGTATCAAAGGGCTTGGAATGGGATATTTCAGAAGTCAAAGGAATGGGGATTGAAGCCAAGAATCACCTACCCAGCAAATCTGAATACACTACTTCAAGGGAAAAAAATGGTCATTCAGTGATATAGTCGAATTTGAAGATTTCATGCTGAAGAAAAGACCAGATCTGTATCTAAAAATTTGAGTTCCCAAGAGAAGAATCAAGAGAAGCATGAAAAAAGGTAAACAGAAAAGAAGAAGCATAAAAGACTCTCTAAAGCTGAACTGTTTACATTACTACATGGAAAGAAAATATTTTTTAACTCTTGAATCTTCTCTCAGTATTTGGGTAGTTGGAGAGACTGTATACACACACACACACACACACACACACATACACATAGATAGAGAGTACAGGGTGTGTTATATCAGAAGAGATGATATCCACACACACACACACACGCACACACACACACTCAAAATAAAATAAAATAAAATAAAATAAAATAACATAAAAATTAAGGGGTGAAGGAGGAAAATTCCGGGAAGAGAAACAGAGTAATGGAATGGGGCAGGCTATAACTCATAAAAGAGATAAGAAAAATCTTATTCAATAGAGGAGATAAGGGAGAAGGGGAGGGAGGGGGAAATAAAGCTACTCTCCCCATGTGTGGCTGAAGGAGGGAATAACATGCTCACTAAATTTGATATGAAAATTTATATACACCACAGGAAAGTAGGAGAGGAGGCGATAAGTGGAGCGAAGGGAATGTTAGAAGGGAGGGCAAATGGGAGAAGGGAGTCACTAGAAATAAACACTTTCGAGAAGGGACAAGGTCAATTTTAGGGAGGATAGGGTAGGTCAGAGGGCAATATAATTAGTATTATTCAACATGATTACTATGGAAGTCTTTTGCAAAACAACACATATTTAGTCTGTATTGAATTGCTTCCCTTCTCAGTGGGTCTGGGGAGAGAGGGGGAGAGGGAGAGAAGTTGGAATTCAAAGTATTAGAAACCAATGTTGAGAATTTTTATTGCATATAATCAGGAAATAGGAACTACAGGATAGGGCTATGGAAATTTATCTTGCCCTGCAAAAAAAGAGAGAAGATGGGGATAGGAGAGGGGTGGGGTGTAATGGAGGGGAGGGTACATTGAGGGAAGAAGTAATCAGAATGCAAGGTATTAGGAAGCAGGGGGAGGGAAGTGATGGGGAGAAAAACTGGATATGTTACAAAGTGAGGTAAAAGCAATTAGTAGTAAAACAATAGACTGAATTAATTACTCAGAATAAATCAATGACATCTTTAGTTTGGAGAAAAGAATTTCAGTCTAAATTTCCTAGAGGAAAGTAACCTCAGATAAAATTTGGCATTGATGTAAAAGTCAAGGTTTTAATGGTAAATTTGATTTTATGATTGTCATTTAATCAGGAACTAGAACATGTATAGAAAAATATGTAAGCCACTTAAGACTTGCCTCAAAAGATGTTCCTTAGCCAAAGTTAAACTATAATCATATGTGAAGCCTGGTTATTGGAACTTGACATTTTTAGATGCTATGGGACTATTAAGTGACTGTTCTTCTGAGTCTAACTCCAGGTATGGGAAGCAAGAAAGACGATCTGAGCCTCCAATACAAGATGCCAGTAAGCTGATGCCATGTTGGTATGAACTGCACAGGTGATCTCAAGGGAAGGGTGGGAGAGCGGCTGTTCAGCATGGGCTGAGGTGGGATTCTCCTGACTCAATTTCCCCACTGACACCTGGCAGACTTTAAGCCTGACAGAATGCAAGTGGATAATCTAATCCTGCCTGGAATTGACATGAAGTTGGGGAGATATTGTACCCTTGCAATGTCCTTACTATTGGTGGCAATTTTCCTATAGTCAAAAAGTTTGTAAGCTTAATACCAGATCTATTCAATTATAGATTATGGGTAGGGGAACATCTGAGGTTGTCTAAAACTAAGCTATTAGGCACAGGACTTTAGACCAACAACATTAAGTTAGGGTCTTTTAATTCTTAGTAATACTGTGGAGACAATGAGGCCAAGAGCTTGTGAAGTTAGCAATATAAATATTATCTGTGTCTCAGTTGGTTAATGTTCAAAAAAAAAAATTCTTTTGTGATCCATATTGTAAATGCTTTAAAAAGTATCACCTGACCAAAAGTTTGAATTGCTTTATCTATTATAAACTGTGTTAAAAATAAAAAATTTTTAAAGAATTAAAAAAAAAAAAGAGTTCTGGAGAAAACTGAATGGGGAGGGAAAGGAATACACCTTTTTCTCAGCAGTACATGGCACATATACAAAAACTGACCATGTATTAGGGCATAAAAACCTCACAATCCAGTGCAGAAAGGCAGAGATAGTTAATGCATCCTTCTCAGCTAATAATGCAATAAAAATTTTAAGTACTAACAGGCCATAGAAAGGCAGACCAACAATTAATTGGAAACTAAATAATCTAATCCTAAAGAATGAGTGGGTTAAACAACAAATCATAGAAACAATCAGCAGCTTCATTCAAAAGAATGACAATAATGAGACAACCTACCAAAACTTATGGAATACTGCCAAAGCAGTTCTTAGGGGAAGTTTTATATCATTGAACGCCTACATGAATAAAATAGAGAAAGAGGAGATCAATGAATTGAGCATGCATCTGAAAATGAATGAAAATCCCCAAGTAAATACCAAATTAGAAATACTGAAAACCAAAGACAGAACAATAAAATTGAAATTAAGAAAACTATTGAACTAATAAATAAAACTAAGTTAGTTTTGTGAAAGACAAAATTAATAAACCTTTAGTCAATTTGATTTAAAAAAAGAAGAAAACCAAATTGCCAGTATCAAAAATGAAAAGGGTGAACTCACCTCCAATGAGGAGAAAATTAAAACAATAATTAGAAATTACTTTGTCCAACTGTATGCCCATAAATTCAACAATCTAAGTGAGATGGATAAATATTTAAAAAAATATAAATTGCCCAGATTAATAGAAGAGAAAGTTGAAAACTTAAATAACCCCATATCAGAAAAAGAAACTGAACAAGCCATCAATGAACTCCCTAGGAAAAAAATCTTCAGGGCCAGATGGATTTATGAGTGAATTCTATCAAACATTTAAGAACAGTTAATTCCAATATTATATAAACTATCTTGGGAAAATTGATAAAGAAGCAGTCCTACCAAATTCTTTTTATGATACAAATATGGTTCTGATACCTAAACCAGGAAGAGCCAAACAGATAAAGAAAATTACAGTCCAATTTCTCTAATAAATACAAATGCAAAAATTTTAAATAAGATATTAGCAAAAGAAATACAGCAACTTATCACGAGAATAATACATTATGATTGATGAGGTACAAGCCCAAGCCAAGACCTTTTTCCCTTGCATTGGGAGGGCTTTTGTCCCATTTGTCTGAAGGGCCCCTTGACAGTCTGGCCTTTGGGACCTCCTTGGATTCCCCTTCCATTTCTCCCAGGTCAGACACTCCCTATCTTCTATTCAGCATTCTTTTGATATTCCTCCCTTTGATCCTATTACCAGTCACTCCCATCAAGATCCTCTTATAGAGTCTTTCTGTATTCATCCCAGGGTACTGATGATTCCCATACTGCCCCAATCAAGACTGTTTCTGGGGCCCCAGAGTAGTTGGCAGCCCCTGGATTCTTCCTTGAGTCTATATCTATATTTAAGGTCCATCTTGCCTCCATGAAGGTGCTCAGATTCAATTCAGCTCAGACTCTGTCTAGCTGAGATTCTATCTGGCCCACTTGTGAATACAAGCATTACAAATGCTTGGGTTCCTTAAGAGTCAACCCAACATGGCGAATCTTTAATAAACTTTGTTTTTCTTTGGCTTTAAGAAGGCTTGAATCAAATTCATTTCAGCAAGACCTGGCGTGTTGGTATTTTGGGGTCCCCAGAACCCCTAAACCTCATCAATTATCAGATAAAATTTATACTAGGAATGCAGGGCTTGGTTCAATATTAAGAAAACCACCAGCATTATTGATTATATCAATAACAAAACTAAGAGAAACCACATGATTATTTCAATAGGTGCAAAAAAAGCTTTTGACAATATACAACACCCATTACTTTGAAAACACTGGAGAGCATAGAAATAAATGGAGCCTTCCACAAAATAATAAGCAATATCTACTTAAAACCATCAGCAAGCATTATATGTAATGGGGATAAGCTAGATGCATTTCCAATAAGATCAGGGGTGAAACGAGGATGTCCATTATCACCACTGTTATTCAGTTTGGTACTAGAAACGTTAGCTTTAGCAGTAAGAGAAGAAAAAGAAATTGAAGGAATTAAAACAGGCAAAGAAGAAACTAAGTTATCACTCTTGGCAGATGATATGATGATATACGTAGAGAATCCCAGAGAATCAAGTAAAAAACTACTTGAAATGAAAAACAACTTTGGCAAAGTTGCAGGTTACAAAATAAACCCACATAAATCACCTGCATTTCTATATATTACTAAAAAAACCCAGCAATGAGCTAGAAAGAGAAATTCCATTTAAAGCAACGGTAGACACTATAAAATATCTGGGAGTCTATCTGCCAAAACAAACTCAGGGACTATACAAACACAATTACAAAACACACAATTTCACACAAATAAAGTCAGATCTAAGTAAGTGGAAAAAAATCAGTTGCTCATGGGTAGACCAAGCTAATATAACAAAAATGAAAATTTTACCTAAATTAATTTACTTATTCAGTGCCATACCAATCAAACTACCAGATAATTATTTTCTAGAATTAGAAAAAATAACATCAAAATTCATCTGGAAGAACAAAAGGTCCAGAAAATCAAGGGAACTACTGAAAAGAAATGCTAGGGAAGGTGGCCTACCCCTACCAGATCTCAGATTGTATTATAAAGTAGCAATCATCAAAACCACTTGGTACTGGCTAAGAAATAGAGCGTAGACCCAAGGAATAGGTTAGGTACTCAAGACAGAGTAGTCAATGAAAGTAGCAATCTAGTGTTTGATAAACCCAAGGACTCCAGCCTCCGGAATAAGAACTCAGTGTTTGACAAAAACTGGGTAACAGTGTGGCGGGAACTGGGCACAGACCAATGCCTGACACTGTACACAAGAATAAAGTCCAAATGGACACGTGATCTAGGTATAAAGATTGATACTACAAACATATTAGGGGAGCAGGGAATAATGTATTTGTCAGATTATGGAGAAGGGAGAAATTTTTGACCCAAGAAAAGATGGAGAACTTTTTTTGCAACGAGTGTCTGTGATAAAGGCCTCATTTCTAAAATATATAGAGAACTGAGTCAAATGTACAAGAATACAAGTCATTCCCCAATTGATAAATGGTCAAAGGATATGAACAGGCAGTTTTCAGAGGAAGAAATTAAAGCTATCATCGACAGTCATATGAAAAAATGCTCCAAATCACTATTGATTAAAGAGATGTAAATCAAAACAACTCTGAGGTACCATAGCATACCTATCAGATTGACTAACATGACAAAACAGGAAGAGGACAAATGCTGGAGAAGATGTGAGAGAGTTGGAACACTAATTCACTGTTGCTGGAGCTCTGAGCTGATCCAATCATTCTGGAGAGTAACTTGGAACTATGCCCAAAGGGCTACAAAAATGTGCATACCCTTTGACCCAGCAATATCACTTCTGGGACTGTATCCCCAAGAGATCATAAAAATGGGAAAGGGTCTCACATGTACAAAAATATTTACAGCAACCCTCTTTGTGGTGGCCAAAAACTGGAAATCAAGGGAATGCCCATCAATTGGGGAATGGCTGAACAAGTCATGGTATGAGTGTAATGGCATACTATTGTGCTATAAGAAATGATGAACAGGAAGACTTCAGAGAAGTCTGGGAGGTCTTATATGAACTGATGCTGAGTGAAAGGAGCAGAACTAGGAGAACTTTGTACACAGCAACAACTACATGTGTGAGGAATTTTTCTGGTAGTCTTAGCCCTTCATAGCAATGCTAGGATCTAAAAAATTCCCGATGGACTCTTCAGGCAAAATGCCTTTCACATCCTGAGAAAGAACTATGGAACTGAATTGCAGAATGAAGCAGACCATTTTCTCTTGTGAAAAAAATAAAAATAAAAATATCCATTGGCCTCCTCCTCTACCACAGTTTCCTATTTCCTTCAGTTTCCATACCAGTGTTAATTCCATTTCCCCAGGACTAAAATGTGCTGTTCACCTCCCACATCTTAGCATTCCTTCCACACTCTTTCCAAATCTAACAACAAGCTCCTTAAAGTCTTGCCTAATATATTTATCTGAAAGTTATTTTACCCTCCTCAGATATCATATAACACTTTGTCTGGACCTGTTTTGATACCTAATAAATTTTTGTTTAATTGAATTAAACATTCAAGACATTCCATTGTGTATGTTACAATATATGCTGAATTCAACTAACTTGTGTTAAGAGCTTACTTATTATGTGCAAGTCACAATGAATACAAAAATGAATACAGTCCTCAGGGGCTTACAGTCTAGTATGGATAGGGCAACATGATACACATTATATAGATAGACAGATAGATAGACAGATAGATAGATAGATAGACAGACAGACAGACAGACAGATAGATAGATAGATAGATAGATATAATTAAAGTGTGTGATAGAGTTGACATAGAAAAAGAAAATGAAGGACACATTCTATTTATTTTTGTGCCACTAGGTAAACAAAACTTGCAGCTTTGTGTGAGAAATTTTAGCCTACTTTGTTCAGCTAACTACTGGCATTACATTCATTAGACTAAGAAAGACAATTTGTGATTCTTTTAGGTTACTAAAGAATGAACCCTAATCTAAAGTAGTTAAGAGTTTTTAAACTCTACAAGATTCTGCAAAGCCAAGCTCTCACCCCAGACAAATCGGAATAAAGTCTAAAAGTTTTAGTTGGTTGCTATAAAAGTCTGCACATCCTTTTTAGATCAAATGTAATTTCCTGATATGGAAGGCTGAAGTCAAGCAAGTACCCTCAACATTCCACTCTCAGTGCCAGAACAATTCAACCAACTGTAGTTGAGGTGGTCTTTAAAAAAATATTTAGAAAAGTAGATATGTGAAACTAAGAAAGAATTAAGGGTGAGAATGAAATAGGACAATGAGAAAACGTAAAAGGAAGATAAATTAAAATGGGAAAGATAGAAGGATAATATGGCAAGGAAAATAAGAAAAATAAAGGGAGCACAAGGAAGAAGAATTACAATAGAGATGTGGGTGAAAAAAGAGTGGTCAGAGAAGTAGAGAAAGACTGGAAGAAAAAGGAAATCAAGGAAAGCCCATACATTCCCTAACAAAATAACTCAGAACTTTCCCCTAAGCTTCCATTTTTTATAAATCTAACTCATGCCAGAGAGTGAGTCTCTCTCAGGCCTTCTGTACATGTTTTCTTAAGAGTCTTATAAAGAGAGCCCCTATTTACAACCATCCTGACAGTTTTTCTACATAAAGTGTTATATGGTAATTAGGTCAAGATGACTCACAAATATTGATATGTCCCCAAAATAAAATATGATTAGTACTATAACAATTTCTATGGGATCATATAAAATAAGATACCGTGAGTACAATTATCCCTGCACAGACAGCCCAGGCCTCTAGAAAATCTCTCTCATCAGCAATGAAAGAAGATTCTTTCCTTCCTTCTCTATCTCCTTATTGTTTTAATGATGAGAAAGAACTAGCTTCCTTTTCTCCCTCTTCAAGTGACCCGTTCTCAGAAGGGATTTTTTTCTTTTCACTACTAGAAGCAGTAGAAAGAGGGAAGCTTCCAAAAGAAGCAGTAATAAACGTAAAGAACTTGTGTCAAAATGGCCCAAGATGGCACAAGATGGCTAGAGAGAGGCAGACCATGCCACAGATAGGCTAGTTTTTAAATTGGGTGTGTATCCTTAGGAATTGCTTGTGTCAGTTATACATTTAAATTCAGGAGATACTGTGGAGTTGGATAAAACCCTGGGCACCATACAAAAGGTACAAGTATTAAGAAATCTGCTGAAGACAAAATCTCTCAGATTTCATAAATATTTTGGTCTTAGAATTTGAAAAAGTAAGCCTATACAAATCTTGCAGTAAGATAGTAGGAAAAGTATTAGGCATAGGTTCAAGAAACCTGGGTTCAGCTCTGTCAGTGAGTATTGTGTAAAAGCACGGAAACTCTCTTATTCTGTTTCCACCTCTGTAAAATGTGGGGGTTGAATATGATGATCTGGGGTCCCTTTTAACTCTGTAATTGATTCTATAACAAAAACTAAAAGAATTAATATCAAAAACAGACAACATCATAGTTATAGTTATTACTATATTTTCTTAGGTAAAGCTTGTACCCAAAGAACTAGTGAGAAAATGTACCTCTCCCTTATCAGGAAGGGGGAAAGCTTGAGGGAAGATTGTAGGAGAGAAGAGAAGGGAATTGTCTGTGTGGGACATTGCATATACTATACTACCGATAATGTTGGTTAATTTTGCCCAGCTGTTTTTTTTTCAATTTCCTTATTATTTGTTAAAAAAAGAAAGACTTGAGTAATGGAGGAAAGAAGTGATAGATTAAAAATGAAAATGATATTAGACAAAATATATTAATAAAAGTGTCAGCTCTATCTTTTCATTTAATGTTAATTTTTTTCTTGCTCTAAGCAAATGGTTTTTATTTTAAAACAATATCCAAACTGAAAGCTATTGATGAAAAGTTAGAAATTTTATTAAATTTGTCAAGTAAGTAAAACTGTTCTTAAACAGATATTACTTGCTGGAATTTTCCTTTTCAAACTGCTTAGGCAACTGGCACATTCACATTAATACAATATTTGCTTTTTTGGTAAGTAAACTTTCCTAATTGTGTAATCACAAAGTATACAAGAGGTAGGTTCATGTCAGAACTAAACAAGTGCTAATTTCTTCCTCAGAGTTTAAATTTTTCTCTTAGGATATATTCTCCTAAAGATCATGAAATTTATCTTCGTTACATTTGCAATGACATTTAAATTAATTCAGTGAACAATACAAAAAAAAAGATACTAAATACTTATCAAATCAACAACAAAAAATCATAACCTATGACTGTGACAATATCAGAGAAATCTTTCCTCTTCTTTTTAGGAAGTCACTTTTAGTTTCACTTATCACAAAGAATAAAAATAACAAACAATTAGGATGGCAGGCCAAATTTCAGTTGCTGATAATGTTGTTGAAAAGGTATTGCGCCTCAAGTTTCCCAAGCATGTAATTAAGACAAGAATTTTAAGGTTGGTCCGAGTGATGTATCTGTAAGTATCAATGAACCCAAAAAAGTGAACCAGACTTTGCTCTTTGATTTTTGCCAATTTACGTGAGCATTTCTGGCCATGGAATGTATTATTGGATCTGTTGTTTGTTTTTAACCAATCATCACTTAACCCTGAAATTACTAACAGTTGACTATTTGTTAAACGCATAGTATATGTAAAGCATAGTAGATAGCCTGGGCCTTGGAGTGAGAGGATCTGGGTTCAACACCTCTGACAAATACTAGTTCTGTCCAACTTTGGGCGAGGTGCTTAAATTCTCAATGCTCTGAGCAAATAATAATAATAGCTAAAATGTATATGCGAGGTAGGCACTGTACTAAAGTACTTTACAATTATTATCTCATATCAAATCTCTAAGGCTATAAGTTGCAGAGAAGATACTAACCTACATAGGAAATTGGGAAGTTTGCTTCTTCAGGCACTCCCAATACTAATGAAATCATAGGACCAGTACTAATCCCCTCTGTAACCCATTATTTTTTCTATCCTGGCCTAAAATTCAAATGATATTCCTAGTAGGGAGCTACAACATAAATTCAGAAAGTATCCAGTTTCATCTTTTGATTTGCCTAATAAGACACTTGTTTTAAAGATTGCTAAGAAGGATGTAGCAAAGTGCAAAATACAGTTTTAAGTAAGGGGACATTAACTGCCTCATCCATTTAAAGTTATTAGCTAACCCCTGCGACCTTTATGAAGGCAAATCTTTGTTCACAAATTATGAAAAAGGCCTGGTCATATCCCTTATTTCAACTAAATGCAACAGGAAGTTAAGAGAACCCCAGAAAGCTACATTTGAGCAATTGGTAGGTGTTATGATGATGTAGTGCTAATATTCACTTTAAAGAGAAACTATGAAAGACAAAGAATTCTGATCAAACTTCTGGGACACAGGACCAACAAGATGGAGGAAAAGACATTTTCTCCAAACTTCCTAAACTCTCAAAATTCCCTAGTATAAGAACTACATACAAGAAGTAAATCATTTAAAGCTGTCTTGGCAAGCCAAAACAAGTTTAAATGAAGCAATAATCTAATCAATTAATGAAAGAAAAGGTTAATTCCCAACATTTTCAGCACTTCCTTCCCCATCAGCCCTTATACTCTGCCAGGGCAGCACAATGAGACTCAGTCTTTACTCTGGGATCTACTCAGTAACTGCAAAACTTGTACTCTCTAACTGTTGCATATCCTACCCAGGTCCTCAACTCATCTTTCTCTGGTAACTAGCAGCAGAACTCAACTCTACTTACCACCTCCTCTCACTGACAGCAAATGGAGGAGATGGAAGCGTAATAAGAGGTGTGCTTTCACTGGGGCAGTAATACATTACACTGATGCAACACTCAGGCAAAGGACTGAAGAGCAGAGGGACCTGGAGAAAGGGGCCTGAAGGAAATGGGAATGGCAACCAGATGGGGCCAGTTCTGTGCCCTTGGAAGTCACTCGGTTTGGGGATCAAAACAGCTTTGGGGTCCAGAACTGGGGGAGTCTCCGGATCAGAGGAAGGAGACAGAAAGTGAGAGATGGGTAAATATAAAGCATTCAGGACAGCAATGTCTTGATTCCTCTCTGGGCTTTTTCTATTATCCTACACCCTCCTTCCCATGGACATTCATTCTCACCTTCTCCAACTGGCAGTATACTGCCCCTGTAGCCCCATTTTCTGATTGGCTAGCGCTTCCAAAACTATTTTAATGAAACTGTCCAATCAGTTGATGTCTTCGTTCTTCTCTGAGTTCCATCCCTAATCTCTGGATTTTTTTCCAGCAGGTAACTTGTCCTTGTTCTCCTTCTCCCCCAACCTCCCCTGCTCAGTTTCCTTTCATGTGTGTCTTCCCACATTAGAAAGTAAGCTCCTTAAGGGCATGGATTATTTTTCTGCTTGTAGTTGTATTTCCAGCATTTAGCATAGTACCTGCCATAGAGAAAACACTAATGTTTTTTGACTTGACTAACCAAAGCTCTCAAGAGGAAAAAACTCAGTTAAAAGCCTTGAGCACAAGCAAATACATCAACAGAGAAGAAGTTAAATCAAACAGAAAGGGAGTGGCTTCCAGGAAAATGAATGAATAACAGATAAGACCCTGTAGATTTCCAAGAGAGCATGGAATCACAGCTGGATGTTTGTGAATGGTTCAAGAGAGAAATAAGAATCATGAAAGCACCATTTCCACCTTGCAGAGGAGAAATAATTGACAGACTAGAAAACCTTGAATTCAGCACCAAAGAAACAACTAACTGGGAAATCAAATACAAAGAAGGGAAGGGCAAGCTAGAAAAAGAGAGGCAAACAGCAATAATGTTTAAAAAAAAAACCACCCACATGGTCTCTAAGTTTCTAAGATACAACTGACAGACTCAACTTACGGGATATAGATTTCTCAGAAGAACAAGATTAGACAAAAACCCTTAACACAACATTGCAAGAAATAACACAGGTCAGAACTTCTGAAAACAGAAGAAAAAGTGCTAATCAAAGGAAATCTACAGATTGCCTCCATTAAAAAAAAAAAAAATCCAACAACCCTACATTGCAAATTCACATGGTAATTAAATTTAACAATTCCTCTAACGATAAATTCTGCAAAGAAACCAGGAGAAAAACCCTCAAATAAAGGAAAGGAAATTCAAGAAATACAAGACTACTCAGCACCCAACAGAAACTACAGAAGTGACATATTCTGAAGGGCAAAGGCAGTAACCCCAAAGTGACATGCCTAGCAAATTTGAGCTTAACCATCACTGATAAAAAGAGAGACATTTGAAGCTTTCTTAAAACAAACAAAAACCAGACTTGAACAGTTATTTGCTTTGTAAACACCCCATACAATAGAGACACAAGAAAGGTAAGTAAATATAGCTACCAAGTACAGTACAGCTAAGGAAATAAATTACTTAAAAAAAAAAACCTAGAAAAATAATTATGGCTTTAAAATAATTAGTCATAACAAACATGATATTTGCTGCTTTTTTTGGTGTTGAAATTTAAAAAATAAAATTCATTTAACTTCCACTTGGCAAACTCTACCTGCCAAGAGCTTACACTCTTTTAAAAAACATTTTACATGATCTTTAATGTTCAAGTCACATATCCACTAAAAAAAACTTTAACATGCTCTTCCTACTAAAAACAAAAAACCATAACAAAATAAAAATAAAGCCCTCAATATCATAGCTATACAGTCTGTCAAAAATTTTCGCATTTCACATCCGCCATCTTGGAAATTGTCTATCTCAAAGGATTTACAATCTGATGAGGAGCCAGAGACTACATATACAAATATGTTGGTTGGTTGTTGCCCTTCATTCCTGAAGAGGACCAAACTGATGTCACCATGGTAAAGTAAAATTTCAGTGTGTCTGACTGTGGCTGATCAGACCAATATGACCTTGGAATGCTCCACCACAGGTTGGGCACAGAAAGTCCATGTGAATATTTGGGGTGGATACCCCAAATTTATGCATCCTACATTTACTTTGTGCTGTCTCAATTCTGCTTTACTCAGAGAGCACAACACCTTTTCTGATGTGGGCACACCATGCTGAGTGGTCCTGTGCCAGTGTCTCCCACAGTCAAATACAAAATTCTTGAGAGACCTTGAGAGTGTCCTTATATTGCTTCTTCTGACCACCATGTGATCGCCTACCCCATGTGAGTTCTCCATACAAGTCTTTTACTTTATGCTGTACAGCATAAATATAAGGCAAATCAATACAACTATATACAAAGTAAATATAAAGTAACTTATCAGAGCCATCGTTCTGGACACCCTCAATACAATACATGTAGGATCATGAGAGGATTTTTTTTTTTTTAGCTTATATGTTACATCATAAACTTGTTATCAAAACTGTGACCCATCAAAATCACTGGATATTTTCTTTCCACAAAAAAAGCCAAGTTGATTACCAAATGATTGCAGAAAAAATAATTATTTTGCAACAAGTGATTTTTGCTTGAGTTGATTAATTTTCAGGAAAATGGTGATAATGTGTATCCTCCCCCTTGGCGATTTTTGTGTTAATATAGCGATGACTGGAATACACTCATTCTCTTGCATTTTACAAGATGGCAGGTCTGGTCAGGATAGCCTCTTATTCATAACTCTCAATCATACTTTAGAAATCTCTAGAACCACTTTAAAAATTAGGGTGCAAGCCAGGTTAGGCTTGGTGTTCTTTCAGCCATTCTATGGCTTTGGATTTTGGTTGATTCTTGCTTTGGTGTACATTCTGGGCAGTGTCATTTCCAGACCTCATCAAGAATTCTAAAACGTTCATTTGGAGCCTAATGACTTCCAGCTGGTCTCGGACACCTCAGAGCTCCTCCTCCAACAGGAGTTCTTAACCTTTTTTGTGGCATGGAAGGACCCGCTGGCAAAATAATGGACCCTTCTCAGATGCATTTTTAAAAATCATATTTGAAAGGAAAAGCAAAATTTCATTTGGATTTTAATGAAAATAAAGGTGTAGTTTTTTCCCATTTCAAATTTATGGATTTCTTAAAATCTCCTAATAGACCCACAGTTAAGAACAACTACCCTCAAATATTCAAAACTGTCAGACTCTGCCTCTCTATTGTCTCTATGCAGAGTAGTTTGATGCTACAAGTAAAATTAGGTTGAGTCTTGCCTCTCTCTTGATCCAGATCTTAGGACAAACTCAAAGGACAACATTAGAGCATCCCTGAATGTGAGATGTGGACAAAGATGACAAAAAGAACCTATTAAATTCAACAAGTATTTGTCAAGTGCTTACTATGGTACAAGGTGCTAAAAATACTAATAAAAAAACAGTGTATGCTCTCAATAAGTTTACATTCTAAAGGAGGAGGAGGAAAATAATGTATACAGGGCGGCTATTGTTACAAACAGGAGAATCAGGAAAAGCTTGGATGGATGAAAACGAAGGAAGGAAAACAAGCATTCACACTAAGAGCTTAATAAATATTTTCTCATTTTGATCATCACAATAACTCTCAGAGGCAGAAGCTATTATTATTATCCCTATTTTACAGATGAGGAAACTGAGGCAGACAGAAGTTAAGGAACCTGCCCAAGGTCACACAGTTAGTAAGTATCTGAGGCCAGATTTGAATCAGGTTATTTTTGAGTTTGGGTTCTAGCACTCTATCCACTGAGACACTTAACTGAGCCTTCTAGCAAATTAAGTGTTCAAAGGGGCAGGGGTAAAAAGAGACTAAGTTCCAAAACTGTGGGACAGCTGGTACAAAAATGCGCAAAGGCAAAAGATAGAATGCTGAATTCAGAAAACACTGAGTAAGCCAGTTTGGCTGGAATGTAGGCTACATGAAGAAGAGAAAAATGAAATCATTATGAAAGAAAGGTAGGCGAAAGCCAAGCTGTGAGAGATCTCACGTACCAAATCAAGGATCTAAACTACTGTACCTGCTCTAAATCATCTCTGAACTTCAATTAGCAAGCTTAGGACTAGCATCAAGGAGGCACTCTGTGACCAAAAGGTTCTCTTCTAGTTTACTCCCAAAGGGGGAGGAAAATAGCTTTGTTCTGTGTTTTCACAGTGAGTAAAAGAGCAGCAAGAACTATTATTACGTGCAACTACTTTCTACATATTCTCAACTGGAAATATTTTAGAATTTTAACTTCAGCAGAATGTAATTAAGTCCCTTCAGTGGCCAAATTAAAAGAAGCACAAGTACACACCACAAAAACTTGATCCACATTAGCAGCCTGATTATACACGCATGGCAATAGAAACTCACGGATGACACAACCAGCTTGGTTAGAAGGACAGTGGTGTTCTTAGGAAAGAACAACTGCTTGGTAAGACAGAACGACTCAGCTAATATTCATTTCATATTTGCAAATTTATACATATAAACTAGCTGTCGACGGATTCTATTATATATGTGGTTCTTAGAGTACAAACTTCTGTGAAGCCATCACATCTAGACATGAACTAGATTACAAATATAAGGCCAACAAAAACAGACTGCAAATAGCATTCTAAAGCAGCTAATTAACACAATTCCCAATTGTTTTCTTCTCTTCTATAAAGAGTGTTTTTTTAAGATGCCCAATAATATAACCTATATCAACTGTTTGCTGTCTCAGAGAGGGGAGAGGTAAGGGAGGAGTAGAGAAAATTTGCAACTCAAAATTTTTTTAAAATTAATTTTAGAAATTTTCTTTACCTATAACTAGGGGAAAATATTATTTTTAAAATGGCCCAGAAAATCTGGTCCCAAATGTTAAAATAATTTTTCCCCTGAATTAAAAATCTATTAATAAAATTATTATTCTGTCAAATTTCTTATGAGAGTACACCAAAAAAAGGTTCTTTCCCCTTCTCAGTTCTTTGTTTTAACTACAAAATTGTAGTTTTAACTCTTCTCACTGTGAATCTACCTTATCTCCAATTACGGTTTCACACGGAAGGAATGAAGACTCTCATACCTCCTAAAAAGTACAGAAAATCCTGCTGGCGTACAGTAAGAGAACTGAGCTTGTTTTTAGGCTGTGGGACTTCTACAGATATATTTTCCAAAATAATAACAACCAAACTTACATAGTGCTCTAAAGTTTAAAATCTGTCATGTGCTCTAACTATAGCCTCTCATTTAGCTCTACAGGCCAGCAAGGCAGATCTGGTGGGTGTCAGTATTCACCCTTTGCAGCTGAGAAGAGAGAGTTAGAGGGCTTAAGTGACTTGTACACCTGTCTGGGTGGCACAGTGGCTAGAGCGCCAGGCCTGGAATCAGGAAGTCTTGAGGTCAAATTTGCCCCCAGGTACTTACTCGCCGCTGTGTGACCCCGTTTGCCTCAGTTCCTCATCTCTAAAGAAAATGGCAAACCCCTCCTGTATCTCTGCCAGAAAAACCCCAAACGGTCACAAAGAGTCAAACAGGGCTGAAACGACTAAAAAACAACCATTTATCTTACAACTAGCAAGTGTCAGAGGCAGGATTTGAAATAAAAGTTCTTTTGATTTCAAATCTAGTCCTCTATTATACACTAGCCCAAACTTAGCTAAGTGAAGGTGACTTAATATAAATACAAAGTTAGTAAAAATACAAATTCCCTAATCTGGGGAAAAATATTTGTCATAATAATTTGTCTATGTTAAAAATGGAAGACAAAAGACTATGTAACCACTTATTATGTCTATCTAGGAAAAACAACTTTCTTATTTCTTTACTTGCATCAGTTCATCACGATCATAATTAGTATTTTACATTCATACAGATTTGGCTCTATGCTTCTTAAAGCCCCAAACTTTAAAACTAGTTTTAAAGAATTAATGCTTTGGCTTTTTATTCAGCAATTCTCCTGAATCAAAAGTATTTTTACACAGTTAACCTCATTATTTCCTAGATTCCTTTAGATCCAAGGAGGATAAAATCTAGATATGTTGTGATTTTCCCCTAAGCCACATAGAGAATAAAGTTTATAACTTAACGTCTTCAATTCTCATTTTCAGTACACAATTCCTCTGCCAAGTCACAGAATGTCTTCTCACTATTTTTTCTCTTTTGCACTTAATTCTAACAAAATTTTAGTTTCAGAAAATGACTGACTACAGAAGTTCTAGACATGTACTCCATTAAAAATTTTTTTTCTCATTATAGTTAGGTTCCTGAAAATGTTCTACTGGTCATTTAAAAGCAATGAAACCTACAAAATAACTTTTCTTATCATAATTTGGTGGTCACTATCGCAAGACCACATTGATAAATGTCATTTAAAATGGTTAAGCTAGTGGCAAACAAAAAATAAACCCTAAAAATTATTTATTATAAATTATCTAAAAAAATTTGAACTGTTTAATTTCTATCTTGATTCTAAAAACTCTCTCTCCACTTTAGTGAGTTAATTTTTTCCCACATTCTGAATTTTTTATTTTAGATCCTTAAGGTAACATGAGTACTTTGACTGGCTTGACTTTTATCCTTCACGTACCCTCAATAACTACTGGTTATCGACAAGACAGATGGAATGGTGGTCCCAACTATAGTACGTTCCCCTAGAAGATATAAAATGAGCTATTTCATCTTTCTGTTTTGTTTCTTGACATAGCTTGAAAAAAGCTCAAGCTATTGTTTGAAATAGCTATAGCAGAGCTCTGTCAGAGGCAGAAAGATGAAAAGGAACAAAGAGTTTGGAACACGATCTTCCAGAAGGCATAGTGATACAGGCCTAGAGTCAAGAATAATCTGAACATAACTCTATTGGGGTGGGGTGCAGCATCTTTACTGAAACATAGTATTTCCAAGCATGCCAGATAAAAAGATCAGAGATGTATAAAAACACTGAAGTCCAAACATAGGAATTAAGAAAAACATAAGAAAGTGAAATGAGTAAACAGTGATAAATGACTAAATAAGGATAAGCAGCTTACTTTCAAAAAGGGGAGATGATATATATGTTCCCTAGAACTCTATCATCATCTGGGGTCAAAAAGGATGTCTAACTAGACAAGGTCTCAGAGGATGTCCTGTAATCTTTAGAAGATCTTAAAAGAAGGGAAATGGAAAAAACAGTTAAGCAGAATTAGTTTATATAATAAAGGTATGCAAGTAGACATTTATACAAATAAGGAAGAAAAGGTGGGGGGAGTGACCACTCACTCATCTGAACTCATCAATGGAGAGAATACACACACAAACGTACATACACAGAGATGGGTACAGAAATACATTTCACTCAAGAGGGAAAGGAGAAAAAGAGGAATTAGAAGGAGGTAATATCAAGGGGGGGGGGGGGTGAAGGGGATTAGTCCTAAACAAATCAAGGTCTAAGGATGTACAAAAACATTTAAAGCTCTTTCTGAGATGGCAAAGAATGGGAATCTGAAACCGGGGAATGGCTGCTAAGTTATGGTATATAAATATTATGGAATACTACTGTGATAAAAGAAATGATGAATGGATTAGTTTTAGAGAAAACCTGGAAAACTTACTGAACTGACACAGAGCAAAATGAACAGAATTCAGAAGAAAATACATACAGTGGCAACAGAATGGTAAAGATAAACAATTTAAAAAGAATTAGAGTTTCTAATTAATGTAATGACCAACCACAATTCTAAAGGACTAATGATGAAACATGACACCCAACCCCTATACAGAGGCAAAGGACTGAGAGAGTAGAATGATACTTTTTTTTGGAAGTAACCAATGTGGAAATTTATTTTGTTTATAAAAAACAAAGAGAATAAGTGTGACAATCTGCTTACAAACCATATTTTGAACTTTTCTCCCTAAAATTATATAAATAACTTTTATAAAATATAAAGTAGCCTTTAATTGATTTTAAATTACTCAAAAATTCTCAAAAGAAATTGTGACAATTTATAAAATAGGAAATAAATTCAGCATACACAGTACATTAAATAAATGGAAAGAATTTTGAAGACAAAGTTAGAAGACCTAAATTTTAGCCCAAAATCTATTACTAGCTGAATGACCTTTGACACTTCTTTAAATCTCATTTTTCTTCCCTGCAAAATAAGAGGGTTGGATGAGATGGATCTTTAAGGTCCCTTTCAGCAATAAAATTCTATGATTCTAGAATCAGCTAAATTGTACAATCCTTAAAGGCACGGATTATTTCTGCTGTCTTTGCATCTCTAATACCTAGTAGAGTAATTAGTATATGTTTTGTACTTATTTGGAATAGGGAGCTCCAGGGGAAGAATTTCTTCTACCAATGAAGATATGCAATCTTTCTACAACCTATAATCTTAGAGAATTGTCTAGGGAACTAAGAGTAAGAAGTTAAGTGACCAACTTACCCAGAATCACACAGAGACAGTGTCCAAGAAGCCATGTTTTCCTGATTTGAGATTATGTCATGTTGCCTCTCAGATAGCAGGTACTTAATGAATGCTTGCTGACTGACTGGTTCTATAACTATACTTCACTCTTCACTTAACTACTAAAATGTGTTCTCTTACTGGCAACCAGCAGCAATGAGTTCTTTTGCCACCTAAATTAATGTTGGCAGAAAGGAGAAAATAAAAAAGTATTTTCGCTATATGATTGAAAATGATAAAACACAAGAGGCAGTACAATGCCGTCAACAGAGGGCTGTCCTTGGAGTTAAGAAGACCTGGATTCAGTTCTGATTCTGACACATATTAGCTGTATGAGTACAGGTAAGTAATTGAAGCTAAGGGCTTCAGGTAGCTTAAGACTCACACTGACTAAATTATAGGTCCAATTCTTTGCCATCCCTCCCCAAAAGGTGAGTGAAAGTAAAAACATTAAATGTGACATCAACCATATCAGATGCTCTGACTCAAAATGAATGAACTTAAAATTACAGTTAAAGCTGGAGTAAAAAAATATCAAATTATACTCCTGGTGTTAGTACTTCTGCCATGCTAACTGCATCTTTCACAAAGTCAAAACAGTTTGTCCTTTTCCCATTCCCCTTATGCCCTCTTTGAATCCTCAGTTCTCATACTGTAACAGTCAAGAATTGCTCTTACCCAATTACCTAACATTTAACCATTTGGGATGGCTCTTTGTGTCCAAAAAGGGAGAGGTTCCAGAGTCTTTCCTGTTTCAAGCATGCAAGCAAGAGATTAAATGTGCAGTCAACTATCCACTCTACTGTTTTTATGGGCACAAAGTTTAGACCTCAAACTTTGAATTTCACCAGTAACCCCCAACTCTTCTATTACCCAGCTTCAAAGTTCTCTCAGTCTTTTAATGAAATGCTATAGTCTGGGCTGAAAAATGAACCTACAGAAAATCATGTATCCAAGCAATGAATAAAAACAGTTAGCTACAGATTTCCACTCTAAAGGCAAACTGTCCATAAAAACAGAGACGAATAAGAGAAATTAAGATACTAGAAAATGCCCTTCAGAAATCAAGGCCTCTTGACATAGGCATTCATTTTCCAAGAAAAAAAATGAGATCAAGGACCTACAATGAAATCTCATTTATTTGAGTAATTAAAGGGACCAAAAGCATAAATAATTTAAAAGTCATGTATGTTCCATGTTCTGGGAATTCCTAACATTTAAATAAATAAAGCCACTCTCAGAAAACAAAGAATTTGCCCAGTTTTCCCATCTTGTCCCTTTTATTTGCTCCTTGTTCCTCTCCACATTTTGTGAATAAAAGAGATTGTCTCTAAAGCTAATACGAATCATCAATCTAAGAAGAATAATTCTCAAACTTTCCCTAAAACAGGGACTAGGAATTTATTTTTTAAACTGTTCTGCTTTAAGTTAAAGATATCCACAAAGTAAAGCAAAATAGTAGTATCAATGAGCATTTGAAAGGAGAAAATATTATAGAAAATACCCCCACAGTAAGAAGCTGATGGTATTTCTAGAATTTCCTAAAAACCATAGTATTTATACTATATTCCTTAATCTATGGTTCCCATCCAGATTTCTCTTCCTCTACATGAGAAGCTGTTAGGGCTTTGTGAGGAAAAACAAAACAAAACAACTGATCTAAGGAGGCCCTCAGTATCCTCTTTCTGGCCTTCTTACTCTATACAAGTTTAAGTTTAAGTCCTTCATAACATGGCTCCTTCCTTTCTAGTGTTCTTCCATCTTTAGTCTCCTTTATATTCCCTATGATCTGATGACACAGGCTTTATTGCAGTTCCTTGCAGATGACATTCCATTTCCCTCATTTCCACCTTCTGGCTTCCCTGGCTTCCTTCAGTCTTACTTAAAATCTTACTTTTTGCAGTGTCTTTTCCAACATGCCTTAATTAGTGCCTTACACTATCAAACTACCACAAATTGGTGGTATGTATCTTGTTTATTTGTAGTTTTTCACATGTTGTCTTCTCCTTTAAACTGTAAGCTCCATGGGAACAAGAGCTGTTTTTTCCCCATTCTTTATATCCCAGCACTTAGTAGTGACTGACACAGAGGCACTAAACAAATGCTAGCTGACTACCTTACGTGATGCTGAAGGTGCCCATAGATTCAGTTACTACATAAGGTCGGATGGCACAATTCAAATTAGAGATACTTCGTATTATTTAGCACACTTACTCTCTCTAGAAAACATCTCATTACCGCCAACTCAAAACTAAACAATGGCGCCAGACCTACTTGCGCTCTTCTTTACAACTCTCCCATCACTGAAGCACCTAGCAAAGTGTTCAGCATACAGTATGTCCTTTAATAAATGCTTGTTGATTGAATGGCCAGAAGAAATGTCATTATTCCTCTAAACATCTTAAACAAGGAATTTCAGAAATAAATTTCAATATTTTTGTCTTTCACTTAAAATATCTGCTATATTGCCAATGCTTCCTTCAAACTTTCCTTTATTTGATATTTGCTTGATGTGTACATTATACCTATAGATATCAGTTTAATAATTAATAAGATATTTAAAAGCCAAGCTTTTGTTGTCGCAAATGAAATTACTTTATAAATTCATGGCTACGTTAAAAAAAAATTGGAAACAATCCAAAGTGCTTTTATGACTCCCTGAAAGCTATTTATGGCCAAAAGCCTATGGTTCATCACAACTACTCAGTGCTGATGGAGTCACATTGATTACTGATAAGGACATGATTCTAGAGAGATAGGCTGAACACTTCCACAGTGTTCTCAACAGACCATCATCAATCAATGCTGAGCCACTGATCATTTACCTCAGGTTGAAGTCAGTCCCTCCTTAGCTGAACTTCCAACTGAAGAAGAGGTTTTGAAGGCCATTAGGTTGCTTTCATGTGGCAAAGCACCTGGTGTTGATTCTATTCCAAATGAGATTTACAAGGTAGGGGGACCACTGCTCATACAAAAACTGGCTAAAATTTTCCAGGTTATAATGGCATGAGGAGGTTATTCCCCAGGAGTTCAAGGATGCCTCCATTGTCCATCTCTATAAAGGTAAAGGAAATAGATTGTCCTACGACAATCACAGGGGGATCTCTCTCTTTGTCATTTCTGGCAAGATTCTTGCCTTAATAGGCTTATCCTTCAACTGGAAGATGGTCATATACCTGAGAGCCAGTGTGGTTTCAGAAAGGGTTGAGGAACAGTTGATATGGTGTTTACTGCCCAATAACTCCAGGAGAAATGTCAGAAGCAGAACAGGGGTCTGCACACAATGTTTGTAGATCTGACCAAGGTCTTTCACTTATGGAAAATTATGTCAAAATTTGGTTGCCTAGATTAGTTCATTAGTATTGTACATGAATTTCATGACGGATAGTGAACAATGCTCTTATATCTTCCCAGTCACCAATGGAGTCAAACAGGGCTGTGTGCTTGCTCCCACGCTTTTTAGCATTATGTTTTCAGCCATGTTGTCAAATGCTTTCAGTGAGGATGAACATAGCATCAAGGTCAACTACCATACTGATGGTAAGTCCTTTAATTTGAAAAGATTGTAAGCCTAGACCAAAGTGGAGGGAGTGTTGGTGCATGATTTTCTGTTTGCAGATGAATGTGCACTCAATGCAGCCTCTGAAGTTGAGATGCAAAAATGTATGGATCAGTTCTTTACCTGTGCTAATTTTGGCCTAATAATTAACACCAAGAAAACACAGGTGCTCCATCAGCCACCACCACACCATACATATGTGGAACCATCGGTTACAATAAATGGAGAAGTTTTGAATGCTGTGGATAAGTTCACTTACCTTGGTAGTGTACTTTCCAGGGATGTACACATTGACAATGAGGTTAACACATGTAGTGCCAAAGCTAGCTCAGCGTTTGGGAGGCTCCAAAGAAAAGTTTGGGAGAGAAGAGGTATTGACTGACTATCAAACTGAAGGTCTGCAGAGCCACTGTGCTGACCTCATGTCATGCCTGTGAAACATGGACAGTCTACCAATGCCATGCCAGGAAACTGAATCACTTCCACTTGAATCGTCTTAGGGAGATTCTGAAGATCACCCGGTAGGATAAGGTACACTGAGGTCCTTGTTCAAACTAAACTGTCAAGTATTCAAACTATGCATCAGAGAGCACAACTCTGATGGGCTGGCCACGCTATTTGAATGCAAAATGTACACTTGCCAAAAAGGCCATTTTATGGAGAATTCACATGCAGGTGATCATATGGTGGTCGGAAGAAGTGATACAAGGACACTGTCAAGGTCTCTCTCAAGAACTTTGGATTTGATTGTGACATGGGAGACACTGGCACACGACCGCTTAGCATGGCATGTCCACATCAGAAAGGGTGCTATGCTCTATGAGCAAAGCAGAATTGAAACAGCACACAGGAAATGTAGGATGCGCAAATTTGGAGTAACCACCCCAAATATTCACAAGGACTATCTGTGCTCAATCTGTGGTAGAACATTCCAAACTCATATTGGTCTGATCAGTCACAGTCAGATATATTGAAACTTTACTTTATCATGGTGATGTCATTTTGGTCCTCTTTGGGACCTATAGATATTAGTTTAATAATAACAAATTATTTAAAAGCCAAGCTTTTGCTGTTGCAAATGAAATCGTTCTATAAATTCATGTGTGCATTTTAAAAAATTTGGAAACAATTTTCTAACTTGTTTTCAAAAATATCAAATGAAGAATTTCCCTGAGTTTTGAACCCATTTATTAAAACTGTAAAACTGTAATACCTTCCTATCAGCATTAGCAAGAAGAACTGATTGTTGTCAGAGGAAAATGGAAATTTACTACCTGATTTTCAACAAAATCTTTCCATAATTGGGACTGAAAAATGAATATGGTGACTTAATAAAGACAGTCAACAATGCAGGAAGTCTCAAGTAACTGGCAGGGCAACGAGAATAAATGGCACAAATGAGCAACAAGGAGACACACAACATTAAAGATAAACAAGTTGGATGTTAGGGTCAGGGAAAAAGTGGGAAAATGCACCTACAAGAGAAATGGAGATACAAGGATAACAGACTGCTTTAAGAAGCAGGACTAAATTGATTAAAGAAATGCAAATTAAAACAACCCTGAGGTACCACATCACACCTGTCAGATTGGTTAACATGACAAAACAGGAAAATTATAAATGTTGGAGAAAATATGGGGAAAACTGGAACACTAAGGCATTGTTGGTGGAGTTGTAAACTGATCCAATCATTCTGGAGAGCCATTTGGAACTATGCCCAAAGGGCTATAAAAATGTACATACCCTTTGACCCTGCCATACCACTTCTAGGTCTGTATCCCAAAGAGATCATACAAATGGGAAAAGAACCCACATGAACAAAAATATTTATAGCAGCTCTTTTTGTGGGCAAATAACTGGAAAATTGAGGGGATGTCCATCCCAATGGTTAAACAAATTGTGGTACATGAATGTAAATACTATTGTTCTATAAGAAATGATGAGCAGGCAGACTTCAGAAAACCTGGAAAGACTTGCATGAATTGATGCTGAGTGAAGTGAGCAGAACCAGGAGAACATTGTACACAGTAACAGCAACACTGTACCAGGACCAACTTTGACAGACCTAGCTCTTCTTAGCAATGCAATGATGTAAGACAAGTCCAAAAGACTCGTGATGGAAAATGGTATCCACATCCAGAGAAAGAATTTTGGAGTCTGAATGCAGATCAAAGCATACTATTTTTTTGTCTTCTTTTGTCTTCTTCTCTTTTCTTTCTTTACAAGAGGCCTAATGTAGAAATATGTTTAATATGACTGTATATGTATATAGCCTGTATCAGATTGCATGCCGTCTTGGGGAGAGGGGAGAAGAGGAAGGATAGGGAGAAAATTTTAAACTCAGAATCTTATAAAAAATGCTGAAAACTAAAAATAAACAAATAAATATTTTAAAAAAGAAAGCAGGACTGAATTGGGTCTCATCTATCAGTCTACAGAAACAGTAATTTCTAAGTCCTATCCAACAGTGGTCCAATAAATTGAATGGCTATGCATGATATGCATGATGGCTCAAGGATTTTCTGCCTGTGCTCCATGGAATTCTAGTAATTTAAAGGGTATTTCTAAGAAAAATTAGATATTTTTGTGAAGTATCCATTTTTTTCATATTTAAGTTTGTGTGAGTATATCAGGGACATAAATATGGCATGTGAGAGCTGAAAAGCAGCTCAAATCATCTAATATTTTACAAATGAGGAAACTAAGGCCCCCAAAAGTAGCGAGTAGCAAAAGCAGGATCTGAACCCATACTGTCAATTTAAATCTTAGGTTCTTTCCCCAGTACTATACTGACTATGAATATACTTTCCTTCTCTTCACTTTAGTCACCTAATCTGTAGAATCAAGAAACTGGAACAGCTGAGTTGTAAAATTCCATTGAGCTCTTAACTCTGCGATCTTCTAGCTCCAAATTATAAACACATCTTCATTATGCAAAAGTATATTTTTTTCTAACTGCAGTAAAAAGCATACAAGATAGAAAGCATCCATAAAGCACAAGATACAAATGTATTGCCATCTGCAGGCAGGCAATTTCATCTGCTTTACTGTGATCCAGATGTGGAATGAAATTTAAAAAGGAGAAAAAAAGAAAAATGCATATAACTCTACTACTTTAAAAACAATATTATTTTTCTGACCCCCTGAATTCTTTGGTTACAAAACAGAATTTTATTTTTCCAAATAAGACAATGTATGTAAAAACTGTGCAAAACTGTATTATCATTATCAGCCATCATTAGACTTTACCATCCATCCTTTATCCCGTCTCTTAGAAAAAAAAATGGCTACTCATTACTTCTACTTCTTTTCCTCTTATTCACATTCCTTAAACCCCTTTTGATATGACTTTCAACTTCAAAGATCTTTTATTTGCCAAATTCAAGGGACTCTTCTCAATCCTCATCCTTCCTGACCTCACTGTACCTTTGGATACTCATAAACTGACCCTCTCCTCTGGGTTTATTTTTTTTTGACACATTCCAACCAAAATGTGAGTGTACGCCTAGGCTCTGTCTTGGACCCTCCTTTCCTTCAACATTCTATTGGTAAACTCAACAACTCCCAAGAGCCCAATTATCATAATTATCTTCCTCTTGCCTAATTCCCCCCAAATCCAATTGTGCTTTGGAACTGTCCTGTTTCTGTCAAGGGCACCATTGCACCATTAATCCATCTTGGCTGGAATCATTCTTGACTTTTCATTCTCCCAGGCAGTTACCAAGTCATGCCAATTTTACTTTTACAACACTGCCTCCTACAACATTTCTCTCCAGTTATGGTATAACATAAACCACAGTAGTTCAAGTTTTCATTATGTTTATCAGCCTAATTGGTCTTTCTGCTTCAAATAAATCACCTCTACAATTTACCCTCCACACAGCTGCCAAAGTGGTTCTCTTAAAGCCCCTAATCAAGAAGCTCTAGTGGCCCCCTATTACCTTTAGAACTAAATACAAACCTCTGCAGCATTTAAAACCCCTCACAAAATAGTTTCAACACATCTTTTTAGTTTTATAAATTACTCTCCTTCAAGGGCTCTACAATCCAGCCAAACTGGTTTTTCTTATTATTTCACAAATATGATATTCCACCTCCTGTTTCCATGACTTTGCACACACTGCCCTCATATATATGCACTACTACCTTACCTCTATATCTTATGATCTTTAGTTTCCTTCAAACCCTAGCTCAACTGCCAGCCCCTATGTCTTTCTTTCCTAATCCAGATGGCTAGTGACCCCTTCCCCACAAAAGAATTACTTTGTAGCTTGTCTTTAAGTAATTATGTATAGGTTGTTTCCCCAATATAATGTTAGCTCCTTGAGGGCAGGGACTGTTTCATTTCTGGTTTTGTATCCCCATCACCCAGCATAGTACTTTAGCATATAACAAGATATAACAAGCAATTTATAAATGCTTGATTTATTGACTGACTGGATTTATTAACATTTTACTGATGAATCAAGGCTATATACTTCAAAAAGGTCATAAAACCTTGATACAGCTTTTTTAATTTTCAAAATAAAGGTCTTTTATTTGATTTTCCATTTTTGCAGTTTATTTTTTTCTGTTGTAATCTCTAACTTGCTTCTAGGTAATTGACAAAATAGACAGTAAGCTTTTCTTTCTCACCTAAGAAAAGTGTTAATGCCTTATATGCCAAACTGGAATTTAAATGATGCTTTTCTGCTTTCCTTTACTGTGGTGGGCTGAAGAGTCAAAGTAAAGAGTCAAATTCTATAGTTACAACATTTAAACACAAACCAGGGAGAAAGACAAGAAATAGTGTTGTGGTACAGTATCCATGTTATAAACTTCCCAATTCATGTTCATCTCCTTAAGCAGTTCTTTTTTAACAAGTAAAATATGTTCTTCCTTGTCGTTATGCCTTTATGGCAGTGAGACGGCTCTGAGTGTGTTTTTTATATTTTCCCTATAAATTTCCCAAAGGAAATATGCAAAAAAGTATTATTTTTAAATAATGAAACTGCTTTGAGGCAGTTTTCTCATCAAAATTATTGAGTTTGCAAATTAAATAAACTAAAGGACTCAGTAGTCTAATATCTGATTGGGGAAAATTTATAGCATGAAATGGATTGCTATCTGCTCATGTGAGGCATCAGGGCAATCTTGACATATACAATTTTTGCCTCCCTAGGATGTAAGCTCATTGTGTATAGAATTGTTTCATTCTTTGTATTTGTATTCCTAGTATTTAACCTAATACCTGGCACATAGTAAGTGATTAATACTTGATGGTCTGATCAAGTTTTTAAAAAGGAAGGTTAAATTTGAATAATTTTACATAATCTCATGAAAATAATTTTCTACTTTAATTCTGAAATTATATTATAAAATACTGATTATTGTGCAATTTTTGGTCCTAATAATGTCATTCTCTAGCCTAAGTGATCTGGGGGCTGGGAGAAGTCCTAAGGCATCATGGCTGAAAACAATTTACAAATAAGTCAATTCACTGTTTGTTTCTGTATTTAGTTCTCGCAAAACCAAACATAACAGCGTAAGAAAAAGAACAAAATCAAAATAATGAAAAAACCTAGACAGAGTTCAGACACTTTAGGCCATAAGCCTGAAATTTTAAGACACACTTTATTATGAACAGTATTACTAATTTTTTTTCTTTTTCCTATAGTTATATTAATTTTTTTTTTGCTACTTTTCCATGAAATATGTAGACCACCAGGAATAATTTATTACTCACTTTTACATCTGAAAATCCTACCCACAATTTTTTGGCTTCCACTGTTCTTTCTGGTCTAGTCTATTTTCAAAGAATTCTGGAATTTGTAGTTCAGGAAATATATCACGTAAGGCATAAACTCTGCTATATCTCAAACTACAATTTTGGGATTTAGCCTCACAACCAAGATACATACTCTATTTTGACAAAAATCAGAAACTTTGTGTTCAAGATTCTCCTTGCTCATTGACTGCAGCCTTACAAACCTCATATGATAACTAGCTTTTCATAATTATTCTCAAACATGACCTAATTTAGTCTTATATTTTCCTTCAAAGAGTTGCAGTCATACTAGCCAAGGGCCCCCTCAATTTAAATGTACCCTCCTCTGACTATACTCCATCCTGTTTAGGCCTTGTTTCTAGGAGTCCTAACTATAAAGATTATTTCCTCATTTTCAAAAATATTGAAATTCCCAGATCAAAAAAAAAAGGGGGAATTTTTAAGATAAGGAAATAGATTTAAGGTAATGAAACACTTCTGCTGACGTGTCATTTCAATTCTTTTTTACAGAAAGGAAGTGACCCTGAATGCTCAAAAATTATAGCGGCAGAACAGAACTTTGACAGCTTCCACCAAAATGAAACATGCAGAGAGGCTCCTCATCACATTTAGCTACCAAATGAGAAGTGTTTTTGGCCAGATTAACTCACTACAACCATTTAATTAACGTGTAGAGGGGTTTAAAGTATGACTACGAGAGAGAACTGTGAATCAATGAAATCACAATCCATTTGAAGTGAAGAAATTCTGTTATTGTTTGGCTCTCCCAAAGAAACGTAGACCTGGTTCATTTGAATAAGTGACTCTGCTCTCTAGGGCTGGGCTACTGACATAGCAAATTCTGTGTGTCAACTACAGAACATAATCTTTCAAGGCCATTTCAATTCTGAGCTGCACGCCAGGTAACAGGACCAAATGTCTTCAGCATCTTAGGACGGGCACTCTACTTACCAATGAGCTTGCAGATGGAAGTGTAGAGGGTGGCTCTTCTCTGAGAAGAAACTAGGTCACAGAATTCATTTGCATACACTGCAGACAAAGTAATGGCCTTGGACTAGGAAATACCTGAGTTCAAATCCTCAGACACCTGCTATGACTTTGAGCAAATCACTTTGCTTGTCTGCCTCAGTTTCCTCAACTGTAAAATGGTGATAACAGCAGCACCTATTTCTAGGGCATTTGTGAAGATCAAATGAGATAACATTGATAAAGTGCTTAGCACAGTACCTGGCACAAAGGAGGTCTGTTTCTTTCCTTCTCTTTGGCACTTTAATAGAGCACACAATGTTATAAATTAACATTTCACTTGCACTCTAGATCTTGTATTCTTTTCAATGTTATTACCAATTTTTAAACACTGTTCTCTTAATATTCCAAATTAAATTAATGTTAGCTTAAGCAGAATACTGCCTTTTACTAATTTCTTATTAATTCTTAAGGTCTTTGCTGTATCTTTCAAAAGAGCATCCAACTGAAGAATTTCCCCCCAATTTGTCCAGGGGGCAAAACGAAATTGCAGGCTAAGGGAGAAAGGAAAGTAGTTCTTTTAAACGCAAACTCTGAGAATATGTCAGATTTATTGCTCCTCTTGATCCTCTACAAACTGAAACTCATCTCTATGAAGTCAAGCTTTACACCTTGCTCAAAAAGAAAGCATTTTTCCAAGAAAAATCAAGGGAGTTTGTTACGAATAGTACCCCGTCCAAACAAACAAAAATACAACTTTACAGAAAAAGATCTAAAATGTGACATTTACATAAAATATCCATTTATGTTTAAATTCTATGTCTATTCAGGTAAGTGTAGATGTTAAGTGTTATACAGCTAGCTAACTAGCTTATTTATAAGAGATGGCAGGACTAAAAGTTGGTAGGACCTTAGAGATCATCTGACTAAGGAGTCATTTTTTTTTTTTTTGCTTATAAGCTTAAGAGTTCAAACTTCAGTATTATACCATTAAGCTGACAAGTTAATTTTGGCATTAAGCTTGCTGTTTGTTGTTAGTAATAATGTATCTAGACTTTTATTCAGTGATAATATTTAAAAGAAAATATAAGTTCCTATGTCCTACCCTCCAAGAAGCAATTGCAGCTTGGAGTATCACCCTGGATACTCCAAGAGCTGGGCTATTCTTAATAGGGTTTCACAGGTAACTCCTACAAAACCCTAACATACCTGCCAGTCAGTTCTAGCTCCATTTACACAAAAGTCAACAGCCATAAACTGTTTTCAAAGATACGCAAGACAAATGCCTGCCTGGCTATTTTACCTTTCTTTTCTCTGCTTCTCTTCTCTACTTATCTCATTTCTTCCCCCTTCCCTCATTCTTTTCCTTCCTTTCTCCATTATTTTAGTTACAGTCTCCTCTTCTTGTACCTCTCCCACTATCTCATTTCTATGTCTTTTGCTCCTTTATGATAACATCAGCCTCAATTTCTGTTATTCCACTCCATCATTCTTGCAGTGGCTTCACTTTTTTTCATTTATAGTTTTGACTTTAAAAATCAGTCACTTCAACAAGGAATTGCCAAGCATCCTTCAGTCCCCTAAGTCCTTGTCTCCCTGCTGCCCCTATCTTGCCAATTTCTGGTTACCTTTATTAGCCCACCATGCATTCTTCAAGTCCTATCCTCAGGAAGAACCAACTAGGCTACAGGACTACGGGGCCTTGGGCTATTACAGATTCATACTACCTCATCTCAAAAGAGGTCTCATTGCCGCCAGGAAGTTCTAATTCACTGGGTCACTTAACCCTTTGCGGCTTCAATTGTCTCATCTATAAAATAGTGTTGAACTAGATGATCGTTAAGGTTCCTTTCAGCACTAACATTCCACATTCCAAGACACCCATATATTTATATCCAGCCTTCACTCTACCCTTCTGGCTCTCCCAAAGAAACATGTGAATGATTTCTAAAAACCTTAACTGCCAAGATTTATTTGTCAACTTACATTGTCATATAATACTTTTGCCATAACAAATCAACCACATTAACAATCTAGAATAGAAATAAGTACTGGTATCCACTGATTTCATTAGAATGAAAACAAGTTTATTCTGCCCAGTTTGTTCAAATAGTTCCAGAAAGAAATGAAGAATATGTCCTAAAGTTCTGGTGTTGGAAGGAGACTAGCTTCTCCTTGACCCTTGACCTCCCCCTTACAACTCTGAGAGCCAAATGAGAATTAAAATGAACTTTTTAAATTGAATGATTAGAGCTTAAATTTGCCCCAACTGAAATATTAACATTAAGACCATGTTTGGCTACATTAGCGTAATTATATAAATAACCTTCACAAACCCAAACAGCATTTTTACTAGTCCAAAATTCTATGGAAAAATAATCTATTCAGCCTTAGCAGAAAGGAAAAGCTAGAAAATTATTTCCAATTAAATAAGAAATTACCATTTATAAAGTTTTATGTGCTATAACTTAGTGCTTAGATGTAAGCTAGGCATTAAGGTACAATTTTCTACCATATCAGAAAAATGTTGAAACCAATTTCCAGCAAAAAAAAAGTTTCCACAGTAAAAGTTATTCTGAGGATCACCAACAAAATAATCTCTAGATAGTATGGAATAAACAAATACATATGTGTGTGTAATGGGTACCCCAGAGACATTTTACAAAGTTCTTTGTGGGTATAAAGGAGGCAGACTAAGAAATTCTCTGGACATTATTTCTATAACATAATCATCTTCATCACAAAGGACTGTCTATTTGAAACGTAAGTCACCAAATACTGCAAGAAATCATGTAGGGGAAGAAACTCTTCTTGGTGCCTTCATGTATAGACAGGACTGTATGTGATGATCAGAAAAAAAGTAGACCAACCTCTTATTTTGGAACACTTTATTTTCTGAGAGGGATAAAGGAAGCACAGGAAAAACTTTAAAAATTTTAAAAAATAGCAAGTCTATATTATCTATATGACCTAAGTCTAGATTACATTAGAGTCCATTCCTTTTAGATTGAAAATATGAATAAAGCAATCTGTACAAGGGAAAAAACAAGTGTTCTGTCTTGTAGCACTTAATAGACAGATGGACAGGTATGTAGGAAGGAAGAATTATAAGCATTAGGGTAAGATAGAGTGGTGTAAAAGGACACTGGATTTGAAATCAAAGTATTCTAGGTTTGAATTTTCAGATCTGCTACTTAGTGCCTGTTTACCTCAGACTTACTCTCTCTGGGCCTCAGTTTCCACATCTATCAAACGAGGGGTTTACAGAATAAGGTTCTTTTCAGCTTTAAATCATATCATCCTATGATACCACTTTAAACAGTATTTTAAAAGAAGCAGTGAAACAGGAGAGAAAAAAGAGATATGAAGACCAGGGGAAAAAAGGTTTAAAAAAACAACCCAGATCAGAAAAGTAAGTTGGAAACAAGAATTCTTTACTCTTAAGGACTTTTCTCTATCCCCAAAATGAAAAAAAAAAATTGATGATTTTTAAAAAGATTTATGAAATATATAACATTAATATTTTATAACCTGGACTTCACTTCCCTAAAATAACTTCTGAAAAGATGTTTATGTAGTATAATCTATAGTAATCCCTACAACAGAACCAGTTATATACTTCCAGTCAGATATTCCTTACCAAATGGTCCAGATAAAATCTTTTTTAGAATCTTAATGTTTCTGTTTACAAGTACACACAAAAAAATAATAAAATGAAGTCAGTTAGGAAATAAAAATTCTGTTAATCTAATTCATGCTGCTACTTAGTCCTTAGATCCAAGCTTCAAAGGTATAGATAAAAATGACAATAGTATTATTACTACATTTGACTGGATTACAAAATAAACAGCACATCTGAGGACTTAATATCACCAGGTACTTCTAAATGTTGCTGAACACAAAGCATCTTCAGACCTTTGGTCCAGGAATGCAGTCTGAAACTTTCCCAAGTACATCCCTTCTGCAGTACAGCTTTTGTAAAAGCCTTTGTGACACAGTCCCTGACTACTGCTGCTTCTTTTCTGCTTTACATTCTCTACCTTCTGCAGCATATGAAAGAAATTTTTCTACGTTTAGAAATAATCACATCAAATCAAAATACTCATAAAAGCAAAGCTGGGAAAGTTTTGTTCAATACAGGTAAATTTATTACTATTACTAGGTCTTTAATAATGAACTGCTTTAATGAATTCTGAAATACTAGTGTCTGAATTTTGTGACTAAAATCAAATAAGTAGAAATTTAATCTGCCAATTATCAAAAGCATGGTATTTTTCATTATTAAAAAATAAAAATATTTTTTATTTAAAGTAATTTAAAAATCTCTAACTATCCCTGACACAGGTAACAATTTTATGGTATTTCTGTCCCCCAAATCTTTTATTTCAGATTATCCTTCCCCCCCATTTCATTTCTAAAGGAGATATTTAAAAGTTATATTTCTATCCAAATCTAAATACAACTAAATAAATGTTAAAGACTACTTCTTTGAATTTACTGTTAAAATTTTTAATCTTTTATCTGAACTGTTCATTGGCTATAATATTAAAATATTTATAATACAAAAAGACAGAAATCCATAAAATGCCTTATAAAGAATAGGAAAAAGCATCCCTAAAAATCTCAAAAATCTCCATTAGCTTACTTTGAACAATAACTGTGAAATTCAAAAACAATGAAAGCTGAAAAAAACAACCAAAAAAACCTGTGTAATTTATTTTAGATCACATTTTCTTTAAACAAATTTTCTAAAACCCACGGTTAAACCGTCCCTCCATTTCCTTAAAATATTATCGTGTATTTCTTTCACATTGTTTCATTTAAATACACACCACTACTGTGTCTATATAATTCTTTCTTTCCCTATTCACATTGCTCAAATCTGTATTTTAATTACATCTTTACAAATTCTGCTAAAAAGCTATGAAAATTATGAAATTCCCTAAGTTTAATATTTCTCTCTGTAAGATAATTTTGATACACCTTTATTCATTAAGTCTGTGAAACAACCACAACTGTTACGTAAAACAAAATTAAAGCAGTTAAAATGACTCCATTATACATCTTCTTGGTGAAGAAGCCCTTTGTTTCCACTGTAAACCATACTGGAATTCTTGTGCAAAAAAGTAGCCTTCTCGCTTTAAATAAGCTATCCTGTCAGTATCTACGGGATCCAGATGTCTGCAGTGGTGCAGAAGAGTACGAGGGCACGGAGCAACAGCCCTCCCAGCTGACTGGACGGAGGGCCTGCTCAAACCCCTCACTGCTCACAAGGGCCACTACAGTTTCTGGTCTATCTGGCAGCACCATCAAGTTTTCTTTTCTCCTCCTGTGTTTGGGCAACCTGAAACAACAGCAGGACAACAGCTACCCATTAAGGTTCTATGGGTCATTAAAAACAGTACCTTGAGTTGCTCTGAGGGGAAAAAAAGAAATTCATGTTTCAAACAATGTTTTGCATAAAACTTGGCCAGAATGAGGGTAGTAGAGAAGCAATTTGCTACTTCATATTTCAAGCAAGACATGACTTATAAAGAGAAACTCTTTAAAATATGAAGAGAAAAACAACTAAAACTATCCCCTAAAAATCAGCTTCCAGTTAATCCAGGACTAGCTGTTACTCTAACAGAAACTTATTGAATTCCCAGATAAACACAACCAGATAGTTTTAAAATTCTTGCATCCAAACTGCAGGCTTAAAAAATTAAGGGAAAAAAACGTTTAGTTGGAAAGATACTGCTAATTCTGTTAGAAAGTACTTATTCCTCATACTCACTCATCTAGTTTGATGTGCCTTAAAAAATTCAAAGCTGCAGCCTCAATGAACATTTCATTTACTTTTAAAGAAAAATCACGTAACATATCATAAAGAAGGGCCTCTATTGAAAGACTTAACAATTTAAGACCAGGGTTTAGTAAACTAACTCACACTATGTCCCCAGGAGATGATTCTGTTTTTACCCCACAGAAAAAAAGGGAAGAAATGTTATTTAACTGTATGGTGACTTATTCCTTGGTAGGCCTTGTAAAAAATAAGGGGGTAGGGTGGCTGGAGGGAAGAGTAGGAGAGATATGTTGCCACAAGGAATACAGGAAAGGTCACAGTTTTAAAAAGAAAGTCTTCCCCTAACATTCTACCAATTAGACAATCACTACTCTTTTTAAATGGAAGTTACTGGGAGGATCAAATTTCATTTACACCTAAATGCAAATAATATTTTCATCATATCCACCACTAAAGGAAAGTATATGGAGTTCAAAGGGCAGACCTGGGAGCCAGAAGGAAACAGCAGATTCACTCAGGAAAGTAGGTAGGAGGTAGAAGTGGAGAGAGGATCGTAACAAACTTTGCAATTTGCCTAGGGCAGGGGTAACATCTGTATGCTGACGACACAGCTAAAATGTCAGGTCTAGTTTTGCAAGCAGAAAATGTTTTCCTTAATTTGATTCACTCTCCACCCAGTCCATGCTAGTCCAATCCATTCAACCTGCTGCCCAAGAAAAAGAGAAGGGAAAGAGAAAAATGAGGTGCACAGTTGGATCCTCCATCTTCTACCTCTCCTTTCTTACTAGGAATGAGAGTAAATTACCTTGAGATCTCTTTTCAATGTCAAAGATTTGCCTGCATACATACATGTTAAAATACAAATATTAAAGTATGAAATAGGGAAAAAATGATCCCCCAACATAGGACTTCACATTGAAACTACATCCCAGGGAAAATAAATTCAGTTCTGCTACAAGAATTTCTAAATTACTCCTAAACAACACAATCGATTGAACAATTACAGCAGATATAAGCAAGTAATAAATGTATGAGGGGGTGGAATACAGCAGAGCCTCCCCCAGATCATGTTCCAAAGAAGACTGGTGTAATGCACAGTGTGAACAACAGAAAACATCAATCCTAACAGCATATGCCATCTAATGCATTAAGTATGAGGTGATACTTGGAGTAAGAGTACAAACACTTGTAGTAAGAATAAGATAACTTGTCATAAGGAATGTCTCTTTTTGTTTTGCTTCAGCATCTCCCTGACCTTATCCTGGGAGTGCTCCATATGCATAAAGTCATCATTTGTTGCTTCCATTAATATATTTAAAGCCCCAAAGTATTCATAGACATTAGTTTTGGAAACACTAGTCTAGTGTCAAAATCTAACAGAAGCTGTTAAGTATAGGCTGCATACTAACTTAGAAAACTACAAGTTCACATTATCTATGTAGTATTGCATTTTTAGTTTGTTAAACAATTCCCAATTATGAACCTATATAAGATGGCACACCCTATCGGAGAGGGAACAGGGAGGAAAGGCAAAAAATCTAAGATATATGGAAGTGACTGTAGAACACTGAAAACAAATAAAATAATTAAAAAAAAACAATTCCCAATTACATTTTAATATGGTTCTAGCTGCAACAGGGAGTTTTGCAGGCCATCTGCAGCTAAGCTTGACACCTCTGAACTAGATGGTTTCTAAGGTGCTTTTCACCTTTGAGAGTGTTATGAAATTAAATGTCTACTATACTATATTATATACTATATGTATACTATAAATAACAAAATTTATTGTCATACCAGAACAATTATAATAAAATGCAACTAATAGCTTTATTGTAGCTTTGATTATCTTACCAGTTTTCTAACAGTTTCATAAGTAAATTTAATTTAAATTTATACAATTAGTCACACATTTTCCATTTCATTGGGAAAAACCAAAGATAGACTATACTATTAAGTAGGAAACAAAAACCATCATTTTGCAGATGTAGTAAGAGAGCTTTAAAATCTCAAGAAGTTTACATTTTTGCACTGCATAAAATAAATTCATTATCCTCATTCTGGAGCATCTTAATTCCCAAGCTGACATCCCCGCTAATTCCCATTAGCTTCCTTAAGCATGATCTCAAGTTGTCTCCCAATATTTTTTAATTCTGGAAATACAAGTCATTTTAATAGATCAAAACATAATTAGGGAATAAAATTTGTACCAATAAATAAATACAAATGGTTCTTAGATTAACCACAGTTTAATTCTATTACTGTGAACTGAGTCCCGAGAGTTAGCTTCTCCAGTTGATAAAGAACAAGCTTCAGAACTTGAGCTGTGTGACTGGGTAAATTGTTTAACCTGCCACAGGAAATTAACTCTTTAAGAAGTTTCTGGGAAGGTGTTAAACCTGCTTTTTTACAGAAAGTTTCTTCATTTGAGAGATTCTATACCAATTAAATCACAGATCCACTCCCTATCCCATGTTTGTGGTTTCTGACACCAACTTTTGACTTCCAAAATAAAGAGAAAAATTATTTGGAAAATTCTGTAAGAGTTTTATAGAAATAATTTTTCAAATACCTTTAAGATGGTAACAACCCAGAACTACAAAGAACAAAGCAGTAATAATGTGACTCGATCAATAACACAAGACTCAATCTTCACAATTACCACTTTTTAGCTATAAATCAATGATCTCCAGACTATTAAGTGTACAGCCAAAAGCAGTTCACAATCTTAATTTATTAATGTGCACATTGACTTAAAACAATGTAAATGAAGGCATCGAAGGCAAATACAAGAGACTACACTGGTACTCTTTTGTTAAATTTAAAGCACAGTCTTCCTTCTAACAAACGGTACATTATAAAAACGTTGCACAATCAGTCTCACTCTTTTGGGCTATTTTGATCATCTGTTCTAGGGGAATATGCTTTGTGCTTTTTTTTTGTTGGTTTTATTCAAACAAAACATATCAATAAAAATGATTCCTTATTCACTTTAGTGCTAGTTCTGTAATGCAGAATGAATAAGGTCTGCATTTTGAACACAGAGCCAGTCTACCTACAGCTGATTAATGCAGGGGATTAGAATATATACTAATATGATCAGTGATCAAATCTATAAAATCCTGTTAGGATCACACAAATTCACTCTTGGGAAAGTCACAACCTCCCTGGGACTCAGTTTGCTCCTCTGTAAAATGAAGGGATTGAACTAAATAGCCTCTATGGTCCCTTACAGATCGTTAGGTGGTGCAGTGGATAGAGCACCAGTGTAGGAGTCAGGAGGACCTGAGTTCAAATCTCACCTCAGACACTTGACACTCACTAATTGTGTGACCTTGGGTGACTCACTTAACCCCAGCTTGCCTCCTCCTGGGTCATCTCCAGTCATCCTGACGAATATCTGGTCAGTGGACTCAGATGGCTCTGGAGGAGAAGTGAGGCTGGTGACCTGCACAGCCCTCCCTCATTCAAAACAAAGTCAAGTGCAAGTTGTGTCATCATTTATTTCTCTGATGGCATGGTCTTCTTCAGCAACGAAGGACGAACACACACATTATGTATAATTCTACGTTTTATTTTATGAATGCTTAACAAATTTAATTCGAAAAAAGACAGTACACTTTTTAAAGCCTTAAACATTGCTTCAGCTTTCAAGAATAAAAGAACAGGCATTTTCACTGATGTTACTCACTTTTCATTTTTCTGGTATTTCCCCTATGCTTTTGGAACAATAATACTGGTGAACAAATTCAATCCTGAAAAACAAAATTATCTGCCACTGTTCAACCACACTGTGAATAAGGTAAATCATTCTTATACACTTTTCAATGGATTTAAAATGAGTGTACAGTCTTGTCTCAGTCATTAAAGTAACTAAATCTCATTCCATGTGTATGGTAAGATCCTATACTTCAGCACCAAACCAAAACGATTTCATCAAACTAACTCATAAATGCATCTATTAGAGGCTTGACTTTCTAATATTCTGAACTACTAAAGAATCCAACAATATTTTGCATAACCTACATTAGGTTGTTAGCTGGAACTTGCTTATTGAATCTTAAGTCATAGAATAAAGAAGAAAATGTACTATGCTATTTTTGACATCATTAATATTATTCAAAATGACCTAGAACAAGGGTTATTTATAATCTAGGCCTAAGGACTCCATGTCTTGTACAGTGCTTAAGTGCACACGGTTGAAATTCAAGAAGTGTTAATAATAACTAGTAAGAATGAACTTTTAATCTTATACTTTTACATCTCTATTACCTAACTATCTTTATAAAAAGTATTCAGTTTTATCATTAGATCAAGGATTTTTTCCCCTTAGACCGAGAAACACATTTTTGGATGTCTAGCTCTACTATTTAGCATGATACACCTATGATCCTCAGCTCTATTAAAAAAGTTAATAATGCAATCCTTCCTGGTTGACTTGATTGAAGTTTTTACTAAAGGGATTTTTCACTGATAAACTTTACTAATAGAAATGCATATGGAAAGTTCTTTTACACTTTATAGCGCGCATTCAACAACAAAACTTAATAATGAAAAATGTAATTGTATATGAATTTGTAGGTTTAATAAAGTTTTATTCAATCAACTAATGGACAAGAATTTGTTAAATACCTATGTAGTTCCAAGCACATAGTCTCAAGTATACAAAGATAATAATCAAACAGTTCCAGCCCCTAAGCATTTAGGCTAAATTTACATTCTAATGGCAGAGACATGTACATATGTAAGTATATACAAAATAAAGTTTGAATAATTGAAGGAGTGAAGGTACAAGATAGACTCCAAGATGAACTTTGGGGAAAACTAGATATTCTAAGAGTTAGAGGCGAAAAGCAAGTGCATTTCAAGAACAGTGGGATAGTCTATACAATGGAAGACAGAAAATGGAGTGTCCTGTGTGTAAAAAACAGTAAGCAGGCTAGTTTGCCTGAAGTGTAAGCGTACATTCAGGGATATGATGAATTAGGCTGAAAAGGTAGAGCTAGATCGTACAGGGCTTTTAAATGTCAAGTAAAGGAGTTTGTATTTGACCTTTAAAGTGATAAGAGTTTATTAGGGGAGAGACATGGTCATGCCCCTACTTTAGACAGCAGTGTGGAGGGGTAAAGTGCAGGGGAAGGAAATTAGAGCAGGGGTTCATAACCCAAGGTATACAGTCCCCTAAAGGATCTGAGGATATATTTTAGGGCATATGGATGAGGAAAAAAATCATCTTTATTTTAACACAGCTGGTTTCCTTTGTAATTCTACGTATTTTATTTTATGCATTTAAAAATATAATTCTGAGACAGGGTCCATCAGTTTCACTAGATGGCCCAAAGTAGTTCACGATACAAAAAAAGGTAAGAATGCTTGAATTAGAGACTAGGAAAACAACGAAGAGACCACTTAAATAGGGTAAATGAGAGGACAGAAGTACTTGAGTTAGGGTCGTTGTGATTTCAGTAGACAGAAGAGGATGCATGTAAGAAATGACATACAGGTAAAATCAACAAGATTTGGCAACTGATTAGTTCTATGGGATAAGGGAGGAGAAAAAGAGCATGACTACAAGGTGGTGAAATTGATGCTGAAGAATGATGGTGTACTTTTTTTTTTTATTTAACTTTTAACATTCATTTTGACAAAATTTTGGGTTCCAAATTTTCTCCCCTTTTGTCCCCTCCCTCCACCCCAAAACACTGAGCATTCTAATTGCCCCTATCACCAATCTGCTCTCTCTTCTATCATCCCTCTCTGCCCTTGTCTCCATCTTCTCTTTTGTCCTGTAGGGCCAGATAACTTTCTATACCCCTTTACCTGTATTTCTTATCTCCTAGTGGCAAGAACAGTACTCAATAGTTGTTCCTAAAACTTTGAGTTCCAACTTCTTTACCTCCCTCCCTCCCCACCCCTTCCCTTTGGAAGGCAGGCAATTCAATATAGGCCAAATCTGTGTAGTTTTGCAAATGACTTCCATAATGGTCGTGTTTTATAAGACTAACTATATTTCCCTCCATCCTATCCTGTCCCCCATTACTTCTATTCTCTCTTTTGATCCTGTCCCTCCCCATGAGTGTCGACCTCAAATTGCTCCCTCCTCCCCATGCCCTCCCTTCCCTCCCCCCCCCCACCCTGCTTATCCCCTTAACCCCCACTTTCCTGTATTGTAAGATAGGTTTTCATACCAAAATGAGTGTGCATTTTATTCCTTCCTTTAGTGGAATGTGATGAGAGTAAACTTCATGTTTTTCTCTCACCTCCCCTCTTTTTCCCTCACTAAAAAGTCTTTTGCCTGCCTCTTTTATGAGAGATAATTTGCCCCATTCCATTTTTCCCTTTCTCCTCCCAATATATTTCTCTCTCACTGCTTGATTTCATTTTTTTAAGATATGATCCCATCCTCTTCAATTTACTCTGTGCACTCTGTCTCTATGTGTGCGTGCGTGTGCATGTGCATGTGTGTATGTAATCCCACCCAGTACCCAGATACTGAGAAAAGTTTCAAGTTACAAATATTGTCTTTCCATGTAGGAATGTAAACAGTTCAACTTTAGTAAGTCCCTTATGACTTCTCTTTGCTGTTCACCTTTTCATTCTTGTGTTTCTCTTCATTCTTGTGTTTGAAAGTCAAATTTTCTTTTCAGCTCTGGTCTTTTCATCAAGAATGCTTGAAAGTCCTCTATTTCATTGAAAGACCAATTTTTCCCCTGAAGGATTATACTCAGTTTTGCTGGGTAGGTGATTCTTGGTTTTAGTCCTAGTTCCTTTGATTTCTGGAATATCCTATTCCATGCCCTTTGATCTCTTAATGTGTTAGCTGCTAGATCTTGTGTTATCCTGATTGTATTTCCACAATATTTGAATTGTTTCTTTCTAGCTGCTTGAAATATTTTCTCCTTGACCAGGGAACTCTGGAATTTGGCCACAATGTTCCTAGGAATGTCTCTTTTTGGAACTCTTTCAGGAGGTGATTGGTAGATTCTTTCAATATTTATTTTGCCCCCTGGTTCTAGAATCTCAGGGCAGTTTTCCTTTATAATTTCATGAAAGATGATGTCTAGGCTCTTTTTTTGATCAAGGCTTTCAGGTAGTCCCATAATTTTTAAATTGTCTCTCCTGGATCTGTTTTCCAGGTCAGTTGTTTTTCCAATGAGATATTTCACATTATCTTCCATTTTGTCATTCTTTTGGTTTGGTTTTGTGATTTCTTGGTTTCTCATAAAGTCATTAGCCTCCATCTGTTCCATTCTAATTTTGAAAGAACTATTTTCTTCAGTGAGCTTTTGAACCTCCTTTTCCATTTGGCTAATTCTGCTTTTGAAAGCATTCTTCTCCTCATTGGCTTTTTGAACCTCTTTTGCCAATTGAGTTAGCCTATTTTTCAAGGTGTTATTTTCTTCAGCATTTTTTTGGGTCTCCTTTAGCAGGGTGCTGACCTGCTGTTCATGCTTTGACTGCATGTCTCTCATTTCTCTTCCCAGCTTTTTCTCCACCTCTCTAACTTGATTTTCAAAATCCTTTTTGAGCTCTTCCATGGCCTGAGCCCATTGAGTGGGCAGGGATACAGAAGCCTTGACTTGTGTCTTTCCCTGATGATAAGCATTGTTCTTCCTCATCAGAAAGGAAGGGAGGAAATGCCTGTTCACCAAGAAAGTAACCTTCTATAGTCTTATTTCTTTTCCCTTTTCTGGACATTTTCCCAGCCAGTGACTTGACTTCTGAATATTCTCTCCACACCCACTTCGCCTCCAGATCCTCCCAGCCAGCACTTGGGGTCTGAGATTCAAATGCTGCTTCCCAGCCTCAGGGCTTTGGGTGGGGGCAGGGCTGCTAGTCAGTGTGAGATTAAGTTCAGCTGCTCAGGTGGGGGCAGGGCCACCTCACTGGGCTCAGTTCCCTCAGGGGGTTTATGCAGAGACCTTCAACAATGGATCCAGGCTCCCGCTTGCTTGGGGGGCCCCTGGCTGCTCCCGCCTCTGCTGCTGCCTCCCAAGGGGGCCTGAGTTATGGGGGCACCCCACTCCCCTCTCAACCCGCCTAAGAGACCCTCTCACCGACCTCTGTCACCTGTGGGTGGAGGGCCCCGCGCAGCCGCTGGAGATTCCATTCTTGAAGCCTGCTCGGATTGGCGCCTCGCGGCCAAGGCAGGGCTGGGCTCCGGGTCCGCAGTGCGAAGGACCTTTTGCAAGAGGTTTTCAGGCTGTCTGGAACAGAAATCTCCTCTACTCCACCGTTCTGTGGCTTCTGCTGCTCCAGAATTTGCCGGGAGTTCTTTTTTACAGATGTTCTATGGGCTGTGGGTTCGGATCTATGTGTATGTGCGTCTTTGTACTCTGCCATCTTGGCTCCGCCCCTAATGGTGTACTTAACAAGAAGGCGGCAACAGGCTTGGGAGAATGATGTTGAGTTTAGTCTTGTACACATTTGAGTCTGAGATGCCTACAGGATACTCAGGAGCCCAGGAGAAACATAGGATGACTATGCAGATCTGTGAGTTATCTGTGTAGAAATCCTAACTAAGTCCATGGGAACTAACTGGATCATTGGGATAGTCACTGGGGATATAACTATGACACAGTGTGAATGACGATCTAATAAAAGGTATGAAGAATGAATGCTTACATAGGCAGAAGGAGAACTACGAAAGTAGTATCACAGAAAGCAAAGGATCTTGAGGAGGTGCATTCATTAGTTTAATTAAATTTTTTGGTCAATGACTCTATTTTTTTCAAATTACCTCTTCCTACAACAGAAAAGGATTATTTTTTTCTCTCTTAGTGGTTAGCTACCTAAGATTGTGAAAAGTCCCATCAACTGGAAAATTATCTGACTTCTTCATTAGATAATCAGTTTAAAAGATATTATTTTGGATTATAGCAAAAAGCTTTATTTCAAAGGATAGTTAAGACTTACATAAACAAGAGACTGAAATGGGAGAACAGAATGGTGGAAGAGGAAGAAACATGAAAGCAAAAGCATGGAACTTGAAATAAACATGTCATGAGGGGACACATGAAGAGTCTTCACTGACTGGGCTTTCTGGTTTGTCTGGGGAATAATAGAAAAAGTTAGACAGACAGTAGATAGGACTTTTATGGAGTCTTTTAAGTGGTTTAAAAAAAGCTAACTATTGTAGGGTTCTCCAACAAAGGAGTGATATGATAAAAACTATGTTATCAATAAAACAAAATCTCAGCACAAAAGAATTTAATTATCTAGAATCTGCTGTAAAGATCTGAATAATTATATGGTATAACCAACAAGTCTTGAAGTGCTAAGGGGAAGAGTGTAAGGGATCAAAATAGTTCAATCCCAATACCATGAGGGTAAAGAAAACTCTACCCCCTTCCCTGGCTTTAAATGAAAAGAAAGCAAGTAAGAGACAAAAAGGGGAAAGAAGACAGTAAAGAGGGAAGGTGAGTGATGAGCACTCTGTAGTGTGGTGTTCACCAGAAACTGGAAAGCAAGTCTTTAAGACTGCCAAGAGAAGATCAAAGGACTGCACTCACTCAAATCCTAACTGAGGCAAACAAATAAATGATCATCCACTGACCTTTTAAGCCTCAGGTATGCGGGCAGATAGGGAGAAAAGGAAAGCACTATCTTTTAAACCTGCAGAGATCTCCTTAAATATATTTGCAAGAGAGTAAAAGTGTCACTCCTAATAAGCTCATAAGAGCTTCACATACATCTGTCCTACCGATCTCTAACGCAAAAGAGAAGCAGCCAATTCTGCTCATCACAAAGTGAGTGCCGCTGTACTCCTGGCAAAGTCTATCTTTAAGCTTGCTTTGCAGTGGTGCAGCCAAGCTGCCCCGCCAGCACTCATAACAGGCAGCCACCAAAAGGATGCTTACTGTTCCCTAGCTCCAGGCATACATTCTGGAAAATGAATAAAAATGCCTGGCACTAGCAGAACTCAAGCTGCACTGCAAATCGGCACCATCACAACTTTGGGACTTTTTTTTGTGGTGGCAAAGAATTAGAAATTGAGGGGATGGCCATCAATTGGGGAATGGTATGGTATGATTGTGATGGAATACTATTATGCTATGAGAAATGATGAGCAGGATGTTTTCAGAAAAGTGAAGAAAAAGGAACCAGGAAAACATTATACACAATAACAATACTGTAACAGTGATCAACCGTAAAAGACTTTGCTACTCTAATCAATACAATGATCCAAGACAGTTCCGAAAAACTCACAATGAAAAATGCTGCACACATCCAGAAAGAGAACTGGTGAACTGAATGCAGATTGAAGCCAACGAACAATTTAATACTTTTCTTTTAAAGTTCCAGTTTGAAGAGTAACTGTCAAACAACTAACTGTACAGCATAGCAAAGGCTGCAAGCACAAAACAGCACAAGGCTAGACAACTTTAAATCACTTACAAATTCTTTCCTCTTTTCAATAGTTTCTCTGTATTTCTTTAAACTGTAAAGCATTTGGAGATATGATCCAAAAACGACCAATTTTTCACTCTAATTTCCCAGGTGAGAAGCCCAACCTGCCCTTTGGTCTCCTATATAATTGGCTTCTGAAACTGGAGGATAAAGAAGCCAGGAGCTGGTCCCTTACCTGACTATTAGTTTTTCTCGGCCTTCTTGAGGAAGAATAGATGCCTACTTACTTCCATTTGCCTAAGGACAACAGTATTTTCTAGGAGGCGGTGGCACAATTAGAAGTACATTAGGCTGAGAATTCTAGTTCCAGCTGCCCATGACAGACCATGTGATCCCTTTACTAGAGAAAATTACTGATTTAATGAAATGATTATGGAGAATAATCTATAAAAATCTGTGGATGTCAGTATCATTGTACATAAGCAGTTTGAAATTTTTCATATCACAAAATGTCATAAATGGACCCACTTCCAGAACATCACTTAACCTATTTCCTCATCTGAAAAAGTGAGGGAGGAGAAATTAGGGTACATTAATTCTTCTTTGAAGTCTTCCTTTAACAATCTGGTCAATACTACAAGATGTCATTGGCAAATAGTGAGCAAAGAAAAGGTGACAGGAGAAAGAATAAAGGTACCAAACCAATCGCCTAGGGAAGTACCAGATAATTTTTAGGATTACTTTAGCATTCCTTTGTCATTTTTGAAAATTCAGGGATTAAAAATGTTAGTTCAGCATGATATTAAGGCTGTAACATTACACATATTCTATAATTTTTAACATCCAAGAACCTACTACATATATGGGGATTCAGTAGCCACCTACCAAGTAAATAATTAATTTTCCTAAAATCATCATTTTGTATTAAGCTGACACTGAAGGGGGTCTTTCACTTTCTAGCCCCCATCTACCTTAACCTGACCTATACTGTTGATCAGCCTCCTGATGACAACAGGCTGTGTAATACTTAAGAGGGTTAGGTTTTGAAACCCCTAAACCTATATACAAGACAAGACCAGTATTCCCTATAGTATCTTTTCCTCAAATAAAATTATTAAGTTTATATCTTGGAAGTGAAGCTTAAAACATACTAAACCCAGCAACTTCATGTGAGTATTTGCATGTAATTCAGAATACTGGAATAATCTCTAAAGCCTTGAGTGCTTTGTGCCCTGATAACTGGTACAATTGCTCTTATCATCGTTGAATTTAGCTATAGAATTAGACAGGACTCAGATCTGAATTTCAGGAGACAGTGGAGAGAGGTAGCATTCTGTGGAGAGCTCTGACCTCTGGAATTAATTTCCTCCCCTGATACAACAGAGCTTCAGCTTGTATTTCAGAATATAGTTTAAAATCCACTCCTCTGCAATCTACCCTCCGGGATGAACTCAAGTTTGCTATATAATTTAAGAGTTAAAGAACTCAGATCTTCTTTGGTATTTGCTTTATGAAAAGTGTATCTCTACCTACTTTAGGGTTTCGGGGACTCTGAATAAGCATTCTGAGAATTTTGAGGATTTTAGTAAAATTTTCTATCTTCATTATCTCACTGAAGTCCTAGGTAATGTCAGACAAAAATCTGTTAACATGAATGCAAAAAAAAGCTGTATTATTTTTTCAGGGTTGAGAACTCTTAAATTTGGAAACTACTACTGCCACCAACAGATCCACAACTGTCTATGAATAAATGCTTTTAAAAAAAGAGGAAAAATAAGCTTTTGTGATATCAAAATTTTCAAATGGTGCTTGATGCATCTGATCTTGGCTTATCTTATTAAGATTATAACAATCTATAATTTCTCTATCAAAAACAGGTATCATTCTAACAGATTTACTTAAAAGATGTTCAGTCAAATATTTTAAACTTATTAGGAGAGATTGCTACATAATTCCTATATTACTCCTTTTTATATAAAGCAATTACCATTAATTTCCTTCTCAAGAAATTTTTTTAATCTTTACTCAATATAAAGCAGACTTATACACTCAAGGTGAAATTATCTTTTAATCAAAAGCTGCAGAGGAAGTTTCCCAATTTTAAGGGCTAAAAGTTGCAAGTTTTTTTAGTTACAATATAAAGTAACTTATTATACAAAATGACAGACCATGTGATCCCTCTCCTAAAGAAAATTACTAATTTAATGAAATGATTAATCTAGAGAATAATCTATAAAAATCTGTGGATGTCAATATCATTGTATATAAGCAATTTGAAATTTTTTATATTACAAAATGTTATAAATGAACCCACTTCAAACAATGAATTCTCAAAAATTACTGAGAATGGTTGTTGGGACAATAGCACAATGAAAAAAGTAGGTAGAAACCCAGGAACTATATGAAAACAATTACAAAACACTTTTCACACAAATAAAGTCAGATCTAAATAACTGGGAAAACACCCGTTGCTCATGGGTAGATCAAGCTACTACAATAAAAAAATAACAACTCTACATAAATTTGCTTATTCAGTGCCTTGCCAACCAAACTATCAAAAAATTATTTTCTAGAGCTAGAAAAAATAATAACAAAATTCATCTGGAAGAACAAAAGGTCCAGAATATCAAGGGAATTAATGAAAAGAAATGTTAGGGAAGGTGACCTAGACATACCAGATCTTAAATTGCATTATAAAGCATCAATCATTGAAACTACTTGGTACTGACTAAGACATAGAGTGGTGGATCAGTGGAATAGGTTAGGTACACAAGACACAGTTGTCAATGCCTACAGTAATCTACTTTATGATAAACCCAAAGACTCTAGCTTTTGGGATAAGAACTCACTATTTGACAAAAACTGCTGGAAAAACTGGAAAATTATCATAGCAGAAACTAGGTATAGACCAATATCTTACACCATATACCAAAATAAAGTCAACATAGGTATACAATTTAGATAAAAAGGCTGACGTTATAATCAAAGTGGGAGAAAGCAAGGAATAGTTTACTTGTCATAGTTATGGAGAATAGAGGAATTTATGACCAAACAAGAGATAAGAGAACATTATAAAATGCAAAATGGGTAATTTTGATTACATTAAATTGAAGTTTTTGCACAAATAAGGCCAATGCAACCAAGATTAGGAGAGAAACAGAAAACTGGGAATTTTTACAACCAATGTGTCTGATAAAGGCCTTATTTCTAAAATATGTAGAGAACTGAGTCAAATTTATAAGAATACACCCAATATCATTTCCCACTTGATAAATGGTCAAAGGATATGAGCAGGTAGTTTCCAGAGTAAAAAATTAAAGCCATCTATAGTCATATGAAAAAATGATCTAACTCACTACTGATTAGAGAAATGCAAATCAAAACAACACTTAGGTACCATATTACACCCATCCAACTGCTAACATGACAAAACAGGAAAATTATAAATGCTAAAGATATGGGAAAATTGGAACACTAATGCATTGTTGGTGAGTTGTGAACTGATCCAACCATTCTGGAAAGTCATTTGGAACTATGCCCAAAGGGCCATCAAAAATGTGCATACCCTTTGACCCAGCAATACCACTTCTAGGTCTGTATTCCAAGGAGATCATACAAATGGGAAGAGGACCCACGGGTACAAAAATATTTATAGCAGCTCATTTTGTGGTGACAAGAACTAGAAATTGAGGGGATGCCCATCAATTGGGAAATGCCTGAACAAGCTGTGGTAGATGAATGCAATGGGATACTATTGTGCTATAAGTAATGATGAGCAAGCAGCCCAGAAAAACATGTAAAAACTTTTATGAAGTGATGCTGAGTGAAGTGAGTAGAACCAGAAGAACACTTTACAGTTACAGCCACATTGTGTGATGACCAACTTTGATAGACTTCGCTCTTCTCAGCAACACAATGATCTAAGGCAATTTCAAAAGACAAGTGAAGGAAAATGCTATCCACATCCAGAGAAAGAACTATGGAGTCTGAATGTAGATCAAAGCATACTATTTTCTCTGTCTTTTTTTCTTCTTCTTTCTTGGGGTTTTTCCCTTCCATCCCAATTCTTCTTTACAAAATGACTAATGTAGAAATACCTTTAATATGAATGTAAATGTAGACTCTATATTAGACTGCACACTTTCTAGGGGAAAGGAAGGAGGCAGACAAAATTGAAAACTCAAAAGCCTGTGGAACCGAATGTTGAAAACTAAAAATAATTTTTTTTAAAAAAGAATACTGAATAGATACTTAAATATAACAAGCAAAATCAACAATTCACAATTATTTATTAAGTACCTGTTATGGATGAGGTACAGAAATACATAGATTAAAAATCACATAATCCCTATCTTCTTTGAATTAAAAACTTCTAGTTTTCAAGAATTGTGGCACATACAAAGATAAGTATAATATAGGGTAGGATATAATGAGGGCAAATGGGAAGTCAACATAAAATGCTTTCAGAAAAGCTGAGGAAGGAGAGAATACATTCAGGTCAATAGAAGAGAGGAGGAAATCAAAGAAGGCTTTAGGAAGCAGGTGGTGTCTATACATTGAAGAAAGGATTCTTTAAAATGAGAATGAGAAGAAAAGAGAATTATAAGCATGGAAAATAGCCAGTGCAAATGTATGGACATTCAAAGAACAAGTACTAGTCTGGTTTGTGGGGCAGCTAGGTGGATAGAGCACCAGTGCAGCAATCAAGAGGACCTGAGTTCAAATCTCACCTCAGACACCTGACACTCACTAGTTGTGTGACCTTGGGCAAGTCACTTAACCCCAACTGCCTCATCCTGGGTCATCTCCAATGATCCTGATGAATATCTGGTCACTGGATTCAGATGGCTCAGGAGGAGAAGTGAGGCTGGCAACCTGCACAGCCCTTCCTCACTCAAAACAAAGTCAAGTGCAAGTCATGTCATCATTTCTCTGATGGCATGGTCTCCTTTGGCAACAAAGGACGAACACACACACAGTAGTCTGGTTTATCCAGAATGCAGAGGCATGAAAGGGAGCAATGTGAAATGAGATCGTGCTCTAAATGTTTGCAAATCAGTTGTCTAAAATCAGAAAAACTTTTGTCCATAGCAATAAATTTTATAAATGATAACTAAGTCCTTAGACCTGTCCACAGAATCAGTAATGAGTTAAAATATGGTACCAGTGCAGTGGGTCTTCTGAATAGGTCGACTGTAATCTCCATAAAGTTGCCAGTACCTTGACCTAAAAAATGGCCTTTAATTTCTATTGAATATATCATATGTAAGTTATACCCCTCTGTAGAATGTAAGCTTCTTGAGGGCTACTTCATTTTTATATCTATCATCAATGCCTAGCATTGTGCATGGGTTGTAGTAGGTAAAGAATAAATGCTTGTTGAATGAATAACTCATGATAGAGGTGCAACATTAGGCAAAATTTATCCTTCTTACTTCCCTTTCTGCATCCTAGTTCTATTCCTACAGCCCCTTCTTCTTGAAGGTTCACATTCCCAATTCCCTCAAGCTACCTTAACTACTGTGGCACCCTATTAATATTATATACTTCATGCTACAAAGCACTTACCTTTCCTCTGGTCATCAAAATTCTCATTTTCTCAGTCTAGCTCTGAGGTTCCCAAACCCCCTTGTCAAAAAAAAAAAAAATTACTCAGTGCCCCCTGGAAATATATTTTCTTTAACCCTTTAACCGTTTTTTAAAAATTTGAATCATTTAAAAAACATGTAATTTTTTAAAAAATAATACATTAAATTTAATAATTTATTGTAAATTTGTGGACTTTTTTTTGCATTGAAATTTTGATGATGTGTCACATATTGTACTGTAAACAAGTCATTACACCTACATATTCCTGTTGATGCATGCTGGACTTCCCAATAATGCATGACACCCTTGCCTGCCAACACTTGCTTGTTAAGAACTGTCAGTGGACTTTACCACTGATGGGTTATAAATTGTATTTTGTGTGTTTATTTGGAAAATAATGTAATCAACTTTAATTCTGTCACACAACATATGAAACATGTTTTTCAACATTTTTCTTCTCTTCTTTTCTTATTTTTCCACTGGCCCCTTATTTTTATTTAACATGTTCCCCAACTGTACCTGAGGCTACTACCCTCCCATCATTCCAGTGCCCCCTACACACACACACACACACAGGGAAGTATCACCTACTTTGAGAACCTGTGGTCTACATAGTCTAACCTAGATGCTCAGTGAAAAACAACCTAATTTAACCACTTCACACCAAGGGACAAACAGTTGATAACTAATTTAGCCTCTTCTGTTCCTGGAACTTTTTAAAAAATAGTCCAAATGAATCTCTATAATTAGGACAATTTCAGGGTATAAAAGAATGCAAATATATTTTTGGTCAAATGGTCACCACTAAGGCAGAGCAACTCTGCCTGGATTTTATCTCTGGGGTCACCTCCATTAAGTTGTTACTACTTCTGAAGAGTTCAATTCTTCTACTTCTGAATCCAAAGGTTCTATAAATGTTTCAAGTTATTCTGATACTGACTACCACAGTATTGAGAATCAGAGAAGAATGACTTTGGTAGGTTAATGGTGAGGTTATAGACAGTGATGACTATTTGTATGTTTGGGCTAACTTTAAAGTCACCTGTGGAAATGCCTATACCAAGCATATTTCAATAACAATAACTTAAATTTCAACCTACTTAACAGTTCAATTCTACTTTTGTATTTATAACTTTGTATGACTATGGGCAAAACTCTCTGAGCCTCAGTTGCCTCATTTGTGAACTGGAGATCAAAGTAACTATACTACATGCCCTACAGGGTTATTTGAGGATCGAATGAGATAATATGTGTAATCTTGTTGCTGTTAAGTTGTTTTAGTTATATCTGACTCTTCATGACCCCATTTTGGGGTTTTCTTGGCAAAGACACTGTAATGGTTTGCCTTTTTCTTCTCCAGCTCATTTTGCAGATGAGGAAACTAAGTCAAACAGGGTTAAGTGACTGAGACATGACTTGAACTCAGGTCTTCCTGACTCCAAATCTGCCACTCTACCCACTATACCACCTAGCTGCCTAATATGTGTAAAAATGCTCTGTAGATCTTAACATGCTATAGAAACATTGGTTATTAATCTTATTGCTTAATTAGCACCATTGGATCTATTTTACAGATATAGTGAAGCACAAAGAAGCTAATATAGCCCGAATTGTGTCACTAATTATTAGCGGTAAAGCTGAGAACAGAAGCTATGACTACTGACTCTACCTATTATATTCACTTTATTACCTGTTTTCATTTCTATTGGTATTCTTTCATTTGTAAGTAATCAAGTTTTTAATATTTTAAAATAGAAATAAGACTTCAGAAAGTTTTCTTTTACCCCTCTTATTAAATTTTAATTTCAAATCTGTATACGTAGATTATTTTACAATAGTATTTTAACTACCAATTTTAAAAGTATTTCCCAAATGGAGAGAAAAATTAGACAGTTGTTTACCCAAAGATTATTAGGTATCTTTGGTGATTACAGGTGAAAACTTATTTTAATACCCTTCTCACCCTCTGGGATTATTTTCACAAACACCATTCAGTTTAAACCATTTAAACTTACTAAGAAAACTTTAAAAATCAGTTCTCTCAGACTCTAACTACTCCTCTTTTCCCTTCTAGTTTACTAAAAGAAAGTTAAGATGTACAACTACTGTCAAAATGAGTTAAGTTTCCCAGGTTCGGCAGGAAGTATGGTTTTTACATAACAATTCAACCACTCAATGGAATTGCAAAATTTTAATCAGATGACTTACATGATAATATTATGGGGATTAGAAAAAGCAACAATTAGGCATTAATTACACACAGGTGACTTATACAGTAACAGTTTGCAGTCTACCTTGATTATAATTAGTTCCAAAGACAAATTAGTTATTTTTTTTCTTAAATTAGAAAAAGCAAAATCTAGGTCAATATTAAAATCAAACTAACTAAACTTTAATATATAAATTTTATAAATCTTTGGTTCAAAGGAAAAATAATATATATCCATGGTCTGACAGACACTTGAGATTGACAAAGGAAGAAGAGTAAATAACCTACTTTTTAAATGCTGATTTTGGCTTCCTGTCCCTTTCTACAGTGTCACAATAGACAGACCCCTTGATTCTTCTCAATGGAGAAAGAAAGCAATTTTTTTAGCAATATATAAGTACATTAGTATATTAGTACAATATATAAGTACAATTCCCCTATCACCTTTTCCCCAGTTCCCCAATTACCTTTTTCCTTCATCTTTCAAAAGAAATGACAGTTTTCATCCTACTAGATCCCTTTCTTCTTACTACATGACAGACCAAAACATCAGCCAGGGACCATCTTTGTCAATCTCCTAAGTATCTGAATGGCAGAAGATACAGTGAGCCAATAATTATTTGACAGTGGCTGACATGAATGCAAATGGCTAATAGACCAATATAGTCAGTTTTTGACATATGGGTAGAAGAGTGAATATACATGACATCTGTAGTTGAACTAACTTCTTTCTATTATGCTACCCAATTATTTCCCAAGTGATCAGCCTCATGGAAAAGGGAAGGATTTTTCTACCCGTATTTTCCAAATACTCCTATTTTTGAGTTAATGTTTGGCCCACATCCTTAATCTATCTTCTACCTAATTTTCAACTCTAAATAGAGAGATAATTCCAATATGGTAATGGAATTGTTTCTCAAGTTTATTAAAACACTGTCCTGATTTAACTCACTTTTTTCTCTGTCTTCTAGCATTTCTCCTGCTCTAGCCCATGAAAAATGTCATGGTTAGACAATGTAACTAACAATACTGTGTAATTCTTCTTTCTTATCACTTTTCCTCCTCTTATTTCTGTTACCTCAACAGCTCCCAGGTAGATAGTGAGGTTTATTTATTGTCAGTATCAAAGCAAAACAATTAACAGCTTTATGTTATAATTTCAAATAATCTAGCTATTTGGCTAATACCAAGTTCTGCCTTGATTATAGACCACAAATGATATTCTCATTTACATTTAATATATTTCACCTGTTTGCTGAATTTCATATGAATTATACTTGACAAGCAGATAAGCTTAACCAGACCTTTTAAAAAAGGTAAGGGATGACTTACTATTCTCCAAAGCCTAAGAATTAAGTTTAAAACCAATATGCTAATTGTTCTTATCTTCTGTGGACATTAACTGATAATTATGCTGCCTATATCTGTACTGAAATATGTGCCATCCATAGTTATAAGACATACTTTTTAGTTCTGAAAAACATTTTAACTAAAAAATAAATCTTGTATTACTTTTAAAATATACCTTTGTAGACAAAAATATTAAGTCCTATTAAAAATAAGCTATTTCCATAAATAGGCATATTTTTATATAGATATCTGAATTGGAAATTAGTAAATATTAGAAATTATGTAATTAGTAATATTATGTAATTATTAAAATTATGTAATTAGTAAATATGGAAATTAGAAAATATTTTAAGTTTCTTGCAGGCAGACATAATGTTTTATACTTGTTGTACCTCTGAGAGAGTTTTGAACTGTGCTATATACACAGTAGAATTCAATAAATTCTTCCTCATTAATTCACTAAGGGGAACAAAATTATGGCTATACACTCTGAAGGAGATGGCAGAACCACGTTCCTTATTTAACCTTCTCATCTGTCCATCCTCAGACCTTTACTCACCACTATTTTTAACATTTAACATTACCAAATATGACCTGCATCAAAATCCACATTTACCACATTCTATACTCAGCTCTGGAACAACACAATGAAACTAAAACAATATGGAAGATAATGTCACACAGAACTTAATTTTATCCAAAGTCAAGCATCCTTTTATAACTTTTAAAATTTCTAAACAATATCCTTTACAAAAATTCAGGGTCATGGCATAGAAAGCTACGAATGACCAGAGTTCTTTACTATTAAGTTACAAGAAATGGAATCAAGTCACTTGATTGCTTCCCATTCTGTGAAATTAAGCTGTGTATCTGACAGCACATAAAAACATTTATGTCTCACTAATGTATGTTTTAATGTGAATGTTGATATCCATTAAAACGATCCTCTGATACCCTATTGTGATGTAATAACCTTGGGTACTCAAAATCTATACCAACAGAGGACAGTCTCTGGCATATGCTACAAAGCTGGAAAGAACTTAAATGTGAACTTCTCAATGGTCTGTATAAGCTGGACTGGTCCTTCAAGAATAAAAATGTTTGGAAAGGCTCATGACCACACAACTGTCCAGCAGGAGATTAATTTTTTCTTTTTAAACTACAGCAAATCATTGTGGGTTGCAGGCTAGAAAGTCGCTCATGGCTCACAACACACCCAAGTGTAGTCCAAACCAGATGAAACTGTAACAAAATGAAATGAAAGTACAACACAATATAATGTTAATGTGTGGTTTTCTAAATTAATCTCTGGCCCACAGATTTAGTGACTCTTGTTTCTACTTGAATTTGACACCACTGTTGTAGATCACCTACACACAAAATCACGGATTCAGTGCTTCTGCACTTAAGTATGAACACTGCAGACTGCCTAATAGCTTGTTGGTAAGCTAGCAGCCTGACTTATGATCGATATACTTTTTTTTTTTCTAAATCCAAATTGACTTCAGCCTCCTATTGATTTTCATGCAGTTAAATTATCATCATAAACAAAAAAAAACCCACTCGGACACAACTGAAAACCATTAAGTAAAACTAAGAGGGCTTCCAAGTAGCCAAAATAGATTATCACCAAGTCCATACTAACAGCTTATGACTGTTCATAGGAGAGAGCTCCTTAGGCCTTCACTCAAAATTTTAATCACTTATTTTGGACACATTTTTTTTTTTAGCGAACTTGTTTCTGTTTTCTCAGGCTACAGTGAAAAATCGCAAGAAAAAAACTGGCAATAACATTAGATGATAACCAACATGAAAGAGACCAATATAGTAAAACCACAAAAAAAGCATACACAAGAATTCAAAACATTACCAATCTGGGGCCACTTAGTGTTAGGGCAAATATACTATTAATACTTCAATTTCTCACTGAGGGTCATGGCTATTTTACAGTTGAGCATAAAAACTGGCATTCATTATGATTACTTGAAATCAACCAACTATTAAATTATAATCAGTATACCTAAGAAAGCAAGAAAATTGATATAGCATCCATAATCAATTTAATCCAAAACTGTACACTTAATTAGATAAGATTCAATTATCTGGAAAACTCGTTAATGGAGGATAAATCATTTTTCAATTCTGATGCTGCCGGATAAAGGAAGCATTACTATAATCTATCAATGTAATTAAATATTGCCTACAGGTGTTTTAGTATCATGAAATAGAATAAAAATATTATATATGCAATTTCATGTTTCTTCAAAAATTTAATCATCACAATGCCTAAAGGACCGAATATATCAATGTTCCCAAGAAAACAATATTAGTAAGTAATCTTAAAGTGAAAATATTGTTTCTGCTTGATATCAGCTTTTACTAAAATAGAGACTGCAGCCAGACACCACATTTCAAATTACTGCATACCATCTTCAAGTAAGTTTTAACAAAAAAAGCTAACACTGATTGATTTTAATTTTCTTGCTTATTCGAAGATGTAATTACTGACCTTTCCAAAATCTAATGTAATCTAACATGTAAACTTGGTGCTCTGCAATCAAGTTGATAAGTAGAAATAAACTAACTCTAAGATATCACATATATGCAAAGCACTTGCTTATATTCAAATATTTCCAAATATAAAGCAATTTCAGTGACCTTATTCAGTGACCTCATTCACTACAGCTCTTACTATATGTTACATATTTTGGAATATACCAAATGATAGAGTACTATGAAAAATATAATTTCTGGTTGGGGGATTCACATTAATAAAAAGGAAAATTATCATAAGGGGAAAATCCACTTCTTAACTGATAGCATGATAATTTAGCATACTTAGAATTAGTATGACCTAAAGACTCAGGAATAGTAGTAACCATACTTAAATATAATCCAAAATTTACAAATAGCTAAATGACTTTTCTGAAAACTGAAAAAAGCAAACTAAAAGCCAATTCACTTCCAGTACAAATGCTTATTTTTAGGAATTAGGGAAATATGCCTAAATTCTGTAAAAAACAAATAAGTCTTTGTTATCAACCTCAAAAGTTAAACAAGAGTTTCTAATTCTATGAGTTCCCTGAAAGGTACTAACTACACATTATTGTCCTAATTTCTAAAAATACAGGTTTACAAAGGAAGTCATAAATTTAACTCTAGGGGTGCCAGCAGAGCTTCTTCATATATCCAAGTCAAAATCAAACAATACATACTCTATGTTGAGCTTCACACAGCTTGCCTTTAAAGCACAAAAGTATAAATTAAAAGAATGATGCAATAACTATCATCTGGAAGATTCTGCTTTACAAAACTTAAGACTATCATGGAATACCTTCCGAATGACAGGTGGATTTGCTTGTTTAAAGGGTTTACCAGAGTTCCACTGCTTTCAGAACTAAAAATGGAGTGATTCCCAGTTGTAGTCAAACCCCCTTTAAGACCACTCTGCCTCCCTGGCACGTTTTTGTTGTGCTGCGGCGGCTCTGAATTTCTAACTGCTAGCCTCCCGAGTGTCTCCACGGATGTCTCACCCATCTAGGCGACTCTAACCGGCCCCACTAAAGGCTCGGTTCCCCTCAGCTGTAACAGAAACAGCCACCATACCTGGAACACAAGAATTCAGGTCCTTCCACGGAACGAGGTTAACATTTCTAAAATGAGAACGAAAAGAAACCTTCCTACAAACAAACCCTTTACCTCGGTCCGGCTTCATTTTCGCGTTCAACTCCCCGCCGGGCGAGGGTCCTCGCTAAGGGCTCCTTCTTCAGCAGGATCGCTGCCGCGGCTGCTAATCAGATTTCAGAACTGAGGGGCAGAGACAAAACGAAATGAACCAGGTGCCGTCCAGGACGGACCTCGCACGAAAACTACTGCTAGCAGTTAGGCCTCTGCCTGGCACTCATGGTGGTGACAGCAGCAGCAGCAGCGGCAGGTCTGAAAAAAGCAAAACTCTCCGCACCGCCCCCCAAGAGTGCTCCTCTTCCCTCCTCCTCCCTCCTCCTCCCCCCTCCCCCAAACCCCTAGGCTTCCCGGGCCAACGTGTCCTTCTTTGACACGGCCTCTCTGTACCGAGAGGGGGATCTATTTATAACCTGGAGGCAGAGTGGAGGAAAAGAAAAACCCAAACAAGCTCACTAACCCCTCAGGACAGGACGCTGGCCGGAGCCGAAACCTCTGGGAACGGCTGGAATCAATTCTTCTACCTGCTGCCCAGAAGAAGGGAAGCTCCCTCCAGGTCCTGACTACAAACAGCCCCCCAACATACATACACACACACACACACACTCTACCTCTCTTGTGTAACCCCAGTCTACTCTGTCTAGCACAACATTCCCTTCCGCAGCCCACACCCCCCCCAGTCAACCACTGCCTATTTCACACAATAAGAAGGTCTAAAAGGGGCATCCTCGCCTTCCTCTTAAGGCTGCCCCCACCCCCACAGCTCACTAAACAAACTCCCCAGGCCCGAGCGGACCTCTGGCCAACCCTTCCTTCCCCCAGGCCAGTCGGTCCCCCCTCTCGTCACTGGGTCGGAAATCGATTTCAGGGACTCATTTCGTCCCGGTGTTTACAGCTGGGAGCTCGCCTCACTCCCCGTGTCTTGGGGGCGGGGGGATGGTTCCTGCCTGCCCCCAGACCCCGACCCCGGGCCTCGCTCCCTGGCTCCCTTCAGCCCCGGTCACCGAGCGCGGCGCAGACCCCGCTGCCGCTCCAGGAGCGCGGCTCTCATGGCGCTCGGCTCCGGCTGCCCGCTGCCTCTCCCTCCCTCCCTCCCCCCTCTCTGACCTCCGCCGACGGACTGGCTGGCGGACGGACAGACGGACTCTCTCCTTCTGCGCCTGGAGCCAAGCGGGTCACATCCCGCCTCCCTCTCGCTCTCTCGCTTTAAACCGAAGGCAGGCTCCCAGGGCAGCGGGGCCCACAGCAGAGTCAGGCGGCGGCCCCCGCGGCTGCCTCAGGGGACCGTGGGGGCCCGAGACTGGCGAGCCCGCGGCTCCTCTGTTTCCCTTACTCTCACCCGCCCCCTGCGCCTCCTCTTCTTCTCTCCTCCCCTCCCTTCACTCCTCCTTCCTGCCTGTTTCCTCTTCCCCCATTCCCGGCACCTCGCCTCCGGGCTCCCGGGCTCCCCTGGCCTGGCCTGGCCCTGCGGTCCAGTCGCTCAGCCTGGGCCACTCTCAGGACCCTCCCGGGGACCGCCCGCCTCTCTTTTCCAGCCTGACTCCCCCCCAACCCCGGCTGGCTCTCGCTCGCTCGCTCTCCCCAAGTCTCCCCTCATTCGGGCTCTCTCCGCGGTTTGCCCTGTCAAAACACAACCTGGGTCACGTGTCCCAACAACAGCCAACCCACCGTTTCGTCACTTCCTCCCCAGGCGGCTACGGCCGAGCCCCGGACGGCGCCGGGTTGTCATAGCAACGGAGCAACCGGGCAACAGACGACCCGAAGAGGAGGGGGAGAGGGGGCAACGGAAAAGGGGGGAGGTGTGAGTTTGAGGGGAAAGTTTCGACTTGGGTTCCCCTCCTTCTCCACCTGGCGTAAAAAAGGGGCGGGGGACCCGATGGCAACGAGATCCCACGTAGTCCGCGGCTTGCTGGGCAGCGCGGGCCCCAAGTCCCCGCAGGGCTGCCCCGGCCCTTCCCTCTGCTCCCTCAGCGGGAGGGCCCCGGGACTCCCAGAACTTCGCTGTGTAGACGCTGGCATAAATAAACAGCAAGAGGTCCTGGAGTGAGACGGCTCCGGGACCCGACGGATAACTGGAGTCTCCGCCTCCTGCACCCGAGTCAACATCAAGCCCCCGGGCGGAGAAGGCCATTCAGTGCCCTCGGAGCCCTCATGTTGGCACTTTGCTAACCAAGCGGAGAATATGTACCCCCACCCCCTCCCCCAAGCCTGCCTGGCCTTTCCCCCCCTCAATCACTGATGATTTTTAGTAGGGCAAACTGGCTCTCGGGACACTCGCTGTTCCAAAAATAAATTTTTACAGCTCCCAAAACACTGAGTCATGGCAGGGTGACACTTGACACAATGTTATTACATTGCTTGGCGAGATGTAATTGTGTTGCGGGGCTATAACAATGTGACGTGATGACATTTCAGCTGGTGATGTCTGCGTCATTGTGAAAGCAAGCGAATAAACAAGACAAGCATTCCAATCGTTTTAAAAGAAAAATATGCCAACCGAAGTGCCGCTGATACTAGCATCGATCCATTTTGTGTAAGATGGGCCACGAGATCTTTTAAGCTTGCTTTTATGTGAACCCATAAAGTGACATAAGAGGAAATCAGATCTGCAATGCTTTATGGCCTCACAAGTAATAGGTCTTTAAAAGACTCATGTAGTCTAATGGAATCCAACTATTGTACAATCAGTTGAGGTTGGTTTTTGTTTTGTGTGGGGGGTTTTGGGGGGGGTTGCCCCAGGAAATATAAATCAAAGAGCTGTTACAAAATACAAGAAAAACATGATTTAACAAATTCTAGATGCATGCATTTTAAAGGTGTTTCTTCAACTCTAAGTGTCAAGCACTGTACTTCGATATCTGGAAGGGTAGAATGAAATAAAAGGTATAATTTAAATCCTTAGCCACACTTTCAAACTGTGTCTAGACTGATACAAAATAATCCAAAGACTGAATTTTTCACATTTCAACAATATTTTTGTCATATTATATAGTTTGAAATTCTGCCCTCGGTGAACAGCTATTACTATATATTCAATTGCTCCAAAATTTTAAATTCTAATGGATTTGACTTTGGGAACACCAAATGTTATATGGTGGAGTGTACATATAAAATTTAAGAGTTTTTTTGCTCTGTCATCATCACCAATTTATTCTTTTAGCCTTAATAGCTTAGAACTGCACTAAGACTTTTGGAATACTTTGTATATCTTATTTGTACATAACGGTTTGCATGTTTTCTCTCCCATTAGACCGTGAGCTTCTTGAGGGTAGGGAACATTTGCCTTTCTTTGTATTTCCAGAATTCAGCACAATGCATAGCAGTAGTCTAATAAATGCTTTTTAACTTGACCTCTCATTTATCTTTGGCAATGGAAGACAGAAAGACTGTGGTTAAAAATAATCCAGAAACCTAATTTTAGCTTCAACCTAATTTCCCTTTTAGAATTGTTAACAAGGGGAAAAAATGTGTGTCTCGTCTCCTTTCCTTTCTCCTGTCCACTCTGGAAGAGGGTATCCTAACAACAGTAAAATAACTAAGAGGAAAAAAAAGGGCATAGATAATCCAGAAATTGACTAATCAATGCTGCCCTAGCTGTACATTTAACTATATGGGGACATAAGTGGCCTCATTTGTCTTAGACCTAATATACAGACCTAACTAAAAATCTTAATCCAGTGAAAGTCCTGAATAAACATTTTAAAAGCATGCTAAAATTTAAGATATTTAAGCATAAGAAAAAGCAAGGTTGTGTGTGTGTGTGTATGTGTGTATGTATGTGTGTGTATATGTGTATTGGAAGGTGAAAGACATATAATTATAGAATCATAGATTTTATCTTTGGAAGGATGCTTACATATCATCTACTTCAACCCCCCTCACTTCTCAGAAACTGAGACCAAGAGAGGTTAAATGGTTTCTCAAGGTCACAAAGTCATAAGTAGTAGAACTTAGATTCAAACTCAGGTCTTCTATCTCCAAATGCTGGGCTCTTTATATTATATCATGCTGCCTCTCTTTGTAATTAGAGTTTTTGAAGAGTTAGAAGGAAACTTGAAGGGTAGTATTTAAGATCACAGACTTAGATGTTAGAAAGGCAATCCAGCCTCCCTTCATTTTACAGAAAACCAGTATGAGGACCAGAGAGGTTAGGTGACAGATAGGTGGTAGTAAGTAGAAGAGCCGGAATTTAAATACAGGTCCTCTGAGTACAAAATCAACACTCTCGTTCAACCATGTGATTTTAGATATGGGGAACCTGATACCTAGAGACACTGAATGACTTGTCCAAGGTCACAGAACTATTCGGTGATAGAGCCAGGCCTAAGATCCAGATCTGACTTTAATTCCAGTGCTCTTTCCAATTCATCACCATTATTCAGAGAGCATGATGAGAATGATGTCAGAAGTTCCCCTGAAGGAGTCTTTCTTTTAAAGTAACACTGACAAGGACTGTTGTATACTCTCTATTATAAAGATGTATTAGAATCAGGCAAGATTCAGATATGTGAAATTCTGAAATTTCTGAAGTAAATGTAGTGTGTCACACCAGAAAAGTCCCACTTAAAATGCCTCATTGTGGCAGAGGAGGCTGCTGGTCTTTTGGAAAGACATGCCAGTAGAATAAAAGCTCTGGCAGGTCCTACTTAAATCAGAAACACTTTGTGTACAGTCCCAGCAACAGACTGTGCATATTGTTTAAGGACAAGTTAAGGAGGGTATCCAGGCCACCTCTCTCTTCACTTCCCACCCAGCTGCACTCCTTTGGACTTTCCTTCCCTTCATGCCCTGAGTTATATTGTCAGAAGGAACCTCTTCATCTTACAAAATTTTATCAGACTTAACATTCATACCTCATTGGTCTATCAGTACCTTCTGTACCTCTGATTGGAATCTCCCTTTCCTCCTCTTCTTTTTTTTTTCCCTCTTCTCTCTTCCTCAACCTTTTCCACACTCCTTTTAGCTTTCTTCTGTGTCCTCTTTTCCCCTATTAAATTGTAAGCTCCTCAAGGGCAGGGACTATCTTTTTAATATTTTTGTCCCCAGTATATAATACCTGGCAAATATTAGACGCTTAATAAATGTTTATTGATTGACTGATGGTAGAGCTGAGTAGAAAAAGGCTCATCAGAAGACTGGCTGCTAAATGAGAACTTTTTTTTTTGGTCCATGGCAACTCTAGAGAGAAATAAAAACACAAAATAAAACCCAGACTTTTCTGACCTTCTTCTGCTTCCAGAGTGGTGGAGTGAAGAAAAAAGATGGCAAAAAGATCTAAGAATCACATTTTTAGACCATTTGCAAATATTAACTGAACTCTTGGTATCATGGGTGTATCAACACTCAACCAACAGATACACAATTAGAGGACCAAACTACATTCATAGTGACATTATCCTACACAGAAAGGGACAAAAAAATGTTTTCCTCAAAGAAATATAAAAGCAATGGTTTTGTCATGTGGCCTAAAGGCAACAAGTACCATCACTTCCTGGGATACCTTGTCATCTCATTTTTAAAATTCTTAGGGTGAACAATGAGAGAAACTTACACAGATGGCTGAAATATAGCCATGAGACCTTTTGGAAAAGATAAAGGAGATAGTAAGCATGGTACTAGGAAAATAACAGTGGATTTGGAGTCCAAAGACCTAAGCTTGAGTCTGGGGCTCAATAGTTGTGTTTATCTTTGAGTAAGTCAAACCATGGGTCTAGTTCTCAAACTTATTTCTGTCATAACCTCTTTTAGCAGGCTAGTAAAGCCTATGGACCCCTTCTCAGAATGTTTTTAAGTGCATAAAATAAAATACATAAGAATACAAAGGAAATCAATTATACTGAAATACCCTTAATCAAAATATATTTTAAAAAAGTTCACAAATTCAGGTTAAGAATCCTTCGTCTATATAATCTCCAGGGATTTTGACAACTCTAAAATATTTTTCTTAGCAAAGATATTCCAATTCATTTTATAGAAATAAGGTTAAGTGACTTGCATAGGGTCACAAAGCTAGTAAGTATCTGGGGTTGAACTCAAATCTTCCTGATTCCAGGCCTGATATCATGTAATTATAGGAACGGGGAAGGGTACAGGCCTTGCCAAAGACAGTGCAAAATCAGAGGGGCCACAAGTTTAGAAACTATTAAAAGTCTACAGCCTACGTATATTATTATGCAATCCTAATAAAGCTACCTCCTGCTCCAACATTCTACCCTTTATGGGCCCCACTGAACAGCATCCATGTCCTGATTTAACCACACAATCTGGCTTTAACCACACTTCAGGTCCCCAAGATTCAATAGAGTCACTGCTCCCAGATCCAATTCACCTATTTGAACAGGTGTGTTCTTCTATTCAACTGCAATCACATCATCCATTTAGTCCAAGACAGGATCACAATACCTAATTATCCATCTTGACCAGACAGGACCACAATAGTTAGCCAATCAGAAAGCAGCATAATCAGGATGTTTGACCACCAAACCATAGAAAGGACCTCTCCCCTATTACCTAATCCCTTAATAACCCCCCCCCCGCCTTTTTAATATTCATAATTTATGTTATATAATCAGCATCATTACACTATAAAATTGCCTGTCTTATCTTACTACGTTTGGAACCAAGCCCACTTTTGGGGGGGGGGGGGTTGTCAATCCTCAATAAATGCCTGTACTTGGATTACAGGTGGTCTGACTGAATTCTTTGAGATGGTACCACTATGACTCATCATGAAACCACAACATATCACACCTTCTTTAACAACAGAATTAGAAGGCACTAGACAATATAAGTGTAGAAAGACCACAGACATATCAGGCTGCAACTTTTTGCTTGATTAAAGTGAGACGAAGCCTTTTCTAATTGGCTCCAACTAGCATAGGGGCTGTGATTTCAAGAGGGCATAAGAATATGAGGAGAGGGGTAAAAACTCAGTTCCTTTTTCCAAAGATAGATAAAGCCCTAGGAATATCTGTCTTGGGCAGGGGTTTACTGATTATAAGTCAGATGAGAGTCTTCCCCATCCCCACCGCAATATTCAAGCGATTATCAGACCCTGATGATTACACTTTTACAATATTTCCTTTACACTTTTACAAAACATCCATCCTCTTCTTTCCATCAATCTTATTTCTGGCCCTTCTCATTTCTCACACCCGGACTATTGCAATAGCCCCTTAATTGGTCTTTCTGCCCTGTCTCTCTTTTCTCCAATTCATTTTCTATATAGAAACTAAAATAATATTCCTAAAATACATGTGCAACCATACCATTCTACTAATCAAACTCCAGTGATTCCCTATCGGATAGAATAGAGGGAAGAATACTGGCTCTGAATTCAGAAGACCTAGGTTCAAATTTCACATCTGATGCATACTACCCATGTGCCTTAATTTCTCTGGGACTTAAAATTCTTCACTTGTAAAATGAAAAGCAGCTAGGTTGTTCAGTGGATAGAATACCAGATCCGGAGTCAGGAAGACCTGTATTCAAATCTGGCCTCATATACTAACTAGCTGTGTGAAACTGGGCAAGTCATTTATTCCTGTTTACCTCAGTTTTCTCATCTGTAAAAATGAGCTGCAGAAGGAAATGGCAAACCACTCCAATATCTCTATCAAGAAGATCCCAAATGGGGTCACAGAGGGCTGTTCCTGATTGAAATGACTCAACAAGATTGAGCAGCCTCTGAAATCCATTCCATAGATCTAGAGCTCTACTTGGCATTCAAAGCCCTTCACAAACTATTGTAGCCCCCCTTTTTATCAAAGGAATGAGGAATGCACCTGGAACAGAAGCTTACAGGATGGGAATTATCAGTATAGTCTGACCCAAGGACACTTGGAGTTCTGATTGCCCCTAGAAAACAGAGCCAGTTCTCCCATATCATCCTCCTGAAGAAGGGAGAAAAATAATCTCAGGGCAGAAGCAAGACATGAGCAATAAACTATGGGAAAATTTGACTTCTCCATTGGCTGCACAAGGGAGAGAGGATGGGAGAGCAGTGGGCTTCCCAGAACCACTGATGTATCCACTGTTGTAGCAGCTGATCTAGAACTTTCACGAGAGAAAATGCCTAGATGAAAAGGGAATAGACTTTTTGCAAAGGCCAACAATGGCGAAACTCCTACCTCCCCACAGTCTACTTAGCACTTGGCTTTCTCAGTGAGCCTACTTCCCATTTCTTTAAAAAAAAAAAAAAGTGTTTTTGCTTTCTGTATCGGCCACATGTTTTCAAAAAGAAGCTTCTTTGTCTAAAATATATTTCACTGTGTGGGTGGGTTCTTGGAAGCATTAAAAGAGGACATGGAGAAGGAGGTTATGATCAGCTATGAACAAAGAGAGAAGAAAACTCTTTTTAAGGGCTAGGATACAAGCTGGGGGCTCAAAAGAGACCAATAAGACTTTTATTGAAAGCATATTATTGCTTGGTGTTTGGGGGGGGGAGGGGATAAAAGGGGAGAAAATTTGTAACCCAAAATTTTGTGAAAATGAGTGTTAAAAGTTAAATAAATTAATTTAATTCAAAAAAAAAAGAAAGCATATTATTAACTCCCCCAAAACTGAGATCAAAATAAATCCAGACTGTCCTAGATTTCCTCTGGCAAATGACAGAGTCAACAGTACGTATGGTGGGGGAAGAAGGCTTGGAAAGTAGGGAGTTGCTTCAGTCTACAACATCTGTCTGAAGCACCTCAAATGTCCCTTAATTCTTCACCTGAAAGTTCAAGGAAACAAGCGAATAGCAGTGACTTGTAAGCAAAATCTGCCTTGGAGGAAGAACTGGAAACAGACTTAAATCTACTCACTCGAGAATGGGAGTCAGAAAGAGGTAGTAGACAGTGTTTTCCACTGTTAAGCCATATAATTCCCCTACCACCACCATGGTCAGACTACCTTTCCAACTTGATAATACATTACTCCCCTTTACAAACTCTATAATTCAGCCAAACTGACCATTTTGTCATTCCTAACACAGAAGTTTCCATTTCCTGTCTCTCTGCCTCTGCTCACGGTCTCCATCATTTCCGAAATGCTTTTCTATCTCCATTCCACCTCTTAAGTATCCCTCTTTTCTCATAAAGTTCAGTTCAAGCACTGCCTCCTATATAAAACCTTCCTTGATATACAACCCTCTTCCCCCTTCAGCTGATACTGCCATGGTACCAAATTACTTTGTATTTAGTTTGTATATATTTACATGGACAGATATAGTCTATAGAATACAAGCTCCTCAAAGGCAGAAGCTGTCACCCTTCTCTCTTTGTCACTTATCACAAGGTCTGGCACATTGTGGGCCTTTAGGAGGTGGGGTGCAGGGTGTGTTCTGGGAGGACCAGTACCTTTGGTGTAATGACTGCCAAACCCTTTTTGGGGGCTCTTTCCACCTTTGGTGTCTACCTGTTGCACCCAACTCTCACCTGTGGCTCCAAGAAGCTGCACCATGTACAGTGGCAACACCCCAGTACACTATTTCAGCAGAACAGGTTGAGGGTAACCAAGGGTTCTCAAAACCAAAGCATGTGAAGACTTCCCCTGGTGGAATAGGCAGATGAGAACAATTTGTTTCAATGGCCATGAAGGCAGCTAGAGTATGCAATGTGGAGCGCTTAGAGTTTGGTTAGACACTGAAGACACCAATGTCATCCACTGCATCCTGAGCCATCGCCAGGTATCTTGACTCTGTCCTGCCACTGGACTATGATTACTGGAGGAGAGAGTGAGGCTGACATTTTTGTGCAACTCTACCTCACTTAAATCCAATTTATGCGCAAATCAAAAGACATCACCTGTACCATTTTACAAGTATGCCTCAAAGTCCTGTGGTGACAGGCAAGTGATGAAGCAGCAGGTACCAATACACTGGGAGCTGTAGTCACAGACCTGCGCACAGGTGGCCCAGGTCATAGGTCATTTCTCACTGGAAGGGGACTCAGCTGCCCCCGTGGTGTCTGAGTAGCCTTTTAAGGATAACACTGCTCACCTCCTGGTATGAGGAAGGGGGCTAGAAAAGGTCCCCTAAAAATTGTCTGCTTACCCAACCCTGATCTGATTACCATAGCAAGCAGGGGATCCTACTCTGCAGTCGAAACATACAAAATGTACAAAAAACAAAAAAATGTACAAAATGTACAAAAACATCTGCGAAGATGATTCCACTCACCATTGGCACATGGAATGTGCACATACTAAAAGACAACACAAAATCCAGTAGACCTGAAAGATGAACTGCTCTTGTTGCAAGAGAACTCAACAGGTATTGCATCTAAATAGCAGCCCTGAATGAAACAAGGCTGGGAAATGAAGGCCAGCTTACTGAAGTTGGAGCTGGATATACATTTTTCTAGAATGAGTGCAGTGAAGGGGAGCCCCATGAAGCTGGAGTGGCTTTTGCAATCAAAACTAATCTAATCAGCAAGTTGGTATGCCTGCCAAAAGGAATGAATGACAGGCTCATGACAATATGATTGCCACTTGCAGGAAAAAGTCATACCACAATCATCAGTGCCTGTGGTCCCACCGTAACGAACCCTGATATGGTCAAAGAAAAATTTTATGAAGATCCAGAGATCCTTATCATCAATGTGCCAAAAGAAGGCAAGCTTATAATTCTGGTTGACTTTAATGCTAGAGTAGGCTCAGACTACCATACTTGGCAGGGAGTCCTATGGAGGAATGGAGTTGGAAACAGCAACAGCAATGGTCATTTACTACTGAAGACTTGTGCATCACATGACCTCCTCATCACCAACACTGTCTTCCATTTACCTAAACACAATAAGACTTAATGGATGCACTCGCACAGCAAACATTGGCATCTAATAGACTATGTGATTTTAAGGAGAAGAGACAAGATGTGAAAGTGACAAAGGCAATGTGTGGTGCAGAGTGCTGGAATGATCATACACTTACCCATTCCAAGCTAAATATTCACATTCATCAAAAGCGCTGACTCCAAGGCAAAAGGACTACCAGAAGAATTAATGTCAACAAATTAGAGCTCTTCTCTGAGCGCAAACAGTTTGTTGCTAACTTGGAGGGAAAGTTGAGCCAACACACAGCTGGCAACAGTGGAGCAGAAAAGGAGTGGGCAGCTTTCAGAGATCTGGTGTAGAGCACTGCATTTGCTCACCTGGGTCAGAACATTCACAAACACCAAGACTGGTTTGATGAAAATGATGAGGAAATTCAGAAGCTGCTAAATGAAAAATGAGAACTTCACAGGATATACCAGCAAGATACTTCATTCACCCCCCCCCCCCCCAAGAAGGCAGCATTTAATTCCATCAAAAGCAAAGTATAAGCAAAGCTTAGAGAGATGCAGGATTCCTGATTCAATAAGAAAGTAGATGAAATTCAGTTTTGTGCTGATAGTAACAATCCAAAGTGCTTTTATGATTTCCTTGTTGGGATTGGAAGCTCAATTCTGTGTGGACAGTCTCAGGCGGGTAAAGGTGGGAGCTTCTAAATCTTAGAGCTCTCACGAGACCCCCCCAGGAAACGGCAGGGAATCGAGGTGAACCGAGCTATCTCGAGTAATTCCGCCTCTTCCCGTGAGAAACATGATGGGAGAGAGATCTCCCCGCCCTCGAGATGGTCCCGGATCTGGGCACACCTAGTTACCTAACAGCACGGTATTCAGATGCAAACTATGCGGCTGAAGGTTAAGTAGGATTGAGGAAGCCTGAAAGCTCTCTTAGCACGTGAGGAGCCAAGAGGACAGTAGGCTCCGCTTCTCTTCTTTCCTCTCTCCCCTCCCTCTCTCTCCCCGCTTGTACTTCTACTTCCAATCCCTTAAGATCTTAGCCTCCTTAGGAAATCTCCCCCTCTTCCTCCTAAGGAAGACCCCCCTGCACTTGTAACTAGACCCTGAAATAAAGCTCAACCCTTGTTCGACTCTGGAACGTCCTTTCTCTCATATGAGCATCCGGTTTTGGCCAACCGAAGACCTCGGAGGTGAGGTAAGAAGACTCGGGTAGCCCACACAGGCCTCTAGGCCTGGCATTTCCTGAAAGCTATTTATGGATCAAAAACCAAAAACCAAAAACAACTACTCAGTGCTGATGGAGCCACATTGATTGGTGATAAGGACATGATCCTAGAGAGATGGTCTGAACACTTCCACAGTATTCTCAACAGACCATCATCAACCAATGCTGAGGCCATTGACTATTTACCTCAGGTTGAAGTCAGTCCCTCCTTAGCTAAACTTCCAACTGAAGAAGAGGCTTTGAGTGCCATTAGGCTCCTTTCACATGGCAAAGCACCTGGTGCTGATTCTATTCCAACTGAGATTTACAAGGTGGTGGACCATTGCTCATACAAAAACTGACTAAAATTTTCCAGGTTATATGGCAAGAGGAGGGTATCCTCCAGGAGTTCAAGGATGCCTCCATTGTCCATCTCTATAAATGTAGAAGGAAAAAGATTGTCCTGCAGCAATCACAAGAGGGTCTCTCTCTTAGTCATTGCTGGCAAAGTTCTTGCTAGAATCCTCCTTAATAGGCTGATCCTTCCCCTGGAAGATGGTCATATACCTGAGAGAGCCAATGTGGCTTCAGAAAGGGCTGAGGAACAGTTGATATGGTGTTTGTTGCCCAACAACTCTAGGAGAAATGTCAGGAGCAGAACAGAGGTCTGTACACAATGTTCGTAGATCTGACCAAGCAAGGCCTTTGAGACTGTTAGTCATGAGGGCTTATGAAAAATTTGTAAAAATTTGGTTGCCCAGAGAAATTCATCAATATCATATGTTGATTTCATGATGGCATGTTTGCCCAAGTTCTGGATAGTGGACAAAGCTCTCATGCCTTCCCAGTCACCAGTGAAGTCAAACAGGGTTGTGTGCGTGCTCCCATGCTTTTTAGCATGATGTTTTGAGTCATGTTGTCAAATGCTTTCAGTGAAGATGAACACAGCATCAAGGTCAACTACCATACTGATGGTAAGTTCTTCAATTTGAAAAGGCTACAAGCCAAGACCAATGTGGAGAGAGTGTTGGTGCATGATTTTCTGTTTGCAGATGTTTGTGCATTCAATGCAGCCTCTGAAGCTGAGATGCATCAAAGTATGGATCAATTCTCTGCTACCTGTGCTAATTTTGGCTTAATAATTAACACCAAGAAAACACAGGTGCTCCATCAGCCCCCACCACACCATCCATATGTGGAACCATCAGTTACAACAAATGGAGAAGTTTTGAATGCTGTGAATAAGTTCACTTACCTTGGTAGTGTACTTTTCAGGTACGTACACATTGACAATGAAGTTGATGCACACATTGCCAGAGCTAGCTCAGTGTTTGGGAGGCTCTGAAGAAATGTTTGGGAGAGAAGCAGTATTAGACTGACTACCAAATTCACAGTCTACAGAGTCATTGTGCTGTATGCCTGTGAAACATGGACAGTCTACCAACTCCATGTCAGGAAACTGAATCACTTCCATTTAAACTGTCTTAGGAAAATTCTGAGAATCACCTGGCAGGATAAGGTACCAGACACTGAAGTCTGTGCTTAAGCTGAACTGCCAAGCATTCAAATTATGCTTTAGAGAGCACAACTCTGATGGGCTGGGCACATTGTTCAAATGCAAAACGCATGTTTGCCAAAAAGACTCTTTTATGGAGAACTCACATGGGGCAGATGATCACATGGTGGTCAGAAGTGATACAAGGACACTCTCAAGAACTTTGGATTTGACTGTGCAACATGGGAGACACTAGCACAGGACTGCTCAGCATAGCGTGCCCACATCAGAAAGGATGCTATGCTCTATGAGCCAAGCAGAATTGAGGCAGTACAAATGAAACATAGGATGTGCAAATTTGTAGTATCCACCCCAAATATTCACATGGACTATCTGTGCCCAACCTGTGGTAGAGCATTCCAAGCTTATATTGGTCTGATCAGCCACAGTCAGACACACTGAAATTTCACTTTACAATGGTGATGTCATTTTGGTCCTCTTCGAGAATAAAGGACAACAACTAACCAACCATCACCATTATTTCTGAGTTTAATCAGTGGATATTTTCTGTAAGAGTCCAAAAACTGCCTCATCCAGTAAAGGTCTGACTTTGTCCAGTAGAGATACATGGCAGTCAAGTATACCAACTTAGAACACAAGCTTATTTGCAGAATTTTAAAGGAGATTTTGAGAAGTACTGTTCCACAAAACAACATAAAGATGGCAGAAATAAATTTTCAGGGAACTTTAGCATGAACTCTAGCTAAACCAGATCACATTGAGAGTATTTGCAAATGACACTATAAGGACAACAAATTGACATTAACCAGAACAAATCTGCCAACATTTCTCTATTTATTTGTATTCTATATTCTCTATTTGTCTATTTATTTATTTATTTATTCTCATCATTGATAACAGTGAAACCCCTGCAACTGAACTCCGTCCATCTTGAAAGGAGCTGCAAGTTATGGGTTAAAGCACATTGGCCCTGGAGCCAGAATTTGAGGGTTCAAATCCTGTCTCTGCTTGGGAGAATTTAATAATATTAACTTCTCAGAGCTTGGATTTCCTTATCAAGTAAATGGGGATGACATTTGCAAATTCACAGAGTTGTTATAAGGAATGAGTCCTGAAAACCTGAAAGCATGAGATTAATGTACTACTTATCTACTATTACTACTATATTGGGCAGCTAGAGGTGCAGTGGCTAGAGTGCCCCAGCCTGGAGTAAGAAAGATCAGAGTTCAAATCCAGTCTTAGACATTAACTAACTGTGTGACCCTGGGTAAGTCACTTAACCCCTTTTGCCTCAGTTTTCTCATCTGTAAAATGGGCTGGAAAAGGAAATGGGCAAAACACTCCAGTATCTTTGCTGAGAAATCTCCAAAATGGGTCACAAAAAGTAGGAGATGACTGAAACAATTCAACAACTACTACAGAGAAAGTGGCACTTGATGATGATAGAAATCATACTTGGCCCTAACCAATATTAAAAATCTAACCTGAAGGGAACATGATTTTAAAGGTACCATTTTGGTGCTGGATTTAACACGGATACTTGATCAGTATCACTATGGCAGCTTAGAATTCCAGAGCTCCAGCCCACCATGCAAAATGCTCAGGACAGTGCCTCCCGCAGTCAACAACATGGAAAGGTGAGCTATGATCATAATTATTTTATTCTCAATACAGACCTGAGTCATTGACTTGCAGGCTGTTTTCTACAGCAGACCACATCTTCACAGTTACACAATTGCCTCAGAGACAGAAAGTGTAAAATAACCCACTGTTGCTTTAAAAAAAACAACACAAATTGAGCAAGTTCAGCCTTTAGAGGCCTTTCTACAAACAATATGCCTTCCACAAATGTTAAGTTTATATATGATTGTATGACAGATGTGACCACAGAAATCACTATGTTCCTGAATGTTGAAAGTATAGATATCAAACAAATCATAAAATAAGCAAATGTATGCTCTTACAAAAGTTCTCAGCAGTATCATGGAAGATATTCTGTGTGATTTTTTTTTTAGAGGAAATACTCATAAATGGAGAAATTCTTCATATGTTCCTGATTGTGGATGACATTAAGTTAATTACATGGAGCTGTGAAGTACTTCAGGCCTTCCCTCCTCAGTGAGATCTGGGATATCTCAAAAGAGATGAACCTTGTCATCTGCACAGGAAAGTGGATAAAGAATTATATATTGCCCAGATTTTGACACATATGAGTAGCCCATTGAGTTAGTCTAACAGTACACATATCTTGGATAAGCACTACAAAGGGGTAATAAATTGGGGCCAGAATTGAATACATCAAAGGCATTTAACTGGATTATACTGGAAAAAAACTGCAGTGCTTTTAATAATCCCAAGCAGCAGCCTGTAAGAAACGTCCATTTTTTAAAAAAACATCAATTTTCTAGTGATGCTACATGGCTGGCAATCATGGAATACCATGATCTGTGGAGGAAAAAAGAATAATACAAAGATACATGGTGGCTCTAAGTAGGCTATAACATATTACCAATAACAATGCTTAGGCATGAAAAGTAAAAATCACAATCAATGACGTGTGTTGGAAAAGGAGATGAGCTGGTCATTCAGTAAGAGTAAGAGATAAGAGATAGACTGCCCAAGTGTGGAATCCATACACTATCAACACAACTCCAGCATTTAGAGGCAGAGAGACCTTTCATAGAACATCTTTAGAAAGACCTAAACAAGGATCACATAGCTATTGATGCAAGCTATACTGATGGAGGGAGTATACACACTAATCTATTGAAGTTCTGGGTTCTAATCCTGATCTTTTGAAAACTAGAATTGAAAACTTCAAGCAAATTCACTTAACTTCACTGGGCCTTTAATTTCCTTTGTCAAATAAAAGTTGTGGACTAATAGATGACTGCTAAACATTGTTTGCAATTCTTCAGAATTCTATCCCCAAAATATCTAGTGTCACCTGGGTTCAAATCCAGCCTTGGACACTTAACTAGTTGTATGACCCTAGGCAAGTCCCTTGACCTCTGTCTGCCTCAGTTTTCTCATCTGTAAGATGAGGATAATAATAGCACTTATCTCCTAAGGTGGTTAAAAATGAGACATTTGTAAACTGTTTTATAAAACTTAAAGCTCTAGCTATCACTATTATAATGACTAAAATCAAAATCTAAAAGTTAATTGATATTTGTATCTTTGCTGTTGTGTGTAGACAAATATATTGTTGGATAAAAATAATTTGTATTTATGGATTTGTATTGTTCAGAAGCACATTCTTTTGTTCTTAAAATTTCTTAGCTGTTATTATTACTGAAAATCAAAATCTAAAATGTTAGTTGATGTCTATTTTTTGTTATTGTACATGTAGATATATGGACATTGTTCAACAATATAAATCATTTATATTTATGGATTTATGCTGTTTATGAGCACATTCTCTTATTTTTCAAATTTCTCAGACACCATGTATGAGTCACACTTAGATACACCTTTTGCTTCATTAAATCTTCGCTTCTCACTTGAGGCTAAGGCACATACTACAACTACCTGCCTTTCCTATCTTGCCTCTATATAAATCCTTTAATGTTCAACTCACATCTCATCTGCTCCGTATGTCCTTCTCCATCTACTACAGCTCACTCTTATTTATATTTTAAATTAAAGCTGCATTTATAATCAGTAACATATAGCTTTACACTTTTACTTATTCTTCAACTGTTTTGTGTTCACTTATTCTTTTTGACTACTTATATTGATCCCTATCTTAAAGAGACTCATACATTTTTGTGCATTTCCTTTAGTGCTGTGTGAATAAGCCTCATGACAGATTTTCAAAAATGTAATCCCTCAGTATTCCCCCACTTAAAAGTACACCTCTCTGAACACATGAAAAACACTATCACCACCTTCATAACCATGCAAACAACCTATCTTCTCCTGCTACAGCGGTCCACTGGCCATTTATCTTTTATGCTGGCTAATTATGTATATCTCATGATAGAGAATTTCACATAATCTCTGTCAAGAGAATTCTTTTTGCCATGCTTCACGGATCAAACAACATGCAATTTTGTCAGATTGTCACTGACACAATAGTAATCGTTACTGTCTTACCAGGGAGTTTTCTTGAGTTGCTGTGAACAAATATGGCATCAACCTTTAGCCAACCAAGGGGTGAGCCTCTCCACACTTAGCTGGGATACTTCTCCATCCTGAAAGCCCTTCTACCTTGGCAGGACCAGCCAGAATTTATACTGCAGGAGCATTAGCCTTTCAAAAGCCAGAATCATTTTCATGCCAAGGTGAAGCACTGGAATAGGACTTGGGTGGGGGACTACTTCACATTATCATCATACCTTCATGCCAAGATGAGACACTGGACTAGTAGTTGGGTGGAGGACTGCTTAACATCATTATCCCATTAATTGTTCAATGCAATACAAAGAGACTTCTAGGAGTAGTCTCTCTCTGGGTGTTGTCCAGAGTGTATAATGGAAGAAGCTCACACATGCTGTATTGTGAGGCACATTAACACAGTAGTGTCTGACTGCTGCTGAAAACATATTGAAAGAATGCCACAGAGTCACTACTGAAAGAGCCCAAAGAGAGAAAGTATGAGTGGTGGATTTGAAGTCCAAGGACCTGAGTTCAAATCCCACCTCTTTCATTTGATACCAGTGTGACCTTGGGGAAAGTACTTCTCTGGGTCTCAGTTTCCCCACCTCTAAAATAAGCACAGGGAAGCTAAATGAGGCAGTGGACATGGTACTGGGCTTTGAGTCAGGAAGACTCATCTTCTTGAGTTCAAATCTGACCTCAGATACTTACTAGCTGTGTGTCCCTAGGCGAGTCACTTTGTCCTGCTTGCTTCATTCCCTCATTTGTAAAAAATTAAGCAGAGAAGGAAATGGCAAACTACTCTAGTATCTTTGACAAGAAAACCCCAAAAGGGGTCACCGAAATGCCTAAACAACAAAAAAATAAAAGTGTTGGATTGGATGACATCCAAGGTCCTTTTCAGTTCTAAATCTGCCATCCTCCAGTCTGGTCATTATTTGTGATCACTACTTCCAAATGTACAATTTAAACCCAGTCCCCAATATTTCACCAAAAAAAAAAAAAATTCTCCCGATGCAGGGCTGTGCACTTTAGAAATGGGGATATAACGATCCAAGACAATTGCCAAAGACTCACAATGGAAAACACTAACCACATCCACAGAATGGATTCTGAATGTAGAGTGAAGCATACTATTTTCACTTTGTTTTGCTCTTTTCTTTTTCATGGTTTTTCCCTTTTGTTCTGATTCTTCTTTCACAACATGACTAATATGAAAATATGTTTAACATGATTGTACATGTGTAGCCTATATCAGATCTCATGCTGTCTTGCAGAGAAGGGAGGAGAAGGAGAGGGGGAGAAAAATTTGGAACTCAAAATTTTCCAAAAACGAATGTTAAACACAATTTTTTACATGTAACTGAAAAAAATCCTATTAAGGAGAAAAAAAAGAAATGCATGTGTGTACATACATGGTCTAGTTTACAGGAAGGTCTCAGGAAAAACTGCAGAAAATCTCCAGGATTTTTCATATGTGCAAAGGAGACCTCCCAGTGTAACTCATTCTTTCCATGTGTTATGAATAAAGCATAACAGAGAAATTTGTATTCCATCTGTGATAAATCAAATTGCCTGCTTGCCTGGCCTCCATCAGAAGCCAACAGCTCAGTGGAACAAAAAAGACAATTGTAGAAGTGACCTTGGGCCCTACAGAACTGTCTCACTGCAACACTAGAAAGCAGATGAAAGTTAAGCCACCTTCTCTAGCCTAAAGTGCAGAAATGCAGTTCTACACCTGCAGATTTTGTTAAACCATTCGGCATAGTTGGTCAGCATTTCAAAAACAGGTTCTCTTGCTAAAGAGAATGTCACATGCAATAGAAAAAGCAAGTAAGAAACACTCTTTGCAAGCAGAGAAAGATAGTTCTACTCTGAATCAGTCATTGCTTCATTCTATCAATTCAAGAATATAACCGTAATTGGTGCAGTAGAACAAAATTTCTGCAATAGTCTTCAGATTTATCTGAAAACAGCTGATAGTACAATGGATAGAAAGTTGGGTGTGGAGTCAGGAAAACGTGAATTCAAATGTGGCCTCACACACTTAATAGCAGTGTGACCCTGGGCAAGTCACTTAATCTGTTTGCCTCAGTTATCTCAATTGTGAAATGGGAATCATAATAGCACCTTCTACGCAGGGTTGCTGTGAGAATCAGATCACATAACATTTGTAAAAAGCACTTAGTTCCTGGACCATAGTTGGTACAATATAAATGCTTATCCTTTTCCCCTTCCTAAGCACACTTTGGACTCTTAAAGTCTAAAGGAACCGGACAGTGTTTGTGGGGATATCACAGAAAAAAACCATTAACTGTGATCTGTTCTAAAGTATACGAACACAATCCAGCACACAGATTTCCTGGAAATTGTCTTTCTTGGAACCACTACGCTTCATAAAGATATTCTCTGGTTTACTGCGAAAGTTATTCATTAAAAACTGCAGAAAATACCCAACCTTTCTTTTTCACAGAGGATGATCTCAAAATGTAGCTGAGCTTCTCCAAGAGCTATGCATAGTAAAGAAATTCACATTATCTTAGCTGTAAAGGTTTCTCACTGATCTCTCTTTTATCTCTTCATCAGAATGCAACAGGTCAGTATCACACCATGAAGCATCTCCAAGATAATCTCTGGGTATTGAACCGCAGATGTATTGAGGTGTACCCCACCGTGGGGGATTTGTGGGGAAGGAAGACAAGACTCTCAAAGGATGGGGTGTAGCTGGGTAAGGAAGCTAGCTACACAATGAAAGAAATTACCCACACCACAAGTTCCATATCCACTGATATACAGAAGGTTACACTTCAGTAACCATAAACATAGCTGAAATACATAGCTGAATAGATAGCTGAAACTTACTGAAATCACTATTAAAAAAAGGCATCAAGCAGAGTACTTACATGACATGAAAAAGAGTAACAATCACCAAAGTAAAAAAGACAAACTGAAGCTTGGAAGCAAAGATTAATTAAATTAAGTAAGCTGAAATTGAAGCAATTACTAGCCCATAAAAATGGAGGAAGAAGGAAACAATGACATATCAAGGAACTTACATTGAAGCATACTACTTGTATGTAAAAACACAAATAAATATTTCAGTCAGTCAACATTTATTAAGTGGCTACTATGTGCTAGGCATTGTGTTAAATGTTGGATATAAAAAAAGGCAAAAGACAGTCTCTCTGCCCTCAAGAAATGTGTAGTCTAAAGAAATTTATAGTCTAAAGTCTAAATTTATAATCTAATGAAACAAAATGCAGGATAATTAGGAAATAATTAGGGCAGGGGTACGAGAATTAAGAGGGATGAAGAAAGGTTTCCTATAGAAGGTGGGATTTTAGCTTGGATTTGAAAGAAGTCAAGGAATCCATAGGGCAGAGATGTGGAGGGAGAACATTCCATGGATGAGGGAGAGGCAGTGAAAATGTCCAGAGTTGGGAAATAGAATATCTTGTTTCATAGAAAGGGTAAAAGTAAATGCCAATTTCTTTTCCAACAGAGGAAAGATGGCCCAGAGGTTGAAAAACAAATACGAACTACCCACTGCAAGTTTTCCATTCTCTCTGGTCTTTTATTAGAGCCCAGAAAATGGGAACCTCTCCTGGGTTTCTATAGTCTGTTACCTAAATTTTGCAAGATATCTCCTTAATGAGGTACCCAAATGGAAAACAATTAAATTTCTCATTGCCAAAGAAGAGCTAGGTTTATTACTGTTTTTGACAGAAAAATGTTCTTGCAGTTAAACCAACAACCCACAATGAAAATGCATGAGCCTTCCCCAGAATTCTCCTTTGGATATTCTCTCGCCTACTGAGAATAGGGGAGGGAGCATTTTGTAGAAAGATGACTATTCCAGAAATTCTTATGTGATTGTTTGTCTTGCACATTATTTACTACAATACAATGTAGGCTCAGCCATCTATTTACAAGAGTCAACAAACCTGGAAAAGGAAATAGTATGGAATTAAGTCAATGGTCCAATGAGGTTGGAATTGAAATTCTGGTGTGGTGGGTTTGGTTTGTGCATTATTTACTGCAAGTGTATAGACCTGATCATTTATTATTTGCATGAGTCAACAAACCTGGAAAAGGAAATTGTATAGAATTAAGTCAATGGTCCAATGAGGTTGAAATTTTTCAATAACTCTATCAAGGACAAGAGGCAGCATAGCGGATATTTCTTAGAGTCAGGAAGACCTGAATTGACCCCTGGTCAACTATCTAACTAAGATTAAATTATAGATAAATTGATCATCCACAAGGACACACCACACCCTTCTCTACCCCCCAGTCAAATAGCTGGTTCCTTTCTTTTAGGACTTTTTAGTAATCCAAATTACTCTTTCTGACTTTATCTTCAGAGCCATTTTCATTTCCTCACAAAGAATATCTGGTAATACGGTAGTAAAATCCAAATGCAATGATTTCATTGTTATGGTTGATGAGAAGAGCTCACTGCAAGAAATTCTAGAAAACCTGTTCCTTTTTACATAGTTGTACTGCTTCCTATTTCATTTATAAATGCTTTTGGAATAACTTAGTTTAACTAAGTCTCCTGGCAGACTTTCTTCAAGTTGGCTTCATGCTCTGCTGTTTTTCACTGTTTTATGAGTTAATATTGGTCAATCTTTCACTATCCTTATTCATAATGGTTTGCAAATAAGCTTATATAAATGAGTGTTGCCCTTGGGTACTATTGACTCTTTACTTGGCAAATAGATCAAGTGTTTTCTTCTTAAGGTGGTGTTTTAGCTCTTTTGGTTTTCTCATTATGGCAACTATTTACAATATTTAAACAAATCCAAAAAACGTTGGTAATCAGATTCAATGTCTTTTTTTATCCATTTCCCTGTTTTCAAGGTCAACCATTTCATAAACTTGGTGCAGAATTGAAAAAAAGAAAGAAAGCAGATTGGATTGCTCTTGGAAAATTATATAGAACTTTCACAAGCTGCTCCCATGACACAAAAACATCTCTTTAATGCCAGAATTCTCCAAGTTACACGATATAGAAACAAATCAAGAAATATTTGTCTTTAAAAAAATCAAGACTTCAAAGAGTAATGAAGCATGGTAGGTATTATATCATATTACCAACAATAATTTATCCATAAATAGTGGCATAAAAAACATCATCAAGGAAGTATATAATTAGATAAGGAGGTGGGAGAGTTATGGATCAAGAATGAAATATAAAAGATGGATAGTTCAAACACTGTACTAATACCCCTGAGATATTTGTAATGGGCATATTCAGGGGAACCTTCCGTCTCTGCCCCCATTGGCTCTACCTAGAATACACTCCTTTGAGCATGCACCGAGCTTCCCTGGTAATGTCTGGAGACATATGCATCTCAGTATAGTACAGTACAGTAGGACTATCAATATGGTGGCTATATGTGGAGAGGGGATTGAAGAGGGAAGAGCCTGGGATTCAGTGAATCTAATTAGGAGACTACTGTAATAGCCCCAGGTGACAAAGGCCTGTACAGGTGAAAATGGATGGGAGAGATGTCATGGAAGCAGAACTGACAAGCCTTGACAAATAATTGGTCTAGTATGGTACAAATAATTGGTCTAGTAGGATACAGCAATCTCTTGGCCACTATGATAGTGGAGAGTGGAGTCTGCATCAGTGAAAACAGACCCCTGGGCCAGGAAGACATACCTACTCAGGCACGGCCCCACCCTCTGGGCTCTCCCTTTGGAGAAGGTTTCTGGCCTTGGGGCTTCCTATGGCAGGTCCCACTTTGGCCACTAGAGAAGAGGTTCAGTTAGGTGAGCCTGAGCTAAGGTCTCAGGCTGTCCCTTCTGCTTTGCATTTCTTACTCTGAAGATAGATGACCAAACACTGACACTGAGAGATCGACTTTACAGGAGAAGCTACCTTAGCAGTTCAGGGATTCCTGAGTTGGCACTAACTACATTATGGGAGATCTTCTCCCCCCACCCCTCTAGTTATTATCATGGTTTTCTGAAGAAGATAATAATAACATAACAGCATTCATAACAGTGCCTACCATGTATCAGGCACTGTGCTGTGCACTTCGTCATCTGATTCTCATGACAACCCTAGGAGATACAGTATTATCCCCATTTTATAGATTAAGAAATTGAGGCAAACAGAGGTTAAGGGACCTAAGTGCCTAAGGTTTCACAGCTAGTCAGTGAATGAGGCCAAATTTGGACCTAGGTCTTCCTGATTTCAGGCCTAGCATTCTATCCATTGTACCACCTAAATGACTAATAAGAGGGGAGACCAACCCCTGGCCTGGCTTGGTAGATGACATAGCTCTGAAGGGAAACAGCACAGAGCTGAACTGATGGTACTTATTTTACTGACCGCACATATACACATACATATATATCTATATACATACACATGTATATATATACATATGTTTGTATGACATATATGTATGTATATGTATGTATGTATATAGACAGATATATAAAATCATTGTCACATCCTAATGAGTCTCCCCCCCACATACACATATCCACTAAAAAAAATTCTTTCCTTATAACAAATAAACACATTGACCATGAATGTACTTACAATACACCACAGGATCAGTATATGATTCAATTAAGGTAATGTATATAAAGCATTTTGCAAACTTAAAGTGATATGTTAGATATTGAGTACTTAATAGAACCAGAATGAGAATCCAGGTCTCCAGACTCTGGTTAAAAGAAAGAGGCAGAGGATTTTGCATTTAATCCTAAAGGCAATAAGAAGACCCAGGAGCTTATTGATTAAAGGAGTGACATAGTCAGGCCTGTGCTTTAGGAATATCAATTTGGCAGCTGTATGTGCAGAAGGGATTGGAGAAGGAAGAGCCTGGGATTCAGTGAATCCAATTAGGAGGCTAGTGCAATAGTCAGGCCCAAGGTAACAAAGGCCTGCGCGGGTGAAGAAAATAGGACGGATGGGAGAGATGTCATGGAAGTAAAACTGACAAGACTTGACAACTAATTGGATACAGGAGCTGAGGGAGAACAAAGAGTTAAGTATGAACCAAAGTTACAGATCTGGGTGCCTGTAAGAAGGGTGGTAGCTGTGAGAGAGACTGCGAAGTTAGAAAGAAGGGTAGATTTCAGGGGTAAGAAATTCCATCTGAGTTATACTGAGTTGGAAGTAGCTATGGGAAATCAGGGGGAGATATCCAATAGATACTTGGTGACATAGGACTACAGTTGTTATGATATCAAGGCCAGATAGATAGACTGAAGAGTCATGTACAAAGAGATGATAACTGAACCTATCAGAACTGATGAAATCACCAAGGAAGAAGGTACAATGATGGAAGAGAAGAGGGCCTAAGACAGGGGTGGGGAACTCGCGGCCTCAAGGCCACATGTGGCCCTCTAGGTCCTCAGGTGCAGCCCTTTGACTGAATCCAAACTTCACAGAACACACTGTTCTGACCTAGGACATAGCCCTGGTCTACCCCTCATACAAAGGGGGCAAGATGTGGAGGAGCAAAGGAGACTGAAATGGGACTATCAGACAGTCAGGAAGAGGACCAGAAGGAGGCAATGTGCAAAAGGCTAGGGAAGAGTATCCAAGGAGGCAGGATGGATAAGAATTGTTTTTCAGCTGTGTCACAAACCCATTGGGGGTTTTCTTGACAAAGAATGGGGTGGTTGGCCATTTTCTTCTCCTATTCATTTTACAGATGAGGAAACTGAGGCATACAGGGTTAAATGACTTGTCCAGGGTCACACAGCTAGTGTCTGAGGCCAGATTTGAACTCAGGGAGATGTCTCCCTAACTCCACACCACTGTGTACTCTATCCACTGTGCCACCTAGCCCCAGTGTTAGACTAAATAGCTCTAAAATCACAGAATCGAAGAGATGGAAAAAACTCCATAGGCCTCCCAGTCTAACTAAGAGATTGTTGCTAACACAGAGTGAACAGTTACAGTGGGAGTCATATTGCAAGGAGCTGAAAAGTGACTGAAGATGAGGAAGCAACAAAGATTGACAATTTTTCCCAGTAGTTTGGTTATGAAAAGGAAGAGAAAAGAGGTGAAGGGGAGAGGAAGGAAGAGAGATCTAAGACAATTACTTATCAGCTCTCTGAACTCTGGGGTAATATTTCTAAAACTAAAGAAAATATTAAAGATGAAAATGTCATAGTCACTCAAGACCTCTTCCTCTTTACCGAAACATTTTTTTTTAGAAAAATAATAATGCTTAAAAGTTCACACAGAAATTTATAATATTCCACTACAAACTGGTTCCCTAGCAACTAGCCACAAGAGATATTGAAATATTTCCATATTATCAGGAAGATGGCACTGAACACAACAGGGGGGAGAGGAGTTAAAGGAGAGGGGAGCCAGGAGAGATAAATTCTTGTCTTGGCTCTGTTATTAAATACCTATGTAATCAATCCCTGGGCAGATCATTTCACCTTTTTCTAGGTCTAGTTTCTTTATGTAAAATAAGGAAGGTGTATTCTTTTCTGCTCAAACTTTCTCTGATTCTCTGATTTATTCTCACTGGCTGGGATACTGATGGATGAGGCATTCTTAACATGCAATTAATTGAAGGCTTAGTTTGAAAGTCAGGGTAGGTGAGAGGGTTAAGTGCTTAATCTAAGATTTGCTTTCACCACAAAGATAGCAAGACTTGTTAACTAATGAGTTGCTATATGCCAAACTACCAGAGATCAGAGGCCTATTTTATGTTACAAATCTCCAGAACAGCATTTAATGTAGAAAAGCCGTCTTTTTTTTTTTTTTAAACAATTGAGGCACACAGTAGCACGAGCACGCACAAAATAGGTTTGCAGGGACTACAGAGGTGAATTCATTTCCAGAACTCCCTTGCTTTGCTCCTAGAATGACAGGCTCACATCACACACATTTTCCCCCAGGGATGCTCCCCCTCCATGCTTACTAGGGCACAATTAAGGAAGTAATGTCTACTAAAAATGTTGCAGGTCAAGATTCTTATAATTCTCAAAGACAATTATTGACAGTGATGTGACATAGTGTAATAATGGATTTATTGCTTCCCTTTGCTGGGGGCATGAGAGGGATAACCCAAAGAACATTTTTAAAAAATCTCTCATAGAATTAACCCATAGTTTTAAAATACTTCAAAAATGCATTCAGAGAAATGCAAAGTATACATCATTTACATATTCACCTATTCCTAGGTAGCCTTGTCTTTGGTTGGCCAGTCATGCCCACCACAACACACCTGCAAATCACTGTTCCAAATCAAAGGACCACTGATTTGGACCTGGAAGCAACTTCAAAGGTCATCTAGTTGGTAAAATAGGAAAATGAGGCCCAGGGAAATGAAATGGTGACACAGGTAGTTAAGGAGCAGGAGCAGGATTTGAACACTACTCCTTGACTCCAAATCCATGGTTCTTTACATCAGGAGTAGGAGAAGCTAGATTCCCTCTCCCTTGGAGGAAAGGGGAGACAGAAGAGCTCAGAAATTGATTATTTCAGTCATTTCCACTCTCCCCCCATTTTGCAGATTTTGAGGAAGGGACCCCCTGGACCTATGATTTCATCAGTACCCGGGAACTCTAAGTGGAACAGTAGCAAAGTCCTTGAAGAACTTGCCTGGAGCACTGGGAGGTCACCAGACCTGTCCCATAGACTAGCATTGGTCAGAAACTTGAACTTCCTGTTGTTCAGTTGTAACTGACATTTCATGACCCCATTTGGGGTTTTCTTGGCAAAGATACTGCAGTAGTTTGCCATCTCTTTCTCTGACTCATTTTACAGATGAGAAAACTGAGGCAAACAAGGTTAAGTGACTGGCCCAGGGTTATACAACTAGTCTGAGTCTGAGGCCACATTTGAACTCAAGACTCTGGCACTCTCTCCACTGCACCAGTTAGCTGGCCTGAAATTTGAATTTAGGTCTTCCTTAATCCAAAACCAGCCCTCGGTGACCTTCTCCTCTCCCTCAACACCCCCCACCCCGGTTTTATATCTATGGAGAAAAGTTGTTGCAATTTTATTTTAACCTGATTATTCCACAATTAGAGAACAAAAGCTTAAAATGTAAATGTGTAGTAAGTGTAACTTATCAACCTTTAAATTAATCAGAGTACAAACAGGCCAAGATCAGTTTCCCTTTGAGAGGGGGCAGGGACTGAAGAGTTGGAAGGACAGTAGGGAAAGAGATAGCCATCTAGGAGATAAAAGAGGAGGAAGAGGGTTATGGACATCGCTGTCTTCTCATTTTTGCCAAAGGTGGACTCTGTGGTCAAACAGAACCTGTGTGGCTTGGCAGGAACGTTGCCCTGGAGTTGTGTGACACATGAGGTTGTTTTGCATGACCTACCCTTATGCGTAACTTGGCTAGCTCCTTTTCTTCTTTTTTTTTTTAACCAAGGCTGATTTCTTAAAGGAACCTCATTCCCAGAGGATTTTTTAAAATGACATCTCTGTAGTTACATGACCTTGGTCATGTCCTTTAAGGTGATTTGTTTCTCAGTTTTCAGACCTGTAAACATGATTGCAAATCTTTGCTTCTTTTGTAACCTCAGTACTTTAGCAAAGTGCTTGGGACACATTAAATGCTTAATAAATATTGACTGATTGGTTGACTTTAATATCTACTCCAATGGGAGGAAGACAGCTAGGTGATGAAGTGGATAGACCACCAGCCCTAGAAATCAGGAAGACCTGAATTCAAATCTGACCTCAGACACATACTAGCTGTGTGACTTGGGGCAAATCACCCAACCCCAATTGCCTCCCCCCACTCCTCCAAAAAAAGACTGATGGGAAGAAAATTTTATATGTTATGTACATGAATTTACTTTGGACATAGACATTTGAAAAGCTGTAAAGGAATGAAAGGAAAATATTGCTGAAAATTCCATACTGATGTTAGTTTAAGGGTTTATGTTCAGAATCTAAAAAGGATTATAATTTAAGAATTCAAAAAGACTCAATGGTTTCTTAACTCAGGGTCCATAAACTTGGTTTTAAAAGAATATAAGTATATTTTAATATAATCAGTTTCCTTTGCAATCCTGTATACTATATTTTGAGCATTTTACAAACATTTGGAGAAGGGTTCTGTAGGCTTCCCCAGACTTTGAGACACAAAAAAAGGGTTAAGAGTCCCTGTCTTAGAGATTATCTAGTCTAATCCTCCAATTTACAGATGAAGAAACTGGTGAAGCCAGGTGAAGTGCTCTGTCTAGCGCCCCACATGGGGACTGAAATGGCAGAGCTGGGATTTGAACTAAGGTCCCTGGACTCCAATCACAACAAATCCTTCCCATGATCCACTTTCACACTTTCAAAAACAAAAATATCAGAACAATATTATCCAAAGAATGAGAGCTAACTTATTATGTAACTATTTTTAATATTTTCATATTTTTATTGTTATTAAATGGATTTTTCCCAATAAGATTTACACCTTAAGGAATCTGCCATTCTTCTGGGATACTGGTTTCCGTAATTCTCATTTTTTTAAAAAGTACTTACACTAATACAAGAATATAACCTGAAATCAAAGATCTATAAATTAGTGAATAGCCAAAGACCAAATCATTGCTTATTTTCTCTTTAATCCTTATCAAAAGAATTTTTTGTTTGTTTAATTTGGAACCTTAGCCCAGTGGTCAGTAATCTCTGGTCCATAGGTCAGATTAGGCTCCACAGATAAGTAACCATGCCAACAGCTGCTTCTGAGGCTTGTGTGCCAAGGAGGCACCTCTCCTTTGAGAGCTTTCCATCATCCAGAATGAGAAATGTGAGATCACTGTGTTAAAAAATGCCAACACTGCCAAATCAATCACAAGTAACGTAGTCTCTTTAATCCTGAAGAATGGATAGTGATTGCCTTCATAAGTATGGGTTATACTCATGAAGGAGACAATTGTACAGAACAATTGTTAGGAGAATGAGTGCCAAGCCCTTCCCTACCCCTACAGCTGTAACTGGGATGAGGGAGGGCAAAGGCCAGATGGACGGAATCAGAGGCTATTTATTAGAACAAGAAGGGACCTTAGAGATAATCAAGTTCAAAGCTTCACAATGCAGGAACTCTATCCTTAGGGAGGTGGTGATTTGTTCAAGTGGAAGCCTAAGCCTGGAATCCATCATCCTAGCATGTCATTCTTTTCCCCATTACCTGCCTGAGAAATAAAGGTACTAAATTCTTTAGATCTAGCATGGAGTAGAGAAGAGAGAGCTCCATTTGGGAGTCAAGAAAAACTGGATGCTAATTCTGCCATGCATTCTAGGTGACTTTGGATAAGTCATCTAACCCCTGAGGGTCCCCAGGCAATTCTCTAAAGCTAAATTACAGATGAGTTGTCAATCTGCATAGGAGACTGGAGTTAGCATACTGGGTATTCCCCACATGTTGTATGAATCACTCTTGTTTTTCAGTCATGTCCAACTCATCCTGGCCCCATTTAGGGTTTTCTTGGCTTATTTTATAGATAAGGAAGCTGAGGCAAACAGGGTTAAGTGACTCACCCAGGGTCACACAACTAGTAAGTGTCTGAGGCCAGATAGAAACTCAGGAAGATGAATCACAGATAGGACCAAAAAAATCCTTCTTCTCTCTGACTTAAGCATTAGCACTCCCTGGGAATCAATTTCTCATTAACAGATAATACAAGTCCCTTTTTAGTTCCTCCAAGGTTTAAGTTTTCAAAAAGAAAATTTTTTTTAAAAGAAGTTAACCAGGTGATTTCCAAAGTTTTTATATATCTAAAATTTTCTAATTCTAACTGTAAATGAGCATGGTACATTTTCCCCATAATACTTCTCTTTTTTGATTTTATTTCTGTATGTAACTGATCCAGAACCCAAATCCCAGGGATCATAACTGAAAACTAAAACTGCCAGGGTTGAGGCAGAGAGAGCCATGGGCCTGTAGCGAGAAATATCTGAGTTCAAATCTGACCCTGGGCAAGTCACTTAATGGGTTTGCCTCAGTTTCCTCAACTGTAAAAGCAGAATAATAGAACCTACTTCACAAAGTTGGGAGGATCAAGTAAGAAAATATTTGTAATAGCAATTAGCCCGGTAGGTGCTAGATGAATACTTATTTCCACCCTACTCCTTGCAGTGGCAAAACCATTTAGCCATAAGGTCATTGGACTTTAGAGTTAGAAAGGACTTTAGAGGTCATCTAGTTCAACCCCCCTCACTTTACAGCTAAGAAATTTGTCCCCCAAATAAGTTAAGTGATATACTACAGGTCCCAGGGGCAGTAACTGGCAGAGGCTGACAGGTCTTTTGACTCCAAATCCAGTGCTACAAACCATTGATCAGGAGATCAATGAATGATTTTCATTCTGGCTTACAAATTTCCCATCATAGAACTATCCTACAGCAGACTGGCACTCATTTCTAATTTAGGAAGTTGTATGAGGCACTGGGAGGTTAAGCGATTTATTCAAGATCCCAGAGTGTTCCAGAGGCTCCAGTGTCCCCCTCCCCAGGTTTTCCAGACACTAAATCCAGCCTTCTATCCAGCTTGCTTCTGAAACTTGGGAACCCGAAATCTGAATAAGAGATTTCACCAAAACCTTTGGTCAATCCCCTCTTCTGACAAATGTAGGCCACCTGCAAATTTTCAGTCACAAACAACAGTCATCACACTTGCCAATTAACCAATCAATTAGACAAATAATTTCGAACTGCACTTCCTAAACCTGTTTTCCCACAAATATCGTTTGGTTCTGTCCACCTCTTGCTAAAATAGCAAAGTACTAATACATGCTGTGGTTCATCCGAAGTTCATTCAGCTAAAAGAACAAGAAATGGGCAAGTTAACCAGCTCCCTTTATTCCATCCAAGAACCTTTCTGCTCAGCCCCAAAGGTGCCCAAGGTACTGAATGAGCCCTGAGCACATTATCCCAGAGACAGACATCATTTATCTGCCCAGCCTCTTAACGTGGGGTCCAGAACCTCAATAGATTTCCAAGGGTACACAACAACTATGACCAAAACAGCCGTGGACAGCAGCAATTCAGTCCCCCATTCATTCACTGGAAGAACCAGTCTGCGGAAGATAAGACCCCTTGTCTCACTCCAGTTCCTCTCGTGTCTGTTTCATTTTCTCCGAAGTTTCTTACTTACATTACTTAGGGAATGGGGCGCTCTTGATAATGAGGCTCTGTCTACTTGGCGAACGAAGAAAGCCAAAGAATAGGAAAAAAGAGTCTTCCAGCCCCACGAGGTTCCCAGCTGCATCGCGGAGGAGATGCCCTTAGACAGTGTGGGAGGAAGGAGTTCCAAGTGAAACAGGTTAGTTGGGGTTGGGGAGATAAGCCTCCTCAGCACCTGAATCTGCCTGGGATGCGGAATCGGATTTGAAAGAGAAGTTTATGGTGGTTCTTAGCTTGATTTGATTGAAAGCCTCCCAGACCCTGACCCTAACCAGATGATTTGATTTTTTAGCATATGCCTTTTAAAGTGGCTTGACGCCTAGCTAAGGAGGCGGCAGCAGAGTATCGCTCCTCGAGTCAGGGAGAATTATCATATTGAGGTCAAATGCGACCTCAGGCACTTACTAGCTGTGTGACCTTGGGCAAGTCACTTAACCCTGATTGCTTCCTAACTCCCAAAATAATGACAGTAAAATAAATAAAAATAAAATTGAGGGTATGGTATAATGGAGCAAGATTTAGAGTTAGGAAATCTGGGATTGGGTTCATATTTTGAACTTTATACTACTAGCTACTACTATAGGCAAACAACTTAGCCTCCCAGTGCCCCAGGCAACTCTCTAAGTACTATAAATTACTCTGATGAAGGGAGTTGCCATCCCAGCTATAGAAATTGTGTAACTTCCCTCTTCCCCCCACCCCCCCAATCCCTGCCCCAACTAGAATCTGACTCCACCCCATCCCTATGGTTCCTTCCTTTTCACCCACTGGGACACCAAATCTAATTTTTTTTTAAATGTGCTCTTTGAAAACCTGACTTCTCCTTCTGCCTCTATCCTTTCTGGGCTATTATCAGTCTTGGTTCATTGGATTAAGAACTGGAAGAAACCTTACAGATGATCTAGTGGGCAAACACCTCATTTTTACAAATGAAGGACCTGAAGCCCAGAGAGGGATCAAGCAACCTGTCCAACATCACAAAAACAGTAAAGATCACTTCCAGGACTTGTTGTGTCACAGTGTGGAGAGCAGAGTGGATTTGGAATGAAGTGACTTGGATTTCCATTTTTACTGTGACAGTTATTATAGAGGTAGCTGGTAGCCCAGTGGATAGAGCTCTGGACCAGGAGTCAGGAAGACCTGAGTTCAAAACCTGCTTCAAATACTAACTGTGTGACTTTGGCCAAGTCGTTGCACCTCCATTTGCCTTAGTTTCCTCATCTGTAAAACTGAGATAATAATAGCACCTATTTCCCCGGGGTTTTTGTGAGGATCAAATGACATGATAATAATAAAGCTCTTAACAAAGAGCCTGGCACATAGCACTATACAAATGTTAGCTATAGTTTCATGATTTGTATACATAGAACTGAACCTTTCTGAAACTCAGTTACTCATCTGTAACACGGGAATAAAAATAAAAAATAACCAGGACCTGTGATTTCACTGACATAGGGAACTCCTGGAATGGAGCACTCCCCTTACCCATGCAGGTTGGCACCTTCTCTGTAGATTAAAGACTTAGAAAGTTGCCTAGAGAACAGAGAGATAAATTAGCATACCTTGCGTCATACAGCCTATAGCAAAGTCATAGATAGGTGGCAAGGACAGCACTTGAACTTTATTGCTACAGAAGGCAGTTCTCCATGCTTTGTACCCTGTACCCCCCCTTCCTTGTTATGACAAGCAAGGTGGCACAGGGAATCTAGAGAGATCTGGGTTCAAGTGCAGCTTGTTATACATATTCTCAGTATAGACCCAGGCAAGTCACTTAACCTCCCAATGCCCCAGACACTATTCAAAGTATAAACTGCAGAACTGTATTTGACCCATGTTGGTAGTAGATGTTTCTTCACTGCACCAACGGTCCATGCACCAATGAAATCACAGGTCCGGATTAAAAACAAAATTAAATCTGAAAAAAAAATTCAGAAAGGAATGAAGAGAGGTATGGAAGCAAGCAGTAAATTTTCACTAAAATTACCCTTTACAAACTTGTTTATTTGTGTATATGTCCTTGTTGATGGTCATTAAATTCAGAATTCAAAAATAAAGGAAAATGCTTCCGTGGCCCATTTTGCACTTTGGTTTCAAGGAACTACTTTGTAAACTATATTAATGTTCTCCTGGTTTAAGATGTAAATGGTAAACCTGGCTCCAAAAAGGGAAAAGATTGAAGGGAAGTTAACTATCCTAAGGGACAGTAGGTTGATGGATGAGTATGAGAGGGAGAGTGAGGGGAAAAAAGCCCAAATGTTCCTGTAGAGCTGAAATTATAGCTGTATAGTGGCAGTGCTGTGGGTGGTACAAATATATGTATATGTACATGTATATGTGTATATATAAAATATAAATATAATATATAAGATACAAAGTAAAATACATGAAATGTTTATGGTCATTTTATATTAAATTTATAAAAATATATTAAACTATATTAAAAATTAAAATATGTAATGTAGAAATATATCTAAAACATATGCAATATATACACCTATATACAGGTATATACAAAGACATATATATGTATATGTTTCTGTTTCGTTTTGATCAAGACCTGTAACATCATCTGTGTGGAGACTCACTATTCCCTATAACCATGCTTAGGCTCATAAGGTGATAGATTTAGAGTCTAAAGGGACTTTAGAGGCCATCCAGTCCAACCCCTCATTTTACAAAGACAGCAATTGTACTCTATCCACTGGACCACTTAACTGCCCTCATCCCTATTTGCCCTCACCTTAGAAAGCTGAGATACACATCTAACAAGATTCAGGGCAAAGAAGTCAGTATTTTCAAATTCTCAATCTCCCAATTCCAAACCCAAGAAAGTCTCTACATTACATTTGAATTTTCTTAAAAAATGTTTGCTGATTGATTGATATTATCTCCTTAATGAAGACGTATCTCCATCTCTTAGTAGATTTTGTCTGTAGAAATAAACAAAAGTCGTTCACAGCCAAGACTTGTGAATAAAGAAACTTACCTAGATCACAGTCATCCTTGCTTTGTTGCTTCCAATCTCTCTGTCTTTTCAATCTATTTTTCCCAGTCCTTTCTATGTGTTGATCTGATCCCAGCTCTCTTCTCAGTACACCTTCAGAGCTTTCTATTACCCACTGACTAATGTTCAAATCTCTTAGTATATCATTCTGAGACCCTCCATAATCTGGAACCAACCAACTTTTCCACCATTGTCTGACACCACTCTGCTTCACAGGTACATGTTCTGTGTTCCAGCCAGGTCAGCGATGTTAAAAAGATGACTATTTTTGGAGTTAGATCTTCTGAGTTAGAATTCTGGCTGCCAATTGTTATGTTTGACCTCTGAAAACTCATTTAACCTCTAAGGGTTTTAGTTTCTCTATCTATAAAACAACTAGATGGACGAGCTGAGTTCTAAGATTCTTCTAACCCTTAAATCCTGAAAGGAACGGTAAAAAAGAAACTCCAAGTGTATTTGCATCAATGGTAGGGTCACTGAAATTGGTGTTTGCAACTACTCTGAAGAAAAGCAATCCTTATTTGGGGTTTTAGCAGATCTACTCATACATACATATCAGATATAAATATAGAGGAACACCTTTTTTTTTTTTTTGGTGTTTTAAGGAAACACTCAACATGTAAACTTTGTCTCTGAAATTGACCTTATAGTTAGAGGGAGAAGATAACATATTTAATCCAGTAACTTTCAGTGCTATATTGTTAGGAGACTTATATTTCTAATATCACAACCATTTAGTTTAAGCCAAAACTGAAATAAAGGAATTTGTCTTATTTTCATTCCACTTCCCACTTCAGCCTCCCCATCACCCTTCTGGGCCTCAATTCCTTCATCTATGAAATGAGGGGGTTGGTCTAAATAGACTGCAAAGTTATTTCTTGATCGAATACTGTATAATTTTGGATTTTCACCATTCTAGGATGAATATGGGAACTTCCTTCTCTTTTCCTCTCTATCAGATCTCTGACCCTCCATTCAGACCATGGTGTGAATGAATGACTATCAACCAAAAATGCTTACCTCTAGGATCATAGGGCCTCAGAGGTTGAAGAGACCTTGGAAATTATTTAGTTCAACTCCTTTTATTCCTAGAGTATTTACATTTTAATAAATAGCAAAGTCCTAAGGAAGGGATAGGAAAATAGTTGAATTTCAGGCATCAGTTAGTGAGAGGGAGAAGATTATGGTTGAGGTTGGAAGGAGTCAGTACTTATTTAGGTTTGATAAAAACTTCCTAGTAAAGAGCTATCCAAAAGTGAACTGGGTTGACTTTGGAGTTAGACTGTTCTCCAGTTATTGGAGGATCCAAGCACAAATTAAATGATTATTTATAGTATATACCATAGTGAGTACCCTTTGGCGAGACATGATTTAGAATGAATGGTGGCTGAGATCCCTTCCAATTCTAAAATTCTGTGGTGCTGTGAAATTATGTCTAAGAATAAACTTAGTCCTGTTTAGAGCTCCCATAATAGCTACCTGAGGCAAAGATTCAAACTGAAAACTGTCTCATTTTAAACCAGTGAAATTACATCTAGCTTCAGAACATCTGTACCTAGCTGTGGCCAATTTAACTATGAAGGGCAGCTTCCTAGATGTGAAAAGAGCAAGTCCAACTTAACCAGATGTGCCTGTCACCTTCAGTCAGTTGCAGACAGCAGAGGCTTTGTGCCAATTATCAACTTACCATCTCTTTCATTTAAATTCATTTTGTAATGAAGGCAAATTGGAATGAGATGTTTTGAAAGTCCTTGAGCCAGGCATGGTGGCCATGTACACTGGGTATGTTAGTTACCTAATAAATCATAAGCAGCATGAGCCATGGTGGGCTAGGCCAATCCAGTGGCCAAACTAAGTTTAGCATTTATATAGTGAGTCCCTAGATCCTTGGAGTAGAAAGAGGCTACTCCAGGGAGAATGGTTGGCACTGACCGGTGGAAAGCCTATCCCTAAAACAAGGGCTTAACCATTGCTGTGTCATCAAAGGGATCTCCTTTGATACTCTGCTGAAAATTCTGAACCTCTTTTTCATAATAGTGTTTATAGATACAGAAAATAAAATATACAGTATTGTGAAAGAAATCAAGTATAAAGTTATCAAAATGTTCAGTTTGTGGATCCCAAGTTAAGAACTTGTTTAAAACATTTGCTCCATCTGCTTTGCTGGTGTCTGGACTTCATACAAGTCAGGTCAACAAACACTTATTAAGCATCTATGTGCCAGTCACTGTGTTAAGAAACCTTTTATTTCACAATTAGAGAAAAGACTTAGGCTGCCATTATCAAGTGATGAAGAGACACAGGCTGAGGGCACTGTACAAACTGGGTCATTCATTCAACAAGTTCTGATTAAACCTCAAGAAGGCTCTTGATTTATGAGGAGCATCTAGTTCTGAAACAACACAGCTATCCACAAAGATCAAAGCAGAACCTTGAAGAACAATATTTCCTCTCCTCATCTCTGTATCAAAAGAGCACTTTTGTTCGGCTAGCAGAGTGAAAACTCTTGTCATCATTCTGGTTCCACTTAAAAATCATGAAGATTTTTGATTAGTACTTATCATAATCATATGGGAAAAAGTACAATCTCTCAATCACTAAAAAATAGAGAAATATAAATTAAAGGAACTCTGAATTTTCCCCTCTTACCTATCAACTGGAAAGATGCTCACAGAGGAAAATAATAAATGTTGTAGGGGCTGTGGAAAAGCAGGAACATCAGTAGAGCTATGAATTGGTTCAATCATTCTGGAAAGCAATTTAGAAATTTGCCTAGAAAGCTACCAAACTCTTTGTATATGTATGTGTGTCAGTGTGTGTGTGTGTGTGTGTGTGTGTGTGTGTGTGTGTGTGTGTGTGTGTGTGTGTGTACCCTTTGACCTCAGTATACACCACTAGGCCTATACCCCAAAGAAACCAAAGAAAGAGGAAAAGGGTTAATCTAAACAAAACTATTTATAGCAGCCTTTTCATGTTAGCCAATAATTGGAAACTAAGGGGGTAACCTATTGGGGAATGGCTAAACAAATTGTAATAAATGAATGTAATGGAAAATTATTGTGCAAAATGATGAGATAGTCAGTTTCAGAGGAAACTGTCAAAATCTTTATGAACTGCTGCAGAATGTAGTGAGTAGGACTAGGAAAGTAATTTAACATTATAGAAAAAAACAACTTTCAAAGACTTTAAAACACTGATCAATACAATGATGAAGCATAAAGGAAAAAGAATGAAGGTAGCACATAACAGAGGTAATGAATTTAAAATGCAGAAAGATATATATATATATATATATATATATATATATTTTCAGACATGGTTAATAGGAGAATTGTTTTTGCTAGACTGTGATAATATGTATTAAAGGATTTGTTTGTTTGCTTTTTAAAATTTGCTTAATTGGAGAGAGGAGGGGTAGAGAACCTAGAATCTAGGTCCCCAGCTGTAGCCTTGATTTCAGTCAAAGAACTGTATTTGAGGACCCATAAGACCACATGTAGCCCCGAGGCCACAGATTCCCCATTCCTAAGTAGTCATTCAGTCAATTAACTAGTATTTATTAAGTGTCTATTGTATGCCAGAGTAGCTAAATGGCACAGCAGATACAGCACTGGACTTAGAATCAGGAAAACTCATCATCCCAAGTTTAAATCCAGCCTCAGACACTAGTTGTGTGACTGTGGACAAGTCACTTGACACTACTTGATTAAGTTTCCTCATCTGTAAAATGAGCAGGAGGAGGAAATGGCAAACCACCCCAGTATCTTTGGCTAGAAAACCTCAGGGAGGTCACAGAGGGTCACAGAGAGTTGGACACAACTGAAAAATCACAACTGAATTATGTGCTCACTGTATCCTGATCACTGCACTAAATGATCAGGATACAAAGAAAGGGGGAAAATAGTTTCTGATCTCAAAGAGCTTATAGTCTAATGGAGGAGACAACTTGAAAATAATTTTGTATAAACAAATTCAACACCAGATAAATTGAGGGAAATCTCAGGGGGGAAGGGCTAAGATTAAGGAAAACTGGGAAACCTTCTTGAAGTAGGTAGTTCTTTAGCTGAACCTAGAGAATCTAGGAGGTAGATTTAAAGAGGGAGAGGGGCTTAATTAAAAAGTATTTGTTACTGCAAAGTAATTCTTTAAAGTTTTAAATAAATGAAGAATAGATTTAAAAAGCAAACAAACATGAAGAGAGCCATTGGTGCTGGGCAAAATTGTGACTTATTTTAAATTTGTCTTGAGCCCTCACTCCAGGTATCCCTTTCTTTGTACTTTTTAACTATCATGTGTTGTCTTCCGTACATCTTCTCATATAGCCAAAATCTGCCTAGTCTAACCTTGGAAGATAATCCTAAAACTCTCTCTATGGAATGATTTTGGTATCAGAGAAACAATGGTGTGTAGTGCAAAAAGTGCTGGACATGAAGTCTTGACAAATCTGGTTCCAGTCCCATCTCTGACAATTACTAGCTACATGAGCATGAACAATTCACTTAATCTGCATTTGCTTTTGTTTCCTTATTGGTAAAGTATGTTGTGATATTTGTGGTAGGGAAATTCTTGAGTCTTTTTTGGTATTATGGTCCCTTTTGGCCATCTAACGAACTCTTAGACTCCTTCTCAGAATAATGTTTTTAAATGCACAAAATAAAATATGATTACTAAGAAAAGCAACAATATTGAAATACTGTTATCAAAATATTTAAAAAAACAGATTATAAAAACACTAAGTTCTGTGTTTGTTCACTATATACTTCACAAGGTTGTTGTAAGGATAATGAGATGTATGTACAATGCTTTGCAAACCTTAAGTGCTATGTATACCAGGTGTTATTATCTGTCATTCGCATTTTCATATGGCTCTAAATCAAAATACTGTCTTTCCCAAAGGTATTTTCTCCTCTTGATCACTTAATAAGGGCTCACTAAAGTATACCACAGGGACAGCTAGGTGGTGCAATGGATAGAGTCAGGAAGATCTGAGTTCAAATCTGACCTTACTTACCAGCTTACTAACTATATGACCCAGGGCAAGTCACTTAACCGCTATTCATATCAGTTCCTCATCCATAAAATGAGCATTCACTGGAGAAAGAAATGGCAAACCACTCCAGTATTGGCAAACTCCAGTTTGCCAAGAAAACTCTATGGAAAAGTTCATGGGATCATGAAGAGTCGGACACAACTAAACAACAACAAAGATACACAACAATTTATCTTTTGCTTTCAGGGTTCAGAATTTCACCAGCTACTTTCAAAATCATGGAAAAGTAACCTGGGAGTTTGTAGAATTTTATAACTGGAAAAGTCCATAGGGAATAAGCCTTATTTAACTTTTATATTTTACAAATGAGGAAACTGAGGCCAGAGCAGCTGTGACTTTTCCTTTTCATGAGGTCCTTGAAGTCCAAATTATTTTCATAATAATACTGACACTGTAATTTTTAATACAGTAAATATTAATAGCTGTAACCCATATAAACCAAAACTGTATGAGGTCCTCAGTAGTTAAATGTAAAGGGATCCTGAGATGATGAAGCTGATTTTCCAAATGTAAAGTATATCCAGGACAAAGGTATTTGGAACAGTAGCATCACTTCTGTATCAAGAGTAGACACCTGATTTATATTTCTGTCTCAATTGTCAATCTTACAGCCATCCATTTCCTCATCTGCAAAATGAAGATAATACCTGCCCAAAGTTAAGAGAGGTTCAAATGAGATAAAGCATGCAAAAATGTTTTGAAAAGTTTAAAGTGCCCAGTACAATATATTGTTGTCTTATCCTATTTCCACCATGTCAACTAAGGAAAATGGGCTGATGGTACAATATATACAGAATTATTGAGTTTCCAGTTATTTGAGCTTTTTGAGCATGTACATGGATCCATTGGTGCAACTTTTAGTTGACTCTAGGTGATCTGTTTACTTCCATGTAAATAACCTCAATTTAGTTCAAAATTTTAAAGTTCACTTGCAAAAGTTCACCAGAGACACAACTCAATAGGTGACTGCCTTTAGCTCTTTAGTGTTTGAGGGATGTTTGAAAGAATTTTTGTGGCCTATCATTTCTCACAGGTGAGCTGTAGGATAGGAAATCTTTCATTCCAAAGGATTCCAATAATGAGCCACCATCTATTCAAATGGACTCTCAGCAGTATAGATTTTTAAGCATTTATCCGATGTTGGATTCCTTATTTTGCTCATACTATTTATTTACCTGCAAAACATGTTTGTAGGAAGATGAAAATATATTTAATCATGGGCCATTTTGTATTTTTCCTCTCTTAAGGTGCATGGCCAAAGAGTTCATATGATCTTCAATAGAACTTGAAGGGAACTTTAGAGGTCAAATTCAGTCACCTCATTTTATGCATAAGGAAAATGAACTTCAGAGAACTGCTTGTCCCAGAGTTACACAGCTAAATGTCTTAAGTGAGATTCAAACCCAGGTCTTCCTAGGTTTCTGCTTTTAAATATATTTCAGAAAAAATAAACGTTCTATTTATGTATTTATATATTATGTCATAAATCACACAAGTGCATTTCAAATGCATATAGATTTTTCAATTTCCATGGAGCCATTCCACTGTCAGTACGGTAAAGTGGATAGAGTATAAGACTTGTAGTTAGGAGACCTGGGTTAGAATTTCTTATCAGGAATGTATGATCACAGGCAAACCATATAGTTTCTCTTCACTTTCATTTTCCTCATCTGTAAAATACAGGGGAGGGGCAGATTGGAGTGGATGATCTTTAAGGTCCCTTCAACTCTAAATCTGTAAAGTTCCCAGAGCCTCAGTTTCCTCATCTGTCAAAAGGGTAATAGTAGTAATAATAGTAGAAATATTACTTTCATTCCCCTATTTCACAAGATGAAAAAGTACTTGGCAAACCTTAAAGTGCTGTATGAAATAGAACTCTTATACCCTTCAAAACAGGAATGACCCATGTGATGGAATTAAGGAATATTCTTTAAAAAGACAACATCTGTAAAGATATAGCTCATATTTTTTAGTGAACCTAAGTAACTCTTTTCAGAAGTCTAAAACATAGCATGTTTTCCACCTTATTGGTCTCTCTGACAGAGACACAGGTGTTTATAGCTAGATGGAATGTAATTACTCTAACTGGAATGTGACTATGACATCCAGATAGTACACATTTAAGTTATACAAAAACAATCATTATTTTTTTGCTTCAATGCTTTTTTTAAAAAATAGAATGTTGTATGAATTAGTTATTCCTGGAGATATAACTGAATTCAAAAATTATTTTTAATACATATTTGTAATAGCGTCAATAAATCAAAAAATCAGTAATTTCAACATTATAGATACTTCCTGTGTATTTCCAGATCACAACACCTCTTTATCATCGTTTTGTTGCTGTTCAGTCATTTCTGACTCTTGTGATCCCATGTGGGGTTTTCTTGAAAAAGATTCTGGAATGGTTTACCATTTCCTTCTGTAGTTCATTTTACAGATGAAAAAACAGAAGCAAGCAGTGTTAAGTGACTTGCCCTGGGTCACACAGCTAGTGTCTCAGGCCAGATGTGAACTCAGGAAGATGAGTCAATTTGACTGTAGGCCTATCACTCTATCCACTGTGCCACATAGTTCTTCCCCCACTCCTTCACTATAAGAGATTATTTTTATGAGTTGCAGTGCTAAAACAAACAAACCAACAAAAACCCCACTATCATCTATTGTCCAGCTTTGTAGTAATGAACCTCTTTGAATTTAACTTGTCTGGTTCTTAGACATTAAATATTTAGACATTTTTGGGCTCATAACTGAAATATTTCTGCTTGAGTACCACCTCCTTTGCAAACAAAGGCTACCTCCACTCCAACATGGGGCATTAGAATAGAAGTTGAGTGGTTATAGATGTGGTATAGTTTGATGTCAGAGGACCTGAGTTCAAATCCTGATTTTCTAACTATGTGACATTGATTGAAGCTCCTATTTTTAAATCATTGGACCTATGACAGGAAAATGTTATCCTGTTACAAATGGAATTTCTCAATAATGTTTTATTTTTCTGTAGTCCTTCATGTAGATCCAAACTTAGAGTCCCTTAACTGGTGAGCATTGGAACTTAGACTCAATATGATTCACTGACATAGGTGGGCAGGTGGTAAGCTCAACTTTTTCCGCAGTGTATTATCTCCATGGCCCTCACTTTCTCCATCTATAAAATAAGGAAGTTGAATTAGATCAGGGCCCTTTAGGTCCTCAAGTATGGCCTTTAAGGTCATATGTGGCCTCGAGGCCGCAGGCTTCCCACCCTAGAACTAGATGGTCTATGAGGTCTTGTCCTCCCCTCAGTCTATTACCCTGTGAAAGACAGGACAAATATATTTGAGATGTTTCAGTCTGAAACTTTGAGATTAATGAAAAGAGATCTTTTTGACGATTTCTTGGGAACTGTCCTTTGAAAAGAAAACAAGATTCATTTTTTACTCATTTGAAGCTGCATAAATAGGTTTGTGACTTAGGCAATCATCTTTTATCCTGAGACTATGGAGAGAGGACAGTCACTCCAGAAATTGTGAGTGTAGGTTGACTGACCCTATAAAGTTTTAAAAACTAGGTACTACCCACAAGTGTCCCAAGTGTCCAGAGCTTTCTTTTGCTTTAATTTAAGTAGTATTTTATCAAGAAAATTTTTTAGGGGGTGGAACCAAGATGGAGGAGTAGAAAGATGCACATACACATAGCTCTGAACCCACAACCCACAGAACATCTGTAAAAAGGAACTTACGGCGAATTCTGGAGCAGTAGAGGCCACACAACAGGGGAGCAAAGGAGATTTCTGTTCCAGAGGGACCTGCAAACCTCTCACAAAAGGTCCTTCACGCCGCGGACTGGGGGCCAGGACTGGGAGCCGAGTACAGCCCTGCTGCGGCCACGGCACCAAGAGAAGCAGATCCGAGCGGGCTTCAGGAATGGAATCTCCAGCAGCCGCGCAGGTCCCTCCACCCACAGGTGACGAGGGTTGGTGAGACGGTCTCTTTGGCGGGTCGAGAGGGGAGTGGGGTGCCCCCATAACTCAGGCCCCCTCAGGAGGCAGCAGCTGAGGCAGCGGCAGACCAGGGCTCCCCAAGCAGGCAGGAGCCTGGATCCATTGTTGAAGGTCTCTGCATAAACCCCTTGAGGGAACTGAGCCTGAGAGGCGGCCCTGCCCCCACCTGAGCACCTGAACTTAATCTCACACTGAATAGCAGCCCTGCCCCTGCCCAAAGCCCTGAGGCTGGGAAGCAGCATTTGAATCTCAGACCCCAAGTGCTGGCTGGGAGGATCTGGAGGCGAAGTGGGTGTGAGGAGAATATTCAGAGGTCAAGTCATTGGCTGGGAAAATGCCCAGAAAAGGGAAAAGAAATAAGACTATAGAAGGTTACTTTCTTGGTGAACAGGCATGTCCTCCCTTCCTTTCTGATGAGGAAGAACAATGCTTACCATCAGGCAAAGACACAGAAATCAAGGCTTCTGTATCCCAGCCCACTCAATGGGCTCAGGCCATGGAAGAGCTCAAAAAAGAATTTTGAAAATCAAGTTAGAGAGGTGGAGGAAAAGCTGGGAAGAGAAATGAGAGACATGCAGTCAAAGCATGAACAGCAGGTCAGCACCCTACTAAAGGAGACCCAAAAAAATGCTGAAGAAAATAACACCTTGAAAAATAGGCTAACTCAATTGGCAAAAGAGGTTCAAAAAGCCAATGAGGAGAAGAATGCTTTCAAAAGCAGAATTAGCCAAATGGAAAAGGAGATTCAAAAGCTCACTGAAGAAAATAGTTCTTTCAAAATTAGAATGGAACAGATGGAGGCTAATGACTTTATGAGAAACCAAGAAATCACAAAACAAAAGCAAAAGCATGAAAAAATGGAAGATAATGTGAAATATCTCATGGGAAAAACAACTGACCTGGAAAACAGATCCAGGAGAGACAATTTAAAAATTATGGGACTACCTGAAAGCCATGATCAAAAAAAGAGCCTAGACATCATCTTTCATGAAATTATCAAGGAAAACTGCCCTGAGATTCTAGAACCAGAGGGCAAAATAAGTATTCAAGGAATCCACAGATCACCGCCTGAAAGAGATGCAAAAAGAGAAACTCCTAGGAACACTGTGGCCAAATTCCAGAGTTCCCAGGTCAAGGAGAAAATATTGCAAGCAGCTAGAAAGAAACAATTCAAGTCTTGTGGAAATACAATCAGGATAACACAAGATCTAGCAGCTTCTACATTAAGGGATCAAAGGGCATGGAATAGGGTATTCCAGAAGTCAAAGGAACTAGGACTAAAACCAAGAATCACCTACCCAGCAAAACTGAGTATAATCCTTCAGGGGAAAAATTGGTCTTTCAATGAAATAGAGGACTTTCAAGCATTTTTGATGAAAAGACCAGAGCTGAGAAGAAAATTTGACTTTCAAACACAAGAATGAAGAGAAGCATGAAAAGGTGAACAGCAAAGAGAAGTCATAAGGGACTTACTAAAGTTGAACTGTTTACATTCCTACATGGAAAGACAATATTTGTAACTCTTGAAACTTTTCAGTATCTGGGTACTGGGTGGGATTACACACACACACATGCACACGCACATGCACACACACATAGAGACAGAGTGCACAGAGTGAATTGAAGAGGATGGGATCATATCTTAAAAAAATGAAATCAAGCAGTGAAAGAGAAATATATTGGGAGGAGAAAGGGAAAAATGGAATGGGGCAAATTATCTCTCATAAAAGAGGCAAGCAAAAGACTTATTAGTGAAGGGATAAAGAGGGGAGGTGAGAGAAAAACATGAAGTTTACTCTCATCACATTCCACTACAGGAAGGAATAAAATGCACACTCATTTTGGTATGAAAACCTATCTTACAATACAGGAAAGTGGGGGATAAGGGGATAAGCAGGGTGGGGGGGATGATGGAAGGGAGGGCATGGGGAGGAGGGAGCAATTTGAGGTCGACACTCATGGGGAGGGTCAGGATCAAAAGAGAATAGAAGTAATGGGGGACAGGATAGGATGGAGGGAAATATAGTTAGTCTTATACAACACAACTATTATGGAAGTCATTTGCAAAACTACACAGATTTGGCTTATATTGAATTGCTTGCCTTTCAAAGGGAAGGGGTGGGGAGGGAGGGAGGTAAAGAAGTTGGAACTCAAAGTGTTAGGAACAACTGTCGAGTAATGTTCTTGCCACTAGGAAATAAGAAATACAGGTAAAGGGGTATAGAAAGTTATCTGGCCCTACAGGACAAAAGAGAAGATGGAGACAAGGGCAGAGAGAGATGATAGAAGAGAGAGCAGATTGGTCATAGGGACAATTAGAATGCTTGGTATTTGGGGGGGGAGGGGATAAAAGGGGAGAAAATTTGGAACCCAAAATTTTGTTAAAATGAATGTCAAATAAATAAATAAATTTAAAAAAAAAAAGAAAATTTTTTAGCCCTCATCTTTACATGATTTTGAGTTGCAAATTTTTCTTCCCCTCTCCTGTCTTTAGAACCTTCTTTCTGCCCAAAGTATATTCGTACTTTATTCAGATCTGTTCTTCCTTATAATAGCCCAGACTCCAAGACTATTCCATTCCCTCAGTGCAAATGATTTTAGCTACTTGTCAGGAAAAGAGTATGAAGATTTAATTAATTCACACTAAAGTATGAATAGTCAGCTACTCTCCTTAATCCCTCGTAGAATTATTTTCATTGAGAGGGAGTATTTAACCATCTAAACTAATTTCTAATTGGTAATCTTCTGTACAATTCTGTCTTATATGGTTCTGTCATTCTAAGTGTGTTAATCTTATGTTATTGATACAATCCTATGACAATAGTGACCTTGAAAAACAGGAGCTATATTTTGTGCTTCTTTTCTATCTTCTGCTGTACCTATAAAAGGTGAATGATTAATTTTTATTGTTTTTTTATGGAGGGGGCAAATATCTTTATTTTTTATTAATTAATTTGTTTTCAGTTTTCTACAATCACCTCCATATATCTTAGATTTTTTTTCCCTTTCCTTCCCCCTCATTCCTCCCTCCCTGAAGCGGTGTGCAATCTTATATAGGTTCTACACATACATTCTTATTAAATACATTTTTACCTTAGTCGTATTGCATAGAAGAATTAAAATGAATGGGAGAAACCATGAAAAAAAGACAAAACAAAACACATCATAACACAAGAGAAAAGAGTCTGCCTCATTCTGCAATCCAATTCCATAGTTCTTTCTCTGGATGTGGAAGGCATTTTGCCTCTAGTCTATTGGGAATTTTTTAGGTCCTTGCAATTAATTTTTATTGTTCAGAAGGCCAATGAGTCTACTCTTGAATGGTGTATGAATATTGAGATTTGAGATTGCCATGGAAGATCAAGGTCACACTTTTTGTTTTTATTTTCTGTGTCCTTTTTATAGACAGGGAAAATGATAGGTCACTGAATCACACAGATAGTTGTCTTTGTAAGGAGACTGGTTTTGACACAACTATGAGTAGCTGCAACAATGGGAGGAGATGGCATATTTCTTCTGTTTAGGTACTAAACTCTAAATAAAATACTTTTATTAAGGAGATTTGTTCTATGAAGTTTGAATTCAATCAAAGGGCTGCACCAGAGGACCTAGAGGGCCTCATGTGACTGCAGGTTCCCAAACCCTGGTTAGGATATCACTATCCACATCTTCAAATTTAACTGAGATGATATACTATATGTAATATGTGTGTGTGTATGTAATATACATAGTGTGTCCCATAAGTCTTACTGTACTTTAAAACTTTAATAGCTGGTCAATATAATCTTTTAGGGGGAAAAAAACTCTAGAAACCAAAGGAAACATTTAAATATGAAACACCTGCAGGCATATGGGAGAAATATGGGGTCCAGGGATGGGAAGTAGGAGGTTTTGGCAAGTTAGAGAAGGGAGAAAGAAGATTCTCCACCTTAAATAGCTTAAAATTGCACTGAGACTTTTGGGACATCCTATGTACACATTGTGGGCAGCTAGGTGGTGCGGTGGATAAAGTGCCTGGACTAGAGTCAGGAAGACTCATCCCCTGAGTTCAATTCTGGCCTCAGACACTTACTAGTATCAGGGGAAGTCACTTAACCCTGTATTAAGTACCTACTGTGTGCCAGGCACTGTACTAAGTGATTTACAAGTGTTATGTCATCTCATTTGATCCTCACAACAATCCTGGGAGGTAAGTGTTAATATCATTACCATTTTATAGCAGGGGAAACTGAGGCAAGCAAATGTTAAGAGCAATGACCAGAATCACACAGGTAGGAAGTGTGGGAGGTCAGATTTGAATTTTGGTGTTCTTGACTCCAAGTCTGGTGGTTTCTCCACCATACCACCTAGCTACCTATTAAAATCCCCCAGTGCTGGAATCCCCATTGATCTTGATTCCTTTTAGGGAAGCCTAGCTTTAGTCATATACATAGACATATGTTGGCCATAGACATATGTTGGCCATAGACATAGACAAAGATAGAGAGATAGGCAGAAAGGGACAGATAGGCAAAAGCAGAGAGGCAGTGGGACAGAGGCAGACAGAGAGACACACAAAGAGAAAGAGAGACACACAGAGATGGGGGGACAGAGAAATAAATGTCAAAAAGCCTTAAATCTTATTACTATGGGGTATAGAAATAGAAGAACCATTGTTTTTAGGAAAAGGACTATGTGAGGCTGGTAACACATCACAGTACAGAGACAGGGAACTGCTGAATGTGTTTAATGGCCTGTTGCCATGAAAGTCTGTGCCAAAAAGAAGAATGACTAAAACTTAGTAATAAAAATCCCGCCCCTAAGGTGGTGTCAATAGATTAAAAATAAGTTCTCTGCAGTATGGAATGCTCTTGAATCTCGATACTACTAGCTAGTCCTACCACTTAAGCTGGTTTTCATCCATGTCCTGGAGTGTATACATGCCACCAGAGAGCCCTAATTGTGAGGAGTCTTTGTAGATGGATTGATGCTTTCCAGTTCCCCGAATCACTACAATGAGTCATATTTAATAAACACATAGCACCTACTTCCTCTGGTATGACATCAGACATACTTGATGAACATGAACTTCCATAGGGAAAATAAATAAAATGTGAAGAAAAAATGATTAATAACTAAGAAGCAAAAACAAGGGTAAAAGAAAATTAGCAGTAATTTTTGCTGAATGGAGTGTTCTTCCTTTGCCCAGAATTTTTCAACCTTAAAGAGTTATAAGATCGAGAGAGCCTCAAACTGAGTGAAAGATAATAGTTTAGTAGAACTGAGGATGTTGTTGCCAGGTGGTGGTACATATTAACATAATTACTTTTGAATAGAAAAGGAATCTGAGTAATTTAATATTTTAGCCTTAAATATTTCTTAACCTAGGCTAATGTCTATGATTGTGTGTGTGTACACATGTATGATTTCAGGGTTATGGGGAACTACTGATGATAAAACCTTATACATGTTATTGTTCAGTTGTTTCAGTCATGTATGACTGTGACCCATTTGAGGTTTTCTTGACAAAGATACAGGAGTGGCTTGCCATTTCCTTCTCAAACTCATTTTACAAATGAGGAAACTGAGACAAACAAGGACAAGTGACTTGTTTACAGTCACATAGCTAATAAATGTCTGAGACAGGATTAGAACCCAGGAAGATGAGTCTTCTTGACTCTAGGTCCAGGACTCTCTCCACTGAAGCACCAAGCTGCCTCTTATGTTGCTCAGTTGTGTCCAACTCTTCATGACCCCATATGGGGTTTTCTTAGCAAAGATACTGGAGTTATTTGCCATTTCCTCCTCCAGTGGATCAGGCTAACAGAGTGTGACTTGCCCAGGTTCACACAGCTAGTGAGTATTTGAGGCAGGATTTGAACTCAGGTCTTCTTGACTCCAGGACCAGCACCCTAGCTACTGAACCACCTATCAGTACCTGTCAGCAACTGCCCTGCCATTTATAGCTTAGAAAGTTGCCTGGAGCATTGAGAAGTTAAGTGATATGCCTTACTGTGCCCCACACAGCCTACATATATACATATACATATACACACACACATATAGTACACACACATATATGCATATATACACATACATATGTACACACATACACACATATGTGTATATATGTGTGTGTGTATGTGTGTATTGCAGTTCAGTCTTCAATCCAGATCTTCCTAACTTTAGGTAAACTTCTCCATGTTATATCTACAATAAGTGACAATTTCATATAGTAATTTAAAAAAAATTTCGACTTGGGGGCAGCTAGTTGGCAGTGTGGATAGAGCATTTGACTTCGAGTCAGGAAGACCTGAGTTCAAATGTGGTCTCAGACACTTATTAGGTATGTGACCCTGGGCAGGTAATTTAACCCCATCGCCTACAAATGAAAAAAAAATTTTTTTTACTTGACTGAAGTAATGAGGGACTAAATAGTAATATGTTGAGGTAGGTTCAAAGGGAAGAAAGGAAAATGGAAAGTAACAAAGGATCACATCAGCCCTTTAGAAATGGAGAGGAAGGAGAGAGAAGGTAAAAGTTAGAAATAGATAAATTAAAAAACCTTCATTCACTTTATCTCTATATTAGTTTAAGATGAAAGCATTTGAAGTGAATCAATTTATTAAGTTCCAATGTGAAAAAGACAAGATAGCTTGATTTATTACTAGAGATAATATGTTCAGCTTCAATCCAATAAATATTTGTTAAGTGCCTAATATATGCTAGGCAGGCAGCTAGATGGCTCAAAGTATAGAGCGCTGGGCCTGGAGTCAGGGAGTCCTGAGTGCATATCTGGCCTCACATGCTTCCTAGCTGTGTATCCCTGGGCCAGTCACTTAACTTTGTTTGACTCAGTTTCCTCATCTGTAAAATGAGTTAGTGAAGGAAACGGCAAACCATGACAGGATCCTTTTCAAGAAAACCCCAAATGGGGTCACGTATAGCCAGAGACAACTGAAATGACAACAAAGCTTAATCCTGGGAATACAACGAGTAATAAGAAAGACAGTCACTGCCCTAAAGGATTTTACAATCTAATGGAGGGAGGAAAAGAAAACTCACGAAACAGTCAGGAAAGTGGGTGGAGGTGGGAAAGACAGAGGGCATCTTGTTCCAAGGAGTTGAAAAAATATGGTAGGGCAGCAGATACAGTGTGTAGTGAGCTCCAAAATCCAATTTTTTGCCATCTATAAAAGGTATTGGGAGGGGTTTGCTACTCTACCCTCCAGCTGTCCAATGGAAGGGAGGGAAGAGGAGGCTGAGGGAGATGGTGTCAGTCAAGACTTGAGTTAGCAGCAGGTAATGAGATTACAGGTGATGAGTTTAAACTGGGAGGGGCATCCTGTTGTGTGTGGAGTTGAAAAAAAAAACAGGCAGGGCAGAAGATGCCAAGTGAAGTGATACTCAATTGATTATGGGATCCATTGGGAGAAGAAAGGAAGTTACAGATTTAATCATTTTGGAAGGAGTTGATACTTCTCTAATCAGTGGCAGATTGCATCCTTAATATATTTACTGATCAACCACATCACAAAAGTGAACTGGGCTTGAGCATATAGCTCTTCTATAGCTGCTGGCTATCTATAACTCTTTACATATGTTAGCTCTTTTGATCCTTACAACAATTCTGTGAAGTACTAGAGGTTAAGTGACTTGTTCAGGGTCACACACCTAATATGTGACTAAGGCAGAATTTGAACTCAGATTTTCCTGACTACAGGTCTAACACTATCTACTGTGTTACTTAGCTTCACAATTAAAGATATGCCATATGCTTTTTAAATTCTTGTTGAATTAAAGTGAATTATGAGCCCCACGTTGTCAGTTAGTCAACAGTCACTTATTAATTACTTACTATGTGTCTTGTACTTATCTAGATGAAATGTAATTTCAGAGGGAAGACACTTGCATTAAGGGGAACCAGGAAAGGCTCTTTGTACAAGGTGGGATTTTAGTTGAGACTTGATGGAAGCCAAGGAATGGACGTATGAAAGAATGTGGATGGAATGGCACAAAAGATAAGGTCTTAATGATAGGGTACAAGCTCTGGGAATCCAGTTGAACTCTCCTTGAATCTTCCCACTTAATCTGCCTTTTCGTGCCCAAATCTATTACCCTTAACCTAATCAAGTCCACCATTGTCTGTTACTTCCTGATTGTCTCCAGCTGTTTGCCACCCTAGATCACTTCAAATTCCCATTCTCCTGGTTCTGATCTCTAATCACTCCAGTCTCATCTAGATCCTCCTTAGCCTCCTCTTCAAAATCCTCCCTAAGACCCTCCTCTCATCACCACAGACTACTAGACCCAGATTCCTCCCACAGTCTTTCTATATATAAGATCCTTCTTGTCTCCATGAAGGTGCTCAGATTCTATCTAGCTCAGATTGAATCTATACTGCTTGTAAGCATCATAAATGCTTAGGCTTCTTAAGAGTCAACTCAATATGGTGGATCTTTAATAAATTTTGTTTTTCTTTGGCTGAAAGAAGACTTGAGTCGAATTCATTCAGGCAGTACCTGGGGTATTAGTATTTTGGGGTCCCAAGCACCCCAAACCTCATCATATGGTTCCCTGACATCAACATAAATATCCTAGACTTGAAAAAGATCTCAAAGATGATTTAACTCAGTCTTTCTACCTAAATCGAGTCCCTTTGGCAGGATGCCCAGCAAGAAGTCTTTGCCTAAAGGCTTCCCATTCTTCAAAGAATAAGAACTCAACACTTTCCCATTTTCCCCACTCCCACCTGCCTCCCACCATGGCAGCTTATTCCATAATTTTTAGACAGCTCTAAATGCTAAGAAGTTTTTCTTTATGTTTATGTTAAGGTCAAACTGACTTACCTATAGTTTTCCCCCAACTGATCTTAATTCTGATCTCTCAGACCATGTAGCATGCATGATTAATTCCTCCTTTCATATGATAACCTTTCAACTATTTAAATATACCTATCACGCTTCTCTTTTCCTTCCTGTCCTCCCCTCCATTCCCCCTCCCAGGCTTCTCTTCTTTAAACTTCCACAAGCATGACAAGTTTCTGAGCCCCTGAAGCATCCTTCTCTACATGTTTCAGCTTGTTGCCTCTTCCAAAAGGGGTCCCAGAAATACTCCAGATGTGCTCTAACAAAGGCAGCCCGCTGGGAGGCTATCACACCCCTCCCTGATCTGTGATATTTCTTTTGATCAACCACATCATGCCTCAGATAGAGTCAGCCTGTGAAACAGCAGATTGAATTTTAAATATTCAGACATCAAAAAGATAGTGAAAGCTCGTTTAAATGCAAAGAGGAAGAAAAGAGGAAAAGGAAAGATGGAGACTGTGAAAAAAAATCAAACAATGAGGTGTTACAGCTCCCAAAAGATTGAGATTTACTAGGGTTTATAGCTATATCTGGTTTCATTGAGTTTATAAATCCCTTTTAATCCACTTTTAACTCCCCTCCCTGCCAGCCTCATTATTCTCTATATGTAAACATGGACCTTAAATTCTTCAGTCATATCTGAGGAACTAAAATGTCATCTTAAGTACACCATGGAGATAATTCTTTCAATGATCCTCTTTTCAGTCTCAAGCAAGGCACAAAATAGGAAAATGTTTATTGCAGGTGTTCACACTGTCATGTGGATGTTCTTGTAACTGATTCCAAATTCAAGAAGGATTCCCTACAGATGTCAATCTCCTAGGGTTGCTTCTGCATGCATTACAGGGCCTCCTCTGTGACATCCATGATCACTCAAAAGGATTCACAGTAACAATCCAGATAGTTAAAAGCAAATGAATGAAAAATTCTTCTTGACTAGACCAGTAGTTTTTAAATTTTGGGGGGACACACTCCTGTAATTTATAAGTTATATGAATGCTGTTGTTATTGTTGTGGTGTCTGACTTTTTGTGATCCTATTTGGGGTTTTCTTGGCAAAGATATTAGAGAGGTTTGTCACTTTATAGAAAGGAACTGAGGCAAACCGACCTGCCTGGGGCAGGTCTGAGGTCTGAGGCATACCAACTTGCTGACTAGATTAGTTTTGATTGCAAAACCTACTCCAGTTTCACGGGGCTCCCCTTCACTGCACTCATTCTAGAAAAATGTATATCCAGCTCCAACTTCAGTAAGCTGGCCTTCATTTGCCAGCCTTGTTTCATTCAGGGCTGCTATTTAGATGCAATACCTGTTGAGTTCTCTTGCAACAAGAGCAGTTCTTCTTTCAGATCTACTGGATTTTGTGTTGTCTATAAGGGTGCGCATGTTTCATGTGCTGATGGTGAGTGGAATCATCTTTGCAGATGTTTTTGTACATTTTGTATGTTTTTTTGTTTTTTGTACATTTTGTATGTTTTGACAGCAGAGTAGAATTCCCCACCTGCTGTGGCAATCAGACCAGGTTTGAGTAAGCAGACAATTTTTAGGTGACTTTTTCTAGCCCCCTTCCTCACACCAGGTGAGCAGTGTGATCCTTAAAAGGCTGCTCATACACTCAGGGGGCTGCCGAAATCCATTGCTGAAATTCCAATGAGAAATGATCCTATGGCTCAGGCCGTCCTGTGTGCAGGGTTGTGACTACAACTTCCATTGTATTCACACCTGCTGCTTCATCACTTGCCTGTTGCCACAGGACTTTGAGGTGTAATAGTAAAATGGTATGGGTGATGTCTTTTGATTTGTGCATAAATTAGATTTAAGTGAGGCAAAGTTGCACAAAAATGTCAGCCTCACTCTCTCCTCCAGTAATCATAGTCCAGTGGCAGGACAGAGTCAAGATGACTGGTGATGGCTCAGGATTCAGTGGATGACTTTGGCATCTTCGATGTCTAACCAAGCTTCTAAGTGCTCCACATATCCTGCTTCAGCTACCTTCATGGCTGTTGAAACATATTGTTCTCATTCACTTACTCCACCAGGGGAAGTCTTCACATGTTTGAGGTAGACACCCCCCTAACTCACCAATGGGTTTGAAACCCTTGGTTACCCTCAACCTGGTTTGGCCAGTCTGCTAAAACGGTTTACCAGGGTATGGCAGCTGTGCATGCTGCAGCTTCTTGGAGCCACAGGTGAGAGTTGGGTGGAAGAGCAGGTGCACACCAAAGGTAGAAAGTAGGCTTGAAAATCTGCCAAAAGGAGTGAATGACAGACTCATGACAATGTGATTACCACTTGCAGGAAAAAGTCATGCCACCATCATCAGTGCTGATGCTCCCACCATGAAGAACTTTGATGAGATCAAAGAAAAATTTTATGAAGACCTAGAGACCCTTATCATCAATGTGCCAAAAGAGGACAAGCTTATAATTCTGAGTGACTTTCATGCTACAGTAGGCTCAGACTACTAGATTTGGCAGGGAGTTCTAGGGAGGAATGGAATTGGAAGCAGCAACAGCAACAGCAATGGTCATTTACTGATGAAGACTTGTGCATTGCATGACTTTCTCATCACCAGCATTTACCTAAATGCAATAAGACTTCATGGATGCTTCCTTGCAGTAAACACTGGCATCTAATAGACTATGTGATTGTAAGGAGAAGAGACAGACAAGATGTGAGAGTGACAAAGGTAATGTGTGATGCAGAGTGCTGGACTGATCGTAGACTTATCCTTTCCAAGCTATACGTTTGCATTCATCAAAAGTGCACCCCTCCACCCCCAAAGCAAAATGACTACCAGAAAAATTGTCAACAAATTAGAGGTCTTCTCTGAGCGCAAAGTTTCTTGCTAACATGGAGGGAAAGTTGAGCCAACATATAGTTGGCAACAGTGGAGCAGAAAAGGAGTGGGCAGCTCTCAGATATTTGGTGTACAGCACTGCTTTTGCTCATCTGGGTCAGAACACTCACAAACACCAAGACTGGTTTGATGAAAATGATGGGGAAATTCAGAAACTGCTAAATGAAAAACGAGAACTCCACAGGATTTACCATCAGAATAGTTCATCCATCTCTAAGATGGCAGCATTTAATTCCATAGAAAGTAAAGTACAAGCAAAGCTTAGAAAGATGCAAAATTCCTGGCTCAGTAAGAAGGCAAATGAAATCCAGTTTTATGCTGTTAGTAACAATCCAAAGTGTTTTTATGATTCCCTGAAAGCTATTTGTGGACTAAAAACCTATGGTGCATCACAACTACTCAGTGTTGATGGAGCCACATGCTCCATAGTGTGATTAACAGACCATCATCAATCAATGCTGAGACCATTGACCATTTACCTCAGGTTGAAGTCAATCCCACATCAGCTGAATTTCCAACTAAAAAAGAGGTTTTGAAAGCCATTAAGTTGCTTTCATGTGGCAAAGCACCTGGTGCTGATTCTATTCCAATTGAGATTTACAAGGTAGGGGGACCATTGCTCATACAAAAACTGACTAAAATTTTCCAGGTTATAGTGGCATGAGGAGGTTATCCCCCAGGAGTTCAAGGATGCCTCCATTGTCCATAGGTAAAGGATAAAGGTAAAGAAAATAGATTGTCCTATGACAATCACAGAGGAATCTCTCTCTTTGTCATTTCTGGCAAGATTCTTGCTACAGTCCTCCTTAATAGGCTTATCCTTCACCTGGAAGATGTTCATATACCTGAGAGAATCAGTGTGGCTTCAGAAAGGGCTGAGGAACAGTTGATATGGTGTTTGCTGCCCAACAACTCCAGGAGAAATGTCAGGAGCAGAACAGAGGTCTGTACACAATGTTTGTAGATCTTATCAAGGCCTTTGAGACTGTTACTCATGAGGGCTTACTGAAAATTATATCAAAATTTGTTTGCCCACACAAGGTTATGAGCACTGTATGTCAATTTCATGAAGGCATGCTTGCCCAAGTTCTGGATAGTGGACAATGCTCTCATGCCTTCCCAGTCACCAATGGAGTGAAACAGGGCTGTGTGCTTGCTCCCATGTTTTTTAGTGTGTTGTTTTCAGCCATGTTGTCAAATGCTTTCAGTGAGGATGAGCATAGTATCAAGGTCAGTTACCATACCGATGTTAAATTCTTCAATTCAATAATTCAGTGAAAAGGTTACAAGCCAAGACCAAAGTGGAGGGAGTGTTGGTGCATGATTTTCTGTTTGGAGATGATTGTGAATTCAATGTAGCCTCTGAAGCTGAGATGCAACAAAGTATGGACCAATTCTGTGCTGCCTGTGCTAGTTTTGGCCTAACAATTAACACCAAGAAAACACAGATGTTTCATCAGCCACCACCACACCATCCATATGTGGAACCATCAGTTACAACAAATGGAGAAGTTTTGAATGCCATGGATAAGTTCACTTACCTTGGTAGTGTAATTTCCAGGGATGTACATATTGATAATGAGGTTTACACACACATTGCCAGAGCTAGCACGGTGTTTGGGAGGCTCTGAAGGAAAGTTTGGGAGAGAAGAGGTATTTGACTGGCTACCAAACTGAAGGTCTGCAGAGCCATTGTGCTGACTTCATTGATGTATGCCTGTGAAACATGGACAGTCTACCAACGCCATGCCAGGAAACTGAATCACTTCCTTTTGAACTGCCTTAGGAAAATTCTGAGGATCACTTGGCAGGATAAGGGACTAGACACTGAAGTCTGTGCTTAAGCTGAACTGCCAAGCATTCCAACTATGCTTCAGAGAGCACAACTCTGATGGACTGGGCACATTGTTCAAATGCAAAATGTATGCTTGCCAAAAAGACTATTTTATGGAGAACTCACATGGGGGAGATGATCATGTGGTGGTCAGAAGATGTCATACAAGGACACTCTCAAGGTCTCATTCAAGAACTTTGGATTTGACTGTGCAACATGGGCGACACTGGCATAGGACCATTCAACGTGGAGAGCCAACATTAGAAAGGGTGCTGTAGGGGCGGAGCCAAGATGGTGGAATAGAAAGATGCAGGATACACTAGCTCCGAACCCACTGCCCATAAAATATCTGTAAAAAAGATTCTGGAGCAACAAATTCTGGAGCAGCAGAAGCCACAGAACAACAAAACATAAGAGATTTCTGTTCCAGACAGACCTGATGCGAAAGGTCCTTCGCGCCCCAGACCGGGAGCCCAGCCCAGCCCTACCTTGGTGGTGGCACAGAGAGGAGCAGATCCGAGCAGTCTTCAAGGATGGAATCTCCAGCAGCCGTGTGGGTCCCTCCACCCACAGGTGACAAGGGTCAGTGAGAGAGTCTTTTTGGGTGGCCAACAGGGGAGTGGGGTGTCCCCATAACTCAGGCACCCTCGGGAGGCAGCAGCAGAGGCAGCGGCAGACCAGGGCTCCCCAAGCAGGCAGGAGCCTGGATCCATTGTTGAAGGTCTCTGCATAAACCCCCTGAGGGAACTGAGCCCAGTGAGGTGGCCCTGCCCCCACCTGAGCACCTGAACTTAATCTCACACTGAATAGCAGCCCCGCCCCCACCCAAAGCCCTGAGGCTGGGAAGCAGCATTTGAATCTCAGACCCCAAGTGCTGGCTGGGAGGATCTGGAGGCGAAGTGGGTGTGGAGAGAATATTCAGAAGTCAAGTCACTGGCTGGGAAAATGCCCAGAAAAGGGAAAAGAAATAAGACTATAGAAGATTACTTTCTTGGTGAACAGGTATTTCCTCCCTTCCTTTCTGATGAGGAAGAACAATGCTTACCATCAGGGAAAGACACAGAAGTCAAGGCTTCTGTATCCTAGCCCACTCAATGGGCTCAGGCCATGGAAGAGCTCAAAAAGGATTTTGAAAATCAAGTTAGAGAGGTGGAGGAAAAACTGGGAAGACAAATGAGAGACATGCAGGTAAAGCATGAACAGCAGGTCAGCATCCTGCTAAAGGAGACCCAAAAAAATGCTGAAGAAAATAACACCTTGAAAAATAGGCTAACTCAATTGGCAAAAGAGGTTCAAAAAGCCAATGAGGAGAAGAATGCTTTCAAAAGCAGAATTAGCCAAATGGAAAAGGAGGTTCAAAAGCTCACTGAAGAAAATAGTTCTTTCAAAATTAGAATGGAACAGATGGAGGCTAATGATTTTATGAGAAACCAAGAAATCACAAAACAAAACCAAAAGAATGAAAAAATGGAAGATCATGTGAAATATCTCATTGGAAAAACAACTGACCTGGAAAACAGATCCAGGAGAGACAATTTAAAAATTATGGGACTCCCTGAAAGCCATGATCAAAAAAAGAGCCTAGATATTATCTTTCATGAAATTATCAAGGAAAACTGCTCTGAGATTCTAGAACCAGAGGGCAAAATAAGTATTCAAGGAATCCACAGATCACCGCCTGAAAGAGATGCAAAAAGAGAAACTCCTAGGAACATTGTGGCCAAATTCCAGAGTTCCCAGGTCAAGGAGAAAATATTGCAAGCAGCTAGAAAGAAACAATTCAAGTCTTGTGGAAATACAATCAGGATAACACAAGATCTAGCAGCTTCTACATTAAGGGATCAAAGGGCATGGAATAGGGTATTCCAGAAGTCAAAGGAACTAGGACTAAAACCAAGAATCACCTACCCAGCAAAACTGAGTATAATCCTTCAGGGGAAAAATTGGTCTTTCAATGAAATAGAGGACTTTCAAGCATTCTTGATGAAAAGACCAGAGCTGAAAAGAAAATTTGACTTTCAAACACAAGAATGAAGAGAAGCATGAAAAGGTGAACAGCAAAGAGAAGTCTTAAGGGACTTGCTGAAGTTGAACTGTTTACATTCCTACATGGAAAGACAATATTTGTAACTCTTGAAACTATTCAGTATCTGGGTACTGGGTGGGATTACACACACACACATGCACACGCACATGCACACACACATAGAGACAGAGTGCACAGAGTGAACTGAAGACGATGGGATCATATCTTAAAAAAATGAAATCAATCAGTGAAAGAGAAATATATTGGGAGGAGAAAGGGAGAAATGGAATGGGGCAAACTATCTCTCATAAAAGAGGCAAGCAAAAGACTTATTAGTGGAGGGAAAAAGAAGGGAGGTGAGAGAAAAACATGAAGTTTACTCTCATCACATTCCACTAAAGGAAGGAATAAAATGCACACTCATTTTGGTATGAAAACCTATCTTACAATACAGGAAAGTGGGGGTTAAGGGGATAAGCAGGGTGGGGGGGAGGATGGAAGGGAGGGCAGTGGGAGGAGGGAGAAATTTGAGGTCAACACTCATGGGGAGGGACAGGATCAAAAGAGAGAATAGCAGTAATGGGGGACAGGATAGGAGGAGGGAAATATAGTTAGTCTTATACAACACAACTATTATGGAAGTCATTTGCAAAACTACACAGATATGGCCTATATTGAATTTCCTGCCTTCCAAAGGGAAGGGGTGGGGAGGGAGGGAGGAAGAGAAGTTGGAACTCAAAGTGTTAGGTACAACTGTCGAGTACTGCTCTTGCCACTAGGAAATAAGAAATACAGGTAAAGGGGTATAGAAAGTTATTTGGCCCTACAGGACAAAAGAGAAGATGGAGACAAGGGCAGAGAGGGATGATAGAAGAGAGAGCAGATTGGTGATAAGGGTAATTAGAATGCTCGGTGTTTTGGGGTGGGGGGAGGGGATAAAAGGGGAGAAAATTTGGAACCCAAAATTTTGTGAAAATGAAAGCTAAAAGTTAAATAAATAAATTAAAAAAAAAAAAGAAAGGGTGCTGTAGGATCATTTGGGAACTATGGTCTTTATTAGGTTGAGAGAGTGACGATCAGATCTGTGCTTGATGAAAGTTTCTTTGGCAGTTGTGTCAAGGACAGATGTAAGTGGAGATAGACTTGAGGCAGAGACCAGTTGAAGTCTATTGTAATAGTCTAGAGAGAGGAGATCAGAGCTTGAACTAAACTGGTAACTGTCTGTGTAAGTAGAGAGAAAGGGATCGAGGAGAGAGATGTTGTAGACAAGATTTGGCAACTGATTATATTTAGATAAGGGAAGTGAGTGAGGAATTGAGGATGATAGGAAGGTTACAAACCTGGGTGAATGGAAGTATGCTTGTACCCTTGATAGTAACAAGGAAGTTTAGAAGAGAAGTAAGTTTTAGAGTAAGGACAAGGCAGTAAAATTTGGGATGTACATTGCCACCTATCCATACTTGCTTATTCTGTGCAATTCACTGTCTCTGAGAACTCTTATTCACAGCCATTTGTCCAGAGTAAGGGCAAGATGCCTGCTAGAGACACAAAGACAATCTAAGGGGTAGGGTGTGGAGTGTTCTGGGCACTGGGAGAAGAGGAGAAATTTTCCTAACAGCACCTGCACTGTTAATGGTATGGATGTCTGGTTGTGGTTGGGTTATTAGAGGCCATGAGGGGCTTCCAATGGGGCAGAAAGCAAGAGATTGAGAGCTTGCACAGCCAAAAGAAGGGTCATTTAAGGGAGTGTGGTTGTACTGGAGATAAGTCTCACAATTGGGAGGGAAGGATGAGCTTTATCTTTTCAATCATTTGGTTGGTCATATGTCCTTTTGGGTCATGTCATAAGCCCACAGAAGATCAGGTCCCCACTGTGTAGCTCATTGGTCTATACTATAACAAGCATTTAGATGGCTAGTCTATTAGGTTATTACTCAGTACACCTATTTAGGATATTTTATACAGATGGACAATAACTTGAACCCAGAATTGAATAAGAAAAATAGAGTAAGCTGGTAGTATTTCTGAAGCTGTACATTTCTGACAACAATCCTATGATGCCCTCCCTGCTCCCCTTCCTCAAACTATCTTTAAAAAACACACACAACTGTCCCGTTGTTAATGCCATATGACTACGAATCTTGAAGTAGCTCACTCTCAAAAATTACTGTTGCACAAACAGTAGTGTAAGGGATGTTGAAGAAGAAATAAATCAGAAAAGGAAATGGGATAGTCACATAATGAGCGGAAGACATATAAACAGCTCAAGATACTTATGAAATATAAAAAGATATAGGTGATGATAGAATAACTATCTTAGAGTTCACCACTTTTCAGTTTCTTTTTATGTTTTATCTTCCTCCATTAGACTGTAAGTTCCTTGAGGACTATCTTATCCCTGTATCCCCAGCACATTTAGCATCGTACCTGACATATGGTAGGTATTTACTAAATTTATGGACTCACTCTCTTTTGATCTTCAGTAATGGAAAGAATACTCATAACAATGAGATTATAATTCCATTAAAATACTGAGCTTGACATTATTCTCAGATTCTAAATCTTATATTAGAAATTAATTGATTTAATTCAATAAATGTTTCTGTTATCACTATCAGAAAAATAACTAGTCTTTTGGGTTGTCAAGGGGTCTATTCATCTATTAAGAATTTATATTATAAGTTAAGAATGAATTTCAGCCAAATATCACCAATAGAAAGGAAAATGAATAAATTAAGGAATTATTCCTTTTGTTTATATTTTATTGTCTTTCCATTTCTTTAAATAAAGCCTGAAAACTTTGATCAGAGATAAGAATATGACATGATTTGCTGTGATTAGTTTCCTAATGTGAGTTCTAGATGTTTTTATTTTCTAGTGCTTTAACCAAAACTGGAACTTCTATACGAACAAATATTTTTGGAAATAGAAACACCATCTGAAGCATAATTCACAAATTTTCTAATTCTTCCTTAATTGGAAATTCAGTTCAATAAACATTGATTAAGTTAATTCCATATGAAAAATCCTGTGGTAGGTGCTGAGGAAACAAAGGAAAAAAAACCCCAGACTTTGCCCTCAAAGATTTTATGTTATCTTTAGATTAGGCAGGGTTCATACATTACCTATTATGCACAGTGTCTATTTTCTTATCACATAGAAGCCATCTATATGGCTTTACTTCCCATCTTCAAGTAATGGATTCATCTAAGATTCCTCTCTTTCTTTCATCTGGTAGCTCTTCTCCTTCACTTTCCAATGTCCAATTTCCAAATCCTTCCAGTTTTTCCTCTACAATGTCTCTCTCATTCCTTTGTTTTTATAGCTACCCCTCTAACCCACGCTCCCATCATTTCACACCTGTATTTTACAATAATCTTTTAGCCAGATTTTCAGTCTTAATCCTCTCTCTGTTTATACCATCTTGCCCACTATTGTTAAATTACTCAATAATCAAATAACACATATGAAGTGCCTACTATTTGCCTAGTACTATGCTATTAATAATGAATGATTTATTATTATAAATAAAAATAGTTTATTATTAGCAATAAATATTACCCACTCTGTGCCACACATGGTGCTAAACTCTGAGGAGATGCACACACACACACACACATACACACACACACACACACACACACACAAAAAAAACCACAGTCCTCTTCAAGGAGCTGATGATTTTTAAAAATTCATTTTAAACTTTAATACTAAAACTTAAATACACAAATAGAAAAGAAAAAACATTATAAACTTAAATACAAAATAAAAAAGGCATTGCCATGTGCACAGCAGAATATGAGAGGATTCAAAATATACAGCAATAAACTTCCATTTCAAGAAAGCATATAAAATAAATACTCACATTATGTTCAGAGCTATCCATTCATTTTTTCTTTGCTTCCTTGTAAGTTTTCTTTTGTCCTCTGTTGTGCACTTTTTACTTTGTTCTTCCCACTTCCTCCCATCCTCAGAAGGCTACAATTATGTATGTGTGTATACAAACATATTTATACATACATACATGTGCTCGTGTATACATACAATTATATATTCATACACATACTTAGATATCTATAATCATACCCATATATAGACATATCCATTCATATGCATCTATGTAAGAACATACTGTACTTGTTTAGCCTCTGTTTTTCTGAGGGTGGATAACATCTTTCTTGGCAAGTGCAGGTCTTTCCTTATTTTTCGTAGTCCACCAACTCATCATTTCTTACACCACAGCAACCAGTTATTTTAAATAGTCTAAAATAATATTGATTAATATGGCTGACATATAGTATTGTTTCCCTATTTTTCTCTTTTGATTAAAGCTATTTTAGCTTTAACTTTGTCTGAGATCTTGATTACTACCTCTGCATTGTTTTACTAATAGATGCTACTCCTGATCTTTATTTTATAATTGTATGTGTATCTTATTTTCTACCCCTCCTGACTCTTCTACTTTTATTTCTACCCCACTACTTTGCCCTCCTATTACTTAATTTACACCCACCCACCCTTCCCTTATCCTCTCCCCTTCCACCTTTTTCCCCTTACCCTCTTATTTCTATCTGAATTTAGAAGACCTTTATAGCCTTCCAAATATGTTATTCCATTTTCATCCCACTATCTTTAACCTAGATATACTTCTATAATCCCCCTTATCCTATTCTCTCACTCTCTTTCCCTTCCTTATTCCCCGCCCCCAACCCCTTAGCCTTTTATTTCTTTCTGCATCTAGAAGACTTTTATACCCTTCTGGATATATCTATATCTATATGTATATACACACACATGTATATGTATGTATGTGTGTATATACACACACACATGTATGTGTATATATGTATGTATACATACATACACATATACACATATATATGTATGTGTTTGTGTGTATGTATGTATTATTCCCTCTTTAACCCATTTCTGATGAAAGTAGGGTTCCAGAACTACCAGCCCTCCTTCCCCATCTAATTCCTCTGTATTAGTTCTTCCTCTTGCACCTCATTTGTGTAAGATAATTACTCTTTTTACCTTTTCCTAGATGGTATTAGCTTTTTTTTTTTTTTTGGAGGCAATGGGGGTTATGTGACTTGCTGAGGGTCACATAGCTAGTAAGTGTCTGAGGCTAGATTTAAACTCAGGTTCTCCTGACTCCAGGACCAGTGCTCTATCCACTGCCATATAACTGCCCCCAAGGGTATTACTTTTTAGAATCACATCATACTCAGCTCTACCCCAATCTTTCTTTTGAACTACCCAATTACTAATTACAATCTTAGACATATGGTTAACATTGCCTCATGTAAGAAGTAAACAGCCTCTCATTATTGAATCCCTTGCAATAAGTCTTTGATGTTTCCATAATATTTCTCTTGGATTTTGTTTGTCAAATTTTCTGTTGAGTTCAGGTCTTTTTACAATAAAATCCTGAAAATCTGGCAATTTGTTGAATATTCTTGTTGTTGTTGAGGATTATGCTTAACTTTGCTGGGTATGATATTTTCGGCCACAACCCCAGCTCTTTTGCTCTTCTATCTATATGTATTTCTTCCAAGACCTGTGGTCTTTTAGTGAAGCCACTGTTAGGTCTTGTGTGATTCTAATTGTTGCTCTGCCATATTTGAATTGTTTTTTTTCTTGTTTCTCATAATATTTTTTCCTTGAGCTGGGAGTTTTGGAATTTAGCTATGATATTCCTGTCAATTTTCCTCATAGGATCTCTTTCAGGTAGTAATTGGTGAATTTTTTTCTATTTCTATTTTCCTCTCTTGTTCTAACACTTCAGGACATTTTTCTTTATTTCTTGTACTATTGTATCAAGATTCTTTTTTGATCATAGCTTTCAGGCAGTTTGATTATTCTTATGCTTTCTCATCTTGATCTATTCTGGAATATTTCACATTCTCTTCTATTTTTTTATTCTTTATATTTTGTTTTGTTATTTTTTGGGCTGTTATACCTTCATTATCTTCCCCTTGCCCAGTTCTAGTTTTCAAAGCTGACAATTTAATGGGAGAACATAACATGCACAAAAAAACTTAAAAGCAGAGAGAAGTGAATGGTACCTGAGGAGAGGCAGTGGTAGAATAGTGGAGGAGTAAAAGAAGTCCAAAATGAGTGTGGCCAGCTCAGAAATGAGATTTCTGTTGTGTCCCACTACACCCCACCTCCTTGAATGGAGATCAAATAGTTCATGACTCTGCCCTCCAATCAGAGGGGCAGAGGTACTGATGAGGTGTGAGTACCAAGACTGATTAGTATAGGACAATGAGATTTCCCCATGATAGAGTAACTGGGATAGTGGAGAAATCAAAAACTCCAAAATGTGTGCAGCTGGGATGGATATTAGCCTTTCTAAAATACTGCTTCTATCCCCTAACTCCTTTACTCAAGTGGTTCCCTGTTGCTTACAGGATTAAATCTTAGCTTTGAAGCCTGATATTTAAGGCTCTTTATCACCTCCTCTTAACCCAAAATATATTCAGAAATTCCCCAGCACAGTTCTTGCAGGCAAGTCTCTGGACACATTTTCTATGAATATTTTGCACACTCCTATCTCTAAGTCAACCCCACAAACATCTTTCAAAACTTTATTTATTTATTTAAAGTTTTCAACATTCATTTCACAAAATTTTGAGATCCAAATTTTCTCCCCATCTCTTTCCTCCCCCCAAAAAAACCTTGTATTCTGATTGCCCCTTCCACCTATGTTCCCTCCCTACTAACACCCCTCCCTTCCCTTATCCCCATTTTCTCTCTTGTCCTGTAGGGCGAGATAAATTTCTATACCCCATTACCTGTATTTCTTATTTCCCAGTTGTACACAAAAACCATTCTCAATGTTTGTTCCTAAAACTTTGAGTTCCAACTTCTCTTCCTTCCTCCCTCCTCACCCATCCCCACTGAGAAGGCAAGCAATTCAATATAGGCTATGTATGTGTAGTTTTGCAAATGTCTTCCATAATAGTCATGTTGTGTAGGACTAACTACATTTCCCTCCATCCTATCCTGCCCCCCATTTCTTCTATTCTCTCTTTTGACCTTGTCCCTCCCGAAGAATGTTTACTTCTAATTGCCCCCTCCTCCCATTTGCCCTCCCTTCCATCATCCCCTACTCTGCTTATCCCCTTCTCCCCTACTTTCCTGTAGTGTAAGATAGATTTTCATACCAAATTGAGTCAGCAGGTTGTTCCTTCCTTGAGTCAAATGTGATGAGAGTATGCTTCACTTTTTCCCTCTCACCTCCCCCCTTTTCCTCTCCATTGGAAAAGCTTTTTCTTGCCTCTTCTATGAGAGATGATTTGTCCCATTCCATTTCTACATTTCTTCTTCTAATATATTCCTCTCTCGCCTCTTAATTTTATTTTTTTAGATATGATCCCTTCCTATTCAACTCACCCTGTGCTCTCTGTTTCTCTCTCTCTTGTTGTGTGTGTGTGTGTGTGTGTGTGTGTGTGTGTGTGTAATCCCTCCAGCTACCCAGATATTGAGAAAAATTTCAAGAGTTACAAATATTATTTTTCCATTAGGAATGTAAACAGTTCAACTTTAGTAAGTCTCTTGTGATTTCTCTTTCCTATTTACCTTTTCATACTTATCTTGATTCTTGTGTTTGAAAGTCAAATTTTATTTTCAGCTCTGGTCTTTTCATCAAGAATGCTTGAAAGTCCTCTATTTCATTGAATGACCTTTTTTTCCCCCTGAAGTATTATACTCAGTTTTGCTAGGTAGGTGATTCTTGGTTTTAATCCTAGTTCCTTTGACTTCTGGAATATCATATTCCAAGCCCTTAATGTAGAAGCTGCTAGTTCTTGTGTTAATCTGATTGTATTTCCACAATACTCAAATGGTTTCTTTTTAGCTGCTAGCAATATTTTCTCCTTGACCTGGGAATTCTGGAATTTGGCTACCATATTCCTAGGAGTTTCTCTTTTTGGATCTCTTTCAGGAGGTGATCGGTGGATTCTTTCAATACTTCTTTTGCCCTCTGCTTCTAGAATATCAGGGTAGTTTTCCTTGATAATTTCATGAAAGATGATGTCTAGACTCTTTTTTTGATCATGGCTTGCAGGTGGTCCCATAATTTTTAAATTGTCTCTCCTGGATCTATTTACCAGGTCAGTTGTTTTTCCAATAAGATATTTCACATTATCTTCCATTTTGTCATTCTTTTGGTTTTGTTTTGTAATTTCTTGGTTTCTCATAAAGTCATTAGTTTCCATCTGTTCCATTCTAATTTTGAAAGAACTATTTTCTTCAGTGAGCTTTTGAACCACCTTTTCCATTTGGCTAATTCTGCTTTTCAAAGCTGCAGCCTGGGGTCAGGGCTAGGGGAGGACCCCGATCCCTTGTCACCTATGTGAAAAAGCCCTCTCACTGACCTTTGAAGCTGCCCTTGGTGCCTGTGGGCTGAGGGATCTGTGAACCTCTGTTGCTGGGGATTCCGTCCCCAAGGCCTGCTCCTCTCTGCCCGGGCTGCATTCCACTCTTCATCTGGTGAGACAGACCCCTCCTGCTGGCCATCCAGGTCACCCTGGGCTGGAAATCTCCTCCACTCCTTTGCTCTGTGGCCTCTGCTACTCCAGAATCCGTTGAAAGTCTCTCTTCACAGGCTTTTTATGGGCTGTGGGGAAGAGCTAGAGCATGTGTGTCTTTCTACTCTGCCATTGTGGCTCTACCTCCCCCCCACCCCCAAACATTTTTAAGTGCTTGTCTTGTGCAAGAAATTATACTGGGCACTGGATTTCATGCTGGTGTGACTCTAGGCTTATTACTTCCCTACTATATCTCCACAAACACCCATCAAGTTTTCTTGCCTGGGATGTCTTTCTTTCTTTTCTACTCCATCTGCTGAAATCCTATACTTCCTTAAAGCCCAACTCAAGTCAGGTGTGGTATATATTTTGACTCTGAGATCAGTAGATGTGTTCAAATCCTAGCTCTCCTATTTACTAGCTGTGTGTCTTGGGCTGAAGCACTTACACTCTCTGATCTTTAGTTTTCTTATTTGTAAAATGCAGAGAATAGTTCTTAGCCTAAACAGGGCTTTTATCTTTGCTGTGTTTGTTCTTCTTTTTCGAAGAAGACCATGCCATCAGAGAAATGATGACATGACTTGCACTTGACTTTGTTTTGAGTGAGGGAGGGCTGTGCAGGTCACCAGTCTCACTTTCTGCTCCTGAGCCATCTGGATTCAATGACCAGATATTCATCAGGATGAGGATGGCCCAGGATGCAATGAGAGACCTTGACCTTTTCAGGTACTCATTTAGAGGGAGGTAACACCCATTGAGTGAATAGGTCCCTTTAAGAAGTAGTCAGGGAATGGCCCTTTTACTAAATGAAAGAAAAAAAATAACTAAATCACACTGGGAGGGAAAGAGTGTCCAACCTATGACCTTCAGAGTGCACTGGGTTTATCCTGATAGGGAAAACAGTATGGCAGACAAAGTCATGCACATCTGGAGGAACAAAAGTTCCAAAGAAAATCTTAAGAGTTTATCTCCTTGCAAAACATCATCATATACAAATATGGTATCTATCTTTTATAAGAATTAGACAAAAGAACCACTATAAAGTACATTGTTTCCAACTCTGAAGTATGATGTAAGGGTCAGATATTTCATGAATTCTTCTGTAATTACTCTCTAAGGCAACCTTTTCCCTTTTAAAGATTCTCCCAGCACTTATGTTACATATAATATGTTACATATATGTTACATATAATTACACACTAATATGTTATCTTAAAATTATTCTAGTTTTTTCAGCTGAAATGTAAGCTCCTCAAGGGATGAAACCATGTCTTTATTTCCTTTGTATCTGCCACAGTACCTAGTACAGAGCTTTGTATATTAAATGCTTAAAAATAATTGTTGAGCGAACTTTCATATACATATATATGAATATATAATATGTGTATTTAGAAAGGGTCTCCCCAAAGAAACACACATATATATCTGTGTAATATATACATTTATGTATAGATATATATGTGTGTGTATGTATGTGTATATATGCATGTATGTGCATATGTGTGTGTGCACGTGTATTACAGAGGGAGGGAGAAAGAAGAGGAAGACAAAGGGGGGGAGGAGACAGAGAGACAGAGACAGAAGAGAATCACACACACACATATACACAAAGAGAAAAAACTGAAACTATGGATTTCTTACTCTATCTTACTACATTCAAATAGACCTATTTGACTGAAGTTGTGGCATCAGTGGTTCCTGCTGTTGTTGAGTTGTTTCAGTCTTGTCTGACTTTCGTGACCCCATTTGGGGTTTTCTTAGCAGAGATACTGGAGTGGTTGGCCATTTCCTTCTCTAGACCATTTTATAGATGAGGAAACTGAGGTAAAAAGGATTACATGACCTGCCGAAGGTTACTTAGCTAGTAAGTGTCTGAGGCCAGATTTGAACTCAGGTCCTCCTGACTTCAGATCTGGAAGCTTATAGCTAAGTGGATAGAATTTTGGGGCTAGAGTTAAGAAGACTCATCCTTCTGAGTTCAAATCTGGTCAGACACAACTGAGAAATGACTGAAACAGTACTTAAGATGATCCAAAAAAATGTTTATAAGAAAAGAGTCAGTTCAATGCTTCTGACCATATGGGTTTCAGAGTAATGAAAGAAAAGTTAAATCCCTTATTTGCTATCAGAAGATGTGGATCAGACCAATAAATTTAATTTCTTCTTCAAGCCCAAAACAATTGGAACTAAAATTATCTTGAACATTATACAGAACTTGTAGTGACTCTGGAGACTTATTTTGCAAAGAGTTCCATGTCCCTAAGAGGAAAACAGAAACAGATAGCTGACTCAGGGTAAGCTAGAGTGGCCACAGAGTCAAGCTACTATGATACACAACTAGTTCTAAGACATCATACCTATGTATGATGAGCAACACTAAACTGAAACATGGTAGAACAATGACCAAACAAATGACAACAAAGTTGTGTGTGTGTTTGTCCTTCATTGCCGAGGAACACCATGACAGCAGAGAAATAATGACATAACTTGCACTTGACTTTCTTTTGCATGAGGGAAGGTTGTGCAGGTCACCAGCCTCACTTCTCTTCCAGAGCCATCTGAAACCAGTGACCAGATATTCATCAGGATGACTGGAGATGACCCAGGCTGAGGCAACTGGGGTTAAGTGACTTGCCCAAGGTCACACAGCTAGTGAGTGTCAAGTGTCTGAGGTGAGATTTGAACTCAGATCCTCCTGACTCCTGCACTGGTGCTCTATCCACTGCACCACCTAGTTGCCCCATTCTGTTTCAAAGAATTTAGGTTGAAACACACTGCCCTCCTCCTGATAGAGAGGTAAGGAACTGAATGCAGATTTAGATTTGGCCATAGCTAATACTTCACTATACATGTTTGTAAAAGGGGTTTTGTTTTTCTTGCTTTCTCAATGGGGTACGGAAATGACTGGGATAGAGAGTGGCTATGGGAGGGAAAGAAGGTGGAAATTTGTTTGAAAATAAAATAATATTTAATTGAAAAAGAAACATGTTTGATCTGATAATTGGGTCTATTTACTATTTAATCAATTCTTATTTGATATTACTAAAAAAGAGGAACTGACTATACACAGATGTAGCTATAATAAAATAATTTTGTGGCAAGTAATTTCCTTTTATTAAAATAAACAATACCTTTCCCCCATTTGTTTCTATCTGACTGACTTGAGGTAATGATTGGTCAAGAGCACTTTAAGTGAATAAATCATCTCTCTATTCATCAAGACACCTTCCTAGTTCAGACCCTCATCAACTCCCTTCAAGAGCTTTACATTAATCTCCTTGCTGCCAATCTTCGCAGCCCCCAAACAGCTGCTAAACTGATATGCCAAACATAGAGGTCTTAGGATGTCACAGTTCTATTCAGTAATTTTCAGTGTCTCCCTATGGCTTCATTAGGATGAATGGACAGAGACTGTTCTTATCTTTCTTTTTCTCCTCAGTGTTTAGCACAGCCCTGGCATATTATAAGTGCTTAATGAGTGCTTATTGATTAACTTATTTTTTTAATGAATTCTTTGGATAGTAGTCCATCTCTGGGACATCTTTAGACTAGAACATACATCTGTACTTGAGCCAATTTAGACTTATATATTCCTGAAAGCACCATATGTCTCAGAATCAAACAAGTCTCAGGGGGTGCAATGCAGTCTAACATATGCCTAGCCCAGGCATCTCTCTTTATTGAACCGAATTATTGTTCAAGTCACCATCTTTTAGACACCATTCTGCCTTTGCTATTTGTTTCCCAAGTACAGCCAGGTGGTGCAGTGGATAGAGCATCAGTGCAGGAGTCAGGAGGACCTGAGTTCAAATCTTACCTCAGACACTTGACACTCACTAGCTGTGTGACCTTGGACAAGTCACTTAACCCCAATTACGTCATCCTGGGTCATCTCCAGTCATCCTGATGAATATCTGGTCACTGGATTCACATGGTTCTGAAGGAGAAGTGAGGCTGGTGACCTGCACAGCCCTCCCTCACTCAAAAACAAAGTCAACTGCAAGTCATGTCTATTTCTCTGATGGCATGGTCTTCTTTGGCAACGGACAAACATATACATTTCCTTCCCATGTGACCTTGGGTTTTTTATACCTCTCTGAGTCTATTTCCTCATCAGTAATATGGGAAAAATAATTTCACTAGTTACCTCACAGTATTATTGTGAGTTATGTACTTTATAACCTTCAAATCTATATAAACTAAAGAAATGGGAACTATTTGTCTAAATCAGAGATTCTTAATCTTTTCTATCATGGACCCTTTTGCCAATTTAGTGAATAGTTATGGACTTTTTCTCAGAATAATGTTTTTAAATATATAAAATAAAATACTTAGGATTACAAAGAAAACCAATTATACTGAAGTAAAGTTATCACAATCTTTTTAAAAAAAAAAGTTATAAATCCCAGGTTAAAAACATCTAGTGCAAATGAAGCATATATTCTAACCAGAGGTATCAAACGCCCAATCCACTGACATAGGGACTAAAATCAAATTAAAATATAATTGGGAAATATTTAATAAAATAAATACAAATAAAACAGAACATAGATGGAGTTTTCTGTTTGAGTTAGACAGCACTGTGCTAGACTATAGCAATATATTTTTGACCAACTTCATATCCCTTTATCCCTACTATTGTTGCCAGCACTTTCTTTTGTAAGTTAAGTTCATTTAAGAGTTGTGTTCTAGGATGAGCCTGTCTCAAGCCAATGGCCCTAATAGTTTAGGGTCCATTTTGCAACATTTAACAAAAAGAGATTTACTTAGCCATGGCAGGAGATGGTTATTCAATCAGGATGGACATTGAGGACCAAGTTGATCCAGCTGAGTAAAGGCCCCTGTCTGAGTTGTCCTTCAAGATCCATCCTCTAAGCATCTAAATGCTCCTGGAGCAGCTCGCAGCTGTAATGAAGTGATAAGGAAGTGAGTGACCTTAGTCCTCTGGGCCAAACAAATCCTGAAGAAGCTCTCAATTCCTTCTAAGGAAAAATTAGCCTAATTTGTATGGGGGGGCAGGGTTAGCATAATACTCCTATCATAATTTGGAAAGAATCTTAGTTGTCTCATACCATGGAGGAGGCCATTGAACCCCAGAGAGGTTAAGTGAGTTGTACATTGTCACATAATAGTACTATTAGTCACATAAGTTTAATTTTCCTTAGTCTAAATCTCTCCATGGATCATGTGTGTCTCTTCCTTCTGAACTTCATCCTTTGGTCAACACGATTATTTCCTGTTTACTTGGCTAATCTAGTATTTGTGTCATTAGTCTTTGTGACTAATATGTTTCACCTTTTGAATTAGAGCTAAATAAACCTACTTATAATTCCAGTTCTTTTAAAATAGACTCACATCTGTTTTCTCTTCCTGGTTTGGGTGAGGCAGATAATGTTCATAGCATCATTGGTTTTGGAGGTGGAAGGGGAATTTAGACCTCTTCTTGGCATCTCATTTTGAAGAGGATAAAACTGAGTCCTGAACAGGATAAACAACTTGCCCAGGGTCATACAGGTAGTATAAGCAAACCTGGGATTTGAACTCCACTCCTGTGAATCCTGCCCTTCTCCAGATGGAGGTTAGAAAGGGTAGATGTTAGAGGAATATACTTATGTAGGACTTCTTTGGCAGTAACAAAAGGATTTCTTGTGTATATTAAGAAAAGATTCTGAAATGCAGTGAAATCTATAGACAAATAAATTTCACTTATACCGCTTTTTTTTCCTTTTTTTTACAGAGCAGCTCAATTCTCCAGGGCACATCAAACTTGCTCATCTAGGTAGTAAAAATCATTTCAGCTTTATGTGTCTCTGAGTACACTCCAGAGAATACCCGAAATCTTGTGGATTTCCACACTGACTTTAAAAAAATTCTCTTATGATTTTACTGAGAATAGGATTGGTCTCAAAAGAGGCAAAGTTGGAGCAATGCTACACCCCACATAGCTAGAATAGGAGATATAGCTGTATGGGTCTGGTTCTAGTATTTTGTTTGTTTCTATAGGGGCATCCTGACTATGATATATGAATGCCCAAGGATTCTCAAGTAACAAGCATGTATCTTACATGTAGCCTGAGGTAAGTATAACAGGACTGACTTTCATCCACATCAGGTCATTTCAGTGTAGCAAGGAAGGCCCTTCTGGTAATAAAAATATTTCTTTTTTGCTCCCTGGTGCCTGAAATTTTACCTTTAGGATTTTTCTCTTTTGACAAAGAGTTTTCAATCTAAGAGTTACCCACACTGATGAAATCAGAGGTACAAAAGAAAAAGAAGGAAAGAAATGGTCTAATTGGGTTTTGTGTTGGTAACTATTAGTGATCCATTATCATCAAAGGAATTTAACTTTTGTAAATCCCATATTCTTCATCTCCAATGTAACTAGAAGAATGGTTTCTAAGGTACCTTAGGGTACCTTAGAATCAAAGCATCATATGAGGATAGAACTCACTTGCATTATATTTATATATGATTTTGACTGGGTTCCTTAAAACTCAGTGCTTGACCTTGGTCATTATTGAAAATGCTGAGATTCAGGATGTGTTCAGTTGCCCAGGAAAGTGTCCCTTCGTGGGAGAACACAACTTTGTTCATGAAGGGAAGTCTTAATGTTAAAGCTTCCACTGTCAGTTGACTGAGGATGTAAACTGTAAACTCAGGGAACCTCTGTATCACAGTATTCACACCTTTCTGACTGCATTTCATCACATAGAAGAACCCTGTAGCAAGATAGATGAAAACATCAAAAAGCATGCCTCAGGGGAAGTGCAGTCTTCTCTCATGGTTCATAATACCTTTTTCCAAAATGAAATGTAGATTATATGGCAAGTTGAGAGTGAAGGTTAATTAGAATCAGGGGTGGGGAACTTGCAGCCTGGAGGACAAATGTGGTCCTCTAGGTCCTCATGTCCCCTTTGACTGAATCCAAACTTCACAGAACAATTCATTCTGCTTAGAGACCTTGGAATTACTGTTGGACATGAGTGGGGTATGATGGGAATACTTTCAGCCTGACAGTGGTGATTAGTCTGAATGCCCACATGTTGCTTTTCTGATATGTTCCAAAAGGAAAAAAAGCTTATATCATTTGGGAGTACCTGTTCAGCATAAAACCCACTGGTTAGCATTATCTTTGTATGTTGCCAAGGGTTTTCTCTGAATATCTTCTATGGACAATTGCTCTGTTATAACAGCATGGGATTTAGAGCTGGAAGAGACCTTATAGATCAGTCAGTCAATCAATAAACATTTATTAAGCATCGACTATGTACAGGCACTGTGCTGAGTGCTGGAAATACAAAAGGAGTCAGAAGATATCCTTGCCCTCAAACAATTCAATCCAATGGAGATCATAGTATCACAAATGTAAGGCTGAGGAGGGACTTTAGAATCTCTCCCTCCATTTTACAGATGAAAAACTGAGTTTAAGGAGATTAAGGGATTCATTCAGTGTCATCTAGCTGATAAGTGCTGGAGTCGGTTAGTCAGTAATCAATAAACATTTATTAGAGGCCTACTATGTGCCAGGGACTGTGGTATGTGCTTCAGATAAAAAGAAAGGCAAAAGATGGTCTCTGTTTACAATCTAATGGTAGAGAACACTGGATATTTTGAACCAAAGTCTTCCTGATATATTGCCAGATCCACAACACTATGAGTATTTCTTAGGATAGAACACAAAAGTGTTTCAAGTCTGATGGTAAAAACTTCTAGCTATGTAGATGAGATATACTCACTTGGGAGTATATCTAGCTGCAGCAGCTATAGCAGGAAACTCAAATCAGGACAGATTTAGAAATCATTTTAAATTTCCCAAGTAATTACACACTAAATTCATCCCACTCCTTGGCTGTTTCCCTACTTCTTGTAAGGGAAGGAGACATCTAATCAGTTGACAGACATTTATTAGATAGCTATACTCTGCTGTAAGCACAGTGCCAAGAAAACAAGATTTTAAGAAAATCAAATAGATAAATCTGTATTTATTTACATTATATAATATTTATTTTGTCGATAGAGTTCAGATAATTCTGAATTTCTATATGATAGAACTCAAGCTATCTTCCTATTAATAGAGAGTCCACATCCTTTAAGAGATAAAAGGCATGAACTGAAGTTGCTCCCCACATGCTAAACTGGCTTTTATCTCTGTCCCAGCAATGAACTGGTATCAGGCCTTTGCTTTTTTCTAGCCATTCAGAGGAGGAATGAACTTGCAGTTTAGGGAGTGGGAGGGCAGTGTATCTGTGTGTTTGTATGCTTGTGCTGTTGGTGGGGGGGGGGATGACAAGTGGTAGATCTAAGTATGTGTTCAGTCCTATGTCTATATCTGTATCCTATATCTAAGGAAGAGGTTCCAGGGTGAGGTGGAAGAGATGAAATGAGGTAGAGCAGAAGTGTGATTCTGTGAAAAGAAAAGAATAGTAGAAAGACTGTTTTCAGGACTATTTGTCCTCTTTCAAGGACACATAGAGGTATCCCAAAATTCTTAGCTAGTTTGAAGCTACTAAACCTTTAAACTGAATTAAGATTTTTAGGACACTAGGTATAAATATTATATATCTATTTATGAAATAATCATCATCTACCATATTGTAGTACTCAGTTTCTTTGTAATTTTTGAAGACCTTTTAAAAAGTGCAGCAAGATGGTGCGGTAGATAGAAGTTGGATTTAGGGTTGTTGTGTTTGTCCTTCATTCTCGAAGAGGGCCATGACATCAAAATGATGACATGACTTGCACTTGACTTTGATTTGAGGGAGAGAGGGCTGTGCAAAGTCACCAACCTCACTTTATTCTCCTGAGCCATCTGGGTCCAGTGACCTGATACTCATCAGGAGGACTGGAAGTGGGTCAGGGTGAAATGTGGAACCTTGGCCATTTTAAGCTAAGGTCTTATCAGACTCTCACTTTGAGTGAGACACACCCATTCAATGAATAAGCCTTTTTAAGTAGTTACTTAAGGGATGGCCCCATTTAAGGAAAGAACAAAATAACAACAACAAAATCAAACTAGGAGGGGAAGACCTGCAGGGTACCTGGGTAAAAGAGAAATAGTTACTATTTAGTAATTACTAATTCCTGGAGTTAGGGAGACTCATGTTCAAATCCTGTGTTGAATATTTACTAGCTGTGTGACTCTGGGCAAGTAATTTATTCTCAGCCTCAGTTTCCCCATTTGTAAAGTGGTAAGGGGATAAATATATTTGTATACTTTACCTACTATGTTCCAGGATCTGTGCTAATCATTCTTTATAAATATGTCATTTGATTCTCACGACAACTCAGCAAAGTAGGTGGTACTAATATCTTCATTTTACAGTTGAAGAAACTAAGGCAAACAGAAGTTAAGTGACAAGCCCAAGGTCACACAGTTCATAAGTGTCTGAGGCCAGACTTCACCTCGGGTTTTCAGGCCCAGCACACTATCTACTTTCTGCTGCCTCTGGGTATAATAATTACCCCGACATATAATGGATATGATAATAACACGTATATCACAGAGCTGTTGTGTGGAGAAATTAAGATATTTGTAAAGTGCTTTGCAAACCCTAAAACACTATGAAAATTCTTGTTGTTATTTTGGGGATTGTAAGGTTAGTAGGGAGATGGGACAGGATTTGAGATGGGGGATGAGGGAGCCAATACTGCTCAATTTTGTTTAGAAGTCTCAAACATAACTATTCGTCTCTGCTTTCAAAGATTCACTCCACAACTCCATGTGGCTTCTTTTGCTAAATATTCAAATGCCCGTAAAAATAACACTCTTCTTTAGTAGCTGTCAATAATGTTCTGTTCAAGTTAAAGAATTATCATTATTCTGAGGCTGAAAATGAGTGAGCTTTGGGTTCCTCTGTGTGAAACTGTTCCATGCCTGCCACCTGCTGGCTAACATGTATTACATCATCTTTAGAGCTTAAACAGGGTTTAAGAGTGACTGTTGCCTACAAGACACGAAGGCTCAAGACTCCTCTCACCAATCATTTCTTGGGGTTCTTGCTTCTAAACTTGATAGCAACTTTTCTAACAACTGTACTGACAGACATTTAAATGCACTTGTGAGAGGTAGCATTCTCCTAGTCACCCAGCCTTCCAATACTCTCAACTTTTTATTCTCACCCTTTGACACCACCACCACCCACTCAACTGTTGCAATAGCTTACTGGTTGGTCTTTCTACCTCCAGTATCTTCCCCAGTTTAGTCCACCCATAACTCACTGCCAAAGCGATTTTCCTAAAGTGCAGGTCTGATCATATCATCCCTTCAGCACCTCACCCCCAATCCAATAAACTCTAGTGGTTCCCCATAATCTTGTGGTTCAAGAAGGGAGGTAATAAACATTTATTTAAACACTTACTATGTGCCAGGCACTGTGCTAAGTGTTGGGGATACAAATAAAAGCAAAAAAGAAAAAGAGTCCAAGCCTCTGGTCACAACATTTATTTTAGCACTTTTCAGAATGGCTTTATGAACAGACAGGCAAATTTCCTCTTCCTTTTTCTGGATGTGCATTGTTAATGTATTTTTGCTTAATTTGAAGACTTTTCCTACCCATTAATAGGCTCATGTGACCTGCTTAAATCACATGGAAGCCTAAGTCACATGTGATGAGCAGAGCTTTTTGAATGGGTAGATTAGGAAGGGTAAAGCAGAGCTGGAAGGAAGTTGGTGAGAGCAGTTGTGTTCGTCCTTCGTTTTTGAAGAGGACCATGTCATCAGAGAAATGATGACATGACTTGCACTGGACTTTGTTGGGAGTAAGTGAGGGCTGTGCAAGGTCACCAGTCTCACTTTCTCCTCCTGAGCCATCTGGATCCAGTGACCAGACATTCATCAGGATGACTGGAGAGGGCCCAGGATGCATTAGGAGACCTTGACCTTTTAGACTGGGCCTTTTCCGGTACTCAGAACAGAGGAGAGAGGGGACACAGGCAAGCACAGTTAGTGTTGTGAGTGTTTGCGTGTGGGAAGGCCCTGGCATGGGGGGAAGGCTGGGGAATGGTGTTGTTCCTGCAGCGCTAATATGTATTTACTTCTTGGTTACTATGACAGATTTGGCTTTCTCATGTTGGAATTTGGCTTTCTGCTGTCTGAATAAATATTTTTCTTTTGTCTTCTATATGGAGAGTCTATTATACTTTGTTATTCAAAACTACACCAGCACACTCATAATCACCACCAGTGCTGTGAATATTGCCTTGGCAATACAGAATGTACCATATTGTTGATTCATTAGCATTGAACTCATGGCCAGTTCATGGTTATACCTCATGCCTGAATGAAGCATCTCTAACACATACATTTTATCCATAAGGCACACCTCAGCCTACTTGTGCATAGTAACACCAGACAGTACTTCAGTACTATGCTTAGGGGACATTTTTAAACAGCAAAAACCACACAAATGAGCAAAAGGAGGCTACTATTTAAGGATATACATTGCAGAGAAGGTTCTAACCTATATTAGTAGAAAATTTTCTCACTCAGGAGTTTCTTGTTCCAAGAATGCTGATGAGTTTTATTGTCTTCTGGTTCTTACTGTAGGCCTTTTGTTGTAAGCAGAGAAATCTGGGGCTGAGTAACAGGAAATCTCTGCCTCTTGGAGGGACCAGGATGGTGACGTGCAGCCAGGGGGATTCTCCAGGCCCTGGGAGGAACTGGACTCCAGAAATGAGGGTGGGGGAGAACCCTCTAAAGTTTGAGAAGAAAAGATCTCTTCACTTAGTTGGGGCCAAGGTGGCTTCAATAATTCAGGCTCTCAAACAGACCAGGGTAGAGAAATCCCTAGAGGTAAATGGGAAGCTCCTCACCTAGGGTCAAAGGGGAAGTACATGAATCTGGACTGATTTGTGTTGTCAGGTTCAGAGAAAGCTTCAGGACTAGATCAGCCAGGCCTAAGGCATCAGCACCAATTTCTCCTCTTCTAGTGATTACCATACAGATAGTAAGTGCCAGATTTTAACCCAGGGTAAGGAGTCTTCCTCACTCCAGGTTCAGGACTTTGTCCACTTTGCCACCCAGTGGCTACAAGGCATTGTACAATACACTTTGTAGTGCTTTCTTAACACTTCCCCAAACCTTCCCTCCTACATCGGACTCTTTTCTGGACATTTCCATGACTGGAGGGTAGGGAGGCGAAGATTCCTAAATTCATACCAGTGGTACCTGAAATTTCTCTGAGCCCTTTCTCTTGTCTGTGATTTGGGGAGGGAGGGCAAGGAGAGGGTCAGGAGATATGTTTGCATTGGTGAGGGGAGTTCAGGATGTGGAATCTCTTTTCATTGATATAATCAGTTACTTGTTTATAACTTATACTTTCTTTAAACTGCTTTGATCATGTACCTTATTAGTAAAAAAGCTTGGAACACGCTCCTGCCAGTTCCAGGAGTGTATTTACTAAATTACATACATATACCACCATACTAATTATTGTGTGAATTGTAGAACTTACACAAAAGTGGAAATGAAGTAAAGACGAAATATTTGATCCAAGAAGCAATTACATTGTACAGTGGATAGAGTGCTGGGCCTGGAGTCAGGAAGACTTGAGTTCAGGTCTAGCTTCAGACACTTATTAGCTCTATGAACCCAGGCAAGTAATTTAACCTCCATAGGCCTCAATTTTCTCAACTATAAAACAATAATGATAATAATAGCATTAACCTCATGAGGATGTTGAGAGGATCAAATATTTGTAAATAAAAGCATCATGTCTTGTATATATTAGGTACTTCATAAATGCTTATAAGTTATCCCTTCTACATCGTGATTTTCCCCATTGTAGTTTCGATATATCATGGTTCAGCATAAGATATTACATGGGAATTTTGGGGGAATTTTACAGAAGCTGCAAAGGCCAGCAGATGATAGAGAAATCAATTAGAAATTCAGAAATGTGTAACCTATATGTATATGTGTATATGTACATATGTATGTAGTATTGTCTATTATCAACTCAAATTTTCCAATAAGATACTGTAAATGCTCCGTAAAAGAAAAAAGAACAATTCAGACTTCTTCTCTGCCATGAAGGGAGGGTCAAAATTTTACACAGATTTTCCAGATTACAAGGGGATCATATCCCTAACCCCAAATGTGGAAGGGATAACTATATTCCCAACAAGGGACCACTGGAGTTTATGGAGTGATTTGGTCAGACCTATAGGTTGGGGAAATCATGTTGGCAGCTGTGTGGAGTATGGATTGGAAAAGACGTAAGACAGGAAAACCAATTGGGAGGCTATTGCCATAATCTAAGCAAGACATGCTAAGGTCCTGAACTATGGTGGAGATTAGGTGAGTAGAAAGAAGGGGATGAATGTGAATGATATGGATGGAGAAGCAAGAGGATTTGGGGATTGGATGTGTGGGATAAGAAAAGGTCAGTTGTGGAAGGTGAGACCAAGGTTGTGAGAACCTGGGTGAATGGAAGGATGATAAATTTGTAAGACGCTTTAAGATAATGTAATGATGCCTCCATGCCTACTTATCCTGTATGACTGTTCCACTCAAAATGAAAAGGAGGAAAGAACTTTTATTCACCAATCACTGTCCACAGCAGAGAGCCACTAACTGGGGAGCTCTTGCCTTAGCTAGAAGTGATCTGGGGAACAGGGAAAAGGAATTTTCTCTAAGTGCACCTTTAGGAAGCTACTACCATTTAGGTATTATTTGCTTTGATGATCTAACCAATCTTTAGCTCAGAAGTAGGTAGGGAGAGGTTGGGAGCTTATACTGCAGAAGTGGAAGATAGAGTACAGAAATTTGGAAAATTGATTAGAGCATGAAGATAGGTGCAGTTCTATTGAAGGTAAGCCCTGATATTTGACCTGGGATTTATCTTTTCAATCTCCAATTGGTTAATCATACACTCTAGCCACAGCCCCTTTCCCCCTACCTTTGGTCCCAACTTTGATTATCACTTGTTTGAGATCTGCCTGAGGTACTGAAATTAAGAAAACAAGCATTTTGACCTAAATCATAGAACTTTAAAGGTCAAAGGCACGACTTGAACCCAAATATTCTTCCCACTGATTTCCTCACAGGGCATCAACTATCTTTGTGTTAATCTTTAGTAAAGTTGGAGAAGACCTTAGCCTAAAATGGCCAGGGTCTCCCATTGCATCCTGGCCATCTCCAGTCATCCTGATGAATATCTGACCACTGGACCCAGATGGCTCTGGAGAAGAAAGTGAGGTTTGTGACCTTGCACAGCCTTCCCTCCCTCAAACCAAAGTCAATTGCAATCTTGATGTCATGTTCCTCTTTGAGAACAAAAGACAAACACAATAGCAACATACATTATTATAGTAATGCACTGCAGAACGTCAGATTAAGAGTAATTCATAGGTTGGAAAAGTAGTTTGGATCCAGCTGTAAAGGGCTTTAAAAGCCAAATGAAGGAGTTTATATTTGATCCTAAAAGCAATAGGTAGTCAATGGAATTTATTGACTAGGGGGCTGACTTGGTTAGATTAGTGCATTAAGAAAAATTACTTTGGCTGCTGTTTGGAGAATACATTGGAGTGAAGTGAGACTTGAGACCAGGAGACGAACTAGGAGGTTATTATAGTAGGGAATGAAAGTCTTAACTAGGGTTATGGCTGAATAGAGAGAAAGGGATGCATGCAAAAGATGTTGTGGAAGTAAAAAAAGACAGGATTTAGCAACTGACTTGGACATGTAAAGTGAGGAATAGTCTTCAGTTGAGTCGAGGATCATGCCAAGGTTGTGAAACTAAATGACAAGAAAGGTAGTTGTATCCTCCACAGAAATTGTGATTGGTTTGGAACGAAGGTGGATTTTGGGGAAAAGGTCAAGTAGCATTTTGCATAGTTTCAGATTACTCTTTGCAATATGGCTTGAAATGTCCAATATGCAGTTGGAAATGTGTAACTAGTATTCAGCAGAGAGACTGGGGCAGGATATATGGTTCTGGGAATCATATGAATAGAGAATATATAAAGTCATTGAGTGAAAGAGATAGAGAGAAGAGAACCCAAGAGGGAACCTTGGGGTACATCCACATCTAGGGGACCTGATACGGATGATGAAACAGCAAAGAAAGCAATGTTCAGATACATAGAAGGAGTATCAAGAGAGACCAGTGTCACAAAAACCAGGAGGGGAATGAGAATCCAGAAGGAAAGGGTGGTCAACAGAGTCATATGCTGCAAAGAAGTCAAGGAGAATGAAGATTAAAAAGAAGTCCATTCAGACAATACTGATAACTCTGGAGAGAGCAATTTCAGTTGAGTGTTGAAGTCTTAAATCATGTTGCAAAGGTTTAAAAAGAGAGTGAGTGGAGAGGAAATGAAGGTGAAAGGTGTAGACAGCTTTTTCTGGTTTTGCTGGTAGAAATTGTTAGTCAAAGCAAAACATAGAAGACTCAAACGTTCAAATATTTCGAAGAACAAAAAGAAAAGCTCATGTATTCTGTCTATTACCACTTCCATGCTGGTCTGCCCGGCTCTTGTTGCCATCAGTGAATGTAATCCTAGTTGCGTTAGAAGCTCTTAGTCCTGCTAACATAAGGGGAAAATGTACATATAAAGCTTGGGATACACACGTACTCTGGAAATGTACATGTATTATGTCCTGCATATAGTTAGGCAGGTTATCACTGTAGTATTCTCCCAAGTGATGCTTTGTATGGTGCCATTTCTGCTGCATAAATTCGAGTGTTAATATGCACAAGCTTATTTTAATTTTAATGGTAACAAAGTTTGCTTATCTAGAATGCCAGGAAAATCATCCTTGTTGTTTTAAAGCATTAATGCTTGTGTTTATACTGTATATTGACAATTATTGGATTTGCTCCAGCTGACCTTTGCAAGAGACTGCAAAGATTTTTGACCTTTTTCTTTTTTGGCTGCAGGCAACATTCAAAGGGCTCATAGTAGGCCTTTCCATGTAACCAAGGGTAAAATAAAGAGAAGAATATTTGATACATGAATGTAAGTCAGACCATTGGCTCTCCTTCTCTCATGGTGATTTCTTATTCTGAAGTGGAATGTAGAGTCTCCTACATTTTGAAAAAAGAGAAAAACTTAAATCAAAAGTGAAATCTTTTATATCCACTTAAAACTCATCATTGGAAATATCTGCCAAAGACAAAAGATAATTCTTAGCATCTGCCTCCCAACACCCTCCCTACCACACTTCTGTTCAATCACCTTGGGCCTATCTTCTAAACAAATAATAATAATGACGATAAATAATATAAATCATTCTTTTCATACAGCTAATCAGATTGGTGTAAGTTGTCAGCCTCTAGAAATAGAATGCTGCCCTTTCATTTTAAAATATCTTCTTGTTTTATCCAGAAAAACTTTGGGGGAGAAGATTGCTTCTTCAATGACTTCCACATAAATGACTTTCACACCGAGTCAGTTCCTGCTTCTTTACCACCCTCCCATTCTCATCCACCCTCCAAAACAAAGCTCAAGACTAATCTGTTGTGATTGTGTGGATGGTAAAACAAAAGGAGGCAAGAAAGATCTAAATTTAAAGTGCTGGAAAATCCAACATTTTATTGACTACATTTTGGTGACTACATAAACGCTGAAACATTTTAACACTGAAAAGCATGATGGCATCATCACTTGCTTTTTTTCTTTTTTTTTTTCTTTTTTGCTTAGCAAACACAGCAGATGATATTGCACGGCATAAAGTGAGAACAGTAGCGAAGCTTAAAAAAAGGAAAGAAACCTTAATGCAGTACAGGAAATACTCATAAACAAACCGGAATAATGCCTAATGCATTATACTTTTTGTCTCTACACACAAAAATACAGAAGAAGCATTGGACAGAGAGAGAGAGAGAGAGAGAGGGAGAGGTAGAGGGAGAGGGAGAGGGAGAGGGAGAGAGAGAGGGAGAGGGAGAGGGAGAGGGAGAGGGAGAGATTGACAAAATATTAGCAATCAACTGTAATCGGGTACAATAATCACTTAGTCTGAAATGCAGAGGCAACGTATAAACTACTACTGCTTTCTAACTGACAAACAAAAAAAGACAGTAACATTTGTCTTTTATCAAAAATCTTCTAAGCCCCTCATGGTTTTTATTTTTTTTTTCATTGCTAAGGAAGAACTCCCTCTTGCTCTTGAAAGATTTTCTACCTCTACTGATCTTTTTATTTTTTTAAATTTTTTTTACCTGATGATTGTCTTAGGCACCCTCCTTGTATAATTAAACCATCAAGCTAACTTGAACATGGAAACTGAGACACAATCAAACAGTAGCTAAGGTCAAAGGTGTGTTGAGAATGGACAAGTTCAAGAAAGGGGAAGGGAGAGATTCCCAGGGAACGCAGACTGGTTTCCGATCGGACAACACCATCAGATATAGGAGCACAACTACTGAAGCAAGTAAAAAGACAATTTTTGAAAGTTTATTTTTTTAATACTGTTGTATTGTTTTGAATCCAAAACTAAAATGATCCCACAATGATGATGCAATAAATGCAGAACATATCACAAAAATTCAAAAGGCTAAAGGAGAAACAGAAAACATAACTCTTAAGGAATACAATTCTGTTCAGTGTTTCGTTGCTGACAGTAAAAGACTAGTTAACAACTACTGCTTTTTTTTTCCTGGATTTTCTGTCTGTTATACATAGGTCACTGCACAACATTACAGTATGTATTTAAAAGCAGATAATTAGTCAATGCTTACCAATGACAGACCATTGAATGATCCTGCATTTCAGAGCAGCTTTATTGCCCTATTTAAATACTTGACAAGTATAAAATATACCTAAGAAAATGTAACATTTGACCCAAAGTTTAAGCCCTCCCTTTCCTTTCCCACCCTAAACCCCCCATATTATGTCCCTGAAAATGAAAATAAGGTACACCTTGAACTTAACTATTGCGCCTGGAAAGAAAATATTTACATTGGTAATAAATCATATAGATTGATGACATTCATTTCAAACAGAAATTATCACTCAAGCAAAAGAGTACACATCGTCTCCCCTGACAATACCTCTTGTCAGGTTTGTAGAATTCTTCATGTGTATGTGTGTGTTTGTGTGTGTAATATACATACATATGTATATATACCTGCACCATGTGCATGTATGGACATACTGTGTGTATATATCTATATTTTGGGGGCTGATGTGGCAAAACAGTGGCAAGCATCTGAAAAACACCAACGGGGTCCAGCTGCAGTTTGGTGCTTCTAGTTTAGAAAAGGAAAATAGTGGGAGTATGGGCAAGGACAAACTTAATTTGGGGAAGCCATTATTTCTTCTGTCCAGGGCCTCTGAAACTATTCCAATTTGGCAGATGGGGAGGTGGGGTGGTGGTAGTGGGGTCTGTATGGGGTGGAGGGGAGGGGAAAGGATATTTGGAAGATTAAAGGTAACAGGCTAGGCAGGAGCAAGTATAGAAAATTTTTTTTCCTTTTTTAAAAATAAAGTTGTAGTTGGGATTGAGAAATCATGCTCCTAGAGTCTCCTGTTTTCTCACAAGTGTTACCTCAGAAATAGCACTGGCTCAGTCATCTGTCCTTAGCAGTGACTTTCTCTTTGTAGGCCCTGAGCCATGACATTATACATATGGTTCTAGAAGTGGAAATGTATCTTCCAGCCTTTGAAGCCCTTCAGAAGCTTGGTTAAACTCAGAAATATTTCCAAATTCAAGTTAGCTTGTTTCTAAAGTTTTTGCAACTCTTTCCTTTCCCATACCCGTGCGAATGGTAAATTTTTTTAAAAGTCAGCAAAGTATCTCACAAATGCCGGTGCTTTTAAACATCAAACGAGTTTTAAATTCTTTGGAACTGCAGGTCTTACCTGCAAAGTAATCTTTTCTTTAAAAAGACAAATAAATAAAGAAAAAACACACAAATAATGCTTTTTTTCTTTCTAAGTGACAAAAAGGACAATCTTGAAACACTCATTTTGGCATGTACAAGTTTTTTGAAGTGGGGAGGGGAAAACCTGGCAGTGTTTATACAACACACACTGAAGTGCCTGCTAAGACAAGGCTAAAGATACACCCTGCAGTTAAGAGAAGTTCTCTCCTTCAGCTTATCTTAGCATAAAGAACAAAAAAGATTGTAACATAAAGCTTTGGCTATTTCAAATCTACTATATACATTTCTTTGGAAAACTACACAGTCATAAATTAAAGTGGTGATCAAATAAGCTTATACAAAATTTAATTAAATTAAAAAATCACAGCACATTATAGAGAAAAAAACAGAAAGAACCCAGTGTCACAAAAAAGATAATATTTTTTTTTACCCTGTGAAAAAATCAACTACCAAACACAAAATTTCTGAAGTAACTATTGAAATGAAAGTCATTTTTTCGTTCCTTTCTTGCATTTTTACACAATCTTTAACCCACCTGGGGAACATTTCCAGAAATTAAAAGTCTTCCTTGAGCATCCTAGGGCAGTTCTGCCAAAAAGTAAAACAAAACAAAATTCAACCAACCCCGAACTAAAGGGAACAAATCTTCAATGATACATACTACAAAATAAATAAGAGTTATAAAGATTTTTTAAGTAATCTTAACAATTATCAAACTAGTAAGTTTTGCCTTATCACATAGACTCTCTATACAACATAACCCTAAAGCTTCATTACTATGAGGTATTTGGAGGAATTGGTAAAAGTGATGCACGGCCTGCCTGGTGGAGGGACTCAAACTGTGATGGGAGAGGACAGAGGAGAAGAAGGAGCTTTGGTTCATCAGCAAGAAAGTGGAAAAAAAAAGTTTTCCTTTGGTATCAAAGAAAGTTTCATTGCATGGTTGCACGGAAAAAGCACCACGGTGAATAATTATTCCTTTTTTTTTTTCCATTAGTGGCCTTTCTAAGAGGCTGAGGTATTCAAAGAGTATAAGGTGAGAGAGGTCAACAGCGGTTTAACACTTTGGTTCAAGCAAGGCACTCGTCCTATGAGTTTACAAAGTTTGCAACATGTTTGCCTAAAGATTTATTAAGTAGTATTAGCAGTAGTAAGAGTAATATTTCCTAATGACGTTATTATTTATACCATTATTATTATCAATAATGAAGACAAGTTTATACACTGAGTGAAGATTAAGAAAGGGGAGAAGAGGTGGGGAAAGGGAATGGGGCTGAGTCCCCTTTGCAGACCAAGGCCGTGCATGAAAAAATCTTTGGTATTCTTTGGTATCATCAATGTGATTAAAATCACCAATGGAAATCGAGTGAGGTAGCGTCTTTGGTTCACACTATAAATAGATTTTTTACACATTTATTTTTTACATTTGTGGAAGTAGCTATTTCTTACCTTTTGCTTCTTTGTCCTTCATATTTAGGAAATAGTTACCAGATGTACTATAAAGCTGACCACACCACAATAATAACCCAGAAGGCCCAACAAGTGTCAAAATAACCTCTGGCCTTTGAATGCACCCTAAACTTGGCTTGATAGAAAAGGGAGAAGTGCTTTCTCTTTGTTTGCTAAATGCATAGTTTTCATCCTTTATGTACAAAGGGAGGACCTTTCCTGGGAAAAATGCCTTTGCAATTCATGTGAGAAGCGTCCTAAAACTCTTTGGTATAGTATGGTTTGCATTTAACCTGTGAAGATAGGCCATTCACCTGGGATAGCATTGGACGTGGGAAGAGTCCCGAAGTAACAGAGTGCTTTCCTTTTTTCTGGCAAAGGAATCACGGTGCTCTTGGTTGGGTGCAATGAATGACATGGGTCAGGGAGAATTTCTGGATTCCACCACACCCTTTCTTTGGTCTTTAGGGTCTATTCCAGCTGCATTCTGAGACTGAATCCCTGACATCCAGAATTGTTTTACCTGAACTCTGATTAAAGGTTTGTCTTCTACTCTTTGGTACATGTTTCCTTCCCCACACCATCATTCCTCCCATCCTCCTGCTTAGCCCCTTTCAGGAAGTATTTCCTGTGGTGACAGGACCTGGATGATTGATGGATGAAATCAAACTAACTTCAATTCCACCAAAAAAGAAAAATGCTAAAGATTATTGGGAGTATGGTGTTGGAACCCACAAAAAAAAAGATTTTTTTTTTTTTGTTGAATTTTACTTAAGGTAAGAAATGATCAGAACTTGAATAAACTAATGTCATGTTGTTTGTGTTGATCAATGTATTAGGCTAATATGGTGAGACATAAATAATGCTACAGTAAGCAGAAATGGTGGCATTCCTTTTTCAATGTGATATTTAGAAGATAAGGAAGATGAAGCCTGTGACTACAAGGTGATTAGCATATTGCTTGTGAAGAGGTGGGGCTTGTCCATTATGACTTCTAAAAATTAAAGGTCTTAAGTATGCACAACAGGTAAGTAAAAAATTATTTTTCAGGCTGTAGTTTGTGCATCTGTTTATGTGAAAATATATCTCTAGGTCCTGAAATTGCATATTGGGTGCAAATTCAATGCTGGTATGAAAATTCTCTTTGGTTTCAGTAAATAGGTTAATTGATTATTTTTCAAAAGACATGATGATGGTAAGTACTTAAAGAAAAAGTGGTGACATATCTGGAGGCTGTGTCTACATCCAAAACAACTGGATGAAAGGAAAAAAATTATTCAAAATGGTCATTTGGGAATCATATAATAACAACAACAATAAAAAAAAATAAAACCTGGCTGCTTGAATTCAACCAATTTGTTTTTGGTGGGCTTAAAAAATTACTGGAATAAAGTAAAATCATCTATGTGTGTGCAGACATAGCTTGAAGTTCCCTGAATTTTATATTCTCATGTTTGGAATGGATAAGGCTTCCCCCTCCTAACATGATAAATAAGTTATATTGCAGGTTTTCATTTCCTTCTGGAGAGAGCAAACATTAATCAGTTTTTTCTCTGATTCATGCTGAATTGACAATACTGAATTTCTAGGAAACTTGAAGGTATGTAATTTTAAAAGTTTGTTTAAATAATTGGACTGTATTTGTGCCTTTTTTTTTTTTAAAGAAAGCTGGAATTCAGGATAAAATGGAAAAACCTAAAATTAAAATTCCTTGAGGCAACAGCACTGGAGATTTCAAAAAGGAGTATTAGTTTCAACATTGATCTCAGGAAGAGGGATGAAGTTAATGAATTGTGGTTGAGTTTTACCTTTTTAGATTTCTGTCAGATAATTAGAGAAGTTACTCAAATGTGGTCCTAAGGAGCTAGGTAGTATGTTGTAATTGTTTAATTTCTTTATCTTTAGCATTTTTATGAGATTTGAATGAGCCACTTGTTCTTGGGACAATGCTTACCTTTATATTTTCAAACAGATAAGGTAATTAGGAATAGCCAGTTTTTAGCCAAATGATAAACTTGCAGTTGTGGTTTGGAATGAAGGAATTTTCTACCTGAATCTCCATACTTCTTTAAAGGAGAGGAAATGATTCACTAGTTACCACTTCATCATCATTATCTGATTTTGTTGTCTCTGCTGCTATTCCTAGTGATTTAAAAAAAAAAAAATCTCATGGTCATATATGGCCCTGGCTCTATGAGCAAAATGGAAAAATTTTGTTTTGTGTTTAGAAGGTCAAGTTGAGTGCTCTTTATCTGCCCCTCCCTCCCCCATTTAAAATAAAGTGGAATCTATGGCATGCAATATCCAGCCTGATATAGTAGCAAGAAAGAATGTAGTACACAATGGAGGTTGTGCTTAGTGGTGGAAAGACTATAAGAACTACAAAATGGAAAGTCTATTTTTCTCTTGGCCTTTTTCTATGTCCTAACAATCCTCCCAATTCAAGGTTGAATCATCCATTGTCTCTTGACACCCAAATCTCACCAAGGATTGAGCTGGCTATGTAATCACTTTGGTTTGCTTATTTTAAGTGGTTAGAAATGCTAGATAGGTTGTTTTTTGCTGTTTGTTTTTAAAAGCACTTTTGGTATCTAATGATTCAAAATAATAGGTCAAATCTCTAGGATTTGCAATCTCTAATTTGATGATGTGGGCACCTACCAAAAAATGCCAATTTCATGGTGTTAAGAGTAGGTTCAGAATAACCAGCAGGTTATTCGGAAGGAACAAAATTAGATTTTTCTCAACTATCAGTGGATTGTTGGGCTGTGTCTAGGGTTCCAGTCAAGTGATGGTTACGGCACTTGAATGGGCTCCTGTCAACTGAATGGAAGGACACGCTCATGGCATCAACCTTTGTGATAGGATATTAGTTGCTTCCCTGAAGCTACATTCTTTCTTGCCAGTTCAGAAAACTAATGCTTCAAATGCTTCAAGAGTCCTAAATAACAGTCATGATTATATGTGTACTGTATTATACAGTTAGGTCAGTTCATACATATAACTTTACATAGTATTTTGTGTAAAAATAGCTTTGGAATATTAAAATCATTGCAATAAAATACCTGCACTATAATATTAAATGTGTTCTTTGGTACCTAGGTGATTTTTTTTAATGGATGGAATCTTGTTTCATTTTTTAAAAAATATCTGAACATTCCTTAACAAACAAAGAGAATGCACTGGTTTAGGAGTCATTCAAATTTTCTTTGCTGGGTTTGAATCTGCATTTAAGGTTATAGGCCTGGCAGGTTCAAACAATAGAAGAGTGAAATCCCACTTCTGTTCAAATGAACTCAGACAATTCCGCACTGTGTTGGCTGTACTCCATGGCACAACCCTTCCTGAAGACCAGCCCTGCCTAAGTCCCTAGCCACTGGTGGTGGGTATGTGTGGGTGGGTGTGCGCGCGCACAGTACTGAGACACCATACACCGTCATGGTATGGCAGAAGAGATGAAGGAGTCAGATCTGAAAAGATGTCCATTCAATGGCTAAAAATCACTATGCTTCAAACCACTAAACAGCCAAGCACAGTGAGAATGATCATGGATGGACGGTGTAAGACCCAGCAGTTCTCTTGCTCATAAATTCCATTGCCAAGTCATCACCCTGCTGAAATGTGTGTCTCAGAACAAAATCAGGATGCAGGTGAGTTCAGTCTTTGGTTTCTTTGGACTATAAATAACTTTTTTTTCAAATAATTCTAAGTATAAACCTGCTATCTTGAAGTCCTGGTCTTTTTTTTTCTTAAATTTTTCTTTAAAGCTTTTCCACCGAGGTTTGAGTTTGTGGTTATTTCTTCATGCTTTGGTACAAGTGCTTGATGTAGATGAATTGCTTGAATTGGTGCTGCCCTCGTCTTGCCACTTATCCAGACTCCTCCTTCTTGCATTCATGAAAAAGTTGCTGACGGTGCTCAGCTCCAACCCGAGCTGCTGGGAAATGGTGATTTGCAATTCTTTGGATGGACGCTTATTTTCTTTGAATATTGCATGTAGAGTTCGACGCTGGACATCTGTGAAGACCAACCTAGGCTTTTTGGGTGTGTTCCCTCTATCCTTCCCATGTTCTTGCTCTTTCCTTTTGCATGCTGCAATAAAACACATAGCTATGTTAGAATATTGCCTGGAAAAATAGGGAGGCCATAAGGAGACACTAATGAAGTTGTCCAACTGGATGCATCAATTAATGCAACAATTTTATTTTAATTTTGCTTGGAAATAAATTTTTCTTATCTTTATTTTCTTTGCCTTATGGATAAAAAATGCAGTGTATCATATGATTTGGTTTGGTTCTTCTTGGTTTGCTTAAATTGTAGTTCTTTTAATGTTAATTATTTTTTTACTTACAGATATAGAGATTTTAGCTAAGAGCAGTTGGATTGGATTGGGGGTGGAAGACTAAAGAAGATTGAGAAGAAATAGCTTTAAGCCCTTAAAAAGTTATAATTGGGTTAGATAAATAGAAATTGGGTGTTTGAGTTAAAAATAAAATAAAATTTTATAAAAAAAATTAAAAATAAAAATTAAAAAATCTGACCTACTCACCTCAATTTATTTTCTCTCTGTTTTTGTTATTTCATAGTTAGTAAGAAAATGTTATGCTGGGGATCCATTACACAAGTCAAACAACAGAGTTAACTGCTACATTGGACCAGGAAGAGAGTTCCTCAAAGTGCTGAACACATCCTCATTCCCTCCCTTTTCTTTCACTATCCTATGCTGTGCCCAAACTGTCTAGGACTTATCAGTGTGTCAGGGTTTGCACTACTAGCTTTATACCCCAAGGTAATCACCTTAATTGCTTAATGACAGCAAGAAAAGAAGACAAGGTATAAAAATATTCATAGCAGCACTATCTGTAATAGCAAAACACTAAAACTCAAACATATGTCCAATGATTAGGGAAATGACTGAACAAACCCTAGAATATTAAAGTAATGAAATGAATATGACCACCCCATAAAGAATGATGGATCCAAAGAACTTATTGAAATGTAACACTATGGAAAAGCTTTAATGAAGTCATATAGAGTGAAGAAAGCAGAATCAACAGAGAACAGCACACATAATCTATGGCATATATAATCTAAAAACATCACTGAAAAGGCAATGAAATACAGACCAACTACAGCCAACAATGTTGGTACCACATTATCAAAACTAAAAGCACTGATCTTTCCTTTCTGTTAGCAATCAGTAAATTGCAACAGTGCAAAATGACATGTACTCTCAGTCAAAATCGTGTTGTTTCTGGGTGAGGGATGGTGGTGATGGTGGAAGAAGTTGAGCAAAAGGAACATAGGAGCAGTAGAAGAAAAAGGAGAAGAGGAAGGGGAAAGAGGACTTTAGCTGAAGAAGAAGGAAGTTAGTAAGACAAGAAAAAAAAGATCAGTGTGGCTGTCAAGGTGCCAAAGATATGAGATGCCAACAAAGTGAGAAGGTACAGAGCAGAGAAGGTGAGCTGTTCAAAGGAGTTGAAAGGAGTTGAGAACATGAGCAACTAGTAAGAAGGACAAAGGACAGAGGATTTTGCAACCATAAAGGATGTAGAACAAGGAGACCTTTGATCAAGGTCATAAAGTCACAGAGCAAGGTTTGCTGTGACCTCCCATAGAGTGCTCCATGTTTGTCTTTCTACCACTGCCAAGTAATTGTTATCTATGTACAAAGTGTAGGCTGGTTTTTCTCCTAGAGAACACAAAGGGGCAAAAGAACCTTTCTCACTTTTCCAGGTTATCAGGGAGAAGGAATTATTCCTTAAAAAACATAGCAACGGAATATGGACTCCTATGTGAAAACAAGGGAGGAAAATGGATGGAAGAGGCCAGACAAAATCTTGACCTGTGTCAGGAGTTTAGAGGGGAGAGAAATGTGGTATAGGGGAGATAAATATAACTGTGGGATAGGGGAAGGACAGGGAGGATTAGCTAATGAAAGTTATTGTGAATAGTAAGAAAATAATCAGTAAACAAGCAAATAGGAAGCAAATAATATAAACAGTAAGCAAGTTAAGTCAACTGGTATTTAGATTAACTAAGTAAATACATATTTGAGAGTTGGAAAAGTACAACCCTAATATCATCCAACAGACAGGGCTAAAGAAAATCATAAATACCTATTCATACGTACGAGGGACTGAAGGATGGATGATTTTAATGTGAATAGCTAGCAATTAGCAGTATTAAATTGGCTTTAAGTTTACACTAAATTCTAAAAATATTTGGAGCCATAGAAGTCAGAATGGCAAAAGCTGAGAACTGAGAAGTAAATTTGTTAAATGGAGAGAAAATTAACTCCTTTTAATGGCATTCAAGGCTCTCTACAATATGTCTATAACTGATGTTTCTAACTTTATTTTTTATTACTTCCCTTTATCTCCCCTTTTGCTTCATCAAACTGGATTATTCACATTTACCAAAGAAATAAGTTCTGAAACTTTGCTCACACTATTCCCTATATATCTTTGTCTGTCCTTCAAGGCCTCTTTCATGAAGTCTTACGATTCCTCACCTCTCTTCTCCATTTCTTCACTATGAAGTGATCTCTGAAGGGGTGGAGCCAAGATGGTGGAGTAGAAAGACACACATATGCAGGCTCTCCCCACACAGCCCATAAGATACATGTAGAGAGGGACTCTCAACAAATTTTGGAGCAGTAGAAGAGGAGAACAACAGAGTGGAGGAGATTTCCAGCCCAGGGTGATCTGAAAGGCCCATGGGAAACATTGGTTGCACCAGACAAGGAGTGGAGCCCAGCCCAGCCTTGGCCATGCAGTGCAGCACTCAAATAGCCCTCAGGGACAGAATCTCCAGTTGCAGCAGCAGCAGCAGTGGGTTCACAGATCCCTCAACCCACAGGCACCAAAGGTCAGTGACAGGGCTTTTTCAGCTGGCCAAGAAGTGAGAAGGGCCTTCCCATAGCTCCAGCCTCAGGCAGCGGCCACAGAGGCCACATTGGGCAGGCGCCAGAAGTTTCCACAGCAGCCCCTACAACAGCCTGCATCCATTGTTGGATCGTAAAACCCCTGGGGGCACTGAGGAGCTGATTATTACCTCAGCCCTGTGTAGAGGCCTTGAGGGATCTAATCTTTATCTCACACTGAATGGTGGCCTTGCCCATGCAGCTTATCTGAATCTCAGCCTCAAGTGCTGACTTAGCAGAACTGGAGGCCAGATGGCTATGGAAAGGAAACTCTGCTAAGATTCTGGGCACAAAAATCTCTTCCTGCTCCCAGACCAGTGTACACACTTGACTGTGCCACCTTGGAGGAACTGAGATCTTACAGATTCCCTACTCTTGACAAAGGACCCAAAAGCCAAGTAAGTGGTTGGGAAAGTGCCCAAAAAAGGGAAAAAAAATAAGACTATAGAAGGTTACTTTCTTGGTGAACAGATATCTTCTCCCATCCTTTCAGATAAGGAAGGACAATGCTTACCATCAGGGAAAGACATAGAATTCAAGGCTTCTGTATCCCAAACATCCAAAATATATATTTAATGGTCTCAGGCCATGGAAGAGCTCAAAAATGATTTTGAAAATCAAGTAAGAGAGGTGGAGGAAAAACTGGGAAGAGAAATGAGAGAGATGCATGAAAAGCGGGTCAACACCTTGCTAAAGGAGACCCAAAAAAATGCTAAAGGAGACCCAAAAAAATGCTGAAGAAAATAACACCTTTAAAAATAGGCTAACTCAACTGGGAAAAGAGGTCCAAAAAGCCAAGGAGGAGAAGAATGCTTTAAAAAGCAGAATTAGCCAAATGGAAAAGGAGGTTCAAAAGCTCACTGAAGAAAATAGTTCTTTCAAAATTTAGAATGGAACAGATGGAGGCCAATGACTTTATGAGAAACTAAGAAATCTCAAAGCAAAGCCAAAAGAATGAAAAAATGGAAGATAATGTGAAATATCTTATTGGAAAAACAACTGACCTAGAAAATAGATCCAGGAGAGACAATTTAAAAATTATGGGACTACCTGAAAGCCATGATCAAAAAAAGAGCCTAGACATCATCTTTCATGAAATTATCAAGGAAAACTGCCCTGAGATTCTAGAACCAGAGGGCAAAATAAGTATTCAGGGAATCAACTGTTCACTGCCCGAAAGAGATCCAAAAAGAGAAACTCCTAGGAACATTGTGCCCAAATTCCAGAGTTCCCTGGTCAGGGAGAAAATATTGCAAGCAGCTAGAAAGAAACAATTCAAGTCTTGTGGAAATACAATCAGGATAACACAAGATCTAGCACCTTCTACATTAAGGGATCAAAGGGCGTGGAATAGGATATTCCAGAAGTCAAAGGAAGTAGGACTAAAACCAAGAATCACCTACCCAGCAAAACTGAGTATAATACTTCAGGGGAAAAATTGGTCTTTCAATGAAATAGAGGACTTTCAAGCATTCTTGATGAAAAGACCAGAGCTGAGAAGAAAATTTGACTTTCAAACACAAGAATGAAGAGAAGCAAGAAAAGGTAAACAGCAAAGAGAAGTCATAAGGGACTTACTAAAGTTGAACTGTTTACATTCCTACATGGAAAGACAATATTTGTAACTCTTGAAACTTTTCTCAGTATCTGGGTAGTTGGTGGGATTACACACACACACACACACACACACACACACAGAGCACAGGGTGAATTGAAGAGGATGGGATCATACCTTAAAAAAGTGAAATTAAGGGGTAATAGAGAAATATATTGGGAGGAGAAAGGGAGAAATGGAATGGGGCAAATTATCTCTCATAAAAGAGTCAAGTAAAAGACCTTACATTGGAGAGAAAAGGGGGAGGTGAGAGAAAAAGCATGAAGCTTACTCTCATCACATTCAACTAAAGGAAGGAATAAAATGCACACTCACTTTGGTATGAAAACCTATCTTACAATACAGGAAAGTGGGGGAGAAGGGGATAAGCAGGGTGGGAGGGATAATGGAAGGGAGGGCAGTGGGAGGAGGGAGCAATTAGAAGTCAACACTCTTGGGGAGGGATGGGGTCAAAAGAGAGAATAGAAGAAATGGGGGGCAGGATAGGGTGGAGGGAAATATAGTTAGTCTTATACAACACGACTATTATGGAAGTCATTTGCAAAACTACACATATAAAGCCTGTACTGAAGTGCTTGCCTTCCCAATAGGGATGGGTGGGGAAGGAGGGAGGAAGAGAAGTTGGAACTCAAAGTTTTAGGAACAACTGTTGAGTATTGTTCTTGCATACAACTAGGAAATAAGAAATACAAGTAATGGTGTATAGAAAGTTATCTTGCCCTACAGGACAAAAGAGAAAATGGGGATAAGGGAAGGGAGGGATGTTAGAAGGGAGAGCAGATTGGTGAGAGGGGTAATTAGAATGCTTGGCGTTTTGGGGTGGGGGGAGGAGAAATGGGGAGAAAATTTGGAACTCAAAATTTTGTGGAAATGAATGTTGAAAACTTAAATAAATAAATTTAAATACACTATGAAGTGATCTCTTCCTCCTTTAAAATCCAGCATCACTTTATTTGTACCATTCTTATACCTTTTCTCATGTTCTATTCAGTATTATATTTACTTGTGTGTATTTCTTACCTCTACTGGTAGACTATAAGCTTCTTAAGTGTAGGGAATATTTCTTATTTTTTTCTTTCCTTTAATACTCAGCATATAACAGGTATTCAACAAACACTTGTTGAATAAATAAATAAATGAAGTGGGAATCACTGATAATTAAAGATAATAGAGGGTGGTACCTTATACTCAGGCAAGTAGGTTCCCAGGTCAAAGAGGGTTAGAGGAAGCAGTTCATTTAATCAAAGTGAATTGTTCTTCTTACTTTCTCTTGTACCTCCCCTTTAGAACAGGGTGTGTGTGTGTGTTTATCCTTCGTTGCTGAAGATGACCATGCCATCAGAGAAATGATGACATGACTTGCACTTGACTTTGTTTTGAGTGAGGGAAGGCTGAACAGGTCTCCAGCCTCACTTCTCCTCCAGAGCCATGTGAATCCAGTGACCAGATATTCCTCAGGATGATTGGAGATGACCCAGGATGAGTCAACTGGGGTTAAGTGATTTGTCCAAGGTCACACAGCTAATGAGTGTCAAGTGTCTGAGGTGAGATTTGAACTCAGGTCCTCCTGACTCCTGCACTGGTGCTCTATCCACTGCACCACCTAATTGCCCCACAAACCAGACTACTACTTGTTCTCTGAATGTCTATACATTTGCACTGGTTATTTCCCAGGGTATGTTAATGAACAAGCTGCTTTTCTGCAAAACACTATTGGTGATGGGGAGGGAGTGAGGGGAGAAATTCCCCCTCTCCCTCTCTTTCCCCTGCATTCTGAAAGGGGCACAAGGGAAAAGGCTTCTCCTGTAGCTGGCACTTAACTGCCAGGGATGATTCCCTCTCCACTGACAGAGCTTGTCTTAGAGTTAGTCTCAAGCAAGGCCATGAGCAATGTTGTTTTCCTTCTCTTAGTCAGTGGCTGACACTTACTGCCCATATGACCTGGGGCAAGGCAGCTGGTTTCTTGGTGCCTCAGGCAATTCTCTAAGACTATCAATTGCAGAACAGTTGCCTTTTGGCTTTCTTAGAGGTAATTTTCTCACCAGGAATCCCCTATATCAAACATATTACAGTCCTAGGTTATCTTTCCCTCTCATTTGTTTACTAAATATAAAAATCCAACTTGTAAGTCAGGACACCTTAGCTCTAAAACTGATTCTGACATGAAATAGCTATTATGTCCTTGTGCAAATAATGTCACCTCTCTTGGCCTCCATTAATATATTTGTGAAATGAGATTACTGAACTAAATATTCTCTAAGGTCCCTCCCAGGACTGATATTCTATTATTCCCTTTATAATTTACCAAGTTAGTACTTTTCATAGAATTTTTTCTTCTTCTCTCCCTCCTTCCTTCCTCTTTATCTCCCTCTCTCTTCTCCCTCTCTTTTCTCCCTTCCTTCCTTCTTTCTTTTTCTTCCTTTCCTCTCTCCTTCACTAGTTCCCCATCTCTCCTTCTTTTCTTCCTTCCCTCTCTCCCTCCCTTCTCTATTCTCCTTCTCTTCCTCCCTCCCACCTTCCCTTCTTTCTTTCCTAAACCTATTGTAAGGCACAATATTCTAAACTGTGTGGTTTAGAACAATCCAATTTAGCCCTTAGAGAGGTAAATCTGACGTAATCATTAGCATCAGAGAACCATCTTGTCTTTTAAGGTCAGAGGAAATTGACTCAGATTTCAAGGACTCTGTTTTAAAATATTTCATAATTCCTTGAGTTTTGACTTCTTGTAGCCTCCCTTCATTGCCATAGATTAGTCTTCATTTGAAGAATGAGCCAATAAAAAGGTTCCAAGTCTGGGACTATATGTCTTTCAGTTTGGGTCAATTTTGTGGTTGAGAGTATGATACTTTTCCATTCTTCTCTATTTCAGTTTTTTCCCCCTGTTTGCCCTTTTAAAAGGTCTTTCCTGTTTGAAATCTAAGGCAAATCTGGCTGGTTATGGCAGATTCCTAAGTTACAGTACTGAGACTGTCAATTCCATCTCAGTTAATTCCAGCTCAGCAGCATAGAGTTTTTCTCAGCTCTAGATATGTGTGCTAAAACGGTACAATCTCATTCTCTACTGTTGTGATAACCATATCAGCTTTAAAGGCTTATGAAAAAAAAGCTTCTAGGAGTACCTGGTCATCGACTTCATGCCATACTTGAACACTTGGCACCACTGACTTTCAGGGACTTAATATCTAATTTTCTACTAAAACCACAGAACAGTATGTTTCAAATGCTTTCTTATCTTATTTTGGGCATATTGACATTAATAGATTTATTTGTTAGCATGGATGTTACCATAGTTGTCTTCTTGGGCTTATCCTATGTTGAAACAACCTTTTAGATCAACTTCAAAGTATATGGGGCTAAGATTTTACTTTAATGCTCTTTATTTTATCAAGCATTTTGTAAAGCCAGGGACAGCACATAAAGATACTGTGAGATCGCAGATTTTGCACTTGGGATCTCTTGAATTCTAATCATGGTTTAGTCACTTACTTCTGTCCTAGTGGGTAGGTTATTTGACAACTCAGTTTCTTCAGTTTTACAAAAATAGACACAATTCACCTCAATTTTTCTTGAAGTATTTGTGAAGACAAGAAAAGAAAAAAGAAAAATGAGATGATACAAACATAATTTATCATGTCTGCTTGAATGTTTTCCTCTCCTCCCATGTTCTCATTCCCAAATGTATACATGAATATACATGTGGCAGGAGTGGGGTCATGAGAATCATAGAATATCAGGTTGTGGGTACTCCAGCAGTATCTGCAGTCATTCATCTTCATCTAGCGTCATTAATCGTTTAGATTCTCACCTCTTTTTCCTAAGAACAGTAATATATTCCAAGAGGCACAGCAAATAGTAAAAATGTGTTGGAATTTAAATATTTTAATGCCCCCTCTTTCCTTTGAGTAGTGTTGTTATGGTATAAATGAAATGAAGAAAAATACAAGGAAAAGATTAGAAGGAAGTTCAGAAGGGGACAGACAAGTAAGGGAGTGTTGGTACTTTCATATTTAATTTAATATATGCTCAAAGAAAACAAGCTGTATTGTAATGAATACTCATGAATTCTTAAACAATCTTTTTCCCATTATTCCTCATATATGGAATGTTGGTGTAAGGAAGTGGGATTCCTTGGCACCTCCTTCCCACCACTGCTCAGCTGATATAATTACAGAATGTTAAAACACATGATGAGGTTTTAATGTGCTAAAAAGGTGTATCATACTGTGATCCCTTTATGAGGTTCAAATAATATCTCCCTGATTGAGTTGAAAAGAGAATGGGATGGGTTGAGCAAACAAATTAGCCATGCCCTGGAGACGTTAAGCCCTGAACAAATTTTAATAGTAGGGAAGATTGTGTGCTAGTAACTGCTGGTGGAGGAGATGTCCTTGTTGGGGGGTGGGTGGATAAGAACTGAATATCTGTCTCCTCCCCCCATATCACACATCACTTTGAAAAGAAGCTTTTGCAACTGTAGGAGTTACTACATCCATCAGAGAATAAAGAAAAATACTCTAGACAGACACACATAGAGAGAGTTATCATATGCAGAGAGGAAGGAAGCAGATTCAAGGAGTATGACTCCTGCTGGCACAGAAGACGGTCAGATTATGGAGAGGAATGAGCCCTAAAAATTCAGCGAAGCAACCCACCCAACAGAGAAGCTAAAACCACAAAGGTAGCTTTGTGAGTCCTCTGTAAAGAGAGAAGAGCCTTCCAAGCTCTGAAGTACCAGGAGTTGTAAATGGCTTTGCCACATCCTAATTACGTACCTGATGACAATTGTACTATAAACTTGAGACTACTCTCCTTTAGTATGCTGTGTGTATTTGTGGGAGAGCATACTCCAGGTATATGGGAGGAAGATTTTCTAAGTATTGTTCTTGCTATACCATAAACAAAAATGCCTTTGCTAAGAGCTAATTGAATCTTTAGTTGTTGTTTAGTCATTTTTCAGTTGTGTCCCACTCTTTGTGACTCCATTTGGAATTTTCTTGGCAAAGATACTGGAGTGGTTTGCCATTTCCTTCTCCAGCTCATTTAACAGATGAGGGATTAGGACAAACAGGGTTAAGTGACTTGTCCAGGGTTACATAGCTAGTGTAAAAAAAAAAAGAATGTTTCTTATTTCAGGCAGAGCACTCTATTTACTGCACCATCGAGCTACCCAATGCTATTACGTGTCTAAGGCTGGATTTGAACTCAGGTCCTCATGACACAAGAGGGCCAGCACTCTATCCACTGTGCTACCAGGCTTTTATCTGTTAGGTCTACTGGGTTGTTAATAGGAAGCACACCAGTGGGGGCTCCTAAGTTATAGTGTTAGGAGTGTAGACAAAGGGTGTTACCTTTAGAACCTTAGATAGCATCCCCTCTCTACCGGCCCAACCTTAGAGTTTAAGGGCAAATTGGGGAAGCAAGCCATAGGAAGTGGCACATTCATGTTTGTTGATATTTGTAAGATTTATAATTGATAAAAAAGAAAATTGAATAAAAAAAAAAGAAAAGTGCTGCAGTGAAAGCTAGCTTAGCAAGCTTAGCTGGATATTATTCATAAACTTGCTAGCATGTGTGGCAAAAATCCATTCCCAAATTCATATTGTGCGTTATTTTGTAACATCTCTAAAGCCTATGATCTTTTTCTTTGGTCAGAGTTATAAAATGCAAATGTATAAAATGCAAATGTTTTAGATATGTTATCAATTGTACTGAATACGGATGAATTATTGATCTGTTATTCTGTGTATGAATTGGTTGAGACAAAGGTGAAAAGAGGAGAGGAAGGAAAATATCAGAAAGGCAGATGAAAAGCAATAGGAACCATTTAAAAGAAATTTGGAAGGAGCAGAACATGGCATGAATTAATTGAATTTGAAAGGCTTCTGACAGTAGGCAAAAGCAAAAGCTTGAGGGAGAGACAAGGCTGTGTGTGTGTGTGTGTGTGTGTGTGTGTGTGTGTGTGTGTGTGTGTGTGTTGGGGCAGGGGTATTGAAGGGGAGACTTAGGGAACTGGAGTAGGTAACCCTTGGGAATGATGGCCTCTCTAGGATACTAATGAAGACCTGACTGATTGATTTATCCAAGAAATGGCTTACCTACCCTCTGACGACTGGGTAAGATCCAACACGATCAGGAACGCAAATGGACTGGACCAGATCTTAGGGCCATAAAGTCTTAGGAGATCTGAAGGGATCTCAGATACTATCTTGCCCAAGCCCTTCCTTTTACAGATAAGAGTAGAAACAATGGTAGAACTGGGAATGGGAAGAAGCAGAGAATTGAAGAAGAAATTCTGATACTTGCTCACATTTATATAGCATTTTAAAGTTTACAAAGCACTATGAGGTAGGTAATACTAATATTCTTTTCTTAAACCAACACTCAAGGATTTACTTATGCATACTTTTTTTGGGGAACAAGAAGAGAAAACAGCATGAGGCTGTTTGTAGTATGAGGAGCAAATGAGGAAAACACTTCAGAGTTTACAAGCAGTTTCACAACAACCCAGGGAGTCAAGTAGCGCAACTATTATTATCACCATTTCACAGATGCTGAAATTGAGGCACTGAGACATGGATTGATCCTCCCATGGTTGCATGGGAGTATCCAACCCCTAGTTAATCTTCCACAAAGTTCACTTACCTTGATAGTGTACTTTTCAGGGATGTACACATTGACAATGAGGTTGATGCACACATTGCCAAAGCTAGCTCAAGTGTTTGGGAGGCTCCGAAGAAAAGTCTGGGAGAGAAGAGGTATTAGACTGACTACCAAACTGAAGGTTTACAGAGCTGTTGTGCTGACCTCATTGTTGTATGCCTGTAAAACATGGACAGTCTACCAGCGCCATGCCAGGAAACTCATCACTTCCATTTGAACTGTATTAGGAAGATTCTGAGGATCACCTGGCAGGATAAGGTACCAGACACTGAAGTTTTTGCTCTAGCTGAACTGCCAAGCATTCCAACTATGCTTCAGATAGTACAACTCTGATGGGCTGGGCATACTGTTCGAATGCAAAATGTACACTTGCCAAAAAGACTATTTTATGGAGAACTCACATGGTGTCAGGTGATCACATGGTGACCAGAAGAAGCAATACAAAGACACTCTCAAGGTCTCTCTCAAGAACTTTGGATTTGACTGTGCAACATGGAAGACACTGGCACAGGACTGCTCAGCATAGTGTGCCCACATCAGAAAAGGTGCTGTGCTCTTTGAGCAAAGCAGAATTGAAATAGCACAAAGTAAACACAGGATGTGTAAATTTGGGATATCCACCCCAAATATTCACACGGACTATCTGTGCCCAACCTGTGGTAGAGCATTCTGAGCTCTTATTGGTCTGATCAGCCACAGTCGAACACACTGAAATTTCACTTTATCATAGTGATGTCATTTTGGTCCTGTTCAAAGACGGACAGCAACTCCTAATGGAGTCACAGAGCCCATCTGAGTGCCAGCATTCTTATCCCCATTTTTCAGATAAGTAAGTGACTTTCCCAGTCACACAGATAGTCAAGTATTGCAGCTGAGAATTAAACGCTTCAGATTCTATCCTGTTATCTTTTCATTAGACTTGATAAATCGGAGCTAGGGAGGAACAAAACCTAGGCAGGGTTTAGGTGGTAGTGAAGAGGTCAATTATAGCCTTGAAGTAAGGGGTGCACCTAGAGGCCAGTAACCCTCAGGTGGTATAGGAGGGAGTCAGCTGACCTAAGAGAGAATCAAGTTGATGTTATTAAAAGAGAGACACTGTTGTTGACATCATTGTTGTTTAATTGGTGTCCAACTCTTCATGACCCCATTGGGGGTTTTCTTGGCAAAGGTACTGGAGTGGTGTGCCATTTCTTTCCCTGTTTCATTTTACAGATGAGGAAACTGAGGCAAACATAGCAAGTTAGCTTTTGCCCAGTGGGGGAAAAAAAACATTAATGGCCTCTATGACTTCTAATGCTTACTGCCTATGTGACTTTGAGCAGGTCATTTCTGTGGGGACTCTTGTTTCTTCATCTGTAAAATGGGTGAGTTGAACTAGATAATCTTTAAAGTCCCTTCCAGTTCTAGATCTATGATATGATTCTTGCTTAGTTTGTGCTAAAGCTACTAGGAAGGAACATTAGTGGAGTGAGAAAGACTGTGTTCACAGGACACAGTCTAAAGCAGAAAAATCCCAGAGCCCTTTCACAGTGGCAACTGAAAGTTTACCAGCACCAGAAAACATTGTTTGGAGGTTATGGTATGGTTATTGGAGGTTGATAGTATGCCAGTATATGAGAGTAAGAGGTAGGTGAGGAGAATAAGGAAGGAAAGAGACAAAATCTGCAAAGCTATTGAAAGGTGGTGTTCAAATTTCAGGTTTATTGGCTTAAGAATCATTGATCTAGAGTCTCTGATCCCAAATCTAATTTCAACACTTGCCTCTAAGTTCTCAGGTGTAGCTGGCCATCTTCTTACACCTTTCCATCCCCTTTCAGTACCTGATTTGGGCTTGTTCTCCTCAGGAAATTATCAATATTCTGTGTTTTTCCTTAACTCTTTCTCTCTATCAAAACTTGCTGGTGCCTTGTTCCTCCTTGGCCCCCCTCTCCCACTTTTTTTCAGGAACTTTATAGGTAATAGATAGGGGCAGCTAGGTGGTGCAGTGAATAGAGCACCAGTGCAGGAGTCAGGAGGACCTGAGTTTAAATCTCACTTCAGATACTTGACACTCACTAGCTGTGTGACCTTGGGCAAGTCACTTAACCCCAATTGCCTCATCCTGGGTCATCTCCAGTCATCCTGATGAATATCTGGTCACTAGATTCACATGGCTCTGGAGGACAAGTGAGACTTATGACCTGCACAGCCCTCCCTCACTCAAAAAAACAAAACAAAACAAAAACAAAGTCAAGTGCAAGTCATGTCATCATTTCTCTAATGGCATGGTCTTCTTCAGCAACGAAGGATGAACACACAGGTAATAGATAACTAATCGGTGGTGCAATGGCCTGGAGTCAGAAGTCCTGAGTTTTAATTTGTCCTTAGACACTTATTAGCTGTGTGATCCTTACCCTGACTGCCACAGTTTTCTCATCTGTAAAATGACTTGGAGAAGGAAATGGTAAACTACTCTAGTATCTCTGCCAAGAAAACCCCAAATGAGGTCACAAGGAGTCAGGCAGAACTCAAAGCAACAAACTCCAGGTAACAGCAAGCCCCAAAGGAGATAGTATGTGCAAAGAAGTTTGCAAAAGTGAAAATATATGCTCATCATAACTACTGCTACTACTATTAAAATCCAATTAATTACATTATGTTAAGATATTAATGGCTGGGGCAGCTAGGTGCTGCAGTGAATAGAATACCAGTCCTGGAGTCAGGAGAACCCAGGTTCAAATCCTACCTCAGACACTTGACACTTAATAGCTGTGTGACCCTGGGCAAGTCATTTAACCCCAATTTCTGAGAGGGGGTAGAGAGATAGATAGATAGAGAGAGAGAGAGAGAGAGAGAGAGAGAGAGAGAGAGAGAGAGAGAGAGATGAATGATTGATCATCTGCTAGGTTACTACTTGCAGATATTGGAGCTTTAACCTAAAATTGTCTAATTCTGAGTATTTTAAATAATAAGTTATGGTGGAAGGGTTTTTGGTACCAAATCTCACCATCTGGGTTCTTATATATTCTACCTATACACAGGGCTGGCCTTGGCCAGAGAAAGGGAACTTTAATAGGCCCCAGCGAACCCTAACTCACCGCTCCAGTAGGAGCGGAAATTTGAGCATCAACAAATGCTTTTGTCCTCCGATGACCTTGCTCAGTGGCAGTTAATACAGTTCAGTGCTAAGGAGGCTTAACAATGACAGCATTGAATATCCCATCTCAGATGGGGATGAGAGACAGAGATAAGGAGTAAGGAGGGAAAGGAAAAGCTAGGTAGGACTGAAAGTTCTCTGATTCACTTCTCCCTGCAAACCTAGGTAATGGCAGTTTTGTAATGTAACCTTGGCAAGGACAAAGTAAGTTGTGTTGGTATATGTTTATAAGACCCCTGATGAGTCTCTGCTGGCAGCTGTGATTTTCTGTTTTAAAGTAGAAAACAACCATGTGTTGTGGAGGTAGGGGGTGGGGGTTGCCAACTAAGCAGTATCATAAGGAGACAAGGCATTTCTTGAGGTCCCTATGGGACCCAGTGGGAGATCCTGGAGTAATGAACCAGCACAGTTGTTAACTACAACACTGTATTTTAATTAGACAAGGAAATCACTTTCTTCTCAAAATGGAGAAGGGAATGGGAAAGAATTGAGGGTTAAATACATAGAGGTTAATATGGTAGATCTGTTATTAGCCCTATTTGGCAAACGAGTAATTGAAGGTCAAAGATTAAGCCACCAAATTCTTTAGAGAATCATAAAATTGCGGAGTTGGATAGGACCTTAAGGACCATCTCCTTGAATTCATACTTGGTGGGGGTAGTAGGACATCCTTTCTTCTCCTTACTGGGCAAGTGGTTATCTAGCCTTTGCTTTAAGACCTCAAGGGAAGGTGAGCCACTACCTTTAAAATCAACTTATCCCAGTTTTGGATGGTTCTACTTGTTGGAAATCCTTAAAAAAAGGTTTGTATCTAATGCTGAAACTTTTCCCATTGTTCTTAGTTTTAACCTCTTTGGACAAGGAGAACAAGTGTCAGTCCTCTTTAAATACTTGAAGAAAAGGGTAATGTGCCCCTTAAGCCTCTCCTTCAGTTGTTAAATGTTGCCTGAACCTAGTAGCATGACATCAAGACCCTTACCTTCCTGATCACTTTCCTTTGGACACTCAGTAACTTATCAATGTCCTTTCTGATGCTAGGAACTGAACACAATAGTCCAAACTGGTGTGATGAGAGCACTGCAAAACTCTCACCTCTCTATTGCTGGATGCCATACCTCTCTTATCATGGTCTAAGATGGCATTAGCTCTCTTGGCTGCCTTGCCATGTGTCACATAAAGCTCATCTTTTTCAGATGAATTGCTGTTCAGCCTCACCTGTTCTTCTTTGCAGTTGTGAAATTGATTATTTGAACCCATGTCAGACATTACAGTTATATGTACTGAATTTCATCTTGTTAGGTTCCATCGATTGTATGTTAAGACCATTTTGAATCCTGACTCCTCCCTTCTAGAGTGTCAGCTCCCAGCTTCATATCCTCTGCAAATTAGATAAACATGCCTTCTATGCATTTATCCAAATTGTTCATGAAAATGTTAAACAGCACAGAGCCAGCCACAGAATTCTGTGGCCATCCACTGGAGACTTTCTTCTCAAATAATATAGAAATGTCTGCTTAGCTTCCTTGGGTGTGAATTTTCTTAGCTATAAAATGAATGGACTGGTATGGCCTCTGATTATCTCTGCCAGCTATAGATCTATGATCCTATAACTTTACTCTTTGAGACTAGTTGGCCATTCTGGAATCCACTGTATTGTACTAACATTTATTTTCTGGATCTCTCCACACTTTCTTCAGAAAGAGCAGGAGAGAATTTCTCAAATGTTTTGTTGAACTTAGGTAAACTACATCTATAGTATCCCTCTGGTATCCCAATTTGGTGACACTATCAAAAAGGGGAAATAAGGTTAGCCTGGCATAATTTAGTTTTGATGAAGTTACACTGACTCCATGATCACTGCTTCTTTTCTAGATGTTTACTTACCCTCCCTTTAATAGAAAGCCTGAAAATTTTGCCAGGAATCAGAATTAAATTCACTGGTCTATTGATTTCAGACACCTTCCTTTTTAAAAAAAAAAATTATAACAACTTCTCTTCTCCAGTCTTGGGATACCTCTATTAATCTTCACAATTTTTTAAAGATCACAGACAGTGGTTAGTTGCTGACAGTGGCATAACCATCAACTTTTTCAGGATGCAGTTCATCTAGAGCAGGTGACTTGAACTCAGGAAGGCAACCAAGTGTTTAAAATTGAAATCTTTATGAATCTGGAGTACCAATTTCCTGTTAGTCACTCTTCTGTCCTTTCTAATACAAAGAAACTCTGTCTTCTCTTCATCATCCTTTCTTTGGTTCTCTTCTTTTTTTCTAACGTGGCTTTAAAAAATTCTTTTACTTTTCTTAGTTTGCTTCTCTTGTGCTTTCTTAGAGGCTGGTCAAGGAATGAGTCCCCTCTGAGACCGAGTCCATGCAGCATTTGTCTGGATATCTATTTGGGGGTCCTCTGAATGTCCTCCAAATGGAAAGGTGATATTTAAAAGAAGACTGAGATTTAGCCTGAATTCCCAGTCAAAAGCTCTGCAACTATTAGCCCTGGGCTGGGTAGTCCTAAAGAGACTTTTTGTTAAAAAAGTAGGAAGAAAGGGGAAAGGTCAATTGGGGTTAAAGTATGAGTAAACAGGAACTTAAAAAAATTATTTTTTTCTAAACTCCACTTTTCCCCTCTCTTTCTTCCCCAATCCCAAACATCCACTAACTGGAGAAGCACCAGAAGAAAGATACTCAGAAAGTTATCATAGGGCCATAGATTTAGAGCTGAAATGGACCTTGTGGAAAAAAGAAGAATCTTATTACAGTTAGTTTCTTGTGTCTCAAAGGTAACTTTTTTTGTAGCTCTTGTTTAAATTCTTAGTTACCCTCTTATACTTCTCTCCCTTTCTCATTTTCTTCTGTTGTATATGTACCAGCACCAACCCTTCTCATATACGTAGGACATATAAGATGCTTTGTGAACACATTGAATAAATAATAGCTAGTAAATATATAGCCCTTGGAAGTTTGTAAATGCTTTACAAATATTGTCTCATTTAATTCTCCCACAACCCTAGGAGGTAGGTGTAATTATTATCTCCATTTTGCAGATGAGGAAATTGAGGCAGACAGTATAGTTAAGTGACTTCTCCGGGGTTACAGAGTAAGTGTCTAAGGCTGGATTTGAATTTGGATCCATCTCCAGACCCAATGCTCAAGAGTCATCTCACCACCTAGCTACCTCATAATAATAATAAATGTAACTCTGTGCTTTCTCTGTCTCTAAGATATATAAACCTCTCTCTTACTTGCATTCAGGAATATTCCTATACCCTGGACATATTCCCCTTGAGTATGAACACTCTTTAGTACTCACACAGTTTAATATTCGTACCTGACCCAGATGAACTAAATCCTAGGGCACTGAAAAAGTTTAGTATCATACAGACACTTAAAAAGTGGAAGGGACCATTTTTTGAGATTTTTGTTTAATAATGCTGTTTTTAAAGTTATGCAAGAGGTCTTCAGTTCTGATATGGGCATCCTTTAATTAAGAAAGTACAGTTAAAAACTCATTAATTTGTTCCCTTACTTGTTTGGAATTTATGATAATTCAGACAGGTTAGTAAAGCTAACTACTGAGTAAAATCTCTAAAACAAATGACACACCTTATGAATGTTATATTTAGGATTCATTATTATATAACAGGCAGGGGTTTGCTGAAACTAGTTCAAATTGGCCTCTAAGAGCTGGTTGTTAAATTTTCATTGTGAGTATTTACACCTCAGAAACTGACAGAGGCTACACATCAGGGTTTACTGTACTGTTTTGCTGATTGTCTAGACTTAAGAAAGTGGTGGAGAAAATGTTAATAATACAAATTCAACTTAAAAGTATGTTGCACATACTTTTTTCTTGAGAGTCAGTTGTTAAATATTTATCAGTACACAGCTGCAAATAGGTAATATGATATACATGTGCATATACCTATATATTACATATATATATCAGCAATGTACAGGATGGAGGTTAGGAGGAAGAATTGGTATCTGTGTCTATCTTTACAAATCATTCCATGGGCCTATTTGTTAAGTATATTGATGAGATAGGAGTCAGATTTATGGTCAATTTCAACAAATACACATAGAATATGGTAGTAACTGTGATAATAAATTAGGTATGACACTACAGGATGTAGGGTAATTAAAATTCAAAGGAGGAAAGGCTCAGAAATAAGTTTTAGAAAAAGGGTACAATGTGATATAGTTTAATAGCTGCTAGATGAAAGAAGAAAAAGTTGTTGGAAGAAGTTTGTTTTTTGGAATCTTTTGCCTGGAGAGATTTGTGTTTGTTTAGAACACTGTAGTATGACCTCAGCTGTGTGGCTGGGAATCCCCTCTTTTGCTCTCCGAATCAGACAGGGCAGACCACTGGAGTGGAGGGAGGGACCTTGAGACAAATCGTACTGGAATTTTCTCTTTCCTCATTCCCCTTCCTCGCCAGTATTTTACATAGGGTTTTTAAAAAAGAGATGAAGAATAGATAAGAAGGTTAAAATCAGAAAGAGAGCAACATATAGCCATTGGGGGTGCTCAGTGGGAAAAAGGATGGGAAAAATTATGGCTGATTATATGCTACTCAATGTATACGATGTGGTATAATGGAAAGAGGGAGGGGTTTGGAGTAAGAGGGCCTTACATTGAATCCTGGCTCTAGTAGCTTAATACTCTGTGTCCTTGTTGCATAGAGGTATTGGAGTTGGCATGAAGCCACTTTGAGAAAGTTGATGATGAAGAAGAGGGCAGGGGCAGGGGAGGAGCTCACCCTATCTATTATTGTCCTCTTTAAAATTGTTAGGTGCTACTTTGTTATCTCTCTGCTTCTGAAGAACCTTCAATACCCTAAATTTGTCATTCTCTACATTTGCCACTGGTTTAGAGGAGTCAGGTGGAAAAGACCTGATTATTTATCCTTAGTTATGACTCTGGACAGGGCTGGGGAAAGCTCAGCTCTGAAACTCTATTATCATTCTGGCAGCAGATACCACTTACCTACAGGAAGTGTAGGCATTCCAAAACCTAATGGATAAGTATGGGTAAGACTCTTGGGATGATTATCCCTACTCCTAAGCACCAAAGCAAGGTGCCCAGCAAAATGCCCTGTAGCAGGCCTCCCTACCCTCTCCTAAACTAGCTCCCTCTTATCTTTAAGAAGTGAAGGCTGCTGCTGCAGACAGAAACCTGTGGCCTCCCTTTCTTCCAGGCCTGGGCTGGAGCTATTTTGTGATGAAAACTAAAATGTATCAGTAAGATTTTTTTTTTGTCAATAAAGAATTTTATGCAAACATTGAGGCTGCAGGTAAACAACTCTCTCCTTGCTACCCTGAGAAGAAAACTAGCATATACAGATTAAAAGCCCTATATTTTACTTAATAGCCATTAAAAGGCTTGTCATAGCTTCAAAGTTTGTTGTGTAGAAGATTATCAGAGGTGCAGGCAAGATGTTAGATTAGCAGAAGTAGAGTAAGCTCTCTTTACCTCCTAACTCCTACAAACAGATCTAGAAAATGCACCAGATTGAATACTAGTTGGGAAATACAAGTAAAAAAAGTCAGATGGGGCATTTTCCCAGCCTAGATTAGCACAGGGAGGTAGACAGAGACGTCTGTGGATACTGGAGACAGTTTGTGTCATGAAGCTACTTCATAGAATATTCAAAGCAAAAAGACACTAGGGACTAGGGCAAGAAGAGGCCCCAGATCCAGCATTGTGCAGGGTACAGAAATAAGTAGAAACTGGCAACTCTGTTGTACACTATCCAGTTCTGGATTATAGATCCAGTGGTGGATGGAGAGTGTGTCTATGCACATTGTCCCAGTAGCTAGAGCACTGGGTTTGGAGTTAGGGAGATCTGAGTTCAAATCCCAGCTCAGACACTTACTCGTTGTGTAATCTTGAGCAAGTCAATTAACTTTGATTTGGATCAGATTCCTCAACTGTAAAACGGGGATAATAATAGTACCTGCATCCTAGAGTTGTTGTGAGGATCAAATGAGATAATATGTGTGAAGCACTTAGCATAGTGCCTGGCACATAGAAGATACTCTATACATGCTATAAATGTTGTTGTCAACAGCTTTCCAGATTGAGGAGTGGTCACAGGTCCTAGAATATGTACTGGTCAAAAAACAATTTCAGAAGCAAGTAGCAATTGTGTGGCTTGGACTCTAGAAGTGGAATGGGGCTCAGTTTAACCTTCCATCCAAGTCTGAAACTTGCAATGGAACAACCAGGGCAGGGTTCTCAAACAAGAGGGGAATCTGCAGTCCTGTCTCTTTGAATCACCAAAGCTTTCCAGCTAGCTGATAGTGACTAAGTCTAGCAACAAACCACTAAGCATTTCAAATAGGGGGAGCCCATAGGCATGGGACTCAAACCTAAACCTAGGTCAGGAGTGTGTAGAACTCAGATCAGGGAGGCAGGAACTAAACTTTGCCATGGATTAGACCATTTTGAGAGTATTGAAAGTTTACAGTCCCCAGACTGATCTGTTCTTGAGATCCTGGAATAACACAACATTCAATATTCAAAGAAAGGAGTAGTAGAAGCAGCCTGTATATTCCCTCTAGAAGTATGCAGAGTCTGGGCCTAATACCAGGTCCAAAGCCAGGAAGTAGACTGGAAGAAGAAGCAAATAAAAGAATCCCAACATAAAATATTATTATGGTTACAATGATGCTCAAGACACAAACTGAAAAGAACATAATGATTCCAAAATATCTACAGGCAAAACTTCAGAGAAAAACACAGCTTGGACACAAGTTCAACTTGAATGCCTAGAAGAGATGATGAAAGAACTAAAAAGAGAATTTAAAAAATATTTTATAAATGAATTGTGAGAGAGAAGGAAAAGGGAACGAAGGAAATGATAGAAAGAAATGGTAAGGGAATGGACAGTTTGGCACAAGAGGCATAAAGCTTTGTCCAAGTAACAAACTCTGAAAATTAGAATGGACCAATTAGAAGCTAATTACTCTATGATACCATCAGAAATATTAAAACAAAGTCAAAAGGCTGAAAAATGGAAGAAAATGTGAGATATCTCATAGCAAAACCAACTGATCTGGGAAAAAATCAATGAGAGATAATTTAAGAATCATTGGGCCACCTAAAAACCATAACCAGAAAAAGGGGGGGGGGCTACACATCACCTTTCAAGAAATCATAAAAGAAACCTGCTCTTAGATCTAAGGGAAAAGTAGAAATGGAAAGAATTCGTGGTCACTTTCTTACAGAAATCAAATTGAAAACACTTCATAGGCAAAATTCGGTTTCCAGGTCAAAGTAAAAACACTGCAAACAGTCAGAAAGAAAGAATTTAAGTACTGAGGAGTCATGGTCAGAATTTAGCAGCCACAATTTTAAAGGAGCAGAGAGCTTGGAATATGATGTTCAGAAAGCTAAGATATAGGGTTATAGTCAAGAATAACTTATCCAGTAAAACTCCCCTACAGGGGAGAAAATGAAATACAGGACTTCTAAGAATTCCTGATGAGAAGACCAGAGCTACATAGAAACTTAGAATATAAACACAGGAGTCAAGAGAAGTAAAAAAGGTAAACATAAATAAAAAACATGAGTGATAAAACAAATATAAGTGGAGGATTTAGGATTGGTTCTGTAATATCTTGGTGATCTTAAAAAAATGAATAAAAAGGGAAGGGAAGAGGATTACAATGGGGGAGGGGTAAGGAGAGGTAGGCTGGGGAAAATTATCTAACATAATCAGAGTATGTAAGTAGAAGTCTTTACAAACAAAGAGAAAGAGTTTGAGGAGCGGGTGCTACTTGAATCTCACTCTCATTTGAACTGATCAAAGAAGGGGAGAATACACACAATTGGCTACAGAAATAAATTTGATGGAAACAGGAGGGGAAAAGGAAAAAGAAGAGGAAAAAATAAGGAGGGTAGTTTGAGAGAGGAATTAGTCCTGAGCAAAACAAGCTCTAAGGATGTACAAAAATATTTATAGCCCCCTTTTTTGGTGGCAAAGAATTGGAAAATAAGAGGGTGTCTATCACTTATAGAATTGTTGAACAAATTATGGTACATAAAATGTAGTGAAATACTATTATGTTATGAGAAATTATGAAGGGGAAGGTTTCAGAAAAACCTGAGAAGACTTAGGTGAACAAATACAGAGTAAAGTGAGCAGAATCAGAGCAATACATACAGTGATTGTAAAGATAGATATCTTTGAAAGACATAGGAACTTTGCATAGTGTCATGACCAATCACAGTTTCAGAAGCTCAAGATGAAACATGCTACTCACTTGCTAATAGAGAGGTGAAGGAGTGAGTGTAGAATGAGATATCTTTTCTTGGACAAGACCAACATGGAAATTTATTTTATTGGTTATATATGTGTGTGTGTGTGTGTATGTATGTATGTATGTATTTGTAACACAGAAGAAACAATAAGGGCATCAAAGAAGTACAAAACAAAAAAAACTAGCAAGAAATCATCATTTAAATATTCATAAAATTTATTTGTCTTATAATAGGTCAATTTCCTAAAAAGCATTGTTAACTTATATTTTGACTAACACTCTAATTAGAATATAGTAAATGCAATTTAAAATGATCAGGACTGTCTTTCATTATACCCAAGGAACAGGTTACTCAGTGGTATACTGGTAAATATTTAACAACTGGCTCTCTGTATAAAAGAATGTGTATAGGACATACTTTTAAGTTTAATATGAATTATTACCATTTTCTCCCTCACTTTATTAAGTCTAGATCATCACTAAAATGATTAATTGAACACTGACTCATAGTGTTTGCCATTTCTTTTTTAAAAAATTATTAGTTTTCAGTGTTCTACAATCACTTCCATATATCTTAGATTTTCCCCTTCCTCCCCCGCTTCCCCTCTACCTCCCACACCTCTCTGAGACAGGATACAGTTTTATATAGGTTCTACACATACATTCCTGTTAAATTCATTTTCATCTTAGTCATGTTGCATAGAAGAATTAAAATGAATGGGAGAAATCATAAAACAAACCAAAACATAATACAAAAGAAAATGATCTGCTTCATTCTCTGATTGAATTCCATAATTCTTTCCCTGGAGGTGTAAGGCATTTTGCCTTACGAGACCATTGGGAATTATTTAAGTCCTTTCATTGCAATGCAGTACTAAATCTACCAGAAAAATTCCTCACACACCATGGTTGTTGCTGTGTACAAAGTTCTCCTGGTTGTGCTCCTTTCACTCAGTATCAGTTCATATAAGTCTTTCTAGGCCTCTCTGAAGTCTTCCTGTTCATCATTTCTTATAGCACAATAGTATTCCAATACATTCATATACCACAGTTTATTCAGCCGTTCCCCAATAAATGGACATCACCTTGATTTCCAGTTTTTGGCCACCACAAAGAAAGCTGCTATAAATATTTTTGTACATGTGGGACCCTTTCCCGTTTTTATGATCTCTTGAGGATAAAGACCTGGAAATGGTATTGTTGAGTCAAAGGGCATGCACATTTCTGTAGCCCTTTGGGCATAGTTCCAAATTGCTCTCCAGAATGGTTGGATCAGCTCACAGCTCCACCAACAATGAATTAGTGTTCCAATTCTCTCACATCTTTTCCAGCATTTATCATCTTTCTGTTTTGTCATGTTAGCCAAACTGATAGGTGCGATGTGGTATCTCAGAGTTGTTTTGATTTGCATCTCTCTAATCAATAGTGATTTGGAGCATTTTTTCATATGACTATAGATAGTTTTAATTTCTTCCTTTGAAAACTGCCTGTTCATATCCTTTGACCATTTATCAATTGGGGAATGACTTGTAGTCTTGTACATTTGACACAGTTCTCTATATATTTTAGAAATGAGGCCTTTATCACAGACACTAGTTGCAAGAATTCTTTCGCAGTTTTCTGCGAAATTCCCTCCTAATCTTGGTTGCATTGTGCCACGATTTCTGAGGTGTAAATTCGCAAACTGAAAATTTAACATTTGGCTCTCAGGAACTAGAAGGGGATAATTCCAGTACATCCTTATTTTTGATGCTCTATCCTGGAGCATCATTTCCTGTCTCATCCACAAAATCACAGCATTACAAAGCTGGAAGTAACCGCAAGAGATCTAGCCTAACCTGGACTTTATCAATAATCTCTTCTATACCATCAACAGGTGGTTATCACGTCTCCACTGTAAAAATTACATGAAGAGGAAACCCATAACCTCTAATCCTCATTCAGACAGCTCCAATTGTTAAGAAGCCTGTCCTTATAGTAATGCCAAAGCTTTTTCTCTTTTACTTCCACCTATTTTTTCCTTCTGGGGCCAAGCAGAATAAATTTAATCTCTCATCAACTAAATTAAAGAGCACTAACTTCCTACTTACTAGGCTTTCCTCTATGCATTGGGCATAGGAAAATAGAATGAAAACAGTCCTTGCCCTCAAGATTATATTCTAAATATGAAACACTGCATCCCACAGGAGCCTTTCCTGATTCCTTCCAGCTGCTAGTGCCATCCCTCCTCTTTTTACTTTGTCTGTGCATATATGTTCTGTATATGTATACTTATATGTGTATGTGTTGACTTCTCCTATAGAAAGCTCCTTTAGGGCAGAGATATTTTTCACTCTTGTTTTTTTCTCTCTGTGCTTCTCTGTCTTCCTGCCAGTCTCAGATAAAATCCAACCTTCTTCAAGAAGCCTTTCTTGATCCCCCTTTATGCCAGTGTATTTCTTCTGAGATTAGCTCCAATTTATTCTATATACATATGATTTGCACATAATTGTTAGCATGTTGTCTCCCTCATTAGACTGTGAGCTCCTTGAAAGCAAGTACTGTTTTTTGCTTTTCTTTTAAACCACAGCACTTAACACAGTATCTAGCACATAGTAGGTACTTAATAAATGCTTGTATATTAATTTATTCGTTCTATTGGATAGTCATTCAAATGCTTAAAGACAGCTATCACATTCTTCCTATGCCTTCTGTTCTATAGTGCAGAGCACCTGATACTTTGTGTTGAATAAATGCTTGTTTCCTTCCTTTTGCAGCTTCAACTCCCCTAGGTCTTTCAACCAATTATATAACTTGGTCTCCAGTCCCTTCATCATCCTGTTCATTCTACTTTATGCATCTCCATAGCTCTGAACCAGAAACCACACTTTTGTCTGACTAGGGCAGAGCACAGCAGGATTTTGACATTTCTCATTCTGAACATTAGCCCTCTCATTGAGGTCTAGGTTCATATTTGCTTTCTTGAATTTCATTTCACATAATGCTCATTCATTCTGAATTTTTAGTCTACTAAAACGTCAATATCTTTTAAAAAAAACAGTTGTCTAGTTATATTCAATTATAGCTAGACAATTTTTAACATGGTGGTCCAGGTATAGACAACTATAGGCAGACACTTTTTTTATAGTTGGACTCCCTTATCCTACACTTCTGAAATTGATTTTTGGACTCAAGTGTACAATGAAACAATTTTATCTTACTAGAGATCGCCCATCATTCTAGCTTGATGTCTTTTGGGTATCTTGGCTGTCATCCTAAGTACTGGCTAGCTTTCTCAGCTTCATATTATCAGAAAATCTGATGAGTCTGTGCATTGTTAACATATTTTTTTTGCTTAATTTGAAGATCTTTCCCATCCACTAATAGGCCCATGTGACCTGCCTGAGTGACATGGAAGCCTGAGTCACATATGTCTGCAGTGGAGCTCCACCTCTTCTTGATCTACCCTTCCTGTTGCACTCTTTCCTTTTCCACCCATTCAGTAAACTGCTTCCACCACAGACATACACAAATATTAACTACAGGCTTAGGCCCCAGATTTTGACCTTATGAACACTTTCCTCTAGTAAGCAGAACTAGGGACAGGGATTGAACCTCTTGATTTCATTAATATAGGAAACTCTAGGATGAAGAATCTCCTATTCATGCAGGTTAGTATCTTCTCTGACACTTGTGGTCTTAGTGAGTTACCTGGACAATAAGAGGTTAAATGACCTGGCCAGGGTCATACAGTCAGTATAAATTGGTTCACACTTGAACCTGGGTCTTCCTGGCTCAGAGGCCAGTTCTCTATATTCTATACTATTCTGTTAAACTGAGCTACCTAATGATAATGTATAATATAATATTTTCTTCTTTGTCCCACCTTCTATTCATTTATATCACATTGTAATTTTTTAATATGTTTTGCTAAGAAACATCCCTCAGAATCCTTCCCTCAGAAGCTATGTCCTTTTCATCTTCCAAAGTTTTCCAAGAATAATCTCCATAAAGCCTTTCCAGAAAATGTTCTAATTGACTGCTAGGGACCAGATTTCAGCCAAAAATTAGTTTAATCTAGGAGGTGGAAGAGGTTATGGATGGTACCTCTTGGCACTTTGCAAGGGCTCTGGGAACAGGTGAATGGACTATATCACATCACAGCATTCTGGGAATCAGATATTCGGGACTAGAGCTGGTTATCTGTGTTCAGACTGACCTAACTATATTTCAATGAGTAGAACAAGGGATGATAGTGAATGCCATTAGTGGGGAAGAGAAAGGAATATGCATTTACAGTGCCTACTTTGTGCCAAATAATGTGTTACTTTAAAACATCATCTCATTTGATCCTCACAACAACCCTGCAACATAGGTGTTATTATTATCCCCACTTTACAGTTGAGAGGGGCAGCTGGGTGGTGCAGTGGGTAGAGCACCAGAGCAGGAGTCAGGAGGACTTGAGTTCAAATCTCACCTCAGACACCTGACACTCACTAGCTGTGTGACCTTGGGCAAGTCACTTAACCCCAATTGCCTCATCCTGGGTCATCTCCAGTCATCCTGATGAATATCTGATCACTGGATTTACATGGCTCTGGAGGAGAAGTGAGGCTGGGGATCTGCACAGCCCTCCCTCACTCAAAACAAAGTCAAGTGCAAGGCATGTCATTATTTCTCTGATGGCATGGTCTTCTTCAGCAACGAAGGATGAATACACACACACACATACACACAGTTGAGAAAACTGAGGCAAACAGAGGTTAAGAGACTTTGCCCGCAGTTATATAGCTATTAAGTTTCTGAGGCCATTAGTAGAGGCAGAAGGAACAGTTGAAGCTGACGGGAGCAGTACAACTTTGATACCCAGTGTTGGAGTTGGAGTTTTGTGTTTCTCATTGTGGTGAGTGGGTTTTGTGTTTGCAAGTGTCTGTCTGGACTAGCCCATTCTGTTCTAAAGCTCTTAAGCCACGATGTATCAAACTTGGAGGACAAAATAATGAAACTAAAGTCCAGATTCAGTCCCCACTGAACTATTTGAATTGTACTGGATACACTTACTTATAATCCCTAGAGAGGGTGTTTCTAGCAGGGAATATTTAAGATATGACATTTTCATTTTCCATCCTCCCCATTTGCTTGAGTAATTAGCACTACAAGTGTGTTTTCTATTACTGTATTTTCATTGTGTATGTGAGTCTCTGTAGCTTTTGTTGGAATTTACACATGTAGATTTTTCATTGTTCAGTCAAAGAACCAGAGACTCTCCAAGTTGGGAGGGAAATCAGTGCCATCTAGTCCATTCTACACTCAAATAAAAACTGACTTTACAATATACCTTATAAGAGATCATCCAGCCTTTGCTTGAAGACCTCTAGGGAAGGAGAACCTATTACTTCCATAGTGGTTCTTTGAAGTACTGAATACTTTCTATTTCTGCTCCCAGGGGTCAGTGAAACAGTGAATCCCACTATCACATCTTCTAACCCAAACTTTCCCTTCAAGAGCAGTCAGGCATCACCGTGGGTAAAATGCAACGCTTGTCATCAGGAAGACTTGGGTTCAAATACTGTCTTAAATATGTACTAGCTGTGTGACCCTGGGTAAGTCATTTAAACTCTGCCAGTCTCAATTTCCTCAACTGTAAAATGAGGATACTAATAGCATCCAACTGCCAAGGTTGTTCTGAGAATTAAATGAGATAACATATACTTTGAAATCTTAAAGCACTATATAAATATTAGCTATTCTTATGGCTTAAATGCTCTCGGTTCCTCATATGACTTTATCTCAAGGTCTTTCTGCTCTGGATATACTCTGACATCACTGTCTTCCTTACAATGTGGTACCCAGAACTGAACACAGTACTTCACTCCAGAGTTGGTTTAATGAAGTCAGAAAACAATAAAACAATAATTATGTTTATAGTATCATATATCTCAAGTTGGAAGGGATTCTGGAAGCCATCTAGTTCAACCTTTGCATTTTACAGATGAAGAAACTGAGGCCTAGTGGGTCTAAGTGATTTACCCATGGTCAAATAGCTAGCAGTCAAGATTTTAACTCTGGTTCTCTGGATCTAAGGCTAATGTAGTTTTCTCTGAATTATGTTATCTTTTGTTTCCGTCTTTTTCTTTTCTCCTTGTTTAAATACTCTTTTGGAGAGAGGACAATCTTCTATTTGATCTCCAACTCTCACATGTAGGAGGGAGCACTCAATGACTACTGCACTACCGCAGGTGTTGACTGAAAGAGAGGTGTAAGGGTTAGCTTAAGAATTACAATATTATTACAAATAACATGTATATGTATGTGTATGCACACACATTTATTCATTCTCCCTAAATGTCTCTGATTCTAACACTAACCTTCTTATCTCCAAATCCACTGGCTTTTGTTTGGTTCTTACACTCTTCAGCTTTGTGCACCTTTTGACCCTAATGACCACTTCTTTTCTCCTTCTATCCTCCATTGCCTTGACTTCTGCGACATTGCATTCTCACCATTCTCCCCACAATCCTCGGACCACACCTACTTTGTTGTCTGCACTTCCTCCTTATTTTCTTCCTACCGCTAAAAATGAAAGACCAAGAAGAATTTGGTTCTGGGTCTTCTTCTTCCCCTCAACTCCTCTACCTTCTCCCTTAATGATGTTATCAACACCCATGGTTTCAATTTTACCTTTTTTTTAGATATCTCCCAAATCCATATTTTCACTCTTGGCCTCTTCACAAAACTCAAAACCCAATTACCTACTAAATATTTTCCACCAGGATATTTCACTCATAGTTCAAACTCAACATTATTTGATATTGAACATCCATTTGCACTCTAGAACCTGTCCTTTACCCCCACCATCACTATTTTCATTGCCAGTCACTCACCCAGGCTCAAAAATCTGATTCATATTTGAGCATTTCCTCTCCTTCATCTTGTGATCATTTACTACATTTATTAGCACCTACTTTGCATGGCACTGTCCTAGTTACTGGGGGATAAAAGACAAAAACACAAGAGTCCTTTGCCCTCAAGGAGTGTGCATTGCCATGATTTCAGACACACTTTTGATGCCACTGTGACTCAGTTAGACTTTAAGTCTCAGATAAAACCCTATCTTCATTGAGAAGACTTTTCTGATCTTTATTCTAATTTCTTCCCTCTGTTGATTACTTCCAATTTATCCTGTGTTGGTTGTTTGCACGTTGTCTCTCTCATTTGAGTATGAGCTAAGACATAGATATTATGAGGCTAAGCAAAATATTTTCCCCCATATCATAATGTGATTTCTGATCAATTCAGTCAAACAGTGAGGAAATCAGGAAGAAATACAGAGCACTGAGTATAAATATAGCCTCTGAGCGTTAACTCTGAGTGTAAACCATTTTACAAAAGACAAAATTATGTTAATCTGGAGCCCCAGTAAAAACAGTATTTATTCACAACACTTATTACCCTTTGTCCATTGATCATCCTCCCAAATGGACAACCCCTACATTTAAGGTCTTCTTTTGACCACTTCAGAGAAAGTTACCCTAAAAATAACACTAGGTTGTAAATTCTATCATGATGTACAATTTGTTGAGGTATAATGCTATACGTACACCTATGCAGACTAGATGTAATTCTTGCTTTCTAACAATTTTAATACTAAGGAGATTTTCCAACATTTGAATACTGGTTGAACACAAAAAGATTTCAATTAACAACTGAGGAACTTAGTTCTCTAGGCAGTTACATAGAATATCTAGGAAGCAGTATGATATGTAGAAAAAGTATCAGATCCAGAGTCAGAAGACAATTGGGTTCAAATCCTACCTCTGAATTTTATTAACTGTATTACCCTAGACAAGTGTCTGAGCCCCAATTTCTTCATAAGTAAGATGAAAATGATGATGTCTCACCTCACTGGGGTGGTGGTAGTGGGGAGGTTTATGAGGCTTGAATGAGATGATGTATGTAAAATACCTTGCAAACTCTATAATTCTATGCAAATGTCAGTTCTTAGTACATTAAAATATTACAAAACATGAGACAAAGAAATCTTTCTCCATCAAAATCAAAGGCAACAAAAGTACATGGTGTCTCAATAGAGGAGAGGATGGGGTTACAAAAAGGAATTAGTTAATGTATGTGTTTAATGTATCTAATGACCTGAAGATGTGATTTCATACTTCTAACCAAGAGCTGTTAAGTAGTTTTTGTTCCTTTTCAACAGCTACTTTTTATTCTTTGAAAATTGTCTCTTAATTTGCCAAGTCAATTCTGTGTCTGCAGATAAGTACCAAAAATCTTCCTTTTAAGAATCTTCCTTTAAATATCAAAATTAAAATAATTAGAGCTAACATTTAAATAGCATTTCAACTTTTATGAGATCACTTTACATATTTTGCTTACCTGCTCTCAATAGCAACCATGAGGGATAAGCATTATTTTAGAGATATAGAAACAAGCTGAGAGAAGTTAATGATTTGCCCAGGCACACACAGCTCATAGATATCTCAGGAGGGGATTTGAATTTGGGTGTTCTTCATTCTAGGTCTAACCTTCTAACTACTTAGTTGCCTAGGGGCATTTTCATGGCTACTTGGATACTTCAAACATCTGGGATTTCATTTATGTCCACCCTACATGCCAGTGTAGATTGCAATTCTTCTGTGTAGATTATTTTAATGATAATCTATTCATTTTACTTTGCATAGGCTGCTCTGCCTGTATCAAATCCTTATAATGAGATGCTCCTGGCAGGACAAACTCTTCACCATACTGCTAACTCAAGCTTTGACTAACATTATTCCCTTCAACTTCCTTTCTTTTCTGATTGAAGGGCTGGAGGGTGGAGTACCAAACTCCTCCCATTGCCTTCCTTTATAGAGGGCAGAAATTGGACTGTTTGGCTGGCTCTGCTCTGCATCTGCTGCTTTGCTTGGTTTCAACTCCATGGAACAAGATGCCCCTGCCCGGTCTTGCCCCAACCTGAGCCTTCCCCTGCTTTCCTGTCTCCTTTTAAGTGTTGTAGATTAGAATGTAAACTCCTTGAAGGCACAGACTGTTTTTCTTTTAATTAATTGTATCCCCAGCACTTATCAGAGTGCCTGACACATAGTAAGCACTTCACAAATGTTTATTGGATCGGATTAGATTAATGAGTTACTACAGTCAAAAAAATTCAACACCTGGTGGCCAACATTTTAGTAATGAGTTTTTCCAGGCTGGTTTTCAGATGACAGACACACAATCTTTAGATATGGTCCTTATTCTGCAAAGGTTTCTCAACCTTTTTCGTTAATGTAAGGAAAAAAGAAGGCAGTTTTATCCAGTGATGTTGACTACCTGCTAAAGTACCAAGGTGTTTTTAGCCACATCTTTTCTCCCAAACCATTTGGATGAGTACTTACTCTGTTTAATGAACTTGTGGTATCATTACATAATCACCCAGTTCACTGGATTAATGATGAAAAGAGGAACTGATTTCTCCAGTTGCATCATCTGAAGTAAATGTTAACTTTCTTTCAGCTGAGTCCTTAGTTAACCACATTAGTGTGACCAATATGTCTTTGTCTAGCATAAGTAATTAGAATTTAATCACTTTAACTGCATCTTAATTACCCCAAATGAATTGAAAGTACATTTAATAGCAAAGATTAAATTGCCGTAATGAACGATTTTTGTGACTACATCAATACTTTAATCGGGTTAGCCACTCCTATCATACACTCTCGTCAGCAGAAATAGTAGTAACAATTGAGACCACAAGGTGGCACAATTTCACCATTTTTAGAAAGTCAAAAGAAAGTGGTACAGAGTCGCTGTTCTCGGGCTAATTTCCTTTGGGAGCTATGGCATCCTCATGATATGAAAAAAAAATCCGACAATTCCTAGCACAATATTCAAACTAAAATATCAGCTGCATGATGTTTGGAGACATACAAAGAATAACTGAATTTTTTAGGTTTTCAATATCACATGAAAAGCTGCTTGGCCTAATGGACAGAGAACAAGACTCCAAGGCAGAAGACCTGGGTTCAGTTTCTACCTCTGACACATACTGGGCATATGACTGTAGTCAAATTAGTTAGCTTCTGTGTATTCTAGGTGACTCTGATATTGTAACTTGCAGAGAGTTTCTTATATTGATGAAATCATGGGTATAATTGCTATTCACCTAGAACATGATATTTAACATTTTATAGACACAGTCCATGTCAATGTATGCACAAAATATAAAAATGTAAATACAGAAATACACACAATATAAAATAAGCAAAATACAGGCATTATATGTGGTAAGCATTAGCTCAAAGACAAGAAATAGAATTGTGACCTAATATGCCATACTGATCTCTAGAATTACGAAGGTATCCCCCAGCTTGGTCCCAGCAGTCAGTGATTCTAGGCGGAATAGAACTACTTATAGGACACACATAGGGTATGTAGTAGAATGAACAATGACTTGGCAAATTGGTTCCTTTACTGCCTTGCTATGTATCTTTTGCTTTCTTCCTCCAGTTTCAACAAATGGAAGCAATAATACATAACTCTAACAGGCATGTTTTGAAGAGAAATGAGGTAAGAGATGTTAAGTTTTTTGAGATCCCTAGAGAAAAGGTATTTGTGCTATACGCTTAAGGCAATGTTATTTTTCATAGACATTTCAAGTTAGGTCTATATGAAGCTGGATTAGACACAGGGCAAAAACATTCCATCCATTTTGTTCACCTGTACAAATGGCAAAGCCTTTCTCTCTGGTTGCTTGGTTTGTATATACAGACCAAGCGTAGTAAATTTTATAAATCAAATATTAGGGTCTAGTTAAATTCAATTATTGTCTTAAAGAGATGTTTTTTTTTCTAATCAGCATGACTTCCTTAAAGGATCAATGCATTTCCTAAAAAGAAAACTTTTTAAATGATTGAATATGAATGTTAGGGAAATGATTAGAAGTGTTATTTTTCTTTGAAGCTGGATAACCACCAAACAGGTATGGTGAAGTAGAAAGATTGTTGGTTTTGAAGTTGAAGAATATGGTTTTTAGTTAATAATACTAAACTACTTATGTGAGTTTGGGCGAGTCACAACCTCTTTGGGCCTCAGTTTCCTTCTCTGTAAAATAAAAGGATCCCTTCTAGTTTTAAATCTGTGATCCTTCGAAAAAAAAATGACAAGACATTCTGCGTATCCATTTCCTTCACTTTAAATGTGGATAATAATACTTCCTTCACTTACCTCATACAATGTGTATGAGATAGCAAACATGTAAGGACTTTAATGCTTTAACATAATACTATATAAACATAAGGCCAGCACAGTGCCTAGAGCATTCTGGGAACATAATAAATACTTGTTTATGAAGTCCAATTAATTTGAACAGTATTTGAACAAGATTGCTTTGGTGGTTGTTCTGGTCAGTTGCTTCACATCTAGTCACCACACCTTTCCATAACTGCCAGTACAATGGTGATGTCTAATGTTACTGAATATCAATAGTCAGAGAAAAAAAGGGTAACAATGGCATGGTTAATCATTTTCATTTTGATTAGAATTCTTATTTGGCTGCAACCTATTTTGTTGTTGTTTTTTTTGATCCTGCTGCTGTGAGTCTATGTTAATTTTGATTATTTAATAAACTCGAAACTTCACTGGAGAATTAAAAGATCCATCCTAATCAGTAATATTGTGTATCACTAGAAATAATATGCTTTGTCTTTAACACCATAGATTTAGAGCTGGTAGAAACTTTAATGATAATGTAATCCAGCTGACTAATTTCACAGATGAGGGTAAGTGATTTACCTAAGATCATATAGTTGACAGAGCTAGGATTTCAATCCATTTTCTCTGACTCCAAATTCAATGGTCTTTTACTGCACTATTTTTCTGGATTGCAAATTCAAATTATAGCTTCCTGTCTAATCTTAGTATTCTCATTATAATATGCCTAGCAATAATATGGGGGGGGTAGGGATTAAAGTTTGGGTTTTTAAGGAAATATTAAAATGTACACCTGTAGTTATTAGCTCCATGTTCAAAGATAAGAACCCAATAATATACACAGAATGCATTTTATGATAAAATTAAATTCTTTTACTTGGATTTATGAGGGAGTAATTTTAAAGTAAATGGCCAAGGAGGCATGCATTTAATATTATTAACAGTATATAGTAGCTTAATTATAAAATATTCTATTATTTGGAAAAATGAAGTCATTTTTGTGCCAATGCCTCATTAACTCATACAGTTTTATAAGAAGTCCATAGTGTAACACCTTCAATCTCAGTCATGCCTTAGAACATTGCTACTACTTTGGTTTGGGATCCCCTACTATTTCCCCATCAGTTGAAGGAACAAACATTATTAGTGCTGAAATGAAATTGATCATTTTCTCCTCTTATCCACAAAAGATTCTGCAGTTGATCTCAAATGTAAAATGAATATATATATTTAACATGTAATATAATATATATTCAAATATTAAATGCTTACAGGCAAAAAAATTGGGAAAATTGCTTTTCAAGGACAAAGTCATTTTCTACGAAGGCTGAATAGTAATACATCAGTGATACTCCTTGTAAGTTACTAACTTCATTAATCTAAGACTATCCTACTTTACCAATAAGTGAGCTGGAATTATTCCTAATTACAAACAAATACAACAGCAACAACAACAACTGTGTGTAGTAATGTTCCTTTCATTAGCTGAATCGCCATGAATGTAGAAATGATGACATCAAAACTCATCTGTGTTACTATTGTAACAATCTCCTTAAAGACCAGTTAGATTAGAGATCACTATAGATTTTTCTCAGCACGGATCAAAGGGACTGAATTGAACGTTTTAGTTTAATGATCCAACCCATGTCACACCCATAGGGATGAGCATTTGGATTCTACAAAGCAGGTGTGTAAGCACACTCAGACACATGCCGAAAGCAGCAGTGTAGGGTAGGCAGGCAGGGCTGGGGGTGGGGCGGGGAAATCAGTTCTTTGAGTTTGACACTTTCATTCACTTTGCAGTGGGTGCAAACATTCCCAATTGGGAGTTGGGATTTCCTCAATAATTTAGCTCACCCCAATTAACACGTATTTTCCCTTTTACTGCTGTAACTTCCTCAAAACATTCATAGTTCCTTTGTATTTGCAAAGCAAGGCCCTGCAGGAGAGATCAAACCTGGGTTTAATCCGCTCTAGCACAGGTGGCCTGCGGGAGCCCTGTCCAGGGTACTGAAAGGACAATCCAGCCTAAGCAAAGCCAGGGAAACGAGGCAGTCTAGTCTTGTTCCAAGACAAGTAGTTATTTTTATTTATTGGCCTCATCTTTCCTAGAGATGATTCTATACATAACATGGTCTAAACAAAGAATCCTATTTCCTTGGCTCTGTCTTAGGAGGATTTTCCTTTTATAAGAAAGGAAAATTAAAAAAAAGTAAACACCGTTCTAACATTTCTTTGAAGAAAATGTAGTCCATACTGCCTTCCTTTAGTGTGCCCAAGCCTCGAGTGAAGTGATAACCATGTTTTCTAGTCATATGACTCTGACCTTGATGTGGTCAAATAGGTATCACAACAAAAGAAAGCGCCTAATCTAAATGCTGAATAAAGCTACTTTGGGGAGGCGGAAATCTCTAAGATTGAAAATTTATGGTTGAAGTTATCTCCTTACTGGGGAATTTTTCAGTCATAGATTTGGAGGGCCTCAGGATAACCTCTCTCTATACTACAATACCAAGCCTGAGACTTTTAATTTTTTATATGTGATTCAGTCTTCCTCCTAACAATTAGAGTTGTCCAAAATAGAATTGATTGCTTCAGGAGGTAGATTTTCCAACACCAAATGTTCTCCAGCAGAAATTGGATGACTCCTGTCTGGAATGATATGGAAAAGGTTCCTATTGAGATATCCCAGACTTAATGACCTTTGATGTAACATCCAACTCTGAAATGCTATGCTTGTATGGCTCATCACCCTCCTTCTCTTCCAATCCATCTTCTTCCTAATAGTATTGTTATTAATATTAATTATCATAACTAGATGTTTTAATAACCATAGCAATAAGATCCTTTTCCTCTGAACTGCCTGGTGAATGAAGGACTCCCCCCGCTACCAATCTGCCTTATATTGGCCAGTAGGGGGCAAGCCCAGCTTCTGAAAAAACAAGCTGGGCAACTGAAGGTAGGGAGAAATGTAGGGTAGCATGTCAATATTATGCATCCAGAGCTCTAGTGTAGACACTTCTCAGTTGTCTCATTGAGCACTAGAGGACTCCTGCTCTCTCTGGATGTTTTTGTAAGCAGCAGACAAGAAGACAAAGACTATTCCAGGGTTTGTACCTGCTACTGCAAACACACCCTGGAAATACGTCAAGAGGTGATCAGTGGGGGAGCTGAGGTGTGTTTGTGTGGTGATGGAGATGGCAGAGTGGTGATAACATTTCTATTACCTAAAAACCCACCAGGACAGAGTTCTGCTGAGGATTCCATGGATATTTGAGTAGAGCCTATTGGCTGAGCAAGATTTGCAACTTCTTTTCAAACATATTTTTTTTTCCTCAGAGAGGGAAAAGCCCCTGAGGGAAATGGCCAAAGGTCTACCCTGAAACAAAATTTTCTCTATATTGCATATTTGGGTGTTTCCATAAAATAGTAAGATCCAGGAAGACACAGAAAGCTCTTCGGTCTACCAACCACACAGGGAGCTCCTTTCTGGAATTTTCTGGGATTTCCTCTGGATTTTGCTGTTTGCAATGATACCACAAATGAGGAAAAAAACCCCATCAACAACCAACTATTCCCCCACTTCCTGTAAAGGATGGGGTGGGGGGAGAAAAGAAAAGGAAAGGGAAGCTGGAGTACATGGAGTCTCACCCGATATCACTTAGGGTAATTTCAGCCTCATGCACAATTCTATAGAGAGCATCTGCAGATACTGCCACGAAGACTCTATGTATGGCAGAGTAGGTTTTTCTGCTGCCAGACTTGGTCACAGTAGGTGACTGTCAGAGAGACAACGACAAGGACACAGACAGAAGATGCCACTAATACTAGTAGCCTCAGAAAGGTGGAGGGACAGAGGGGAGTAGGAGCTCCATAACCGTGGTTGAGGCCCCAAAGCCGAAACTGGGTGCTAGCATGCATGAGCTCCGTGAATGTATGTTTGTGTAGATGATCTTGCTTGGGATGAAAGGAGAAATAAATCCCCGGGGACTCCCAGCTGGGCCGGTTCTGCCCCTCCCCCTCGGTTCCTTTGTTCACTGCTTCTGTCCTACTCAGAGAGCAGCTGCATCTGGCTGAGCCTGGGCCAAAAGGTAGGGGTGTATGTGTGTGTGTGTGTGTGTGTGTGTGTGTGTGTGTGTGTGTGTGTGTGTGTGTGTCTGTGTGTGTGTGTGTGTGTATGTTGGAAGAGATCCCAAGTCTGTCATTTTCCTATCGTATCCTGCATTTCCTGAGTGGGTTACTTGTAGGGTCAAAAACTGCTTTCACCTCAGACTTTCGGGGAAACTTCCTTCCTCGGCCTTTTAAATGGCTTGATCTTAGCCCACTCCAGGTATTCCAAGTAGTCCGAGTAGTGGAGCTAACTACCCTCTCTCCTCTTGCCTTGGACCCGGGTTCCGGGCTGGCCTAGATTTCAGGCACAGAAGAAACGACAGGACCTGTGGAAATAAATGTTCCTTGGCTTCTCTCTGCCCTCCTTCCCCCAATTTGGAGAAACATTAACAAAAGGCAAATGGAGTTATGCAGGATTCAGTTATAAATCAACCAGGCCACAAGGCCACTTACAGCAAACAAGCCCCAGGTTGGCCCTGTCGACACTTTCTCAGATTCCGGCGACCAGGCTTGGGGCTCTGGGCCTCTGAATGAAGACAAGAGTATCTTTGTAGCTCCAGGGCGAGGTCACTTTCTCTATCCAAACTGCGCCAATCTCCTTGGAATTCTCCAAAGCAGAACAAAATGCAGGATCTGGAAGGGGAACGACTGGGGAAACACCAGATGCTCAAGACTGGAATGAGTCTGAACCAGCCCTGGTGATTTTGGGAATCCATTCCCCTTCTCCCTCATAGTTAGCTTAGGACGAATTCTTTTCATTTTTATTGGTTCCCACCGGATACCAGCGTAATGCATTTCCAAAACCTCAGTTGTATACATGGACAGTGTTTGAATCCAAGCAGATATGGAGTGGTGCTTTGCTAGGCATGTTCAGGTTAAGAGATTTAAGTACAGAAGCGTGAATGAAGGCAAAAGCTTCCTCCACATAGAGTTCCACTTCCCTCTCAGATGGGTTCAGCAGCTTGGCCAAGCACATTTATGAGATCTCTAATTGGAAACTAATCTCCTCCTCCGTTTGATAGGCATCCACGTCAGAGGCATGTCACCCCACCCTACCCCACCCGGGACACAACACTCTATCGGCTCGAGAGCTGCTGGGCTGCATCTCTAATGGGGAAGCAGCGATTATTACATTGAGGAAAAAATATTGATCTTTTCCCCTTGTGTCTAATTCCGTGAGACTTCTCTCCATTGCCCATCTCATAGAAGCTCACTGTATCTAATTTTGTTAGGAAACACATAACATATTACAGTGAAGCTGAAGAGAGGGGATTGGATATGTATGTGGGGAAAGGGGAAGTAAATATTTGGGGTAAATCTTGCAGTTGCCCTAGGGGCCCAGTGGCCTTTCTATCACAGTTGCTAATCAAACTCAGACCTCCTCAGGTCCTCAGCTGGATTCCAGCCCCATCTCTCTCTCCAGCCAGGAGCTCAAATTGGGTGCTTTTTGGTCTTTACATTTGTAGTGTGCTCCCTTAAACATCACATATGCCAAAATATCGCATTCATGGTAACACTTTTCTTCCTTAAAAATAAGAATCTGCTGGAGGTTTCTTCTCTTTGCCTTAAAGGGAAGGATTGGGGGGAGTAAAGGGAAGGAAAATGCTAACAGTCCAGTAAAAGACTTATTCTAGCCTTCCACTTCAATAATGTTCTTAAGGCTTCTGAAGTCATGGAGAAAAGTCACCCCAAAACTATTCCTCTACTGTCCCTACAAAATGTCTTTTAAAATAAAAGATCGATCATAGTTTCAAAATATTCCCATATTTCACAGCCCTTTACAGAGTAGCCCTGAGGCTATTAACAGGTTGCATACCTCATGCAAAAGCTACACTTTAATTCCATCCAGGTCATGAGGTTGTCCTCTGTTCCTATTCATTTCCTCACTAGCCATCACTACATCACTACTAAAATAACTTCATGACCAAACCACCCTATCCCAGTTTCCAGGTTCCCACAGGTATCTCACAGTCTTTTCACTTTAGAAGGGGGTAAGGGAAAACTCCCTTCCAGTCTATTTTAACTTGTTTTAAATATACGAGTGTATTCATTTTGGGGGCAGTAGGTTGCCTCCATTTCTACTGCCAGGGTAGTTCTACTGCTGGGGGAGGAGAGGAACAACTAATTAAGTTTTTAATGGAAGAGTAAGAGAAATTAGGACAGAGAGAGAAAGAGAGAGAGGGGGAGAGAGAAAGAGAGAGACAGAGACAGAGAGACAGAGACAGAGAGAGTAGGAAAGGGATGAGGAAGAAGAGAATTAACGACAGAAATTGGAGGAAAGAGGGAACAACTGCTGATCAAACTGTGAAGTAATACTGGACACAGGAGAGAAGAGTTCTGTGACCATTTTCATTCTGAAAAAACGTGATGGGTCAGTATCTTGATATACTGTCTATGTAACCAACTAATGCTCTCCTTTTCTGCCTGATTTCTGGCTAGGTAATGGATTAGGGAGAAGACCAAAAAAAAACCACTCTAGAAACCCATTCCCTCTGGAGGGCCCTTCTAGTCCTACTCCAATTCATGCCTTGAGTAAGAGGCTAAGGGAAACCAACTCATTCTTTCCCTTTAGGGCAAGCCATCATAGTCACATTCTTGCTTAAGTCATTGGTTCTTGCTTAAGGACCAGGTTGCTAGAAGTCATTTGGTCAACTGATGGGAGAGTATAAATTGGAAAGGTTCTACCTGGGGTTCAATCTCTTGTGATCCCCTAGGCCTTAGGAGCAAAGAGAAGGAGAGGGAATCTCTCTGATTCCTATCAACCTGGTCTTCCACAAATGCTTAGGAGAAAACTGAAGCTGCTAAGGTCTGCTTTCCAAAAAGAAGAAACCTTGTTTTCATTGTTAGTTCAGGGCCCCCACTGTGCTTGCATCTGAGTGTAGTGAAAGGGCTCCCACCCTGGAGGTTATGATCCAACCATTCCTTACCACCTCAGCTCTTTTCCCAGTTGTCCAAGTGCCCAAATTGACTCCTCTGATGTCTGGGTTTGTCAGGCCTCCCAGACTTTGCTTCATCTCTTAAGACAAGAGCTGAAGACAGTCACAAATTAATAGGAGGCCCAAAATTAGGGGTTGGGGAATAAACCCAGGTACCTAGTGGAGTCCTGAGGACTCGTCTTTCCTAAGGAAGAGAGGAATTAACTTCCAGAATCAGGAAAGAGTAGGAGGCTTCGTGCCCCTTCTTAGTTTCTCTTGATAGAAAACTGGGTCTAGCTTAGCAGTCTGAGGGCAGTGTGTGTGTGTGCGTGTGTGTGTGTGTGTTTGTAACAGACTTTTTGGTGATCAGAAGTCCCATTCTTTTTTTCCCCCATTGGGGAAAGAGAGAAGTATGACAAACATACCTCTCTCAATGAAAATAATGTCCTCCCTATAGGGGACTTGGAACAGAAAACAGTCTGTGGTTGAGTAGTCTCTGCCCTCAACCTCTTTCTATTTCCAGAATGATCCAGAGGGGAAGCTGGAGTAGTGAATGTGAGGAAGGCATCATTTAGATGGTGCTGAAAAAAAAATGAAGCAGATAGAAAGAGAGGGGTCAGTCAATACAGTCAATGGAGTACAGGACACCCTCTGGGTTCTGGGGTTAGTGGGGTTGGAACAGTGAGGTCAAGCCAGAGTAAGATTCAAGAGAAGGAAAAATAAAGCAAATAGACGTCGCAGTTGGGTTTCAGATTTAAGTTTTAGCTCTGCCAGCACCTGGCCTGTCTCTCTCTTCTCATTGGAAGGCGAAGGAGTTAGGGGGACGACCCCGAAGGAAGGGAGGGAGGGAGGTAGGGGAGCTCTGGCCTTTTCCTCTTTGATTTTAGCCTGTGAAACGGCTCAGTGCCCCCGGCTCTGGCTCGGATTGACTGTCTCTTGTTCTCCTGGGACGAATTAATGGAGAACGATCAGTTAATTAACAAACTCTCATTCAGGCCTTTACCATTCTATTCAAGCCACTCACTCAGCCTGGGAGCATGGTCTGAGGTGTGGAGGCCGAAGGGGGCGGGAGGATTAAATTAACCTAACTGCAGTCACAATTCGGCCTCTGATCCCTGAAAAAAAAAAGAATCAGTTCTATTTCTTCCCTCCGCTACAGCCAGCGCCTGGACCCCCTACTTCCCCTCGCTTTTCTGCTCCGCATCTCCTCTTAGTTTTTCTTTTTAAGTGTCATAAATTCCTCCCATCCTGTGACTAGATGCTAGCTCTACCATAAAATCATAACAACAGCCAGACAGATAACGCTCTTTCCCTAATACCACCACTTCGGAAATAACATTACCAGCGGGCCACAGACTGAAACCGCCAGGACACAGAAGCTGGTAACCAGTGCCGGTCAATGACTCTCCTGCTTCTTTCTTACTTCAGGTCGGAGCTGAAAGCTACAGACCGGGCTTCCTTCCTACCACACTTGGGATTCTCAGACCCTCCCCCAGACTTGGGGGTTAGCTTTTCAAAGCAGCAGCAGCAGCAGCAGAATAAAATGCAACGAAAAGTTCGTAGCATGCAGGCACCGAAAGAAGCTCAGCTTAGCTGGGCACAAGCTTGGTCCCACTCCCTCTTCTTTTCCTTCTCTCTTTCCCCTCCCCCACTCCTCATTCTACGAAAACATTCAACTCTTCAATAACTGGGTTAGTTCCAGGGAAAGAGAGAGACAAGGAAGATGGAGAGAGAAGCATGAAAAGAGTGAGCATTCATAGCTACATACATGAAGACTCACTAGACACACACACACACACACACACACACACACACACACACACACACACACACACACACACACACACACACACTGGCACCGAGCATAGTTATTTACTTAGGTTCGGACACCAGCGGTTGCAAATTATGAAACACTGGTCCAATGAAGTAGAATCCCAAGCAGTACCCGATTCCCCTACGTAAACCAACGTAAGTTCGAGGCAGTAAGGACGTGAAGTCTTCGCGCATCTCACTCAGAGCGTCTGGTACGTTTTGTTCCATTCCCAGAACCCGAGTTTTTCTTACTGGACTGGCATCCAGGACATTGGATTGTGAGTCCCGTGTGAACAATATGGATACACATTTATAATAATACTCACCCGTATACGCGCGTGCAGACAACACGAGACTACGTTGTGGTTAGACTGGGCAGCTAAGATTCTGGCAGGGATCGCGGGTTTTCTCGAACCGCCGCCAGACCTGCTCCCAGTCCTGTTTCCCTACACAACCTCCGAAAGCCGAAGCCCCACTGGCACCTGCCCTTGAGACTGCCTGGTTTAGGTTCCGCGGAGAGAAAAACAAAGGTATAGAGAAAAGGAAGAGAAGTAGCCCGACCTGAGAGGCCGTCTACCCCGCGTATTTTCGTCCCTGAATTGACTTGTCTAGGTGGAAGCGCAACTAACTACCAAATCAAATTCGGTGTCCTCTATCCTGATCTCCCCAGCACCCTAACTAGCTCCTCTGCCCTCCCGGCTCACCTGCTAACCGGAGCGCTGACATTCGCTGGAATTCCGGCTCTTGTAACCACTTCCACATTCTCCGGAAGGTCTCCCGGCCGGATTTCAGTTTGCTCCAGGGTTTAGGGTTGCGCAGCAGGTCTGAGAGGGTCCCTTGTGAGCGGCACAGCACCCTTTGAGCGAAGATGGCCTGAGGGATGCTGTACCGCTTGAGCTCGGTGGTGATCCGCTGAGCCACTTCTTTGGTATTGATTTCTTCCATTTGCCCTGAATTACTTCCATTACTGACCTGGGAACCGGTCACTGAGGGGTTTGGCTCCCGGGCGGTACCCAGGATCTGCCCGTGACCCTGGGCATTTAAGTGGGCATGGGGGTGGTGCGGGAGGCCGTTGATGGGTACCATGCCTGCAGAAGTGGGTGTGAGGTGCTGTTCCCCGTGCCGGGCTAGCATGGCGGGATGGTGGGCTTCGAAGCCGTTAGGGGTGAGCATCTTTTCAGCAGGCATGGTGGCGCTTGGGTGGGCATAATGGGGCAGTCCTTGTTGGGAGTTGTGGATGCCCCCCAAACCAGAACCGGAGAGGGGCGAAAGGCTCTGGCCCATGCCGGGTACGTCCTTGTGGTAGGGGGTGTAGAGGTTATTCATGGACGCCAGTCCCCGCTCATCCCGCATGAGAGTGAAGCTTCCGCTCACATTGCCTGCGATCCGCTGGTGGTGGTGAGGGTGGTGATGGTGGTGGTGATGGTGATGGTGGTGTGGGAACTTGTCCGAGACGGTCGAGATGGGAGGTAGAGGCTGCAAAGGGGTTAACGTGGTATAAGTGCTGGTCATGCTCATACCTGGAGGGGTCTCGCACGCCATGGTCATGGTGGGGTGCAGGGGCCCCGCCAGGGCATGTTCGGGGGGTCGGTGGTGGTGGTGGTAGTCCCCGCCGCTGTCCAGGATGGACGCCATGCCCATGGAGCGGGGGTGAGCGGGCAAGTGGCTGCTGCGATGGGCTACGCTGCTGCGGTGGTGGGGGCTGCTGCTCATCAGGTCGGCTGTGGCAGGCACCGGCTCATGGCTCACCCCGTGAAGATCGCCAATCGCCTCCATCGTCAGCTGCGCGTTCATTGTGATTCGTGCGACCCGGCGGACAAAACATCTATCTGGCCAGGCAGTGGGAACGATGTAGGAAGTCTTCACATCTGGTGGATGCGGGCTGTTTCGCTGTGTTTGTCTCTCTCTCTTCTCTCGCTCCCACCTCCCTTTCTCGTTCTTTGCTTTCTTTCTTAAAAATTAATTTAAAAATGTTTGAGCTGTTTTGGAAACACTATCCCTCCACCCCTTCTTTCTTTCTCTCTCCCCTTTCCTCTTTATAATTATAAGGCCCCCGGTTCCTTTAAAATTGCCCCCGCAGCAGCCGTGGTTGGTGTCTGGCTGCGTCCCTCGCCATCTCTAGCCATGTCTCTTTTACTGTTTCAGAGTCTCTGGCCACCGCTCCGCTGCTGCTATCGGAGGAGAGCTCGCATGCGCACTCACACGGCCCCCACCCCCTACCCCCATTCCGGGCCGGGCCAGTGACGTCCCCATACATATTAAGGAAGGGGCCAGGAGCCTTCCTATCGGAGTCCGACTGGGGAGTCGCGAGCACATGCAAAGAAGCGAGGAGGGAAAGCATGAGAGCAGCCTGGAGCTTCAGCTGCTCTGTTTTCTTGGATGGGCTGAGGCCCGCAGTCTGGGTTTAAAGGATTTTTCCTCCCAGCTCCTGGAAGGGGAGGCCGGACCAGGCCGCCAACCTTTGTGCTCCGCTGCTGGGGCCAAGGGGCCGTATCATCCCTGCCCCCTCTTATCACAGCTGCCTCCCGGCCTTAGGCTGTAAGGGAGGAGGGGGCGGGGCTGTCAAAGGACTGGGGTGATGGTGGTGGTGGTGGTGGTGGTGGTGGTGGTGGTGGTGGTGGTGGTGGTGGTGGTGGTGGTGCTGCTGCTGCTGCTGCTGCTGCTGCTGCTGCTGCTGCTGCTGCTGCTGCTGCTGCTGCTGCTGGTGATGGAGGAGTGCAGCGGTGTGGAGAGGGCAGATAGGAGAACTGATCCTAAAATCTTCCAGATTTTTTTCTTGACCCTGGGTTGCGGTGGGGAGCAGAAAGGAAAGCTGGTGACTTTCGGCTTCTCTCTACCTCTAACAAGGACTTTTGGCCATCCTCTCTTTCTCCCTCATCCCACCCCCATCTCAACCTTAGGAAGGAAGGGTGAAAGGGAGGTGGGACAAAGTTTTCCTGGCGTTGGCCTTGATGGGACAGTGCCAGGACTGGCTTGAGAGCGCCCGGCCCTGGGGGCGGGGCTCAGGTGGCTGGGGTCGGGGGATAGAGGTGGGGGGCGTCTTTACGCACCTAGTTCTTCCCAACAGTCTTATTTCTTCCTGCTTTTCTAGTAATTTAACCCTGCAGCCAGCCGGGTGTCTCCTTCCTTTCCAATGACTTGGCATTTTCTGGGGTGGGGAGGGTGTTGATTTTCCACCGCCGGCGAATTTTCATTTTAACTTCCGGGTCCTGGCGGGGCAGTCAAGCCCTCAGCTGCCTGGGTGGAGGGCCCAGTTGGTCCCGTTGGCCATTGTCCCGTTTCCCCGGCCCCCTGGGCTAGCCTGCGTCCTCACAAAGGGGAGACTGCGCAGAGCTCAAGGACAGAAGAGGAAGGGGGGGGGAAGTGGGGGACATCGTGCCGGGTGCCAGCCAGTCTTCACTTCTAAGCAGCTACTATTTTCCCTGACCCGGTACTGGCTCCAGCCCAGACCTCTCCCATCCCCAACGGGAAAAGTCCTTCTTCGCTTTACTGAAAGGACCTTCCGAAAGCGAAGATTTGAAAACATATTGTAGCTCTTTCCCCCAAATCCCATATCTTTCAAGGAACCAGATTCCTGTGGGAATAAGACACCTCAGAGTCGCCTTTGCTCCCTTCCTCCAGGCCAACCTCGATTCCACAGTGGAGATAGACCTAGGCTTTAGCTGGGATGGGGGAGCTGGGAGGCTTTCTAAAGGGGAGGAAGTAAAGCGCAGAGCTGGCCCCGGTGCCGGGAGCACGCCAGTCCACCACATGCCGAGGTTTTCTTTCTTTTACAAAAGGCGGGGGGTGGGGGGTGGGGGGGGTGTGTGTGTCACAAAACAAAAGGCAGAGCTGTGTTCGCTAGGTGCTTTTATCCGTTGGAGAATGGACAGATGTGCTCATTGTCTGCTTGTGAACAATAAAGGCCTTGCCAGAGACGCATGGCACCCCTCACTAGTGAGGAGAGAGGCTGGGTGGAAATGGCGCTCAGATTCAGAATACCTATATCCCAAGTCTGGGAACACGTGGGTGCGAGGTAAATCCTCATCTCCTTCACTATATTTGGTGCTTCTTTCTGGGCTGCTTATATTGGCCTAGGACAGGGGACCCCTTAGATTTAAAACGGAGTATCTATCTGAAATTCATACCAGAAAAAGCAGGAGAAGCAGACAAGAATATATGGAAATCAGAGCCGACCAAAGATCACCTCCTCCCCCCCCTCCCCCCCCCCCCCCCCCCCCCCCGCAGTGGTAGGTGTTCCCTACAAGTGGGAGAGGAAGGGTTCTGGCAAGCGGTGTGGGTGTGGGAGATGGGATGTGGGAACGGGGCAGCCTGATAGTAGTAGCCAGTTTTGGTTGCACAAATGGGCTTTCCCCCTCGACCCCCCAGGGACCACCATCAGAATTGGGTAAATTTGAAAGAGAACAGGAGACAACTTGCAATCGAGGTAGTGGGCCTTTCTTTGTTTTAAACCCAGATAGAAAAGTTTGTGATGTTCCATTAAGAACAGTCAATCTTCCACTACAGGAACTGACCTGGCTTCACCATTCTAGCTGATTTAATAGAATCAAAGACTTAATAGGATTTCTGAGCTAGAATCTCAGAGCATACCCAATCTTGTCCACATAATGTTATCCAGGCCCTTCTTGAAATAGAAGTGTAGTGACAAATGATAATCCAAAATCCAAATAATAAAGTGACAATAAAATTATCCTGTCATATTACTGGAAAGAATAACTACTGGTGTATACAACACTTAAGGTTTACAAAGCACTTCCCCTCACAATATAATCATTATTATTGTTGGAAGAAAATGACAAGGTGCAAATATAAGTTCCTTGAATTGCTTCCATGAAAATGTTGCAGTTATCTCCATGTTTCACACAAACTGGATTGTGGGTTAAAATAATATTGCATTCTGAAAATTACTAGATTTCTCAAATGTGCTTTTTTCATCTCATTATGAGAAAAGGGATTTCTAAAAGCTAATGCTGCAGTCATATGTCTTGGAAACAGTGTCACTTCTTTTTCTTCCATCCCCTCCGAAAGACTGGTAACATTTCTCACGATAACATTTCTCAAAGCAAAAATGAAAAAACGGCAAATACTACATAGTTTTCTTTATGTGTAGGTAAGTAAGATTTGATTCTGAAACACTCATACAAGGGCCCCAACTAGATTTAGTCAGAACTACCTGAAAAGGTCTGAAAGAGTATGGTTGAAACCCAATCCCAATAGCTTTATGTATGGGACTTTGATTAAGTGTATACGTATAAGGGGACTGTCCAAATAGAACTATTGGACATGACTTAATTTTGTTTCTCTACACCGTATAGCATTTTTGAAGGGGTGCATTGTAAGTTTAGGACTAGTTTCATTTTATTCAAATATTTCCTTTAGTCACTGACATCCCATGGTTAGAGGAAAATGAGTGATTTTACACAGTCTTAAAAAATACCATGTGCTCTGAACTTTGAAGATAAGCTGTCACTAATATTTCTGATGGGTGAGGAGGGCCTCCCCTTCTTCCTTAAAATGAGCAGGAAAGAAATAGGACAGGAAAATATATATTGTCTAGTGAAACACTATGTGCTTAGCTTTATACGCCTAAGGAATGATACTTGATCAGGTGTCAGAACATTGAGGTGTAGAGTACTGGATTGGCATTCGATAGTCTTGGGTGCAAATTCTGACACTACCACTTACTACTTGTGTTACTTTGGGCAAATCAATTACCCTTTCTGAACTTCAATGTAACTTCTAAACTCCTTAATAACTCTAAACATGATTCTTTGAAAGTTCAACACCCTTTGGGCCCCTAAAACTATCTGCTCCTCATACTTTTTGGAATCCTTCGAGGGAAGAGGGCTCAAAAGCATTTATTCTAGAAACTATTACTCTTTCCATTTACCAGTTTCTACAACTTTTAAATTTTTCTGATGCAAAATTTCTATAATGGAAACCAATTTTGTAAATTTGTGTGACTAGGGGATATTATTGTTGATTATCCTGAGGCTGGGTAAGACTTCCAGGGCTCTGAATTCACTATTAATAAAATCTTTCAGAAAAGGCAGCTAACTGTTCTGAGTCCTAGTTCCAACTTGGTTTCTTATTAGTTATATCACCTTGAACAAGTCACTTGGCCTCTGGGTCTCTAATCTACACCAAAGGTTGTTTTCAAGGATCAAATGAGATCTTGAGTATGAGACAAAGCACTATGCAAATATAAGGTATTATTAAGAAGGAAGCTCATTTTCATATTCAAAAATGATCAAAGGAAAACAAGTTATAATAATGTTTTTCTCCTTATCTCCACATTTAAAACCATGTTCATAACATGAAAAGAAAAAGGAATTTTGGTGACTGAGCTCGATATTAGTAACATTTTATATTTTGAACCAATGAGAACAAGTTATGTATTTATATTTAGTATATGTTAGAAGATAATTTTCCTGGGGAACTTATGCAAACTACACTGTTCATACCAGATCATAGAAGTGATGACAATTGATTGTGAACTTGATGTTCCTGAAGCCTAAAAGAAAAAAGAAAAATATGAAGTAGTTAATAGTTACTAAAGGGACTGACAAATCACCAAATAATAGCCACCCAATGTCTCTCTCTGAGAATTACCTTTTTTTTTTTTTTAACCAACGGAAAGACCAAGATTAGTGTTAGTTCTCTTTATAAGTAAGAGAGACTCAACACATTTTTGAATGCCAAATTTCAGAACATTTCAGAATAAATATTGAGTCAAATACTAGCAAGGCATGTTTTTTTTAATACTCATATAAATGTATGAAAAACGTAATTGTTAAGAAAGAAACTTCTAGGGTTTAAAGACAAGTTAGGCAGACTTTGAAAGCATTCATTCAATACTTCATTTAATTGTACAAATATGTATGATTAAGAGCCCACTAGTGAAAAAAACCCAGTGCTAAAGACTTTGGTGGTGGTTGTGGTAAAGATCAAATTTAGAAAAGATAGATTCCTGCCCTCATGGATCTTACAGCCTAATAGGCAAACAATACATTAACACCATCACCTAGTGAACACATTGGAGAGGTAGAACAAAGTTCTATATAAGGTCTGAGAGGAAAGGTCGTAAATGAATTGGAGGTGGGGATCAGGGAAGAGTTTATTAAGGAATGAGCATTTGGAATGGACTTTAAAGCACAGGAAGAAATACAACAGCAGAAAATAAGAAATTCTAATCACATGGAACAGCATGCACAGAGGCAGGAGAGGAACAGCATGGAAGCAGGAGAATGAAATTCTGGGGAACAAGTAGTTCATTTTTATTATAGCACAGAGTGTGGGCAGGGGAGAATGGAAAGGTAGGGTGCTGTCAGATAGGGGAGGGACTTGAATGTCAAGCAGAAACTTAGGAATATTACGTGGTAATATGGAGCCCCCTAAATCTTTTGGAGCAGAGGAATGATCTGATCTGACCAGTAATAAAGGAGATGAGCCTGGCAGAAGTGAGGATGGATTGGAGCTAGAAGAGAGTGGAGGCAGGGATATTTGAGGTTGCTATTACAGCCCAGTCAATATTGAAGATTCATAATAAAGCCATGACAATGCAAATGAAAATGAGGGCTCTAAGTTAGAGGCTTTGGGAAGGAGAGATTAATAGGGCTTGATGACTAACTGAATGTGAGAGGCCAGCAAGAAAAAAGTAAAATATAGCATCAAAGTTTCAAACATGGAAGACTAGGTGAACGGTGATACCACAGATAGAAGCAGAGTCATCAAAAGAAGAGGCAGACTTAGAGAAACAGAAAATAAGCTTGTCCAGAAGATCAGAACTGAAAAGACCACATAGCACACTGGTTCTTGGATTCAGAATGCAGTGTGATAATGAAAACCTTAAGATGAAACCCAGTTCTTTGTGTTCTCTAAAATGCCTAGTAGGCAGGTGCAGGGACTTAGGCAAGCTAGACTGCTGCCTAGGGTACAACATTCATTCAACAAGAATTGATTATCAGGGGATGGGAATGTTGATGCTTTTTAATATTACTTTTGAAGTAATCAATGACTTTGCAGTCATTAAAGCAAGAAAAGTTACACTGTAATCACTATTAAACATACAATTGTGCTGGTATGTTGGAAACTAAGATTTTATTATGCTATTTCTCCAAAGAGAAATGAACAATTCTTTTAACAGGTAAATTTGCCTTCACACTTTAGTAGGGGTTGGGGGTATAATCTATGAGTGGGGGGAAGGAAGAAAAGAACTGAAAAAAGGGTCAAGTATTCAAATTTTCCAACCTTGCTAGGCCCTGTCCTTGAGAATCAAGTGCACTTCAATAAAATTTGGTGTGTGTGTGTGTGTGTGTGTGTGTGTGTGTGTGTGATGATTTATGGTGGCCTGAAAGCTTGATACCAGCATCTCTGAATCTTCTTCACTCAGAGTTCTAATTACTCTGAAATTTTCACAATTCTATTTACTTTAGATGTCCAGAAATTTTTTTTTTGGTTATACTGGAAAGAGAAAAAAGAAATTTACAGGGAAAGAGAAAAAAATCTTTATTATTTGCTATTGTAAAAGTATTCCTTAAAACTGTTTCAGAATTACTGCTTTCCACTCCTTGGAAATGAAAAGCACCATTGTTTCACATACCTTTTCTCCTAATAGAAACCAATTAATTCAGGATGGCAGGTTTTCACAGTTGACTTTTTTTCCTTTTTGTCTTCCATTTTGCTTAGCATATAAGGCCTTTCTGTGCTTTTCTCTCATTAACTTTTCTCCTTCAACTTGTTATACATATTCCTATTAGTTTTCCCTTTCTCCTCCTCTTCTTTTTCTTTCTTCCTTCCCTCTGGAAGCACAAGGCAAGGGAATATATTAGAGTCAAATTCCCTTACTTCCATTCATATTCTTAAGTTTCTTCTCCCATTTTCAGGTGGTGAGAGAAGAAGTATTAAGTCATACAATCTCAGGTTTAAGGAAACAGGCCCAATATTCTCTTTAAAGTTCTTTATTTACGTCCTGATTTGAGTCAAGAAAGTCATTCTGCCAGGGAACCAGTTTGAGAGAGTCGTTCCCCAATCTGAATAATTTTGGAGGATCATTTTCCTTCAGGAGCAGAGAAAAAGTCTGAACACATTGTTCAGACAGGGTTATTTATGGTTACCATTGCATATCTTGTTCTGTGTTCTGATGTTTAAAGCTTTCAGATCTTAAAGACAAATTCAGACTTATCTGTTATACTTTCAGGTAAAAACACTTTTGACAATTGATTGACTTCGATAGATTGAAGGCTTGGAAACAAACACTATGACCAAGATCTGGCTGGCTAGCTGATTGTCTTGATGTTATTGAGGACAAGATAGACTTCTAGGGCAGCTTTCTTGTAAAAGAGCAATAAGAATGAGGAGATAGGTGCCTAGAGCTCTGTTGTCTTCTGCCCTAACACTATGTTTTTCAATATGTCTTTTCTTCTGGGTTATATTTTGGAGTTGAATTGTGAAGTAATACAGATCTTGTGGGAGGAAGCCTTTCAAGTCTAATTTAATTTTTAAAAAAAGGAAAAAAGAATGAAAGGAAGGAAGGAGGGAACAAAAGAAAGAAGATGGAAAAAGGAAGGAAGAAAGAAAAATTGCATTCTAGGACTCCCTTCAATATCTATAATTTCACTCCAATATGCCCTCCAGATGTAAGGGTGTGAGGTTGTCAGTAGCCGGCACGGGGTTACTCTTAGGGCTTCGGTTTGATGTCTGTGGATGTGTCAGTGGGAAGATGGGTGCTGAGACATAGTTACCAATCTTTATACTGGAAGAAAGGGATCCTTTGTCTACCCCGCTAGCTAGAACTGAGTTTATGAAATGCATTCCATATATTTTCACTCACTCCACCCTTGTTTCTCTCCGTTCCACTCGCAACCTCCTTCAAGTCTAACCTTCTGATAAACTTCTACTTAGGTGGACAATCCTGAATATCCCCGGATGGGACCAGATCTTAGAGGAAATTCACCCTGGTAGAAATCCCTACCGGCGAGAAAACCCGTAGTAGAGGAAGAATTAAAAGGCTATGATGAGAAGAGGAGGTAGGAAGCGGTTCACATTTTTTCCAAAGTGTAGGCTACCTTCTAGAAAGACTCAGAAGATTCCAAGACGTCAGAAATTGGGGCTCCGCAGCTGTAGGTCAAAGCTCCGGCAAACGCTTCACGTAGTTTCAAGGTGCCTCATTCAAGAGACTTCCCGTGTTTAAAGAGCTTGTCTCTTCTTCCCGGGTGGGCGTTTGTTCCCTTCTGTGATCATCTCCAGCGGCTTCAGCTGGTAACACAGAGGGGAAGCTTTGGAGGAGCTGCGCTAGGGAGGGGAAAAACTCCTTAACCAAATCATTTCGGTGTCTAATCAATTAGTGTTTGTGTAGTCAAGTGCCATAGATTTAACAGAATAATCGTTAACCGTCCTTGTCTTTATTTGACCCGCAGACACCTAGAAGATTTAAAAATGAAACTTTTGTGTTTTGCAACTCCCTATCATCTTCCTCCATTCCTTTTTCTCTTTCTTTCCTTGCACTCTCCCCCACCTTTTTCCTCCTCCCCCATTTTCGTTTCTGTCCTTCCTATTGTTCTTTGTCTCCCCCCTTCCTTCCTCTTCTTACCTTTCCATTTTTTATTCTATTCCCCCCACCCCTTCCATGCTCTTTACCCAGTCTATGGGACTCCCTGGCGCCTGCTTCCCCAGAAAGCAGTATATCCAATACTATTTAAACTACACCCTGCGGGGCCCAGAGTGGCTTCTGTGGCTAGCAGAATTTCAGCATTACCAGCTCAAGAATCAGGTGGCCAGCACAGAGAGCCCACCTAGACATCTGACCTTTCGTTGAGAGAGGTCCATGCAGGAGGACAGAAAATGCACAGGAATGCACCTTTTCACTTGTGCATAGAGCAATCAGCTGCGTTCTTACATAAGAAAGACTTTTTATTACCTTCACACAGGAAAACTGATGTCCACAAATGTCTTTCAGAGCAGGACCTATGGATTGTATTTACATATATGGTATTTCTATCCCCATAAGAGGATGATGCATGCAGTTTGACCTTATTTGTTCAAATAGACTGACAGAACCCTATCATTTCCCCCCAGAGCAATCCATATATTAAATAGATACCTGCAATTTGATTTCTTCAGATAGATCACAGATCACCTACAGGTATGCAGTAGACATAAGTAGATCTAGTTTATGCCTTCCTACTAAGAGAAAGAAAAATAATGTGAAGAGAAGGACTTAAGTCCTGGTCTCCACATACAGGACTTCCCTTGAGTCATATGCAAGGTTTCCCTTCACCCTACGTTCAAGGTTGAGGATGTAACTAAGCAGACAGATCCTTTATCTACATTCTTGTGGAAGACTTGTACTCTGTGATTACGTTCTTTATTTAATCTCAGCCCTCTATTTCTGGAATTCTTAGTTTCTGGGTGAAGAAAACAGTTGGATTTCCAGGCCTTGGTTAGTCATTAAGTCTTTTAGATGGGATGAAAGGTAGTGAGCTCAGTGCCTGTGGAACATCTCAAATGGAATAGGGAATGGAGAGGAGGCTGGACCCAGGAAATCCTGGACATAGGTTACTCATATGAATCTGTGCTTAGGTGGAGGGATAATGCGATAGGGTAGGGAAAAAATAAGAGGTAAGGTGAAGAGCTCCAGGTATCACTATTCTGGAACCCAGAGCCTTGATTCTTGGAATCCTGGAGTCTTGAAACTCCAATCCAGGATCAGTATGACCAGACACCAATAGGAATCTCAAGGAAACATGCCAGGGTGGCAATGGGAAGGAAGGAAGAAGAGCTACTCTATCTGAGTAATAGGGACAGTGAGCAGCCTCCAAGACAGTACACTGATTTGCAGACTGATTCTCCTCCTCTCTAATCCTGGTTGCAACTTATATTGTACCTTTAGGGAATACCATGGCAACAATGATGGTGAGAACAGCACTAATTATCGGTGTGATGATCTCTCAAGCTAGAATGGCCACATTTTGGGCAGCAGGTAGCCTTGGACAATTTGTTGGCTAAATGCTTGACTCTCTTTCAGAGAAGCACCTAACTAAGAAGGAACATCAGGTCTGCCATCATCATTCCTGTCACCATCATTCTCACTGTAGTCTCATTCTTCACCCAAGCCTCTGATCTTAAAGAATTTGGGCTTTCTTTACTGTTCTCTCATCTGTTCCAAAAAAGTTTCTTTGGGGCAATTGTCATCTGACTGAGAAAGATCTCCTTCAACAAGATGATTACAATGTACTTGACTAATGTCAGAATTTTTATGTTAAACATACATTAATCTGAGAAACAACAACAAAAATCAATATTGCTAACAATACCTACTCAAAGAAAGGAAGAAAAACCCCAAATATCATGTTTTCAGTCTTTCTCACTCTTTTTATTTGGCTGTATCGTTCTCTTTGACCCTTCTCTCTTCTTCAGCCCTGATGCTCACCCCTTGACCTCAGGGGTCTTTTCCTACAACAGAGCTTTTCCCTTAGGCCAGGTTGGGAGATCCCATGAGTTTTTCCATCCCCTTAGAAAGGACTGAATTTTCTGAGATGAAATTTTCTTTCTAGGATCAGTCACCTCAGTTTGTCTTCAGTTCTAAGTGGTTTTCCTAGCAAAGCTGGGGGGGATTTTTCCTTGGGAAGAACAAGGTTACCCAAAGGACTCCTGATTGTCAGTGAAAATTCAAGCACCTCACTACAGTCTTCCCCAACAAAACACAGCTCTCTTGGTGGATATGAGCCTGAACCCCAATGAGATAGGCAGTTTTATCTATCTAGGCCCAGTGGTCCTGTTCTTCCCCTATCCCCCGCTCTTAGTTGTTCCTTTTGCTTCCCAGTCTCATACAGAACACAACTGGAGTCCAGTTAGGGTTTCTTGTGGACAGTTGCTCCCCACCCCCTATATTGGTGTTTTCCACCTGCAAGGAACAAATCGGAGGGGTTAGGTAATGAAGGAACTTGGGAGGTTTGCAAAACACTGTAAATAATTTAGTATTGTATTTCAAGAAAAAAATAGCTTTCTTAAATCATCCCCACAATATAAATTGCAGACTTACAGTATGGTCCTGGTAAGACTAAATTTTTAAAGGAGCAATATTCAAAGAGACATAGAAGTCTGTATTAATTATTTATTCGCCAGTGCCTTCCTTCGTTTCTAACTTATTATTAATTAGGCGCCTCTAGTCTTTCGCAGAGAGCTCCACAGAGCCAGTTGCAGCTTTAAATATGAATTAAAAGCAAATCCAAGCTACTGTAATGCGAAAATTATTCCGTGTCTTGCATGGCAGAGATGAATAGCTATGTGGATCAATACTGCGAAACTATGCTCCAAACGACAGGGTTATTGATAGCTTATATTAATGATGTTAATGATGGAAAGAGGAAAACAACAACCAAGCCGACTTAGAAACTTTTTATCTGCTGAAACCCCGCAATAAACTGGGAAGGGGCAGGAATTAAGGGGCTTAAGTGTAATAGGAAAATTATTTATGAAACCAGATAAATGACTTCAGAGTCTGATGCTTTTGAACTTTACGCTCTCGGCTCCTCCCTGACCGGCCTTCAACTGGGGAGACTACTAAAATCTCAGCCGGCAGCGACCTAGGGGTGTTAGAGCAGGAGGCAGCTAGTCGTCCAGTACTAAAGAAGAAAGGAACCTTCTGCGTGTAGTTTGGACCCGGGGCATCCCCTTTCTCCCTGAAGCTGTTAAGAAGCAGCTCAGATCGGAGCTTTCTCTTGGCGCCGGATTTCAACCTCCTCATTTTAGAAGAGAGTTAACTGTGTGGGTCCACGTAGAGAGTTAGCTGAGCTAGCTCCAGAAGAGTCCTCCCCCGGGTCAAGGTCTAAGAACCGCCTAGAAACCCTGCGGCTAAGTTTAAATCTGTGAGCTGCCTGGAGAGTGAAGCCTAGGCTAGCAGATGGAAGGCGACCTAAGAGAGGGACAGACTGGCACCTCGTCAGTGCCCAAGACTTCCTACCAGGGGGGAACTTTTTCTATAGCAGCGCTTTGCTCTGTTCTGGGCTCCGGACTCTGAGCTGTGATATTCTTTCGGATAGAATAATTTTGGGTAGTAGCACATATTTAGAGCCAGATCAAAGGCGGATGACCCCCACCTCCGACCGCTACCCACCAATCGCCGTCTCCTCTTCCAGTCCCCCAGCTTGACTTTACTCTCCTTATTGTCTTTCGAATTCTTGCTAGCTGCTCAGCCCAAGAGAGTTGTGAGGCTGTTTTTTTGTGGGGGAGTGGATGGAGGGGAGGGTACTGTTGGTAGCTGGACAAATAGATACAAAAAGATCCTTTGTAAAAAAAAAAAAAAAGGAAGAAAAATTAAGTGGTAACCCCCTCAGAGCTCATCCACCAAGTTCGCCTACTTCCCTCACTCGAGGTCAGTTTCAAGGATTCAGGCTAAACTAGGGCCTTGGCAGCTCGGAACCGACTTTCCCAGGCTTATCTTTCCTGGTTCCCTATCTACAAGCCTTGGTTCCTTCTGCTAAGCAAGGTTCGGTGATTTTATCAAGGTCCAGGACTCTCTTCTCTTTGTGACAACCAGAGACCTCCTCTCTCCCTACATGGAGTGTGCCGAAAGCTGCTTCTCTCTCCCTTTGCCCTCTGCCCTCGAAGGCTGCCCCCAAATATCGACCCAATATCCTCCCAGAGGGCTTCAGGTTGCTAAGCAGGCGGCCTGTGGAGAACGAAGAGTTAAATAATGATCCCAGAGGAGCAACAGCAAAGGTCAGACCCAGGGGGTTATCAGCAACCCCTGAGCTCTCTTCACTGCTTGCGTTCTGGCTCTCCACATCATTGCTCGGTCTTCTCCCCAAGTCGTGCCTTGGATCCCAGTGGCTTCGCGTCCTGGGTCTCAGTGTACACCCTGGTCCCTAGGGTTCTGCTCTTAGATGTACCCGAATGTATACTTTGGAAAATAGGTTCGCTATTTCTTTCCTCCCATCTTCCACCAACCAATGTGAATTTGGAAAGAAATCCCCTCTCCTCCCACAGACTCAAACAAAATGATCGAAAAACAAACAAAACAAGTGGAATATCTCCGCCTCCGAAAACAAAACAAAAACAAAAAACCAACAAAAAACCTTTGCAGTTCCAGGTAATGGACGGCCTTGGCAATCGTGGTAGCTGAATTGATGGATACAACGGGTCAACATTTGGCCTCAGAACGTTTCAGTCAGGCAGAAGTGGTTAGTTCTATACTCTCTGACCTTTTACAATTCATGAAAAAGTTTTATTTTATTTCGTTACTTTTAAAACCCATACAGAAGGTATGGCAACTGACCTGATTTTCAGTTTGAAGGAGAGGTGCAGCTCTATAGAGAAGCGCTATATTGAAAGATATCGCTAGCTGGATCACTGGAAAAATTGAAAACCCAGGCTCTTAAAAAAAATAGCACCCCCCTCCCCCAAATTTGGACAAACAAGATTTCTTTGTCTGCTCATTTGGTTTGTTAGACTGCCGTAATTATGTGCGTGTGTGAGATAGGAAGCCTTTGAGATTTCAAAGAGATCCTTTTGAGATCCAAAAAACCCCGCCATTCTTTGAGAGGAGGGAGAGAGTACTCGGGATAATGTGGGAAGCTGCTTTCTTCTCTTGAGAGGTTCTTGGGAGGCGTTGTAGATTGCCCAGATTCAGTGGTGATCTGTCAACTTTGCCTTCAGCGTTCCCGAATTCTTGCCTCAAGTGGAAGATCTGGCACATTTGCTCCAGAACTTTTTTAGGGGCGGGAGAGTTCTGCCGTCCAAAGCAGTCTACTACCGCTTTGTTCTGCAATTCCCAAACACTCCACCACGTCTTGGGTTTTTAATCTCAAACTATATAAAGAGGATTGTTAGTTTTTTTTAAACAAAAGAACTGCCCTTCACTATAGTAGGTATTAGCACCAGCCACTTCAGAACTAAGGAATTATGGAATTATCCTATGGGCATACTGAAGTGGTTATCCATTGGAGGTAATTATCCGGGTAATTCGTGAGAACACACACGTCCACACACAACCTGCTTCTGCGGAAAAAGCAGATTCTTCTCCTCGCAATCATTCACCTTGATTGTTCACATTGATCAAGTAAATGTTTCTGATAATTGTTCAGCGCCCGGCTTCATTTTGTCAATATAGACAAAGCCCCAATGCTACATAATCTCTGTGAAAACGACTCTTATTGGCCAAAGTAAACACAACAGACACTGCAAAAATCACTTGATTCTAGGGAAAAAAATCAATATAGAAATTAGATTTATTGTCTGCTTATATGATTAAAAATGACAAAGTGTTGTCTTTTATTTTCATAAAAAGACAGAAGACTGGAAAAAATAATTTAATAAAGAATTCAGCTCGTTTCATTTGCTTGGAAAAACCAGTGGACTAAGGAAGGGTGGTTAGAAAAACACTTTAGATGTGGGTCCTCTGTCTCCTTGGTTTTCATTTTGTTCGAAACAATGATGAGGGCAAAAGTTTGTAAAACTCCAAATGTTGGCAGCAGGCATAGAGTGTGTCCAAACTCCTCCATTTGTTGTGGGGCTAATTTTTGAAGAAATCCTTCTTGGTGGGTATTTCTATCACCACTTCTCCATTTCCATAGCAAATATTATTGCCCTCAGTTATCAAAAATTTGTGAGCCTTTGCAGCTTTCGGTTGTGAGGAAACACTGATCTCACAAACAAACCTCAGATTCCTATGGCCTTCTGCTACCCTTTCCCCAAGTCATCAGTTCTTATCTCCATGGCAAGAAAGATAGATCCTAGGTAATTGTTTTCAATAGCCCTACCTTCCTAAACTGCAAAATCCTCACCTGAAATTCAAGCAGCCTCTTCCTGTCAAGGATTCTGTTCCCTGCAAACATATGTCCCTTCCTTCAAAGGCTTCATGAAGCTCTTTAGGCTCCGATATGAAAACATCCATTGACCAGGAACAAAGGTCTGGCTAGTAGTAGACAGAAGGGTTTGCTTATTTTAGACTGGATTCAAGAAGCTGTGGTTAGTTTCACAAGTAGCTTCCATGGATGTGTTTATCTGCAGGTGCTCACATAAGTAAGTGAATTTACTTGAATAACTACAGTAAATATAATCACACCTGTCAGTAACTTCTATAATGTATCAACAATCTCTTTCTTAAAGATCTATTTCTGTCTCCCATCTAAAAACACCAAAGGGGCAGTGTGACATAGTGGCTAATTGGGTGATCATAAACAAGTCAGAAACTTCTCAATGTGCCAGGCAATCCTCTAAGACTATAAGTCACAGATGAGTTACCCATTTTATTAAATGAAAATTGTTCCTGTGATGATGAAATCAAAAGTCTAGGCCAAATGAAAACTCACAGACACAAAAGACCCACACATCCCAACTCGAACAACTTTTGCCATAAGTTCTCTGAGTTGGATTGATAACAGCGTCCACAAGGCCAAAGTTTCCTATCCAATGACCAGGTTTGCACAGATTCACAGATTAGCTTTGCTCTATGGCTACAATGGACACCCCTCCCTGGGTAACTACATTATGGCAAATGCATGGCACTGGTCATGAGGGAGCCTGTGCAAGAGACAGTGTGGCTGACTCAGTGAAAATCTGTTATCACCATAAGTGGCAAAACAAAATGGTATTCAAGGGATCATGAATCACCCCTATCATCTGTATAAACCAAAGACAGCATTGGGTCCCCAGTGGGCCCCCAACCTCCTGGAAATGCATGACCAGGAGTTGTGTGAAAATGCCACAATCACATCAATGAAAAAAGAATAAAACAAAATGAACAATAAAGTCCTGTACTTGGTTAACCAAGAGGGAGAAGTCAATTTATGGGTTGGGGAATGTTAAACAAGCAAACTACAGTAAGAGAAAACCAAACAAATCAAAACACCACGGCCTTCCCCCGTCCCCTCCAGTGAAGGAGGGGCTTTGGCGCCCCCTGGGGGGCAGTTCATTGATGCTCCCTGCTTGGTTCTGTTTGCCCTTTAAAATCCCCCCTGGAATTTATGACCTTCTTCCTAGTTATTTTTAAAAGTAATGGCCATGTTGCATGCCCAAGCTGTGATAAATGTTAGCGGGACTTAGCAGAACTTTTTCTCCAGATTTGGTCCCCAATAGGACACTTTTGACAGCAGGCCCTTTGCACTAGAGAATCTTTGGAAGGGAGGAAATAAGACTTTTTATTTTCTGGAAGAAGGAATCGAATTAGTCCTGACTCAAGCCTGGGGAAATAGTTTGTGGAAGCTGACTGCTAAGGGCCTGGAAAAGGGAGGCACAGCAGGAAATGTGGGTTAGTTTTCTACCCACTTACTGCCAAGAGTCAAGGGCAGCCCCTTCATCCATTCTATATGTCTCCCTTTAACTGGTCATATACAGCACACTAGCTCTCTTAGGGGACAAGGCAGGCACTGCCCCCCAGCTCTCTTCCCCAGGGTGACTTACTTCATATCTTTCTCCCAGCTTCTCTGCTTGGCTTTCTGATTCTCTCACAAAGCCTTAGGCCAGCTTCAAAGCAGAGAATGTGTAAAAGTTCAGGTTTCCTGTAGGACAGGAGATTTTTTTCTGGCAGAGTTGGCCCAGTTGCTGAATGGTCCTGCACACAGGAGGCTACCATATTTTTCGTGGCTGCCCAGTTTGAACTTCACAACCTTTACTGTTTAAAAACAAAACAAACATATTGGAACTTCCCTTCTATTCTAACTTCTCTGTTACCTGGTTTCACAGAAATAAATAGAACTTTAGAACTTGAAGGAACCAGACATTATCTAATCTTATCCTCTCTTTTGACACAGATAAGAAGAATTGGACCCAGAAAGATTGTGACTTGTCCAAAGTCTCACAGCTTACAGAACGTTCAGGGAAAAGGGGCCAGATCTCCTACAACATTAACCTGTGCTGTCTCCTTAGATGGCCTAGGAATCCTAATTGGGCAATTTAGACAATTATCAGGGCAATTCATGTAAAACAAACAAACAAAATTTCTCCCTTTCCAAAATCAATTAAATGAATAAAATGTATAAGGTGGTTTGACTAGATTTAATTATCCTAGCAAATAAATGGCCTTATGTCTTTCACTTTGCTGATGTAGACGCGGCCATTGTATTGTTGTTGGTAAAGAGTTATAAGTCATTTCTGTTCCCTCTACCTTTGCTAGGGAATGAAATCAGGTTCTCTAAAGTAACCTAGGCCAGTGAAACAAACAAACACTATTCAAGTGGTCAGGTCTTCTCCAAAGTGATTGAACCTTTAAAGCCCGAGAGGGCAAGCCAACCCATGTAAAAGAGCCAATCTTTATGCACATCCACATGTCTGAATGTAATGAACACATCACCACCAATTCCTGGAGAGAGAAGATTTCCATTTATTTAGTTTTTAGTGGTGTCTAACCCTCATTATCAGTTCTTACTAAGTGCAGAGAAAGCCCAGTATTTAGAATTCTCTCTCCAACGAATACGATTGCCAATAGAATTCTCTGTATCAGATGAGCGCTAATTTGCTGTGGGTACATGTTGGATAATGAAAGATGTAAGCAGGATCAATAAAAAATGAAAACACTTTTACTTACATCTTGAGTTACTGTTTTAAGACATGAACTGCAGTCATTCAACAAAACTAAAGCAATATCTACAAGCGCCAAATACCGTCAGATGCTGAGTAGAAGAAAATCTGTCTGCCCACAAAGACCTTCTCTAGCTTTCCCGGTTTAACATTTTCTTTTAGTGCAAACCTGATATTAAGTTATCAAAATAAAATCAACTGCCTATTAAAAAAAACAACACATTATCATGATAATTTAAAGACGACTGTTTTCTTCCTTTTATTACTATTGTTTTCAAATTGGAGTGTCACTAAGAAGAAAAATGAAAAGTACTCTTTGTAACTTCAAAATTAAAAAAAAAATCTTGATACAACCTTAGAAACAAGAAATATCCATTGCATAAAATGCCTGGGTGGACAGATACCTTTGACTGCCTACTACACAGGCCTAGAAGTGGTGAACTGAATTCCAAGGAATTGGACTCATACAGACATTCAATCTGTAAAGTCAGGCCCTAAACTCCCTTTTCCTAGAACAATAATGTCTCTCTGCCGCCCATCTTTCTCTACCTTTCATCTCCAGTTACCTCCACATTTGTCTCATCTGTTCAGTTCAAGTCATGCGTACCGTATGCCATTTGTATTACATACATATATACGGGAGTCTCCGTGCCTTTGGGTTTGCCTCCTTTCTAGTCAGACCCGAAAGTACACACAACACACATCTGGTACTTGAGAGATTTCCCAAGGACTCATCTGAGAATCCTTCTTTCTGGTTTTATGCGTTTTGTTTTTAGACACTAAAACTAAAAAGGAAAAACAAAGAAACAAAAAACTATTCAGAAGGGCAAAACGGACACCACAAAACATCACACAGCAGACTGTTTCATTGTACTAAGCTGCTGAGACAAACAGTCGAAGAACGAGTTACAAATCAACGTTTACTGGGTTCTATCGTTTAAACCTCTCTACTTCCCCTCTCCAATTTCTCTCTCCGCAATGCAAGCAAACCTATCTATATTTTACCTTAAAAAAAAGTAAACACGAAATCAGCTGCTGCATTAATAGCATTCGACAACAACTGTTTATCTCGCTCACTGAAGCACCGGAGAAAACAAATACCTGCTTTCTTAGATAAACAAATGCTAAAAATATTAAGAGGCTACATACAGTTGGCGAGGAAAGAGACTATGTAATCAAGGAAACCAGGGGAATTTAGTCTGTCTAGACTAGCTTCGAGATATGATAACAAATTCCCGTATTGTACTTTGTGTCCCTAGATTTAATTCCACTCTACATTTCTAAAGTGCAGATGCATCTGTATGAAGCAGTATTTCTCATGGTAGAATCACACACTAAAATATACAAGTATGCGTCCGCTGTGTATTCGATTGTAGAGCTGCAAGTACGTTACGTACACACTGACCACTCTAGCCCTTCCTGCGCTGTTGCTACTTCAAACTCGAAAGCAGGGAAATTGTCAGTTGCAGGGGCAGCAAACTGACTGCCGCTGGGTAGGAGCTCCAACTCAGCTTTCTGAGCGCATGACGCGGCTGCTGACCTCTACAGAGCTTTAAACCTTGTTTGCATGTCCACTAAACTCAGCTGGATGCCAAATGTCATCGCTCCCTTTCACTAGCACTTCTGATCACCGTCGCCTTGAGCTCTTCCCCAAGTCTCTTTCCCCTCGCATGCTCCTGTTAGAAATGCTTACCCCGGTGAGTCTCGGTGCATTAGCGGATTTCATGGCAAGTTGCCTCTTTGACATCCGATCAGGTTTGCATCCTAGGATGGCCCCCCCAGGAGGGAGGGAAAAAATCAATCTGCATAATTTCAAATGAGAAAGAAAAGGAGTGAAATGGGAAAACCTCATTTTGTTCTCTTAAAACTTAACCACAACCTGCTTCCCTAAAAATACATACACACACACACACACACACATGCATACTAAGAAAAATTAATCAAAGAAGAGGACATGTCGCAGGTGATACCTTTTATTGGACTCATTTAAAGAGAAGGGGCAGGGTGGCCCCCTCTGTGAAGCCCTCTTTCTTCAGCTCACTACGGAGCAGGCGAGCCAGCAGACTGCTGGACTAGTCCTCCGGGGTCCGGGTCCGCCCAAGCTGCTCAGGGGTGCGGGGTCCAGTAAGGTCGTGAGGTGAAGGGTGGAGAGAGGAACAGGCTTCCCCTCACCCCCAATTTGTGAGCTGGGTCTAAGCAAAATAAGCAAACAAAAATTCCCTCCAGCGCCCTTTGATCCATCTTTAAATCCAGGGAAAGATCAATTCTTTCTCTCACACACATTTCCAGCCATAAATAAACAGCTCGCAGCTAAATCTGAAAGAGAAAAGAGAGAGAAAGAGACGTAGACGAAAAGAGAGAAAGAAGAGAAAAGAGAAAAAAGAATCATGATAATCGGGGGTTTTGTCTTCTCTCCTTCGGTCGAAGGGTAGGTCTTTTTTGGTCAGCCTAGCCTTGCATTTGAATAGCTGCCTGGGCTTGTTAAGGACCTGGGAAAGCTATGAAAGGGAATCACTATGCAAATTGTCCCAGTTACAATCGAAAGGTTCGATCCCGAGTTGCTGGCTAACGGAAGTTGATGTCAGCTATCTGTGCATTAGGGCTGCATTTACTGCCTTCGCTGGGCCTCCTTTCCCCTTCTCGCTTTTCATTTTTTTTTTTTTGCTTTTGTGTATATGATGAGTCTGTAATTAAAAATAAAGAATAGAAAAAAGATTAAGGTGGGTGCGTTCTTGGCCCTATGTTCTGGTGGTCAAAAGTGGGAGGCGGAGGGGAGGGGGATGGGGGACATGGGAAAAGGTGGGGTGCTGTATCACCACTGGTGGGGGTAATTCTTCTGCAGCAGGTGTTGATGCTGCGTCTGAAATCAAACATTTAAAAACGGGTTTTTTTTTTTTTTTTTTTTTTTTTTTTTTTTTTTTTTAGCGCTTTTCAGTACTAGGCGTCAGCGGGAGGTGGGAGTGGGGGGTGTCTGCATCCGCCTGCTCGCTTGATCCTACAATGCCGGCTGCAGATCAATACCCTCTCACTGTAATCCCAGTAATTGTAGGGCTTGCAGCTTTTATTTTAAAGAAATAGGACACTAGAGCGCGGGCGGCCGGGGGAGCACTACTTGCACCCGGGGGGTCTGAGTCCCTCCCAGAGCTGTGGCAGCCGGTCTCCCTCCCTTCTTTCCGCCCCCGCGAAGATCCGTCCCGAAAATCCTGCTGCACCCGGGGACTGGATTTTTCTGTCTCCGGAAGCCCCGGTCATTTTCACTTCCTAGTAAAATCGGTACGTCAGCTGAAGCTCACTGGACTCTGTGGCGCGGTACCTGGGCCCCTATTTGCTTTTGGCCTCTATTCCCCATTCTCTGCTTCCTGGGCCCCGTGCAGTCTCTCGAGAAGCGCCTTCCCCAGCCGCAGCCATCAGCCCTGAGCAGGTCATCCTAAAGCCCTGGGCTCTGGTGCGGGAGAGACTCTCTTTTCTGTGACCTCGGTCTTGTTGACCTCCTCAGGTCTGGCCCCATTCTCCTGAACTCTAGGCCTTCAACAGTACAGGCTTGTAGGCCCAACAGCACCTGGCGACCAGGAGGGCAGGGCATTGTACCCGGACGTTGTGAAGCCTTGGATGTGGGCCAGTGCTGAGCGACACAGTGCCCCGCTAGAGAGTGCTTTTCAAGGGGCTCTTTTCGACTCGGCCTGGCTATGTTGATGGGGTTTTCTGCCCTTTCCTTTTCTTTCTAATGATCCCTGAGTCGAATTCTTCCTCTCCTACCAGGCTGGGCATTGAAGGAAATAGGGGAGCTAGTGGTACTCACTGATTATCACTGGACAACCAGAAGAGCTGCCATGTGATTAGCTTACAAAAGAAGATTTGTGTCTAGTGGCTGGGTCAGGCCAACCTTGCAGGGTATCAATGCTTGAGCCTCTGAGGGTGGCAAGGCACCCTAGGACTCAGGAACCACTTAACTGCTTTGGCAATGGTTCAGGCCCAGACACTCTCAAGGAGACTCCTAGTTACTCTCTCTCTCTCTCTCTCTCTCTCTCTCTCTCTCTCTCTCTCTCTCTCTCTCTCTCTCTCTCTCTCTCTCTCGTCAAAACCTATTGTCTTCCTTCTGATCTTTGGAGTTCTCTGGGGAAGAAAGAATGCTGGGCCATCTTTCTCTATCCTTCCTGCTCTCATGTCCTCTGGGTTTCAAGCCTCCTGGCCTCTTTAGCCAGAGCTCCTAACTGCTCCCCTGGAGATGCTCTGGTGGCTGAAGCTCAGCAGGCTTGACCTGAGGGGAGCTGTGGTTGGGAAGGGCAGGCCCCCCCTCCTCTACAGGCGATCTCTAGCCGCCCAGAGCTTCTGGCTCCCCTAAGATGACCATCTGTCATTCAATTAAGGTTTCAAGGCAGCTGATGGGGGAGTCCGGGGTCAGCGACCCTAGGACAAAACGTCCTGCTGCCTCTGATAGGAGAAGTTCAAATGTTAAATGCAGAACACTGTGCCCCCCGGAGCCTTCTGAGGCCCGGGCCCAGCCTGCTGGACAGCGGTGGGGTGAAGGCCAGTGGTCATTAGCACTTAGATTTCAACTAGGCCGAGCCCCTTCTGTTGGGTCATTTCTACCAGAAAACCCTTAACCCTTTCCCTACAGACATCCTTCCACAGGGCCAGTTTGTAGATAAAAGAAACAGGAGAGAGGTGAAAAAGGAAATGGGGTCGGGGAAGAAAGGATGGGAATTAGATGCACCTACTGATAGAGGAATCAATATTCTTGTTATTGGATGCCAAACACACATACGGAAAAAAACAGTCTGTCTGAGCCACCGTTGCCCCTCCTCCACCCAACCAAACATCCATAGACAAAGGTTATTTTGGGCAAGGGAGCACCATCTTGAAATGTGAACGGTAAAGCCTGTCTAGTGCTAGAATGTATGGAAGTTATGGGAAGGAAAGGGGAGCAGGCAAGCCACTGTTGAGAGAATCAGCCAAGTCAAGCAATCAATCCTATCTGGTCTTCTGAGAAATTCTGTCCTACTCTCCCTGTAGAAGTAAGGGAGTCCTACAGATTAGAATGCAATTTATGGGATGGTATTCTGCTCAAGTTATCTACCTACTGGCAGACAACTGCATCTGGAGCTTCAGTCCAACTTAGCTCAGTCTGTATGTGCCAACTCTCTGTGCTTCTCTTTGCCATGTAAAATGATCTAAGAAGTAGTAATGGCAATGATTGAAATCATTACTAATACAAACATTTATTATTCAGCTTCTAGGTGCTAATGTGGTTGGTCCTTTACAAATGTTAAGCAGGCCTAGAAGTCTAGTCACCAAGAAATAATATTTAACCTTTTTAAAACCTCTCTCTCTTTCTCTCTCTCTCCCTCTTTCTCTCTCTCATTCTGTCATGACTGTTTTCCTTACAGATATTAACAATAAAACCCTAAAACATGCTTATTGGCAAAGTATAACTTTTCAAACTGTAGGAAGGTAAGTTATTCAGCTGGTTAGTAACAGAGACAAGACCCAGGACCCCTGACTTCCAGCTTCATTTTCCTAGTGCCTTCTTTTTGAAAGTAACTATCAGACAATCAATTAATCAATCAGATATTCAGCATTGAAGCACCTTTAGCAAATTTCTCATTGGATAACAATGAATAATGCATGGCTCTCCCATATATTGACTGTGGTAAATGGTCTTTAAGGTAAGATACTGCAACAAGTATCTTTAAGTAAAATCAAAATAAAAAGTTTACCACAGAAACATAATAAATTGTTCAGTCATCTTTCTATTGACTGTAGCAGCGTCTTTCTTCAGGGGCATTTGGAGTTATTTCTTTTTTCCCCTTACAAACAGACCAGAACAAATTGATGAATTGAGCTTTCACTATGCTAATTTAGACATTATAAATATTTAACTAACATCCCTAATAGCCAGTCATAGAGGGCCCCTTTTCTACTTTACACTCTTCTTAATCTAAAGTAAATGCTTTTCCCATTAATAGCCTAGTGCCATATTAGCAGCTTCCTCGGTAAAAGGGGCCCATTTAGTCCAAAAGGAGGGGGGCACTGGAGTAGACTGCATTAGACAACAGTTCAGTTCTGTTTGTAAAGGATCTTGAAGCATATAGATATGTCATATTTCCTAGCTCTTGAGTAGCATATGAGTAGAAAATCTCTTTGTTTAATTTCTTAGGTAAGATGGCCTTTGAGACTATACCAGAAGTAGAATGAAATTTTCAAGATTTAGGACTACATTAAAAAATTTTAAATCATATAATGGCAAATGAATGGAAAGTTAAATTATTGAAATGCTCTAACATTAAACAAAACTCTCTAAGTGCTTGACAAATATTAACCATTCTCTCCTAGCATATTGTCCTGTTGAATATTGGTCCATTTTTATTTCTGAAAGGCAGAGTGTAAAGCTGTTTGCAATCACACTTTCAATCAATCCTTAAAAAAATCTGCTCTTCTCAATAATATTTTGATATAGTTGTAGAGATGTTAGGTGGGGAGTTCTACTTGATAGTTCAGATCAAAGCAAGGTCCAGTATAAGAACAGATATTGGAATGTAGGTATTCAAGAGTTCTGAGTTGCAGGCTCTGATCTCTAGAATGTTCTTCTCATACAGTAGTACTGGTGTCATATAGTAAAAGTCCTAGAGACAGTAATATATTTCCCTGGGGAGGGGGGGGGAAGATGTAGGGCAGGACTAGAAATTAGAAGCTCTGGAGGCAGCAGATCCAACTCTAGGAAGAATCTGAAATAACTAAACAGTGAAAGGAGTAGCTAAAGAAAGGATGAGAAATTTTAGAAAGATGATTTTAAAATGTGGAAAGAATAGTGACATAAAATAACCTATGTTTAAGGATATTTCACAAAGAGTATAAGGAAATAGCAGTATTGGTTTATTTGATGCTCCTGGTGGCAGAGACAGTAGAAACCCTGAAAGGTATTACAGGATTTAGAGCTGGAAGGAACTATGCTTATGAAAGACCTCACAAAGGTTAAATGACTTGCCCAAGGTGCCACTGGAATGAGTAGTGTACTTTTGAGATTCAGACTTTCCAATTTTAAATCAAGTACTGGATATACTTATACAGAAATGTGAAAGCTAATATGGATAAACAAGTCAGTATATTTATCTGGATGAGTGATTTTTAACGTGGAGTCTGGGAATTTAAAACAAAAACAACTATACCTCAGTATAATTGGTTTCCTTTGTAATCCTATAAATTTTATTTTGTGCATTTAAAAATGTTATTCTGAGATGTGGTACATAGATTTTACCAAACTGTAAAAGGGATCCTTGACACAAAAAGGTTAATTTAGACATTGTAATGATCTAGATTATAGGAGACTATCTTCTATATTGCACAAATCTTCTTTATTCCAAGGAAATAGGTGATCACAATCTAGCCATGGTAATAGCTAGTCAAACCAGACTGCAGATGGCTAGGAAATGGAAACAAGATGAACAGGTGAGGAAGGGGCAGGTGACCACAGGACTACAATAAAAAGGAGGAGGTCTAAGCATAGGAGTCATTGTCAGGAAGTTCAAGCAGCAAGTATCAGAAAACTAGCCATGAAGATTGGGATCTCTCAGTATGATTTTCAGTCTGTGCCTGGAAGGATTGGTGGGAGAGTTGGATTCTGATCCCAGAGGAACAGAAATTTAGGAATAGGGGCACAAAGCAGTCAGTTGTTGGAATTGGGATACAAAACAGAGGCTCAAATATAGAGGATTAAGTTACTGGGATTGTTGCACAAGGTCTGAGCAGGACCAGCCAAAAAACCCTGGGTAATCCAGGTTTCTTTGGATATGCTCAGTATTAACAAGGAGATGCCCTTCAAGGGACTTTTTGAGCACGTTCTGTTTGTCTAACATGGAGTCCACCCATTCCGACTGGGTGCTTGCATCTTTAAAACTGAGGAACTCTGGGCCAGCAGTCAGGAAAACCTGAGTTCAAATTCAGCCTCAGATATTTCCTACTGTGTGACCCTGGGCAAGTCACTTGAGTTCTGACCAGCTGACAAAATGGATCCACCAGATCCACAGGAGAAGGAAATGGTAAACGATTCCAGTATCTTTGTCAAGAAAACCCCAAATGGAGTCACGAAGATGGAGATGACCAAAATGATTCAACAAGAACAAATCTTTAAAACTGTCAAGACAGAGCAGTTTGCTTCCTCTGCCCTGCCCACGCCCCTCTTTTTCCTTCATCTTTTAGCTGTAGGCTGTGTTGGGTTTTTTTTGAGGGACTCCTATGCCCCGTGTATTGGATAATGTGAACTGAACCTGTGAGAAGAAAACGACATTCTTTCTGCTGTTACTTCTGTTTTACCTTAGGGGTGATAAATCATGGGGTAAGGGGTTGTTTTGTTTCTGTGCAGCTTGTTCTCAGTTTCAAGTGCCAGTGGACTGACCACAGTGGTTGCCTTGGACCTAAAACTGAAGGTGGGGTGGTGCAGTCAGCTAGCCTGGGATGGAAACCTTGAGAAGCTAGAATGCAGTCTGAGACTCCAGCCTGAGAGGGGATTTGAACTTGGAACTGGAACCGTGCTCCCCAGAAACCATGCTCAATGAAGAACTTAATTCCCTTTGTCATGCAAGGGACTTAGGTGACAGCAGGGAGGATCATGCCTTCCACTTGTTGGTGGAGTAAGTGTGTATTTGTAATTATGCCTTTTGAAACAAATATTTCTTCATAGGAGCTAATCTGATCATTAGTGGCTAGTGAAACTGGGGTGCAGGGAGCCACCTACAGTTGAGGAATTTGGTTTGGTTGTTGTCCTTTGTCTTCAAAGAGGACCAAAATGACATCACCATTGCATAGTGAAATTTCTGTGTGTCCGATGGTGGCTAATCAAACTAATATAAGCTCGGAATGCTCTACCACAGGCTGGGCACAGATAGTCGATGTGAATATCTGGGGTGGATATCCCAAATTTGAGCATCCTGCGTTTACTTTGTGCTGTCTCAATTCTGCTTTGCTCAAACAGCACAGCACCTTTTCTTATGTGGGCACACCATGCTGAGCAGTCTTGTGCCAGTGTCTCCCATGTTGCAAGTCAAATCCAAAGTTCTTGAGAGAGACCTTGAGAGTGTCCTTGTATCATTTCTTCTGGCCACCATGTGATAGTTGAGGAATATCATTACTGGGGATGAGACCATTTGCCTTCCTAATTCCCTTAAGGGCACCTAAGAACTCTGGGGGAAAATGAATAAATCTAACTTAACTGGCTTTTAGCTAGTGGGGGCCAGGATGGTCTGTGTTATACCTGACTTGAATCTAGACCTTTAAGCCTTTAAGCTACTGGCCTAGGGGTGCCTATATTCTATCTGCTGTTAGGTGACATGTCCAAATTGCACCCCTCACTAACTTTACATGGAATATCTATGACTTCCAATGGCTGGTCAAGGTTTATTAGGCCTTTGAAGCTTTGCCCCTTCTTTGCCTTTGCTCTTATCTAACTCTGCCTATGCCAATAGGAGCCCTTCAAGGTACATATAGAAATCTTAGTAGCTTAGCACCAACCCTGTTATGGCATTTGACAATGGCATCTTTCTCACACCAACTGAACAACTCCCAAAAACTTTCTGTTATTTGTGGAATAAAATACAGAATCCTACAAAATACCCAATCTGGCATTACAGTACCTCTACAGTCTAGCTTTCTTCTCCCTTTCAGATCTTTACTGCAAATTATAACATTCCATCTCCTGATTGTGCTTTTGAATTCAGGGTCCCTCATGTTTGGACTTTGTTCCCTCTTTACCTCTGTGTTAAAGAATGCTTAGTTTCCTTCAAAGCTTTGCTGGGATCCATTTCCTAAATGAGATATTTCCTGATCTCACCAGTTATTCTGTCTTTTCCTCCTTCCCTTCCTTCTTTCCTTCTTTCTTTCTTTCGTTCCTTCCTTCTTTCCTTCCTTCCTTCTTTCCTTCCTTCCTACTTTCCTTCCTTCCCTCCCTCCTTCTCTCCTTCCTTCTTCTAATTATATTACTTGTTATATGTTTTGTTGTTCAGTCGTTCATTTGTATCTGACTCTTTGTGACCCTAGTAGACCATACTGTCTTTGGGATTTTCTTGGCAAAGATACTGGGGTGGTTTGTCATTTTTTTTCTCTAGCTTATTTTACAAATGAAGAAACTGAGACAAACAGGGCTATGTGACTTTCCCAGGGTCACACAACTAGAAGTGTCTGAGGTTGGATTTGAATTCAGGTTTTCCTGACTCCAAGCTAGGTGCTCTATTCAGTGATCCACCTAGCTACCCCATTGTGATCACAGGTGCCACCTAGCTGCCCTGGGTGACCTCTGGCTTTCAGTTTCCTCATTTGTAAAACTCTGTGCAGTCATTCCCTATCATTTCTTAACAGTGCAATAATATATGATCTTGAAGATTTCTTTCACCCCTAAATTAATGATCCTAACTACTAACTGATGGATCATTTCAGCAACACCGGTCTTTTTTGCTGATCTTCACACATGACACTACATCTACTCACTCTGTGCCTTTTCACCCGCTGTCCTCTATGCCAGGAATTTCTCCCTCCTCATCTCTTCCTCTTGGCTTTCCTGGACTTCCTCAAGATTCAGACTAAATCTTATCTTTGGAAGGAGGTCTTTCCAATGCATTTACATTAATAAAAATGACAATGACTCATGTCTTTAAGGGGCAGCTAAGTGGCGCAGTGGATAGAGTGCTAGGAATGGAGTTAGGAAGACCTCAGTTCAAATCTGATTTCAGGTACTTAGCTTTGTGAACCCAGGCAAGACACGTGAACCTAGGTAAGATATGTAACCCTGTTTGCCTCGGCTTTTCATCTGAAAAATGAACTGGAGAAGGAAATGACAAATCACTCCAGTACCTTTGCCAAGAAAATTGCAAAAAGGGGATCACAAAGAGTTAGACACAACTGAAAACCATTAAACAACAACATGTCTTTAAAGGTTACAAGCACTTCCTTCTCAGTAATTCTGTAAAGTTAGATTGTTATAACAACAGCAGCAGCAGCAGTAGTGGAAGCAGCAGCAACAACCAATATTTATATAGATTTTTTGGGTTCAAGGCACATTACATATATTGCTCATTTAATTCTCACAAGAAGCCTTTGAGGTAGGCACTATCATTCTAGAAATGATTTTATGTATTCTTTCCATTTGCCTTTGCTTTCTGTGTTGAGAAGTTCTGAACAATTTTCTAATATTATTTCTTGGATAATGGAGCTCAGTTTTTTGATTTATATTTTTTCTGGGAGACTTATCATCCTCAAATAGTCTCTATGCAGTGTCTTCAAGACCAACATGTTTTGCTTGTGTCAACATCATGTTTTCTTTTAAGGTTATTGTTGTTTGCTTCTCTTTTTCAGATTGTCCTTCACTTCTCTTTACATTTGCATTCCTAATCAGTTATTCCCTTTTTTTCTGCTTATTTTTTTGGTGAGACTGTTACCATGGATTTAAGTTTTTCTATTTTGCCTATTATTTCTGCTCTACACACCATAAATTCTGCTTTCACAATTCTTATTTATTTTACACCATTCAGAAACATTTTGTTGTGATTCAAGTACTCTCTTAAGAGTCCATGGGATCCTTGGCCTCATCAGGTGTCAGTTCATTTTCCTTTGCCGTAAAATATTTAGTCAAGATATTTGCACTCTTTTAGATGATCTAGAAGCCATATTCCCTTCTGTTATTAATATCTTTCCTATTTGTTTATCTGCTTATTCTCAAAGTCTCTGAATTTCTTCTGAGATTGTTGGTAATATCAGTCTTCCTCCCTCTTCCCCCTTATATTTCCCGGTTGTTCACTTTCTGACTTTTAGCTCTTTGATAATGATTTCCCTAGGAGCTGTACCTCAAGGTATCTCAGCCTCTGCCCACACTGGGCAATTTACTTGGTCTGAATCTCTTTCTCTTCTGGGGTTGGGACAGAACTGACTCCAACTGGATACTGAAATCTTTACCCTTGGCTTAGAAGAGTGTACCGCCAACTATGTTGTGCTTTCTTCTGTTCCTCAGTTCCCTGGCTGGGCTTTTTTATAGCACAGAGTACTGTCACATTGCTGCCCCATCTAGGACAAGCTTCTGCTTTTTTTTTTGAGGGACTGGGAAAATGGGTTTAGAGTTGATTTCTGTTGTAAGCCCATGGGTCAGCTTATGCAACCTTGCCGCCAAACTAGGTAGGAGGTGGGTTGAGTGAGTGGGATGGTTCTGAGTGAGCACTCTAGGAGATAGGGATTAGGGATTTCCTTCTCTGCTGTTAGTTAATCATATTATTATTTCACAGCTTTTGGTGTTCTAGACCACAGAGGCAGTTAAAATTGCTTTATCTCTTGTGCATAATTCCTAATTTTTAGAAATTTGAAAGTCTGTTAGGATCAGGGAAAATTTCTGGTCCTCCATCTCTTTCATTATGTGTCCTGGTCACAGGTAGGCACTATGTCACCCCCACTTTATAGCTGAGGAAACTGAGGCTGAGAGAGGTAAAGTGACTTGGCTAGAGTGATCCAACTAGTGAGTGTTTGAGGTAGAATTGTAGATTAGATTTTCTAACTCCAAGCCCAGCTCTTTATCCATTATGGGCAAGGCATTATGCTCATAGTAGGCATTTAGTAAATGCTTGTTGAATTGAATTACATCAGGCTGAAATATCTCAAGAAACAGCCAAATAAGGGAACCCTCTGTCTCTATAAAACAAATCTGTGTAATTGTCTTCTGCTTCCTGGTAGATATAGAAACATATCCTATTCAACTATATAGGGCAGAAGGTCTTTCTTTTATACTCTGTTTTGATTATTTGTTTGTATTGATATGCTCATTTTAAGTAGAGAATCATATTCCTCACGTCACTCCCCTGCTCAAAAATCTTTAATGGTTACTACTGTGTAAAAAATACATTTTTTAGGTTGATATTCAAGGTCTTTCATCATCAGGGTTCCTCTTATCTTTCCAGTCTTATCTTCTACTGTTCCTAAATCCTAAAACTAAACTAGATTATTCTTCTTTTAAAAAATATCCTGCACTTTCCTATCTCTCAATCTTTGCTCATATTTCCCTCTACCTAGGATGTTGATCCTCAATTCTGTGTTGCCTGTGCCACTCCTATAATATTTATAATAGTTTTCTTAAAATGGTAGTTATTTGTTCATATATCTTTGCTGTCCTACAAGATTGTAAAGTCCTTGAGGGCAGAGAGTGTACCTTGTCTATTTTTGTATGCCCCACAATTACTTGCACATGGTAGAATGCTCAATAAATGCTTGTTGAATTGGATTGGATTAAAATTTCTCTGAGCTTTGTATCAGTCAGCTAATCTAGTTTCCTGAAAGATGTCCTTGGTACTTTTATTTGCCCGAGCTCCTGACCCATGGCTTGGAGAATTGAGGTCACTATACCTTATTGAACAATATTGTCATAAAATGCTTTGTTGGTTTGGAAACTCTTGTCCACATTTATCATAGAATACTAGCCTTTCAGTACTAGAACAGGCCTCAGAACTCAACTACATCTGTCCCCTCAGTGGATGGATGAGTAAACTAAGGCCTAAAGAAATCAAATGACACCCCTAAGGCAACAGACAGAAAATGGCAGAGTTGGGGTTTGTATGTATATCTTTATTACTTAACATGTGTAGACATGTTTTAAGATCAAACCTATACTAGTAAATATGGGAGGCAATTAAGCAAATTTTTAAGAAAATAAAGGTTAAAAAAACTCTGTTATTGGACAATAAAATTTTTTTGAGCCAAAAGTCTGACAGAGGTAGCATGGCTTTTTGAACAGAGTGCGAGACTTGGAGTCAGGAAGGCCCTGGTTTAAATGTTGTCTCTGACTGGTCAAATATGGGCAAATCATTCAGCCTTTGAGCCTGTTTCTTCACTTGTAAAAAAAAGAAGATAGTAATATCTGTAGTGTCTTTTTCATATAGTTGTTAGAAGACTCCAATGAAATAATGTATATAATCAATCAACATATATTTATCAAGTGCCCACTATTGCCAGCCATTGACATCTTAAACAAAGATGAAAGTGAAATAAAAATGAAAGTTCCTGCCTGAAAAGAACTTACGTTTGAATGGGAAAGGCAACATGTATATAAGTATATAAAGAGTAAACACTGAAAAATATAAAGTCTTTGCTGAAGGAGGGCATCAGTAGTTGGGGGAGGGGTCATGTAAAGCTCCTTATTGAGATGGAGCTTGAGTTGATTTTTAAAAGGAAATCAGGGATTTCAAGAGGTGGAGGTGAGGAGGCAGAACATTCCAGGTATGGGAGATGGCCAGTGTAAAGGCACATAGATGGGAGATAGGACAATACCTGTGAGAAATACCAAGTAAGTCAGAATGACTGAACCATAGCATCCCTAGACAGGAATCCATAAAAAGACTGGGAAGAGAAAAGGATTAGGTTTTAATTAGTTTTTTTCTTTTCTCAATCCTTATCCTTCTTTATCTCTCTGCACCCTTTTAATCACCCCTTCATCCTTCATGGTCTATTCTTTCTAGGTTTTTGTGACACTACTCTTGCTTGGTTCTCTTTCAGACTATCTGACTACTCCTCAAACTCTTTTGTTGAATTTTCATTCAGGTCATACCTACTAACTACCAGTGTCCCTTAAGGATCTGTCCAGGGGTCTCTTCTCTTCTCTCCCCCACATGTGGTTGGTGGTTTCATCAGTTCCTATTATTTCGTTTTTCATATTAAACATATTATCTAATTAGTTATGTTGCAAAGGAGAATTATAATGTATGGAATGAGTCATGAGAAAGAAGAAATAGAACAAAACAAAACAAAAAGGAGAGAGATCAAATAGTGTGCTTCAATCTGCATTCAGACTGTAGTTCTTTCTCTGAATGTGGATAGCATTTTCCATCATGAACCTTTTGAAGTTGTCTTAGAACTTTGCATTGCTGAGAAGAGTTGGCTCTATCAAAGTTAGTCATTGAATAATGTGGCTGTAACTGTGTACAATGTTCTCCTGGTTCTGCTCTCCTTAATCAACATCAGTTCTTATATGTTTTTCAGGTTTTTCTGAAGTTCTCCTGCTCATCATTTCTTATAGCACAATAGTATTCCATTACATTCATGTACCACAAGTTGTTCACCCATTCCCTAGTCATGCCCTCAATTTCCAATTCTTTGCCACCACAAAAAGAGCTGCTATAAATATTTTTGTACATGTAGGCCCTTTACCCATTTGTATGATCTCTTTGGGCTACTGTCCTAGAAGTGGTATTGCTGGATCAAAGAGTATGCACAGTTTTATAGCCCTTTCAGCATAGTTCTCATTGTTTCAATTGTCATATTTCTACAGATGCTTCCCAGATCTATTTATCTAGCCCTAACCTCTCTCCTAACCTCAAGTCTTGCATCTCCAACTGCCTATTAGACATCTTGAACTGGTTCTCCCATTGACATGTTAAACTCAACATGTCCAAAACTGAACTCATTATCATTTTTTTGCAAATCCTTCCATTTTTCTAACTTCCCTGTTATTCACTAGGGTACCAGTCTCTTTCTAGTAACCTAAACTCACAATCTAGGCATTGTATCCTTAAATCCTTATCCTGTTTCATCCCCAATGTCCAATCTGTTGCCAAGTCCAATTGATTCTATCTTCATAACATCTTGTTTATGCCAGCTGTTCTCCTTTATACTGCCACTACCCTAGGAAGGCTTTCATTACCTCATGCCTGGACTATTGCAATAACCCTCTGATTAACGTCCCTGCCTTAATTTTCTCTTCACTCCAGTCCATCTTCCACTCAACTTTAGGAAAATCACTTCCTTGGACATCTCAAAATACATCTGACCATGTTACTCCTTTCTCCATTCAATAAATACTAATGACGGCTTGCTACCTCTATGTTCAAATATACAATTCCCTAGTTTTTGAAGCCCTTTATAACTTGTCCCCTTTCCAATATTTTTACACATTGTTCCATTCCATATACTCTACAATCTGGTGACACTGAACTTCTTGCTTTTCTGGAGCAATATACTCCATCTCTCAATTTTGGGACTGACTGTCCTCCATGCCTGGAATGCTCTCCTTGTATCCACTTCCTTTCTTCCTCAGCTTCTTTCAAGTCTGTTAAAATCCCACCTACCGGAATAAATCTTTTCTGGTTCTCCTTAGTGTTAGTGCCTTCTTCCTGAGACTACATCTAATTTTGGCAATGAAGGATGGACACACATCTAATTTATGCCTTATGTATTTTGCTTGTACAGAGTGGTTTGCATGTTGTCTCCATTGGATTGTGGGCTTCTTGAGGCCAGGGACTATTTTTTATCTTTCTTTGTATCCCCAGAATTTGACACAGTGTCTGGCACATGGTAGGTACTTAATAACTGTTTGTTGACTTTATTTAACTTGATAATATCAGAGAGTTGCAAGATGAGAGTAATGGGAAAAGAGGAGGTCATGGAAAATGGTCCATATTTTCTTGGCAAAGTAAGAGATGAGTTAGGTCCTCAGCTGAGTGGGTGGGAGGAGGGGGTGCTATGGTACATTGGAGAAGAAAAGAGATGGGTTGAAATAGGTCTAATGGCAAGTGGATAATTGATTAAGGAGGAGTAAAACTATTGCTTTGTTTGAATGAAGGCCCAGGAGATCAGATAGCACAAATTTTAGTGGACTCAGCAAGAACTTTACAAACTTTGAAACTGAAATATTCAAATGGTTGTATGAGTCCATCAATTTGGAAAGTTTCCTCCAATTATGCAATCCATCCAGTCTTTCCCATTTTATGCGACTCTTGTCCTTGTTTCATTATGTTTAACACTGAAGACCACCCAATGGTCTAAAGCCATTCCTCCACATCTTCTTATATCTCAAGGGTGCCTTCGCTATGTGACCAATGTATCTTGTCTCCTGTCATACAATTCCTTGATATCTTTTACTCCTATTCTTTAGAGTTTTACATGGTTATATGTTGTAATTTTTTTAAACCCTCCTGCTCTCTATGTGATATTAATTTAAATCTTCAGACACTATTGCATTTAATGTCTTGCTGCCATATAGTAATGCTGGTAGAATGTTAAACAGGTGAATTTTTGTTTTCATGAAATAGTTAGCGTCACTAAAAGAGCTTTACAGTTTTCCAAAGGCAATTCACTCCATTCACTTTCTTCTGTTCAACTCTAGGCCCAACTTGTGGCTCTTCAGTATATCTGTTACAGATATACAAGTTGATTAATAAACTCTACTGGGTATCCATTTAAAGGAACTGTATGTAGAAATCTGTGAAATAGACATCCTTCATCCACTGGGTCTTTCCTGTGTGGATAGTTAGACCAAAGTCCTTTAAGTGCTACATGTCTCTTCCAGGAGGCTTTGTAGTATTTTAAGTCTTGAAGCAATCAGTATAATGTCATCTCCAAATGGGAGTATCTGGAATACTTCATAATCCACAGGGAATCTTTATTCAACTTGGACTCTGTGCTGGATTACCTCCATCACAGAGGCAAACATTTTCCCTGAGTACACATTTTCCTGCTTTATGCCTTGCATGACACCTGTGATCATGAAGCTTTTAAACATTGTTATTCCTGTTTGCCTATTCATACATTAAGGTGCATGTTATCTCACATATTTTATTATTATTTTATTATTTTTTAACTAGATTTGTGATTTCATTATTGTAAGAGTCCCTGGGGAGGGGGTTTTCTCTGTCAATGCAATGAACAATTTCTCTTCATTTTCAAGTTTTAGAGAATTGCCTAGGTTATAGAGAGGTTGAATGACTTGGCCAGGGTCATACAACTGATATAGGTTAGAGGTAAGATTTGAACCTAGGTCTTTCTGACTCCAAGACCAGTTTTCTATCCTCATTTGACAATAAGGCTATCTCAATCTCATAATACCAAAACTAAAAATATGTATCTAAAACAAAATCAGAAGTACATTAAAATGTGGATTTTAGGTCCTGGAATCTCTTGAAGTAACACACATTTGCATTTTAGAAATTCAAGGCATGTTATAGTGCTGGCAATTGTAGTCCCTGGACACAAAATAAAAGTAAGAGAAATCCTATAAAATAAGATGTAAGGCCACTTGGTCATAGGGTCAGATATGGTACTTTCAGCAAAAATTACCCAGGTCACATGATGTGCCTTAAATTTCTTGTCATAAAATCTATCATTATTCAATAGGAATGGAAATCCAATTCTCGCCACTTCTGCGGATTATAAAGTGAGAATCCTTTAAACCATTTCTGTTTACCACAACAGGCAGTCTATTGATCATTATTTTGAGCACCTGTAGATAATTTAGACATACTCATCAATTGGAAAAAAGCTATGTGACAGGTCACCTGACTGCTCAAGAATGAGAACATAGGTTAAAAAAAACTCTCCTCTATCTCCTAAATGGTTTGTTCTTTAGAAGCAGAAACCAATACTTTTCTGACTCATATTGATAGGACCATTCCTTGTGGTTTTTCAAATATTTCAGTTCATTGAGAAGACAGTCCTTTTTGGGAAAATGTCAAAGATCCTTAACCAGATTTTTGACATTTTGAAAATTAATGATAGTCCCTTATTGACATGTGTGGTTTGTATATTTCAAGAAAGTGTATTGACCTTCCTTTGCCAGACTGACAATGCAAATGGGATTTTTCCAGCATCAAAATAATGCAGTACAATATCATAGTTTGAAGGAAAATTAGAGTATGACACAGAGGATTCAAGTGCATGATTACTATTTTAAATGTGTGCCCAACATTTAACAATATAGACCTTCAGACTTTATGACATATGGAAAATTTATTTGATGTTGAAATTAATCTTATCTTGTAGACTAAAACATGGAATTTAATTGATAGATTGGCTATGCAAAGAAGGCAGGCAGCCTGGTGCAGTGCACTTAAAGTCAGAGGAGAATATCTGACTCCCCCTTTCCCAGACTCCAGTGGAGGGACTGTGGGTGTCTAGACAGAACTGGGAAAGAAGGGTTATGAGAGAGAGAAAGAGGGAGGGAGGAGGAAGGGAGAGAGGGAAGGAGAGAGAGAGAGACACAAAGAGAGAGAGAGAGAGAGAGAGAGAGAGAGAGAGAGAGAGAGAGAGAGAGAGGAGTCTTGAGGTTCTGTTCCTTCCTTCCCAGGCACAGACTGGAGGTGGGATGTAGATGGTTTTCAATACAAGTCTTTACATTTAACGTCCTTTCCATTCAGCACCCTTGTACAAAGGTGTTTCACCTTTGTTCTTGTTCTATAGGTTCTTCATGGAACTGGCTCTATTGTTTGTCCAATGGCCTCTAGAATTGGTTTCATTTTATGGGTCATTTGGTCATTTTTTGTAGTGCTCTGGGCAAACATCTGCACAAGGACCACCATGGTCAAAGGATATGAACAGGCAGTTTTCACCAAGAGGATTTTTACAATTTGGGTGACTAAGGCCCAGAGAGGTGAAATGACTTGGTATAATTCACATGATATTAAGTGATAGAGTAAGAATTTGAACCCAGATTCTCTGACCCCAGACTAGCACTCATCTTTCCTCTGTATCTTGCCAAAGCTTGTGCACAAAACGTCCATTACAAAGGATGAGGCAGTGTCAAATTCTACAGAGAACGATATAATGCTTTCCAAATGAAATCTACATATATTTTAATGCTCAGAGACTTTAATGCAAGAAGATAAGGCATGCAGGTGAGACAGCTTCAACACAGCCTATTTAAACCTGTCTTTGCTGGGAAGAAAGGGGTGAAGTATGGTCTACTTGCTTTTTCCTATACAGAGCATTTTACTTTAAACATTACCTTTTCACACGCTGTCTCACAAGCTTGGAATGCTCTACCTCCTCCTTGATGTTTCTTGAAATCCTTTACTCCCTTGAAAATTCAGCTCGTGTTATCTTTTATGCACACATTCTTTCCTGACTCCTCTAGTCATTAAGTGTTCCTGCCAGCTCCAAGACAAATTACTTCATATATGCTTTAGAATTATTTACCTATGGGCATGTTGTTCCTTGACCTCCTAGATTCTTTGAGGGTAGAGACTGTATCTTTTTGTTTTGTTTTGTTTTCTTGTCTTTCTGTCCCAATGGCTCATATAGAGCCTGGTTTATTGAATGGAGATACTGTAATTAAGTACAATAATGACAACAAAAGTTGATTCTGAAAGGGTCTTTAGTAGATACTAGTATTCTGTTTTGAGTGAAAATGAATTCTTGTTATTCTAGTAAAAGGCTTATGAGGTACAATGTAGATTGGAATGTTTTATCTTAAGTAAGATTGAGAAATTTTATTAACAGGGTGTTTATTGAATTGTTACTTGCTGCAGAAAGATATCTAGAAGAGTGCCATGAGTCTTTAGCTTTGACATAGAGTAAAAATGTTATATATTATTTCTATTCAACTGTTCTGTCCCATCTAACTGAGGTTGGGGGGCTTGGACAGGGTCAAGGGTTGAACTTATGAGAAGAAATTATACATTTCCCAGGGATATAGTGAATTTTGGAACTGGAGGGCAGAGCCCTTCTCAGAAATGCAAAAGAACAGGTCACAAACTGGGTTAATAAACAATAACACAGGGGGTCACAAACAGGCTTGTATGTAACTCAATTCAGAAATAACATTTTTAAAGGCTCTTCTATGTGCAGCATACTGGGTAGTGCAGTGGGAAAACACAAAACTTGGGTAAGACATGGTCCCTATTCCCAAGGAGTTTAGGATTTTTAGCTTTGAATCAAAATCAGGTTAACATTGTCAGTGGGGCAAAGATATTCTCTGTAATGGAAGAAAAATTCTAGAAACCAGGAATCAAAGCAGGAAATTGGAACAGAAGCAATGTAGGGTAATTTGCTTTTCTCTAGTTGGTTATAATTCCCACTCTGTCCTGATGTGGGGAAGTTGTACTGTTAAGGTGGGAATATTAACTTTTATATCAATTTAGTGAATACATTGCACATAGTTGGGAGGGATTGCTAAAGTCATAAATGACAGAAGATTAGCTCACTTGGATAAAAGGAAATGTAAATCTCAGAATTGTGGAGAGCTAACTGCTCAGAACGAGTTCTCATCATTTGGTCTGGATGGATTATATTCCAGGGTACAGAAAAATTAATAGAGATTAATAAGCCAGTGTTGCTGATCTTTGAATAATAATAACAAATATTTTTCACTTTAGAGTTTACAAAACATTTTATATATTATTATCTTATTTGATAACCCCATGGGCTAGCTATGAGAATATTATTGCCTGAATTTTACAGCAGAAGAAATTAGGACTCAGTGAGTATCAGTGGTATGAGCATGGCCACATAACTAATAATGTAAAAGGCAAGATCTGAACTCACAAATTTCTGACTTCCACTATAGTTTACTAGGAGATTAAACATTAAGTAGGTGTCATTTTGATTTTTAAAGGGTTATAAAAGTGAGTTCTGCCAATGAAGATAAGTGTTACTCTGAATTTTAATCAGGGTTGTAAAAAACAAATTCTGCAAAGTATAGACCAGAGATTTTGGCAAAATTCTAGAAAGCCATGATTTATGAGTCCTTGGGAAGGACTCTATGAGCTATCATGGGTTCACTAAAAATAGTTATACTCAACTAAGTGAATTTCCTTTCTTCATTATTATTACAGAGAAAAACCAGGATACTACTTCATTAGTGTTTTAATAAAGACTTATTTATTTTTTATTTTAAAAAAATATGATATTCATGCTTATAAGTTTGTTAGAGTGGATTAAATAGATACTGAATCTGAATCTCAGGCAAGGCATGTTTTATATTTTCAAACACAGGATCAAGCCACCTATTGCCCATTTCAGTGTATTTAACTAGCAAGTTAAGTTCATGTGTGTCTTTTTTAATAAAGAATTTAGTGATTTGATTAAATTGGCATTTGTCAACTCCTGCTATTTGCAGAATACTCTACTGGGCTTTGCTTTTCCAATTTATATATCACATTACAGTACAAAAATGCTTTCATCACAAAGACTCTGTGACACAAGTAGTGCAAATATTATTATGCTCATTTTACTAATGAGGAAAACGAGGTCCAGAGAGATAAAAAGCTTTTTTTTTCTTTTGCCTCAAAGTTATTGCACGTAAAAACTGAAGGCTTTGAACTTCAAGATCAGTCTTCCTCCCACTGCAACAGTCTGTGCCTATACAAAGAACTACTCATGGAATGAAGGTTACTTTAACTTGGAGGAGAGAACTCTAAGAGGTTGGCATATGTTCAGATGTTTTAAGGGCTATCATGTAGGACAGAGGCAACCTCTGCTTTACAAAGGAAAACTCTGACGAGTGGATGAAAATTTTGGCTGGGTTAATTTCAGATAAACTTTAAAAAAGAACACAAACATTAGAGTGGTCCAATAATGAAGTTACGAGTTCTTCATCACTGGAGACATTAAAACAGAGGATGGATGACCATGTAGGATGCTACAGAGAAAATTTTTGCCCTTAGCAAGAGACTGGACTGCACAACTTCTAAGGTCCTTTCCAGTTCTAAATTATCTGAATGGCTTAAATATTTATAAAAAGGGCTCTGAAGGACAGAAGTCACTTTGTCTACTTTCAGTTCTTTCCATGTGAAAAGTTCACAAAATGGGCTGAGAAGTTCCTAATGTCAATTTTGGGAGGAGAGGGAGGGAGGGAGAGAAAAGGAAAAAGGGAGGGAGGGAGGGGGAGAGAGGGGGGTGGGGAAAGAGAGAGGGAGGGATGGAGGAGAGAGAAGGGAAGAGGGAAGAAGGGAGAGAGAAAATATTTTTGGTGATGGAAAACCTTCAGGAGTACAAAGAGGTTGATCATGGAACTCCCTCCATCATGCTGCAACATTATTTTATTCCGTACCCATCTTTGCTTTTTATATTTTAAAAGGGGTGTGTGTGTGTGTGTGTGTGTGTGTGTGTGTGTGTGTGTGTGTGTGTGTGTGTGAGAGAGAGAGAGAGAGAGAGAGAGAGAGAGAGAGAGAGAGAGAGAGAGAGAGAGAGAGAGAGACCTTTTCTTTGCATGCTGTGGACCCATATTTGAAAAATCTGTTTTGAGGAGTTGGAAGTAAAGCTTTCTTTCTTGGTTCATTACCAGTAGGAACTTAAATTCTTATACTCTCCTTATGTGAACTTATCATACAGAAATAAGTGAGAGCAGACTTCACCATTTTTCCTCAAGATGGAATCTCTTGGTCTCAGCCATTTTTGGGGGGCAGGTTGTCAGAATGAAATGCTCCTGTTTCATGGTAAAGTGTTAATGGTAACCATTTAATCTAATACAAAATGAACCTTTATTATTGCTTATATTCTCTGCCACTGTAGTGCTCTGAGCAAGGAATCCCTTTGAAACTAATCCTTTTTGGGATCTTGAAGCAAGTGGCTGATAGAACGTCATGGAAGGATGAAATTTTCTTAATAAAAACATTTCTTTTTTGAAGGTGGTGGGGAGAGAGGAGTGGAGTAATAGGGAGAAGTGACAGAAAGGAGATAGAATGAGAGAGGAGCCTGCCAGAAAAATGGTTGGGAGGTGAATTCCTGTGTTCTTTTCTAGATCTTTTATACTATTTCACATTTGACCAAGAATAATTACTTTGCTATTTGCTGGGGTTTCCGTAGTCTACTCCTCATATCTCTGAGGGTTGAAGAACAGACTGTGCCTTCTAGATTCCAAGCTGATAATCACATTCCATGATCATTTGAAAGTGACAAACTTTTTAAAGATGCAACTTGGTTTGGAATTGCAAAGATTCTGTTAAAAGAGCTATGGATTTGGAGTTCAAATCATGGTTTTTTTATGTATGATGTGCATGGACTGTTAGAAATTCACAACTTCACTGAGTCTTCATTTTCTCATCTGTAAAATAAAGAAGTCCTCTTGCCTCCAGGGTCAGTACTCTTTCCACTGTACCATCTAGCTGTCTAAATGTATTTGTTTGATTCATTCTTCCAGCTCCAAAGCTATGATTCTGTAATTTTCTTCTGCTCTCAAGAGGAAATATGAGTCCTTAATTCAGTCAGAAGACCCTTGATTACCCCTAATTTCAAAGACCCATTTTTTTGACAGGAGTTAAGTTCAGGTGGGATTATTGTACCACATTTCTGAATAGCAAGTAGGTAATGATCCAATCTATTCTGGAAATTTCTTAACTGAATATGGAAGTAGTGAGGAGAAAAATGCATATGGCTTTCATTAAAGGGCATCTTATTAAAGAGCATAAAAGGACAAAGGGAATGATTCTTCAGAGCTCTATGATAGAGATCTTAGGCAAAGGAATTAAGTCCCAAAGTGTGTACATGGTATATATCTATATCTATATCTATATCTATATCTATATCTATATCTATATCTATATCTATATCTATCTATCTGTCTATCTATCTGTCTATCTATCTGTCTATCTATCTATCTATCTATCTATCTATCTATCTATCTATCTATCAGATTGTAGACAGTCGTAGTACCCTTCAGTGGATAGAAAGTAAGGAAATACATGTTCAGGATTCCAATAGTTGCATGGTTTTTAAGGAATGCACACATTTTAAAGGATGTTTACATTTTAATAGATTTGGGCTTTTTTAAATGTGGAAATAGTTCTGGGGTGGTGGTGGTGTATATGTATTTCCACTGTATGGATAAAGTCCATTGTATGTGTAAGTCTTAATGGATGCATTAAATTCCTGTGAATGGATAAATCACATGAGCACATAAATTGCTGAGGCTGTATAGTGTTCTAATGGATGTATTAAGCTCTAGTGCATGAATTAAACTCCAACAAGTATACATAGTTTTAATGGATGTATGAAGTTTTAGTGAAAGTATAATATTTAATGAATGTATAGATTCAAGTATGTGTAGGAGATTTCAGTATATGCACAGGAGATAGTGAATAATAATAGCTAGAATTTATATAGTGCTTACTATATGCCAGTTATTTTTGAGTTGTTTCAGTTGTGTCTGATGCTCTATGACACCACTTGGAGTTTTCTTGGTAAAGATACTAGAAGGACTTTCTATTTCCTTCTCCATCCCATTTTATAGATGAGGAAACTGAGGCAAACAGGGTTGAGTGACTTGCCTAGGATCACACAGCTAGTAAATGTCTGAGGCTGGATTTGGACCCAAGTCCTCCTGACTCCAGGGCCAGTGCTGTATCCAGTATATCATTTAGCTGCCTAAATGTGTGTACTTGATTCATGTATGTATAGCCAATAGAAAATGCTGTTGGACCCACTATGCCTCTTCTGCTCTCTATCCAGGCATGTGGTCTGGATCAGGCTCATTCCTGAGGGAGCTTGGCCTCTCATGGGGAAGGTGGAGTAGGTTCCCTTTTCTTACACTCATTTGTGTATTTAGTGGTCTCCAAGCTCACTATGAGTTAGCAGTGTGATATAATAGTTAAGAAAGCTAACGCGACCTTGGGCTGCATTGAGAGGTTTAGCCTCCAAAAGTAGGGAGGTATTACGTTGTTGAATTCTGCCTTTATCAGACCTCACCTGGAGTGTTATGTTCAGATCTGGGTGCCATGTTTTATGAAACACATAGATTATCTGGAGAATGTCCAGAGGAGTAGAACAGAGATGATGAAGGACCTTGAATTAATATCCTGAGACTGTTGAAAAAAATTAAGCATGTCTAGCTTGGAGAAGATTGAGAGAGTGGGGAATTGGGAAGGGGAACATGATAGCTGTTTTCAAGTGTTTGAAAGGCTGTGACATGGAGATGGGATTAGATTTGTTCTGTTTGGTTCCAGAAGGCAGAATTGGGAGCAATGGGTAGAAATTAAAGAGAAGTAAATTTATGCCTGATGTCAAGAGAAACTCCCTAATAGTTAGAGCTGTCCACAAGTAGAATGAGCAATCTCATGTGGTGGTAGCCTTCCTTGGAGGTCTTTAGGCACATTACCACCTGTTGACATTATGGTGTTGATTCCTTTTTATATATGGTTTGGTCTAGATGGCCTCTGATGTTCCAATTCATAAATTCTCTCTCTCCATTTTTTTGTTTTATTAACTTTCCACTATGGCATACTGGGAATGATTTCATTCCAATTTAGGTTTAGGGCCTTTTGGCTTACTAAGGGAGATCATAGGGGTTGGTAAGAACAAGTGTTTGATCAAAGGTGGTAAAAAAGGACCCAACAAGAAAGCAGTTGATATGTTTTTTAAGAAGGACTTCTGTGGGGGCAGAGTCAAGATGGTGGAATAGAAAGATGCACATATGCCAGTTCTCCCCCCACAGCCCATAAAATACCTGTAAAGAAAGACTCTTAACAAATCCTAGAGCAGCAGAAGCCACAGAACAACAGTGGAGATTTCCAGCCCAGGGTGACTTGAAAGGCCGATGGGAAACGTCTGTCGCACTGGACACGGAGTGGAGCCCAGCCCAGCCTTGGCAATGAGGTGGGGCTATGGGAGGAGGACTCGAGCAGGCCTTGGGGGCAGAATCTCCAGTAACAGCAGTAGCGGTTCACAGATCCCTTAACGCAGAGGTGCCAAAGGTCAGTGACAGGGTTTTTTCAGCTGGCCAAGAAGGGAGAAGGGCCTTCCCATTGCTCCAGGCTCAGGCAGCGGCCACAGAGGCCACATTGGGCAGGTGCCAGCAGTTTCCACAGCAGCCCCTAGAGCAGTATGCATCCCATGTTGGATCTTAAAACCCCTGGGGGCACTGAGCAGCTGATTCTTACCTCAGTCTTGTGTAGAGGCTCTGCAGCAGCTGATTTTTACCTCACACTGAATGGCAGCCCTGCCCCTGCAGCTTATCTGAATCTCAGCCCCAAGTGCTGGCTAGGTGGAACTGGAGGCCAGGTGGTTGTGAAGGGGAAACTCTGCTAAGATTCTGGGCACAAAAATCTCTGCATCATCCCAGACCAGTATATAAGCTTGATTATGCCACCTTGGAGGAACTGAGATCTTACAGATCCCCAGAGTATACCCTACTCTTGACAAAGGACCCAAAAGCCAAGTAACTGGTTGGGAAAATGCCCAAAAAAGGGAAAAAAAGTAAGACTATAGAAGGTTACTTTCTTGGTGAACAGATATCTCCTCCCATCCTTTCTGATGAGGAAGAACAATGCTTACCATCAGGGAAAGACATAAAAGTCAAGGCTTCTGTATCCCAAACATCCAAAATAAATATTCAATGGGCTCAGGCCATGGAAGAGCTCAAAAATGATTTTGAAAATCAAGTAAGAGAGGTGGAGGAAAAACTGGGAAGAGAAATGAGAGAGATGAAAGAAAAGCATGAAAAGCAGGTCAACACCTTGCTAAAGGAGAGCCAAAAAATGCTGAAGAAAACAACACCTTTAAATATAAGCTAACTCAATTGGCAAAAGAAGTTTAAAAAGCCAGTGAGGAGAAGAATGCATTAAAAGGCAGAATTAGCCAAATGGAAAAGGAGGTTCAAAAGCTCACTGAAGAAAATAGTTCTTTCAAAATTAGAATGGAACATATGGAGGCTAATGACTTTATGACAAACCAAGAAATCACAAAACAAAACCAAAAGAATGAAAAAATGGAAGATAATGTGAAATATCTCATTGGAAAAACAACTGACCTGGAAAATAGATCCAGGAGAGACAATTTAAAAATTATGGGACTACCTGAAAGCCATGATCAAGAAAGAGCCTAGACATCATCTTTCATGAAATTAATCAAGTAAGACTGCCCTGATATTTAAGAACCAGGGGGCAAAATAAATATTGAAAGGATCCACTGATCACCTCTTAAAAGAGATCCAAAAAAAGGAAACTCTTAGGAACATTGTGGCCAAATTCCAGAGTTCCCAGGTCAAGGAGAAAATATTGCAAGCAGTTAGAAAGAAACAATTCAAGTATTGTGGAAATACAATCAGGATAACACAAGATCTAGCACCTTCTACATTAAGGGATCAAAGGGCATGGAATAGGATATTCCAGAAGTCAAAGGAACTAGGACTAAAACCAAGAATCACCTACCCAGCAAAACTGAGTATAATGCTTCAGGAAAAAATGGCCATTCAATGAAATAGAGGACTTTCAAGCATTCTTGATGAAAAGACCAGAGCTGAAAAGAAAATCTGACTTTCAAACACAAGAATCAAGAACAGCATGAAAAGGTAAACAGCAAAGAGAAATCGTAAAGGACTTACTAAAGATGCACTTTTTACATTCCTACCTAGAAAGACAGTATTTGTAACTCTTGAAACTTTTTTCAGTATCTGGGTAGTTGGTGGGATTACACACACACACACACACACACACACACACACACACACACACACACACACACATACACACACAGAGAGAAAGCACAGGGTGAGTTGAATAGGATGGGATCATATCTTTAAAAAATGAAATTAAGGGATGAAAGAGAAATATATTTGGAAGAGAAGGGGAGAAATGGAATGGGGCAAATTATCTCTGATAAAAGAGGCAAGTAAAAGACTTTTCAGTGGAGGGAAAAAGGTGGGAGATGAGAGAAAAAACATGAAGCTTACTCTCATTACATTTGACTACAGGAAGGAATAAAATGCACACTCATTTTGGTATGAAAACCTGTCTTACAATACAGGAAAGTGTGGCAGAAAGGGATAAGAAGGGTGGGGGGAATGATAGAAAGGAGGGTAATGGGAGGAGGGAGCAATTAGAAGACAACACTCTTGGGGAGGGACAGGATCAAAAGACAGAATAGAAGAAATGGGGGGCAGGATAAGATGGAGGGAAATATAGCTAATCTTATACAACATGACTATTATGGAAGTCATTTGCAAAACTACACAGATGTGGCCTACATTGAATTGCTTGCCTTCCCAAAGGGAATGGGTGGGGAGGGAGGGAGGAAGAGAAGTTGGAACTCAAAGTTTTGGGAACAACTGTTGAGTATTGTTCTTGCATACAACTAGAAAACAAGAAATACAGGTAAAGGGGTATAGAAGTTTATCTTGCCCTACAGGACAAAAGAGAAGATGGGGATAAGGGAAGGGAGGGATGTTAGAAGGGAGGACAGATTGGTGATAGGGGTAATTAGAATGCTTGACATTTTGGAGTGGGGGAGGGGAGAAATGGGGAGAAAATTTGGAACTCAAAATGTTGTGGAAATGAATGTTGAAAACAAATAAATAAATTTTAAAAAAGGACTTCTGTGACGTCAAGGTACCAGTTATGTTCAACATATGAAAATTTAGGAAGACGTTAGTAAGAAGGACTCAAAAAATAAAAATGAACTCTGATAGACTCTAAGATTATATTTTTGAAGTGAGCTTTGCTCATCTGCAGAATGATGAGATTAATTTTCATAAGTTTAAGGTGATTGCTAAAGATATTCAGGGTAAAAATTATTTAATGAATTTCTATGGAGTGAAACTTAATGGGGATAAGATGTCCTTTATGGTAAAAATGGCAGAATAGGAGCAGAGTCCATGTTTCAAAACTACCTATGAAAACCTTTTTTTGCTTCTTTGGTATAGGTTTTTTCTCAAGAAGCATATCAATTAAATTGGGAAGATCTCTTATGCCTAGGATGAATATGTTTGTCATACTTGTGAGAAGATGATAGAAATTATGATCTAGGACATGCAGATAAATGGCAGGAAAGGAGCACTGGAAAAGACATAGAAAAGATTTGCCAATTTCTTTGCTCTCTCTACCATGTGTTTATTTGAAAAGTCAAGGTAGTCAAGAATCCCATGTTTGAATTAGGAAAACTAATGGAACTTTCATAGTGAAAGGTGCTGGCTCTGAAAAACCTTCTGTAGAGGACAAGTATGAAAATAAGAAGAAATGATGGATATGAGTATGTGTAAAAGAAGAACTTTTAAAGTTTGAAAAATTTAAAAAATGATTATAGTGATGGTTTGGTTTTTTAGGTCCAACAATTAAAATGGCAACAATATTTGATGTTTTGAAAGAGTACTTGTAATCTTATTTTGCACTTTATAATTATTCTTCACTTTATTTATTTACTTTTATTATTAATTTTTTTGAGTTCCAAATTCTTGTCTTTCCTCCCGCCCCTTCCCCACCCATTGAGAAGGCAAGAGATATAATATCAATTATATATGTCAAATCATTCAAAACATATTTTCATATTAGCCATGTTTCAAAAAAGACAAGAAGAATAAAGTGAAAAAATTATGCTTCAGTTTGCCTATCGCGTTCTTCAATTCTCTGTCTAGAGATGGATAGTATTTTTTATCATGAGTCATCTGGAATTCTTTTGGATCATTCTATTGATCAGAGTAGCTAAGTCTTTCAGAGTTGACTATTATTACAATATTATTGCTACTCTATACAGTGTTTTCTTAGTTGTGGTCACTTCACTTTGCATTAATTCATATGTCTTCCCAGGTTTTTCTGAAACCATTCCCCTCTTCATTTATTATAGCATAATAATATTCCATCAAAATCATATACCACAACTTGTTCAGCCATTCCCCTATTGGTGGACATTTCCCTTATTTACATTATTTTGCCACCACAGAAAGAGCTGGTATAAATATTTTTGATTGCTTGTAATCTTTATCAACAAATGGCCTAATCTTACTTATATGATACTTATAATTGAACTGTAAATAAACTTGTTCTTACTTAAGTTCTTAAACTTAAAGCCCTTAAACTTAGGTTAAGGCTCATGTCTTTAGGATTTCCCCAAGGGGGACGTGGAGTAGAAAGGTATTCAATGTACAATATGAATCAGTTGAGACAGGCACTTATTTCTTACATATAAAAGAAATGCTAAACGTAAAAGTCTCTTAAAATCATGTTGGATCAACCCTTCCATAGGCCTCCTGATAACGGGGGCTCACTATATTGATTCTAGACTTAATGTCTTTACCTCCTTGACTTAGACAACTGCAGCTCAGAACTTGTGAGCTCAAGACATCCACCAACTTCAACCTCCCTGGTAACTGAGATTACAGGCATGCACAACCACATCCAGCAATTATACATATTTGTTATAAGGGTTTTGCTTTTATTTTTTTTCCAGCATATATCTAAGGGACATGAGAGGAAGAAAAAATAATACTTGTTCATTGAAAAAAATTAATAACAAAAAAAAGGCAACTGAGTTTGCTGAAGACTATTTAAAAAAACACTTCAACTCTGTTACCCATGTCCTTTTTTCCCTTGAATGCATTTGTCAATATAAATACATTTATAGCATTTTGTATTCTGTATTTCATTTATAACTCTTGATTAATCTTTTTTATGAGGAATTTTAATAGTATAAAGCACTTCTTTAAAGAAAAAAGAGAAAGAATTCCTCATCATGTGAAGCCTTGTGTCAGCGAATATCAATCTTAAACGCTGCAGACAATTTGAACATTTTTGTCTTTCTCAGACACCATATTTAATTTGACAATGCTAAGAAGTTACAGACTGGTATTCTTTTCTGAAGGATGATACCTCACTTTGGTTTGCATACCCTAAGCATGTTATGCTAGGTCTTCCATTTTCTGGTGCTCTACCAACTCATGTCAATTCAATACAAAATTAGTAAAACTCAAGCTTATATCTCACCTAAAGTACATAATTTTATTTCTGTCTTTTTGCCCCTTAGACCTGAAAGGGAGTAGCAGTTTGTTGAAAATGTTTCTCTCTCTACAGTGTGACATTCAGATTTGTATGCTGCTTCTCTAAACACATTGTGTGTGATCATCAGCCTGGCTTATGGGACGCTGAACCTTACTCTTCTAGAGGGAGGTTTTCTCAGAAATCAGAGGAAAGCAAGCTGCTTAGCTTGGTTTCACTTTGCTTCATTGTTCAAAATTATCCCAAAAATGGGATAATTTAACAGAGGAGATTGTGAGAACTCAGATGGAGGAGTTCATAATCTATGGGATAGGAAGTGACTAGACAAGGGACACACACACATACATATATATATATATGCACATATATATTATATATATACACATACATATGTGTATATATATGTGTATGTATATGTGTGTATATATATGTCTGTATATTATATATATATATATACATATATATACATATACATAAATGAGGGAAGCTCTTACTAGACAGCAAGGAATTTCTCTTGCCAGAAGACTCTAACTAAGCCCACAACACAGACCCTTCACTCCCTAAGGGGACAGTTTGACTGATTCTAACAAGAGCCCTTTGAAGGTAATTTTCATAGCCTGGAAATATCCTTCATTGACCATGAAAAACAAGGTGAGAATATCAGTACAGATCACTCCTCTCTTAGCAAGTTACAAGTATACAGAAATAGATAAGGGACTCAAGGTAACTAGCCATCTTTATGAACCTGCTAAAACCATAGGGGGTAGCCAGAGCTCCAAGCAAGGCCAACTTTGAGTGAGTCTATATGAAACTTTATTTCTTTTCATCTCTCTATCACATTCACTGAATCTCTGATCAACTTCAATAATTAAAAGAGCAACAAAAATATTGTATAAATTCCACAAAGAAAAGTCAAACTAATTGGCGCCCTTTTTTCTATTAGCAACTCTTTAATTGACAGAACTCTTTTTCACTTTTAGGTTATTGTTTTGTCTATGTGTAGATATAACCTTTGAGTAATGCTATGTAATAGAGGCCAGATTTAAATTAGCTTCTAAGAGTAGGCCTTGTAATTTTCACTGTTAGGTCAGTAATTGATAGAGAGAAGACCTTAGAGTAAGTAAGACTTGGGCTCAAGTACTACCTCTGCAACTTACTGGTTGTGTGACCCTGTGTGACCCTAAGTCATTTAACCTCAAAAAAGATTGGACCTGTAAGATTAGGGTCATGAGGTGAAAGTTGACAAACACAAAAAAACTTTCTTAGCTACATTTGAACCAAGAAAGGGAACAAAGGGAGTAAATCATATTTGGACCAACAAGGTATAAATTAAGTTTCTAAAGCTCTAAGTCAGAACAGAGGTCAGCCTGTATTGCTAGAAGGAGTTTCCTTACTGAGAGTTCTCTAACCCAATGAAATTACAGGTCAAAACAAGGAATACATTTTTTTGCCCATACTGTGCATGTATGCATATATGCACAATCATGTCTATTTTAAAGGCTAAGAGTGTTGGCTGTCTATTCTCCTTTGCCTTTATTAAGCACTGAATTTCATTTGCTGTTGCAAAGAAGTTATAAATTCTTTTTTCTCATGTTGTCTAAAAGAACCAGGGAGAAGCTCCTCAGCATTTTGGGTCTGTCATGTGTGGAGGATTTATGGAAGTAGTATGTAGGACGGGAAGGTGTTGAGGGTTTGCTATCTTCACTAATGGAGGAAGTAGCCTGAGATCCCTTTACACTAGTTGTACATTAGTTGCTATGAGATTACCTGTTCTAAACGTGCCAGTCTTATGGAGGCATTATTTTCTCTAAGGATAAGCAGCTGAATGGTGTAACTTTTTTAGGCTCCTTCCAGCTTGACTATTCTACCTTTTGGTATCTAATCCACTGACCATCCAAACATCTTGACTCAGTTCTCTTCTTTAAAGGGCATTTTCTTTAAAGTGATATCAATAAACTTGGAATGACATATATGTTTAATAAATCTTTTTTATGTTTATTTACTTACTTTTAGTTTTCAACATTCATTTCCACAAAATTTTGAGTTCCAAATTTCCTTCCCATCATTCTCCTCCCCCCACCCCCGAATGCCAAGCACTCTGATTACCCCCTCCTCCAATCTTCCCTCCCTTCTAACACCCCTCCCTTCTAGCACCCCTCCCTTCCCTTATCCCCATCTTCTCTCTTTTCTTGTAGGGCAAGATAAATTTCCATATCCTTTTACCTGAATTTCTTATTTCCCACTTGTATGCAAAAATAATTCTCAACTTTTGTTCCTAAAACTGTGAGTTCCAACTTCTCTTTCTTCCTCTCTCCCCACTGAGAAGGCAAGCAATTCAATATAGGTTATATATGTGTAGTTTTGCAAATGACTTCCATAATAGTCATGTTGTGAAAAATCAACTATATTTCCCTCCATCCTATCCTGCCCCCTTTCTTCTATTCTCTCTTTTGACCCTATCCCTCCCCAAGAGTGTTTATTTCCAATTGGTCCCTCCTCCCATTTGCCTTTCCTTTCATTATCCCCCCCCCCCAACCCTGCTTATCCCCTTCTCCCCTACTTTCCTGTAGTGTAAGATAGATTTTCATACCAAATTGAGTGTGTGTGTTATTCCTTCCTTGAGCCAAATGTGATGAGAGTAAGTTTCACTTTATCTCTCTCACCTCCCCCCTTTCCTCTCCATTGAAAAAGCTTTTTCTTGTCTCTTTTATAAGAGATAATTTGCCCCACTCCATTTCTCCCTTTCTCCTCCCAATATATTCCTCTCTCACCCTTAATTTTATTTTTTTAGATATGATCCCTTCCTAGTCAATTGACCCTGTGCTCTCTGTCTATATATATATGTAATTTCTCTTTTTTGTTTACCTTTTCATGCTTCTCTTGATTCTGTGTTTGAAAGTCAGATTTTCTATTCAGTTCTGATCTTTCATCAAGAGTACTTGAAAGTCCTCTATATCATTGAATGACCATTTTTTTTCCCCTCTGAAATATTATATTCAGTTTTGCTGGGTAGGTGATTCTTGGTTTTAATACCAGTTCTTTTGACTTCTGGAATATCATATTCCAAGCCCTTCAATCCCTTAATTTATAAACTGTCAGATCCTGTGTTATCCTAATTGTATTTCCACAATACTCAAATTGTTTCTTTCTAGCTTCTTGCAATATTTTCTCCTTGACTTGGGAACTCTGAAATTTTGCTACAGTATTTGTAGGAGTTTCTCTTTTTGGGTCTCTTTTAGGAGGTCATCAGTGGATTCTTTCAATATTTATTTTGCCCTCTGGTTCTGGAATATCAGGGCAGTTTTCCTTGTTAATTTCATGAAAGATGATGTCTAGGCTCTTTCCTTGATCATGGCTTTCAGGCAGTCTCATAATTTTTAAATTGTCTCTCCTGGATCTATTTTCCAGATCAGTTGTTTTTCTAATGAGATATTTCACATTATCTTCCATTTTTTCATTCTTTTGGTTTTGTTTTGTAATTTCTTGGTTTCTCATAAAGTCATTAGCTTTCATCTGCTCCATTCTCATTTTTAAAGAACTATTTTCTTCAGTGAACTTTTGAACTTCCTTTTCCATTTGGCTAATTCTGCTTTTTAAAGCATTTTTCTCCTCATTGGCTTTTTGGACCTCTTTTGCCAATTGAGTTAGCCTATTTTTAAAGGTGTTATTTTCTTCAACATTTTTTTGGGTCTCCTTTAGCAAGGTGTTGACTCTCTTTTCATGATTTTCTTGCATCACTCTCATTTCTCTTCCCAATTTTTCCTCCACCTCTCTTACCTGATTTTCAAAATCCTTTTTGAGCTCTCTCATGGCCTGAGACCATTGCATGTTTATTTTGAAGGCCTCTGATGGTAAGCATTGTTCTTCCTCATATGAAAGGATGGAAGGAAATACCTGTTCACCAAGAAAGTAACCTTCTATAGTCTTATGTTTTTCTTTTTTGGGGGCATTTTCCCAGTCAGTTATTTGACTTTTGAGTACTTTGTCAAGAGGATATACTCTGGGGACCTGTAAGTTCTCAGTTCCTCCAAGATGGCTCAATCAAGGGAGAGGAGTTTACTCTTCTCCTGGTCTGTGCACTGGTCTGTGAGCAACCAAAAACTTTTCTGCCCAGAATCTGTGAGTAATAGAATTCCCACTTCACAACTGTCTCCAGCTCCACCAAGCCCCAGGACCTTGTTCAGGGCTGAAATTCAGATCAGTTACTCAATTCCCCCAAGACCTTTAGGCGGAGGGCTCCACAAATGGACTCTGCTGCTGCTGCTTCCCCCACGGCTGCCTGGGGCTGGGGGGGGACCCTGCTCCCTTCTTGCCCTTTGGAAAAGCCTTCTCACTGACCTTGGAAATTGTCTTTGGTGTTTGTGGGTTGAGGGATCTGAGAACCTCCACTGCTGCTGGGGATTGTGCCCCCGAGGCCTGTTCTGGTTCTATTCCTCCCAGTGCCATGTGACCAAGGCTAGACTGTATTCTGCTCCCTGTCTGATGAGATAGACCTTTGCTGTCGGCCTTCCAGGTTATCTTGTGCTGGAAATCTTTTTCTCTCTGTTGTTCTGTGACTTCTGCTGCTCTAGAATTTGTTGAGAGTCATTTTTTACAGGTATTTTATGGGCTGTGGGAGAAGAGCTAGCATATGTGTGTCGTTCTACTCCACCATCTTAGCTCCTCACCTAATAAATCTTTTGTCAAAGAGATGTTGGATCTCATTTTTCAGTTTTCTTTTCCCATCTTTTCACTTTCTTTGCCAACCAGTCTCCACCCGTTCTCCAGTTACTTCAGTCATCCTTTATCCTAGTCAAAGAGCCAATCAACAATATTCTTTGAATACATGCAACATGATAGTAGACAAACCATTATTAGATTTTGAGCTCCTCCATTAGACGGTGAGTTCCTTGAGAGCAGGAATTGTCTTTTGCTTCTTTTTGTATCCTCAAGAACTTAGTATAGTGCTTGACACGTAGAAGATACTTAATAAATGTTTATTGACTCACTGAAAGCCAGAAAGACTCAGATCCAAGTCTCATCTCTGATACATACTAGATGCGTGGCCTTTAACTCCTCAGTGCTCTAGGCAGCTGTCTTATTCTGTAAAGTGCAGAGGAGATACATCATTGGTAGAGGGAATTATCCCATATGGGATCTCTATAACAATGAAATCACATGTTCAGTCCCTAATCCTACTGTACTTTATGGATCTGGGCAAAGGTCTACATATAGTGTGCTGACAAGGTTCTGTCCTTGGTCTTGTTATAGTCAACATTTAAAATGTCACCAATTTGGATGAAGATATAGATGGCCTCTTTATCAAATTTTCAGGTGACACAAACTTAGGTGGGACAGAATCATGACTTGAAAAAATCTCAACGGAATAAAATACTGGGCAAACCCCTCAAGTTCTAGAATTTAACAAGGATAAATCTAAAGATCTCAAAATAGGGGAAAGATCAATTTTTTTAGTCCAGAACTGAGGTGCTCTAGTTTACCAGCAGTTCATGTGAGAAAGACCATATGCTCTTTGGTTATAAGATCATTATGAATCAATGATGTGATGCATCCATTAAGGAAATCTAATGCAATGTCCCTTTGCATGAAAAGATGAGACTTTGCTATACACTCTGATGGTCAGGTGAGAGATGAAGTACTTTGTCTTTCTTCTTCTTTTTTTTGTAAAATAACCATTACCATAAACTGATCTATATTTGCTTAAACCATGTTGTTAACTGACTTGATTGGATTGTCTGGATGATTAGAGAAAAGAGTTAGTGAAAATGGGTAGAGCAACATGAACAAAACAGAGTATATTCAGAGAAGGGTCTTCTGAATATCAAGAATTTGGAAACCATGGCATAGGGGCACCAGATGAGGGAACTGGGTATGTTTTGTCTGGAAGAGAGAAGGGTAAGAAAGGCTTAGGTTAGTTATCACTCAGGAGAGATGAACACTATCTTAGTTATCTCTTGGAACAGATGATAACTATTGTCCTCAGATATATGAAAAGCTATCATACAGAACAAGGAGACTTCTATGTTTTGCAAGAAGGAAGTATTCTGACTAATGGATGGAAGTTATAGGGAGCAGATTTTTAGTTCACTTTAAGAAAGGTTTTTAGCTCTATTTAGAACTTTATAACAACCGCAAGTCCTCTCAAGAATTTCCTAAAAAATTGCAAATGTGTAAGCAGCGACAGAACAGGAATTCTTAACTTTTTGTGTATGTCAGGGACCCATTTGATAGTCTGGTGAAGCCTTTCTCAGAATTAAGTTTTTTTAATAATCAAAAGAAGTACTAAGTTTCACTAAGAGATTAGTGAAAAAGATGTCCTTTTTTCCCATGCAGGCTCACAGATGCTCTGAACTTTATCCATTGTTTCCTTGGGAGTTCATGGACTGCAGCTTAAGGGCCTTTGTTGTTGAGCAAGTTTTTTATTGAGTTGGATCCCGGGCTAGATGAGCTCCAAGGACCTGTCAAACTCAAGCTTTTATGATTCTATAATTTATTTTTTAAAAAGGTTTACACCTTTTTCTTCTCATGGCTTCCAACTAACTTGTAAATTTGCATTTGATATATCTGCTTTCTTTTAAAGGAGGTGCCAAGCTATGGCAGCAGGGTGTGGGCCAGGAGAGTTTAGATTTGTGGGCTGCAGCAGCAGAGAGCAGAGAAGGAAATGGGCTCCAGGCCACCATCATATAAGCTGGCAAGGAGGAAAGCCTAGAGGGGTTTAGCTGTGGCAGACAGGTTAGGCTAGGTGATGGTAGAGGGGACTAATTTTAACTTACAAGAAGTTACTTTGCCAGGAAAAGCCCCTGAACCTCTTAGTTTACTGAGGAAATGCCCAAATGAACACTGAGGGAGTTTTACCGCAGGGTGATTTAGCTACATTTTTAGTTTTGCTCTTGGAAAATTTTGTGACCATGGGAGAGCGCAAAGAGGCTTGTATATAACATATGGTAATAACAGCTAGCATTTGTATAGTTTTGTAAGGTTTATGAAGCACTTTACAAGAATGATCTTATTTTATCCTCACAAAAACCCTGGGAAGTAGATGCTGTTTCACAGGTAAACAATCTGAGTCAGAGAGAGGTTAAATAACTTGCCCAAGACCACATAGCTAGTAAGCATCTGAGACTGGATTTGAATGCAGCCCCAGAACTCATGACTTCAGGTTTAACCACCTAACTGTGTTCGTATTTGGGTGCTGAATAATGGATTGATATCACCCTGGATTAATATAATCAATTTCATTGAGCATGTGCAAATTTTCTGGTTAGATGGATTTACCCATATACAGATTTAGAAGCTTATATTTTTATTGATTCTCTCTTATGTGGAACATATAACTTTTGCCTTAGCTCTCTGCTGAAACCCTTTAGTAACAGGAAGAAATTGGGCAGGCATTAAATTAAGTCAAAGCACAGTGAGCCACAAGTATTCTTGAAGTAGAAATTTACTCTGAAAAGAAGATCTCTGGTAACACATCTTCCCAGGTTTCTCTGAAGCTATTTTATTTGTCATTTCTTATGGCACAATAGTATTCTATTTCTTTCATATACCATGATTTGTTTAGCCATTCCCCGATTAAAAGGCACCCCCTTAATTTCCAGATATTTCATATTATAGAAAGAACTGGTAAAAGTTTTTGTACATCTAGATCATTCTCTTTCTTTGATCTCTGATGTCTAGTAGTGGAATCACTAGTCAAAGGATATGGGCAATGTAGTGACATCCAATCATACCTCCACCAACAGTGCAACTAAAGTGCCTGTTTTCATGAAGCCCCTGTAGCATTTGTCATTTTTTTCATCAGTAATCTGATCTGATGGTTATGAGGTGAGACCTCAGAGTTGTTTTAATTTGAGTTTCTCTGATTCTTAGTGATTTATAGGATTTTTTCAGATGGCTGTGGATAGCTCTGATTTTTTCCCTTAAAAACTGCCTTTTCACATCCTTTGATTATTTATCAGTTAGGGAATCGTTCTTTTACTTATAAATTTGAATCTGTTTCTTAGGAATCTTGGAAATGAGACCTTTATCAGACCATTATTTCAATTAGCTGCAATTTTTATAAAGGTTTCCCTCCCTCCAAGTTAATGAATTCCTTTGTAAGTTTAGCTGTATTGCTTATGTTTGTACAAAAATTTAAAATTTTATGTAATCAATATTGTTAATTTTATCTTCTAGGATCTTCTCTCTTTTTTGTACCCCTACATATAGATCTGAAAGGTAATCACTTCTTTATTCCTGTAATTTGTTTATGATGTGCTTTCCAATGAGCAGCCTGCCTGGATGCAGAGAGACTCCCTCCCGGAGAATTTTATGGCCAGTAGTCTGTTAGTGAATTCTCTAGTGTTAACTCATGAAGCAAAGAAAAATACAAAATGGCTCTCTGTTCTCTTTGCACTATAGTCTCCTTCAGATTTGGAAGTGATGGTGACAGAGCGGTGGAAAAGGAGGCAAAAGGTGTTGAGAATCATAAGATTTTTAAGATCATTTGTAACATTAATTTGACTGTTATACTAAATGTAAGATATTTGTCTAATGATTAATGAGTGTCCATATTAGTGTAATAACTATTCTTGCTAAAAACAAAATCACAAGATAGAAATTATATGGAAATGAAAGGAATTGCTTGCAGGTTCCCCTTGAAGAGACAAAGGAATCATCAGAGTTGGTTTTGTTGTGCATCCCTAAACAACAAGAAGAATCATTTCATGAGACATTTATTCCTTTTAAATTGTAGTGCTTATTCTAAGTATTTGCAAAAAAGATCAATGTGAAAATAACTGAAGCTTACATGTCAACATCTGTTTCAGAGGATAAAGAAGCAGAGCAATTCCACTAAGAACTTGATAAAACTCTCCAAATTTAATCAATGTATGCTTTGATTCTTGGTGACTTCAGTGAAGAGATGGGGATTGGTGAGAATTCAGAAAAATATGTTGGAAAATATGGGTCAGGAACAAGGGATGAGAGACTCCAAATACTTGTGGACTAAACAGAATTCTCACACCTATACCTAATGAATATTTCTTTGAGAAAAGAATCAGAAGGTGCTGAACATGGCAATTTGTATGACAGTGAGAAATGGTAGAGAGAAAAACCATTTTAAAGAAAACATAGAAAGACACACAACTAAGCCAAGTCATCCAAAAGGTATCTAAGGATGAAAGATTTTTATAACAAACTCTTTTTACCTTCCAGTGCAGTAGGATCACTCTAATGTGTTATAGTCCTGGTTGTGCTAAGAGAGGAAGTAGAAATAGTACTGAAGAAAATGAAGATGGTAAGAGTAATTAGATTGGATTAGAGGAAGTCCTCAGGATGACACTTAGAGAAGTGACACAATTTCAAGGGCATCAAGATTTTCAAGGTACTTGGAAGAGGGGAAGATGGAAAGCATGGAAAGAACATGGAAAGCAATCTTAGACATTATTATTACTAGATAAGGGTGAATGAGACACCATCATATGCCTATAATTCGCTTCTTAAACATGCCTATTTTACTGAATGGACATTGCCTCACTCAAAAGTGAGACCTTGGAAAGACCTTAGCTTAAAAAGGCCAAGGTCCCCCAGTGCATCCTGGACCATCTCCAGTCATCCTGATCTATATCTGGTCACTGGACCCAAATGGCTCTGGAGGAGAAAGTGAGGCTGGTGACTTTGCACAGCCCTCCTTCCCTTAATTCCAAGTCACTTGTATGTCATGGCATCACCTCCCTGATGTCATGGTCCTCTTTGAGAATGAAAGACAAACCATACAATGTATCTATAGACTTACATGCCTACTTATCCATCTTTATATGATTTTAATGAAAATATACATGCATTCATGTTATTCTTGATGAAGGTTTTAGAAGAGAATTGGCAGGCTTTCTTCTCAAGTGATAATCTGTAGAAGATCATGTTCTTACTATCTCACAATCGGCTGAAAGATGTAATGGATACAAGATCCAATTGTGTTTTTAGTTTGTTAACTATAAAAATAGTATTTAATTTGGCCTAGCAAAACACCATCTTGAAGGCTTTCCTTCAACAAGGTATCTCCTAGGTACATGTCAAAATAATGAAAGATTCTTCAAAAATATAACAATAGAGAAAATCTTGCTTTATAACCCTCTGATCACTAATACTAATTAAGAAATAAAACATGAACACTGATGCTTGACAAAGATTTTTATAGCAAACTTTTATCACCATCCAGGATGGGGTCACAGGATTGTAAAGGATTAGAAGTAGAGGACTGATTCCTATTATGGAAAGTTGTTCCAGATTCTTGTGTCTGTGCTGGCCTTATGCTGACTGCATCAAATCACAGAACATTGTAGAATCTCCTCAATGACATCTAGATTCGACTGTGAGATCCCCTGTGTCTTTTTGTATACTCAGTCCTTTGCACAGGGCTTGGTGCATAGTAGGTGCTTAATAAATGCTTATTGACTGACTAATCCATAATTACTCTTAAAAAGTTTGGCCTTTCCGTGGACATAGGAAAAAACTGGATGAAGAATGAGTAATCTTTAGAGTCTTTTTTCCTTTTTCTCCTCCTCCCCTGTCTCCTTCTTCTTCTTCTTCTTCTTCTTCTTCTTCTTCTTCTTCTTCTTCTTCTTCTTCTTCTGTCATGAAAGAACAGAAAAAGAAGGTGAGATGGTCATGTGGTGAGAGTTAGGGATAACCAATGGCCAGCTGAGTGTTCCACTACTATCCTTTTAATACCAAAAGGAAGCAAGGAATGCCTTCAGAAGGCATAATAAACCTTATATGGAGAATCTATGAGATGCCATGGACCAAGATCACACAAGATAGGCAGACTTGGGTGGCTCATGAGTTATAACTCTGGGGAGAACATTCATACCTATGAGATCATTAATCTTTTTGATTCTTTGAGTATTTAAAATATATCAAACTGGGAGAATATAATAAGTTCCTTGAAGGCAAGGATTGTTTTGTTTTTGCCTTGTATCCCTAGTTCCTGGAATAGTGAACATGCTAAATGCATAGCAAACATTTGTGGAGTTGAATTTGTTGAATGGGATCATACAATGTCTGAACTAGAAGGGAACTTAGAAATCACCTCTTCAAGCCTCATTTTCTACAGATGAGAAAACTTAGGTTTTCCTCAACCAGATAGGTTGAGCTACTTTTTCATGGATGCAAGTGCTTTGTACTCTGTTAGACATTTCCTTGTCCCTTGGGAACACGTGAACACTTAGTGATTGGAACCCATGATCAGAAGGGCCTTAAATATTTAAATCTCATAGTGGCCAGCAGTGTTTAGGGATTTGCTGCTATAAAAATGTTGGTTTTTTCCCCCTCAGCATTCCTGGAATTGATGCACTGCAGTGTGTATAAGTATTATTTTTTTCTTCATCAGGGGAAAAGGTTTTTTTCCATGAATGATCTTGCATATGTGAGCTTGCATGCCAAATTGGTTGCTTATTAAAACTGGCATAGTGCCCTGCGGAGCTAATGCGTTAATAATGTGCAATGTTTCTCTTAGGCAGTGGCACTGCTCCTCATTAGTATCTCTTAGGATCTGTCATTGTGGCTTAGGTCTCCATTTTTGCATCTGATGTTCAGTTGTGAGTCTTTAGGAGGAGGGTTTCAGCACTGCTCATACATCATAGGTGACTCTTTAAAAAGGGATTTTAAAGATGGCAGGATAATTTAATAGCCACTTGTAATATTTGTAGCTTGTGAGGCTAAGATAATGACAAAAGCAATCAAATTTCAGGCTCCAGAGCGCAGTCTTTTCACCTGATTGGGTCAAAAGGGCACCTACCCTTCCATGGATGCTGTTGGCTGGGTTTATTAGGGAATTTTTTCATTTTCCTTTAAATGATCACATACTAGTTAATTAGACAGACTGAGGAAAGAAAAGAGGCAGCAATACCAGACATCTTCAGATGTCTAGTGCAGCATAATGATTCTTCTACTTCCACTGCAGGTATTGCAAGAGAGAAAGATGTGTATTTTCACAATTACATGTAGAGAACATTATGCGCATATATATATATATATATATGTATATATCTTGAGAGTGTTGAGGGATATATTCATTCTTTCCTCCACAGAGGATGACTTCTCATGTTATTGTCTTCATCAGAGGAGCATGACAGCTTAGTAGCTTGCATGCTCTTTCAATCCAACAAGAATTTACCTGCACACGTTATATAATCAAATTGCTTAACAGTGCATTTGGAATTTGTTTTTGGTTTTAATGAGAAGATTAAGGACCTCCAGTAGAAAGTTCCTTAACTTTCCTCCTCTCCCTTCACACGTGTCTGTGTTTTACATCTTCTCCTCCTTCTCTCCTACCTTAGAGGATGAGTTAGTTCACCTCCTTGCTGTTAGCCCTGCCACCTGTGCCTCCATCTCATTCCTTCTCTGTTGTGATAGGCTTCTAACTGATGCTACTGACTTTGGTCTCCTCCCTCTACAATCTGACCTTCACATGGCTGCCAAAGTAATTAAATTTTTCAAAATAATTTCTTCCCTTTTTTCCTATATGGATTGTTAAGTCAATCTCTTTTGACCAGTAGCAGATTTCACTGAAAAACCCTATAGTATTTTGGGCTTTGATGCCATCAGCACAATGACTCCTGTAAATAAGAAAATCTAGTGAACATCATCACCCAAAGGAAATTCCTTTTCCATTGGAATTCTGTGAAGATATACTCTATGTCAGAGGTAGACACCTTAGATGAGTCTATTTTTTAATATGCTGCTTAGTATTGATAATTAGAGGATCATTGGACAGAATTATCTTTGTGATTCCATCTATTAAGGAATATAGTATTATATATCTATTAAGGAATATAATATTATCTTAAATATAATATTATCATGGGAGATACCTAATTGGAATATTTATGCCAGAGTTTTGTTCTACTAAATCAAATGTCTTTTTTTGGTAATCAGTAATGGATATATTATTGGATCTTGAGTCCTTTATACCTCTTAGCCAATTGGATAGTTTTGAAGGTAATGGTCTGCTGTAGAAAATAATTTGGGAAAATCTGCCAATTCTCTTCTCATATTTTAAACAAAAAACCTTCATAACATGAGCTGATCATTTGTATAAAAAGACTATAAGCTTCTTGAAGGCAGAACTATTTCATTTTTGTCATTGTATCCCTAACACCTAGTCTAATACACGTAGGAGGTGGATAATAAATGCTGGTTGAATTATATTGATGTTAAAGTAGTTACATGAATCTATAGTTATTGATGTACTGTTAATAATCTTTTTTGGGGGGGAGGGGATAATATGATTTTCTTAATATTGGGAAAAATACTTTCCTCCTCAAATTTTGGGAACTTTTTCTTCTTTGAGAAATAATAAAAATTGATCTTTTAATTCTTTGAAAATTGTGTTGTGTCTCTTCTTATCTCCTCACAGATGTCTTCTGTTGTTTGCATTCCATCTAGTTTGGCTGGTTTTTCTGGTGTCACCTTCTTAATTTCCATTCCAATTTCTTCACATAACATATTGGGGACTGAAGTAATATTACAGTCCAAATAAGGTGTTCAACTGGCACTGATAGAATAGACTGTTAGAGAAATGCTCTCAATTCTGTTTCATTTTTTCACTGATTTGCCTTCCTCCATTTAATTTCGTAATAATAACTAGTACTTTACATAACATTTTAAAGTATATGGAGCACTTTCCAAATATTACCTCATTTGATCTTGACAACACCTTTGGGAGGTAGGTGCTCTTATTATCTCTTCTACAGATGAGAAAACTGAAGGAGACAGTGGTTAAGTGAATTGCCTAGGGTCACAGAGCTGGTAAGCATCTGAAGCTAGATTTGAACTTAGGTCTTCCTGTCTACAGGTCTAGGGCTTTACCTATTGCACTAACTAAGATATGTTGCATGCCAAGATTTATGTAGACATTATATCAGCTCCGCTGTTCTTTACAGCTTGCGTGTGTGTGTGTGTGTATGTGAGTGTGTGATGCAAGTTTGCTCTTAATCTTCTGCTCTCCTTCAATACAAATTTTTACAAATAATTTTGAACTCTAAACTGGTGGTGCTCTTAGTTGCCTTGTCCCTCCATGTTCTTAGGTCATCAAGCATTTACTGTTAGAGTTTTGTACAGGTTCTATTGGTTTTGTAGCAGAAGACAGAAAGAAATAAATATGTCTCAAATAATGTTGATGTTTTATTTACCATCAATTTACTAGTGATATTTTTTTTTGCACTGAAGGCATTCAATTTTGAATTGTTAAACCAAAGAATCTTGAGAAATAAGCTCTTTCTTATAAATGGGAAGCTCATCTGTAGCAGGCAGTTTGATCCCTTTAGTCAGTTGTTTTATGTATAAGGGTTGGCGGTTTTGTGAAGTCATTAACTATTCTAAATCTTCTGCCCGATGAGCTTGGAGTTTTGAATTCTTAATGAGAACAACTTGATTGACACCCTATTTAGGATAATATACGTTAATAGAAAAGTCAAACACAGTTATTTCACCAGGAGACATGTAACATGGTTAATTTACAGGAGAAAAATGAGTGTGTTGTGGCACACCTCACCACAGAGCTATCATTGAAATAACTGATAGGAAAAGTCATTGAATAATTGTGTTTGTGCAATTCTGAACGGGAGCAGGAAACTCACCTTTCTGTTCCATTGTGCTACCTTTAATAGTGATTTTTTAACGCAACAGTTCCAGGCAGACCTTAAAGGGCAAAAATGAAGGAAAATAAAAGGTCCCAGATAACCTTAAGTGCAAAGTACAAATGACATTTTGCAAGCCAACTTCATTAGCCTGTCTCCCACATGAGCACAATAGTGACAAATGGACATTACTTGTTTTTTTTCATTATTTCTAGATCTCACACAATTCTGAAGTGATTATCTATCAAGAAACTCAGAACCTAGGAAATAAGAAAGTTAGTTTCTTTGTCAAATTCACAATCAACCAGCTCTTCAATACAGCCTTCTTAAAAAATATAAATGATTCACCTGTCTACACTTAAAAAAAACAAACTAGCTCTCTTTTCTTCCAAGGACATATGACATAGACAATGAAATGATCCTTTGTGACATGCCCCCAATAAATAGTTTCTTACCCGGGGCAAGTGATTCTTTGCAAAGCTTGTCAAATATTTCAAAGACTGGCTTGAGAGAAGTCTAGGTTAGTGATCCAAGACCTTTTATTGGTATGGATAGTGAACCACTCCAAGGATTTCTCCAGTTCTCCAATATTGTATTTGGGAATGGTCATCAAATAAATGGACAGCAAGCTGTAGCTTTGGAGAGAAAGGAAAGGGGACATAGCTGTACTGTTTTATTTTGTCTGGAATTTGAGAGAAGCAGTGAATGTTGGTAAATTCATGAACTGTATGTAACAGTTTTATGAAAGACCTAAGGTCTAGTTCAATTGACCTAATGAATGCTGCAGATATAAGGAAAAAGGAGGGGGAAGGAAAAGGAGGGGAATAAGCATTTATTAAAGGTCTGCTATGTGCCAGGCACTGTGATAAGTACTTTAACAAGTACTTTATTTGACCTCATTTGATCCTCACAATAACCCTTTGATATTTTTGTTATTGTTCAGTTTTTTTTCCAATTGTGTCTGACTCTTTTTGTGACTCTGGGATTTTTTTCTTGGTAGAGACACTGGAGTGACTTGACATTGCCTTCTGTAGCTCATGAGGAAACTGAGACAAACAAGGGTAAATGACTTGTCCAGAGTCATGCACCTAGTACATCAAATCTGAGGTCATACTTGAACTCAGGAAAATAGTCTTCCTGACTCTAGGCCTAGCTTTATCCATTGCACTATCTTACTGTCCCATCATTTGAAGTAGGTGCTATTATCTTCATTTTGTAGCTGAAAATTGAGCAGAATGGAGTGCCTTGCTCTGAATTACATTGCTGGTAGGTGTTTGAAGCTGAATTTGAACTCAGGTCTTCCTGAATCTGGGTCCAACACTCTCTTCACTGTGCCCCCTAGCTGACAAAGGCACTGCATAAATTTATAGGCTAATTAATCAGTCAATCAACAACCATTTTAAAAGCACCTACTTTGTGCCACATTCCATCCTAGGTGCTGGAGATACAAATACAGTAAATGAAACAATCCCTATTCCTAAGAAGCTTATATTTTAAGGGGATGGGGGGGGTGAGAATTTCATCTATAAGTCTATATAAAATAACTATACTTATGGTAATAATTCACATTTGTATGGAGATTTGAGGTTTTCCAAAACACTTTTTTTCATGACAACCCTGTGAGATAGGGGAAATGGTGATGAGACATGAAGACAGAACACATACCAATTAATATACATAAGTGCTACTTCTCACTTTCTTTGTGTATTCCTTAGGAACAGATAGATAGACACAGGTGAAGAGCTTTTTTTTCCTTTCATGTGCCTCTAGTAGTCCACAAATGTGCTAAGCAGTTACTATGTGCCAAACACTGCTAGGCAATGGGGATACAAAGAAAGATGAAAACAGTCACTGCATTCACGGAGGTCAGGAAACAACATATACATAACGAGGAACATACAAAGTATACACAGAGTTAATGGTAAATTATATCACAGGACAAAAGGCTGAGGAGACCAAGGAAAGCCTCCTGCAGAAAGTGAGATTTGAGATGAGCCTTGAAGGAAGTCAGAAAAACTACGAGGTGAGGAGCGAGAGCATTCTAGGCATGAGGTGACAGCGTAAAAACATCGTGGAACCTAAAGATGAATTGTACTTTGTAAGGAACAACAAGTAGGCCAGTGTTGCTAGATTATAGAGCATATGGGGAAAGTAAAGCATAAGAAGGATGGAAATGTAAGAAGGAAACAGGTTATGAGGCCCTTGAAATACCAAACTGTTGTTAAGTTGTTTCAGTGACCCCACTAGGAGTTTTCTTGGCAAAGATACTGGAGTGGTTTTATGCCATTTCCTTTTCCATCTTATTTTACAGATGAGGAAACTTAGGCAAACAGAGTTCAATGACTTGGCTAGAGTCGCACAGCTAGTATGACTTCAAATATGGTTCTCTATCCACTAAACCACCTAGCTGCCCCAATAATGACAACAGCAGAGGTGTATGTGGTCAAGGTACTTAGCTGTCAGATTCTTTGGTTAAGTCTTGCTTTTTTCTGCTGTTCTCTGGCCTATCTCCTCTTTCCTTTGGGTGTCAGATTGTTGCTGATGCACTGTTGTGGTAGCTGAGATGCTTATAGCTACCATATTTCAGCTCTTTAGGACTATCTGCTGCTCCTTACTGCAGGGGCCCAGTGTCTAGAAAGTTTCTCCTTGACAAGAGCAAGTTTAGGCTTTCTTAGTGCACAGCCATGAGTATAAACCAGCCCATCTAGCCAGGGGAGCCAATAAAGGAAGTAGTCTTTCATCTGGTGATGATTCAAGGTCCATAGTTCCAAAGGGGTTAGAAATTCCTTATGCTTCTCATTAAGTCCTTGATTGTGATCTTTCCCAAAATCCATTTAAGGGACTTTGACAATCAAACAGTTCAGGAGCTGTGCAGGAGACTGCCACACTAAAGATGATGATGATGACAACTAGGATTTATATCACATTTTGAGGTTTGCCAAATGCTTTGCATATGCTATCACATTTGATCCTCACAGTAACCCTGTGAGGTGATACTGTTATCCTCATTATACAGATGAGGAAACAGACCAAGAGAGGTTGATTTGTCTAGGGTTACACAGCTACTAGGTGTCTGTAGTAGGTTTCAAAGTCAGATCTTTTCAAGTTCGGCACAATCATATCACCTAGTTGTTTCTGTAAGGTGAACCTTATGTTCAAGATGTTCTTTGATTGGTATGCAAATATATCTAGAAATCAGAACAAGATCTAGGTGAAGAAGGCAGCACCGCTTCCTTCCTCATTTTCAAGTTCACATTCCTGTTTTTAAAAAAAGCATATATGCCAGCAACAAATCTTTGCTGATAGCTTTATACTTACATGAGACAGCTAGGTGGTGCAGTGGATAGAGCACCAGTGCAGGAATCAGGAGGACCTGAGTTCAAACCTCACCTCAGACACTTGACACTCACTAGCTGTGTGACTTTGGGCAAGTCACTTAACCCCAGTTGCCACATCCTGGGTCATCTCCAGTCATCCTGATGAATATCTGGTCACTGGATTCAGATGGCTTTGGAGGAGAAGTGAGGCTGGTGACCTGCACAGCCCTCCCTCACTCAAAACAAAGTGCAAGTCATGTCATTATTTCTCTGGCGGCATGGTCTTCTTTGGCAACGAAGGATGAACACACACTATACTTACATGATCAACCTCACAGGATTGTTGTGAGGAAAGTTTTTTCTAAGCCTTAAAGCATTATATAAATGAGTCATTCTTCATTTAGTATGAATATTTCCAAGAATAGACCTGTATCTTTCTTGAATAACAGAATCTGGAGGAATTTAAAGAGTATGAGGAACATGAGGAATCAGTCTGTGTCATGAAAATACCATGTGACCATGCTTGGTAGAAGCTTAGGTTGAATCCCTGGACCATACATTTGCAAATATCTTATATTAATATTTTCAAGTGCCTTTCCAACATCAAGCCCTAAGCAGCTGTTTTGCAATCCAGTCAGACATAGAGCATCACAGTGACTTGTATTTCTGCCCTGAAATCTTGGATCCAAGATGTTTGTAGCAGCTTGAATTCCTCTGTGTACAGGAACTATAATGATCTGATGTTGGGAATAATTTCATATAAAAATCTTTCTAGTTTCTAGTTTTTAGAAATAATTTCGGGGAAGAAAACGTGGGATATCACTATACAAGTACTTATCTTTAGTGCTTTGTTAAACTAAAAATGAAATTTCACTTTATCCAAAAGTAATTAGAAATAGTATCCCTCTCCCCTCAGCCTTCATATCTCTAGTTCCTTCCAGTTCCTTGATTCCCTAGAGCCAGGGAAAAAGAGCAGCTGGTCAAAGCCTTATATCTGGTTCCTTGGTGGCTATGGGTAGAGGATCTTTTTAGCTTTCATTGAGAGCTATAGCTGCTGGGATTGAAGAGGGTCAGAAAACACCGATACCATCTGTGACCAGTGGACAAATGAAGCATCATTTTGCCGGACAGACAGCCCTGGGTTGTGTTTAAAGGTCAATCTGCCCAAAGGTCTGCTCCATGTGACTTGCTAAGCAGTCAGAGCTGTTTCTATTGATTGTCATTGTAAAGTTAAGATTTATGGACACTTAAGGACAATAGGATCTTGTATTTAGCATCCCTCCCTTTTTGTCCTGCCTGCACCGCCTCCCTTCCCCTCCCCCCCAGCCTCAGGTACCTCTTGAAGGAGTAAAACTTGACCTTTCTGTAAGGCCAATACAGAGGTTGTTCATATGGGAAAGTAGTTTGCTGTAGTTTAGCAGTCGTAACCAATGCTTAGTGACCCCATTTGGGGTTTTCTTGGAAAAGATAGTGGAGTAGTCTATCATTTCCTTCTCTAGCTCATTTTACAGATGAGGAACTGAGACAAATAGGGTTAAGTGACTTTCTTAGGGTCACACACCTAGTAAATGTCTGAGGCCAGATTTGAATTCAGGAAGATGAATCTTCCTGACTCCAGGTACAAAACTACCCACTACACCACTTAGCTGTCCCTGGGAAAGTAGAGTTATGAAAAATCTAAAGGGGACTTATCTACCATAAGCTCATTCAGTTTGGTTGACCCATCTCTTATTGGAATCTAGCTGAGGTGGTAAAGCTGAGGAAAGTAAAAAAAAAATCTCCTAGTAGCTGCTGCCATCCTCTTTTCCTAAATCCTTATTCCTGATCACACCTTATTCCACATTTGGCTCCTAGGAGCTTGATTCCTTCAGCAGGAGGGCTGTATGGAGAGAGAATTTGTTCAGTTTGGTGGTGTATTCAACAAAACTTGAGTAAACAGTGGTATCAGATACCTATAAATCTGCATTGCCCTTCAAGCATTTCACGTGAAGGACTACTTTTGCTTCATGTTTTAGTTTCAGATAGCTCTAATTTCGAGTTCTAATCTGACTCTGAATTTCATGTAGGAAAATCATGAAGTCAGTGAAATTTGTTTTGAAAGTCTCCCATCTCCATTTACTTGGAAACCCCTTTGACCCTTTTCAGGGTCTTGCATTGACACCCATGCTTTTGGATCCCTCTAGATCACAGTTCTAAACTATTTTTAATTCATGCACCCCTTTGACTGTCCATGAGACCTATGGATCCCTTCTTAGAATAATGTTTTTAAGTACGCAAAATCAAATATGCAGGATTACAAAAGCTAATTATAATTATGTTTAAAGACACTTATGAAAACATACCCCTCCTCCATTTATGGATCCCAGGTTAAGAAACCCTGTTCTAGAGAAACCATATCAGAGTTTTAGTGTCTTAATCCTTATGCTTTCCAGGGGATTTATGCTTTAATAGAGTGCACTCAATACAAAGGAGTGAATCACTAATGGTGAAACTTCAGATATTAGTAGTGGGATAGTGGGGATGAAATTTTTGAATAAGAGGTCTTTCTGATAACCCTTATATCATATCATGTAGGTGATACCTATTTCAGTTACATCAGACAAGTACTAAAGTACTTTTATCTACTAGGATTAGGGTTAGGTTAGGGTGTGAGTGCCTCTAAATGTTTGGCAGATGCAGCTGTTGTGATGGCTCATCCCCTGTGGCCATCAGCTGGTGTCCACCAGATGGATTACCCTTTGAAAGATCCAAAGAGACAACTTAGAGAAATTAATGAGAAGCTGCTAGCTTCTTCCATAAACTGTGTAGTATTGTTCTGACTTAAGTGGACAGTATTAGGATGACTACTTCATATTTATAATATTTTTATAAAGTGTTCACCACCACATGGAACATATGTGAGCCGTGCTTTCAAGAACCTGGAATTTAACACAATCATATTTGTAGAAAAGTAATTTAATACTATAAGCATCTGTACTCATATCAGTGTGCATACTCTCCCCACTAATGCAGATATAGTTCCTCTATTAATTAGTAGATGGTCTTTGAGTACTATTATGGACAAAAAATTATCATCTAATCAGATGATGAGACTCTCTGAACTTAGGCTGATCCTTGGACATTCAACAAAGAGTCCCCCATCAGACCCATGCTTGAAGCCTTTCCGTCTTGGATCTATCAGTGTATAATCTGCTGGCAGTGCCTTTGAGAAACCAGTCTGCTCCCTATTATAGTGTGGTTTGTGAAGTTCATGTCAATGTAATGCAAACTCTGTTAAGTCCTCCCAGAAATGGAAAGGCTTTGAGTATGAGCTTTTTTTTTGTTCAGGGACCAGTTTAGCTAAGGTCAAGGAGGCTCGTAACCTGGTTCACTGTAGGGTAATGAATTAATTTTATTTGTCTGTTTATTTTTGTCATTTTAACTCTTGCAGATAATTTTAAATGAATGAATAAAAGGGAAAAAGCACACTTAGTAAGGACCTAACATGTTCAAGGCTCTGTGCTGGGTAATTGGGCTATAAAAAGAAAAGTGAGACAATTCTTTGTTCTCAAGGGGTGTAAGTGTGTCTGGAAGTGCTTGTGTATATTTGCATGTTTTGGCATTTGCAAAATCATTGGAAGGATGAGTGGAACAGGGCAAAAACTTGTCACATCCTTTCCAGAAGGAATTGTAGTATTGATTATTGATTTGATTACTGCTTGCAGAGGAAGGGATAGAAATAATGAAGAGGGTCAGGAAGACCTGAGTTCAAATTTGACCTCAGATATTTTCTAGCTGTGTGACCCTGGGCAAATCACTTTTTATCTAATTGTCTCTGATTCCTCATATGTAAAATGAACTGGAGAAGGAAATGGAAAGCCACTCTAGTATCTTTGCAAGAAAACTCCAGTGAAGAAGACTCAGACATGACTGAAAAAATGACTAAACATAAAATGTGTGTGTGTTGATAGAAGTTGGTAAGATGCTCAGGGTAGATAGTTGGATGGTAGGTGAAGCATTGTCTTGGCTAGCTAAGTATAAAGGGTTAGGTAATTGCCCTCATTTTCACCCATCAGGACACCTCCTTCCAAGGTGGAGTTCTAAGGTTGAATAGACTAGGGAGTATAGCATGACCTCTGAAGGTCAGTTTGGAGGGTAGTATTTTATGTGGGGAGAAGAGGGGCAATGGCAGGGCAGACACCAAGAAATTGGGAATGGGTGGATATTAAGTTACAGATATAGAAGTTAGGATCTCCAATGGTGGAGGGAGTAGCCATGCTGAGGAAATGACCTATCTCTGAAGCATCAAAGGAATATTTTCCACAAATAGCTATGGAGGCATGTTTCTCCTGGTTGACTGAGATGTCAGTACCAAGTAATCCAATAATGATTTTAATTAGTTCCTTTACCTCTTGCTCATTGGCAGTTCAGCCACTCATTGATGGGAGATGAGGAAACTCTCTGGAATGCCAGATCCTGCCTTCTCTTTTACTTCTCCTTGGCTGATTTATTATAAGAGGTTCTTGGCCAGCAGTTTGAGGAATAAGTTTCGATACACTGAAGATGCTGGAGTAACATCAGACACTACCAAATCCTCACACTGCTTCTTAGTTTCTCCTTCACTCCCTTGGAAGTAACTGGGAATGGCAAGGCTGGATTGACTCAGGTCAATCCCTCAGTGGTATTGGTTTGATATTGAGACAAAATGATACTTTCAGATCACTCAGCAAATAACAAAAGGAGATTTACTTAGCCACAGCAGAAGAATGTTCAAACAAGGATAGACTTTGAGAACACCCTGAATTGATGCAACTGAGTGAAGCTTCCTCATCCATGTCAACATCATTTTCCATCAACCAAGCATCAGGGCTTTCTTGGAGCTCCTGTTGGCTGTTTTGTACTCAAGAACCAGGAAGTAATAGCAACAACTGAGCTTTTGGTCCACTGGACCAAACACATCTCAAGATGATCTCCATGCTTTTTTTGTTTTAGTGAGTCCAAAAAACATGGGTTAAGTGACTTGCCCAGGGTCACACAGCTAGTAAGTATCAATTATCTGAGTGTCAGGTCCTCCTGATTCCAGGACCAGTGTTCTATCCTCTGTGCCACTTAAAAACTCTAAAAATTTTCATAGGGCAGGGGTTAGGATATTATTCCTACCATAGTTGGGAAATGGGGTATTTTAGGCTAGCAGCCAGAACTCTCAAATCTCCCAAATGCCCTATCATACTATTGGTTTTAGATGATTTGTTAAATTTTAAAAAGTATTATAGGTGAAGGAAGGCATAGGTGCATGGACCAACTAGGGATTCTCTCAGCATGGTATAAGGAAAAAAAATGTGCTTAGCATTAAAGGACCAGTGTTTGAATCTTGACTTTTGCTTCTGACTGCTTATTTGACTATGGGCAAATACTTACCTTCCCTGGACCTTAGTTTCCCCATCTATATAGTAAGGATTTTGGATTAGGTGACGTCTGAGGTTCCTTATATCTCTCAATCCCATAGTCCTTGCGGCCAATACATGTTGCTTCTCTTCTCTGAAACATTCTGTCTGAAATTTGTCTTTTTACCTCTTCCTTCATTTCTATCTTGCCCCAGGGATTTAGACATGTTAAAAAATACCCAAACCTTGCAGGTTCTATGTAGATAAAGGGTGGGACTATGGAGGTATATTTTAAAAAGGGGGAAACATTCCATATTGAAATGGTCAAAAAGATAGACGATACTGCCTTCCTTGCTGTAAATTGTGTACTTTATGTTAGAAATGATTATTGTCATTCCTCACATGGAGGCTGCTGATGAAGCACTCTGGAGTCTGCTGTCCATCTGATCACCCATCCATTCAGTCTTGCTTTGCAGAGTGCCCAGTTTTGGTTTTCCAAAGTATAAGTCAATGTCAGAGGACTTTATGTGCTGGTTTAACTACTGCAGCCAATAGTCAGGAAACACACTTTAAATGCTGTAATTATATTTTTAGAGTACTGTGTGTGCTGTAATAAATCAGAGGGGGAAAACACATCAGAATTGGAGAATTGTGCTGAAGACAGTAAAGTCAAGCATCTGGCTCTCACCCTTCAGTGCAGAGCCATCCTTTGCAGATCTTAGCATGTAGGTTAGGAAGGCCTAGTATATAACATACAGATCAGGATTAGGCATATGAATCAATCAAAATATCTATTAACAAGCATTTATTGAGAACGTACAATGTACCAGGCACTGTGCTAGGTTCTGGGGAAATGGAGACAAAAATGAAACAATCCCGTCTTCAAGGAGCAAGATGATGATGTCACGGAAAGAGCTGTATTGGAAGGCAGAGAACCTGGACTGACATTCTAGCTTCACCACTTACTGGTTGTATAATCTAGAATGAGTCACTTAATCTTTCTAGATCTATTTCTAGGTGACTCAAAGGTTCATTCCTGCTCTAAATCTCTGATCCTGTTCAGAATCTTCATGTCTCCTTCCACAAATAGGATAAATCATGACCCAAACTACACAGTTGGAGAAGAGTTGGGGTAATAGGTAGATTTTCTCGCTAGGTGAGAAAAGTACTATGAAAATACTGAAGGAGTATTTCATGGTTAGAAAATCTGCATGTTGGTTTTCATGTTGACCCTAGAAAATTTGTGAATGAGGTGGTTTATTTCGGTGCTCTTCCATCCCCACTTTGAGTGATCCCTATTCCTTCCCAGCTCTGTCCTTCTTTATTCACCAGTCCAATACTCTCATGTAATTTTTCAGTGCCTAGGTTCATATACTGTTATACACTTCCAAGGCAATGTGCTGTGCTCCAGACCTTTCTTGCCCACCTAAACTTACTAATTCTCCTTCTTCCTCCTCCTGGGCTCTGTTACAGGACTGAGATGATTCTGAAAAACTAATTTTAAAGAAGGTATTATTGGTTTATAATTACTTAATGTGCAGCTGCTCCCCAACATCATTCACATTAGGACTTCAGTCTTCAATGTTTTAACCTCAAGTAGTGAGGGAAGCATGTTATACTGCAAAGAGCTATGGACTTTTAGTCAAGAGCCCTGGGTTTGAACTCTTGCTTTAAAAAATATTATCTATGTTACCTTGGACAAATCATGTAATCTTTCGGGTTTCAATTTTCCCATCTATAAAATGGGGGAGTTGGGCTAGATATCCATTAAGGTCCCCAAAATCTATGCTTCTATAAGTAAAAATTTAGTCAGTAGAGGGGATTAAGTTTGAGGCAGGAAGGCTTCATGAAATCATTCAGATTATACCATGTAGGTTGCTGTCAAACCTACCTACATGTAAGTGTAGGCCTATCTGCCCTCTTGACTTGTGCTTACTTCCCTAAGGATTTGACAGCAGTAGCTAATGTGGTACACTAGGCATCCCTGATTTAGTCCTTTTTGAATTATTAAAACCTAAGGAATTTGCTTCTTTATGTCACAGAAAGGAACATGGAAGAAACTTTGGCAGAAAAGTTGTCTTCTCATCTGTAACTTTTGAGGTCAGTTTTTCCAATGCCTTTATTCAATACTCCCTCCCCTTGACCTCAGTTTCCTAATTTGTAAAATGAGGTAGCTAGAATAGATAGTTTTGGGGGTCCCTTCCAACTCTAGAACTATGATTATTTCCCTTATTCTCCTGAAACCTCAGACACCAATGGGGAGGGAGCCACAAAAACCAAAGGAATCTACCTTTTTCAATAATGACCAAGAAGGGAAGAAACTCAAAGGCTTAGGGGACTCCTCAGTGTGAGCAGAATTACCTTTTACATTTCAACACCCTCTGATCTTGTATTCACACTGCAGGACCCACAAATACACTTCACTCAGATATGCTCAACACATTCACTTAAGTAACTCGATTACCCTAGCAGGCACTTTTACATAATGCAACCTCCCATCAGGCTGGACATTCAATCATTCAGCACACTCCAAAGCATTCTCTCCTCTAATATCACTTTACACACAGCTAATGAACACAAGTTCCAAATAAGTGGCTACGGCAGTCAATAAAGAATTGAAAATTCTTTACCTGCTTGTGCCTGCAGTTAGTTGCCTCCAGAGCCAATTAGTGGACTCCTTTCTTTGTGCTGTGGGAATACATTTCCCAAAGTTGTTCTGCTCACCCTGAGGTTATCTCTTCTTCATTCTCCTTCCACATTTCAGCAACCCTGTACTATGCAAATAGGAGATATCCTTGCAAGTCTACTCATACGAGACAGAAGTACTATAGGTTGTGTGATCTTGGGAACCTTATTTTAATTACCTAACCAGTACTATCTTCCTGATCCATTAAAACAGGGCCAGGTTGCTTCTTAGGAGTCTCAAGAGGTAGGCTTGGACTCAAATACATTTGGAGGAAGTGTAAAATATGGAACAAGAACAGTAATTGGAGCTATAAGACCTGACTTTGAACCAGAGTTTCATTGTTTACTAGCTGTGTAAACTTGAATAAGTCACTTCATCCTTGTAAGGTAGGCAGTGCAGATACGTGCAAACCATCTAACATATCATGTAATGCATATCCTCATTTTACAACAGAGATAATTGAGGTTCAGGGCTAACTCCCACAGGGTTACCTCCTAAGTCACACAGGAACTTAGTCCCCTCCAATGAGCTCTAAACCAGATTGGATTCTCATAACTAGGTAGTTATTGATGATTCTCAGGGTACTTCAAGAGGGTCAGCACTTTATTGAGTACAGCAAAATGCCTAGAAGTTTCAGGGGTTTACCCTGAACAGTGGAGCCAGTCAAGGTATTCCTGGATAGCCAGGATAATAAGATAACAATATCATACAATTATGGCAAAAGTCAAATGAAATAGTCACTTTCCTAATGTTGTTTTGAGAAATAGATGGCGTCTCACCTCTGATGTTTACTATAATGTGACCTTTGGTAAGTCACGTATATTCTATGTTCCTGAGTTTCTCCATCTATAAAATGAGGGTTGGACTAGGTGAGGTCCTTTGCAGCTCTAGAATTATGATCCTTACTAATATAATACACCGTTATAGAACTTAAAGCCCATTCAAGGAGAGCTCTTTATATCCAAGAAGGCATAAGGGTGTTTCCAAATTCATAGAAATTTCCCTGATGTCAGTTTCCATGAATACTGCCAAATTCCCAGAGGTTTCCACTTCAGTCTGGTAGTGGAAGCTATAAAGAAAGAGACAAAAGAGTAAAGGGAAAAAGTTTTATTTGTATACATTTCCTTGCTTAATTATTGAGTTGAAAAATGGGTCATTTTGATGAAGGAAATCTATTTTAATCTACCTCCATACATATTATAATGTATGTTCTGTGTTTTAATTCATGTGTCCTACACTTGGAAGAGAGTGATCTTGACAGTCAAATAAAAATATCAGACATTTGTGGAAAGAGAGTACTGTCACTTAGTCAGTCACAACTTTTTCTTCTACCACCAAAGATTGAATTTCATGTATGTCTCTTTTTTCTTTCTTCCTTTTTCTTTCTTTCTTTCTCTTTCCCTTCATTTCCCTCCCTCCCTTCTCTCTCCCTCCCCCCTCTGTCTCCCTCTCTCCCCTCATACCTCTCTCGCTCTCTCTGTCTCTGTCTCCTCCTTCCCTTCCTTTTATAATTCCAGCTGACTGATACTTACACTAGTGTGGGGTTCTGTGTGATTATTTCAATTTCTTGTGCTCTAGAAACAGCTTTGCAAATTACTTCTACTTAAGCTGGCACAATGTATATCTGTGATGTATCAGAATGAGCCTTGACTTTAGAATCAGAGGCGCAGGGCAGAGAATCTGGTTCTGCTACCTTTGTGAAATTAGGTTGGTCATTTATCTTCTCTGGGAACCTGTTTTCTCACCCCCCCCCCCCACCTTCCACCTCTAACTCCTGTGATCTACGGCTTTAACCCTGACTTCTTAACCATAATCAAATCTCATATTTCAAAGTGATGTGCAGAATATTCCACTTAGATGTTCTGTCCAAATTTAAAATACAACATTTGCAAAACTCCTACCTTTCTTCCTTGTATGAATGATCAGTGACACCTCTGTACTCCTAGTTTCCTTGGATTGTGTTATTTGTGCCTACCTCTGGGCTTGGTAGACCTTTCAGAGCAAAAAATGATGAAGAGGATGCACTGGTACAGAGGGTGACCCCACTGATTCTAACCCCCCCCCCCCCCACTTTACTGCCATTTCCGCCTTGTGCCCCCTGCCCCAGGCCTAGGACTCCCTGTAGTTGGGTTTCAAAATAAGTTGGGCTCTGCCTTTAGACAATGATACCTTGGGTAAATGTTGATGATCACCAGACTACCCTAAGAGGGTTAGAGTTTAACTGAATCCAGCAAGACTTCTATAGGTTTCAGGGGTTCAACCTGAGCAGTGGGGCCAATCAGGGTATCCCTGGACAGCTGGGCTAAAAGAAATACAGCAGTCTATACTGGAGTATCTTTGTCCACAGGGAGCTATCCATGGTCCTGTGATTGCTTTGTTGCCTTCTCTTTAATCACTCTGCTTGTTCTAGCCTGACTTGCTCACTTCTTGCCTCCCCTCTACTTCCAACCTTTTAGGTTCAATTCTTCCTCAATTGGCCTGCCTAATTTTATTCATTTTTTCATACTCCAATTATTGTATTTAACCTAGCAGACTTTAGCTTGACTGGCACTTGATCCCTTATCTCACTCTGCATATCCATCCTGCCTCAGTATGCAGAGCCTCTGGCTCCACAGCTGAGTACATGGTACCCTTTTGTCTCTCACAAAATTCTGTCCTTCTCCCTTTCAAAAGATCCCTCAGCTCCATCCTTTCCTTTCCATTCTGATGCTTCTACGCTTATTACCTTGCACTTGGATTGCAGTCATGGTCATCTAGTTGATCTTTTGGCCTCCAACTTTCCACACTCCAATCCATCTGCAAACAAAAGATCCATTACTCAAAAACCACTATAATTTTTTTTTTTTACCGTATCTCATATAAAGGCCCCCTACAATAAATTCAATTTATCTTTCAATCAGTCAGTAGAATAACCCAAGCATTTATTAAATGCTTACTATTTGCCAGGTACTGTATGAAGTACTAGAATAAAACAAAAGGTAAAATCAGCCTTCATGGAGCTTACATTTCAATGGGAGGGACAAAACAGTACACAAAGGATACATATATAGCAAGGAGAAGGTCACCCAAGGGGGGAAGGCTCTAGCAACTGGAGGGCAGAAAAAATCATCCTGTAGAAGGCATTTGTGGTGAGCCAGGCATTCTGAGAGGGAGATGTGAGGAGGGAGAGTTTTCTAAGCATGGCAGTAGCTAGGGCAGAGGTATGGAGATGAGAGACAGAGTACAGCTGAATATAAGGAAGTAGGCTAGTTTGCCTAGATCATAGAGTATATGGAAGAGAGTAAAATGAAATACAGGAAATTTATCTCTTACTTCTTTCTAGTCATGCTAGTTTTCTTACAGAACATGCCCTTCCCTTCCCCTTTTCTCACAGACCTCCTTCCTGTCCCAATAACTGCTTTGTTCTTGCTTTTGCTGTTCACCTTACAGGCGATGCTTCCCTGTTTCTTAACTGTCTATCCACCTTTTCTATTCTAGGCCCATTTTAATTCCCATTTTCTTCATGAAGTTTTCCCTGACTAATGTAGTTCAACTTGAACTCTCCCTTAATTTTTTTTAGCCTTTATTTTCTGTATTACATAATGAACATTTTATTATATTTAGTCTTGTTCTCTAATGATTGCATGTTTATATCTTGTTTTCCCAACTAAGTTGTAAGCTCCTTGAATTCAAGGATAATGTTAGGTACTGATCCCTGGGGTCATTTCCCCAGGCTTAGAATAGCTTTGGTGCCTACCTCAATCTCTTCCTCTCTGTCTCATTCTCTTTCACAGTCCTCTGGAATTCAATGTTCCTTTTTAATGATTCCTCTGACATCATTATTAAATAATTCCTAAAAGACCACCTCATTCACTTTACTTCACTTGTACACCAGCATGGTCACAATTTAGACTTGCCACTTCTTAGGACAATGCCACCTTCAAGATCTTGAACTTTGAAATTACACTCTGCAACTCCCTACACTCCTACCTCTTCTATTCTCATATACTTTAAACCATTTTTTTGTCCTTTGAATGGCCTTTAGTCCCCTGACCCACACCTGTTCTCTCAGGCAATCTCTCCTACTCTAGTTTCATTTTGTTTCCTTACCAAGTTCTGACTGCATGGCTTACTGTTTTAATGTTTCACTAGCTACTACTTTCTTGTTTTCTTGACCTTCCACTGGTTCTGAACTTCAGATCTTTACCCCAGGGAAATTCTTGCCCTCCAGTTTCTCTATTTCTATTGTAGAGGTACTGAGAGTAGCAATCACAAAAATGAATTGATTTCACCCTCTGAAATTCATGGTACGTAATTTCAGTTTGGCTCTCGTCGTTGCTGCTTGATAATATCTGCCTATTTTGACTCCTTATCTAAGTCCCTGCAGAGATCATTCCAAATATTGTTTTTTCTTGCTTCCCCCCAGCTGTACTGCCCTACTCACAATTCCATAATTATGGCAGGGAGAAGATTAGTATTGTATATGTATCTAACAAAATCTGAAGAGATTCAGATTCAGGGCTTGGTTCAAAATCTAAGTGTTTGAGTCTAGATTGCTCCAGGAGCTTCTTGACATGGTTCTAGTCACCTCAGTCTCCATTACTTCCTGAGTCAACCCATTCCACTTTTGGATAGTCTTAATTATTAGGAAGTGATAAGGTATTTGGATATTTGAGTTATCTTTGACCCTGTGTCCTCATTGGCCACTATTTAATTAATTCATTCAGCAAATAGAAGACATTCCACAATCCACACATGAGAACCAGTCTCACTAATTCAAATCCACATATCATCTATTTTAGTTTCTCAATTAAATTGTAAAATCTTTGAAGGGAGGGACATTTTGCTAACTAATGAAAGAAGAATAATCTATTGGTCCTCTTAGTCAAATTTATGATCTTTATCTTAAGCAGATACAACCACTCAAACTGAACAATGTAATGGTGTTAAAAATTCTGTTTTTTCCTGGATTGGAAGACTCAGGTTTCTACTGAGCCCTTTAAAGCTTTAAAAAACCTCTGCATTTATATAAAATACCCATATCAGTTAAATGCTGCTGCACTGCAGCATTGGAGGGTGTGTGTGTGTGTGTGTGTGTGTGTGTGTGTGTGTGTGTGTGTGTGTGTGTATGTATTGGAGATTTGGCTGTTTGCAACTGATGAAGGGTAAAGGCAAACTTGGATTTTTTTCCCTTTAAAGTGTGAGAGGCCCCTAAATTCCAATACAGAATTATAAGATCATGTACTTAGAGCTAGAAGGACTTCAGAAGCCTTCATTTCAGAAGAGGAAACTGTTGCCCAGGGTCATCCAGGTGACAAAAGATTTAAACTGAGGACCTTTTTATCTACATCCAGTATTCTTTTACTATACCACTCTGCTAGTTTATATGGGAAATAATTAACCTTGGTATCATGAATAATGCTCATTTTTCTCCTTTCTTTCTATATAAATTTTAAGGCGGTCTGGTCTGTTAGCTTCCTTAAATTGATGAAATGTTTGAAACATGCTCTAGAGTTCTCTGTGAGGATGGGCCATTGTCATGGTGCCAGCATTGAGATATGGGGAACAACCAAATTGTGAGAATGACTAGGAATGAGAGTTGGTAAAAATGCCTTGGACTGAATTCAATTTTGACAGATCTAAAGGGATTGGGGTAGGACTGGGCTTATAATATCATTGGTATAAAGAATCCTTAGGTGAGAAAACTCCCTCTATCAATGTACATTCTTTCCAATTTAGAGTCTTAGAGAGTTGCCTAGGGAACTAACAGGTTAAGTGAGTTGCACAGCCATTATATATCAAAGATGGGGCTCAAAATCATTTCTTGGAGGCTTATTCTCTATTTACTACTCTTTAATGCCTTAACTGTAGCTATCTGGATGAAGGTCTAATTATACTATTTAAAGACTGGACTAATGGGTAGTTCCCTTCTCTTTCTCATCTGTTTTATAAGATAATGGTGAAATCTTTTGAGATCCCCATAGCAAGGTATTACGGTAATCCAAAGTGTGTCATGCTAATGACATAAGAGACCAACTTTATTTCACACTGTTCCTACAAGGACATAGCTTTTCATTGTGGAAGCTGAACCAGACAGAACTTGCCCAATTCTCCTGAGAGAATTAATGGGAGAGGAGGATGCTGGCCAAGAGCCAAGCTCCACCCACTGCTGTACCCAAGTGATTAAAGATTAGAGCTATGTTTGTATTGGGATTCAGAGTCTCAGTCTTTCTCAGTGTGTGTATAAATATGCAAATAAGAGCCATGTCCATGTCCAATCAATGGTTAATTCTAAGGGCAGGAGTATACATGCGAGAAAGAAATTCACACTATGACACACAGAGAGAGGGGCTGAGAATTGATAGCATCATTAAATTATTGATGAGATTGACACTCTAATTTAATATGATCACGATTGAGTGTTATGCATGCAATGAATCTGGAGTTTTTCTTTTGTAATTTAAAGATATGTATAAACTATGGGAAGGACATCTCAAAAATCTGCACAGATAGATTTTTCTGGAATATTTATGGTTTACTGTAAAGAGAAAAAATTATCGAGCATTGTTAAACATGTAGAAAGCACAGTATCATTTCTCCCCTTGTATAGTCATAGCATTAATATGGGGGTGTGTGCAATTCAGTTCAATTTAACAAACCTTTATTAAGTGTCTGTTATGTATAAGTCAGAAATCCGGCATGGAGGTAGAGTGCTGAGCTCAGGCTGGTTTAGGTTCTGCTATCACCCTAAACAAATCACTTTGCTTCTGTATTCCTCAGGTAACTTCCTTGGACCTGTCTGCTAAGTTACAGATGATCTGCAAGCTGCAGGAATAGAGTTTCTTTCCAGTACCTGTATCTTGGTGGAATCACAAATCATGCTTAGATTTGAATATTTATGAAGCCTTGTTTTAAATCCCTGGCACACAAAGACAATCAGATCTTGCTCTCAGGGAGCTTATAAGCTGCTTACTAAGTAGAGGACATCTTCATTCCCTCTTTACAGAAAACAACCAAACAACATAACATTGGGTAAAAGGCTGTGAGACTTTTTTTTTTCAGTTTGCTCCCTTCAACCTTATTCTGAGAGGTTCTTGCTTTGGGGATCTTTTCACATTTCACAAACCTCTCCAAAATTTTATGAAAAGATCAGGGAGAGACAACTTTATGAGCAATTTTCAGAAACAAGTATTTCAGAAATACTTTCTAAACAGTAATTGTATCTTTGGAGGGCAGGTAGTATAGCATAGCAGAAAAACATGAATTGGGAAGTAGGGGAACTGAGTTAAAGACCTAATTCTGTTGCTGACTCATTTTGTGAAACTGGGCACATCACTTAATGAGGCGGCTCAGTGTCATCATGGATAGAGTGCTTTCATGGAAACAAGAAGGACTGTTTGAATCCTACATCATACACTTACCAGCTGTGTGACTCTGGGCAAGTTACTTCACCTTTATGGGCCTCAGTTTCCATATTTGTAAAATGGGAATAATAATAGCATCTATCTCATAAGGTTGTTGTAAAGATAAAATGAGATAGATTTATGTAAAAATTCTTTTTAAACCCCAAAGCATTGTATAAATGCTAGCAACTTAAAAAAAACTATTTTAAATAATAATCTTTCCAAACCTCAATTTTTTCATCTCTAAAATGAGGTAGTTGGACTTAATCATCTATAAGGTCCCTTTTCAGCTCCCAATCCTATTGTTATATGAAAAGGTAATGTCAGATGACGTATGTACATGTATACATCTTGTATTATGAAGAATGAGAGACCTGAAATCAGGATAGACTGGAGTTCAAATCCTTCTTACAGTAGCTGTTAAGACCACAGGAAAAGTCATATAGCCACTCTGAGCCTCATTTTTTCTCATCTGCTAAATGGGAATAATATTATCTATTAGTATCTACAGGAGGAGGGTCATGAAGATCAAATGATATAATAATATCTTACATAGTGCCTTATGGTTTGCAAAGCACTTTATAAACATCTCATTTTTTTCTCACAACAACTCCAGGAAAGCTGAGATAGGAATTATTTTTACCTTCACTTTATAAAAGAAAAAACTGAGAATGAAACAGTAAGTTAAGGAACTTGTCCCGGGTAGTAATTATCTGAGGTAGGATTTGAATCTGGATCTAGCACTCTGCCATTGTGTATCTAAATAACTTTGCAAACCTTGAAGTACTTTATCATAATCATCCCTATTTATCCAGAAGGTGGGATGTTCTCCCTTGTCACTTTCATTTGGTTTGGAGCTTTGCTACAGCTAACATAGACTGGAGAGAGATGACAAGTGAGCTGATAAAAGGCTTTTCTTACCTGTAGATTATCTAAATCAGTGACTTTCTTAGTAGATTCTTTGTCTATAGCCAGTGAGAACATTGTTTCAAGTTCTGTTCTAACATAAAATATTTCCATAGCAGAATACCCTCATATGTTTTATCAGGTCTTATAACCTTTAAACAATACACGCAGAAGGGAGAAAAATCACAAAAGGGAGAAGCAGCCAAGGAATTGAGACCTTTATGCGTTGGTTGTTGGAACCCTTCCATTAGAATGTTTTACATGAGGAAAGCAGGAATGATGAAGTTTCAAGATTTGTATCCCAAGAGCACTGAGATAGAAAACTTGCCCATATCAGTTTTTATTTAATGCTCAGTTGGCTCAGCTTTGTGCTTCTCACGTAGGGTATAACTTGGTCCAGTGAATGATTAATACAATATTAGAGTCAGAAGGGATCTTCCTAGTGGGGATGTTAAAGGTTAATAAATTTAGAGTTGGAAAGAACCTTAGACATAATTTAGTTCTATCTCTCATTTTACAGATGAGGAAACTGAGGCCCAGAGAGATAAAAGCACTTTCATGAGGTTACACAGATATCAACTAATTGATAAGCATTTATTACATGCTTATTATGAAATAGGAAATGAGGTAGGTGCTGAGGACACAAAAACAAAAAAATGAAATAATCCCTGAACTCATGAAACTTACATTCTGTTGAAGGATACATCTATGTATCTATGTATCTGGAAGGGAAAAGAACAAATCTATTAAGCACCTGTTATATGCCAGGCACTGTGTTAAGGGCTTTATAAATATTATCTTATTTGATCTTCACAACAGCCATGAAGAAACTGAGGCAGACAGAGGCTAACTGACTTGTCCAGGGTCATACAGCTAGTAAGTATTTGAGGCTGGATTTGAACTCAGGTCTTCATGACTCTAAGTCCTGTGCTCTATCCACTGTGCTGCCTAGCTAACTCATAGACAGGTATCACCCAGGTTCTAGGGGTATTCCTGTCCCAGAAGGAGTTTCACACAGCCTGGGGGTCATTCTTGGTGGAAGTCTGACTCCAAAGAAAGGACACTGGACTTCATTCATACTCTGATTCATTATACCTCTGTCTGGAGTTATTCTCGGAAAACTTCTTTAAACAAAACAAGGAGGTTTGTTTCATGTCTAAAGTCTCTCCCAAAGAATTTAAAATGGATATATCATCTGGAAAAGCTACTCAATGTATAAAGCAGTAGAAATCTGTTAAAAGAATCTGTTTATTTTCTCTTATAAATGTTTAAAATACAGAAGACTCATAGGGAAATTTGTAGTCCTGCCTGTGAAGCGTAGTGGCATAGCCTGATTTGGAGTCAGAGGACTTGAGTCCAGATGTTAACTGTCACTACTTATATTTTGTTTATATTTAAATACTTTGCTTATATTTAGGGAGATGTTTATATTTCTATTTAGGGGAAAATTAAGAACAGTGCCACATGGGATTTATTGGGACTTAATGCGAGGCATTGCAAGAAGGACTTGAAAGGAAGATGCTTGAGCCTCTCGAGGTCCCCATAGAGTTTTTCAGAACTAAATATTTGGTCAAATGTGCCAGGTGATTTACTGGGGCAGCAAATATGTAACTAAGAAGAGAGCCTAATGAGAGTTATCAGGGAAGTCCCTGATTTTCTGGAATGGTGCATCTCCTATGGAGTTGGGTATGCACAAACTGGCTCTGTGAGAAGAGATGTGTCCTAGTTAAGCACTGATGAATTTATGCTTTGGGGTGATGCAGCAATTCATTATTGGTCCTTGTGGTCCCCATCCAAAAGTGGATTGTCAATTAAGTCAAGAAAAACTATCCATTGGTAAGCTCAATAAAAGAAAAGAAGTCCACTGTCATTCTTCCTTCCATTATTTTGAAGATGTCAGGACTCTACTAACTCTCCTTCAGACTTTTAATGAGAGTCAACGATATCTCTTTCTCCTCTCCCCTCCCCAGCAACAGTTCTGGTGTTTGTATACACTTGTCAATAAGTGCTTATCTAAGTCATCCTAAAATTGGATCTTAAGTCCCTCTCTACCTCTTCTGTTTTATGTTTCTTTCCCTGAGCATAGGTGACCAAATAGGGATCCTAAGAGATGAATTTCTCCAAGGTTAATGGATAATTTCTGAGTTCAAGAAATCTAGAGTCATTTTGATGTCCAGGAGCTGAATACCCAGAAGGAAGTGCCTTTTACAATTTCATCCTTCTCAGAAGAGAAGATGAGAGATGCCACCTAGAGATGCTTATGACTGGTCAGAAGGTATAAAACTTGAATACATTTCTACCTAAAGAGTGATGACTAAGGTGAAAATGAAATCTGTTCAACAGTCCCACACATCTCCCAGGAGTTTTTCCTATTCTCTTAGAACTTGGTGGTACCCCTCCTTCCTTATGTTTCTTTTTGTGTATATTTTGTACCAGCTAGGGACTGATAACTTGTTTGTGTATCTGCAGCACCATGAACAGTGACTGGCACATAGCAGATGATAGATTGACTATAATTCAGACTGTGAGGACAGCTAGGTGGCACAGTGCATAGAGTGCCAGGTCTGGATTCAGAAAGACTTATCTTTGTGAGTTCAAATCTGGTCTCAGACACTTACTAGCTATGTCCCCCTGGGCCAGTCACAACCCTGTTTGTCTCAGTTTTCTCATCTGTAAAATGAATTGGAGAAGGAAATGGCAAACCACTCCAGTAACTTTGTCAAGAAAACTTCAAAGGGGTTGCAAAGAGTCAGACACAATTGAAAAAAATGGCTGAATGACAACAACAAAGTAGATGATAAACTCTTTGAGTGCAGGGACTATTTCATTTTTGTTTTTGTATTCACAGTATATAACATATTGTTTGGAATATAGAAAGTGCTTAACAAATGCTTGTTATTTCACTGACTGATTTATTGATGTTCTGGCTCTGGGCATAATTTTCACCAGCTTCCAGAATATAGAAGACTATGGAGTCAGGTGGGAGAGATATGATAATGGGGGCTCTGTTCTTGTGTGTGGGTTTGCGTGTGTGTATGTGGGGTTCTTGTTCACCTGTGTCACCATTTGGTCCTAAGTAGCCTGCTTCCTTAAGGAGCCTCACTGGGTCTCCCCCTGTGAGACCTAGCTTGTCCTGCCTGCTATGGTATTAAAATGTAGTTATCCCCTTCCCCATGCCCTTCCCCCCCACAAGAAAGAGTCATCTAGGAAGCTCCAAGTGTCCTTGTATGCCCTTCCCAGAGCCTACTTCTCCACACAGGGAGGGGAGGGGAGCAGAAGAGAGAGGAAGAGGAGAAGATTGGGCTCCTTCTCTGTGCCAACACAGCCGGGTGAGTACAGGACGGCTTGTGAAATCCTCCTTCCTGAGTGAAAGTGGTGGTTTTGCCCAGGACCAGGGCAGGGAGAGCACTTCCGTGAGGCCACTACCGTTCCCCAGTGCACTTAGTAGCTTCTAATATGGCCAGCCTGAACTTTTAACATCAATCAAGTCTTTTAAAATCCATGTGGAGGTAAAAACCCACCTTCCCTACCCCAGCCATTTGTTTTCTGGGTAATGAAGCCATCAGACATTTAACTGAAATAACGCAAGGAAAGATTCAAAGGACTCATGTCTTTATTCCTTCCTCCTGCCCCTGACCTGGAATTTCTCTATTCGGCAAACAAGAGAAGTGGGCTCTTTCTTCAACAAAGAAATTTAGCAATCTGTGTGGCTGTGTCACCTTTAGAACAGAAATGCTGAATGGCAATAGCTCTGAGAGTCAACACTAATCGCCGACACCAAATTAAACTGCCAGACTTTGTGTGATGTAGTTCTGTCACCCCTTGACACCTTTGATGTGAACACAGTGACTTCTGCAGGAAATTCATCAGCTGCAGTTCATGACGCATCATCTTTACATATCTGTCCATCTACATTTGTCAGCAACAGGCAGTCCTCAAATGACTTCAGTGATTGGGATATAGATTGCTCTACCATCAGACCTAGTAAACAAAGCGATTCAACTCTTGGGGTCTCTCCACGCTCTTCCTCACTGACAGTGGCTATTGCTTCCCTGGGCTGCTGTTTTTCTTTGACTCAGATCATGGAGACTGATCAACAAAGGCCTGTTATGGTCCTCGATACCCTTCCCAACTCAGGAGGGCCTCAAGTGTTTTGATTCTTTCTAAACCAACTCTGTAGAGCAAAATTCTCTGCCTCTTGAGTTTTTCACTTCTTTCAAAATTGGGCATGGGGATTAAAGGTTGGGTTTAAGATTGTTCTTATGTCATTGGAACATAGATTTTAAGCTTGAAGGGGCTATATTTAGAGTTTGAAGGGTCTCTAAGATTTCCAAAGTCTGCATTCTTCCTCCTGCACCGAGTTGATAAATATAAAACTTTAGCACAGGCTGATTATGTTTATTCAGGCCATTTGCTGGAGTGGAGGAAGCAACCCCTAGTGGATAGAAAACCATTGGAGCATTGGACCTGGAGTCAAGAAGAGCTGAGTTCAAGCTTGACCCCAGATATTTGCTATTTTTGTGTGATCTTGGGCAAATTACTTGGCCTCCATAAAGATGGGGTTTCCCTCTCTTTGTAAAGTAAGAATAATAGCACCTGACTCCTAGGGTTGCTATGAGGATAAAATAAGAGAGTATTTATAAAGTGCTTTGGAGACTTTAAAGTGTTAGATAACTGTTAGTGATGATTAATGTGCAAAGTACTATGTGAACTACGGTCATCTTATTTCATCCTCACAATAACCCTAAGAGTTAGGTACTGCAGGCATTGTTATTAACTTTTTATAGATGAGGAAATCTCAGGACAGCAAAGTGACTGTTCCCATAACTAGTCTCAGAAGCAGGACTTTTACTCAGGTCTCTCTTGACATCAAGTCTCTCGTTCTTTATACTACACCCTGCAACATCATCCACCTAACATCATATTTTCTTGATGTCAGGAATTAGAAAGACCTAGGTTTGAATTCTGCTTCAGTCATTTATTGGTTGTATTACTCTGGCAGGGTCGCTTAACCACTCTCTACCTCAGTTTCCCTATCTGGAAGATGAGGATTATAATAGCACCTCCCCCACAGAGTTGTAAGAATAAATGAAATCCTGTCTATAAGGTGCTATACAAAGGTCAGCTATTCCCCTCCCCACTCCCAGATTCTTACGTAGTACTTTATTCAATGGCAGTAATTATATAGTTTTTTTTTTAAAATCTATTCTCAAACTTCTAATACAGTGCTATATAACAAAGATGCTCAACAAATGTTGACACAGTAGAAATTCATATTGTTTGTTAATTAATAAGGGACCCAGACAGATGCCTGATATGCTAGCATTTCTTGTGTCATTGCCTATTCCTTCCCACCTAATGGTGGAAAACTCTTGTATTGTATCATATGGTACATATATTAGACTGGAAAGTGCCTGGAATTTTGGGGCCCCCAGCAGATACCCATGTTGCATAGATCAGATTAGGAGGTTTCTTTGTCTGAAAGGCCAGTTTCAAGGATGTCCCAAGGGTTGAAATTTCTTGAGGGAAGACTCTTTTAACACTTTGTTTGTTTGCTTGTTTTTTGGAGGGGGAAAGCCAAGGCAATTAGGGTTAAGTGACTTGCCCAAAGATACACAGCTAGTGTTAAGTGTCTGAGGCTGGATTTGAACTCAGGTCTTCCTGACTCCAGAGCCAGTAGTCTATTCACTACATCACCTAGTTGCCCCTTAAGGGAAGATTCCTGACCAAGCATTCCTAACCTGGGGCCCTGAATCTTTTTCTTTTATTTTTTGGACATTTCAATAACTATGTTTAAATATAATCAATTTCTGTTCTACTCTTGTGCATTTTAGTTTATGCATTTAAAAACATAATTCAGAGAAGAGTCCACAGGCTTTATCAGATTGCCAAAGGAGTCTATGGCAAAGTGTCACCAGACACTTTTAAGCTTAATTTGCATTATTAACACTTCCCCCATCACTTTCTTCAGTCTAAATGATCAGCAAAACAATAAACCACTCCCTGATTTATAGCATTTGGTGATTTTTAAGCTGTAAATGCTCACACTGGAAATGTAAGGATTGGCTCTCAAGAGTAGATTTGAGTTGGGTTCAGAAGCCCCTGATCCTAACCATTTAGAATGCACACGTAGTATTATCTTTAATGAGACCATTCTATTCCCCAAAGCAAATAATGAAATGTAAAGGTTTATGACTCTGTATGAGATTTACCAATCAAATTCTATGGCCCCAACTCCAAAATAGCTTCCTGAATTAAAGCCTCCTAATAAAGAGTGTGCATAGGTTGAGTACATAGGATATAATCTTCAGAAGAGACAATGCCCAGAGATCCCTGTACAATTCCACAAAAATGAGCAACACATGCTTAGCTTTTTCAGGTTTATTGTGTTAGTTGTCAAGGTTCAGTTCCCATAAGAAGGCACGTGGCAGCTCCCAAAGCAGGGAATGCAGTGCTTAGCAGCTAATTTGCAAATGTAGCTCTGAATCTGTTTGGAAGAAAAGTGTTTGGAGAGAACATTTATTTAAAATGATGGGTTGCCTGAGGTGAAATATCCTTGCTTTTCCCTTTGAGTGGCAGTGGCTTGGCTTTAGGTCTAAGCTCAAACAAAATCATGGGAAATGTGGAGCCTTTCATTTTTCTTTTACTCCTGAATGGAAAATGTCGGAATCAGTGAGGGGAAGAGGGAGAGAATAAATTGAGATGGGTAACTTGCAGGCTAAGTTTCAGCCTGATGTGACTTGAAGTGGCTGAAATAAACACTTATCCTACACAGCTGGGGATTATAATGGGTGTGCTGACAGCCCGTACTAATTAGGATGCTCTCAGGCAGCTCTATAATTGCTATGGGGAAGCAACTTGTCAGTAAATAGTATTATATTTGGGGGTCATCTTATTCAGGCACTCTCTCTGCTGAGAGTCTTCTGACTCTTGAGCATGTCATCTTGCTCCAGGCTCTCCCTCTCTCACACCAAAGGATTGCAATGGACCTCTGAAAGAAACACAAAGAATCCTGAGTCCACTATCCATTTCTCAAACGTTTTCCACCAGCATTGGGAAGAAAGATGACACCGGCCAATGCACAACTAATTATAAGCACTTTAATTCCTGTGGGCAAATCTCTCTACCTCTTGCCTTAGCCCCTTACCACATTTGTTTCTTATTTGAGTTCCAGGGACAGATTATTTCTGGAAATGGGCCCTCCCTCTTGTATTTGGCTCAATATCCTGTGATAATTAACAATCTAAGCCTTTGGAGTACATTTTATGGTGCTCTTGGTCAGGTAAATTCTAAATTAGATCAGTTAAAATGGGTCATAAGACACAAAGCAGCCATTCCTATTAGCCTCTGGAGATCTGCCAATATGCCACACTATTTCTGGGTCTGGGCTGCTGGCAAAGGGAATCATTACCTAGAGATTATGTCCCTGTGAAGCAAGGTAGAAGACACCCAGTAATGGCTATCCCCCTTCCCCACTGGCTGGCCTGTGAAGCCTTAAGTGAAAAACGGGAGGTTTAGGCATGATTAAAGAGTTTGAGGGAGGGTAGTAGGAGTGGGCTAAAAGACCAAGAGGAAACCAGGGAGCTAGTTATCTTGGGAGTAGGCCAGCACTCAATTTCCTGGTAAATTGCATGTTTGGAGCATGCTACATGTGTATGGAATACTTTTTTTTCCTGGGGGGCAGGGAATGGATAGCTCTAGAGTAGACTTTGAGTATCTGTTCCAGTGTAGTATTGTCATTGGGTGGCAAAGGTTCTGATTCTAAGTGGGCCTTCACACATCGTAAGGAACTCTGAAAAGGTCTATACTGAATTGTCTTCTGACCATTCTCCCTACAGATAGCTTGAAACTCTTGAAAGGCCCTGTCTGCCTTGATCTGGGAGCTAGTCTGGGCATGAAGGAGATCTTTTGATTAGTAAGTAAATGTTCTGGAAATTGACCCTTTTGGAGACCTGTCCCTACCTACCCCTCCTGCAGGATCCAAACTATAGGGTTCCTTGGTTCAGTGCTAGAATCATGGATTTAAAGCGAGGATGGATTTCAGAGGTCATTGAATTTACCTTTTTCATTTTATAAATGAGGAGCCTGAGGCACAGAATAATTATGTAAGTTGTCCAGCACCATACAGTTAGTAAGTGTCTGAGGTCATATGTCAAAGGATATCTAACAACTGACCATCATTAAGAATAATATTTGGTGTCTGGCTACTCTCTTGTAGTCACTCAGTCATCAACTTAGAATACTAAATCTAAGTCTAAAACTAAGAATTCTAGTATTCTTAATGATGCAGATTTGACATTCTCAGATCAATCTGTAAGAAGAAGGATTTCAGTGCATAATGATCCATTGTACTCTGGATACAAAAGGATATCTAGTGTCTCCTGACTTGAGAATAATTGCTTGACTAGGAGTTTGGATGGGTAAGTTCTCTGGGGGCATAATTTGAAAAGCAGAGTGGTATAGTGAAGTGAGCAGTGATTCTAGAATCAGAAGACAAGGCTCTGAGGTGTTCTTCCGTGCAAATGAAGGTCCCTAAGGTTGTCCCTTGAAGGCATGCAGTACTGCAGTGTTCCTCTAGGCCCTGGGCTTGGAAGACACTTAGCTCTCTTATTTGTAAAACAGGAACAGTAACATCAATTTATATGGCAAAGCTATAATTGGAAAGTATATGGGAAGATGAAGTTATTCCCTGACTTTGCATACCTAGTGCCAAATGTTTGTAAAGAAATGGAAAAGTTAGCTGATTCAGGCAAATAAAGTTTTTTTTTTTAAATCAGCTATTGATTTCATCTTCTTTAGTTGCTTCTTCTCTGATGTAGACTTATTAGAGAAGACATTCCTTCACACAGAGGAAGATGATAGATCTGTAGATTGCTAGAGTGCTGGCTGAATATCCATAAGCCCCTGACTCTAAAAAACATTGTACTAACCCTTATGACTAACTTTACCTAACCTACTCATGATTGTTGTATATATGCTGGCTCTATAATGGTGCATTGTAAGAGACATCACCTCCTTTTGTTCGCCCCACACCTAACATCTATGGGCTGTTAAGTATTGGTTGGTGGCCTGAACTGGTTCAGTTGCTTTTGTCTGGGCTTACGTATACATGTATAGGTACGATACATTTGGCTTCATTTTCTCAAATCAGACCAAATTAGGGTAATGGAATGGCAGTGAAGCCCAAGTATATATGTTTCATATTCTTGCACCACTCTGTGTCTGTTTCTCTGTCTGCCTCTGTCTCTGTGTCTCTTATTTTGCCCAAGTTGAAAATGTAGTGGCTCCCAAGACTCTCATCCCAAAAGTGATCAGCATGAAAACTTTAACTTTTGTTGTACCAGCCTGAGTTTGTTCTCCTCTCCTTAGTCAGCCCTCCTCTCTGGGTGGCTTCACCATATTGGTGTCAGAGATGAAGTGTACACACTTGATCAATTTTAGCTTGCTTGCAACTCAAAATCCTGATGTCAAGTGATCCACCAGACTCAGCCTTCCTAGCTACAGACTACAAATATGTCCTGTAGGTACTTAGGGAGTGGGACCAGGTAGAATTGCCATGGATCCATATCTTGGTGGTAGTGGCAAATATTTGTATGAGAACTTGGAAGATAAGCACAGAAGAGTTCTATATGAATTGAGAAGTTAACTGAATCTTTGTTTCTAGCCTTTGGAATCCTAAACCTTATTAACATAGTGTCAATTAATGAAACCAAGTGTCTCTTAGACCTGATGGCTCAAGAATCTATTTCTATACATATTTACATATAAAGGTATATATATGTATGTGTATGTTATATATACAGTTTTATATATGTATGTACATATGTATATATACATACATATGCACATATACATATGTGTTTCTTATTGACTGCATTTGACTAGTTTGAGTAAATGATCCTTTCATCATTTCTTTCATCTCGTCATTTGGACAGTTAGTGAAAACTTCATGCTATTTTTTTCTTACAGCTATCTTCTATCTGTATTTCTTTTGATTTTTTTTTGGCCATTTTGTGATTACTATTTCCCTTAATGATCTCCAGATTTGAGTCTTTAATATTCTGAGACAAAAGATGTTTATTTATAGTTCTCTATTATTTTTTGGGGAAATTTTTAGTCCCTACTCTTCCACTTGTTACTTATGTGATTTTCAACAATTCACTGAACCTCTCTGAACTTCAATTTTTTTATATTATAAAAAGAGAAAGTCAGGTTAGATAGTCTCTAAGGTTCCTTTTTATTCTTTTCAAAATCCTCTATTTCTTGAATAAACTTAGCACTTGCTATTTGATTTGACTAAGTTTAGATTCTGGTGTGGTGTCTTTCTGGTTAACTCTTAGTTTTCTGGAGCCAGAGCAACCTATATCATATTCCTGTTTGCCCCTGTTTGCTTTGTGATTCTACTGGTATATCCTTTCTGGCTCTGCAATTGATCTACCATCACTTTCAGAAAGCATTAGTGAGTGCTTATCTGAACCTGGTGGTGTGCTAGGCACACAATTTCTGCTATCTAGGAACTTAGAGTAAAGACAGTTATATCACATAGTAGAGATTTCGTATACCTTTGTTGAATCTGATTGAGTTGGATTTGATATTCTACTTTGGAGAAAGCTAGATATGTGAATGGGATTGCTCACTTCTTAGTTGTGTTACTATGGACCTT